>NC_051246.2:124359424-125609424 GCF_015237465.2 Chelonia mydas | reverse complement strand
GAACTGAATACAGATGAAAATCTCACCCTTAGGGATATTTCAATAAGTTTTTCACAGACCAGACACCTTCCTAGTCTGGGGACAATCCTTTCCCCTGGTACAGCCCTTGTTACAGCTCAGGTGATAGCTAGGGGCTTTCTCATGATGGCTGCCTCCCTTTGTTCTATTCCACCCACTTATATGCCTTTTTTGCATAAGGCTGAAATCCTTTGTCCCTCTCTGGGTTCCCACCCCTCCTTCTCAATGGAAAAGCACCAGGTTAAAGATGGATTCCAGTTCAGGTGGCATGATCACATGTCACTGTAAGACTGCATTACCCACTTGCCAGCCCACAGGTCTACAGGAAGACTAACAAGTGAAACATCCGATGAAGTGAGCTGTAGCTCACCAAAGCTTATGCTCAAATAAATTGGTTAGTCTCTAAGGTGCCACAAGTCCTCCTTTTTTTTTTTTTGTGAATACAGACTAACATGGCTGTTACTTTGAAACCTGTCTACAGACAATTGTCCTGGTTAATGGGAACCATCAAGATTCCAAACTACCATTAATGGCCCCCATTTTGCATACTTACAATAGGCCCTCAATTATATTTTATATTTCTAGTTTCAGATACAAGAGTGATACATTTATACAAATAGGATGATCACATTCAGATTATAAACTTTGTAATACCTTTCAAGAGACCTTTTGCATGAAGCATATTCCAGTTACATTATGGACTTTGGCCACAGGTGCTAACCACTGTTGAAAATCAGGTCACTCTTGGGTGCTTAAAGTCAGAGAGAAAGTCTTTGTTAAAATGCATAGAGGTTTACAGGCATGTGTACCTCTAAACTAAAAACTGCTGAATTCCTGGTGAAGACTTGCAAGCTGCAGAAAGTCCTGGGTAAAGTGTAGTGTGTTTTTTGTTTTGTTTTTCCCCCCTGGAGTAACAATTATTGCTGTATAACAATCTTGAGCCAAAAGGTGTATGAAAACTTAGCGGGGCTGTAGTGTTCTCCTCAGACTGAGATCCAGGCTTTTCTGAGTGCATCTTGGCATGACAGGTGTTCTAGATGCCTCTGATGAAGTGAGCTACAGCTCACGAAAGCTTATGCGCAAATAAATTGGTTAGTCTCTAAGGTGCCACAAGTCCTCCTTTTCTTTTGCGAAGACAGACTAACATGGCTGCTACTCTGAAACCTGTTCTAGAAATAACTCCTAGAAGTGATGAGTGAACTTGTGTATATTGTCTTTATTTTAGGGCTGTTGACCGCAGCTAACTCACGGGATTAACTCAAAAAAATTAATCACATTTATAACTATAGAATACCAATTGAAAAACATCCAAAAATATTTAATAAATTTCTACACTTTCAATAGTTATTTTTTTAATTACAATACAGAATACAAAGTGCAGTGATCATTCTATATTTTTGATTACAAATATATGTACTGTAAAAATGATAAAAGATAGGTTTCAGAGTAGCAGCCGTGTTAGTATGTATCCGCAAAAGAAAAGGAGGACTTGTGGCACCTTAGAGATTAACCAATTTATTTGAGCATAAGCTTTCGTGAGCTACAGCTCACGAAAGCTTATGCTCAAATTTCTTAAACAAAAGAGTGAACTTCAGTATTTGTAGGAGGTGAACTGAAAAATAATCTCTTTATCATGAAAGTGAAAATCTGCATTTTGGTTACATAACTGCACTCGACAAAACAGTGTAAAACTTTAGAGCCTGCAAGTCCATTTGGTCCTTCTGCCAATCACTAAGACAAATAGGTTTGTTTATATTGATAGGAGATGCTGCCTGCTTCTTATATACAATGTCACCTGAAAGTGAGAACAGGCGTTCACATGGCACTCTTGTAGCCAGCGTTGCAAGGCATTTACATGCCAGATATGCTAAACATTCATATGCCCCATGTGGCATGTAAATACTTTGCAACGCCAACTACAACAGTGTCATGCAAACGCCTGTTGTCGCTTTCAGGTGATATAAACAAGAAGCAGGCAGCATTATCGCCTGAAAATTGTAACGAACCTTGTTCATCTGAGTGATTGGCTGGCCAAGAAGTAGGACTGAGTGGACTGGTAGGCTCTTAAAGTTTTACATTTTTATTTTTGAATTCAGTTTTTTTTGTACATGATTCTACATTTGTAAGATCAACTTTCATGACAGAGATTGCACTACAGTACTTGTATGAGATGAGTTGAAAAATTTTTTACAGTGCAAATTAATATAAAGTGAGCACTGTATACTTTGTATTCTGTGTAATTGAAATTACAATCTTTTTTAAAATGTAGCAAACATCCAAAAATATTTTAAAATGGTATTCTCTTTAACAACATGATTAATCATGTGATTTTTTTTTTTTTAATCGCTTGACAGCCGTACTTTTTATTTATTTATCTGGATGCTCCGCTTAGGATGCCCATCAGAAAGGGCCTGGCCTCTTAGGTGCTGGACACCCACTCTCTGAAAACTAAGGGCCCTTTGAGATGTCAAGTTGAGCACCCAAAATCACTGGTCACCTCTGAAAAGTTGAAGCATTGGACAAAGATTTCTACCTGAAGCCACTTTAAACTTCGGTTTGCATTAAAACTCCAGCACTAGACAGCACAATCCTGGAATAACTCTAGACTCTCATCTCTAACCAATATTTCCCATTTCTTCTCTCCAAAGCTTGGCTACCCCTCAGTGCTCCGACTGGTATGGCACTCTGACTGGGAGCGATAGCTGTGCGGTTATTCCCTATCTGAGTGGACCTAAGCCAGACACCGCCCCACTGCTCTTCACGTGTAGTGATTTGGAAACTAACAATCACCACAGCTTATACTCCACGCCACAGAACTGAAGAACCCCACCAAGATTCGCTTCTCTTGGGGCGGCTTTCGTGGAAGTCCGATCATTTTCCAAACATCTAACTCATCTGCACAAACATTCCATTCTCTCTTGCAGCTGTAAACCAGGACCTGGAGACTTAGGCTGTGTGTGGTATGTAAAACTGTTACTCATGGTACCGTGTAGCAAAGGGAAAGTGAAAAATCTCTGGGAGCTTTTTGGGAGGGGGGTCAAGTCTTCTCAAGATGCTCGTTGGCAGCTAGAAGCCCCAGAGCTGACTCACTAGACCAACATCAGATGCATATTTGCACTTTTTTATCTGCACGTTCTGAAGGAACACGTCACGCTCCGACTTCCCTTTGGAATAGCCTGCGTCTGTTCCGTGTTACTTTTAGTTGCACATCCATAGCTGGGAGAGGTGCGGTCATCCCATGAAGACGGGCGCGTCAATATGTAGACCGTGCTGTGCTCGGTGTCCTGATCCACTCCAAGGACAAACTTTCTCTCTCTTCAGAGAAACTGTGTGGGATTTACACTAATGAAGAAAGTTACCTAATGTATAATGTGCCATATTCACAATACAAATTTAATGTCTCTTTGCTGGGGATGTGGTCTTACTCTAACTCGGTCCTCATGTCAGCAGACTACTAAAATACTCTTAGCTGGACTGTGGGTTAAAGCAAACCTTAAAGCATGGGTTTACGAAGGTCTTTAAAGGCCTGAGCTCAATGGCTGTTTCTAGCACGAAGGTCACTGAAAAGTAACCATCTCTGCTCTTTTAAACAGAAAAATGCCACCTAGAGCAAGCAGAATGAGTAGTTACTGTTAAGCTTGTGGAGAGAGCATGTGTCAATGAGGCATGCTCCTTGCCAGGTGGTTTCTTCAAGCAAACCTAGCAGTGAGTCTGGATAAGTGGCGCAAGCATTTTATTTTGGCCGAAACCAATACATAACATGGCTTCTTTCATACTAGGATCTGTTCACTGCATTCCCTAGTGGAATCAGTGCTTAATCTGCCTTGGGGGATAATAGCAATTTTATATTTAACCTGGCTGAATATAAACTAGAGGTCCTTCTTAGAACATGAAAACTTCTCTTCACTTTCATGGCAGCTTTCTCTGACAGAAATCGGGAAGCCTACAGTGTGGTACCTGTGCCACTATTTGGGACTGCCTCAAAACTTCTAGTTCTCCTGTCTCTTCGTACTGTGTCTGAGGAATGAGTGTCCCATGACATTCCACTGAATGTAATGTAAAAGTAGTGCAACATGACCTGAACAAGGGGGACCCCCTGTTGAAGTATTGGATACATTTTGGCATCTCGTTGCAGCGTGTGCACTGGAGGGTGGGTGGGTCTAATGAGTGAGTAGCATTTAATGGAATGTGTAGGTCTTTTTAACGTCCAGGATTATATTCTGGCAGGAAGTTGGTCTTTAAATCACTTTTTTAACTGTGTCCAAAAGCACCCTATTTAAAATAGGAAAGCAAGACATGGCTGTGAGGATGCACAGGTGTTTAGATAGGCTCTAAAGTGAGCTGTTAAATACACTGTTGGTCTACACAGATTAGTAGCTCCTACAAGGAAAAGCATGCTTCTATGGCAAAGCTGCTATGGCTAGTGTAGGGCAGCTGCTCTCTCCAGCCTGTAGTAGACTTCCCCCAGGATCTCTCCACCTTACATTCCTTTAGAAGCTTAAACAGTTGGCATACGTTGCTGATGGCAGGAGCTGGTCCTGCCGATCACCTGCATGCACTTTCCAAGGGCGTGCTTACTTTTTAAACTTGAATTAAGATTTGATGTTAAAGTAGAACTTCATTGAGGGACTGAACAGGACCATGTAGTCTGTAGGACAGTGGGGAAATGGCCCCACTAGACAAGTGGGGATACTGCTGGCACATGGAACATGACTGAAGTGACTGTCTAGCCTTAATGCTGATTCCCAGGCTTGCAGCTATATGGTGGGTGTGACACACGTTTTCCAAGAATAAACTCTTGGCTCTCAAAGAAGATAGTGGCGACTGGGGGGCAGGCCTAGGATGTGTGTGGGGAAAGAACATTTGAGTGTATAGTGAGCCCATCTAAATCCTTGCTGTTACTGAGCTAGTTCTGAACCAGTTAGCTGGCAGACCAGGGACCCCCTCTCTCTGTATAACCCCCACCCAGAAACTGAGCAGCTGGCTTGAGGTGTAGGGGTACTCTAATGTCCTCACTTTCCTCTTTCGCTCACTGGTCCAAAACAAAGGCAACCTGTACTCCTTCCTCTAAAGGCTTGGAGACTATTTTTGGCAGATCACTGGATCCTTCTTGCTCGAATACTTGAGCCAGAAAGGTCTTAGGAAAACCGTTCTCCCAGCTACTTTTATTTTAGCTACCATGTAAGACCCGTCTCGTTGCCTAGGTTGGGATTCAGAAACCAGTTGCTCTGTCTCGATCGCCGCTTGACTTATGGTGAAACTAGTTAGGGACCTGAACTCCAGCCGCAGCCCTTCTCTTTCCCCCTCCCATAAGTCACCAAAGACGTGAAGTTCAGCCACTGGCCCCTGCTTTTGCTTAAAAGTCCAAAGCACTAGGAGCACTTTAAGTTTCCTTTGGAGGGAAGGGAGTGTTGTGCAAAAAAAAAAAAAAAGGGCTACAGACTCATTGTTCATATTGCACTGACGCACAGAACGACAATATGATCTTCCTCTCATTAGGATCACCGATCAGGGCAGTGAGTCTTGTTGCTTAAGTGTGTACTAGTGAGTGACTAGCAAACGTTTTGGTTTTTATTACTTTGTATGGATGGCCGTCAATTTCAGAACTCCGACAGCTCAGATTGGGGCCGGTCTTGTGTTTTACTGAAGTAATTTATAGCTGACGTGTACAATGACTTTTATATGCATAGTTGCCTTTCATTCCATATTTTTTTGTAATGGTTTAACCGTTTCTCAGCTTCACAACCAGTTGAGAGCTGGTTGCAACAGGAAGCTGTGGCCAATGAATGTACCTATTTGTTGTTGTTCACTAAACTGTAACCAAGCACTACTATGTTGAATAAATTCTCCTGTGCTATTTATGGGCATCTGGGCTGAGTTCTGTTCCTGGTGCTGCCTTCAGTTAGGCAACTAGGGTCTCTGCATCACTTGTCCACTGGTCAGTGGATTCTACCCAAGTTTGAAATGATTTTAAAGCCATGTGACTTCTCTTCTTCTTCTCCTTCTCCTCCTCCTCCTTCTTCTCTTCTCTCTTTCGTCCTGTCCCGTCTCCCTCCCCCTCCCCCCCCCCCCCGATTGCTGCATTCCTGCACAGAGATCCAGCTTCCACTCACTTGCTAAAGGGACACCTCTAAAGAGACTGAGTGTGTAAGTCTAAGAGGAATCTTCTGGCTTGAAAAAAGTGGGGAAAGTGATACTACTGTTTGGGTCTTGTGCTCCCTAACAAGCATTCCCCATGGCACCCCCCACCCCACATCTTGTAGGATTACTGTCCAAATGTGGATCAGCTGGAAAGGTCCAGTGACTTTTTTGATGCAGGAAAACCACAAGCATAAGAGCTCTACATAGCCCAGTCAGCAACTTGCCAATCCACGAGGTGACTTGGGGCATCTTAGTGACTCTATCTGTAACGAGCAGTAGGTGCGTGTGTCTACAGCTCGAAGCAGAATGAAGATGTGTGGGCAGGAGGGGTGAGGGCCTAGCCTTCGTCAAGGGGAGGTGCAAGCTACCCTTGACATAGCCTCTCACCCCTCCTGCCCACACCTCTTTATTTTGTCCTGCAACCCTCCATCTCTGTTCCTGGGAATGTAGAAAGAAAGGGTTCTGGCACTCCTCTCCCTAATTCGTAAACACAAGCTGTGGGGTTGGAGCAGCTGCCATGCTTGAACAGTTTCCCTTTATGTGGGGGACACACTTCTGGCCTGTGCAGCCAGCCTTGATTCTAGCCAGGTGCCCCTGGGGGCATGTGGCAAGCTTAGAGCCCACCCTCTGCTGTAACAAGGCAGCTGAGTGGGTTGAGGCTCTGGGCCCTGGAGGAGGATATACTTTAAACTTCTTTGGCGGGGATGGCGGGGAGACAACACACCAGGCCCTAGGCACATGCACACAGCCAGTAAAGGCTATGGGGGCAGTACCTACCCAGCCAGTAACACACAAAGGGAGAGTGGACAAGGCACCCTAGGTATGTCTGTCAGGTGGTGTGGGGAGAGGGAGCCATTACAGTGATGAGAGGCTGTGGGCCTAACCCCCCACATCTCATCACTTCCCTCTGGCCTGATTTCACATAGTTCCAGGCCTGCAGCTGTGTGACACTTCCTGGTTCTTGCCCTCTACCTTGGTCATCCCCAGGAGCTGCTGGCCACATGGGCCATTATTTCCTCCACTTCCCTAGTACCCTGGCTTGCCCATCTCCTCTGTACCAGGAAACCTCAACCCCTGCCAGTGCTAGGCCTGTTACTACCTGCCCCCCTCCCTTTGCATGGCACAGTGCTGAGGGAGGTGGAGTAATGGACCAGGCCTTGCCAGTGGCCACCCTCCCACTGCTCATGTGTTTTCCCCTTCCCCACCCCACCCATCATCCTATTTAGATCCTAAGCTCTTCAGAGCAGGGCCTGTTGCCACTTTGCGCCCGTACAGCACCTACCCCCATGGCACTACCCTGCTAAACATGGTCAATATAACACAGGCTGGGCCTAGCTCTCGGCTCAAAGGGCATTCCATGTCCATCCTTCTCTGCAGTGCCCAGTGACCGAAAACAAAATGATTTGTGGCTGTTGCATAGAGGCAGCCTGGCCTCCTCATGACACACACCCACTCTCAGTGGTAGAGCAGAACTTGTATGCTCACTAGCTTACCATCAAGGTTTCTGCTGTCAACTTAAAAAATCCACCCATTTCCCTAAGGGAGCATGTGACCCTAGCCACTGCTGCCATCAGTTATCAAACAGCAAAAGACTGAGGTGATTTCCTTCCAGAAACTGTGTTTAACTAGGGTGGGGTTGCATTGAACAATGAAACCCCATGGTGGATGTTGCCAGATGTGATGGAGGTTAGTTAAAAGCCAGGGCTTGGGGCGGGGAAATAATAATACATGCGGCTGGCATGAGCAGGAAACTGAGGGCTGGCAGCAGAGGAGGGGAACCAACAGGTTCTCCCCAATTTTGCTGCTGCTGCTCAGGAAAAAGTGTGAGTGAGAGCAGGGGCTCTGCGCTTGACAAAGATCTTCTCTGTGTGCTGCTGCGTGGGGGAAGGAATTGCTCTTTCCAACTAACAACAATGGAGGATCGAGTCCCTACATTTGTTGCGCACTTTTCCAGAGTGGAACATAGTGCCTGACCTGTTGCAGCTGGGATAGTTATTGGAGAGCTAGGAACTAATACAAAAGGATCTTGAATGACACAAGGCTGTTGACCAGGCTATGAGGAAGAGAAGAGACATGCTCATGCACACTTCTTCCCTGTACATGCCAGGGTGGTGGAGCAGAGAAGAAGAATGTCCCCCCATCCTGAGAGCAGCTTGTGGGAAATCCATACTAGCCAAGGTAAGGCATATTGAGAATGAAAGTCAGGATCAGGGCCCAGAAATAGCCCTCTTGGGGGAGGAGGGGGAAACCCTGGCATTCATTTTCCCAGCACCTTGTGCATGTGTAGAATCATAGGACTGGAAGGGACCTCAAGAGGTCCAGTCCCCTGCACTCAAGGCAGGACTAAGTATTTCTAGACCATTCCTGATGGGTATTTGTCTAACCTGCTCTTAAAAATCTCCAATGATGGAGATTCCACAACCTCCCTAAGCAATTTATTCCAGTGTTTAACCACCCTGACAGGAAGTTTTTCCTAATGTCCAGCCTAAACCTCCCTTGCTGCAATTTAAGACCATTGATTCTTGTCCTATTCTCAGATTAAGAACAACTTTTCTCCCTCCTCCTTGTAACCTTTTTATGTACTTGGAAAACTATGTCCCCTCTCAGTCCTCTCTTTTCCAGACTAAACAAACCTAGTTTTTTCAATCTTCCCTTATAGGTCATGTTTTCTAGACCTTTAAATTTTTAATTTTTTTTTTTTTGGTTCTCTGGACTTTCTCCAATTTGTCCATATCTTTCCTGAAATGTGGCATCCAGAACTGGAGACAATACTCCAGTTGAGGCCTAATCAGCACAGAGTAGAGCAGAATAATTACTAGTTTTACTTACAATACTCCTGCCAATACATCCCAGAATGTTTGTGGGTGGTGTATTTTTTTTGTTTGTTTTGTGTTGCAAGCAAAAAAAAAAACACACACACACCAGTCTTACACTGACTCATATTTAGCTTATGGTCCCCTATGCCCCCCACATCCCTTTCTACAGTACTCCTTCCTCAGCAGTCATTTCCCATTTTGTATGTGTGCAACTGATTGTTCCTCCTTAAGTGGAGTACTTTGTGTTTGTCCTTAGGATGATATTCAATATTTACTTCAGACCATTTCTCCAGTTTGTCCAGATCATTTTGAATTATAATCCTATCCTCCAAAGCACTTGCAACCCCTCTCAACTTGGTATTGTCCACAAACCTTATAAGTGTGCTCTGTATGGCATTATCTAAATCACTGATGAATATATTGAACAGAACCAGCCCCAGAACTGATCCCTGTGGGACTCCACTCATTATGCCCTTCCAGCATGACACTGAACCACTGAGAACTACCCTCTGGGAACAGTTTTCCAACCAGTTTTGCACCCACCTTATAGTAGCTCCATCTAGGTTGCACTTCCCTAGTTTGTTTGAGAAGGTCATGCGAGCCAATATCAAAAGCTTTACTAAAGTCAAGATATATCAATCTACTGCTTCCCCCCCTATCCACAAGGCTTGTTACCCTGTCAAAGAAAGGTTGGTTTGACTATTTGTTCTTGACAAATCCATGCTGACTGTTACTTATCACCTTATCTTCTAGATATTTGCAAACTGATGGCTTAATTATTTGCTCCATTATCTTTTCAGGTACGGAAGTTAAGCTGACTGGTGTGTAATTGCCCAGGAATTACAGAAGTTTCTCACCTGCTGAGGGAGATGTGCCAGTCTCATCTCAGCCTCTGGGGAAGAAGTGTCTGGCAACCTTTAAGACCTGCTGTGATTGCTGATGCACTGAGATTCATTTGTATAGAACCATTCTGGATTTGACTAGAAGTATCCAACTCAGCATATTGTACTCTAACTACCCTTCTTCTAAAATAGGGTTAAGGGAAAAGTGTAGTCAGAGCAAAATACTGTTTTAGGCTTTGTCTACACAAGGTTTCACCAGTTTCACTTTAACTGGATTTTTAAATGGATTTAAATTGATGCAAACCTCTGTGTGATCACTTTTATAGCAGTAAGAAAAGGAGTACTAGTGGCACCTTAGACTAACCAATTTGAGCATAAGCTTTCGTGAGCTACAGCTCAAACTGATTCCTAACTGACTTAAGCTAAACTGAAAGAAGCCTGGTTTAAAACTGAAATAAAGTGCATCCATGCAGGGATTTGCACTGGTTTAGAATCACACCTTTATTTCAACTGGTGCAGCTTTCCCCTGTAGACAAACCTAGAGGAACAGAGAGCAGTTGTCCTTTATAGCATCAACCATGAAGTTTAGGTGGCTCCTCCAAGCTACACTGTAGTATGCCCCAGGACTGTACCAAGTGAAGAGTGTTTCTATTTTACACTCTCTCAAAATGTTGCCTTTAAAACAGCTTAAATGGTGGGGTCTGGAAAAAACTATTGAACACAGACAACCCCTAGTGAGTTACTGTACTTGTATTTTGTATTTCTGCATTTGTCCAGTGTCACACTTTCACCAACACTGTCAATTTCTGAAGGTAAACAAAAACAGATAAGTTTTATCAAAGGCAGGAGTGCAGCACATATTTAATCATTAGTCAATCATTCAAAATTATCTTCAAAAAATAAAAACTGATCATTTTACTTTACACAATCAAATTTTTCCCCCACCCCTTTACAAAAAGCAGCTGCTTTGTACAAAAGATTTGGTCTCAGCAGGTTACTGCTGCAATCATTCTGTAAAGTGAAGAGTTCTTCCAGTGTCTTTTCCCTTTTGGTTGTCTGAAGTGTGAAGGAAACCTGATTTTCCTCTGTTTTATAGAAAACAGAATAAAGGTAATTTAAGTCTGAGAGACAAATTCACTACATATTTCGTAACAAGTTCTTGAAGTTTTCCAGCTCTCTAATGCTAGTTGAAATCCTGTATGCAAGAGAAAGGAGGAAAAAAGGTAAGAGAAATCTAAAATACACAAAAGGACTCATTTTAAATGTTTTTATATAAATGCAAATAACATTAGAAAACAGTTCTTGCAGCTAAGGATTTTTGCATGTTAAAAGGAATTATGGAACTGAAACAAGTTTTGCTGACTCATTTTAAAGCCATATGTAAATTATACATTCTTAATCGTGGTAACAGAAGCGGGCCCTTCATAAATAGAACGTTAGCTAAGGTGTGGTCAAATACGGTTGCTCAACAGAGGTTGTCATGAAGCCATCTATAAAATTAAAACAGCCATTCAGAAGGGCTGTCAAAACAACTTACAGATAAACTGGTGTTTGTTTTAAAAGTTTCTGAATTGCATACCCCAAGTCATTTTATTGCAAAATGCACTTTGCTACAGGAGGTTTGGCATCAGTGAGAGAACCACCAGGGCAAGTCCCTTGCTTAACTTCCCATATTATTACAGCAATCTATGCTTTCATTGTATTCTCTTTTTTCCTTAATAGAGGATACTGACTAGCTGATTTGAAAGTCATTTACAAACATATGATGAAGAAACGAACATTTCAGTTTGTCTTGATGTAGTTAAATGTTTGTTTTACAAAGCACTTCCAGCCCATATAGATGGGAAGATAAAGTGGAATGAAAGCCCTGATTGCTGGATACAGCTTCAGATTGGAGTTGACTCCTGCACCGTACTTTAGCACATAAAAGGACTTGGGGGGGAAAGGATGGGGGGGTGGAGAGGAGGGAAATTTGTGTCACTGATCAGCTTCCTTTGGAAATATTCACCTGTGGCATGCTCCCATTTCATACAAGCTGTTTTCTAAGGTACCACTAAATCAGCACATTAAAAAGCGAATCACAGTAGCCTGAACTCTTTTTAAAAAGGATGGGAGCAGCACTCAGTGGTTTGTTTTTTTGCCTCTCTGCACAAGCTGAAAAATGTCAACCTGCTGAAGAAAGTGCTTAATGTTTTCCAGGCCAACTTATCTACCCTGGAGTTTTCCCCCTGCCATGTGCTACCAACTGGCGTTACAGAGGATAAAACTCAGAGGCTTGGTTTGAAATTAATTTAGCTATAAACCAGGACTACGAAACTTTAAAAGCCAGCAACTTGGTGCAAAGAATCTCACAGAAAACCCCTGTGAGCCAACTAAGAACTCCAGACCTGTTAACGGAACAAAGGTACGGCATGTAACCAAAACATCTTTCAATAAAGTCTTTCTTTTGAAAGGTTTTTTTTCCCACAGTTACTGCCAAACAAACCTCCCCAGCTCCCAAAGAGCCTGATTGATGGATGTCTGTTAAACAGAACTCTTGCAAATAGATGTTTTAAAAGTAAACTGATACAACTTCGAAGCTTTAAAGGTCAGCCTCCACATTAAACAGGTACCTAAAAATGGGTACCTTTGTTGGACAATGTGTTCCTAAAACAGATACATGTAATTTCTTACAGACTTATGAATTCTTCATATGAGAGCCTTAAGCGTTAACTTTAAATCATAGAAAATGAAACAGAAAACATTATTGCTTATTCCTACTTTAAACTATATCAAAACAATCAACTGAAATTTAGAACTGTCATCATCAGGAAGTCTGCTCATCTTTTAAAGAGTTAACGCTGCAGTTACTAATCACAGTATACTTTATTTGTATGCACCACCTTACATTTTATTCAGATTGGAAAAAAGCAAAACACAGAATTTTAAACTAACCTTCCAAAGGCATTAAAGAAGGAGACTATTTCTTGTCTCGTTAGCTGGAATCCATAAGAGGGGCCACTTTCTGGCATGTTTTCTATCAGTTTTTGTGAAAAGAGGATCTTCAAAGCTGTACCCAAGCCCTGAGTCTGTGCAGTATAAATATAACAGTAGTAAGTGTGCCATTTGATTAGCAAATTAACTTCATTTCCCATCACTTTATTTGAACAGATTAATACAAACAACAAAGTCATTTTTGAGTGGGTTCATTTATTAGGCATGTATATTTCAGTAGCACCTAGGAGCCCCAGACATGCACCAGGACCCCTTGCGCTAGGCCAGAGGTGAGCAAACTATGGGCTGGATTTGGCCCATCAGGGCTTTGGATCCGGTCTGTGGGATTGCCAGCCCTGTGGCACAGGGACTAAGGCAGGCTCCCTGCCTGCCCTGGCCCCATGTCACTCCCAGAAGTGGCTGGCACCACGTCCTTGTAGCCGCTGGGGGAGGGGGCAGAGGGCTCTGCACGCTGCCCTCACCTGCAGACACCGCCCCCCATAGCTCCCATTGGCCAGGAATAGGGAACCACAGCCAATGGCAACTTTTGGGGGAGGTACCCGCCAGCGAGGGAAGCATGCAGAGTCCTCTGGCCATCCCACCCTCCCCTAGGGGCTGCGGGAACATGGTGTCGGCCGCTTCCAGGACTGGCACGGGGCCAGGGCAGGCAGGGAGCCCGCCTTAGCCCCAGTGCATGCTGCTGCCACCCCAGAGCCACTCAAGGTAAGCAGCGCCAGGCCGGAGCCTGCACCCCGCACCCCGACCCCCTGCCCTGAGCCTCCTCCCGCACTCTGCACCCCCGCCCCCCCCCCCACACACACCGCACTCCCTCCCACACCCAAACCCCCTGCCCAAGCCCTACATTCATGGGCCTGCATGCAATTTCCCCATCCCAATGTGGCCCTCAGGCCAAAAAGAGTTTGCCCACCCCTGTGCTAGACACTGTAAAAATGGAACAAATTGCTTATTGGACTTACTTGCAACTTTCCCCAAAGGCGACATTTTAAACACCCAACGCAGTCCATAATTCTAGAAATATTCCTAAAATGGAGCCTAAATTCTTCCTTTAAAAAAAAAAATAGGACTTTTAAATACAGAACATCGTTGTTACATGGTTAAGAGATTTAAAAATCACATGTCGATTAGTTAGTGCCTAAAGAAATGCTTTCAGGTATTGGGGGGCTTTATCAGGCAGGCTGTACCCTACATTTACCAGACAGGTGTTGTGGTGCATCTTAGCCTTCTACATTATCAGACATGCTAAGAAAACTAGTGAATATGTTTACTCCAGTTGGATATTTCTGGTCTAGTAACTTAAGCACATCAATGTCTTACGATATCCTATTTAGCCTGATAACCCAGTGTGAGAAGTCCTTTATTCTGTCAGCAAGTAGTTTCAGGAAGGGGGACACAAGGTGAACAATTACCTTTAATTTAGCAGCTTCCTTTTTATTTCCAGCAAAAAATGAGTTTTCATCAAAGTGCAAAGGGAAAGACCTGAAGCAAGAACAAACAGTGAAATTTCCAAAAATCCTTAAGTGACAGGAGCTTACATCCTGTTTTCAAGTGATTTAGGCACTTTGGCTCCTAAGTCTCATTGACAGTCAAAGGCAATTAAACAGCTAAGTCACTTAGGAGTCTAAATTCCATTTTCAAAAGTCATTTGGGCTCTGAATCTCTACTTTACAGTATCATTTAAATCTATTGCATACACATAAAAATTCTCTAATTTTTATAATAAAAATGAGTTATCCATGTCTCAGTCATGAACAATAGGCGACCGGGCATGGGAAACTGACGAACTACAGCATCTCCCTCTGAGGCCGAGGGCCAGATTCTAATCTTAGTTAACTGACATGCCCCATACATCCTATATTAGAGTCTTGCCCTATATCCAAGACCATCGCTTTTTAGATGTTTTAAAGTTATTTTGGACTGCAGCGTAAAGCTAGTACTAGAGTTCTGCAGATCAGTCAGATAGAAAGTAAGTTTCAGAAGTGACAACTAAACAAACAGTTATTAAACTCAAAAAGAACAGGAGGATTTGTGGCACCTTAGAGACTAACAAATTTATTCGAGCATAAGCTTTCGTGGGCTACAGCCCACTTCACTGGATGCATAGAATGGAACATATAGTAAGATATAATACACACACACACACAGATAAGTTGGAAGTTACCACAGAAACTGTGAGAGGCTAATTAGTTAAGATGAGCTATTATCAGCAGGAGAAGAAAAACTTGTGTAGTGATAAAGATGGCCCATTTAGACACTTGACAACAAGGTGTGGGGATACCTAACTTAAGAAAATAGATTCAACAGGTGTAATGACCCAGCCACTCCCAGTCTCCACCCAAACCCAAGTCAATGGCATCCAGCCTGCACACCAATTCAAGCTCAGCAGTTTCTCGCCGGAGTCTGTGTTGGAAGCTTCTCTGCTGCAAAATTGCCACCCCCAAATCTTTTGCTGAGTGGCCAGAGAGGTTGAAGTGCCCTCCCACCGGTCCTCGAAGGTTACGATTCCCGAGGTCAGACCTGTCCGCACTCTTCTGCGTAGAGACGGTCTGGTTTGGCCAATGTCCATGGCAGAGGGGCACTGCTGGCACATGATGGCATATATCACACTGGTCGATGTGCAGGTGAACGAACCCCTGATGGCGGGGCCAATGCGACTAGGTCCCATGATGGTGCCATCTGAATAAATGTGTCAACAGAGTCGGCATCGGGCCCTGGCAAGGATAGGTTGGCAAGGATAGGTTCCTGGGCCAGTGTTTTTGTTGTGTGGTTGCTGGTGAGTATTTGCTTCAGGCTGGGGGGCTGTCTGCAAGCGAGGACCAGTCCGTCTCCCAAGATCTGTGAGAGTGAGGGGCCATTTTTCAGGATATGTTGTACATCTTTGACGATGCGCTGGAGAGATTTTAGTTGGGGGCTGAAGGTGACAGCTAGTGGCGTTCTGTTATTTTCTTTGTTGGGCCTGTCCTGCAGTAGGTGACCTCTGGGTACTCCTCGGGCTCTGCCAATCTGTTTTTTCACTTCAGCAAGTGGGTATTGTAGTTTTAAGAATGCTTGATAGAGATCCCGCAGGTGTCCGAGGGACTGGAGCAAATGCAGCTGTATCTCAGAGCCTGGCTGTAGACAATGAATCATGTGGTGTGGACTGGATGAAAGCTGGAGGCATGTAGGTAAGCATAGCGGTCAGTAGGTTTCCGGTATAGGGTGGTGTTTATTTGGCCATCGCTTATTAGCACAGTAGTGTCCAGGAAATGGACCATTTGAGTGAATTGGTCCAGGCTGAGGTTGATGGTGGGATGGAAATTGTTGAAATCATGGTAGAATTCCTCAAGGGCTTCTTTTCCATGGGTCCAGATGATGAAGATGTTCATATTCCAACTTATTCATGATGACATCTTCACACGTGTGTGTGTGTGTGTATGTATGTTCCATTCTATGCATCTAATGAAGTGGGCTGTAGCCCATGCAAGCTTATGCTCTAATAAATTTGTTAGTCTCTAAGGTGCCACAAGTACTCTTGTTCTTTTTGCGGATACAGACTAACACAGCTGCTACTCTGAAACCTGCCATTATTAAACTCAGTTCTGCAAAAGCTTAAAGACAACCTAAACTATTAAACAGTGGGGTTAGTACCTGGTTTGACTGTTTGAATTCAGATACCGGGGCAAGCCACTTAGCCTCTCTGTGCCCCAGTTCTCCATTGTACAATGGGGATAACACACTGCCCTGTCCCACCGGGGTGTTGTGAAGTTAAATACATTACAAGAATGTGAAGCGCTTTGAGATCTACTGATGAAAAGCTCTGTGAGAGCTAGGTATTATCACTACTCAGAGTACACTGGAATAATAATAATAATTAATTAGCTGACCCATACCATCCCACTACAGAAAAAATCTTATTTTCTAAAACATTTTAAGAAGGAGAATATAAGATTCATAGCTGCACACTATTCCCTTTCCAGCATTATTTACTTGGTTAGGTGAAGGATTTCCAGCAGTTGGTTTTTGGTTTCTGTGTCTCTGTTTTTATTCCCCGTGAATAACTGGAATCCTGGGCGCTCAAAGAATGGCAGAACTTTCGACATTGCCCGTAATTCAATTAGGTAGAGGAAATACAGGTTCTTGAGCCTCTTGGAACCTTCTCCTTGAGTAAGGACTTCATCAAATCTGTGCTGAAACTCAGTAATGTTGTGTCCCCATGTAGTCCCCAACCACGTATCTGAGAGAGGAGAAAAAAGGGGAAAGGGCTGCTTTGAAAATTGGGCAGTAAACTTCTTTCCCACTATGCCATGCATGTGGTTAAAGTTAATTTTTAGAATTTAATGTTTACAACACTCAGGCCTGGTCCACACACAAAGTTGCACTAGCTTTCTATACGGATTTAAAACCCTGTGTGGACATTCTTAAATCATCTTACTGGCTTATACTGGTAAATTTACAGGTATAACCTAAATCAAGTTAACCAGTTTTAAATTGATCTATGCAGGTCTAAACTGATGCAACCCCCTTGGTAATTAAGTCTGTTTTAAAAACAAACTTTTAGTTAAGATGGTGTAATTTGCATGAACACAAGGCCTTAGCAGTATCCAATCCACTGATCTCTTATTTCAGCATACATTGATTGATGCCCCAATTTCCTTTGTCTCTTCATTCCTACCCTCAAAAACCATTTAACTCATTGCAAAATTCAGAGAGAGGCATCTTTGTTATGGGACGATTTCCTGTGCAGGAAGACAGACAGGGAAAACAGCTTCCCTGTTTTATTGCAACAAGAATTAATGCTGGACCCAGAGCTGCAGGCACCCCCGGATGAAATGAGTGATGTCCGTGCACTGAGAGGTGTTGTGCTGCCTTTTTAACTAGACGTGCAGCAAAATAAAAAGTAATTTGTCCAAATGAGGACTAGTGAAAATATTTTTAGTGTTCAAGCTCCTAAAAAAAAAAAAAAAAATTCTGTAAACAAGAGAAAAACTACATACAAACATAAGAGATGTAACCACCATCCGGTGGCTAACTGACACACAGTGTTGGATAAAGACACACCTTTGGCGCAGGTTACAGATACTTAACCAGCGAGTCTGTTAAACAAGAACTGCTGTACTAAGAAGTCTTAAGGAATCCTGTAATGTGTGCAGTTGTCTGTCTGTACAAGCAGTGTATTACAATTCTTGGCCAATTCTGAGGAGTGAGAGGTCATTTGAATCATGCTACTGAGAAGTATGGACTAAAATTTTCAAAGCTGGGTGTCTGAATTCAGGCATCTAGTCCATATTTAGGTACCTCAAGAGAAGCAGTGTACATGTTCTGGGAAAAGTTAAAGAATCTTGGAAAAGCTTAACTGAAGAGATCAGAATGCCTGCGAGAAATTACTGCTAAACTTACTGGAACGAGCAAAGCACGAAGTTACTCCGAAATGAGCTGTGAGGAGACTCTGGAGGAGCATCAGGGGCAAAGGCCAGCCATTTTCAAACCAGAGTGCCTAAAGTGAGCCACATTCCGGCAGTTCAGTACGAGGTGCGGAATGCCGGCAGCTCCATTCAGTAGCAACGAGATATGTGGATGCTCAGCACTTCTGAGCATGTGCCGATTTTGATTCAGGTGCCCAAATTTGGATTCAGGAGCCTAAATTTATGGTTGGAATTTTTGGCTTTGGTTTCCAATTACATTTTTAAAAAATTAAGACTTCTAAAGGCATTTGGATAATTGTATACCCAACCTCATGCGTCTTATTTCCACACCCAGCTGTCATCTGTGTATAAGGGAAGTATGAGAAGAACGAAGGGAGAAGAGAAGGAGAGCGAAGCTGGACCCAAACCCTGCTGAAATGGGCTACCAGCTAGTATTTTACGAAGCAGTGGAAGTCAATTCCCATCTGAGCTGACTGCAGAAGCAGCCTGGCTCTTAGCGAAATAAGGCAGAAAGTCACACTCACCTTGCAAGAGGTACCTGGCGCTCAAATGGATGTTGATGCTTGCATGTAGGCCAGAAATGAGTTTGTAGAAAGCTCTCTTCTCTACGCAGAGGCCTGAAAGGAAAACGAGTTGAAATGTAAAGTAATAAAGCGGATGTTTGAATTTCCTTCCCTTGATGTTATCAGAGATCTAATTTAATCACAGTTTGCTTTGGCAATTAATGCCCTGCTCCCCCCACCACCACAGAAAGTCCACTTTGTATCACTCACAAAAAACAAACCATTACCTTCCAGCCAACTGTAAAAGGAATTCCCTGGAAATGAAGAAACAAACAGTCACGAGAGCTTTGACAAGGAAAATTTTGCACATTCACCAAAATAAATCGCCTAAAACACGGTACAAATTTGTTCAATGCTGTTCTCAGAGCACACAAAACAATTAGGAAAAAGTTACAGGCTAAGAGAGAATCCATGTATCTCCGTTCCTATGAGGTCATTCTTGTCATAACATCACAGTTGGTTTTGGTGTCACAGTAGAATTGGTGTACAGGCTAAGGTGATGATCTGCCAATCAGAACACCACAGCCAGACCTCTGAACTAATCAATGCAGAGCTGCAAAGACTTTGAGATTGCACAGGCAGAAAAGTTTGCCCATACCAATTTGATTGCAGGGTTGGGGCCGAGCTGCGTTTCTGCAGGTTTTTCCAAGAGAGAACACACACAACCCCGCTGAAAGAGCCTCCCAGCTGACTGGCACCAATGTCAGACTCGACATTTGCTAGCAGCTAAAGATAGAATACTGACACTGTAGCAAAGCAAAGTTTAGAGTCTTTTCCACACATATCAGCAGGAGCTGGGAGCACTGCACTGCAGAATACACAACCCCAGGGGAAGTGGTGGGCAACAGCTTGCATCCCTTTTTGGGAGGGGAAGAGGGAACAAATGGTTTTTATTGTTGACAGAAGACACAACATTGTAACAGAGAAATAAAAACAATACGAAGGTCAGTGCGATCTACAGCCATCTCATAAACCGGGACTTCGTATTTGCTCACTGCTGCGTGATGGAAGAAAATGCAGAGAAAGAACACAAGCAGAAAGAAACAAGCCACAGGGAACAAAGAACTGGGAACAGGCAGAGCATGTGTACAGGGCTCAGTCCTGCGAGGCACTAAATACTCCTACGATGTACACAGCGCCCTCAGCTTTGAAGGTAATGCGAGTTGAGGACATTTTGGCATCTCACAGGAGCGAGCCCTTGAAAGCGTGAGATAGGTGCCAGCTGCTATTGATTTTCAGTGATGCTGGGTGTTTAGGTTCCTGTGAAAAGCCCCAGTCTTATGGCACTGCTTCACGTAAAAGCAGCTCCCTCTGCCACAAATGAACTAGCATTAACAGAGTTACAAAACACACCACCGACACACCAAAACAAGCGAGCCCCGTCCAGGTCTTATGGGATGGGGTTTTGAAAAGCACCGGGGGGCTTGTCTACACAGCCAGCAAACAAACAAACCAGACCCAAGGCAGCAAGTCTCTGAGCCTGGGTCAACTCTCTCGGGCTCAGGCTGCGGAGTGAAGAATAGCTACGCCTACGTTCAGGCTCTCGCTGGAGCCTAGGCTCTGAAATCCGGCAAGGGGGAAGACTCCCAGAGTCTGGGCTCCGGCCCGAGCAGCTAACCTGCTATTTTTAGCTCCACAGTGCAAGCCCTCAGCTGATCCAGGAACCTGTGCACCTAAACCCCTTTTGGCTCTTTTGAAAACCCCACCCAAAGGTGTTAGCCTCAAGTATGGGGCATGTTCTCTTTAGGAGTCGCAGAGATTCCTAGATTCCAAGGCCAGAAAGGACCATTGTAAACATCTAGTCTGATCTCCTATATAACACAAGTCGGAGAACTCCCCCCCCCCCCGCAATAATTCCTACAGCAGATCTTTTAGAAAAACATCCAATCTTCATTTAAAAATGGTCAGTAGTGCAGAATCCACCAGGACTCTTAAATTAGTTGTTCCTATGGTTAATTATTCGCAGAGTTAAAAGTTTACACCTTATTTCCAGTCTGATTTTGTGTAGCTTCAACTTCCAGCCATTGGATTGTGTTATACCTTTCTCTGCTAGATTGAAGAGCCCGTTATTATAGATTTGTTCCACATGTAGGAACTTAGAGTGGTCCAGTCACCCCTTAACTTTCTCTTTGTTAAGCTAAGCGGATTGTAGCTGTAAAGCTAAATAGATCCATGCAAGAGAAACTGAACAAAGGAAGATTTCAAAACTATTCCCATTTTTGCTTGCCTTGCTGACTATGCTAACTCTTCAGATTGTGGAAGAGGCAGAGGCAAAAAGTTCTGTATCCATTTTTTTTTTTCCCTGACCACAACAGAAATCAACACAAGTCACTCACCATCATCATCTCCTGGGGGGGTGGAAAAACAACAACAAAAATTACATCACTAGAATTAATTCCAAAGTGCAAAGACTATCCAGATATTATGGTTAAATCGGCTCAGACAAGAGAATAAGTAGTGTTAGCAGTGTTTAAAAGCATTGTATACGTGCACGTTAGATTATCTCAAGCTGGTGCAGTAAAGGTACGAGATGAGCAGAGTGCTTTGAAAGACTCTGACTAGCACGGAAGTAACTGCTACAAGGTATTAAGATCACTCCCAAGGGCTTTGGCGGAAGAAAAATGATCACGGGATTAGTAAACACAGGACTGGAAGGTAGGTGACCTGCTTTCCTCTTTCCACCTCTGCCACAGACTTCCCACATGACTTGGGTAAATTATTTAGGGACCTATCCAAAGCTCATTCATTTCTCCACTTACCTTCTCACGTGGACACGACAAAGCTGAAGTTACACACACAGTACAATGAGATCATCAGAAGGCGGCACTCTTATTTTATTTTCCTTTGTCTATTTTGTCCAGCTACATTGCTCTTTGAGCATACTCTCATTTTCTTCATGTGTTAATCAAAGAATGAACTGCAGGAGCTTTTGCGGACAGAATTCAGATTCTTTTAAATCAAGTGAAAACCCAGTCCCCAGACTTCTCTTCTGCTAATGCCCATGGTTAAAATTAGCTGTCAACACAGATGCCTGGACTGCTGCAATTGGACAAATGTTTTTTCAGGCTCTCATACATAAGAGCTAGCATGAACAATGGGGTTAGATTTCAAATGAAGAGGAGAGAGGCAGTGTGGTCTAGTGAATAGGGTATTAGACTGGGTGTCAGGAGACCCCGGTTCTATTCCCAACTCTGCAACTGAGTGGCTGTGTGTCCTGGGTCACTTCACCTCTCTGACTCTGTTCTCCTTGCCACCCTTTGTTCATCTTGACTATTTAGATCATAACCCCTAGGGCAGGGTCCATCTCTTACTAGATGTTTGTAAAGAGGCTAATACAATGGAGGCCTTATTTCATAGGGACATTCTTAAATGCCCTTAGCATCTTCAAGTATAAAAAGTGAGTGCCCATATACCAATCCTGTTCCCAGTCAACGTCAAAGCTCATGTTGATTTCAATGGTGCTGACTCAGACTGTTTTTCCTGGGCTGTTACGCAACAAAACATCATCCCTCTGCAATGTCCTTTATGGTACACACACACTTCTAGGCTTGATTTAAATCATTTTTCTTTTTAATTCAGAGAGCCAGCATAAATAGCTTTTATCATTAAAGCCACCAAAACTCATGGGCTGCCAAATAGCTTAGTGGAATGAATAAATGACTCACCTCTGCCAGAAGCCAAGGGATTTAAAGGTCTTTCTATGGTCCGAGGCCTAAGAGACAAAATCATTTAAATATGTAATATCACTATGTATGGAACAGTCACTTGGCTCTGCAAAAACATTTTACAAGTTCATGAAAGTCAAACAACCCAGACTGGCGTAGAACTGTTTCCTCTGCCCATACAGATTTCAAGGTGGTGGCAACACAAAAAAGAAGAGGAATTGTGCCCTGTGTGGATTTTCTTTATGCATTACCAAAAAAAAAATCCTTTTGTTACACTCTGATGTGCCCCACAACAGCAATCCCAGAACACAAGGAAATCGAAGCAAGACACACAGGCCAGTTGTCAATCAGCACATATAATAACCATGAACCGGTTAAGTCAGCAACAGTCTGAACAAAACAAAGAAACAGTCCAAAGAACAAGGTATGTAGCAGCAGGCTTTGAGTAACCCTGCACACACCCAACGCTACTCACATCCAGGAGCAGGAACTAGAACACTGAATTCAGGAAGCAATAAGCAGGAAGGCAAAATGCCCCCACCCCCACACCTACAGTTTCCTTCTCTTCTCCCCAGAAGGTCAGCAGTACCTTGCCAGAAGCACCAGGTGATCCTGTAGGTTATACCTCGGATTCAGCTCAACTTCCCCAACTGGCCACGTGACATTGGCACACACAGAAAGGAGTGTCCTCCTCCCTCTCCGTTCCCCTGTCAGTAGGCAGGATATCTCTCGCTGGTTAACGATACATTCTCCATGTGATAAACGCACTCGCCACAGTCTGTACCCTGCAACCCGCAAGATCATGCCACGAGTATCAAAAACGCTTCCAGACCCTTGCCTAACATACACCACGTGTCCAGGATAGAATGCATGGATTCATGCATGGATACACTTTCTGAAACTCGCATATTTCCTAGTCACATCGGCTTTGAGGATGGCAAAAAGGTGGGATCAACCTTTTCTGTCAGCATAGACAAGTTGGTCCTCATAGGTCAGCTGAAGAGATGACAGAAAGGGGTTTCTACAGCACATGCATGAGGTGTACTCCAAATATCCTATAAACCATGACTCAAAAGTATGCGAGCTACACGCTTCTTCAGAGTCCGATGCAGTCTCTCCACTATCCCATTTCCTTGGGGAGGGTAGACAGCAAATTTATAGTGTACTGTACCAAACCTCGCCAGAAAGCCTTCAAACTCTCCAGACAAAGTGTCCCATGATCTGAAACAAGGCTCCCTGGTAGGCCAAACATTGCAAATTAAGTGCTTAGGGAAGAAATGAGCTCCTTTGAGGTGCCTTCTGAATTTATGAATGCAAAGGGGTAATGTCAGTAATATTCCATAACCGTCAACACCGTGTAGCCACACAGGGCAACTGAGGGGCCAATAATATCCACTGCGATTCTCTGCCATGGTCTGTCTATGACTATTGGTTTCAAAGGAGCTGGAGGAGCAGTTATTCTATGCATTGTGCATGCTGAGCCTGCCTTCATCTGATGCTCTATGTCCGAGTGCAGCCCTGACCACCCTGCATCAATATGCATTTGTTCCTTCATTTGTAACTCCCAAATGTCCTTCATAGGCCACATCTAGGATTGTTTGTCACAACGCTGCTAGGACAATCACCCGGGCTCCTCTGCATAAGATACGCTGAGTAGCACATGTCTTCACCATGAGCTCGGAACAAATTTTGTAGAATGTAGACCAAGTTCTCTTAAGGATTGTGTCCATCCACTCCGCCTGTACAGCACGTACCATCTTGCACAGTTTAGCATCAGTCTGCCCTAAGTCAACGGGTAGATCTTTCAATAAAAAGCATCTGGTGTACTTTGCTGTTTCTGCACACAAGGGCACCATCACAGCAGAATTTCTCAGAAGAGCATCAGCAAGCAAATGACGACTTCCTTTGGTAATGCACCAAATTCAAGCCATACTACTGCAACTGAAGAAACCACTGCTGAGTGTGAAGCTGCAGCAGGTCAATGGCTTTATGATAGAGGCCCAAAGAGGCAAACGATCAGTTTCTAATGTAAACTGTCTCCCCACTAAGTAGACTTTGAAGTGTACAATAGCAAAAACCATGCCAAGAATTCTCGCTCTCATCTAGGAATATTTTGTTTCCATTGGGATGAGGATATGGGAGGCAAATATAACCAGCCATCCCTCCTGGAGCAGAACTAGGCCCAGTCCCCAATTGCATGCATCTGACTGAATCACTACCGACTTCTTTGGATCAAAATATGCATATGATTGGATATGACAGAGGGCTCGACTCAAGATTTCAAAAGCCTATTTTACCTCTTCAGTCCAAACGAACCGGACCTGGGTTAAACCCCACAGTGACTTGGCAAAGGTACTAAAAATGGGACAGAACATGACCACCTATGTTTCAAGGTAGGCCAAGGAGCGAACTTAAACGGCTACCATCTGTGGGTAATGGTAGCAAAGCAACAGCTTGTAGCCATTCAGGTGCCAGTTTCACACCATCGGCCAACAGCGAATGCCCTAGAAAATCTACACCATCTTTTGCAAAACTGCACTTGGCCGCATTCAACTTTATGCCAACTTGTTGGAGTTGCTCCAGCCCTGGTCCAGAACAGCATTACACTCAGGAGGACTCTTAGCAATGATGAAAATGCCATCCAAATATCAACATGCAATCTAGATATTAGCAAGGAGGTGAGACACCAGTCTCTGAAATACCTCAGGAGCAGAGACTCACCCAAAACGGAGTTGTTGATAGCTGTACCTCCCAACTGACATGCTGAACCTCCCAAATGACATGCTGAAAGTAAGTAACAACTGCAAACTTTCAGCCACAGGTATTTGCTAATAACCAGATAAGTTATCTAACACAGAGAAAATCCAGCATTTACTCAGTAGGTCACCTCTTTGAAGGTTGGCAATTGAAACTGCTCACGTTTCACATTCTTATTAAGTGCCCTAAAATCTGTGCACAGTCAAATGTCACCATTCTTTTTGTATATGATCACCTTGGGGGTGGGGCTCCATTTCCATAGGCCCTTCCACCTCCCGCATGATACCATTATCTTCCATGCGCTGCCGTTCTGCTTGGATCTTGTCCACAAATGCGGAGGTACATGACATGCAGGTGATGCAAAGGGCTTGGCATTTGAATCCAGCTGCAGAGAGTACACATATCCCATTGAGAGAACATCGCCACCATTAAATAAATCATGGTGTCTCTGAATCGTGCATTGGGTATCCACTTCTATTCTAGCCAACATAACACCACCAAGGTGTCCTGTGCGAATTCATGCAGAATACCAAGCTGTAAGTACAGATCACAGGACAACAATGGAAGGCATTCGCAGCAGTGCTTTTATCAGTGTAAAGCTTTGCAGGACAGGCAATGCGTTTGTAGAACACACAGCTCCACCCATTGTCTGCAAAGCATACAAATGCCAAGCTTTTATCACCACTGTAGTCCGACAAATGGCCAGATTACAAACTAATCCAGAGGGGAGAAAACATTACCATCTTCACCATGCACTTCAGCAGTGAACCATTAATGTCTGCAATAAGGGATACCCGCCCCAGCACCTTGCCACAGGAGAAGACCGTATCAAAGAAAACATCAAGATCCCCTGGTAAAGGCGGTCTCCAGTATGTACCACAGGCCTCCCGTCATTGCGAACCAGTGTACCATGGCGCACTAACTGAAAGTGTCCTTCCTTCCCACAAGCCCAGCGCTTAGCAGTTCTAGCCAGGCAAGCAGGGACACTGGCCAGGTGACCTGCACTATCACAGCAGAAACAGTGAGGAGCTGGAAACTTTCATGGCTGAGACCTGGGTGTGGGAGTAGGTAGCGCTGTACGACTCTGAGCGACGGAAGTAGAAGGGACAGCTGACAGTTTAAGTGTAGACTCAAGGGTAGCAGCAGTCGGAGACACAGAACCCTTTCAGCCTGAGCCCTCTCAAATGCTTCACTCTTAGCAACTGTGGCATCAAAAGCTAAAAGTTCTAGCATCTTTGGCCAAAAACCATTCACCCAGGAGATCATTGGCTACACCAATCATAACATCCCCAAATTCACAATCCCGGGCCACCTGCTGCAAACAACATACACACTCACGTATGGTTTCGTTGGGCTGCTGGCAAAAAGCTTGAAAAAACATTTTCCTCTTTAGCAGAACGGAATCCCCAATCCCAAAATACTCACTGAGGTGCTGCACAGCCACATCAGAGAAGGACTTGGGCTCCAGGAGTGCATCATAAATATCAATGCCATCACGGCACTAAGCAGTTCTGCAGCATGGGTAATCTAGCCACATCGGAGTGTTGCAGGGTCTGCACATAGTTCCGAAACTTCCAAACAGAGTTTCACCAGTTAACAGGTGAAGAATGTGTAGGCAGCATGGGCTGCAGAAGAGAAGCACTTGTGGCCATAATGTTACACTCCTATATACCACAGAACAGCAATCCCAAATCACAGGGAAATCGAAGCAAGACACACAGGTAGGTGGTCAATCAGGACATGTAATAACCATGGACCAGTTAAGTGAGCAACATTCTGAACAAGACAGAACAGTCCAAATGGAAGGTATGTAGCAGCAAGCCCTGAGTAACTTCACACATCCAATGCTATGTGTGTGCGCGCGCACACACTCACACTAAAACTGGAACACTGAGTTCAGAATACAGGAAGCTAACAGGAACAGCATGCAATAAGCAGGCCGGCAACACAAACACGCAGACATAAACACACCTTTGAAAAACCAGGAATGTTTGCTGGAGGACTCAGACATGCCTACAGGGCTCTCTCAGCCTTTCACTAGAAGGGAGGGGTGACGAATCGTCAATAAAGTCATTACCTCCCCACTGTACAAGTCCAACAAACACAGATTTAATTAGTCTGGGGATGAGTCACCGCTGTAGTTAATGGTAATGCAACGCCACTGAAAAGATTGCCCCAAATCTTCTCAGGGTTTCAATGATCCCCAGATATTCCCCACTCTGTAGCAATCCACCTTCCAGCAGATGCAGCTTGGGCAAGGCTCCTTTAAGACCCATCAGTACCACCCAGTGAGTCAACCAGGATTAGTGGAGAGCAATCTGAAGGAATCCTGTTCTTCTGCAGCTGAAGATCCTGTCTGTGCAGGGTTCTTAGCCAGCCTGGGACCAAGGGGTGATGCTCAGATCCTACCATATGGCATTGTAGCAGCTACCATGCCTTTAATCAGCAACAATATTGATTGGTGTGACCAGGAAAAAGATAGCTAAAAATATTATACACAAATCCTGAAGACAAGAATGTCAGTAAAAGCCCTGTCTATGGACATTTTCCAACAACCCTCACAGGAAACCCCCCCCTACTTAAACAACTGTCTTAGAATTTGTGGGGGAAGTTTTCATCTGATCAGATGTATTTGTGCGCAATGAGTAGTAACCAAAGCTCACAGGGAGAGAGAGACTGTCAAACCACATACTTGAAACAGTTCTCCTCATAAATGCTGTTCCAGATCTTCCAAGCCTCTGGTCCTTTGTAACCCGTGTAGCGTTCCGGATTCAGAAGTAAATCCACATACTCTGCATCAGGAGACTGTACATCTGTGAAAGGAAGGCCTTAGTTGAGGATAAAAGGAAGTGAAGAAAAACTACATACTCAGGGCCAGATTCTGCCACCTTGACCCACACTGAGTAATACCATCTTCTTTGAATAGCCCCTATGGTAACCAGAGAGCAAGTGTGAAAAATCAGGACACTTCTTTTTTTGGGGAAGGTGGGATAAAGTTGCATATACAAGACAAAGCCCCAAATATCAAGATGTCTGGTCACCCTAATAACCCCACCGAAAGCAATGGGAATATATTGAAAGAGGAGTATTAAATGAGTAAGGGTTTCAGAATCCGGCCCTTAACAACCAGTGTATAGGCTATATCTACACACAAGGGAAGCTGTGACTGTAAAATAGCTGGGTACACCCAGGGTAGCTTTCATCTAGCTAGCATAGGTAACAATAGCAGCATAGATGAGGCAAGCATGGTCTTCAGCGCACGCGAGCCGTCAGAGCATGAACCCAGAACCAGGGCACAAGCCCGCTGGGGAACGTTAACCTATGCTGCTGCATCTGCACTGCTATTGCGACGCGGCCTAGCACAGGTGCGTCTACCTGTGTTACAATCACACCTTCATTTGCAGCATAGATACACCCTTACCTGTCTTCTAGTTTCAAGTTTGAGCCACAATGAATCCACCGAAAACCCTGAAAAATGAAAGTTAAAACCTGTATGCCTGCTCGGAAATGTGAAACTTTTTTTTGTTCCAAAGATAGTTAGTTGCCACTTTAATGAAACTGCAAAGATCAGCTGACGTATTTTTTCAGAAAGGAGCCTGCATTACACAGCGTGTGTACATGCATACACCCTGTTACAGGGGGACAGTTTTCCAGCACTCAGTATTGCCAGCTGGAATGCCAGACAGAGTATTTCACTTTGGTCTGGTCTACACTTAAAAGTTAGGCTGACATAGCATGGGACTCAGAGGGGTGAAAAATCCGCACCCTTGAGAACCGTAGCTAAGAAAATCTAACCCCCAGTGTAGAACGGTGGTTCTCAAACTAGGGTCGCCGCTTGTTCTGGGAAAGCCTCTGGCGGGCCAGGTTGGTTTGTTTACCTGCCGTGTCCGCAGGTTCAGCCGATTGCGGCTCCCACTGGCTGTGGTTCGCCGCTCCAGGCCAATGGGGGCTGCAGGAAGGGCGGCCAGCACATCCCTCAGTCCGCGCCGCTTCCCGCAGCCCCCATTGGCCTGGAGCGGCGAACTGCGGCCAGTGGGAGCCGCGATCGGCTGAACCTGTGGACGCGGCTGGTAAACAAACCGGCCCGGCTCGCCAGGGGCTTTCCCTGAACGAGCGGCGGCCCTAGTTTGAGAACCACTGGTGTAGAATGCTTCTATCACTCTAGCTACTGTCACCTATGGAGGTTGAGTTCCTGCAGTAACAGAAAAAACCCCTTCCGTGGGTATGGGAAACATCTATACAACTGCACTATAGACACGGTACCATTGCTGTGCCGTTGAAACACCCAGTGTAAATGTGGCCTTTGTCTGAACTATTACATAGTTAAGGAATATGGACAATCACATTTACCACTGCAGCAAATTTTATAAGGGATCGTTCTTGCATCTCTTCAAAAAAGTACAAATAAAGATTAAACACACAGAATTCAGACTTACTAGTATATTATTTCACAGCTTAAATTTTTACAAAGTTTTCAGACTGTGCAATCAGCCTTTGTTTAAATATTGTCTCAAAATCATTCACACTAGACAAAGCCTCATACCATCAGCTTCGCAAAAGTTGTCTGAAGAATCTTCATGCTGGGTCCACTGAAGCATGGCTCGCTGGGTTTCCTTGCTACAGAGAATAAAGAGAGACAGTTTGAGAGTCAGTATTAATTTTTCTTTATGACAAATGTAATGATTTATTGAATGAAATTATACCTCAAAGATTCATTAACGGCTCCAAGTCTCTTAGCCTCCTCACATTCTCCAGCATGTTTACTGGCTTCTTCTGAATACTAGAAGGCAAAGAGGAAATAGCTGATTTATTGCATGTAAAATCCTTCCCCAAATCCATTAAAGTATTTGGTCTGATTTTCAAAGGCGCTGAGCACCTAAAACTCACAATTGTCTGTCAATATTTCATCTTAACATGTATTTCTACAAAAGGAGCAGGGTATTTGAAGATGTTTAGAGGCCCATGCGATTGTGGTGATCATTTTGGATTTCACCTCAGAAGTCCCCACTGGCAACTTCTGAAACTCCAAGAGCTTAGTTGTTTTGAGTGGGAAGTAGCTTTATGAGCATTATGACATTAAAAAGAGGCAATATTCTAAACAGCAATTGTCAGGAGGAACAGAGGTTATTTGTGGTATACTTGATGTTAATCTGATTAGAGAGGTTTTTAACAGCTGTAGTGAAATATAACAGTCACAAGTCAAACCATTCATACAGACACACATACCTTAAAGCTTGCAGATTCAGTTCCACCAGGGACTTCATTCTGAAATGCAAGATAGAAAACAGACACATTTTATCCATCATGCTGATGTGGTCTTCTAAGCTAATTTTAGGAAACATTAGGAAATTGACCAAAAAGCTTTCAATAAAATTAGTTAGAAGGGCAACGTGGTCTTGGGATTAAGGCACTGGACTGGGATACGGGAGATCTGGGTTCAATTCCTGACCCCTCCCTAGACTTCCTGTGTGATTCATAGATTCCACAGCCAGAAAGGACCATTGTGATCATCTAGTCTGACCTCCTGTCGACTAGACCATAGAACTTCCCCTAAATAATTCCTAGAGCAGAGCTCTTAGAAAAACATCCCACCTTGATTGAAAAATTGTCAGGGACAGAGGATCCACCGTGACCCTTGGTCAATTGTTCCAAAGGTTAATTACTCTCAAGGTTAAAAATGTACATCTGATTTCCAGTCTCAATTTATCTAGCTTCAACTTCCAGCCTTTGGGTTGTGTTATATGTTTCTCTACTACATTGAAGTGCTCATTATTAAATATTTGTTCCCCATGTAGGTAGGTATAGACTATAATTAAGTCACCTCTTAACCTTCTCTTTGTTAAGCTAAACATATTGAGCTCTTTGAGTCTATCACTGTAAGTCATGTTTTCGATTCCTTTAATCATACTCGTGGCTCTTCTCTGGACCCTCTCCAATTTGTCAACATTCTTTTTAATCTTAGGCATTTCCTGTAGGGCCTTATTCTCATTTACATTTAGGCTCCTCTATACTGCCATAGTGGTGTAAGGGGGCTTAGCGTACATCAGAATCAGGCCCCAAGTCTCTGTACCTCAGTTTCCCTATTCCCCCAAAAGGGTATAAGAATGCTTGCTTTCTTATCCCATGGGGTGCTGGGAGGCTAATTCATTAACATTTGTGAGCCACTCAGATATTATGGAGGGGAGTGCCACAGAAAAGCCAATAAGTAATTCATATTCATGTTGACTTTTTGGAAGGAGTGGGAAGAAGGAAGATGAAATTAGCCACATGTAACAGAATACACAGTATGTGTGAGTGAGTGGTAATTCTTCCTGAACTAGACTGTTTTAAAGGGTTACATCAGCTGGTATATTTCCTGTTAATCAGGCCTCCCCACCTCTATATTTGAGGTGTTACAACATGGCTATCCAGGGAAGAAAAGCCAATTCTCTTCCTAGGCAAGATTACTGAAATGTGCACCATGCTTTTTAAGAAAATTAACTATAGTGACACAGAAAATATAATCTAAATAGGATCAGCTCATACCAGGCAGCCTTCTACCTTTAGAGTACTATATTCTTTTGACTGCTTTCATCAGCACAACACACAGAAATGGACCATTAACATAAAAAATGCTATGGTACTTAAAAAAACAGGTTTAAAACTGGAAACATTCTCCGAGTCTTCTGCTGTGATCATGTGGTTTATGATCATGTCTGTCAATCTAACAACCAAATCAACACCCTCACTTCCTCTCTATCCCTTCTCTTCTGACAGACTCCTCGAAGTTGCCTCCAGCCTCAAGCTGAGATGACATTTTTCCTTAGCTCTTTTCCAGTACTCTGTCCAAATGTCAGATGTAAGGACAAGAGCCTTTGCTTTTGTACTTGGGAAGCAGGGAAGTCAGAGAAAAAATTGTTTCGTATACAAGAAACTGCTTGTGAATCTGCAAATGAGTAAGTCAGTTCACTATGGAGAGATCTGAGGTTACACTATAAAAGTGTCCAATCTTGGTAATTTTAAAATGCGATTTATATATAAAATTTTGCACACACACACTATATTTAAGTGTTTCTTGTAACACTAGTAAATGAACAATTTTCAGACATAATGTCCCTTTTAAAATAGGAAAAATTAAGACTCATGGTAAATACAGGATTGTATGACTGCAAAGCTTTTTTGTACTGTCAGCAAATGATTCTCTAATCAAATCTGGTGTAATCCAAACTATTTTTTCAAACAATACCTTAAATATTTAATAGTTTAGCCCCTTTAGTAGTTTCCTCCCATTTTTTTCTATATAAGCCTGATCAGAGAGCTACAACTGTGTTAGCTACAGTAAGCAAAAGCGTGGATTGCTGTCCTCTGCTCGTCCTCTATAAAGATTGGCTAGAGAAGAAACAAGTTACTGTAGCCCAGATTTGTAAAGGTATTTAGGTATTGCTGTATACAGCCTTGCAACACTTAACCTATTTAAGAGCTAAGTCTCATTTTCGTTGACTGTCAACGGGATTTTGGCTCCTAAATGCCTGAATCCCTTTAGAAAATGAGATTTCGGTGTTGAGGTGCTGGGCACAGCAACAATGCCGAAATACCTTTACAAATCTGGACCTGAATAGATTTGTGTACTTACAGGTGCACAAGGCTTTACTGCACAGTCTCTTATCCCACAGTGACTGCTGTCATTCCAAAAAGGGCAAGGTTTCTTTAGGTTTACCTGCGAAGAATTATACATAAAAAATAATTACATATTATACAAATCCACATAACCAAGCCAATTACATGAACCACAGCCTAATATAATAACACTTGTTACCTAATCCATAACTTTTGTAATAATTCTCATTTAGGGTGTAACTCAGCACACAGCAATCCACCCTTTTATAAGGGCTTAAGTGACGCAGGGCTCATGCTCTGGCTTTCTACACAGGAGTGAACTTCACCATTGGTGAAAAGACTCGGGATAAACTTTTGATCTCTCACACGAAAAATGTTTTCAGCTGCAGAGACATTATTATGGGTGTAACTGCGGGCAGAATTTGGCCTGTAAAGGACCAGTTTAATAAAAACTGGATAGAAGTTATAATGACCAATTCGCTCGGTCTTGTTAAATGCCTCTTCATGCGTACAAAATGCAGTACAGGAAACAAAACACTGTTCTCACTGCACAGTTTTTGCCCCCGGAAATGTTTTCCATACTTCACCTGGCATAAAAACCACTTCCTTGCTCTACCACTAAAGCCTTTAAGGGGGAAAAAAAATAATTCAGAAGCAATTCTTAAAAAACTTTATATAATTTATTTGAAGAATATGTTGCCTCAAATTAAGATTCTCCGGATAGTATGAAAGCCTGAATTGTTATGATCATGCTCCTAAAACAAGAATACATGAATTAAAAGATAATTGGTAACTTATATGGAGATTTAACAAAAAGAAAAACCACACTACTTATCTAGTCCCGACGTATTTTTGGCAATGAATATAATTTTTGAAGATGAAAATACCTTGTAATGTCTAAAGTAGTCACTTTCCAGAAGCTTACTTAATCTAGGGAAAAGCTTGTTGTTGTTAAATGTATCTATGGTTTCCACATCACAGGTGCAGTCATCTAAGTAACCAGTGACCTGTTGAATAAAAAATAAAATATGACAGTTAATATGAACAAAATATAAGATCTATTTTTAAGTACAGTGCACAGTGAGTATTTAATACAAAATGTCTTCCCAGACTTTTCCTAAGAGGCTACCAGATAAGGAGGTTAATTAGAATTAACAAGCATTCAATCCTGCTGTACTGGCTTGCGGGGGGGGGGGGGGGGGGGGGGAGGGAGGGAGGGCAGGGGGGGTTGGGTTTTTTTGTTTTTTTTTTAAGATACAGCTCTGAGAACTGTCTTGTGCCTTTTGCAATATATCTTGGTGTTTGTAAAATCTCTGCGGAGGAATGCCCTTTCTCCAAAACTTATTCATAGTTGGCATATTGCTGAAGAACTGATATTTCATGAATACTTCACTCTTTTTAAAAAATATTCGATTCTGATTGAAACATTTGACTAAGTTGTAGTATTACACGTAAACACTCTTGTCCTGTCTACAAAGCACACATAAATACACTCCTTTGGCCACATAATTGTATATGTACAATTTTAGGGCCTGATCCAGCTGAATGCCCTGAACTTTAACAGAACTATACCAATGGCAATTGCCTACCTAGGTTCTTATAGGACAACAATCCCTGTAGCATCTCAGGGTTGGAAGAAGTGCCAGTCCCCTGCATTAAGACCAATTAAGCAATAACAATACCACCATCAGAACTCACAACGGCCAAAATAAAGTCCTATTAAACCACTTTATTAAACTGTTTTTAGGCAATTGTGTTGATGCCATTTAGTTGATTTAATCAGAACTGGACAAAATATGATGGAATCTCTTCAGGCATCAGTTACAGAGATCCAAGAAAGCATTCACGTTAAATCTTGTTTAAAAAGCCAACATTTCTTGCATCATTCGAAAGCAACTCAGTGGGCTGTGTTGTTGTTCAGTGCTTTTTTAAGACCGCATGAGAAGACAGATTCATTTGTGGTCTTACTGCACACAGATTGCTGGTTCAAAGAGGAAGTTGCACAATGTCAAATAAGTAGACAGAGTAGGAAGTGACCAATTCAGTGTTCAAACACCTGGGCCAGAAGTACTCTCAGCACTCAACCCTTTACATTATGTTGGTGACTTATACTGGATTTTGACACATCAGTCCAACATATAGCAATGTGGCATTATCCAGTGTCGAGTAATATTACAGTTTTGGAAATTCAAGGACTTAAGACCAAGAAGGACTTTATTTAAATATATATATTAGTTTAGGAAGTGAATATCCACAGGAATTGTGTTACAGATTATAATAGGTTCCCTTGACCCCATCCTTCAACACCTACCAAAAACAGTAGAAATCTACAGCACGTAACCATTTACACGCAGACACAATATTAGTTCAGTCTCCAAAATTTCTGATCTTGTCAAATCTCAGCTCCCTCTTCATTGCACTGGAAGCAAAGCTACAGGCAGAGGCAGAAGGAGAGGATAATGGAAAACAGAGGCTTCTTACAGGCATCATGGTCAGTGACAGCGAAGTGTAAATTTCTCATGGTGCTGCTCTAGCGATTGCCAGGGGGTGACAGGAATAATACTCAAAGAGAAGCAAGGAGCAAAGTAAATATGGAGATATATAGACAGCAGAATTTTGTTGTTGTTGTTGTTTTCAAGGACTTCTTGTTAATTCTCTTCTCTCACTTGCACGTAATTCACAGTCTTGGTCCTTATTTTTAAGGCACTCATCAGTTTGGGCCCAGTATACCTAAAGATCCGGGATGAGGGCCACAGAAATAGGTCTGCTCCTCAGGCCCAAAAGAACTGTGCAAAGTAGGGTAAATCTCATCTGTTTGGGAGACCGAGCTTTCTCAGGGGCCAGTCCCAGACTGCGGAATGAAATCCCACAGGACCAAAGTACCACCACAAACCTTCATATACTCCACTCCCAGGGAAGGCACACTTCTTTGACCTGCCTTCTCTGGGACAAGCACAGAGCAGCATGGACACCTATTAAATTATTTTTAAAAATATACATTTAAAAATTATTGTTGGGAAAGGGAAGAATGAAAGAATGAACCAGGCAAGAGATGCTAGTCACCTCACTTGAAGACTTCTGTAAGGCACTCTGTTAACTACAGTGGTGAAGGCCATATACAAATCGGAACAGAATAGTGCTAACCACCACTGGGGCAATTAAACACCTTCTTGCTCCCTTCCCCCACCCCCAAAGGAGGCAGGGGGCAATGGCAACGGAACGCTTTCTTTCCTTGTTTGAACACTATCATGGAGGAGAGAATGGATGGATGGAACAATTAGCACCCTTCGCAAAAAGCGCCAGATGACTGACTTTGCTGGCTGAGGAATAAGGAGCCCCGTCTTCAAACTTGAATCACTTGTATTGTGCGTCAGTACTGTGGAATCGACTCCTTTAAAGAAATCATTTGGGCAACCTGGACCACAATCGAGGCTTGCTGAGCCCAATGGAAAGGAAGTCTACATTACCATGCTAGCACTCCTGCTTCCCCATAAACAATATGTTTTTGTTACAAAACTATGGTTCTAGGTTTGGTTTTGGAGCCTCCTGTTTTACAAAGCAAACCTAGTACTATTTCCTACACCTGACCTCATGTTTTCAGTATATTCATTGACATTTCCAGCCCTACATTTCTACAATGCCGTAATTGGGAAACTGAAGAGGTTTTGTATTGCAATGGCTGTAAAATTAAGAGCTCAGCAATTAAGTTTATCACCAGGTTAAGCCACCCAGTTAAAAAAAATTAACTGACTAATCCCTAGTCTACACTCATTTCTGTTTCAAAATTCTCATTGCTACTTTCTGGATATATTGCATTCTTCAGTTAAGCCAAGGAACGCCGCTGACTGTAATCCAGCTGGCTGTTCGGAGCTACTGTGGTGTAAATCTAGGCAGCTAATGATTCATCTACACTAGAAAAATGTTCCATTCTGAGAACACGGTCCTGCTGGCACCCTTGAAAGACATGGAACACCTGCACACAGAAGTGCTTCAAGTGGCATCAATGCCAAACACGGCCAGGATTATATTTGCTTTCACTGATTCAACCTGAGCTGTTTTGGCCTGCAGCGTGGATGGCGATAATACCAGCATGGATCGATGACACTACCACTGTGCAGACAGTTCCCCTGGGCATGGACTGTCTTTTGAAACAGCCCAGGTGCCGCTGCTTCCGGGAGCTGCAGTATAGGGAGCCAGCAAGCCTTGCAACTGGGTTTAGAACAGCAAAAGGGAAAAGACAGGACATACGGAGGGTTCAGAACAATTCAGCATGACTAGTGTAGGCCCATGGAACTCCTCGCTCCACTGACAATTCCCACTGACTTTATACACTCAGGAATTCACCCTTTGTGCTCCACCCAGTTCTAGCCTACCAGTTAGGAATGGTTCAGTTCTCAAGCAGACACATGGTCTAACAGGCACTACCGACCTGCTTACCTACCACTGCCTCCCTTCCTGAGGAGCCAAAGGCTGGAGACAATGTAAAGGGAGACAGACCAGGAGCCAGTGAAGCCAGGAAGCCTCGAAGATGCTGAAGCCTGAGACACCAGAGGTCCCGTAGAAAAGAGCTACCAGGCACTGAAAGTCAGTTTGTGTGATCCAAGTCTCCTAGAGGACTGAAACAATGCTACTGGTGCAAGGAGAAAGGTCCCAGTAAGACTAATAAGGCTTCCATTTCACTTTTGCCCTGGCTAAGCTGACCTGCCCTAGAAAGTCTAGAAATAGCCAAGATCAAAATGCAAAGTCCAGCCAGGAAACACAAGAATCCACCTCTGGTCTAGTGTAATTCCAGAGTTCCTTATAGGTTCTTATATGGACATACATCACTGTATCAGTGTCTTTCCCGGCTGCTTTAGGCCCCTTAGCTGAAGCCGTAATGTTATTTATTTGGGTATCTACAGCGCCTATTGTCATGGCAGCGACATCTTAATTATAAATATGTTGACAACATATGCCACACACTACAGGACATCTTTAAAAAATAAGTATTTATCTGGAACAGTTGTTTAAGATGAAACACACAAGCTGATATACTCACAAACATGTGCCATGTGCTTCATTGTTCACAGGACTCGCTGACCTGAACAGTTGGGTTTCCCTGAGCCCAGGAGCTAGGGCTGGTTTTGCCCAAGCGAAAGGAGGCAACACTAAAGGTATGGTGGAGCCAGAGATGGAAGGGGTGCGTAAGTGGGACATGAGGCAAGAGGGCAGGGCTGGTTTTGCCCAAACAAAAGACAGGAACACTAAAGCTATCATGCAGTTGCAGGTGGCAGATACAAACATCCCAGACAATATGAGTGGCCCAGATTCTTGAGGGAGTTTTGGGTCTTCTCGTGAAGGAATGCAACTGGAACTCAGTATGCATGTCTAATTAACTCTCTAATGCTAATGTATCGGCATGGTGCGTGTACCTAACACAACCATTAGATCACTGCAATATTTTGGTACTAAACCCCATCAGATAAAAATCTGACTATATTTCCCTTGCTTTGGTTCTTCCTCCTTCACTTCATCTCCCTCCTTCCCCTCTGCAGCATACCTTGGGGTCGTTCCCTCGTCTAGTTCTCCACTCTGTTCTGCAGTTGTCCTCCCCACTCTATCCCTTCTACTTTCTTCCCCCATGTCTGGTTTGCTCCCTCCTCCCTCACTTTCTCTCGGTCGCCCCCTTCCTTTTCATTGCCCAGTCCAGTTCCCATTTAAGTCAGTGCAATGACTCCCAGAAGCTTCCCTGATTTCACTACCATGGTGTGTGCGTCTTCCTCCCCCCCACTGCCACCTGTCCCCAGCCCAGCTGTCGAGAGTGGGGAAGATGGTGACACATTACCCTGCCATCCCCACCTGCAGTCAGAACAGGAAGTGGGATCATCTCTGTGGATGGAACGAGGAGCATCTTTTAGCCTGTATCAGCAGCCACCCTGGTTCCCAGCTCTCCCTGCTTGTGGTACTCCACTCAAATTCGGGATCAACTCATTAATTTTTTTGAGTTGGCAGCTCATGGCCAGAGGGGGATCTTCAGTTAAGGAGGCTCCTAAGCCCAGTTTCTGCCACAGTGGCTGTACACTGGGATCCAGTTAGCCCTTCCCCTCCCGCACCTCATCCAGGTGATTCCTGTATGACATGAGGGCCAAGACTGGGCTTCCAGGGCTCTCACGTTAGCCTCACTGGTAGCCCCAGGAGCAAGGTGCAGAGCTGTGCGTTCATCGGCATCTCACCTATTCAGTTCCCTGGCCACATCTCACACTGTGGAGACTGAAGTTGTATCAGGTGACATTTCAGAGTGTGTGTTTGCAGCAGAGAGTTGCAGCTGCCCATAGAGTTAGAACAGGGGTTCCCAAACTTGGTTTGCGACTTATTCGGGGTAAGCCCCTGGCGGCCCGCGAGACACTTTGTTTACCTGAGGGTCCGCAGGTACAGCCGCTCACAGCTCCTAGTGGCCGCGGTTCGCCGTTCCCAGCCAATGGGAGCTGCGAGCGGCCGTACCTGCGGACACTCAGGTAAACAAAGCGTCTCGCGGCCCGCCAGGGGCTTATCTTGAAAAAGTCGTGAGCCAAGTTTGGGAACCCCTGAGTTAGAAGATGCATCCCAGTTTTGCTCCCCAGATGGCGCTATGGAGACATTTTGCGTGTCGGCAGGTATGAATTCCTGCCTCAGTGGTCAGGGCAGGGCTTGAAAACACAAACTTAAGGAGATCATTCTCCTAGCCCGTTGCTTTGACCATGCCACTCCTTCTTTGCCTTCCTCCACTCGTTCCCCCTTCTCTGTCTCTTTAAACACAAGCTACTTGTCTTCACTTGCAAGGCCCTTCACAGCCTATTCCCACCCTACCCATCATCTCTTACTCGCTACCGAAACGTCTGTTCACATCTTCAGTTAGACCATGATGTCAGCCTCCACCACCCACTCATTAAATTTTCAGACAGGAACCTTGCTGCCCCTACTGCTTGGGAGGAACTCCCCAAAGACATCCGCAAAGCCCTGTCATTCTCCCCCTTCAAATCCTTCCAAAAAAACTCTCCTTTGCCATGTTGCCTACCAAAAACTTGACAGCCATTAGTGTGCTGATACCACGCCCAATCACACTGATCAATATTGTCTCACTGTTTCCTTGACTTCCCCTTTCTGTCTGTATCCATCTGTTGTCTCTTGTCTTATACTTAGATTGTAAGCTCTCTGGGGACCATCTTTTTGTTCTGTCTCTGTACAGCACCTAACACATGCGGAGTTCTTGGTCAGAAGGGTGACGGTGACGAGGGCTCCTAGGCACTATCGGAATACAAATAAATAATAAAAATAAAAGGAACATGAGTTAAAAATCTGTTCAAGGAGCAAAGGATCAGATATTCTTGAGGCCCAACTTTTCACATTTTCTATTATGACCAGGTACCAAACTGACCAAAAACAAAAAACAAAAAAAACCCCACCCTTGTGTTATTTGAATAACCTTCATTTGCCTAACAGCACAATGTTTGACCAAATTCCAGATTGCACATCACCAAACAGCTGCAGTGTTTCCACAAAGGAACTACACAGGTCTGTAAACAACATATGTGCAATAAGTTGCTGGGAGTCCACAGGGAGACTTTAATGATTGATTAAAGCATATAATACATCATAAACAAGAATATCTGAGTGGAGGATGAGCTGTTTGTAAAGTTATTGGAACGGGGATATTGAAATGATATTTAGTGCTAATGAGACAGATGGTAAAGCAGCAACATTATGTGAAATTGTTAAGTTGTTTTTAGTTACACACTGCCATTTCTGATAAAGTTTCGGAACTGGGTAGTGGCCTTAATGTAAAGGAACTGTAACATAGCTGTCAAAAAAGTTAGGCCCCAATCTCCCCCATGGGGAGCCTCAGTGAAACCAGCCCATGTGGAGCTTATTGCAGAATCAGGACCTATCTGGTCCAGCATCTGAAATGTTGTAAGCGCTAGTTTTATCTTAAGTCTGTACTAACATCCCCAGTGTCATCCTGTGCCATGTCTGAGCTAATGAGGACATACAAGCTATTCTCGTTCCTTACACTGTCAGCACATACCCAAACCCCTGTATTGTAAAGGTGACAAAGTTTGGGATACCTCGATTATGAAAAATGCTATTAACAAAACAAATTATATTCTAAAAGAAAAGGCAGCAGAAAAAAAAAATCTGGCTTTAGAGAGCTCAGATGCACAAGTTATAGTGCCAACCATCCCCACCCAAAGGAAAAAGAAAAAAGAACAACCTTTTCAGTGTGCATATGCAAAGCACTATTCTATGTCTGTCCCATACTGCTTTATACAGTGGTACTTGCTTTTCATTAGACTTGTACTTGTGTTAATTAATGCCTCTTTCTCCCAATTTCTGTTCAGTCTCTATGGTTATATAGAGTCAAAACACCTTTAAAGAACTGAACATTTTTTATTCTTTATCAGCAGTTTATGTCTGACATCTGAATATCAAATCTGTGGGCACTGAAATCCACAACTGGAAGAGGCTATGTACATGAAAATGATTATTAACCCAAGCCAGTTGTGCAACTCCATAGTTCCCATTTCCCACTTCCTTTTTTATAGATGGAAAAGAAAGAGGAAGTTAATGCAAAATCTATTATTGTCACATTGAGGTTACAAGGTTTAAACATGGGTCAGAAAATGAAAGTGTTAAATACTTCATTGCAATTTTAACTCATCTAGACCCCAGATCGGGGGATTTTAACTCATCTAGGCCCCCAAGTCAGGGATTCTGCATGGGGTTCGTTCATATAATTGCAAGATCTGGTCCTTACCTTGCACATACATGGCTGTTGTTTAGGCTGTTAAATGTATCGCTTAAACATAGCAGGACAGATCCTCAGCTGGTGTAAGTTAATGGAGCTATGCTGCTTTACACCGGCTGAGAATAAGACCCAGCATATGCAATATGGAAGAGTTAACATTGCAACAAAAACTTTATTATACATTACAGTCTTAACACTGGATTTTATATTTTAATCTCTTCTACAAGAGAGGCTTGTACACAGGACAAATCTCAATACCTGTCAAAATCTCTCTCTTGCTCTCCTCTCTCTCCTGAATGTCAGAAGCATAAAGAATAGTCCTGACTCCTGGGAATGTGACAAGTGAGAAATAGGACAGATAGGAAGATTTCACCCTCAGATACTATAGTGATGCACATCCTTGAAATACCTTAGACCAGGGATAGTCTATTTTTTTGCAAAGGTCCAAATTTCTTGGTCAAGGTATAGTCAAGATCCAGACTTCAGAGAAAATAGTAAAAAACAACAAGAAGAAGTAGTAAACAAAAAGATTTTGGGGTCTGTTCAAAAGCATCTGGTGGTCAAGATTTGGCCCGCAGTCCCCCTCTTGACTCCACCTGGCCTAAGGACTATAAATAAGCCTGCGAAGTATACTGTCTCTCACCCCTTGATGATGGGTCCCTCTAGCTCAGGGAGGAGACACACTGGCACTGGCAGCAGGGCTGTATGGGACAGCATGTACTGCTGCTGTCTGTGCTGTGCCTAGGGTTTCATAGATTCCAAGGCCAGAAGGGACCATTGTGATCACCTAATCCAGCAGTTCTCAGACTGTGGGTTGGGACCCCAAAGTGGGTCATGACCCCATTTCAATGGGGTCCCCAGGGCTGGTTGAGACTTGCTGGGACCCGGGGCCAAAGCCCAAGCCCGAGGGCTTCAGCTCTGGGCGGCAGGGCTCAGGTTACAGGCCCCCTGCCTGGGGCTGAAGCCTTTGGCCCCTGAGCAGCCCCCCGGCCTGGGGAAGTGGGGCTTTGGGTTGGCCCCCCTCCTTGGGTGGCGGGACTTGGGTGGGCTCAGGCTTCTGGGGTCCTGTAGTAATTTTTGTTGTCAGAAGGGGGTCACAGTGCAATGAAGTTTGAGAACCCCTGACCTAGTCTGACCTCCTACATAGTTCAGGCCAGAGAATGCTCCAAAATAATTCCTGGAACAGAGCTTTTAGAAACACAATCTCCCCTTGATTGAAAAATTCTCTGTGATGGAGAATCCACCACGACCCTTGGTCAATTGTTGGAACAGTTAGCAGAGACCTTCAAACTCCAGCACTGCCAAGCCAGCCCTAACCCTCACACAGGTCTGGAGACCCACCCTTCACAACCTGGATTAAGGAGAAGATTAGTGAGTGTTCAGACAGGGCGGGTAAAGTAACCAGATAGCAAGTGTGAAAAATCGGTATGGGGTAGGGGGTAACAGGTGCCTATATAAAACGAAGCCCCAAATATCAGTACTGTCCCTATGAAATTGGGACATCTGGTCACCCCAGATACAGAGAGGAGACAGGTGGGGGGGGGGGGGGGGTGTGACAGGTGTGGGGAGCCCACAGGAGAGAGAAACATGCAGATAACATGGGTGTGGGGACGGGGAATAGAACACGGACGCTGTGACAGACACCAAGGGGAGGCCCAGATGGGGAGAGAGGATGGACGGACAGACGGACGGACAGACAGACACCTGGGGGAGGCGCAGACAGCAGGGGAGAGGACAGACAGACAGACACACACACACCCACCGCGGGAAGGCGCAGATGGGGGGAGAGGACAGACGGACACCGCGGGGAGGGGCAGCGGGAGGGAGAGGACGGACGGACAGACATCCCGGGGGCAGGAGCAGAGGGGGGGACAGGACGGACGGACAGACCCCGCAGGGAGGCGGGGAGGACGGACGGACACGGCGGGGAAGGGCAGCGGGAGGGAGAGGACAGACGGACGGGCACGGCGGGGCGCACGGCCCGGGCCGGAGGCTCTCTCACCCGGCAGAAGCACCTCTGCTCCGCGGAGCCCGGCAGCGGCGGCCCGGCAGCGGCCGCCCCGAGCAGCCCCAGCAGCAGCAGCCGGCGCAGGTGGCAGCGGCCCATGGCGCGTGTCTGTGCGGGGCCGCCCGGCGCGCGCGGGCCTAGACCCGGCCGGCGGCCCCGCCCCGCGAGGCGCGGCGGGGATTTCCCGGCCGGGCAGCGGCGGACGTGCGGCGCGCCCCGCGCCCGGCCCCGGCCTGACCTGGCGCTGCCCCATTGGAGGAGCTGGGTGCGGGTGGGCAGCGGTGACGCGTCCCCAGGGCTCCGCGCCCAGCACCCGCCACGCCCCGAGTCGTGCCAGCGCTCGCAGCCGTGCCCGGGAACAGCCCGTGGGCCGAGCCAGGCCAGCGCACCCGGCGGTACTCCGATCCGCCAGTGCACCCGGCCCTGGCAACCCCCAGCCGGGCCAGCGCACCCAGTGTGCCATGCACCCGGCCCTGGCAACCCCCAGCCGGGCCAGCGCACCCAGTGTGCCATGCACCCGGCCCTGGCAACCCCCAGCCGGGCCAGCGCACCCAGTGTGCCATGCACCCGGCCCTGGCAACCCCCAGCCGGGCCAGCGCACCCAGTGTGCCATGCACCCGGCCCTGGCAACCCCCAGCCGGGCCAGCGCACCCAGTGTGCCATGCACCCGGCCCTGGCAACCCCCAGCCGGGCCAGCGCACCCAGTGTGCCATGCACCCAGCCATGGCAACACCCAGCCGGGCCAGCGCACCCAGTGTGCCATGCACCCGGCCCTGGCAACCCCCAGCCGGGCCAGGGCACCCAGTGTGCCATGCACCCGGCCCTGGCAACCCCCAGCCGGGCCAGGGCACCCAGTGTGCCATGCACCCGGCCCTGGCAACCCCCAGCCGGGCCAGGGCACCCAGTGTGCCATGCACCCGGCCCTGGCAACCCCCAGCCGGGCCAGGGCACCCAGTGTGCCATGCACCCGGCCCTGGCAACCCCCAGCCGGGCCAGTGCACCCAGTGTGCCATGCACCCGGCCCTGGCAACCCCCAGCCGGGCCAGCGCACCCAGTGTGCCATGCACCCAGCCCTGGCAACCCCCAGCCGGGCCAGGGCACCCAGTGTGCCATGCACCCAGCCCTGGCAACCCCCAGCCGGGCCAGGGCACCCAGTGTGCCATGCACCCAGCCCTGGCAACCCCCAGCTGGGCCAGGGCACCCAGTATGCCATGCACCCGGCCCTGGCAACCCCCAGCCGGGCCAGGGCACCCAGTGTGCCATGCACCCGGCCCTGGCAACACCCAGCCAGGCCAGTGCACCCAGTGTGCCATGCACCCGGCCCTGGCAACCCCCAGCCGGGCCAGGGCACCCAGTGTGCCATGCACCCGGCCCTGGCAACACCCCACCGGGCCAGTGCACCCAGCGTGCCAGGCACCCGGCCCTGGCAACACCCAGCCGGGCCAGTGCACCTAGTGTGCCATGCACCCGGCTCTGGCAACCCCCAGCCGGGCCAGTGCACCCAGTGTGCCATGCACCCAACCCTGGCAACACCCAGCCGGGCCAGTGCACCCAGTGTTCCATGCACCCAACCCTGGCAACACCCAGCCGGGCCAGGGCACCCAGTGTGCCATGCACCCGGCCCTGGCAACACCCGGCCGGGCCAGTGCACCAAAGTGTGCCATGCACCCAGCCATGGCAAGACCCAGCCGGGCGAGTGCACCCAGTGTGCCATGCACCCAGCCGTGGCAACACCCAGCTGGGCCAGTGCACCCAGTGTGCCATGCACCCAGCCGTGGCAACACCCAGCCGGGCCAGTGCACCAAAGTGTGCCATGCACCCCCCAGCCATGGCAAATCCCAGCCGGGCCAGTGCAACAAAGTGTGCTATGCACCCAGCCATGGCAACACACAGACATGCCAATGCACCAGGCTACACTGGCATCTGCCAGTGCATCAGGCCTTAGCACAGTGGTTCGGGCCGGCTCCAGGCCCCAGTGTTCCAAGCCGGCCCTGCTGGTGACCCCTTTCACATTGCAAGCCCCTCTGAATGCGACCCCCCACCCCAAATTAAAAACACTTTTTTATATGACAGGTTTCAGAGTAACAGCCGTGTTAGTCTGTATTCGCAAAAAGAAAAGGAGTACTTGTGGCACCTTAGAGACTAACCAATTTATTTGAGCATAAGCTTTCGTGAGCTACAGCTCATTTGTTGGAGGCAAAGCAGGGTTTGGGGTGGAGGCTGACAGCTTGCAACCCCCTGAGGGGTCCCGACCCGCAGTTTGAGAACCTCTGCCGTAGCAACACCAGTGCCATGCACCAAACCATGGCAACACCCAGCCATGCCAGTGCACCAGGCTACACTGGCATCTGCCATCCACCTGTTGCAACACCGAGCCATGCTGATGCACCAAAGTGTGCCATGCACCAGGCCGTGGCAACACCATAAGCTGTCATGGGAGAAGAGGGAAGCTCCGCTCATGGATCAGTAACTGGTTAAAAGATAGGAAACGAAGGGTAGGAATAAATGGTGGGTTCTCAGAGTGGAGAGAGGTAAATAGTGGTGCCCCCCAGAGGTCTGTACTGGGACCAGTTCTATTCAACATATTCAGAAATGATCTGGAAAAAGGGGTAAACAGTGAGGTGGCAAAATTTGCAGATATACAAAACTACTCAAGATAGTTAAGTCCCAGGCAGGCTGCAAAGAGCTACAAAGGGATCTCACAAAACTGGGGCCTGGGCAACAAAGTAGCAGATGAAATTCAATGTTGACAATTGCGAAGTAATACACATTGGAAAACATAATCCCAACTATAAAATGATGGGGTCTACATTAGCTGTTGCCTCTCAAGAAAGAGTTCTTGGAGTCATTGTGGATAATTCTCAGGAAACATTCACTCAATGTGCAGCGGCAGTCAAAAAAGCGAACAGAATGTTTGGAATCATTAGGAAAGGGATAGATAATAAGATAGAAAATATCATATTGCCTCTATATAAATCCATGGTACACCCACATCTTGAAAGCTGCATGCAGATGTGGTCGCCCCATCTAAAAAAAGATATATTGGAATTAGAAAAGGTACAGAGAAGGGCAGCAAAAATTATTAGGGGTATGGAACAGCTTCCATATGAGGAGAGATTAATAAAACTGGAACTTTTCAGCTTGGAAAAGAGACGACTAAGGGGAGATATGAAAGAGGTCTATAAAATCATGACTAGTGTGGAGAAAGTAAATAAGGAAGTGTTCTTTACTCCTCATAACACAAGATCTAGGGGTAACCAAATGAAATTAATTGGCAAAAAGTTTAAAACATACAAAAGGAAGTGTTTCTCCACACAACACACAGCCAACCTGTGGAACTTTTTGCCAGAGGATGTTGTGAAGGTCAAGACCATAACAGCATTCAAAAAAGAACTAGATAAGTTCATGGAAGATAGGTCCATCAGTGGCTAGGATGGGCAGGCATCCAAAACCAAACCAACACCAAGCCATGCCAATGCACTAAATGGCACTGGAATCTGCCATGCACCAGACAATGTCAATCCACCAAACTGTTGTTAACTACTGTGCTATCCATCAGATAACACAGGAATCTGATGTGCACCAGTGCTCCAAACTGTACCAGCATGTAGCCATACACCAAACCATGTCATGTAGACCACTTCTGTCATCATCTTGTGCCAGTGATTCAACCACACATCCAACTTTGCTACAGAACAGCCACACCACACGCCAGACTACAGTAGTACTATGCACTGAACTTCCATCTGAACACAAATTATGCCAATGTACAGCGGCACCATGCACTGAACTATACAAAGCCCAGTCACACGCAAAACCATGCAAGTGTACAACCGTACCACACAAGAACCATGTGACTGACTTCAGCTGATGGCACTAAGCATCTCTGAGGACTGGGCCCTGTATACATTATGACCATGACTGAAAGACTTCAACCATGCTGTTGAAAATAACCATGCTTCACAAAACATGCTCAAGACAATTTCTACCCAGCAAGGTTATATTATGGCTTAACCTAGGCCCTGATCCTGCAAATACTTACACATATGTGTAAGTTTACTCACATCCTATTGAACTCATGGATAAAGAATTTGCAGGATTGGACCAATGGTTTGTATTGTAAACATGGTGAGGATGGATACAACCCAAGTGTGGGCACCTCACTGTTTGAAACTAGTTTCAAAAATTGTTACATGTCTTCGTGCGGACTGGTCCAATAAGAGTCAAAAATGTTTACTGTTTGTCTATAAACTACTAAGTAAAGCAATACATTCTTTCTTTATAATGACCTAGATTTCTCCCTGTGCGCATCATCAACAGGCAGAACCCTGACCTCAATCATTCTCTGGAGAGCAGCAGGTTCAATGTGATAATGTACAAAATGAGGTCACTCAGGTCACTCAGCAAAGGTCACTCAGCTGTTGCAACTGAAACCTTAGTGGAACTCTGATGCTACCTGAGTGCACTGTAGTTAAAGAATGTCTTTGTTGGTTTAGCAGCAATTGACTCTTCACTATGCAATTACAACATCTGAGTCACTTGATTATTCATTTAATTGTTCGTTATTTTATAAAACTATACTATGTACTTTACCACATCCACCATCTGAGGACTCAAAGCACCTCACAACTTCCCAGTAAAATTGGGAAATAAAAATAGCCTTTGCATTACGAAAAGGGAAGTTAAGGCACTGAAGATTAAGGCCTGCATTTTCAACCCTGGGCACCTAAAGTTAGCCACCTAGCTCGATGTTTAGACACCCGGATAAAAGTGATCTGATCCCTCACAGCTCCCATTGACATCCTCCAGTGCAGTGCTGCACATCTGAAAATCAAACCACTTCTATTTAAGGCCGCTTTCCTGTAACTGACAGCATGTGGATGGACTGCTGTGCCCATACAGAACCCCAGTGACTTCACTGGGTCTCTGTGGTGAGTGCAGCAGTCTGGCCACATGGACAGCAGTGGAAGATCGGGGCCGAGGGCCCAGATCCTCTGAGGTATTCAGGTGCCTGAAGTGCCCATATACCTTTGAGTATCTGGGTCTAAATGCCTAAATATGGAGTTAGATGCCTAAAGTTAGGAACCCGTGTATGATCATTTTTGCCCATGTAACTTGCCAAGGGTTAGACAAACAATCTGTAGCCATAGAACTCAGGTCTTCTGACTCACAGTCCGGTGCTTGATCCACAGGTCTATTTTCTCACCATTTTGCTGCTCACATTTCTTGTATTTGAAGTCTCCTCATTGTCTTCCTGTGTCTCTGGGAATTCCAGCTGGAGGTTTGACCCTGGCATCCCAGGCCCTACTCTGGAAAGTTATATTATTTGCATAAATTGGTTTCTGTGGTCCAGACTGTGCTTGCAAGATCAGTGCACAAATCAGACCCTCCATGCCTGGATTTCACCATCCCACGAGGAAAAGGGGTGGAAATCAGCCTCCTATTTTGCATTGTCCTCCCAGTCCACCTCCAATGGGAAGATGCTCCGTTAGGTTGGCATCAACACAGTGGGATGGCATGACAACTGGATGGCCCTACCACCAAATGCAGTGGAAGTTACTTGTGACTTTAAGACCATGTCCACAGCGCTCCCGCTGCCATTTTAATGGCTTCTGAAGCAGCTGTGGCCAGTGGGAATCATGGCCTTCAGTGCCAGGAAGCAGGGAAAGGACTGTAGCCACTGGCCAGGAGAGGAGCCTCCAACCAGATGGCCCATGTCTGTAGATCCTAGGGGATCCACAGGGTTTGGTGGTGTTGTCACAGTTCAGGGTAGCTGCACCTATATTTAACCCTTACTGGTCTGGCAAAGGCACCCACGCTCAGGCTTCCAGCCCTCAGTCATCACCTCTCTTGGAAGGACACCATGTCTCTCTCCTTCCTGCCTGGGGTATTTCCAGACTGAACAGTTCCCTGCCTTCATTGTGTTATTCCTGGCAAAAGATAATCTGCAGAAGCAGGCTGACTTGCTTGCTCTTCAGAGACTAATAATGTAACTGCCCACAGTTATAAGTTACCACACAACTCTTTCTAAGTCTAACCCTGCCCCTGTTCACTGGCCCAGTATGAGGTTGTCCAAGCTAGGGTAAGTCGGCTTTGGGGCTTTTTACATCACTTTGGGAAACTGGCCCTGCGGCTCCTCTGTGTGCTCTGCGTTGTGTGTCAGTGTGAGTTCACCTCAGACCAGACCCACTCAGATAAACCACCAGGAACAAGGTTTTAGTCTTTAAAGAAACATAGAACAGGATGACAATCCAGCAGCCTCCTCTTTGCTTGCTTGCCTGGTGCTCCCAGCGTCAGTCATCTTCCTACCGGGAGGGCAGAGGGTGCGTCCTGGCAGGAACCAGGACATTCTCCCAGCATGCCACAGTTTGTAGTCCACAACTTGTAGTTCCCACTACTACTGCTGAAACACGCTGCAGCTTGGGTTATATAAGCAAGCCTATTTTATACTTACGGTAAAAGCACTACAGAAAAAACATATTAAAAACATACAAGAACCTACACACAATCTAAGGAGAGATTGTCTCCTCCTCGTCTGTGTTAGTCCTTCCAACCCTTCCGTAAGGATTTGGGGCCCTCTGTGGAACAGAGGTCCCGTCCGTTTGCTGGATCAGAACAAAAAACCCAGAGCCAGTTTAAAACCAGGCTATTTCTCCAAAACTCCTTTCTGTTTCTGATCCCGGGAGAATTCTGTCTGAACTAGTATTTGCCATCCTCTCTGGGGGGTGGCGTCAAAGGGCTGAGAACCAGAGGAATTACATCAGCATATCCACTCCTCCTAGAGAAGCTACATACAAACTCACAATAACACATAAACAATTGCATTTTTAACACAATGGACCTCAAAGGTATTAAACTCAATTCAGCAAGGTTTGTCCAGGATATTGTTATGTCCATCACAGGTGGGAGGGAGGATCCAGCCTGCTATAGGAACTATGGAAGGATAAACGCTGAGAAAGGATCTTTGCAGAGTGTTCCTCCTACAATTAGGCACATGTGTAAACCTTCGCAGGATCGAGGCTTAACTTTATGCCTGCGAGCATCTCATGTGCATAAAGCTTAGCAGTTTGCATAGATGGTGGCGGGATCGGAGCTCCTGGGGTGAGTACTGCTGATGCGTGGCTCTTTTAAAAATAGATATATTTGTACAACTTTTACTTTGAATCATTTTTACAATGTTGCAAGGTAATGCTTTTTTGCACACACACACACACACACACACACACACGACCAGATACCAAGTGTGAAAAATCGGGAAAGAGGGTGGCTGTGGGGGGATAATAGGAGCCTATATAAGAAAAAGCCCCAAATATCAGGACTGTCCCTATAAAATCAGGACATCTGGTCACCCTAACACACACACACGTGACCAGACAACAAGTGTGAAAAATCAGGACAGAGGGTGGGGGGTAATAGGAGCCTATATAAGAAAAAGCCCCAAATATCGGGACTGTCCCTATAAAATCGGGACATCTGGTCACCCTAACACACACACACACACACACGACCAGACAACAAGTGTGAAAAATTGGGACAGAGGGTGGGGGGTAATAGGAGCCTATATAAGAAAAAGCCCCAAATATCGGGACTGTCCCTATAAAATCGGGACATCTGGTCACCCTAACACACACACCCGCCCCCAAGCCCTGCACTCCCCCCGGCAGAAGCCCTGCGCTTTGCCTCCCTTTCCTGACTTGGCGCGGACGGCGCTAGGACCCTGGGGGGGGGGGTGTGTGCGCGGCTGGCGGCGGGCCTCGCGGCGCAGCGCTGGGGGCGCCGTTGCCCTCCGCGGCGGCAGGGGGCGCTGCCCGCCCGGGCGGCGGGCGGGCGGGCGCGGGGCGGGGGGAGGTGGCGGCGCGCGGGCCTGCCCCCGGCGGCCATGGCCCTTCCCGGCATTCCCTATGAGCGGCGCCTGCTCATCATGGCGGACCCGAGAGACAAGGCGCTGCAGGATTACCGCAAGAAGCTGCTGGAGCACAAGGAGATCGATGGGCGCCTCAAGGAGTGTGAGCGCCGCGCGCCGCCGGGCCGCGGGAGGGCGGAGCCGGGAGCCGCCGCCCGGCCACAGCGCTGGGTCGGGGGCCGGGGCCGCCGCACGGGGGCCGAGCGGCCTGGGGACGCGAGGGACGGGGAGCGGCCCGGGCCCCCGTGGGAGGGAAGCGGAGCGGGCCAGGGGAAAGGGCGGGGAGCGGCCCGGGCCCTCTGGAGGGGGGAGCGGTTCCCAAGGGGGAAGCTCTTTACCCGGTGCGGGGGCTCCTGGGTTGCTGCACCTGGGTGTCCGCGAGGCTGGGCTGGGGGCTCTGGCCCTGATCCAGTCGGGGGAGGGTTGATTCCCCCCCACATCCTGGGGGGACATGTCCAGTCCAAGTGTTCTAGCCCCCTCTCCCCCCACTGGTTATTAGGCAGGGAGTGGGTAGGCCCAGCGGAGCTAACACTGTTCACCCAGGGGCAGGGATATATGCCTACTGACAAGCGATTAAAGACCCTTGCTTTTCCCATTAGCATTCTCCTAGGTTTTGTGCCGGGCTTAGCCCAGGATACCTGGTCTGCAAGCCAGAGTTAATGGCTGGGTATCTGTTCTGGGATAGTTACTGCTACTAGCAAGGATAGCTAACTGCCGATTCTCCTGTATTGACTTTACCCAGAAACTGTTAAATGCGGTTATATCTGCTCTGCAAAGTGGCCAGCCCTTGCACTTGGTTTCTAGTGAATTAAAGGCGTAGCAAATCCCTTTCTTTTCTTTTTTAGTAAGGGAACAACTGAAAGAGCTTACCAAGCAGTATGAAAAATCTGAAAATGACCTCAAGGCTTTGCAAAGTGTTGGACAGGTATGCAATATACGTAATGTCACAACTGTGTGTGGCACCGTGGGGTAGATGAGCTGTGCTTAGCAAGTTATTACCACAGATGGATTTAAAATTGATTTAAAATTAAAATGGGATATGATACCATCAGAGCAAATGTGTGCCATGGGGTGGTCTTTACAGGTGGTAAGTACACAGAGTAGGTGTACTTTTAACAGTTCCTGGTGTATGGGGCAATGAGAAAGAAATAGGATAGTAAGCTTCTCCTATGGAGCAGGAAAAGGAGCAGGGATGGAGCTGTGAATTTATGTTAACTATTCTATATACTAATACAATTTCATAGATGTAACTTTCAGAGTAGCAGTTGTGTTAGTCTGTATTGGCAAAAAGAAAAGGAGGACTTGTGGCACCTTAGAGACTAACCAATTTATTTGAGCATAAGCTTTCGTGAGCTACAGCTCACTTCATCTGATGCATAAAAGTGGAGAATGCCACTTTTATGCATAGATGTAGCTAATACTTGTTTCCATTTTTTTCATAGATTGTTGGTGAGGTTCTTAAACAGTTAACAGAAGAGAAATGTAAGTTCCCTAGGTGATTTTTTTTTTACTTTTTTGAAACCTCTGGTTTTTAAAATAAGCCAATTAAATTATGATTTTTCTTAAAAGAATGAAATAGAGCATTACTAATTAGACTTCTCTCTGAAAATACTGTATAATTGCTACTTATTTCGCACTAGCAATTAGGGGGGTTAAAAAGAGTATGATCTTATTTTCTCTGTCATTTTCTCTCTCTAGTCATTGTGAAAGCTACAAATGGACCAAGATATGTGGTTGGCTGTCGTCGTCAGGTAACTCTGCTTTGCTTGGATATTTTTAAATAGCTTGTCTAATATTAAGTATTATAGTCATTTTTCTTGTTTCACTTTTAAAGTTAGCAAGTTCGTACTTCACTTTTTAAGCTGCGCTTGGCTAACAACATATAGATATGGTGCTCTCTGCACCCTGGTGAGAGGTAGTGATATGCGAGGAATGCTGGAATGGATTCTTGGGAATAATAAAACGAAGATGTTACGTGTTTTTTGGGGTTTTTTTAGTTTTTCAGCTTGATCCTTCTTATAAAGTTAAGTATAAGCTATTAAGTCTATTCCAGAACCTCATTCCTTAAATGTTTAGAAACCTTCTAATTTCTATATTAAATCTATTCATGGCCAGTTTATCCCCATTTGTTCTTCTGCCAAAGTTGTCCTTTATCTTAAATAGCTCTTCTCCCTCCCTGGTGTTTACCCACTTGCTGTGTTTAGAAAGAGCAATCCTTGTCCATCTCAGCCTTTGTTTTGCGAAGCTCTACTAGCCAAACTCTTTTAGTCTCCTCCCGTAAGACAGACTCTCCAATCCCCTTATCCTCCTAGTAGGACTTCTCTGTACTTGTTCCAGTTTGAATTCATCTTTCTTGAATGTGGATGAGCAGAATTGTCCACAGTATTCCAGACCTTTCTAAGGTCTTAGAAACTTGGAGTGTTTGGAAAGGTTTCACCTCCATTGTTGACCACAGGGTCTGCACAACCTCCCTTTGGCTTCCTTTGTGACTTTCCCATCTCCATCCTAGTTGAAAACTGAATTCATAGTCTGGTGCATTAGGCCTAACTTCATGAAACTGTTTTTCCCCTTGATATCCTTACAATCCACCCCACTGACTACTTTTTGTGACCATCAAAAAGCAGCTACAACTCTACTACAGGACATGACTAGCTTTCTCTCTAAATGACCTTGCAGAATCTTTGTGCTTTCTGTCCAAGGGTCTGGTGTCTGTCTGCCTAGATTTTATAAGGTGGTTCATTGCTCATGAGATCTCAGTATATTTCACTCAAAATAATCCCTCTACCAGCCTTGCCAGCAGGAATAAACTTCAAGTTACTCTTGGGATTTTTGTATAAAAGTGTGAGGTGCTGATTTCAGAGGGTTATTGCAGGAAATGGTTGTCTTTCTCTAGTGTCATTCTCCACCTTTTTCCTGCTACCTCATCTACTTCTATCAAAATGAAAATGAATGAGGGATGGTGCTGTTGCCATAGCCAATGATACAACATTTTAGGCAGCTGGCATTGGAAAGAAAACAGTAAGGCCTTGTTTATACTGCCACTTTACAGCTCTGCAACTTTCTTGCTCAGGGATGTGAAAACACCCCCCCTCCCCTCCCGAGCGCTGCAAGTTTCAGCGCTGTAAAGTGGCAGTGTGTAGACAGTGCACCAATGCTGGGAGCTACTTCCCTCATGGGGGTTGATTCTTTTACAGCAGTGCTGTTGCTGCGACTACCTAGCCACATGGACTGAAAATGTAATCCATTTTTTATGTTGGGTTTTTTGTTTTAAATCTACTTTCCAAGATGTCTTTTAAGCCATTTTTTATGTAGGGCCTGTTCACTGAAAATGTTCTGCAATTGTAGAATCAGCAGAAGGAGCACAAATTAATCCCTAGTTAGCACAACTGTACATAGAATATCAGGGTTGGAAGGGACCTCAGGAGATCATCAGGGCCAATCCCCAATTTTTGCCCCAGATCCCTAAATGGCCCCCTCAAGGATTGAACTGACAACCCTGGGTTTAGCAGACCAATGCTCAAACTACTGAGCTGTCCCTCCCCCCTACTTGGTGATGTTGGTACATACTTTATTTATGTAGAAAACAGCAAGTGAAGAGAAATACCCTTAAATTTCTAGTTTCAAATGTATCTTCTAAATAGAGAATGACAAAATTGGTAGAGGTGAAAAGTCAGGTTTTCAAGAAGGTATAAACAATATTACACTTTGGACTTTTTTAATCAAGTCTGCCAATAACTTCTGAATATATAAAATATGCTGTCTAATATAATGTTTTTAATATTCTTGGAAGGAGGCAGCCATTATTGAGACTTCTGACATATCATCAGAACATATTCTCCCATATTTAGAAAAATCTAAACCAGAAGGAAGACGCTTTTTCTGTAAAGGAAACAATGTGACTTTAATATTAGTATCTGAGTTGATCTCCACTAGAAAGGAAAGAAACCAAAGCTCATTATAGATATTAACTTTTTTTTTTAAGTACAAACTATTTGATAGACTGATTAAAGTTGCAAGTGTTCTACAATACCGATATATTCTCTGGGTTCTTCAACTTGTCATGTACAAAGTTTAAGCTGAACAGTCTTGTAGACTATGGTTTAATAAAAACATTAACAAATCTGTAAATGGTAAAGTAAATTGAAGTATCCATTTGGATGATGTAAATTCTTTTTACCTAGACAGATTTACAACTTACAGACTTGTTTAAAAAGACTGCCTAGACCTTGACATTCAAATGCTGCTTTACCAATTTTTTTTTTTAATCTCTGCTACATGCTCATGCTGTTTGTCATGTGATGCATATGAGTGCTGGGCTTCTAATGGTGTTTGGGGGAACGAAGAGGTATTGGAGCACTTACTGGAAAACACCTAATTACAGAGAGTAAAGAATAGATCAAAGAGTCTGCCTATCATCCTTGTGGAATTTCTCTAAGGGCCCATCTACCTGGCAAAACTCAGGGTTGTGGTATAAGTGTCACAAGAGTGTTAACAGTGCAATAGACATAGTCCCATAACTCTGTAAATTTTGCTGCGTAGATATGCTTTGGCTTCTCAGTTCTGGAAAACTTCAAAACTACAATCACCTACATTTATTAACATCTGTGTAGGTAGACACAAGTGTTCGTGATTGTTTTTCATATATCTTGACAAACACTGCGGCTAGATTTGTACAAAAATACATCTGGGAATGGCCTGTTTGGATCACTGCAATTTAAAAAAAAAAAAAATCAAAACACTAAAGTAACTGCATAGTTTTTAACTATCATTCCCTATACAGTTCGATACAGCACAGGCCCGCTTCTTGTAAATAGTGCAGCAGGATGAACAATTCATTTTCTAAGGGCCTATGACAATAAATATACCTTATATTTGGGCATGGAGGGGTTATTTGCTAGCTGTTGTCTGGATAATAAAAGTTGTAACTCTTGAATAAAAAAACTTCTTGTAAAATGCCCAGAGGCTAAGCATGATGCCAAACAATCAACATATATTTACCAATCACTGTTCCCAAAATGATGAAATATTAAGGGAAATAATTTCCTTGGGTAAGGTACAGGTGCAGATGAATGCTAATTCACTTGGTGCGAGTGGGTCTGCCTGGTATGGGCAGTGGCAGGGTTCTGATTAAGGCAGGATATAATGCTTTAATTTGTTCTTTTTTGTAAAATTTGTAATTACGTTGCAAGTTGATCTTGTGTGAGAGGTAAAGGACCATCATAGGTCAGGAATGGTCTAGCAACAGGAAGCAGAGTGAAGGACGGGGTGGGCAAATTATGGCCCACAAGCTCCCACTGGAGCATGGCGTTGGGGCCGCACCACGCGGCTCGGCCCCGCACCGGCACTCTGACCGGGGCGCTGGTTCGGGGGCCACTTCGGCGCTCCAGCCAGGGTGCTGGGTCGCAGGCAGCACCACACGGCTCAGTCCCGCTTTGGCCAGGGCACTGGGTCAGGGGCCGCACTACGTAGCTCCCAGAAGCTGCGGCATGGCCCTGCTCCAGCTCCTCTGCGCTCTAATGGGAGCTGCAGAGGCATTGCCTGCGGATGGGGCAGCATGCAGAACTGCCTGTCTGCGCCTCTGTGTAGGAGCCGGAGAAGGGACATGCCCACTGCTTCTGGGAGCCGCTTGAGGTAAGCGCTGCTCAGAGCCTGCATCCCTGAGCCTCTTCCCCCTGCCCCAGCCATGATCCCGCTGCCCCAGCTATGATCCCCCTCCCACCCTCCAAACCCCTCGGTCCCAGCCCAGAGCACCCTCCTACACCCCAAACTCCTCATTCCCAGCCCCGCCCCAGAGCCCTCACCCCCTCCCATAGACCAACCCCAATTTTGTGAGCATTCATGGCCTGCCATACAATTTTATATTCTCTGATGTGGCCCTTGGGCCAAAAAGTTTGCCCACCCCTGTTGTAGGAAGACGTGGTCAGCAAAACTGCCTGCCCGAATTGCAGCGGTAGTGGAAACCACTAGATTCCCCTTGATCAGCTCTCTTCACTTGTGTCTGAGAAAGAAGGGGAAGGTAACCATCTGAATCCTTGTTCAGACTAAACACTTTTTCTGTCATACCAAACAAGAACAATTACTGTAGAAATATAGAATTCCATCACTTTGCTGTTTTGAGTCAATTTCTAATAGAAAAATCTCTTGTGAAACTAGCTTGACAAAAGTAAGCTGAAGCCTGGGACAAGAGTTGCTCTGGACATGACCACACTAACTATTATGAGGTAAGCTTTTGCCACCAAAAAAATTTTTTTCCCTTTATGTGAAGGATAGAGTTGGTCTAAATATGTTGCAGATATTAGGTATGAATAATAAATCTTGTAGTGCTTTACAAATTCTTCTAAATACATATATACATTATATGGGCAAATACTTTCAGGGTGGTCTTACAGCTTTATTAGAGCGGATCAAAATGTTTTTTGTTTGAAATTACTTTTTAATCAAAACAAACTTCTGTGGGAAAGGTCTGTTTTTTGTCAGTTGGGGGCATGTTGGGGAATCCCTACCTCACCCAAATATGTTTCATCTTTGAAAAGTTTTACTGCAAAGATGAAAAAATGTTTATTACAAAATTTTGAGGGAAATTTTTTTTGTCAATTTTTCACAGGGGAAACAAGCGTTTGCCAGCCAGCACTAAGATTTATTATATGACTGATGAGTATACAGTGTGTGCAGAATGAAAAGATAACATCTGTTTTATTAATACTCAAATGCTACAGGTACTTGCCAAGGGAAGTGGATCCATTAGTTTACAATATGTCTCATGAAGATCCTGGGAATGTTTCTTATTCTGAGATTGGAGGGTTATCGGAACAAATCAGGGAGCTAAGAGAGGTACTGAATGTTTAATTACCTCTATTCAGTATGTATTTCTGTATCTACTCTGAGGACAAATTGTACTTCATGTTGTGCGGGTGGATTGAAAGGTCTAAAAAGTCTAACACATGCTATTTAAAGATGTTCAGGAAAGGGTTTTATACTGATAGGGGAGGGTTTTCCTTTCTGTGTCATAAGCACGTAGATAACCATGTTATATCATGTTTTTTAATCTTAAACAATCATGAGACCGGGTATTAAAGAATAGCATTATTTGCACCTTATTAACTTCATGTAGGAAGGAGAGCTTTTAGGGACACTATTTAAAAATACTTTTTGATCTCCATAAATGTACATAGTGCGCAACATAGGCTCTGAAAGAACAGGGGCCTATACCAGATTGCAGGTAATCTGGCTCGGAGGAATATAATGTGCATGTCAACAATTCGGGTACAAGAGGGTGTGGAGATGCAAATGAGATTAACATTGGGAGGCTATACTAAAAATAGATGGGTTTGAAGGATGCTTCCAAGTTGAGGGGGTGTCATGAAGTAAAAGTGCAAAGCACAGTGGAAGAGAACAACAAAGGGCCAAATTCTAGTCTTTGCACTGGAGTAACTATTGAAATGGGTTACTCTGGATAGTCATTCACGTATGACTGGGGGCGGAACGTTGTCCAAAGGAGCAAGTTACAAGAAGGTTTAGACGAGATGTTGGAGAGATTGGAATAAGAGCAGAGTTGTGCAGATCCTCAGATTTAATCCATAAAACAGGTGAAGAAAATTTCCCTGACAGCATTTCTATAGCTAACTCTTTCTGATCCTGTATAAAGAGATTGTGCTTGCTGGGATTAGTAGTGAAAAGAATGAAGAAGTTATGGGGAAATCCATACCTATATATTGTACCATAAATGTATATACCATAGCATCTAAGCATAGAGTAATATAGTCAAGGATCTCTTTAAAACAAAACACTACTTACCTGCCTCTTTTCTCAGGTAATAGAGTTACCACTTACAAATCCAGAATTATTTCAGCGTGTGGGAATTATACCTCCAAAAGGCTGCTTGCTGTATGGCCCACCAGGTGAGTACACGTCTGTAGATGCCTTTCATTTCCAGTTTTGAGTTCTGTCCATAATTAAGGCAGAATGAGACTTCGTGTCCACAAACCTATCATCTAGGCATCTGAATTTCAGTTCTCCTTACAACAGTGGTCTCAAAACTTTTTACCTTGCATCCCCCCCTTACCACGTCCGTGCCCCCCCTGGGGCCGGGGGCGGGGGTGCAACTCTGAGAGTGGGGGATGCGGACAGGGACAAGGCGGCCACAGCTGGGGGTGGGGCCAGCAGCTGGGGAACAGGGACAGAGCTGGGTGGCGCTCCCTCCCTGGGGGGCTGGCCTGGGCTCCAGCTGCGCACCCCCAAACGTTTCTCTGTCCCACAGTTTGGGGGCCTCTGCCTTACAATATAATTAGTGCTGAGCTGCCCCCTTGGAAACCTGTTGCTGTATTCTGTTATACTTCTGTACCCTTGAAATATATTTCAGTCTGTAACTTTAGCGATTGGTCTACAAGTTGAACAACTTCAGTCTCTGTGTGTCCAGGTACTGGGAAAACACTACTAGCCAGAGCTGTTGCAAGCCAACTGGACTGCAATTTCTTAAAGGTAAAATAACAGCATTCTTTTCAAATAGTGACAGTCCCTCTGGTTGTATTTCAGTCTGTTTGCTCATGTTACCCGTTCATTTTCAACAGGTCGTGTCTAGTTCTATTGTAGACAAGTACATTGGTGAAAGCGCTCGGTTGATCAGAGAAATGTTCAACTATGCCAGAGATCATCAGCCATGTATCATTTTCATGGATGAAATAGATGCTATTGGTAAGGCTAATGGACTGTACGATGGCTAAAGTCTCTTGTGATTATTTAAGCCAGCTCTGAAGTAATAGTCTCTCTTTTCTTAAAAAGAATTAATACAAAGTTGATTGTCAGGGAACCTTTTTGTGCGGAATGAACAGGGTAGAGGATACCTCTCCTTTCAGCTTGCTTCTGGAGCCCATTACAGCGAACTTAAAATCAGATGTTGCATTTGGCCTGGATCAAGATAGACTCCTAAACATGCATTTAACTTTACCTAATACGTAATTTGATTTTTAGTACTTTAACATTTATTTAGCTCAGAAACCATTTTGATTCTTAAAAAAAACGTACAGGTAACTTTCAAATTTAATATATATTATAGGTGGCCGTCGTTTCTCTGAGGGAACTTCAGCTGATAGAGAAATTCAGAGAACCCTAATGGAGGTAAATGGCTAATACGTAATCTTTTATAGTAAAGCGAAAAATAGATGTGCAAATCCATATATTCAGATTGTTAGAACTGTTGCTGCACTAGTGTTGTGTTAAAAGTGAACTGAGATACTTCACTTAAAAAAAAGCAGTTAAAACTGTTTGAGATCCAAAATGCATAGGCCACGTATTTGTATGTAATTAACTTCAAAAGTGATTTGAGAGCCTTTATCTGCCAAGACTTGAGCTCAGGCTTCTGCGCTTCGTCCACAAGAACTGACTACACCAACACTTAACGCACCTTGTTTAGATGTTGGAGGGCATCAACTCTTTCAAGGGAAAAACCTCCCTGCAGAACCTCTCTGCAGGTTAGAGGCTTTCTGTTCAAAAGATATCTAACATCTAAAGTTAAAAACACATTCTCATCAATTTGGGATATTAAATACAATGGTGAACTAAGGTAATTGGAAACGGAACAGTCAGTCATGTTAAAGAGAATTTTTTAAAAAAACCCTCAATCAGCAACACAATTCTCTGTAAGAATTCTAGGTCTGATCGGTGTGTGTGATCCCACTGGTCTGGTTTATCAGTTTTCCCAGCCTAAAAAGAATGCATATTAAGCAAATATATCTACCTCACTTGTAGTATAAAATAATCACAAAGGATAGAGGTTTGAGTTTTCCATAGCAGAACTGGATATATCTAATGAAATGTCTTCAGGGGTGATTGAATATTCTAGGGGCTGTTCTGCAAACACAGTTTGTGTGAATCATCCTTAGTGCAATATATTGAAAGTATAACTGCCAATCGCTGGTTTTTAGTATTTGGAGGGAAAAAGAGAGAATGCAAGGTGACTAGAATGTTGCAATCTTCCATCTTTGAGCTGTTTTGTTCTGACTTTTTGTCTTTTTTTTTTTTTTTTAAACTTTATGGAATATATGGGGAGCTGTGGTATTCTTGGATCATTACAGTTAAGAATCGGGTAGCATTGCTTTAGGACTATTGTTTCCACCAATCCTTTTTCTGTAATGATCACTAGTGAAAATGAATTGTGTGGAAGATGGTGTGAGCTATTAGATTTATGAACACGTTAAGTTAAAAAAAAATTCCTTGTTTTAAAAAAAAATATCCATTTCCTCTAGTTATTGAATCAAATGGATGGATTTGACACTCTGCACAGAGTTAAAATGATCATGGCTACAAATAGACCAGACACTTTAGATCCTGCATTGCTGCGTCCTGGAAGACTGGATAGAAAAATCCGTGAGTTGACATCTTCATTCTTAAGTGTGTGTATAATTCTGTACATTACCCTTGTTCACCCATTTTAATTAAAAAACCAACCCTCTCTTTTTAGATATTGATTTACCAAATGAACAAGCCAGATTAGATATATTGAAGATTCATGCAGGTCCTATCACTAAACATGGTGAAATAGGTAAGTACGTGAGCTGCTTAAATATTTCTCCCAAGTGTAAAAGTGAGGGGAAGGTGAATTGGTTACTGGTTACCATTAACACCCACCTTCCCAAAAATGTTCCTCAGTATTTTTTAAATAGATCCATATTGAACCATTGCTGAACCTCACTTTGTAAAAATCTGAGGGTTAGGGATATAGTAACCCTCCTAAATTTGGCTACAAATCAGAGAAACTGTCTGATTTACATCAGGTTGGACTCTTTCCATTGTATAATGGAACACCTTGCTGTAAGCAAACATTCCCATTTGTCAAAAAAAATTAAATCTTAGAACCATATATGGATCTGAGAACAAACAAGGGTACTTCTGTCCAAAAGGAAAACTTTGAAAGTTATGAGCAACTGAAAAGTTGGTTTTACATGGAAATCTTCTTTTTAATTGCAGTAATATTGCTGTTAGGTTGTGCTGTAACTGTGGTTTGGAAAAGAATGCACTTGCCATTAAGGAGTAGGGCAAATTTCATCTGGGACATGGGGGGGAGAGGCAGCTGTACAATGAAACTGACAAGATTCTGGTCAGTTACATTACTGCAGGGGGACCAGAATCTTGTTGGCTTCCCCCTGAGATTGCCTTGAGGAAATCTGTGAGAAGCAGCTGAGACACTGGAGTTATCAGGAACTTGGGGGTGGGGTAGAGAAGAGGAAATGAAAACAGGAAAAGAGAGACTGAGAATAGCACACCTCTTCACTGCTGATGGAGGGCGTTTTCCCTGCCTGTTGTTTCCAAGAGATGTGAGATGGGAAGAGGAAGAGTCTCCCCCCTCACAGGAAGAAGAGAGAGAAGCTCAGTTTGACACCTACTACCTAAAACTGATACAAAAGAGAACTGTGAAGTTGAATCCAGATAGCACCCTGAAAGGAACCCCAGCATACCCTTTTCAAGAAACCAGATAGGAGCCTGAGCAGTACTAAGCTCTTCAGCAGTTCTGTCTAGTTCTTGAACTCACTGTGAGGGACGCCTGTTTTTTGTTTCATTGTCTGGTCAGTAGGTGTCAGACTTCTCAAGCCTTGGCTGTAAGTAAGCCTTGGCTTGAAGATAAGTAATCTGCAAACTGTTTCCATTTTTGTGATCTTACAGATGTCTGTAGATTTGTTACACTAGAATGCCACTTAATTACAGTAATGATAGCTACGGCTCAGGTGGCCATATTAGTTCTAAGTTTTCAGATTCTTAACATAAAATAAAAATAACCTTTCAGCTAGTGTGTCTTGTGGTGGCCATAATGAAAAGGGAAACTATTTTGAAAAGTTTTTGGTAAAAATCAGATTTGTGTTTTAAGATATTTGAATTTAAAAGTTATGGAAAAAATGGATTTGCTAATTCAGACAAACAGTATTTTGTACCCCCAACTCAAAATTAAATATGCGGTCAAAAATTTGCTGGAAATCTGAAATGCACAGAACTTGTGAACTTATACTCTAGAAACTGTAACCCAGCTACACACTTTGTGGATGTGTAATAATAGTGCTTTTAACACTTTTTTTTTAAAGCCCATTGTGCTAGGGGGCCAAGTTATGGTTATTGTGGGAATAATAAATGTTGAAATTGTTTTTATTCAGATGCATCTAAATCTCAACTATAACATTGATTTAACATCTTTTTTTATTTAATTCTGGTGTATGTATTTTCAAATTAGTAATTTTTAAATATAATCTGGGTTTATTTTATCTAGATTTATATGTTAATGGGGGAATAACAGCTGGTAAATACAATCATCAAGGTAGCTAACGTTTTCACTTGCACTGAGAATGAAAGTAGAATAGTCAGGGTTTTTTTATAGCTGATGCTGCACTGCAATGGTACAAACTACTTTGTACTTCTAGTTAATTGGCATTCTTGTTTTGTTACTAGATTATGAAGCAATTGTGAAGCTTTCAGATGGCTTTAATGGAGCGGATTTGAGAAATGTCTGTACTGAAGCAGGTAAGAGGCTCCTCACTCACTTGTATTCGTTTGCTCAGTTCTTAATTTTGATGTGCTGAATCTTGCTATAAACATTAAATACTCACTACTGGTTTCTCTGATCTGTTCTTAGTATAATAGATGAACATGAGGTTCATAAACATTTCATTGTTTTAAATACCCTAGAATGAGGTACCCATTCTTGAGGGTCAGCTAGCATTTACGTTTTTTACATCAGTGGCTGGAAACTTAGGTTAACCTAATAGTGAGTTTCACTGGTAAGTTTCAAAGCGCTATAAAAATGAATCTCTTGAAACACTGGCATTGTGGTCAAATGCACACTGGAAAGGATCTGTATATATGCCCGTACACCATAAGTGTGGGGAGAAATAGTAAAATGAAGTTCCCTGAAACTGGGTGAAACATGTCTACCCAACTTGGATACAAATTTGCTTTTTTAAAATATTTCTTTATGGCTTATACCATTATATAAGTAGTACAGAAAATGAGTCTTTGGGATTTCTCTCTTTTATATATTCCTGCATTACTCTACTTGAGAAAATATTGTCCACTCAGGGCTTGTCTACACTGGGAAGATAACTTGTATAGCTGTAATGGAATAATTATATCTCTATAGGTAATAAGCTGATACAACAGCCCTGTGTGGATGCTCCTTGCCTGAATAAAAGTGACTTTATTCCAGAATAATTACTCTGCTTCCAAACATGTCTGTGGAGCATGAAAAGAATAGAAAACTGATTAAAGTTACTCACTGAATCTCCCTATGGAGTATAAACAACAAGGAGTCCTTGTGGCACCTTAGAGACTAATAAATTTATTTGGGAATAAGCTTTCGTGGGCTAAAACCCAATGAAGTGGGTTTTAGCCCATGAAAGCTTATGCCCTTGTGGCTAAGGTGCCACAAGGACGACTCGTTGTTTTTGCTGATATAGACTAACACCGCTACCACTCTAAAAGCTGTCACCATATGGAGTATGTAACTTTTAACTTTGATCCTTTCAATGTTTTAATTACAAAATGATAGACTTAATGGAATGTCTCAGATCTATATTATAGCTGCTAGTATCACTAATTCTGTAAATATCTAGCAGTTTCTCAAATTGTTCTTCACAGGTATGTTTGCAATTCGTGCTGATCATGACTTCGTAGTTCAGGAAGACTTCATGAAAGCTGTTAGAAAAGTAGCTGATTCTAAGAAGCTGGAGTCTAAGCTGGACTACAAACCTGTTTAAATTAACCACATAGTTAATGATCGACTGCACAGGAGATATTGGATTAATGTATAGAAGAACAGAAATAATGTACCTCTTGGCTATGATCTTATTACAAGTGTATGTATAACACCATAAGCAAGTAATTGATGCTAGTTACAAGTCGGCTACAGAAGTGTGTTCTGTACAGTTCTGAAAATGTGGCATTCATTACAGCCCAAGTTAAGGAGTGAGGTGTGTTCTCATAACAATTACTGTGTGAATTTATAAACATACCCAAATGGTTGAATTTAGCAAATTTTAAGACAGTCAGTGCATTTCCTGGCATTTTATATCATTTTCCTTTAAACAGTTGAATAAAACCTGTTTAAGTCTTTCATATGTACCTCCTCTCTACCTCTTTAGATAAGAGCACTCATTATAGTTCTTTAGGTACTTAAAGTGCTACTAATCTCTGATATTAATGATCATGTTCGATTTAGGCATGTATTTTGATAAACAATCTATACAAAATTCTCTACTGGTAAAACTGGTGTCAGATACAATGTACCTAAAACACACATTAGAAAATGTAATCTAATGAGCTCTTAATAGTGTGTAACAATTTCATGTTGCCTGTCCATGTGGAAGAGGATAGGGTACTATTTTTGTTTCAAGATTCCACTGTTGAAACCTGGGGAAGGGATTCAATTGGAACTATAACTTAAATGATCATTGCTCAAAATGCATTAACTAAACAATATTTGTGTTAGCCTGATTTCGGTTAGCACAATTCTTTTCAAAAAGGGTCATATATACTTCTCTGAAAGTGCCACATTCCTAAATGTTTGTAGGTAACCTACACAGCCAAATGGCATTTTGATTTTATAAAAACCACTTAACTTAGTGTTTAAAGAATAACCGTATCAGGGCCTCACTCTAGAACGACTGAAACTGTCAAGCAGGTGAGGCTTAATTTATTTTGGTTTGTAAAAACAGCTCTCCTCCCACTAGGTGATCTTAGTCACTCTTTTAAATACATCTCACTCCCCACTCCACCTTCCTAGCTGTCATATAGCAACTGAGACTATCCTCCATAAACTAGTAAAAGTGTAGCATCTAAACTACACCGTTTTGGGAGGGGCAGGGAGATGTATGGAATACATAGAGGGCTAAGTATTGTTCTGCGTGGATTGTACAGGTGTAATGGGCCAGAATTTGGCCTACTGCCTAATACCTCCACATATACTGGGAACTGATTATTGCAGCTGCTAATTTGAGTAATCATTCAAGCATGATAAAATGGCTTTAGCTCAGAAGCCAAGGAGTGCTTTGTTCACGCAGTCCAGCACGTTGCATCAATGTGGATTTTTTCATTCCACTTTTGATGTGTGTAGGGAAATGTTTTCCATAGTGCTTGTATTTTACTTCAACTTTTAGGTAAATTTTACAAACATCCCAACAGTGATGCTTCTGTATGTATTAAGACTCCATTTTTTGGCCACTTCTGACTACCCCAACTGGATTATTCTGTGCCTACCCAACTCAGAAACAACTGTTAGATTAGTTCTACAAATTTTCTAAAGCCATGCCATTTCAGTTTGCCTTATGTGCTAGTACAGAATGAACTGTAGTACTATCCTTATTAAAACCACGAAAGAGCTTTTAATAAACTAGTTTAGAATACAGAACTGAAACGACTACAATGCACAGGCAACAGTATTTTGATAAGTGGATAAAACAAGCTAATGATGATCATTACATATGAAAGAGCATGCATGTTTATCTCAATGTAATAGTAAAACGGGCTTGTACAACATTACCTTGTCTATAGTGTCAGTGGTATAAAATCAGTGTCAGTTTATTTCCATCATGAAACCACTCCAAATAGGGCTAGATGTCCATATGCATGGTTAAAAGCTGCTGTTACAGAAAGTCTAAATGTATTCAGAAACAATTAGACAAAAGTTTAATAAAAATTGAATAGATCTACAGCCATCTTATAATATATACAAATTTGATAGATGAGTTTGGAAAGGATCAATACAATAGGTAGAGAAACCGATTCCTATATCATACAATCTAACTAAAACCATCTTATAAAGCTCAAGCTAAAACATAGCATGTTAGAAAGATCCATATATTTGTGGTGCATACAACTGAATGTCTAACTGCTGTTTTGCTAATATCTAAGTTGTTTTGGTCACTTCACTGAGAGCAAACCGCTCTTCAGCAGTGAGGTCAGTAGACATATTTGGTTCCTGGCTGTGAAGGAGAGCAAATAGGCAAGATTTGTTCAAGTGAGGTGGCAAGAGCAGAATACAGTAAAACCCCATTTATGTGATCCTCCATATTCTGGCTCTCCGCACTAACCAAACAACCAGGACTCCAGAGCCAGAGTGGGTGATCTCTCCTGTGGCTGCTAGAGGGCGCTGCAGCATCACACGTTCCCATTCTCCAGTTTATCTGGATTTTTGATTCTGATCTGGCCCCGGTCCCAATTAGATTGGATAAATGGGTTCTGCTGTAGTTATTTCCTTTTGAGGGGTAGTGCCAAAGGGTATGTCTTTGCTGCAACTAAACACTCGCAGCTGGCCTGTGTCAGCTGACTTTGGCTTGTGGGGTCAGACTGCAGGGCTGTAAAACTGCTATGTAGATGCTGGGGCTGGAGCCCAGGCTCTGGGACCCTCCCCACTCATTCCTAAATGCCTACATGGCAGTTTTACAGCCCTGCAGTCTGAGCCCCACCAGCCTGAGTCAAGTTAGTTGCAATGTAGACATACCCCAAGAAGTCTAGTCATGGACCAGGACGCTTCTGGGCTAGGTGCTGTATGTGCAGTGAACAAAGAAACAATTCCTGCCCCAAAGAGCTTGCAATCTAAGTAAAAGATGAGAAAATAGGTGGACACAGACAGCTGGGATGGACAAGAAAACATTGAGCCCATGTTGGTCAGCATGATAGGCAGGGATCACAGCTCACCATTTGCCTATTTATTTATTTGTAGGCATACTAGTAGAAGTTTGAAGGAGGACAATGAAATAGCTTTGTGGATATTTATAGGGAGCTCCTCTCTCAGATGAGGCAGCATTGGGGAAAGCACAAAGGGGAAAGTTTAACTAATGGGTTATTCAGGCTGGTATCATTGGCTGATCAGAGCAGAGTTGATATCTTTATAGCATATGAAATGACAGGTAGGTAGTGATAGGCTGTGAAAGTGAAGACAATTAGGTGTATGAATGATACACTGGAGAAAGGAGAGCCAGTGGTAGTATCCAGAGAGGGGTAATGGTAAAAAGCAATCAGCTAGGTCTTTTCAGCAACATTTTGAACAGATTTGTGAGGCAAGATTGCATTTATCAAGGTCAGAGGACAGTAATTGAGATATTGGGAGCCTGGATGTGAGTTTTAGCTGTGTGGATGGATTAGGTAAGGCTGTGTCTTAGACACACTATGCGGAAGGAATTGGTGAGATTTAGAGACAGCCTGGATGTGAGGACCTAGAGAGAGGACCGAGTCAAAGATGACATCCAGTTTACAGGCCTGAGGGATAGGATGATGGTATTCTCCACGGTGATTGAGGTAGGCTGGCAGTGGAATGTTAGGAATTCTGTTTTTGGCATGTTGAGTTGAAGATGATGGCTAGAGATCAGAGAGGTCAGATTTTAGTGTGGGCAGAAGGAGACAGGTTGGAGTAGAGGTGTGGATAATCTGTGAGTTGTCTCCCCAGATATGATAGTTGAAGTGAGATTATCCAGAGACACAGTGTAGAGGAAGAAGAGACAGGAGTCCTGGGGAACCATCAGAAAGTTGGAGGGGGATAAGGAAGATCTGTTGAAGGAGTGATCAGAATGAGAGCAGTCACTGAAGCCAAGGTAGGATGAGATATCTAGAAGAGCATAGTCAAGTGCAGTAGTTCTCAACCTATTTATCATTGTGGATCGCATACCCAGTCCTTAATGTGTTACCTAGGCCGCAGATTGAGAACCATAGTGCCCAACCCCTGCAGACCCTTATGCCTAGCACCCCCTGGCCAGAGACAGCTCCACAGAGTGGGGCCAAGTGCCAGGGCAGCCCTGACCCTGGACCCTGCTGTGTGGGACCATGAGGCAGCCCAGACCCCAGCATGGGGCAGCCCTGACCCCAGATCCTGTTGTGCGGGGCTGGCCATCAGCCTAGACCCGGCCGTGTGGCAGCCTTAACCCTCCATCCAGCTGTGCAACAGCCCTGACCCATACCCTGCTGTGTGGGGCCAGGTGGCAGCCCTGACTCCGGACCCTGACCCCCACTGTGGCACAGGTTGAGAACCACTGGTCAAGAGCATTGAAGGCAGCTGGCAGGTCAAGGAGGATAAGGATGATGGCAGATACTGCCTTGAATCGCCCCCACCTGCCTGTATCCATCTTTTGTCTTATACTTAGTCCCTGCTCCAAAAAGTTTACAATCTAACTTTTTGTTCCACTTCTACAGCGCCTGGCCCCATGGTGTTATGGCCCATGACTAGGGCGCCTAGGTGCTACTGCAACATAAATAATGATAGAGGGCTGGCTCTGAGCTTTAGGCGGGGAAAGAAGTCATTAAAGTTTCAATGGACTGCCAGGGGTGGAAGCCGGCTTGGAGTGGAGAAAGTCCAGCCAGCCAGCCATCTAGACAGCTTGTTCAATGAGGTTAGAGATGAAAGGCCGAGGGACAGGACTTAGAGAGGCAAGTGGGCTCTTTCAGCTGGGAGAACCTAACGCACATTTGTATTGGGAGAGCGTGGGATGAGGGAGGGGACGAGAGGGGGCAGGAGGGAGATCAAGAGAGAAAGTCACCGCAGCAAGTGGCAGGTTAGAGCAGCTGAGCCGCTCCTGCGGCCTGGAGAAGCAGAGAGCTGCAGGACAGGAGGGGAGGTGAAAGCTGGCCCGAGAGGGGAGTGTAGGTTACCTGGGGGCCGGTGTCGGGGCGGAAGGAGGATCAGCGGCATCTGTGCAGCACCCCTAGCTCTCAGCAAGCAAGGCTGGACCGGAGCTGGTCCTCGCAGGGGCTGCAGGGTGGAGCGACAGAGCCCGGTGCCGGTGCACCAGGAGGCTGCAGCGCCCAGGGGCGGGAGGAGAGGCCAAGCCAAGCCTGGTCCTCCTGGGCCTGGCGTAAGCGCTTCTCCCCCATCCCCGGGCGCTGGGCACAACCAGGGAGCGCCCAGCCCAGCCTCTTCCCGGGGCCTGCCGGTGCCCGCCTGAGCCCCGCGCACCTGCGAAGCGCAAGGGGCTGGACCGACCCAGCAGAGAGCGCGGCGCGGAACGGGGGCTCGCTGGACCCGCCCCCGGGCTCCGGCCAAGGCCCCGCCCCCAACCTCTTCTTACCGAGAGAGGCCCCGCCCTCGAGTTCTGACCAAGGGCGGCCCCGCCCCCGGGCTCCGACCAAGTCCCCGCCCCCGACCTCTTCTTGCCGAGAGAGGCCCCGCCCCCGAGTTCTGACTCAGTGAGGCCCCGCCCCCTAGCTTTTACCGAGCGAGACCCCGCCCCCTTGTTCTGAGGCGGCTGGGCCCCGCCCCCAGGCTCTGACGAGCCCGGACCCCGCCCCTCGGGCTCGCGGCGGGGGCGGGGCGAGGGCGCTGCTGGAGCGGCGCCCGGGGGGCGGGCGGGGAGCGGCGGCCGCGGGAGGGAAGCAGCATGGCGGCCGGGTGCGAGCCGCTGAGCGCGCCGCCGCCGCCGCCTTCCCCTCCTGCCGTGGCGGGGCCCGCGGGCCCGGTGCCCGAGTAGCCGCGCCGCCCGCAGTGCGCCCGGCCATGGAGCTCGCCCGGCCGGCTTTCCCGGCGCTGCCGCAGGCCAAGGAGGACTCCGAGGTGAGCGGCCCGGCCGCGCGCTCGGGCCTGGGGCGTCCCCCCCCCCCCCGCCCCGGCACCGCTCCCGCTCCACCTGAGGGGCCCGAGCGCCGCCGGATCGGCGCCCCCCTTCCCGGCCCCGGCATAGGCCTTGTGTGCCCCGGCCTGCCCCGCCGCGGCCCTACCGCCTCCGGGACAGCCCCCCCGCTTCCTCACGGGGGCCTCCTGCCCCCCCTTCCTTCCCCCCCGGGGGCCCCGTCACCCCCCTCCTCTGCCGGCCCCTGGGATCTCTGCTGAGGCCCCCCTTCCCCCTACGGGGGCGCTGGGACTATTTGTAGAGGGGGGGGGCGCTGGACCATTGAACCCCCTTCAAGCCAGCGGGTGGGGCAGGCCCCAGGTCCCCACAGGGTGTCTAGGGACTCTCCCTCCTGTGCCTCCTGATGAGTAACTTCTGTGAGGGTCACTGTTGAGCCCTCTGCTGCTTGCCACTGAATAGACCTGCCCCCCAGGTCCGACCTGCCCCCCGGCACCCCCGCCCCCCAGGCACCCGCCTGGCTCCCCAGCCTGCCACTGACTCTAACGCCCTCTCTCCTCTGTGGGATCACGAGGGACTTTCCACCGGCTGCCGTCTCCACCTGCCTGTAAGGTTGCCCCTGATTTGATAGCGTGGGCTGCAGGACAATTGACTGCTACCTCACTTCTTAGAAATTGAAGGGGGGTGGGTCACCTGGAAATCCCCTCTCCAGATATGTGGGGGTTACTAACTGAGATATAGTAGAAACAATCTGGAGCACTGGGTGGGTCACCTGGAAATCCCCTCTCCAGATATGTGGGGGTTACTAACTGAGATATAGTAGAAACAATCTGGAGCACTGGGTGGGTCACCTGGAAATCCCCTCTCCAGATATGTGGTGGTTACTAACTGAGATATAGTAGAAACAATTTGGAGCACTGGGTGATCCTTTGTTGAGGAAATACTTTTAGTGTTGAAGAGCTGTGACTGCCCTGCCGTTTAAGACAGGTGGCAATATCGGCTAAGACAAAACTACTCCTGGTGTGGTGTCAAAAGAGCGAGATCAGTTTAGTGTTTGATTTCTGAACTTCGCTTAAATCTGTAGTGCCAGTCTTGGGTAGGGGTAATGTGTTTTCTTATGTTTCAAACAGGCACAAGTGTGCCCCTTTTGATAATGTCGTATGGGTAGGGCCCTACCAAATTCACAGTCCATTTTGGCCATTTTTACAGTCATGGGATTTTAAAAATCATAAATTTCATGATTTCAGATATTTAAATCTGAAATTTCCTGGTGTTGCAACTGTAGGAGTCCTGACCCAAAAGGGGGTTGTTTGGGGGCAGGGGGTGTTGTATGATTATTGTAGGGGGTTTGTGATAGTGTCACGATTACTTCTGTGCTGCTGCTGGTGGCGATGTTGCTTTCAAATCTGGGTGACAGGAGAGTGGCGCCTGCTGGCCAGGAGCCCAGCACTGAAGGCAGCACCACCACCACCAGCCGCAACATGAAAGTCAGGGTGGCAGGGTGCTGCATGGTCGCCGGGTTAGCAGCTACCCCTCTCTGGCCATCCAGCTCTGAAGACAGAGCAGAAGTAAGGGTGGCAATACCACAACCCCCCTATAATAACCTTGCGACCCCTCCACCCACAACCCTCTTTTGGATCAGGACCCCCAGTTTGAGAAACACTTGTCTCCCCTGTGAAATCTGTATATTACAGGGTAAAAGTACACAAGAGACCAGATTTCACTGTCGTGATGCATTTTTCACGCCATGAAATTTTTAGGGTCCGACATATGGGGAACACAGAATGCCACTGCATTTATGGTTGGATGTTGACAGTGTCCAAAATCTTGACAGTTTTATAAATTGCTGCATACTTCACAGATGCTTTCAATTATTACATCCGTATTGATGGGAATTATTGTTGCTTGCTTGTTTTGTATTATGGTGAGCTATTTGCAATACCTAATTTACTATATCTGTTTTCTTGTTTTGGTACTATTTCTTTAATGTCCTTTCCCTACTAGGTCTGGTAACTCTCTAAAATTTTAGACACGTTCTCAAACACAGTTATAATATGGTTTGTATCTGAACTCAAGTTAAAAGTTGTGTTCACAACCCCTGCAGGGTAGTCAGTAGTATATCTGTTTGTTTAAACAAAATATCTGCCCACTTTGGAGCACTCATGCATGCTACCTACAGCTGTGTCCAGAAGTAGTTAACCAGAATTGTGGTTGATGACATTTTAAACTTCAATTTTAGCTAGCATAGTTTAAAAGGACACTGGGGTAAACCTATTTTGAAAATAAATATCATTGTTAATGTTAACATTAAAACAGTTTCATTAAAACTGAAATTATAAATCTATTTTACTTCTCACTGTTTGCATTTTTCAGTGCAGATAATGAAAACAGACTAATCCCTCGTAGTTCTCAGACATTAACATAATGCCATAATGTTAGGGCTGTAAATGTGACAGGAAAAAAGTTGGAAATATTTTTTTAAACTGTGAAAACACTTCTATTGATCACAGGTCTTGTAAATGTTTTTACAAAATGTAAATTGTGTCTAACTTGCATCCCTTCAATCCCCATCTGTAGGGAGGCGTTAAGACTGTAATACCACTGATGTTAGAAAATATCTTTATAAAACTAAAGCAAACTGACAAGGAGAAACCTAAAATCACTTATGATGCTATAAAGTCCAGTGCTTCAAATGTGCTTTGGAAAAGCAAATGAAGTAAATTAAAATTGTCCAATCCACAAAAATAAAATAAAATCAGTGAAAGCTGAAACTTTGTCTCTTATACACTGCCACAAGAAGGTAGATTAGTACAAGTAGTATAACAATACACAACTGTTGAGACTCCTGTAATACCTAAGACTAGTGTGGTAGATTAAGTAACCATAAAATATCACAGTTTAAAAATGATCAAGAATGTTGGGAATGTCATCTGATAGGAGCATCAGTATCTTCACCCTAAGTCACAGTGGGTACTACTTTCTGTAATGTAAAATTTCCTATTCGAGTTCATTTCTCTCTGCATAATATCCAAGAGTAAAAATCAACAGGCCAATTGATTTATTTGGGACGACCTTTTCAGGCTGCATATTGCAGCTACTAGCCTTGGATAAAGATGCCTTTCAGAGCTCATCAGTGCCACCCTTCAATTAGCTAGAACAGGGGTTCTCAATCTTTTTCTTTCTGAGGCCTCCCCCCAACATGCTATAAAAACTCCATAGTCCAATTGTGCCCAAGAACTGGTTTTCTGCATATAAAAGCCAGGGCCAGCGTTCAGGGGTAGCAAGCAGGGCAATTGCCTGGGTCCCCATGAAACAGGGGGCCCCGTAAAGGTACATTGCTCAGGCTTCAGCTGCAGCCCCAAGGGTTTCAGTCCCATGTGGTGGGGCTTTGGCTTTCTGCCCTGGGCCCAGTGAGTCTAATGCTGGTCCTGCTTGGCGGACTCCCTGAAATCTTCTCACTGCTCCCCTGGTTGAGAACCACTGAGCTTGAAGGCTTGCATTAAGAAACCCAAGGCAGCATTTACCCCTACCTGCTGGGGTGAGGTTAAGTTCATCATGCCTCAGCAGCATTTGTAGTCTGCTACCTTCTCAGGGACTGGAAATCATTATTGGCTCTCCCATATGAGCACACAGAGCCATTACTGGGGTGGCTCACATTTTCTAATTTTTCTTTGTATTTACTTTAATTGAATAAATTTAGTGCTCATGCAAAGGAGGAGCTCAGTCACGTCTCCAGGTAGACATAATGTAGGCAGGCAGGTGCTGTCATCAAGCTTCTGCCATACATCTCTGCCAGCATACATCAGTCCTGACTTGCATTATCTCCACTGTTCCATGCTGATGCACGGACTGCAGTAATGCTAAATTGTGCAATTTTGTGACATGAGCCAATAAGGTCTTGGATGAGACCACTTCTTTACTGTTTTCCTCTTGTAATCTGATTAGAAATTGAACCCATATTTCCAGCTCACAGTGCCATCGAGATTCCTATGGAGAATGTCTTTATCTATATTTTGTGCGTCTTGATACATACTAGAAATATATCACAGTTCTGGCAAAGCGCATCTGGTAGATGCTGTGAATGTGTGTTAACAATTATAAGCATTTGTTTTATTATGGATCAGTAATATCGAACATGTCAAAGCCTTCTGAATAATGATTTTACATGCTCCAAAATCATTTTAAACCTTAATTTCTCATGCTCTTTCAAACCCCACCCCCCAAAACCTCAAGTAATTAGCCTACATCTTCTAATTATTGCTTGCCAAATTCCATGAAAAACTGCAGAAGCTACACAAGGGGAAAAATTGGTATAACTGTTTCTACATTCCTGTACCTTAAAGGCACATTGTCAAGTACCCTAGATCCAAAGTTCAGCCCGCTTTAACAATTTGATTATTACTGCTTTAAATTCTTAAAACTTTTTGGAGAAAACCCTCTGCTCAGATGCTGAGAAATTAAAATAAAAAACACTCATTTAGGAGCTATGTTTTGTACACATGTTTCCTCTGCTGGTTCTACATCAGTAGTTAATACACTGTTCCCCAGAACCCAGGTGTAATAACTGATGGTGAATAAAGGAAGGAATAAATAAAGAAAAATCGTAATTTCGAGAGACAAAGATAATCGGTGTTTGCCAGAAATGTAGAAAAAAGCAGGATTTATGTAATTGAAACAATGCAGACCCTTAAACATACTTGCAGTGGTAATTACTGCTAAAATATTTTAGTTTGAAGAAAAAAAGAGCTAAGGATTTAAAATTTCCATTTTGTAGTCGTAATTTTTAGAGTTTGGATTATAGTTCAGTATTTGGATGCAGGTGCCTAAAGTAAACATTCTTAATGCGGAGTTCAGTCTCTTGGTGCAGTGGCTCTCAACCTTTCCAGACTACTGTACCCGTTTCAGGAGTCTGATTTGTCTTGTGTACCCCCAAGTTTCACCTGACTTAAAAACTACTTGCTTACAAAATCAGACGTCAAAATACAAAATTGTCACAGCACACTAGTACTGAAAAATTGCTTACTTTCTCATTTTTACCATATAATTATATAATAAATCAATTGGAATATAAATATTGTACTTACATTTCAGTGTATAGTATATAGAGCAATATAAACAAGTCATTGTATGAAATTTTAGTTTGTACTGACTTCGTTAGTGCTTTTTATGTAGGCTGTTGTAAAAGTAGGCAAATATCTAGATGAGTTGATGTAACCCTGAAAGACCTGTGCATACCCCCATGTACCCTGGATGAGAACCACTGTCTTGGTGTATTTTGCATACTAGTTATTGCTTTAGTCTATTATATTATTCCATATAAAAATAATTGGGAGGACTCATTTTGTTTGGCAAACAAGTGTTTGACAGTGGTAAACATTCATAGCAACACTAATTTTGTGTCAGTTGTCTGTGGTTTAAAACTTTGTAATCTGTCTGTTTTGCCCAGATGGATTACAGCTATCTGTATAAACATTTAAAAATATAAGAAAAACTGGGAACATTTTCTTAAGCTTTCACTTTTACATGAGCTGTAGATTACTGTAAAATGAAACCCAGCAAAACCCCTCTTTATACAAACTTTAATACCTGCTGGTCTGTGGGCACTTAAAAAGGTTTTTTTCTATTAAAATGTACGATCAGCATACCCAAATAAAAATCAGACAGAGCAAAGACTTAAAAGAAATGCTACACGATGCTAGCAAAGGATACAAATTAAAAAGAAAACAAATCTTGAGCCTGATTTCGCAGGATGTTGCCAAAATACATATGTCAAAGGGGGAGCATTTCACAGCTGCAGAAGCTGATAATCCTCTCATACTTTTTTAATCTACGGGCAACCCAGGATCTACCCTGCCCCAAAGCCCCACCCTGCTCACTCATCTCCCCCCGTCACTTGCTCTCCCCCACCCTCACTCACTCTCAGCAGGTTGGGGCTGGGGCCGAGCAGTTTGCAGTGTGGGAGGGGGCTCTGGGCTGAGCCTGGGGCAGGGGTTTGGGGTGCAGAAGATGGTGACGGGTGCAAGCTCTAGGAAGGAATTTGGGTGCAGGAGGGGGCTCTGGGCTGGGGCAGTGTGTTGGGGTACAGGGTGCTGGCTCTGGGGGGGGGTCAGGGTTGGGGTGCTGGCTCTGGGGGGGTCAGGGCTGGGGCAGAGTGGCTCAGGGGGATCAGAGCTGGGGTGCAGGAGGGGGTACAGGGTGCTGGCTCCGGGTGGGGGCTCAGGGCTGGGGGTTGGGGTACAGGTGGGGTTTGGGGTGTTGGCTCTGGGAGGGGGCTCAGGGTGCGGTTTGGGGTGCGGCCTCTTGCTGGGTAGCACTGACCTCCAGCGGCTCCCAGTCGGCAGCGGGCACAGCAAGACTAAGGCAGGCTCCCTGCCTACACCGGCCCCATACGAGTCTTGGAAGGGGCCAGTTTGCTGCTGCTGCTGCCCCTGGGGGAAAGGCCGGGGGGGCATGTGGCTCTGCGCACTGCCCCTCTCTGCAAGCACCGCCCCTGCAGCTCCCCCAGCCAATGGGAGCTGTGGGGGCGGTGCTTGCAGGCAGGAGCAGAGTGCAGAGGGAGATCCCTGCCCCGGGGGCCATGCTGGCCACCTCCGGGAGTGGTGTGGGGCTGGGGTAGGCAGGGAGCCTGCCTTAGTGGCAGCCACGCTGCGAAACCAGAGATTGCAATCGACGGATTGGTGACCCCTGGTTTAGACCCTGCACCTCTGTGGAGCTCTATTGAAATCAGTGGGAATCCCAACAGCCACAGAGGTTTACTTGCATGCAGCAGCTTCCAGGAGCATGGCCTAATCTGAAAAGTAATTGTAAAAATGACATTGTGAGGCTCCATGTTTATTGTCTCATCACTGTCCAAATCAATGTGCTCTGTTTACAAGAGGTGCATTTTCTAACTACAGTCCAGTAAAAACTCAACCTTTTTCCTAATTAGATGTAAATAAAAACAGTTTTAAACAATCTTAGTAAAAAAATCCCTTCCCCGGTGCCAGTTGCAAATGTGTTCACTTCCTTAATATTTGTGGTGTTATCCTACTAGATGTTCATGGGTTCTCAGAGTCATCCAGACAATAGAGTAGGCAAGACCCCTATTTTCATCCTGTTGAAAAAAACAAAAATTATACTCCGATCATGCCTAACAGTGAGAGGCAGCGCTCTGCCTTCACCCTCCATCATCTGTTGTTAATAGAATATTGCATTGATGTAATCTAATGGTTCCAAGTTAGTGTTTGTAAATTGTTATGGGATTTCTTCCAGACTAATACAACAAGGTGGAGAAAATAGCACACAATACAAAGTATTTGTTCTTGCCATCTCTCCTTCCCTTATATACATTTTTCCATTTTCTTTCTAGTTTCCCTTGTCTTAATTTTCTTTGTTTACTCTTTTCCTGTTTCTTGAAAGGACGTGCTAGCCCACTAGCACACTTTCTCTTTCCTCTGTGTGTTCCCTCTTTCTCTTCAGTTATCTTTACCTGTTTCTGTTCTGTCTGCTTCCTGCCCCATGAATTTCCCTGTTGTTTAGCCTTATTTTCCTATCCATTCCCCATTGTCTTCGTAGTCAATTAACTTGCTTCCCACCTCTGCTTTGGCATTCACTCTGTATTTTCAAAGGTTAAAATATTTGTATGGCAGTTTATATGCTGCACTGGAGAAGTACTCTGCAAAAATAGTTGATTTATCTACAGAAAACAAACTGTTAGAAGCTTATTGTCAAATGCAGCTTCTGTGGATGTGCCTCTGAGCAGCGCATGGATGCACTATTGTCAAATCCTGTTTAACCATCCTTAGAAAGATCTGTGTGGGAGTTGTGTTCGACACCTTCTCTTGCCCAGCTCCATTCCTTATAGAAAGCCTATTTGTACCTACTTGGTACTACCCTAGGGCAGCTTCTTTTTGTGGCTACTAAGAATTTCAATCCCTGGTAGGAAATGGAGATTAAAGTAGCACATTTTACAGTGACAGAAAAGGTGGTTGTCAGTAATATTCAGACCTTTCTCTTGAATATATTTTCAGCAGCCTAACTGTGTATATCTGATTAATGGCAAAACTAAGAATCAGACTAGATGAAATTCATATAATTGGATGTTCAATCATCACTTTATTAATGTGTTTTATGGCCTTTTGGCAGTTGTATTTTGCACTCCTATTTAGAAGTGCCATCAGTACAACCAATTTAAGTTTTATATATGGCCCTTAATGCACAATATCACAATGTTTTATGGAAAAAGTGATTAGCTAATGAGAGAGGAAAGATTTCAAGATAAGTACAGGGGGAAAGAATTAGAGGATGTAAGTGAAGGAACAAACCCACAACCATGGAGAGTTGTGGTGTGAGGACAAGATGCTAAAACTGTCAGAACAGACTAATAGTAGAAAATGAAATGAGGGAATTAGGGCAAAGTAAATCAGGTTTCCCTCCTGCCGTTCAAATTCATTGAATTTGGAGGGAGATAGGAAATTGAGAACTGTTCCCTAACCACTGGATTGTGGGATATTCTGATGTGGCTCTCTATCTCTCTTCTTGAAGCTGTCCATTTTGTATTAAATAATTATTCATAGGACCAAAGAAAGAGAGAGTGAGAATGACTCCACAGTCCAGTAGGTAGGGCATGTCCCTGAAAGTTCAAACCCCACTCGTCAGGTAGAGAGAAGAAGTAAACTGGCATCTCCCACATATTGGGTGAGTACCCTAACCAGTGAGCTAAAGGTTAAAAGGGAGTCTGCCACCTCCTTTCCCCAACCATTTTGTGTGGAGTTAGGCTTGTGCCGCAGCTGCTCTGGAAAGAAATGGTGTAGGCACCTGACTGCAGGAGAGGTTTCGTGGCTGTGAATTGCAAGAAGAGAGAGGTGCCTCGCTTGCAGCATGGACTTAGGTGCCTAAGTCTGAGAGAGAAGTGAGGCTTAGGACACATCCCTGTCTCATTGGCATCTCCCATTGGCTAGCTTAGGTAGGCAACTGCCTAGCATCCTGGCTTGTGTGGATTCCTTTCTTAGGCATCTATTTCCCCCATGTGTTGTATAGGGAGCATTGCAATGACTTATGTACTTTTGTGGATCCCTAGACCATGATATTAAGGATAAATTGAGATAGTAGCAATGAAGTCAGACTGTTGTGGAGCAGGGGACTTTCCTCTGATGGCCCATATACACCATAAATATAGCCAAAATAAGACTTGGTTACATTTTAGAATGTGGACAGGATAAGACTTAACTCTCTCCTATAATCGGACTAAAGCCTTTGACATGCCCAAGGCTCCCATCTGGTTGTGAGTAACAGACCCATCCACACTGCAAACTGTAACCTAGTCAGAGGGACAACTGTAATATAACCAGATTTTCTGACTTGGTTGTAGTTATAGTGCTAGATGGACCTCAGTTATTTAGTCTCCATTGATCCAGTAGTAGGAGGTTACTGTATAGCAGGGGTGGTCAAACTTTTTGGCCTGAGGGCCACATCGGGTTTCCGAAATGGTATGGAGGGCTGGTTAGGGGAGGCTGTGCTTCCCCAAACAGCCAGTTGTGGCCCGACCCATATCCGATCACCCCTGCTTCTCGGCCCCTGACGGCCCCCCCGGGACTCCTTCCCTATCCACTCGTTCCCTGTCCCTGACTGCCCCCGGACCCCTCGCCTACAACTTGGCCAAACTTGTTCCTCACACAGGCAAAGAGAGTTTGTCCAACAGCTCTCCGGTTATTAATATTAAATATAGAAGTCAGTGTCCCAGCTTGTGTGTTAATAGCCATCCCTTGCTTCAGAACACACATTCTCTCTCGTAGTTAATGCTTAAATATAAGGTTGGCTTATTACATGAAACACCAGGTTTTCCACCACTTTTTGGAGCTTGTGCCTCTCATCCAGAATACAAAGTGTTTCACAGGCCACCTATGCTACTGACCATAATCATGAGCAGGCACAATTTTTTGACTGCAACAGGACCAGAAAAGATTAATCTTCATGGATTGCTTGCTCCTCAGCCAGAGCCGAGCTCCAGTAAAGACTGAATCACGTGCAGTGTGGTTGTATGCACTCATAGGCCTTAGCTATCAAAGCAAACGTACCATTTCAGTGACGCATTGTCATGGTGCATGCGCGCATGTGAGTATTTGTACTTTGTCATACGTGATGTTTTTTAATGGAGTATGTGCTGTTTCATAGAAGGTAAATGCAGGCAAACACCACACACTGTTTAAAACTCCCTCACATTCTGCACTCTACACTGAGCCATTAGCTGGGGTCCTTGGGGACACACAAGTGCAGGATTTATGCTGTGTATTCATTTTAGTTCTTTCACAACTCCTGCAGTCCCCCTACATTCTCTCTGAACAGCTGTGCCTCTGAGCCACAATCCAGTTTGGGATAGCTGGTTATAGATGAACAATACCCCTTTGTAAGGCTTTTCTTGATCACCTTTTACATGGCACTCTTCAGCTTGGTGATTTACAAACCATAGGAACCATTTCATCTGCTGCTGAGTTACATTCACTGCTTGGGTATAATCTACAAAATGGTTAACAAAACTTAGCCGTATTACTGTATCCAGTTGGCAGGTCTTAATAGAGTTTGTTTTCATAACAAAATTCCCACGTTCTGTCTGATCTGAAAGGAGATGCTTACTATTGTCTGTCTGCTGGGTATCTCAGGCAGTATGCACAGAGCATTGTCACTCTGGAGAAAATAGCGATGATGGGATGAATTCCTTGGTGTGAGACATCTGCCAGGGCTTAATCTACAGACAAGGATTTTTTCATATACTTTCTGTACGGTAACGGAATAATCTTGTGTTGTTGAGTGCAAAAGCGCTGGAGAGCTATCATGAAACCACCAGAATAATTCTTGCACTTTATGTTAGAATCTTTTAGTAACTAATCGTGTGCTTTCGGGTAAAGAAAGCACTTAATCTGAGAGAGCATCTTTCTGATACCTACTGTCCAAAAGAGATCCCAGTGGAGAATGGCTTTTGTACCCTTAAGACTTCCCAGAGACATTGGAGACTGATGTCTGGAGAGCACACTGACATTTTTCTTCATTCGGAATACCTTCAGGTCATTCCCTATTTTTCTTTCCCTGGACTGTGTATTGCTAATTGCTGCCTGCTTTTCTTGCACAACTACATTTTCTGCTGCAGCATTTGGCCCCTGTTATGATTTGTGCCAGCTTTCTTGTTTATGCTCTGTTTAAGTATTTACACAAAAAGGTGTGTTTTGTCCCTAGGAAAAGAAAATGAGAAAGCAGTAGGACTCAGTCTTGCCTGAATATAATTGATTGTATATTTAATGCTGTAATCCTTCAGACCAAACTTCTAACAAGATTATGCACTCTCAGTGTGCATTTTCACCATATTTTAGGTTAAGACTGTGTCTTCTAAATTTAACAATACAAAGCAACTAAACAAACAGTGTTTATCAAAACACACAAGTGTGTTTGTACAACAGGTACAGGACACCAAAAGCATACATAAATCATAGGCCTTGTCTATATGGATAATTAGATCAAAATGAAAGCCTTTGTGGATGTTCTCATTTTGGTTTCAATCAGGCTTATTTCAGATTAGCTTAAATTGATTACAACCATGTTTAAGTTAAACTGAGATAAGAATACACACAGGGCTTTCACTGGTTTAATGAAACTAGTGCAAACGTGTGTGTAGACAAATTTTAATAAGGGGAGGTTCTTTTCAATCTTTCCTTTTCAAAGGAAAGATACTGGCTATCAATATGTCAACACTTTGTCACACGCTTCTAACTATCCAAAGTACTATAATAAACTCTCTTCAGATTTCATTTCCAAACAAATATAAGACTAGTACAATCAGTTATATTCAGGCAGACTTACAGAGCAGTAGGACTGATTTTCTTTTTCCATAGACAAAACCCACCTTTTTGTGTAAATAAGAAGAAATCCTTAAGCTGATCACCAGACGTTCAAAACAAAGGACACAATCAACTAAAAATCACATTTATCTCATAGAATGTACCTTCTATTACAAGTAACACATGATTAGTGTAAATGGAAGATAACTTTTTAAAAGTTGACTAATGTATTTACTTTGTGCATTTGGCAGTGTTTTCTGTGTAATCAGTTTCACTGCAATCCATTTTCCTTGTTTGTGTAGTCTTTTCACACAGTAATAGGGAGAATTTTTCTTAAAATGTGGTTCCATATTTTAATTTGAATTGAACTTTCCTCAAATGCTGTCCCAGATTCAATTCCGCAATCCAGGGGCTTAGGGAAAATTTTTTACTCTGATACCCAAATCCCATATAATCCTACTAAATATCATTTAGTCTGTAAAGCCTCACTGAGTACCTATTTTTGTTTTAAGACATGTATCTAAGTGAGGGAAGTGATATATTACGTTGTTAACAGTATTTATGGCTCCCCCAAATTCCTTGAATTGGCCATACTGCGATTTTGGGACCTGAAGCTACTGCTCCCACTTCTGAAATCTAGGGGTTACATTCCGTAATTCTTTCCTTGCAATATAAACTGCTACTGTAACCCTGACACATTAAAGTCATGGTCAGCAATTGTCCAATAAGTATGTCTTTTTATATAACCTATTAATTTTCCAAAGGGGTGGTGGGAAGGGAAAAAGGGATATTAGCAGAGCCCTGGAAGGGCAAATGGGAAGAGTTTGTATAAATTTTAACAAAGGAACTATTAGTGCCTCCATGGAAGGCGGATTGAGGAAAGCTTATGTAAATATACACACACTGTGGCAAACTAAGCAGGTGTGCTTATCACCCTGTTCTCTTTGCATATATGTTTTATTCATTTGCCCTCCCCCCCATTGCCTTTTTAGATTGTAAATTCTTTGTGTTGGTAGAATACCTACCATGGGGGGCGGGGCCTGATCCTGATTAACCCCTAAAGTATTGGAGAGCAGGAGATAATTCACATGGGATAGGGAATGAATGAGTGAACAGCAGGAAGGGATAGTGGATTGTCAGGGAGGAAAAGAATAGGAGTTGGACAGACTGTGTTGATAGGTTTTAAAACTCAGCTCTGGCAGTTGTTCTGTAAGGCACAAAAAAAACGGGGTGGGGGGAGATTGGAATGCTGGTTCCAGCATCTGGAATGTGCAGGTGGATTGAGGGGATGGTACAAAATGAGCCAAGGCAGGCTGTAGTGACCTTGCACTGGCAGAAATGCATCCCCACAACAAAACTTGGAAGGGGTTGTGATGGTGCAGGAATCTGATACACTAACTAAAAGGAATATTCAGGTCCTTCTGGCTTGATGCAGGGAGATGTGCATACAAACCCATACAATTGTCTAGGATAAAGAAAAATGGAAATGACTTTTTTGTGGCTTACTCTGCAGTGGAATTGGCAAACTGTGTTAATATAGAGTAAGTTTCTGGAATTGGCAAAGCTAATATCAAGTGATGGATTATATGGTGGTACCTGCAAGATTCCTGTTGATGTGTACCTTTGCCTAGGTTATAGCCATAGAAACATCGCCTTTACCAGAATTTTGTATCCCCCAGGGCTAATGCAGAAAACTGTTTAGACACAGGTTAGGCTTGATCCACTCATCATGAAAAGTTTTAATTTCACTGTTCCCTTTGGTTGGAATTCTGCTAGTTAGTCCAACTTTCTTTGCTCTGGCAGTTCATTTTGACCCAAGATGCATTTAGTAGCAGATTATGAAATGGCAGGCAGCTGGCTTAATTTAGAAAATCCATTTTCCAGCAATCAGACTATTTCACAATGTGCTTGTTTGTTTTGGTTGCTAGCTTTTTTTGCACATTCCCTATTGTGTGTGTGTGTGTATGTATATATATATTTTATTTTATTTTTTAAAGGATTGGACCTATCCCATGAGAAGAGAGATGCAGGTATGACACTCTAATTTGTTCATTTGAGCCAAAGCCCAGTGGCTCATTCAGTAAGTACGTGGAGTTGCCAAATGAAAGACTTGAGTTCAAAACTAACCTCAGGCTCTTAGATAGCAGGCTGGCAGTATTGCAGCAGATATGCCTCCTGGGGTGCATGCTACATTGTTCTTGAATTCCTCACCCCTAGTGGCTAGCATAGAGTAGTTACAATATATAGCAGGAGGATGCTAGCAATCTCTTTTGCTGGACATGTGCTGTGTTCTATTGGAGGTTTAAGTATGAAGCTAGGGATTTTTTTAATGGGGGAAGAGGAATGAGGAGAGAAGAGAGGACAGTCTAGAATGAAGGGTGTCTGGGATCAGTATGCAAACGTAAAGTTAAAAAACACTATTAATTGGGAATCTTGTTCTCTCTCCCAACGCCTGAAATATACAGTTTTCTGCCTTCATGTATGTTTTAGAGCATGGAAACTACAAATAGACTAGAACTTTGCTTCTGACTTAAATTCATTCAGAAGCAGGTGTTCTCAAATAGCAGCGTTTGGGGAATTTAAGTGTTAGTACCATGACCTTTCAGCCAAATCCTTGCATAAAATAAAGCTCTTCGGACATGCCTGAGAGTGAGATTGAATGGAGGGAGGATAACTGGATACAAATTAATCATATGTTCCTAACTATCATATAAAGTGAAATAATTTATGTAAACTGAACATAAGTGAGCTTTTGGAATACCTAAGATGACTTGCCTTCACGCCAGCTCACAATTCCACTGAAATCCACTAATTAAACGAGGGCTAGATAAGGTGCGGCAATCTAACTTGAACTTTGTCCATATAAAGGATTTGATTTCTCTTTCAAAAATAAGAGTCTCTTCTTATGGATCACATTTCTTTTACTTTACAAAACTTTTTTTCCTAGTCCTGTTATAAATGACACTTGATAACATGTCCCTCACAACATGATAAATTACTTGTTTCCATGGCCACAGTTGGAGTTGAGAGCCCAATGCATTTTTAACTAAGTTTTTTGAGTTGATGTTTAATGTTTTTTTTTCCCCCGTAGGAAATTTTACCTGGTTTATTTTTAGGCCCATATTCTTCAGCTATGAAAAGCAAGGTACGTTTTTCAGAATATTCTCTTCTAAGTAAAGTTCTAGCAAAATTGCTTTTTGCACTTTAACATAAAGAAAAAGGAGTACTTGTGGCACCTTAGAGACTAACCAATTTATTTGAGCATAAGCTTTCGTGAGCTACAGCTCACTTCATTGGATGCATACTGTGGAAAATACAGAAGATGTTTTTATACACACAAATCATGAAAAAATGGGTGTTTATCACTACAAAAGGTTTTCTCTCCCCCCACCCCACTCTCCTGCTGGTAATAACTTATGTAAAGTGATCACTCTCCTTACAATGTGTATGATAATCAAGGTGGGCCATTACCCAAGCTATTACCAGCAGGAGAGTGGGGGGTGGGGGGAGAGAAAACCTTTTGTAGTGATAAACACCCATTTTTTCATGATTTGTGTGTATAAAAACATCATCTGTATTTTCCACAGTATGCATCCAATGAAGTGAGCTGTAGCTCACGAAAGCTTATACTCAAATAAATTGGTTAGTCTCTAAGGTGCCACAAGTCCTCCTTTTCTTTTTGCGAATACAGACTAACACGGCTGTTACTCTGAAACCTGTCACTTTAACATAGTTATTGTGAAAAAGTAAATTGCATACAGTTAATGTTTACACAACTCTTTGAAGTCTTTCATATATGAGCTCAGTATAAATGAGGCAAGATAAATGAGGTAATTATCTTTTATTGGACCATCTTCTACTTTCGAGCTACACAGAGCTCTTCCTCAGGTCTGGGGAAAGTACTCAGGGGATACGCCTACGCAGCAAAGAAAACCCTGCGGCTAGCCCATGCCATCTGACTCAGGCTTGCGGGGCTCTGGCTGCTTCATTGCTGTGTAGACTTCTGGGCTCAGGCTGAAGCTTGAGCTCTGGAACCCTCCCACCACACAATCCAGCCTGAGCCCAAAAGTCTACACAGCAATGAAACAGCCCCTTCTGGCCCAGCTGCAGGTGTTTCTTTGCTGTGTAGGTGTACCCTGTCTCACAGCTAAATACGTGGTCGAACAGATAGCGTAGCATAAGAAGTTAGCATATATTCCAAGGGACCGTTCAAGGTGGAGTGGACTGTTAACCATCCCTTTTAGAATATGTGCTAACTACTTATGATAAACTGTCTGTTCCACCTTGTATTTAGCTGACACTGACTACCTTTCCTAGACCCAAGGAAGAGCCTGTGTAGTTTGAAAGCTTGTTTCTCTCACCAACAGAAGTTGGTCCAATAAGATATTACCTCACCCACCTTGTCTTTCTAATACCCTGGGACCAATACAGATACAACAACTCAGTATGAATAACGTATTGTCAGAACATAAGAGAGGCCATACTGGGTCAGATCAAAGGTCCATCCAGCCCAGTAGCCTGTCTACCAACAGTGGCCAATGCCAGGTGCCCCAGAAGGAGTGAACCTAACAGGTAATGACCTAGTGATCTCTCTCCTGCCATCCATCTCCACCCTCTGACAAACAGAGGCTAGGGACACCATTCCTTGCCCATCCTGGCTAATAGCCATTAATGGACTTAACCTCCATGAATTTATCCAGTTCTTTTTTTAAACCCTGTTATTGTCCTAGCCTTCACAACCTCAGGCAAGGAGTTTCTTATATTACCTGCTATGGTTTGTCAGATTTGCATACTCAAAAAAATGTGTTAACTCGGGCAGGATGAAGGTAATCTGGGGTTATAGGCACATTATGACGTGAGGTTCCTTGGCTTGTGCCCCTGTGCTGTGGCCCCACTCCTCCCAGAGCAGTGAGTCTTGGAATTGGCACCCCATTCTGATATTTGGGGCAGTTCAGTTCACACCTCTCAGCTGTTATTTCAAGCTGTCTGCAGACTCAGGTAGACATCTTTGTATCTGTTGCACCCAGTTCATGTTTTTGAGCTTCCTTGACAATCAGGAGAGCACAAAACTTATTTTTAAACAAATGAAAGCTGAGTCTCATGTAATCACATGCCTACGATGTTAACTCCTGAAGTCAGACCCTGAACTCAGCTACAGTGATTTATTCACTTGCCTCTGCCGTATACAACTACGCTACTCACTCCAGACAAAAGAATGTGTAATACTAGATTGTATAAACAATTTTTCAGTGACTTCCCCTGAAGGTGATGAGCATTTATTAGTGATTTCACCATAATTAACAAAATCTGAATTTATAGATTGACTTCTTTTAAAAGAACTTTACATAGATTGTGGCAAGCAGATATTTCTGTGAATGCTCCTCTGTACTTTGTTCAGACAATGGATATTGTGCCACTGACAGTTATTTCTCTGTTAGCGTTAAACCATAAATCAGATCAGTCAATATAATATTTATGTAGTGCTAACTAAGCGGTTCAATTTTAACATATCCCAGAGGCAGAAAAAAAGTTTGCAAAATTACATCATATAGTTTAGAAATATAATTTCTCGCCTGTTATGGACTGGTTCCATCAAGATTCAGTGTTAGCAATAATATTACCACATGGCACATGAACTTGAGAGAGATTTCAGAGAAGTTGAAGGGTGTGTTGGGGGTGGGGAAACCATTTTTTAAACCCCCTCTCTGCTTGATGCTTTTTTATCCCTGCTGCCAGGAGCATTCTCCATATAACCCTACATTTGATAAAACAGTTCTTCTCTTTATCTGACTATTGGAGGTCTAGTCTTAAATGTATTAACTTTTTATATACTTGCCTGATAACCCCAATCTAACATTTCACATAGATCATATTTTAAGGATAGCATGTCATTTTTCATTATAATTCTTAATATGCTACTATAAAAAACATTACATGTTCTTTAAAAAGTTTACCTAAATTCTTATCTTTTGCAGCTACCTATACTTCAAAAACATGGAATAACCCATGTGATATGCATACGGCAAAATATTGAAGCAAATTTTATTAAACCAAACTTCCAACAATTATTTAGGTAAGAAATTAACATAACAGCATTCTGAAAAATAAAACAATATTGAAGATCTTATTTTGAAAAGCTATGCTTTAATTATATTTAATGGGATTTTTAAAGGTGTTTTCCTTATTGCTAGCATGGTCCTCTCAAGTAATCGTGTTATGTTCATATTAATTGTTTGAAAAATGTCACACTAAAATAAACAAGGGTGTGTCAGATAATCTCTAAAATGTGTATTTGTCTCACCACGCCACAAAGTACTTTGTGGTATACCAAACAAATACACAAATAGTCTCCAACTGTCTTCCAATTACTGATCTGTCAGTTCTGGTTATAGTTTGTTTTAGTAAGTTGAAACACTGTTGCAATAACAGATTCAAAGACAATATATGCAGCCTTCTTGTGGCACACAGGCCCCCAGAAGAGAGTTCAGTACAATTTAACATCTTGATAATACTGGAAATATGGAATAGTGGTTCAGCTCCATTATATATAAATTCATACCCAGCGTGGTCCTCTGCATCTTTGATTCCTTAGCGGTTTTGCACTGCATTTTGGATCTCATCCTTCCAGCTGAGAACTGGATAGGATCCTTCAGATTCAGTCAGAACCTTTTAAGGGCCTACAAGGGTGCTACATTCCCTGTAGTCCTGGAATTGAGACAGGAAAATGAGGCTAGCTCTTTTATATGGCATTGTACAACATCTTATGCAGTTTTCTGAATGACATTGCAGCAAAGCTATCTTCCAGATTTACTGTACCCATTAAAGAAAAGGCAATATGTAAGACTGTTGTATGCTCACAGTAACTGTTTTAATTTCAGGTATTTAGTCTTGGATATTGCAGATAATCCAGTTGAAAATATAATACGATTTTTCCCTACGGTAAGTATCTTGGTCTGTCAGTTTGAGTCGATTGTGGATGGAGCAGTTCATAGTCAGATTTTCCAAAGTGACTAGTAATTTTGGGTGTTGCAGTTTTTCAGTGCTTAACTTGAAACATCTTATAATGGATTCTATTCCTGGCTCTGCCACTGTCCTGCTTATTGACCTTGATCAGGTCAGTTTGCCTCTCTGTGCCTCAGTTTCCCCATCTGCAGAACTGGGACAATGATACTGACCTTTAAGATCTGCTGATGAATAGTACTATATAAGAGATAGGTGGTGGTGGTATTATTATTATTATTTTTATTATTAGCGCTTGATTTTCAGTGGGTGCTCATCTCTTTCGGAAAAGCAGGCCCATTTAAAGTATCCTAAGATGTGTACCCAGAATTACTAGATATTTTGGAAAAGCTTGGTTTCTAAGAATCAACCCTATATTTTTTTCCTTACAGCAAATGTTAGTACAGGTCAGCTTAAAAAATGAAAGGAAACTGAATGGTGCAAAATTTAAATTCATTTTCTGGTAGCATATCTTAATCTACTTTAAAGGACTTAATGCAATATTCATAATAAAAAAAAATCATTTAAATATCTAGTTACACTCTGGAACATTAAACAGAAAAATGTGGTTAAAGAAATGCTGAACCTCAATTTGTACACTTTGGATTGTTTGTTTTTGAGAGAATTGAAGCATTGTATGGGAATTCCCCCCAAATTAAATTGTAAGGGAGCGAAATCACATCTGGTCTTGCATCTTACAGTAGTCCGTGTTTTCATAGTGTGGACCACATAATAGCAACCCCCTTCCTAATCATTAATCCAATGTACTACTTTGCAGCTACTTGTCTTCTCCCCATTCCCCTGCACGTGCTGCCCTGCTGCCCTGGTCCTCTTTTCTGCCCTGTTCCTTGTAACTGTTTTACTCTGGATATGGCTGTAGACATTCAGGATGGCTCTTGTTTGCTCTCCTATGTAGCTATGACCCAAAAAAGAGATGTCTCATTTCCAGCTGCTTTTGAAGGTTACTGGGCTCTTCTATGCAGTTAAGAGACTGGGGGCTTGAGCAGCAGCTGGAAACAAGGAAGAGTCAGCACTATTTGACCATCTCATATTGGTGTTGGTCCAGAGAGCTCTTTAGACCACAAATCCCATGTTGTTGGTTGATTAATAGAAACCTACACAAGAGATTTAAAAAGATGGCTTTTTACAGTAGATATACCGACATCAATGTAATTCTTCGTAAGTACTTTATTGTGACCCAGATTATATTTCTGTTGGGTATTTTGCTTTTCATCTGTTCACTTCTGGATAGCATAGGCTGTTTGCATTGAATTGTCATGAAGTATCTTGGGATCATGGTGGGATTATAAATAACAAACTTTGTTCATGGTAATGCTTAACTAAAATGTGTTTAATTTCTGATAATTAATTAAATCTCTTCAGGTAGCTCTCAAATAACTGTCCACCAAAACTTTTCTTTGTATTTCAAAATTCTCGTTAAAAAAAACAACCCTAATTTATATGTAGAACAGTTAAGTGACATATTTAGCATGTAAAATCTTGAATCTTTACATATTGACTAATGATGTTTGGTGTGAATACTCTTCAGTTTTTAAATGTAAAAACGGTGTTAGTATTTACAGCTCTAGTTGGAACTGCATGTCTTCATATAACCAGCTCACTCTTTTCCCTATAGACTAAAGAATTTATTGATGGAAGTTTACAAACTGGAGGTAAGCTTGGATTCACTTTTTCTTTGATTTACCTAATATCCTAATAGTTTGTTACAAAGCTTTAAAAATCCACTTGTTTAGTTGTGTGTATCTGGGCATAAATACTTGTAACTGTCAAGTACCGAAGTGGGGATTTCCCAAATGTTTGGGTTTTTTGGCTGACTGGCGCTTGTCATTTTGCGTGCTCATGAACCTGGTAGTGGAATTAGTCTTAACACTGCATTTTAATATAGGCCCAATACAAACTATTCTCCCTCCCTTCCACCCAAACTTGGATAACCAATCTATTCCTAGAGCAGTCTGTCCACTGCAGATTTGATTGTGTTCTGGAAATTAATACAGATTCATGTGCTTGGGTTTTTGTTTTTAAATGTAGGGCCTTGCTCCTCTACTAGGATCCGCGCTAACAGGATCCCGATTAGTGATCTAGAGTGAAGTAAAACAACATTTGTAAGACACTAACCTATTATTCTTAAGCAAATACCTTGCTGTTGCATAGATGTGTTTAAGGTGAAAAGCTGGTAAACTTGGGAGAGAATAATTTTTATACAAGTGTGTGTGTATATATATATATACACACACAAACATCTATACAAGTAATTCTCTCTCCTCTCAGGAAAAGTTCTTGTCCATGGAAATGCAGGGATTTCTAGAAGGTAGGAACCTTTCCCTTTTTTCTTTTGTTTTTTATATGCAATATGTTTTTTTTTTTTCTAAATAGTTTGTTTCTTTTCAGTGCTGCCTTAGTTATTGCATACATTATGGAAACATTTGGGGTGAAGTACAGGTAAGAAAAGTACATTTAAACTGATTTGGAATTTAGTTGTCTTAAGTTATCTGTAGAAATTAAAAGTCTAATTTAAAAAATACTTATGGGACATTGGTCCATTTGCAGTTTAAGATAACTGCTGCCTTCCCAACCAAGTACTTAATTGTAAATGTAAAGTAATGATTTAACTTAGTAGTATTATAAAGAATTTTCAGAGAGACATACTCTGTGGCTTTAGGGCTGAAGCCAACCTTTAACTCTTGGGAGTTGAAAGGAGACTTTTCCCTTTGGGCAGATTATCCCAATTGCCTGCTGCAGGGGTGCTTTCAGCTTTCTCTGAAGCGGGTGGAGACAGGATACTGGACTAGATGGATCACTAGTCTGTTCCAGTGTGGCAATGCCCATGTTCTTACCAGCTGTAATAGTCCCTTGGGGCCTCTGCCACCCAGTGCAGTTTAGAGATGTCCTAACGCTGTGCCTTGAGACCAACCTTGTGGCCCTAGGCAAGGGGGAGCCTAAAGCCACCTTTTCCTACACCCCCAAGCTAGTCCAGGTACAGAAGGGCTAGTTCTAATGGTCTTTTAAAGAAAAGTGTTTCCCCCTAAGAATTTAGAGCCAGTAGCAATAGACTGGTCTAGCTGTATTTATTTTGTCAGTCCAAAGAGATGAGTGCAGAGATCTTTTTTCTCATTAAGGGATGCATTTACTTATGTTCAAGAAAGAAGATTCTGTATTAATCCTAATGCTGGATTTGTCCATCAACTTCAGGTAACATTTTTTCCTGGTTATAACTTAAATCACATGGCTTCCTTTCCCGCCAGTTATGTATATACTTATGCAACTAAAAATCAGTGTTTCTCAAGTGGTTTAAAATTAATCTAATTAGAATGTTTGTTAGCATACTCTGACACTTGTTTATCTGGAATTATGGAGGGTGGGGGAGAAGAGAGCGGTCACTTTAATCAGTTACCAGAATCAAACTTTGAAAAAAGCAACTTCAGACATCAGTAAGAAATGAAAATCTGTTATTTCATACATCATCTTAGGGCTTCTTAACTACTGGTTAGTCGGCAGACAGGGGAGAACTTCAAAGCAGATACCGTGGTCCACAATCACTACATTTATTGGCATCATATCGGAGAACAGAAAATAGCTCAGTAATAAGGTTTGACACCCCTATACCACCAGCTTTAAATAGATTTACCACCAGCTTTAAATAGGTCTTTTGCGTAAATGGCTGGGAAGCCTGGGGTGATCTGCTGAAATGGGCTTGTAATAGTTGTCAGTCATCCACTTGGCTGCCTGGTGGTGAGACAATTTATTTAGTTTTATTTTTACAGTCTCTTATTTATAGGAAGCCTCTCGTTGTGCAGTCATCTTATTTCTAAATTTGTGGCATTTGTTTGCAGTAAAATAATACCTTGTCTTTCTCTTCACAGCCCTATGCAATTGCACCCCTGTCTAAAATCGCTGCAGTTGTCCTATATTGCCAGTTCAGTTGCTTTATAGTCCAATCCCCTCCCTGGAGCAACACTGCCTCCTTTTCCCGAAACATCCTTCCTTGAGAACCTGTGTTCATGCAACCTTTTTCTCCTCTCTGAGTGCGAGCATCAGAGGGGTAGCCTTGTTAGTCTGGATCCGTAAAAGCGGCAGAGTCCTGTGGCACCTTATAGACTAACAGACGTATTGGAGCATGAGCTTTCGTGGGTGAATACCCACTTCGTGCAGCTACTGTTAGGTGGATGCCATCTCTTTCCTCCACCCTGCCCCGACTGTCTCAGTTTGAACACTAATTGCCACAAGAAAGAAAAATGGGGCTAACAAGATGGATGTGTTCCAATAAGCATAACTCATTTACTAAACGTTTTCATTCCCATAAACCCTCCTCTAACCTTTGTCCTAAGCAGCTTTCTCTCTAACTTACAGTCCAGTGTCTCCTTACTTTGCAAAGGTCCATGCGTACCTAGTAGCAATATGTCCTTATTTTTTTAGGAATATGAAGCCATCTATCTAGCAAAATTAACTATCCAGATGATGTCACCACTGCAGCTGGAGAGATCACTCTCTGTTCCACCTGGTACTACAGGTAAGAAGTCTCTTCTGTTCTTTGTAACTACTCTCTTGTCTCCTAAGGACAGTTATGTGGCTTGGTTTTGTGAAGTGATTTCCATTGGCAACAATGGTCAGGCTTACCTGTGCAGTGCATCTGTTTCTCTGGGTGAAAAATGACTTCAATTGTATAGAGGAGTTACTTGCAATCTTATGTTTAGGATGGAGTACTGAAAATGCTCCACTTCCCCGATATACTGGAGAAAGGGTAGCTTTGTGGCATGCATCCCCAGAACCTGCTGAAAGCCCTGAGCTACGTGGAGATCCAGATGGGGGGGCAGCCAATAATCAGAGCATATTCCATGCCTAAAGCTAAGGCAGCTTTGCTTGGGAGGGAGGATTTTGCTGTGTTTCAATTGAGAGAACTGGGCACTTTTAAAATGTTACCTTTAGTCTTCCTCCCTCACGTTGTCCCAACAGTGGCCTCTGATCAGGCCAGGCAGGGAGCACATGCCGTGATGACAGAAGAGTGAGGCTTTAATAGCCCACACCCACTGCACGTATTCAGATATGATTTTTCAGTTGCTTAATTCTTTAACTTTATTAAAGACTGAATTTGAGCTGTTTGCTGTAGCCATGTCCGGTAACAAAGTGCACTTGAACGTTTCACGGTGGGAAAAGTGTTGCCTTTGTTGGAGGAAGACTAGTCAGAGACCAAGAAAGGAAAGCTTCACCCCACAAGGTGAAAGTTTTGGAAGGTTGAGTATGTGCAGATTTGAGTTTCTAATGCAAACTGTCTTGTGATCTTAATGATGATAGGTGCTTATAATAACTGACTTCTTAAAGCATATTCTCGAATATTTTTTTTTTTTAGGAAGTTTGAAGCGAACACATGAGGATGAGGAAGAATTTGGAAATATGCAAGTGGCCGCAGCACAGAATGGGTGACGTAGAGCACCACTATTCCTAGAGATTGTGAAACCCTGCACATGGAAGTGAAGAAAACTAGAAAAGATAAATTAACACAAAACAATGAACACACCCAGAGCTTCTTTTCAAATACATGTTGCTTCCAGATGTAAATCTGCCTCTGCAACACACACACAGCAACATTTTAATATGTTGGACTTCTTGAATGAATAGATGGCACTGATTGTTTTACTCCTTTTTTACACTTTACAGTTTTATTCTATACCAAGATTTTTGGACTTGCAAAGAGGTATTATTGCAATAATGCACTTTTCATACTTGAAATTTCTTTATTTGTATGATATAAAGTTATTACTTTAAACAAAATGCAAGCTGGGGGGATTTGTTTATAAAGTTATTTGTGTAATTTATAACAAGAGACTTTAGTAAAGAAAAGTTTGCTAAAATTCACTGTGTTCTAAGTATATATTGCAGCTTAGTTACTCCACTTTTAGAAACATACAAAAAGTGGAAATATATCCTGTTTTTACAAACTTCTATATACCTTCTGCTGTTAGCAGTTGAAACCTCCTCAATTATCTGAACAGCATTGACTTGTTATCCTCATGATAAAACCCCACTGGGTACCAATTTATCTTTGAATACACTGACTGCCCTCTTGTTAGTCTTTGAGAAGAGGAAGTACTGATCTAAAAACCTCCATTAGTATAATGCAAGCTAATCTAATAACGGTATCTGGTTAGAGTAAATTATTAAATTAAAAGGGTCATGTGTTAAACTAAGCAAAGGGGAAACCACCATCTCAACTTGATATATACTAGGACTGAAATCTTTCTATTAGCGAGCAGGAATCAGTATAAGGTTTTGGCAAACTTAGTTGTTAAGTCAGCCAATAGTGGATGTAACAAAATTAAAAATAGAACCATTGCCTTCCAACTCATTTCCAACGCCTTTCCCGTGTATTGTATCAAACAAGGGAACCTTCGGACAAGTAGTGGTGAAAGCATACTACAAGACCGTAGCCTGGTCGACCGAATGGAGGAACACTGATGTTTCACTCAAACACCAGCGAGTGTCTCTGCCAGTGAAGATAAGATCTATGCACCTCCAAAAAGGTTAAAAGTAATAAATTCTGTTTAAAAAACACTTAGCTGTGCAACCTTGATTTTTCTCAAGCATTCGAGTCAAGAATTGCCAAGGTTTTTCACACCATCTTAACGCCTATCCGCTTATTTCATCAGTGACACCTCTCCATTTTCTGCAACTCTGTGTATGCCCTCTGCTTGTATTTCAACCAGATCCATGAAACAAAAGATGTGAATGAAAAAATAGTTCCTTTAGAGCCCTGCCTTACTGAGCACCATAAAGGTGGTAGAAAAATAACTAGATGTTCAGGTAATTAGACTGTGTCCTTCTTCAGAACCACAGGTGGAGTGGAGTGAAGATTTAATATACTGGCATTCCTGACTTGGGTATTTAAGAATCCAACCTCCGCCTGGTTTTCCTTTATATGGCCATCCTGTCCTATTGCAAGTTTCTACAACCTTGTAAACTATATATTCTGTGCACATAAATTTCAACTTTTGCTTTAGTCAAGCAAGTTACTAGGCTTAATATAATAATGGGATGAAATTATAAAGGTCAAACTACATGATCTAATGGTCATTTTTTACCTTAAACTCTGACTCTATATTGTTCCAGTCAATGTGCATTGAGTGAGCCATGACTCTTGCACACACTAGATAATCAAGGTAAGAGTCAGGGGTTTTGCATCGGAGCATTGCCTCATTTGGTGTGCACGTCCCCTATACTGCTAAGATAGCGGGACTTGCCCACTGCAATATTCTTTTGCTTAGAACATGGATTAAATGCTGTTAAATCATAACTATACCCCTGAGCATGCACCGTGAGACCTTCGTATCTTCCTAACATGGTCAAATCAACACAGAATTCAAAGGCACTTCGCTTGGTCACTGTTTTCCAGCCACCTGCACTTTCTACTCCTACCCATTCTAGTGATACATTTGTGTGGCTGGTTTTGGTAATGGCTGAACTGTTTAATTTTTTTAAATCTTGAACGTAAACATCAGCTGGAGGAAGTTTTCAGCCTCCAAAGTGAGTGTTTCCATTATATCCATGATCAGTCACTCCAAAAATTGACAAGAGCGCTACCAGCGGCTGTAATCCAGTGTAACAAAGTTCTCCTAATGCTTTTAATACATCTTTTCTTTTCTTTTTTTTTTTTTTTTAAATGCTGGGAGCCATATTCTCAGTATTCTGCATGCTTTATTACTCATCCCATAATGTTACTATGCAACTTACGGGCAGTGGCATCTGCCACCCAGCATGTTCTCAGCTCATGGAGCGTCCTCCAGAAAAGGGAGGTAGCTGCAATATAAGCAGAGAAACCTGTCGAATAAGCAGTTACGCACAATGTGAAGGCAGTTGCAACAGTGAGGGGTGGAGAAGCAGAATGATGCTGCCCCTAGAAAATACCAACAAAGACAGACCTGGACATGGCAAATGTAGGCTGCTATCAAATAAGCTGCAGCCAGTTACAACCTAGAGGGGCATGCAATTGCGTTTCCATAAGTAACACAAGGGGTCAATGGCATTTGCTAGGAGAAGGAACCCCACACTTAAACCTACATCCACATTTGCTGCCCTGTTTATTGCACATGGCTTGTGGGGATGAAAGAGTGGGCCTGGAACTGCACACACCTTTCTCAATATAGTCCAGTTACAATGCAGGTGATTCAGCAACACAGTACCCACTGCAGCCTGTTAAATCAGCATCTTGTGGCAACAGGGATTGGAAGTCCTTAGTCACAATCCTGCATGCAGACAGCCTGGGAGGGATGGCCATTTGTTGTAGACCAAAGCAGAGGTCCTGTTTGTGTTCTGCCTGGGTGACAGAGCAGCTGACCCCCTTGTCGAGGGGACAGCACTGCTCTCTTTGTAGAGGAAAGGGAAGAAGATCCCTGGAAAAAATGCTTGCTCTGCTCAAACTTGCTGGAATGCTGTGCCTATCCAGTTCTTCTGCTGTTTAACTACAGGGAAAACCCAGATAAATTTTACAACTCAGACTGTTCACGCCCTCTTGGACAGAGGCGGGAGACCTGAGCAAGGGGCCGCTATACTCACAGTACATTGGCCTGGTACAGTATGGATATTGCTGTACTCAGTGAGATGAGACTTCCTGGCAAATTGCAGCTAGAAGAAGAAAATGCTGGTTACGCTTTGTACTGGAATGGCAAATCTGAGGATGAACCCAGATGCTCTCCTCTTTGCTTGCAAACTTGAGACGCTGCCAAAGTGTGTTAATGCCAGACTTCAAGTATGAGGGGGTAGCCGTGTTAGTCTGTATCCACAAAAACAACCAGGAATCCAGTGGCACCTCTAACATATTTGGGCATAAGCTTTCGTGGGTAAAAAAACCACTTCTGCAACTACATCAGAAGCCCAAATAAATGTTAGGCTTTAAGGTGCCACCCAATGCCAGCCTTGTGCGCCTCATTAGCCTAGCTAACATGTGTTATACTTCTGGCATCGGGACACATGCACCGACAGTGATCCATCCAGCAGAGGATAAGGATGTCGTCTATTAAACCCTTGATAGGTAGCAGGTCGGTCCCATGTAACGAACTGATCATTTTGGGCTATTTTAATGCCGGGATGGGTTGTGACTATGCATCTGAGGGCAACGTGGAGAGGAAAGAACGCTGCCCCTGCCCACTCCAGAGCAGCAGCTGCCCTGCACTGCCTGGCTTCAGCTTCCTGCCTCTGAGCTGGGGTGGGGAGAGATGTGGGGGGTGGAGCTGCCCCCAGGAGCACCGTGCTCTTGTGCTGCAGTTTGGGGGTTGGGGGCAATGCCCTCCATGTCCCTAACTCTGCCCATGTGCTCAGGGCTTCTGCCCCACAGGGAGCACCAGGGCTCTGGGATTCAGCCCTGCGGGGGGGAGGGCAGCGTGCCCAGGATCAGGGCTGCAGCTATGGGGTCCCCTGGGGACCAGACCCCCAGTTGAGAACCGCTGCTCTAGAGATACTCAGTTGCCAAATAAAGTGACTGCGATCCCCTACTTGCCTCTGATGTCACTAAGTATTTTTCTCTTGGTTGGTTGTATGGATAAAGCATTTAACACTGCAAATCTTTTGCATTTCTTTGCTCTTCTTAAATTAGTGTTGCCTGAAAGTTTTATATACTCTCAAACTTCAGCCAGCCCCAGCTCTGTGGAAGAAGTGGTAGTAAAATCAATGTACATGTTATCAATTTTGATGAAAAAACAGGACACTTTGTTTTAAAGCAGTTCAGCTACTGTTAAACATGGAGTCCTGCAGCACCCCACTCCTTAAACTTTTCATGGTCATCCAAGTTCAACAGTGCGATTGACTACTAGTGGTTCTTTAGTCAGCTGGACTGTGAGCCAATTTGGCCACACCTTCAAACGCTAAAGGTATGCTTCCCCAGTTCAGTAGATCAAGGCTACAGGCAGAAGGTAATATATTTCCCACTGTAGAGGTTCTGAGATCAATCCACTGGCAGTCGATTTAGCAAGTCTAGAGAAGACCCACCAAATCGACAGCAGATTGCTCTCCATTTGACCTCTGTACTCTACCCCTGACAAGAAGAGTAAAGTAAGTCAATGGGAGACTTTCTCCTGTCGACACCCTGCTGCGTAGACCCTGCAGTAACTAGACCTAAGGTACTTTGGCTCCAGTTATGTTATTCACGTAGCTGGAGTTGCATAGCGTAGTGACTTACTACAGTAGTGTAGACGTAGCCTAAGTTAACTCCATACGGTTTAACTGTGTTTAACCTTAAGTTATCAAGTCATAGATGACTGGCACAGCTAAAGGTGCAGTAGCCACCCTGCTTAATAGGAAGAGGTAACTTCAACAACTGCTGCTTTTGCTACCATCAGTCTGCAGGGTTCAGAACGTAGCCTCTGATACAGAGTGAGCAGTACTTTGGAAAGCTTGTACCAGTCAGAGCAAGATGCATGAGCTGGATTTCTCCCCGTAAATGCGTTATCCAACATGTAATAGACCAAAGCCTTTAACTGTCTTAAATCAATATAAGGTAGGCCTCTAACAGCTCCCTACATGTTCTTGTACAAGTTGTCTTACGAACTTACCAGTTATTTTTAATTGGGAAGCAATGAGGGCAGGAACCATCTCACTCTAATAAGGACCTGAACGGACTAGGTCCCGTAGATCAGTGGCTCTCAACCTTTCCAAATGACTGTACCCCTTCAAGAGTCTTGATTTGTCTTGTGTACCCCTGAGTTTCAATTCACTTAAAAACGACTTGCTCACAAAAATCAGACATAAAAATACAGAAGTGTCACAGCACACTATTCCTGAACAATGGCTGACACATTTTTACCATATAAAATTATAAAACTGATCAATTGGAATAGAAATACTGTACTTACATTTCAGTGTATAGTCTATAGAGCAGTATAAACAAGTCATTGTCTGTACGAAATTTTAGTTTGTACTGATTTCGCTAGTGCTTTTTATGTAGCCTGTTATACAACTAGGCACATCTCTAGATGAGATGATGTACCCCCTGGAAGACCACTGCATACTGTAATGTACTTTAAACTACATAAAGTTCAACATCTGATTAAAGTTGTGAAGAACAGGAAAATCCACATTAACCTGGTGTCGCATAAACCAGCTGTCACTTCTGATAGGAAGCTGGGGTCTTAATCACAAAGGCTTGAAAGTCACTTCCTTATTTAAATGTCCACTAGCACTTTCTGAACTTCATAAGGTTAAAGCAAGGAAGAGAGAGGCTGTGTGTTTCTGCACTGCTGCTAGCTTTCTCAGCAATAACGTGTTCATTTTAAACTTGGCTGGTAGCAAAAATACACTGACATACTGTCCCGTCTCCCAACAGCTGGGTGTGCTTCTGTCACACTCAGCAAAGGGTTGGACTGTTTAGCTCAGGTTTAGGACCCCCAGGTGGAATAAACAGAAGTGCTCCAGCTCCAGGACTGGTAAAGTTCAAGTGATTGATAGTCTCCAATTAGCTACTATTAGTGTTACTGGGCTTCTTTATTTTGTAGTCTCTCCTTACAGAGCTCAGGAATGGTCGTTCTGAAGAAAGTTTGGTCTGCATCCAATATCCTTATTTAAATCACACGGAGAAAAGAGACCATGATCTTTAACAGATATTTTAAAAAGGTGATCTCCAGACGAGGGAAGGCAAAAACGATCAGGTTGTATCTAGACAATTTTAAGGAAGAACACACACAGCTGGTATAAACCTCAACGTGAAACACACTAAGGGCAAGGAAAATATGGCAGTCTGTTTATTTTGGATTAAACAATGCTTTTTTAAAAAAAATAAATAAAACCTAGACATCACCAAGAAAACAATATATTAGAGTACTATCGATTACATTAAATAGAACCCTCACCACAACTTAAAGTAGTCCTCAGCTGAAAAGAGAACAGTTTCTAAGGCCTAATTGTTCAAAAACAAGAAGAGATTGTTCTGTAGTAACCTTCATTACTCACAATACCCTATTCATAACTGTAGTTTTTGTCACTCTCCTACCATATGTTACCATTGAAACAAGGGTTTTATTGCCATCAGTGGCAAGAATTGCTAAAATCATTTACCCAATGTTCAGAGCAGACAGGACAATCCAAAGCAGCTTCAAGCCTTTGGTACCAGGATTTGGGATTTCTTTGCTAATCAGCAATTCAATTTGTGTAAGCAGTTACCATCAGAGAAGAATGTACATCTGGCCCAGTAAAATCAAGTGTGGCAAGTAATAAGTCAAATGTGTTCACTAACTTGGAGCACATCACTGATACAGAAGGTGTTAACTCCTGTTCTCAAATGACATTAATCTAAATAGAACAGACATACGGAAAGCCTTACTCAAGATGAGAGAAATATTTTGCACTTTAAACAACTTTAGAATTTCCTTGCTCTGTGCACAAGCCACAAGTTTATAAGTGACTGCTTTGAATCTTTCCAATATATCAGCTAAAGTGCAGGGCCTGAATATGTAGTCCGTATTCAGTTGATATTTTAAAATATAAATGAAGTATGGCCAATAAATGTCTACTATAGCCACATTATACCCTCCAACTATAATCTGTTCAATCTAATTTTTGGAAGCTAATGGCTATGAAACTTTTAGGTACATTAATGTCAATAGCACTGAAGTCTACGTTTTAAGGTTAGAAATAAAACAAGTTCCTTTTCTGCCTTACTACTGCTGCGTAATAGGGTGCGTTCCCCACACAGATTACATTTTCCTTCAATGAAGTACAGAGAGAAGCTCAACCCCCACACTACCTGCCCTTTGGCTACCAAGAAGAGCAGAACTTTAGAAAAATACAAGGCAAGAAAAATTTTGTGATTAAAAATATATACCTTTTGTTAAAAATCATACCCTTTATAACCCAGCTAAGAACAAAATAACAAAACAAAAAAAAGCTTCACTTAGGCTGAACAGTAGTAAAATTAGTACCAACAACTCATCACCCCCCGAGACCTTTGAAAATGTCATTCAAATTGCAATTTTTACATATCTGTTGTCCAGTATCTACAGGGCTCATTACATTTGCAGCGACAAACTATTTAAATTTTCCATGAAGAGAATGAGTTTGTATCACAAGGTCCTCCACCAATAGTCTTTACAAAAGAGAAGCTGGAAGTTCTTAATTAAAGAATTTTTGACACATGTAGTTTTCTTCAGATACTGAATATCCAAACTTTTTATAGAAAGCCACATTTTTGGGCAGACACTCGAGAGTAATTTTATAACAGTTCAGTCTCTTACTTAGCAATGTAAGCGTAGACATTAATCTGAAAGAGACAGAGAACACCAATGGTTATATAAAATGGCATTGGATCAATTAAAGTTCAATTCTTCAGCATGAATGCAAACATTTCATTACTACTATTAGATGAGACCTCTCTGTGCAGTAGAAGCTTAAACTGCAGTGATAGAGGCCGTTCAGTTTTCTACCTGAATTACTTCAACTTTTACTTGGGGAAAAAAATTCATTTTGAAGCAGCATGAAGGAAGCACAGCACCCTTTCTTACAGTAGATCATGAAATGCCATTGTGTAAAATGATTCACATGAATTAAAACAGATTAGCTAACTTCCCATGGAGAATGTAGAAGCATCTATTGAAGGGCAGTTCATTTCAGCTGTTAGGTAGGTACTTGCAATTCATTAGTCAAACATGCCCTCGAGCACAATGTGACTTGAGGGGTGTGCCCATGTCCGCATGCACACGCAGAGAAGTGATTTGTTACGGCTTGAACCTAGTTATTGATCAGTACATGTTCATCGAAGCAACTATAGCATGTGTTAACAGATGCTAGAAACTGGATGGGATATACGGGGTTCCTGACCTGTATGGTGTTACAAGGTAAAGACTGTGAAGAAATACTTACAGTTTGCCAAGCTGCTTTCCTCTGCATTCGTCACTTACTACAACATCTTCTACCCTTCCTCTCTGAGGAAATATATGTGTGTGTGTTCAGTTTACTATAGCACCTTTAAGTCATTTTTCAGTTAAATTAACAAGTGAATCTCTACCATTGCATCATATTTTGACAGGCAAGGAAAACAGATCTTAAAATGACAGGTTTCAGAGTAGCAGCCGTGTTAGTCTGTATCCGCAGAAAGAAAAGGAGTACTTGTGGCACCTTAGAGACTAACAAATTTATTTGAGCATAAGCTTTCGTGAGCTACAGCTCACTTCATCGGAGCTGTAGCTCACGAAAGCTTATGCTCAAATAAATTTGTAAGTCTCTCAGGTGCCACAAGTCCTCCTTTTCTTTTTACAGATCTTAAAATGTCTTTGTAGCTTACATGAAGAGTATACTAATCTTATTTCAGTTTGACAGTAAACTGTATTTACTATTTTTGAAAAACAATTAGTTTAATGTAATTTTTCTCTCTATAATTACAGTCTGGAACGCACAAACACACCTTTGCACATGAATGAGTAAATTTATGTTCTATAACCAGTGTTGCTGTAGCAACAATCTGTCCCAGATTTGTATCTTCCACAACAGTCACATAGTAATCACCGGATCTCTTCATGTGTTCGAAGGTTTCTGTGGGAACAGGAGAATAGTAAGATAGTTCTAATCCATTAATAAAATGTGTCTAACAGCCACATGAACTTATTTCGAAGGATAAATTCTAATTCATAGCACTGAAGAATTCAACGCCACAACCCAAGAGGCGATCAAGAAATTAGAAACTGACAAAACTCCAGGGTCAAAAAGGATCTGTTTCAAATTAGGATGCAAATGGCCAAAAAAGAGTAGACAATACAAATCCCTGTGTTCTGAGATGCAGGGAGAAGACCCTTCCCTTGCTGCTAGCATCACAGACCCGCTAAGATCAAGATAGAACACTCTTCCTTACAGTGACAGACTTTAGCTTGAAGCCCTATTAGTTTTTGTAAGCAGACCAATGAAAAAAGGGTAACAGGATGACCTGGGTAATTATAGGCCTGTCAGTCTGACACTGATCACAGGCAAGATAATGGAACAGCTGGTATGGGACTCAGTGAAGAATTAAAGGAGGGTAATGTAATTAATGCAAATCAACACAGGTTTATGGAAAACAGATCCTAATTCAGGCCTTGTCTAGACTGGCAAGTTTCTGCGCAGTAAAGCCGCTTTCTGCAGTGTAACTCCCAAGGTGTACACCCTGCCAAGCCACTTTGGTCGCAGAAATTCCTCAGCTGCAGCGCTGCAAAAAAATCCCACCTCGACGAGAGTCGGAAGCCTTACAGTGCAGAGGCTCCAGCGCTGTATTGGTGTGTAAACACATTACAGTGCAGAAAGCAATCAGTTGGCCTCCGGAAGGGTCCCATTACCCCTCAAGTGGCCGGTCTGCTCATGGTTTTGAACCATGGCTGGCTGCCCCTCCCCTTTCAAAGCTGACAGCCCTTGCGTCCTGTGCTGATCTGCTCCGGGACACAAAGCAAACCATTAATGTGGAATGCTTGTGCTGTTGAGGGTGTGTGTGAGACACACACTGTCCCCCAAAACACACTCTCTCTCTCCCCCTCTCCATACACACACATTCCCTGTCATACACTCTGCCCCACCCTCCGCTTCAGTTGAAAAGCAGCTGGGAATCTAGTAGGATGCCCATGGAACAATGGGATTGAGAAATCAGCATCATGGGACACTTTGCCTTCCCCGTGAGGCATTGCAAGTCCTTCCCGAGGCACCCTGCGGCCAATTGCACAGTGGGATAGCTACCACAATGCACTGCTCTCTTTGCCATTGCAAGAGCTGCTAATGTGGATGCGCTCCAGCATCACAAGGAGCAGTGTGGACACGCAACAGCGGTTTAATTCCAGCACTTTAATAAAAGTGGATAAACTTGTTGCACAGAAACTTGCCAGTGTAGACATATCCTTTCTTGGTCTCTCTTTTAATGAGATTACAAGTTCGGTAGATAAAGGTAATAGTGTTGACATAATATACTCAGATATTAAATGGATTAAACACAGGCTAACTGATAAGTCTCAGAATGTGATCTGGGCTGGGTTCTTGGCCCTACACTAGTTAATATTTTTATCAGTGACCTGATAAAGTTTCAAGATGACACAAAAATTGGGAGTGGTAAACAATGAAGAGGACAGGTCACCAATTCAGAGCAATCTGGATCACTCGGTAAGCTGGACTCAAGCAAATGATATACATTCTAATACAGCTAAATGTAAATGTATACCAAAGAATGTAGGTCATACTTCCAGGATGGGGGACTCTATCCTGGGAAGCAGTGACTCTGAAAAAGTTTTGGGGGGTCACGGTGGATAATCAGTGGAACATGAGCTCCCAGTGTGATGCTGTGGCCAAAAGAGCTAATACAATCCCAGGATGCATAAATGGGAACTCGAGTAGAAGCAAAGAGGTTATTTTACCTCTATATTTGGAACTGATGCGACTGCTGCTGGAATAGTGTGCTCTGGTACCCAAAATTCAAGAAGGATGTTGATAAATTGGAGAGGGTTTAGAAAAGAGCCACAAGAATAATTAATGGATTAGAAAACATGCCTTATGGTGATAGACTCAAAGAGCTTGACCTAATTAGCTTAACAAAGAGAAGGTTAAGAGGTGACATGATTAGTCTAAAAATATCTGTAGTATGTGGGAAATAAATATTTAATAATGGACTCCTCAGTCTAGCAGAGAAAGGTATAACACGGTCCAATGGCTGGCAGTTGAAGTTAGACAAATCCTGACTGGAAATAATGGTGAGTGTAATTAACCATTGGAACAACTCACCAAGGGTCGTGATGGAGGCTGGCCAGGTGAGACCCACCTCCGGGAACCTCCTCCAGCTGCAGGAAGCTCCGCATCCCCGCACTGCTTCCTGCCCCCATCACTTCCCAACCACGGGGGAAGGGCTCATTGCGCAGGGATCAGCTGCAGAGCTTTTTGCAGCCAGGGGGAAGTTCCCAGAGGTGGATCTAACCCAGCCCCGGGAGCGGCCCCTGTAGGAGAAGAGGAAGTCCCGTTCTGTCCCTCCCCAGCCCCATCAGGACAGCATTGGAACCAGGGGGCTCAGGAGGCCATGTCCCTCTGACTTTTTAACAAGGGCATAGTTTGGGGGGCTAGGAGGTGGAGTTGCCCTCACAGACTGCAAGCCTTGGGTAAGAGCTGCACTTCACGGTGGGGGACCTGATCACGGTTATCAGCTCCCACACCATGAAACAGTACCGCCTCCTGGCCCCTCAAACTACGCCCATGTTAAAAAGTGAGGGTGTGTGGCCCCATGCCCCCTGAATCCAGTGCCCCCCCCGCCCCCGCACTTCTACAAAGGTTCTGGCACCTTGCCCCCACCTCTGCCCATCCCCGGCTCCAGGCCCAGCGTTTGGAGGTTAAAGAGGCCTTGGGCTGGGGGGAACGCGGGGCGGGGGGTGTGTATGTGGAACCACAGTGCCCCCCTGACCACAGGGCCCTGGGTGGTCACTCACTGTAAGGCTGGCCCTACCCCTGCTCAGAAAGTGATGACATCCCCCCATACCATGAGACCCTCATGTTTGCGCTTCCAGCTGCCCAGCTCTGAAGGCAGCACCTCCATCAGCAACAGTGCAGGAGTAAGGGTGGCAATACCATGACCCCCTTACAACCCTCTTTTGGGTCAGGACCCTCATGGTTATAACACTGTGAAATTTCAGATGTAAATATCTGAAACCGTGAAATTGACAATTTAAAAAATCCTATGCCTGTCAAATTGACCAAAATGGACAATGAATTTGGTAGGGCCCTAGTTACACAGGAGGTCAGACTAGGAGAACACAATGGTTCCTTCTGGCCTTGGAATCTGTGAAACAAGCTCACTGCCTCAACAGGAGCGAAGACAAGCCCCAACGTCAAACTGCAAGTGGTGATGGACAGACCATGACAAGACACGTTCTCTCTAAAACTCTACCTGAACACAAAGAACTAGAATTTGCCCCATTTGTGCGCGTGAACTCTGAAGTCACCTGGGACAGGCGAATGAATGTCAAGTGACCATGAGATCCTAAACCATCTCAAAATGCTGAAATCTGCCTGGAGAGGCCTGGGCTAACAAACTCTCCTGTGGCATCATCCAGCTACAGAAGTCAAGAGGTTCATTCATGATCAGATTGGTGGCAACATTAATAACTTCCTGTTCCCACCCTTCCCCTTTTCAAATGCCAAAATAACGAATAATGTACTCACTGATAAACTGTTCAGGGCTGACAACTCCAGCTTCTGTCAGCTGACCCAGAACCTTAAAAAAGCCTGTTGCAGAAAAGTACAACAACAACAACAAAGTTTAATACCAGCTAAAGATCAGCAATTAATTAGAAGCCCAAAGAATATGGCTCCAGCATTTCAGGTACAAATTCTAATCTGTAAGTCTGTGCACACAATTGTGCAAGCAAAAATAGCACTTTAAACCATATAGTTGTACCCACGCAGAGGAGACAATGTGACACCTGAATGATTACTGAAACAGCTCCTAGAACGCATCCCTGTATTCCTTCAAGATATGTAACACATACCACACAAAAGCAACACTGACGTGTTCCAAGTAAAGTGAAGTTTTTAAGTACGTTGAGATTCATGATGTGAAGGGAATAGACTTCTCCATATACCACCTACCATCTAGTTTAGTTACATGTAAAGAACTCCACATACTCCATATGTATACTGACAGAATTCTATATCCTGAAAATGAATTCAACATTAATTTTGAACTCACGCCATAAGCAATGTAAAATGATTGTCTACTGCTGTAACAATGAAGTGTTTTGAAAGCAGACAAGAGATGTGAATCAAAGCAAAGACAGAATGCTAAGAAACTACGGGTACGACCCTACAGCCTTGCAGGTTCTCAGAGCCTGGGGTCCAGCCCAAGCCTGAACCTCTACCCTGCAATTAAACAGCCCCATAGCCTGAGCCCTATGAGCCCAAAGTCAGCTGACAAAGGCCAGTCACAGGTGTTTAATTGCAGCGTAGACATACCCTATCAGGTTTACATTTTCATGGATCCTCAGAGAAATAATTTGAACGTTGAACTGTATTTTCAAAACAAGTTTTCCCAAGTTCCACAGCTAAAGAATTAGTTGAATTTTCTAACATTCAAATGAATACGAATCAGTATATTGTTTTTAAAAAGAAATGTATGTTACTTCTACAAGAGATTGTGATGAACAGGAACGTGTGGATTACTTGAAAGATTTGAGCTTTAAGATCTGTTTTTCGTGCATTCTAAATATCGGGAAAACCTGTTTTAAGTGACCACGAGCAAGTATCAAACGCCTAAGCACTCAGCTACCACAATGGGGCCCTATACGAGATATAAGAGGTGGTTCTCAACTAAAGGACAGATTAGGTTGGATTGGATTGTAAATCTCAGAACGATTTCAAAATGGTTAATAATGAAGTGAGGGCAACCTACTGGAAATGGTTGAGTGCAGGTTGCACTGTGTACAATTCTGATCCACAATATTCATTACACAATAGGAAATAGAACTGGACTTCACCTCTATTTATATCAGCAGTGCAAAGGGGTCTCAGAACTAACCCACCCCCTGGGTCTAAAGGCGAGATGGCAGGAGAAAATGTTGCTATGTTCTGGCTCCAGTCAAGTTCCTGAAGGAGACCTGGGTCAAACATTGGTGTGTCATCAGGCATCATGGCAGCAGGGGTTCCAGGAGGTGTACTGAAATCAAAACATAGATGCATTCTATAAAAAACATTTGAGATTGAGTTAATGTTTATACCCAGTAATCCTGGTAGCTACATAGTAACATGATTTTATGTTTATACCCTTATTCCAGCTATTTACACAGTAACATGTGTTTTCTCTATGATGCAATGAGAAGTTAATGAAATTTAATCTATTTACTTTATCAGCAGTTGTACTGTTTGAACTAGAACCTACCAGGATTTGGGGTTAAAAACAAACAATAAAAGTACATACTTTGAAGTTCCTTAATGCATGTTAAGTAAAGCCCATTTGAATAGCAACTCAATTTTTGTGCTAATGAATCAAACTTCTTATGGAATTAAGGTAACTAGAGCAGATTTTGTAGAGTATGCTTAGCATTTACACCCAGTTCAAAAAATCTAGCACTCCAAATAAAGAAGAAGAAATGCAAACTTCGCTACAGTACCTCAAAACTATACAGACTGCAATTTGGATAAGCAAAATTACACACTTTTTGCTGACAGAATTTTTTTTTAAACTATCCATTCAAGGCCACACTAGTAGTTTAAAATTTACAAAATCAAATGCAGTCTTTACTGAAAGGTGTAGGTTTTCACTGACTGTTTTACCACTTGGCTAATACTGCTATGGTTACAGTGTGACAACTGTAAATGATTAAAATAGAACATGAGGGAAATGTTTGTTATTCAGTGGGTCGGGGGAGGAGAATAAAAAATGGGAAACAAGGGAAATTTTGCTGATTTCTTTAATTTAGAGGTACATTATTTGTGTGTGTGTGTTGCTTCTGTAACTAGACTATCTGATGGGGTATATAAAATGAACTAGAATGCAAAAGAGCGACTTCTGAGGCTAGATTTTCTCTTTTTTAAAAAGAGTCCTCTTTATCTATCTTCAGTTGAACCAAAAAGCCACCGCTCTTCAATGCAAGATACAATGTTCATATATACCACTGGACATGCCAAAGTAAACTAAGTTGTAAAACGTATTTTATTGGGATCCCTATATTTCAAAAAATGCCTTTTACATGAATTATAAGACAGTGCAACATCTCTGTAATGCTGTCTAGGGAAAAATGCAGAATGTGTTACGTATGAGGCATTTTAATGGAATCCAGAGCACAGAAGTGTCAGATCAGAAGGCAGCACTGTGAGTACAACAGGAAGCACTAAATATTTTCTCTCTACCTGCTGGTATACGATGACCTTTACATATACGCCCTTTTCACAAACACTGATATACTTAAATGAAAACATCTGCAGTGTATATCCCTTCTGGGTAAACGCTAACAGAAACTCTCCACCTACCTTTAAAAAAAAAATTGGAAGTAACACTGAACCTCTACTGAAGGATCTCACAGAGCTATACAATCAAATTAAGCCTAGTACTCTTATGAGGTAGCTAAGTATTATCTTAATTTTAAAAGGTGGTGAAACTGAGGCACCAAGAGGTTAAGTGACATTCCCAAGGTCTCAGGAAAGCCAGGAATGGGAATGCAGGTTTTTTGATGCCCAGTCCTAGGCTTTAGTGACTAGACCATGCGAATGTCTGTGGTGGACTTTCAAGCTATCATATGTGTTTGAATTACTCTAAGACTGACAAGAACTAAGCCACTGTAATTCAAGCCATAGCTGTGGTATCTCATATGATAGCTAATGTTACGTCGGACTAAATAAACCCGAGCATGCCTAGTTTTAATTGCTGGATCATCCTATGCTGCTATTACCTCTCTCTTTAAAAAGCTTACCCAGAACTCATGGCTGATCGTAAAATAATAGAGCTCTACTCAAACAATATTCTATGCAGAACAAAATTGGAAGTAATTTCAGTATTGTGTTAGAGAATGCTCAGAACACACACTGAAAAGAAATATTAGAGAAGAGAACACCAGGAAAATTAACATCTTTTCATTTAGTATTATTTTGATAAAGTAATAAACTAACTTATATAATTCAAAGCTACAAGACACAAGGCTGGCTGGTCCCTGGGTTTCCTCTAGAAACCAAAAGGAGCTTGGATCAATCCCAGCTCAGACTGGGAAGGAGTGCAGAGGACCTGTTCAATATCAGCACCCATGACAGTTTAAACAGACATGAATATGCTTTGAAAAAGTCCTGTCTCCTTTGCCAGAGGGGGCCTGGCAGGAAAGGGGCAGTCAAAAACTATTTCAGTGTACTGCAAACTAATTATAGGGAATTTCCACTTCTAAGACCACGTTCTGCAGTTGGGTACATGTGAGCAATCTCCAAGGAAGTCAAGTGAGCTGGGAGCCTACACCATCAGGAAGAGTTTGAACCACACTGAAGGTGTGTGGAAAAAGCATGTGATGAAGTGAGCTATAGCTCACGAAAGTTTATGCTCAAATAAATTGGTTAGTCTCTAAGGTGCCACAAGTACTCCTTTTCTTTTTGCAAATACAGACTAACACGGCTGTTACTCTGAAACATGTCCTCACTGTAGCAACTCTGAGACACCTGCCCCCTTCCACTCCCTTCTGACATCATTGTGCTGTGCTAGTCTCCAGGACACACCAGGGCAGATGGCAACAGAACTATGGTAGAATCTCAGAGTTACGCACACTAGGGTTACAAACTGGCCTGTTAACCACACACTTCATTTGGAACTGGAAGTACACAATCAGGCAGCACCAGAAACGAAAAAAAATGTAAATATAGTACCGTGCTGTGTTAAACACAAACTACTACAAAAATCAAGGGAAAGCAGCATTTTTCTTCTGCAAAGTAACGTTTCAAAGCTGTATGAAGTCAACGTTCAGTTGTAAACTTTAGAAAGAACAGCCATAACGTTTTGTTCAGTTATGACCATTTCAGAGTTACGAACAACCTCCATTCCCGAGGTGTTCGTACTCTGAGGTTCTACTGTACTTAAAATTTGTATTCTCACAAACAGAGCCATTAGTCGCCACAGTTAATTAAACAAAGCCAGGAGGGGAGTGAACATCTCTTTAGAGGAGATCAGGCAGACCTCCCCTAAGGGAGAGCTGTCCAGGGATCCCAGCCACAGGTGAACGCTAGCTTAGCCTGCATGGAAGAGTTACAATGAAGTACACCCAGGGTCAGCCTTGGGCTAGGAGGAAAGAGACTTCTTTCCTCTACACTCTCATCCCCCTGTCCCCCCCACCATGTCCCCCACTCTGCCTGCCCCACACACAGTCTCACCCCAGTCCCCACACATCAGGAGCCCCCTAGCCCCAACCTCCTTCACAACCCTGTGCTCCCTCAGTCCAGCCCCAATCCCTGGATATCCCCTAATCCAGCCCCCCACCCACCCGGTATCCCCAGTCCAGCCCCCCTTCTCCCAACGTGTGCCCCCTCAGCCCAGCCCCCATCCACTGTGTACCCGCCCCAGCCAGCACCCCCCCTTAAACTACTGTATCTCCCCAGACCTCCCCTCCTGTACCTCACACTGAACGTACCCCCCCACCGAACAACCCCCCCAACCTGGTCCCCCACAGAACGTGCCCCCCAACCCAGCCCCCCCACTGAACAACCCCCCCAACCTGGTCCCCCACAGAACGTGCCCCCCAACCCAGCCCCCCCACTGAACAACCCCCCCAACCTGGTCCCCCACAGAACGTGCCCCCCAACCGAACAACCCCCCCAACCTGGTCCCCCACAGAACGTGCCCCCCAACCCAGCCCCCCCACCGAACAACCCCCCCAACCTGGTCCCCCACAGAACGTGTCCCCCAACCCAGCCCCCAAACCAAATGTGCCCCAACCCAGCCCCCCCACTGAACAACCCCCCCCAACCTGGTCCCCCACAGAATGTGCCCCCCAACCCAGCCCCCCCACCGAACAACCCCCCCAACCTGGTCCCCCACAGAACGTGTCCCCCAACCCAGCCCCCAAACTAAATGTGCCCCAACCCAGCCCCCCCACTGAACAACCCCCCCCAACCTGGTCCCCCACAGAACGTGTCCCCCAACCCAGCCCCCCCACCGAACAACCCCCCAACCTGGTCCCCCACAGAACGTGCCCCAACCCAGCCCCCCCACTGAACAACCCCCCAACCTGGTCCCCCACAGAACGTGCCCCCCAACCCAGCCCCCCCACCGAACAACCCCCCAACCTGGTCCCCCACAGAACGTGCCCCAACCCAGCCCCCCCACCGAACAACCCCCCAACCTGGTCCCCCACAGAACGTGCCCCCCAACCCAGCCCCCCCACCGAACAACCCCCCAACCTGGTCCCCCACAGAACGTGCCCCCCAACCCAGCCCCCCCCACCGAACAACCCCCCAACCTGGTCCCCCACAGAACGTGCCCCCCAACCCAGCCCCCCCACTGAACAACCCCCCCCAACCTGGTCCCCCACAGAACGTGTCCCCCAACCCAGCCCCCCCACCGAACAACCCCCCAACCTGGTCCCCCACAGAACGTGCCCCAACCCAGCCCCCCCACCGAACAACCCCCCAACCTGGTCCCCCACAGAACGTGCCCCCCAACCCAGCCCCCCCACCGAACAACCCCCCAACATGGTCCCCCACAGAACGTGCCCCAACCCAGCCCCCCCACCGAACAACCCCCCAACCTGGTCCCCCACAGAACGTGCCCCCCAACCGAACAACCCCCCCAACCCGGTCCCCCACAGAACGTGCCCCCCAACCCAGCCCCCCCACTGAACAACCCCCCCAACCTGGTCCCCCACAGAACGTGCCCCCCAACCCAGCCCCCCCCACCGAACAACCCCCCCAACCTGGTCCCCCACAGAACGTGCCTCCCCCCTCAGCCCAACCGCCCCCCCCGGAACGTGCCCCCACCTACCCCCCGGGGCGCTCACGCAGCGACGGGCGCGGGGCTCCAGCGGCCTCCCCTCAACGCCGGCTCGGCTCCGCGCCGTGCTCGCCGCACGGACGTGGCAGGGGCGGGGCCAACACGCAGGCGGACGCAGAGCCAATCCGCGGGCCCCGGCCCCGGCCCCGGGCCCCGCCCCGCGGCAACTCCGGGCAAAGCGCTGGGCGGCCCGGAGCCTGAGTGGGCGGGGCTGGGCGAGGAGAGCCCCTCCCCCCGGCGGGGGCGCCCCAGTTCCTACTCGGGACCCCTCCCCCCTGCGGGCTACCCCCGTGGGGGCATCCCACTTCCGACAGAGACTCGGGGCCCCTCCCCCCGCCTGGGGAGCCCCTCCCCCCAGGGAAATCCTCCCCCCCCCCCGACCTGGGGCTCCCCAATCCCTACAGAGACTCGGGGCCCGCCCCCGCCTGGGGAGCCCCTCCCCCCAGGGAAATCTCTTCCCCCCCCCCGACCTGGGGCTCCCCAATCCCTACAGAGACTCGGGGCCCCTCCCCCCGCCTGGGGAGCCCCTCCCCCCAGGGAAATCTCTTCCCCCCCCCGACCTGGGGCTCCCCAATCCCTACAGAGACTCGGGGCCCCTCCCCCCGCCTGGGGAGCCCCTCCCCCCAGGGAAATCCTCCTCCCCCCGACCTGGGGCTCCCCAATCCCTACAGAGACTCGGGGCCCGCCCCCGCCTGGGGAGCCCCTCCCCCCAGGGAAATCTCTTCCCCCCCCCCCGACCTGGGGCTCCCCAATCCCTACAGAGACTCGGGGCCCCTCCCCCCGCCTGGGGAGCCCCTCCCTCCAGGGAAATCTCTTCCCCCCCCCCCCGACCTGGGGCTCCCCAATCCCTACAGAGACTCGGGCCCCCCCCCCGCCTGGGGAGCCCCTCCCCCCAGGGAAATCTCTTCCCCCCCCCCGACCTGGGGCTCCCCAATCCCTACAGAGACTCGGGGCCCCCCCCCCGCCTGGGGAGCCCCTCCCCCCAGGGAAATCCTCCCCCCCCCGACCTGGGGCTCCCCAATCCCTACAGAGACTCGGGCCCCCCCCCGCCTGGGGAGCCCCTCCCCCCAGGGAAATCCTCCCCCCCCCGACCTGGGGCTCCCCAATCCCTACAGAGACTCGGGGCCCCCCCCCGCCTGGGGAGCCCCTCCCCCCAGGGAAATCTCTTCCCCCCCCCCGACCTGGGGCTCCCCAATCCCTACAGAGACTCGGGGCCCCCCCCCGCCTGGGGAGCCCCTCCCCCCAGGGAAATCTCTTCCCCCCCCCCGACCTGGGGCTCCCCAATCCCTACAGAGACTCGGCCCCCCCCCCCCGCCTGGGGAGCCCCTCCCCCCAGGGAAATCCTCCCCCCCCGACCTGGGGCTCCCCAATCCTTACAGAGACTCGGGCCCCCCCCCCGCCTGGGGAGCCCCTCCCCCCAGGGAAATCTCTCCCCCCCCCCGACCTGGGGCTCCCCAATCCCTACAGAGACTCGGGACCCCTCCCCCTAGGGAAATCCCCCCCACATACACAGAGACCTGGGACTCCCAATCCCTACAGAGACTCGGGGCCCCTCCCCCCGCCTGGGGAGCCCCTCCCCCCAGGGAAATCCTCCTCCCCCCCACGACCTGGGGCTCCCCAATCCCTACAGAGACTCGGGGCCCCTCCCCCCAGGGAAATCTCCCCCCCAACCTGGGGCTCCCCAATCCCTACAGAGACTCGGGGCCCCTCACCCCATCTGGGGAGTCCCTCCCCCCAGGGAAATCCTCCCCCCCCGACCTGGGGCTCCCCAATCCCTACAGAGACTCGGGACCCCTCCCCCTACAGGCTACCCCCAAGTGGGCACCCCCCCTTCCTACAGAGACTTAGGGTCCTCTCCACCCACATGGGGCTCCCCTCCCCTTGGGAACTCCCCACGCACAAAACTGGAGCTCCCCCCCACAAAGACTTGGAGACTCACCCCCCACCCCACAGGGACCTCCTCCACAGCCACCTAGCGCTCCCACCACCTCCATACAGATGTTCAGGTCCCTCTCCAACCACCTGAGGGGCCTCCACCCATGGAATCTCCCCACCTAGCTCTCTCCTGCCCCCCCTCTCCCCCCCCCCCACTACAGAGACTCAGGGACCTTGAAGGCCCCAGTTCCTGGAGTCCCGGCAATAAGTGAGAGGCTGAGCTGCTGTTACTTTGAATAAGGCTGGTTTCTAGCCCTCTTGGGTGGGGAGAAAGATGTGGAAACATAACCCCTAAAGGCCCTGTAATCAGATTGCAAATGAACTGGACCCCGAGTCATTGTGTTTAAATTTCTCCTGTCTTTGCAGCTGATCCCACTGTTTTTTTGAGGTCCTGACTCAAAAGTGTTTGAGCACTTTGGATTAACAACACTGCATCTGTGGACCTCCAAGCACCAGAAACCACAAGAACACACCACAGCCAGACCCTGGCATTGCTACATCTGTCAAACAACCCCACCCAAATCCAAATGACACATAAGTTGTGGAAGGGGGAAAGGATACTACAGCGATTAGGACACTAGCATAGGACTTGGGTTCAATTCCCTGTTCTGCAACAGACTGTTGTGTGACCTTGGCCAAGTCACTTAGCCTCTCTGTACCCCAGTTCACCATCTGTACAATGGGGATAATAGCGCTGCCCCACCTACCAGGGGAATTATGAGCATAAGCACATTAAAGACTGTGAGATGCTCAGATACTATCGTTATAGGGGCCATATAAGTATCTGTGGAACAAAACAGAAGTCTGAAAAGACAATACATAACCCCCTGGGAAGGGCAGGTGAAAAATTATAACAAATTACACTGCCACAGGACCCACTTGCTGATCCCTTCAGCACAATACAATCAGCTAGCAACTCTCCCCATGTATACAATTAGTGATCACAACCTGAAAATTAGAACTGGGCCCGGGTAGATATCTATACAAAGAGACTTTTTCTACTCTGCTAGCCAAGATACTCAGGTTTGCCAGAAGATAGTCCCTCAAGCCCTCAGAATTGCTTTTCCATCCAGAAGTGAGGAAGAAATACCATATGCAACTCTGGGAGAAATGAAAGCAACAGCCGACTGTGGCATGTAGGCATCTGCCTCACAACCAGGAATGGACATTAACAACAACTAGGCACAAGAGATAAACGCCCTTCCACACGCCACCGCCACCACCAAGCTGGGCATTCCAGTGTCTCTAATCTGGGCAGATAATGTTTGATACATTGCATCTTCCTCCCTTGTCTCAGCTTTCCATCTTTTTATAATTTGGCAATATTTGTACAGCTTGGCCTGCCAATAAAGATTTTTTATTGGATTTGATCAACCTCAGAAATGTGTTTTGGAGGGAACATAAAACCAAGGCCTGGGCCACTTGTGGACACTAAAAACTCGTACGGCACCTTTGACATATAGAGTGTGCTTAAAACACTATGCTGGAGAAATTCCAGTTTGCAGTTACACACTGCCTCATATAATTCCCCTTGTAGCTTCACTTGATTACAGTCTTCTTCATTTCCTGCTGTAAAATGTTGGGCATTTTTGGTGTGTAATGCTGAACAGCTGCTCTCTTTTTACTTCAGAGGTGGCCGCATGTCAGTAGGGGGTGATATGAGTCCTATGTACAGAATATTCTATGTGTAAAATGTTTTGGGATTGTTCTGATTGGAAGCTCTATAGAAATGTTAATCACCGACATTAACGGCACAAGTGGCAGCTCTCATTACTAAAGCATCCGACCATTTTGAAATTTACCATCTTTAGATGCTTTTGGGTGGCACTGGGGCTCTATCAACCAACACAGAGGTTGCCCAACCATCTAGCATCTATCTAGCATTTTCCTGTGATTTGTGCTCTACATTGAGGCCCTCTTAGGGCCCCAGGGATTTAGTAAGGGAGGGGGAATGAGGTTGGGACACTGGCAGACCAGGGGCTAGCTCTCGCCAAGGCTTAGGCTCAGCTGAGCACTGACAAATTCATTGCTGAAACCAGTCTGTTTCACCTGTCTGTCAGAATGGTTAAGATGGGTGTGGGACTTATAACAGCGTGTTTAGTTTTTAGACTTTATAAAATACATGTAAATTGCTGCATTCATTAATCTCTCAATTTCTTTATCATCTGCTGTAAGGTAATATTTAAGTTTTTGCATGGTAACTATCAACCCAGTCAAAAGAGATCATCTCCTGTTCATCGAGAAGACCTATCAAAACTAAATTGGCCATTGTGGGGCATCACAATACAAAGACTTTATTAATTACCCCCTTGCACCCATAAAGAGGCTAGGTCCCCTCAGCTTGAATTCTGGAAGAAAGAAAGAAAAATAGCTGACAAGAAAATGTGTTATCTCTTTCGCTGTTTGGACTCTCCCTGGACTGGAGCTACAAAACAGGCCTGGGTTAACCATAAAAGACATTCAGATCTAACAGCTTACTTTTACTCAGTCACCTTTTAAACCTGTAACTGTCACTCATCTGTGTATATATGTTACCTGTTTTAACCTTGTAATAACTCTTTCATTTCTTTTCTTAGTTAATAAATCCTTACATAGTTTACTATAGAATTGGCTGCAAGCATCGTCTTTAGTGTGAGATCTAAGGTGCAAACCGACTGGGGCTAAGTGACTGGTCCTTTGTGATTGGGAGTAACCTGAATAGTGTTGTGATTTTTGGTGTAACGTGACCAACTATCACGAAGGGTATGTCTACAATACGAAATTAGGTCGATCTTATAGAAGTCTATTTTTAGAAATCGATTTTATACAGTCGATTGTGTATGTCTACACTAAGCGCACTAAGTCGGCGGAGTGCGTCCTCACTACCGTGGTCAGCATCGACTTTTGGAGCGTTACACTGTGGGTAGCTATCCCACAGTTCCCGCAGTCTCTGCTGCCCATTGGAAGTCTGGGTTGAGCTCCCAATGCCTAGTGGGGCAAAAGCATTGTCGCGGGTGGTTTTGGGTACATTTCGTCAGTCGCCCCTCCCTCCACGAAAGCAAGGGCAGACAATCATTTAGTGCCTTTTTTCCATGCAGATGCCATACTGCTGTCAGCAGACGGTGCAGTAGGACTGCTAACCGCCGTCGTCATCCACCACTTCCACTGCAACTCTGCTCTGCTGGTGCCATAAATCCACCTCACAGGTCCTCTCGTCGTTCTGTATAAATATCTATTCTTGTGGCATCCATCGTCAGCCACTGCTTCCGCTGCAAGTCTGCTCTCCTGCAGATGCCATACCATGGCTAGCATGGAGCCCACTCAGCTCACCGCTGCTGTTGTGAGCATTGCAAACACCTCGCGCATTATTCTGCAGTATGTGCAGGACCTGCAAAAGCAGGCGAGGAGGCGACAACAGCGCGATCACGATCGTGATGAGGACATGGACACAGACTTCTCTCAAAGCACGGGGCCTGGCAATTTGGACATCATGGTGGTAATGGGGCAGGTTCATGACATGGAACGCCGATTCTGGGCCCAGAAAACAAGCACAGACTGGTGGGACCGAATAGTGTTCCAGGTCTGGGATGATTCCCAGTGGCTGCAAAACTTTTGCATGCGTAAGGGCACTTTCATGGAACTTTGTGACTTTCTTTCCCCTGCCCTGAAGCGCAGGAATACCAAGATGAGAGCAGCCCTCACAGTTCACAAGCGAGTGGCAATAGCCCTCAGGAAGCTTGTAACGCCAGACAGCGACCAGTCAGTCAGAAATCAATTTGGAGTGGGCAAATCTACTGTGGGGGCTGCTGTGATGCAAGTAGCCAACGCAATCACTGAGCTGCTGTTATCAAGGGCAGTGACTCTGGGAAATGTGCAGGTCATACTAGATGGCTTTGCTGCAATGGGGTTCCCTGACTGTGGTGGGGCGATAGACGGAACGCATATCCCTAACTTGGGACCGGACCACCTTGGCAGCCAGTACGTAAACCACAAGGGGTACTTTTCAATGGTGCTGCAAGCACTGGTGGATCACAAGGGATGTTTCACTGACATCAAAGTGGGATGGCCAGGAAAGGTGCATGACGCTCGCATCTTCAGGAACTCTGGTCTGTTTGAACAGCTGCAGGATGGAACTTACTTCCCAGACCAGAAAATTACCGTTGGGGATGTTGAAATGCCTATAGTTATCCTCGGGGACCCAGCCTACCCCTTGCTCCCATGGCTCATGAAGCCGTACACAGGCACCCTGGACAGTAGTAAGGAGCAGTTCAACTACAGGCTGAGCAAGGGCAGAATGGTGGTAGAGTGTGCATTTGGATGTTTAAAAGCTCGCTGGTGCAGTTTACTGACTAGGTTAGATCTCAGCGAAACCAATATTCCCATTGTTATTGCTGCTTTCTGTGTGTTCCACAATATCTGTGAGAGTAAGGGGGGGACTTTTATGGCGGGGTGGGAGGTTTAGGCAAATCGGTGGCCAATTACGCATAGCCAGACACCAGGGCAATTAGAAGAGCACAGCTGGGCACACTGCACATCAGAGAAGCTTTGAAAACCAGTGTCATGACTGACCAGGTTACGATGTGAAAGTTCTGTTTGTTTCTCCTTGATGAAAACCCACCCCCTTGGTTGACTCTATTTCCCTGTAAGCCAACCCACCTCCCCCCTTCGATCACCACTTTCAGAGGCAATAAAGTCATTATTGTTTCAAAATCATGCATTCTTTATAGATTCATCACACAAATAGGGGGAAAACTTGCAAGGTAGCCCGGGAGGGGTGGGTGAGGAGGGAAGCACCGGGTGCGGTGGTGGATGAGGGAAGGCAGGAAGGACAAGGCCACACTATAGTTCAAAACTTATTGAATGCCAGCCTTCTGTTGCTTGGGCAATCCTCTGAGGTGGAGTGGCTGGGTGCCCGTAGCCTCCCCCCCATGTTCTTGGGCATCTGGGTGAGGAGGATATGGAACTTGGGGAGGAGGGCAGGCCGTTATACGGGGGCTGAGGCAACAGTCTGTGCTCCTGCTGCCTTTCCTGCAGCTCCACCAGATGCCTGAGCATGTCAGTTTGCAGTTTACTCCCCCATTAGACTCAGCATTGCATCCTGCCTCCTTTCATTGTGCTCCTGCCTCCTCTCATCGCATTCATTTAATGCTTTCCTGGACTCTGCCACTGTCTGCCTCCGTGCATTCTGGTGAGCTTTTTCAGTGTGGGAGGACTGCATGAGCTCTGAGAACATTTCATCGCAAGTGCGGTTTTTTTGCCTTCTAATCTGCGCTAGCCTCTGGGATGGAGATGATGGGGGAGCATAGAAACATTTGCAGCTGCGGGAGGAAAAAAAGGGATGATTTCTTTTCAGCCAAAGGCAAACAGCAGGAATGGGCCCTCTGAATGTCCCCTTAAACAAATTTCCCGTATTTCAACCAGGTGGCCATGAATTATATCATTCTCCTGAGGCTAACACAGAGAGTACCTCCAGGAGAGCTTCATGGTGATGTCCCTGGTGGATTTCCGCTCCATCCCCAGACACGTTAACAGACTTTTCCAGTAGCTATACTGGCCGCGAATGCATCCCAAGTCTTCAGGGCAAATTAATCATTAAACACACTTGCTTTTAAACCCTGTACTATATTTATAAAGGTACACTCACCAGAGGTGCCTTGTCTAGCTTCATGGTCAGGGATCCCGCCTTGGGAGGGCTAGGAGGATATTGGCTCCAGGGTGATGAACAGTTCCTGGCTGCCAGGGAGAAGGGATTCTCCACTTGCCTTCTGTGAGCTATCCTCAACCTCCTCCTCCTCATCTTCCTCATCCACAAAATCCTCATCCCTGTTGTGTGAGACTTCCCCCTTGCAGGTGTCCACAGACAGTGGTGGGGAAGTGGTAGGGGCTCCCCCTAGAATTGCATGCAGCTCATCATAGAAGCAGCATGTGCGGGGCTCTGACCTGGAGCAACCGTTTGCATCCTTTGTTTTTTGGTAAGCTTGCCTCAGCTCCTTAACTTTCACGCGGCACTGCTGTGTATCCTCTGTCCATCATGCCCTTGGAGATTTTGGCAAATATACTGGCATTTCGTCTTTTGGAACAGAGTTCTGCCTGCACGGATTCTTCTCCCCATACAGCGATCAGATCCAGTACCTCCTGTTCAGTCCATGCTGGAGCTCTTTTGCGATTCTGGGACTCCATGGTCATGTGTGCTGATGAGCTCTGCATGGTCACCTGTGCTGATCAGCTCGCCAGGCTGGCCAAACAGGAAATGAAATTCAAAAATTCCCGGGGATTTTCCTGTCTACCTGGCCAGTGCATCTGAACTGAGAGTGCTGTTCAGAGCGGTCACAATGGAGCACTCTGGGATAGCTCCCGGAGGTCAATTCTGTCGAATTGCATCCACACTGCCCCAAATTCGACTCAGCAAGGTCGATTTTAGCACTACTTCCCTTGCTGGGGAGGAGTACAGAAATTGATTTTAAGAGCCCTTTAAGTCAACAAAACAGGCTTGGTCGTGTGGACGGGTACAGGGTTAAATCGACCTAACGATGCTAAATTCGACCTAAACTTGTAGTGTAGACCAGGGCTGCGACTCCATGGTAAGACTGTTATAATGCTTTAGGAGTTCACACTTACGTTACTGGGTTGGTGAAATCTAATTATAGGTTAGACAATTATAGAAACACCAGTTTGGTGTCTCCGCCCTGCTTCTTGACCCTCTGCCCTGAGGCCGGCACTGAAGGTCATGAGCAGCTCCAGCTAGCGTGGCAGAGGGTGTTTTACATCACAGGGTCACCTATTAAAAATACAATAACCATGAGCGCTTAGTCTTAAACCTGTTTTATAAGTCGAGATCAGGTAACATATGTACACTGAATATGAAGTTGTGCTGGACAAGGTCATTGCAGAATGGACATCTTCCCATTATGTGATTGTGATATGTAATCACACTTGTCTATGTTTATTCCCTCTAGTGTCTTACCCTCTTAGTGAATCACACTCTGTTACCATGGAAACAACCGACATTACTCAGTTTTAACTTGTACTACCCAACAGTGACCAGACTAAAAAAAAAAACAACCACCCTCTTTGTATGAGTTACACCCAGAGCTCTGATGCCAGAATGAGCTGGATTTTGTACAGTTCATACTAGGAACTTCATGGATTACTCATTAGGATCCACTTTGGCATTAAAGGTCCTATCTAGGCTAAGAGACTCTGCGGGGACTGAACAACTAGGAAAATGACAATGTCCCAATAGCTAAAAGAAACATAGAAATTATACCAATTTAACTAAATCAGTTTGCTTCGTTTGTGTAGACACACTTAAATCAAACTGAGTGGCTAAAATTGGTTTAGCTTAATTCCGTTTGTTGTAACTTCCTTTCCTGAGGCAGGATTTACTGATGTGAGACAGGTGAAAGGATTCTGTCCATTACCTAAACAACTGCTCTGGCAGATCTGGCAATTTCCTGCAATATCTCTGGGAGATTTTATTGTAGTAAGCACTCTGGGCCAGGGATTGTGTGTAATTCCATGGGGAAGGGTGACCACAGCTCCTCCAGGAACTCAGAATGAGTGAGGGGGTGCGGGGTGGGGGTGGTGATTGGGCAAATTCACTCAAGTTGCAACACCACCAGAGAAATACCACCATCTGGAAAGGCTCGCAAAGAATAATTCCAGCTAGATTCTCCAGAGACAAATGAAGGATTTTTGGATAAATAGCCTGAGTTTAAACTGATTTAGGGCCCTCTTTCTGATCCAGCAAATAGCCGAGACTGGTTTGAGGGGGGGGGCCCAATCCTTCCTGGGAAGGGTCGGAAGGTCTTTGGCCTACTGAGACCCCACAAAACTGATGGGTGATCTCTGACAAGCTTATTAGCATGCATGTAGGTTCTTTTATTGCTATTAATATGTGTTTCTATAGTGTTTTCACCTTAAGAATAAATGTGCTTGCTTAGAAAGACTTCTGTGGTAACTCATAACTGTGGCAATTATGCTGTTTATAGCCTTCAGAAAGATAGCAAAGCACAGACACTGGCCTGTTTAAGCAGTCTGCCTTTCTGGGGATATCACAGTGTAGGCAGGGAACTGTGCATCCAGGAAAAACCTGGTCAGGAGCAAGATTGATGCAGGTCTCCACTCAAGAGAGGTGATGGCTGAGGAACCAGGAGCCTCGCTGGACCACAGAGTGGAATAAAGGTGCAATTGTCCTGAACTGTGACATCTGCAGCATGACGAGCTGTTTTAAGCAGTTATTGTACAGGTTTGGCTTGACGTTAAGCATTTTCAATCATTCAGATATTTTTGTGATTAGATATGGAATTGTTCATTAAGTTTTTTTTAAATGCTAGTTATGAATTAAGCTAAATTGATGCCAAGCACCCTTAATCCAGTTTAAGATCATCCATGAAAGGGAGATGAACTGATTTAACTAATTTGATTTATTAGGAGATTAAGTTAAATGGGTGCAATGGGTGCCTGTAGGCCAGGCCTTGGCAAATGAAAGTTGAGCAATAGAAAGGGGGAAGCATTTTTAGATTGTTCGTACCCCTTTTTGTTTGGTTTTGGTTTTGTTTAACTTCAATGATTAATTAACATTTCGGAGAATGGAAAGTCCTTCAGCAAAACTAGGGGAAATCAGAGTTAATATTCCTGATATTTCTAAGGTAATCTCCTCTCTCCTGAATGTTCGAGCTTTCTCTATCTCTCATACATGAGCACACGTTCACTTGAAAAAATCCTCTTTAAAGACAAGCAGTGACGGCTAATCCTGGTCTCACAGTAGTCAAAGGAAAATTGCCTCTGACTTCACTGGGACCTGGGTTTGGTTTTCATAGAACTAGGCAGGTCATAGAATCATGGAAGATTAGGGTTGGAAGAAACCTCAGGAGGTTGTTTAGTCCAACCCCCTGCTCAAACCAAGACCAGCCCCAACTAAATCCTCCCAGCCAGAGTTTGGGATGACACATTTCTGCTTTTCTGGCTTCAGTTCCATACTGGAACATTTTGTAACAAGAAAAATACACGGCTTTTCCATGTTTGAGGGAGTTGAAGCAAGGAGATTTCAAGATGAGGACGTTACAAATTAATTACTCCAGGACATTTGGAGTCATGGAAAATGTATTTTCTTGATGTAAATGTCTGAGCCTAAAATAATACCCTGCTTTGTGAGAGGAAAACCCCACTCCCTTCACTTGACCATATGACAAATCGCGGTAAGAATGAATAACTCCTGGTGACAAACTAATTGTTTATACTCTGTTTTGGAAACAGATTCCCAGGGCCGGATATTCCATGAGATTATTTTGTTTTGCATCTTTTTAATCTGTAATGAGTAACTTTTTATCTAGTCACACACAATTCTTGAATGTTGCAAAATATTTAAGGTCTGTATCGTGACTACATAAAACAGCTCAATATGCTGCAGCCATTTAGGTAAAGGACAGAATCCTTTTGCCTATCTCACATAAGTAAATCTTTCTTAGGAAAAACAGGCCCCCATTTGAGACATCTTCTGTGTGGATATAACCTAAGTCTCGGACAAATTGTGATAACTAAATACCTGCTATAATTTAACAAAATTGCAGGGAAAATCTGGCAGCCCTTGGGCAAAGATCTCCAGCAACCCAGATGGCCATCTGGAGCTTGGGAAATGGTGTCTATTCGGGACTTATGATAACATTACTTCAGCTATGAAAGAAGAAGAGCATCTGGAACCTGTCTGCCTCTTTGGAAATTATTACCCAATCTTTAGCCAAGAAGCCAAATATAATTTAAATATAGAGGAAAGGGAGGTGTTAGAAAAAACAGGTGTGCAGCAAACAAAATATAAATATTTCCTAGCCAAGCTGGATAAGAAGGTATACGTCTCCCAGAGAAGTTCACAAGCCAGAAGCCTAAAGTCTCACATTGCCTTGAAAGGATCCAAACAAGAATTAAGGCCCAGATCCTCCAAGGTATTTAAGTGTCTAACTCCCATTGAACTATTTAGGCTCCTAATTCCCTTGAGGATCTGGGCCTAAAGAAATATATGGTCTGTATCGTTAGGTTTTCCAACATCCGCTCACTAGGGCTTGGCAAGCTTTGTCTGTGGAGATAATTCCATTTGAAGGTAGAAGCACTGTTGATCCCAAACCATCGAGCAGCATGAGGTTGGTTTACATATCACAAGATTTAAATAATAATGCATTTTGGGGTTGTTTAATTGGCCTTCCAGTTTGTGATACTAACAGGTTCCTGTTTTTAAGCTTTTCTCGGCAACTCTGAGGGCTAGAAACTCACTTTTTTTAAAGTGAAAGCTGCGAGTCTACTGTATTGTCTTGAGTCCAGCAGCTGGGGCAGTGAGAGAAATACCAAATATCACAAGATTTGCAACAAAATCCAGAGATTTTTTACACTGTGCAAGTCATTGCCTAAAGGACTGTACCACCATCACAGAGGATGTTTCAGGACACAACCATCTTATTTTTGTCATTTCAAAGACTTTTTAAAGCCAGTTTTGTTTTTTGGTTTTTTAAAAAGTAGGCCTGATTGTGCACATAGGGATGCAGGTCCAATTGCTTCTACTAGGGTGACCTGATGTCCTGATTTTATAGGGACAGTCCCGATTTTGGGGCTTTGTCTTATATAGGTTCCTATTACCCTCCACCCCCGCTCCCGATTTTTCACACTTGCTCTCCGGTCACCCTAGCTCCTACATTTGGATGTGCAATTAGGATCTGATCCCAAACCATCTGAACTCAATAAGAATCTTTTCATTGACTACAATGGCTTTACTCAGCTATCAGGCACACATGGCCAATTTGTTGTATGGCCAGTATCACGATGAGATTGTTATTTTCAGGAGCAAGTGCTCAGTTTGCATATGCACTGAGGAGAATAGCATGCACGGGCAATTGCATCTATGCTTTTGCAAGTGGGCCATCTTTAAAAAAAACAACAGTCTGGCCCTGTATATTTCATATAACCCTGCTTTTGTTTGGTTGCCCTTTGTGAACAGTGCCCAGCAAACTACAGCCGATAGCCATCAGGAACCTAAAATACATTCTTATCCATTCAGTAAAAGCGTTGTGGCTTTTTCCTGGCAAATTACCTCTTTAACCTCTCAGATCATCAGCTGGTAAAGCATTGAGCTAAGTGGGGCTCCCATTCCACCAACGCCTAAGAGAAGCCTCGCTCTGCCAAGAGGTGTTCTGCCTAGAAATTGCAGCACGAATGGAACAAAAGCTCATGCAGCGGTCGGACAGAGACCCTTGGAAAAACCTGAGCACAGTGTGGTGAGTTCAAGGAAAACTACAAGGATTAGCTTTCTCTTCAGTAACTATGCCAAGATTTACAGTTATGACATTTCCCCTTCAGCGATGGGAAATGCACTCTCTATCATGGTTTACCTCATAGAGATTATAGTTCTTAGGAATGTACTTTACTAAATGCTTATTGTCACTGGAGAGTTGATAATCCACATTCTCTGGATACCAGATACCAGCTGCTGCTCTCGACTGCCACAAATATGGACCAACGAGGACACAATCTCACCTTACCTAGCACTAGCATATACCAGTGTGGTGCCTCCCAGAGGTCACAAGGTCTGCTTCCACCAATACTGAGAGAGTCTAGGCATTGTGGTCAATTTGGCCAACTTCCAAGGACCTTCTTTTATTAGTTGAAGGGTATCTCCATGCTTCTTGGTTAAGAGCTGTTGTAATAATGGGGCCTACAAATTTACGCTAATTGGGAGCTCAAGTTCGGGAAAGTGGGAAAAAAATTCCACTAACCTATAACAACAAATGTGGATGAGAAAAAGCGCAAAAGGGAGACAGACTGAATTAGTACAAGCAGAAGGCCTAACTTGATATCACCATCCCTGATAAACAAGATAGGCTCAGGACCAGAAATCAATTAATCAACATTGGTGAGTCAGAAATTAGGCCTAATTGGTGAACCAAATAATGAGAGGCCAGGCTATTCCACAGATCACTTCCTTTTGGGGTGTGAAAAGAAAAGACTCGAGGGGGAAAAGCAGGCAGAGGAAGATCTGGTCTGCCAACAACTGCTGCAGCGAGCTTCACCATCCTGTCTGCCAACCCACCATCTCCTGGACCCCAGGATCTGCCACAACACCTTTGGACCTTCTTTGGTCTAATCCTGAGAGATGACCTCACCAGACCAGGCCAGAGAGACGGACCCACACCCAGATGACATCGCCACCTTCAGCAGTTTCAGCTAAGTCCTGTATACTACCTGGGATGTGAGACTTTGTCACAACTCCTCCCTCCCCCCATGGGTTCTTTCCTTTCCCCACCTTATTTATTTTCTTTCCTATCTCTTGCCAGTTTCCTTCTGACTAATGAGAGTCTGGCTTAGCTGGCCACGGCTGCATCTTTTGTAACACTGCCGTGAGCCTGGGACCAGAAAGAGGCTGTTAAAAGCAATGCCCTAACAGCTTGATGCTGATGCAAGTTGGCCAGGTCTCGGAGTGGCTGATAAGATCATGTGCTGGGCCTGTGTTTTTCCAACAGCGAGGTTGCAGGTGAGAGTCAGCACCAGGGATAGAAGCTACATTTTGTATCTTGCTGGTCTTCTCTCTCCCCTCTTGTGTGTGTTTGTCTTGTTGGAAATGGGATTGTATTTAACAGCAGCAGTGGCTCCAACCCTTTACAAATAATTTATTCTCTTTTCCCCAAAGACAACAGTTATTACCATCTTTAATACCATCTAAAAGACTGTCAAAGGAAGGGTTTTTCCCTTAGAAAACCTTTCCACAGCTTTTCCTTTGGAGAGGGAGCAAGGGTTATGGTTAGAATGAAAGCCTTATTTAATACTTTACAGGTCAAATGCTTTAACTCCTTTTCTTTCTTTTCTGTCTTTAATGAAAGGTTAAAAGGATTGTTAACAGTGGGTTTGCCATGGTGCTAAGCAGGCTGAGGTCTCTGCCTACCCAGCCCCAAATCTTGTTTAAAACTGCGTAATGTTGAACTGTTACAGGATCATGTTAACACATTTGACTCTTTGTGCCCATATATTCCATCCAAATTAATACACCAGGATTCCCCAGAACAGGTAAAATGTTAATCTCCTTGTCACAGTTCAGGGCAACTGCACCTGTATTTCCCCTCTGTGGTCCATCAAGGACACCCATGCTAGGTTCCTGGCTCTTCAGCTGTCAACACTCATGAGTAGAGACCTGCATCTCTCTCCCTCTTGACTGGATTTTTAAGGCTGCCCCGCTCCCTGCCTTACGTTGTGATATCCCCAGCAAGCCAGGCTGCCTAAACGGCCAGTGCCTGCACGTTCCTTTCTCTCTAAGGGCTACAACCAGTGTATTGCCCACAGTTATAAGTTATCACATAGCTCCTTTTAAGCAAGCACATTTATTCTTAAGGTAAAAGCATTATGGAGAAAACATTGAAACAATAAAAGGACCTACACACATGCTAAAGAGGTTACCAGAGATCACCCCAACTCCAACCTAGGGCTCCAGTAGGTTTCCAAGGCCAGAAGAGATCATTGTGATCATCTAGGCTGACCTCCAGGATAACACAGGCCAGAGAACATCCCAAAAATAATTCCTACAGCAGAGGTTCGAGAAAAACATCCACTCTTGATTTTAAAAGTGTCAGGGATGGAGATTCCACCACGACCCTTGGTAAGATGTTCCAATAGCTAATTACTCTCACCATTAAAAATGTATGCCTTGCTTCAAGTCTGAATTTGTCTAGCTTCAACTTCCAGCCATTGGATCATGTGTTAGACCAGCAGTTCTCAAACTGTGCATCGTGATCCCCTTTGAATGGGGTCACTGGGGATGGCTTAGAATTGCTGGGGTCCGGGACTGAACCTTGAGCTTCAGCTTTTGCCCTGCCACCCGGGGCAGTGGGGCTAAGGCGGGCCCAGGCTTCGGTCCGTCCCCCCCTCCCCCACCCCTACCCCCCATCGGGGTTGCGAAGTAATTTTTGTTGTCAGAAGGGGGTCACGGTGCAATGAAGTTTGAGAACCCCTGTGTTAGATCTGTGTCTGTTAGATTGAAGAGCCCATTCTTAAATATTTGTTCCCCATGTAAATACTTACAGATTGTGATCAAGTCACCCCTTTACCCTCCCTTTTGTTAAACTAAACAGATTGAGCTTTTTGAGTCTCTCTCTATAAGGCATGTTTTCTAATTCTTTAATAATTTGTGTGGCTCTTCTCTCACCCCTGTGCAGTTAATCAACATCCTTCTTGAGTTCAGTCTTTCAAGACTCACAACTGGGTTTTCCCCCATGGTTACAAGTTCATCATTTTAGATCCAGAACCAGACTAGGCAGATCAGCGGAACTTTGATTTTGGCCCTTTCTAACAGGTGATCAGCAGACTCTGACCCTCCCTTCCCTCACAAGGCTGGGATTTTGCATAATGGGACTGGGGAATTTGCAATAACCTCTCCCTAGGATTGCCCCAGGAGCTCCACTTAACACTTACTGTCCCAAAATTTTTGCGTTTTTACTTAGCACCATAAATTACTTACCCCTAAACTGGACCTGAGACGCAAATGTGAAAAATACACGAAGGCGTTTGAACCTGTGCAGAGTTAAAATACACAAGGTTGTTGAATCAGGGCAAAATGTTACAAGGCCAGACCTGTGCCATGTGCCATAACTGTGGCTGTTGAGAACTAGTTAAACTGCTTAGTAGGGATGCCACTGCTGGAATTCTCAATCATCAGCATCCCATATATTCCGAACAAGATGGCTCTGACACTAGAAACCGTATGCTAACTGTGACGCCTGGCCTGGACATGCACCCACAGCCAGGCCTGAAAACGGAGGGTTTGTGCAGCCATCCAAGGGACAAATGTTGAAACAAATTAGATTTGCCTCAAGCTCTACCAGCAGGTGGCACTCAAGTCAGGGTCTTGGAAATAGTTTACTGTTTAATTATACCCTTGATGGACTGATCCAGTATAAAAAGCATATTTACCGAGTGGCTAGAAAACCCCCCCCCCCACTGAAGCAGTGTCCAAAGGGACTATGCTAAGAATGTCACAAGACTGAGATTTCTTTTAGCCGTCACCATAATATCAAAGAGCTTGTTATGAGAAGTGTCTGCTTAACTTGATTCCCATAATAAATCAATGATACAGTTAAGTTAGGCCAGCACTGAAGAAAAGGAACGTGCCATTGAAGCAGACCACGCCGTTACTGAAAAGGTGTGATTACATTTTGACCCCAGTTTAGAACGACTGTTAGTACATGATGCATGACCCAGCCACAGATACAGTCACACCACACAGAAAGCCAGCTGGGAACGAAACGTCAGTGGCCTTCGCGCCCAGAAATGCAACAAAAGCAGAAGAAAACTGTGTGCTGATAGAATTCTCAGCCTCTCTTGTTCTATCTGGAATCAGACATTTCCAGAGGTGCAGGAATAGTTTTTATAGTGGGGGTGCTGAAAGCCATTGAACCACATGTAACCCTGGTATACAATGGAAACCATTTCAGGCCAGGGGAGTGGTGCAGCACCCCTCGTTCCAGCGACTGTGGGAATTTCTAAGTGTTGGTAATGGGAGGACGCTTATATGATTTACAAACTATTCACCTCTAGGAGCAGAAATGGGTCTGCCAGATTTAGCTGCTGCCCAGTGGCAGAGGTGGGCTTTGACGCTTGCATTTTACAGCTGTGACATCAGGCATAAGCCATATGAAAAACAGGAACACCGGCATGTTGATGAAAAATCCAGCCATGCCCTGGTCACTTCGCTGCCCCACCTGTTCCTATTATGCCAACGCAGAACGTGGGCGGAACTGGCATAGGCAGGACGCCATCGCAGCCTTTCGAGGGTGGCTGCAGCCATGGTGGCAGAATTAAATTGTCGAAACAAAACAATTTCTGGCCCTGTGACCGCACGGCAAACCTACACAGCGCTGTCTGCCAGGGCCTTCAGGTAGGGAAAAGGTGTGTAACGTTTAGTGTTATTGTCAATAAGTAAAAGATATCACCCTATGTGCACTACCACAATGACAGTAGAGTATATTTGACTAATCATTTTAGTTCCTGTTTCAAAAAGATCTGATCTAATCAACCTAAGGTATAGACACTGTTTGGGGAGGAGGGGAACCAGCCTTTTGTTCTGTTTTGTTCCACGCTTACCACAATACGGTCCTGGCCCATGACTAGGCTCCTAGACACTACTGTAATAAGACTAATATTGCCATTAGCATAGTCTCTGTTAGTATATAGGTCTGTTTGTCAGCCTGGGCTAGCATTTTGGGTTTGACTTTTTGAGCCTCTTCTCTCTTATACTAATATGCGTGAACAAAGGACAAAGAAACCGTGATGTTGCTTCTGCTTAGTCAGATGGATTTGTTCGTACAATGGGAACAGATAAGAGCAGTTAAAGTGCGACTCGGGGTATGTATTCACTAGCAAGGTTACAGTGGCTGTGTAGTTGAGAGCTCTCCCAGCGCAGTAATAAAACCACCTCCCTGAGGGGAGTAACTCCCAGCGCCGGGGCACTGTCTACACTGCTACTTTACAGTGCTGAAACTTGCAGCGCTCGGGGGGTGGGGGGGTGTTTTTTCACACCCGTGAGCAAGAAAGTTTCAGTGCTGTAAAGTGGCAGGGCAGACAAGGCCTCAGAGCACACTTTAAGATTGCCTCAGCCCCTATCTCAAGGCAAAGTCAAGCAACCAGTCGGGAGGGGCAAAGAGGCTTGGGGGGTGGGGAAGGTATAAAACACTAAAAGACCAAAGACGTGACTGTCCCTGACCACAGCAGAGCCTCACTCCTTTACCCTCCCCTGGGGTACAAAGGGGTGGGATTGTAGGCTGCAGTGCACCTATATGTGGGCCTGCTAAGGAGGAGGAGGTGGGGATAGGGAATGGGGACACAGGCAAGGCTCTGTGGCATCAGAGCTGGGAAGGGGGACATGGGGTAAATGCTCTGCGGTGTCAGAGCTGGGAAGGGAACACTGGGAAACAGGCTCTGCCGGCGTGTCGAGCTCTGGATCTGTTTGTTTGAAACTAACCCCAATAAACGGCACATTGCCTGCACTTCGGCCTTCTGCTCTCTGTCTGCGTGACAAGAACCAGGGGAGAGAGTGAAGGAAAGCCCTCTAGCAGTCTCTAGCCTGGGGTAAAGACTAATGGATATCATGTCTACACTCATTTTTTCCTTCCGCCTCTAGGTGGTGATATTATACATTGTATTTACAGTACTCCACAAACTCTAATGCTTGTAATACTGTGAGGCTGGTGTATGGAAAAGGGGGATCCAGTGGACATAGCGTACTTAGATTTCCAGAAAGCCTTTGACAAGGTCCTGCACCAAAGGCTCTTCCGTGAATTAAGTTGTCATGGGATAAGAGGGAAGATCCTTTCATGGATTGAGACCTGGTTAAAAGACAGGGAACAAAGGGTTGGAATAAATGGTACATTTTCAGAATGGAGAGGGGTAACTAGTGGTGTTCCCCACAGGTCAGTTCTAGGACCAATCCTATTCAGCTTATTCATAAATGATCTGGAGAAAGGGGTAAACAGTGAGGTGGCAAAGTTTGCAGACGAGACTAAACTGCTCAAGATAGTTAAGACCAAAACAGACTGTGAAGAACTTCAGAAAGATCCCACCAAACTAAGTGATTGGGCAACTAAATGGCAAATGAAATTTAATGTGGATAAATGCAGAGTAATGCACATTGAAAAAAATAACCCCAACTATACCTGCACTACGATGGGGGCTAATTTAGCTACAACTAATCAGGAAAGAGATCTTGGAGTCATCATGAATAGTTCTCTGAAGACACCCACGCAGAGTGCAGCGGCAGTCAAAAAAGCAAACAGGGTGTTAGGAATCATTAAGAAAGGGATAGAGAATAAGATGGAGAATATCTTATTGCCCTTATATAAATCCATGGTACGCCCACATCTTGAACACTGCGTACAGATGTGGTCTCCTCATCTCAAAAAAGATATATTGGCATTAGAAAAGGTTCAGAAAAGGGCATCTAAAATGATTAGGGGTTTGGAACGGGTCCCATATGAGGAGAGATTAAAGAGGCTAGGACTTTTCAGCTTGGAAAAGAGGAGACTAAGGGGGGATATGATAGAGGTATATAAAATCATGAGTGGTGTGGAGAAAGTGAATAAGGAAAAGTTATTTACTTGTTCCCATAATATAAGAACTAGGGGCCACCAAATGGAATTAATGGGCAGCAGGTTTAAAACAAATAAAAGGAAGTTCTTCTTCACACAGTGCACAGTCAACCTGTGGAACTCCTTGCCTGAGGAGGTTGTGAAGGCTAGGACTATAACAGGGCTTAAAAGAGAACTGGATAAATTCATGGAGGTTAAGTCCATTAATGGCTATTAGCCAGGATGGGTAAGGAATGGTGTCCCTAGCCTCTGTTTGTCAGAGGGTGGAGATGGATGGCAGGAGAGAGATCACTAGATCATTACCTGTTAGGTTCGCTCTCTCTGGGGCACCTGGCATTGGCCACCGTCGGCAGACAGGATTCTGGGCTGGATGGACCTTTGGTCTGACCCAGTCTGGCCGTTCTTATGTTCTCGGGCTGTCTCACTAGCTTAGTTCCTCTACGTGGGTTAGTGGTGTTAGTTAATTCTTAGGATCCGGTGTGCAGCCACATGACAATGTCTTAGTGACCACTGCTTCAAAGAAAATGTGTTCCAAAGATAGCACGATGCTTTGTGATTTTTTGTACTGAACTTTCATCCTGGGAGAATAAATATTTCTGGAGGTATATTATATATATATATATTAGCAGGAGAGAGACAGAATGTCGAATCATACTGTGTGTGTGCATGCATGTGCACGCACACTATTCTGGTGTGTGGCTTTCCATGTTAATGGTATGTAGTTGAAAACAAAACCACAGAGCTGCACACAGTTAAACATCTCCCATTGTTTCTCTCCTGCAGTACCGGATCCTTCCTCAGACCTTGGACTGCCAGTGGGGTCAGGAAATCCTGCAGGGTTATTTGGGAATTATGAACGGAGTCATTAAGATGATCTGATTTGTTTTGTGACCGAGTGCCTGAAGGAAAGTTGAGCACTGTGTGTTCCAGATGTAATAATTTCCTTTGTTTTAGGCAGTGTGAGCATTAATGATGTCACTGTTTTTGGCTACAAGTACTGGGTGAGATGTCAAAGGTAGTTTCTGCTCTGAATCGCTCGCTCTGTTTTATGCATTTTATAGACAGATTTTTTTGCATGGACAGACAGGCATAGTGAGATTCACACCAGATTTACACCAGCCCCTTGGCATCAATAGAACAATGTTGATTTACGCCAGCTAGTGATCTGGCATATTGAGTTAAAAGGAGGGACAGCAGTTTACACCATTGAGGAATCTGGTCCATTGACTTCAGTGGTGCTTGGCTGATTTACACCAGCTGCTGATCTGGCCCTTTAGGTAAAAATGTTTTGAAAAATCAGCTTTAGGATAAAATTTTCACAAGTACTTGTGGGTACATCCACACTGCAATGAAAGCCCCACGGCCTGGCTGTGGCTGGCCTGGGTCAGCTGACTCGAGCTCGCGGGGCTACTCAGTAGCCATTTGGGCTCAGGCTGGAGCTTGGGCTCTGAAACCTCTTGGGCTTGTTCTACACTAATGCTTAAGTTGATCTAAGTGACTCTAATTAAGTTACATAAATAATGTAACGTAAGTTGACGTGCCTTAGATCGACTTACTGCGGTGCCCACGCTACGCTATGTTGATGGGCGACACTCTCCTGGCCATTGAGCTTCTGCCTCTCATTGAGATGGGTTACAGATGTCGACGGGAGCGCGCTGGCCCATCGACGTCGTTCGTCTTCACCAGACCCACTAAATCGATGCCGCTGCATCAATCGCAGCGGTGCCAATTTAGCCACGGAGCGTAGACATGGCTTTGGACTCCCGCCCAAGCCTGAATGTCTACACAGCAGTGTTTAGCCCCGCAGCCCCGTGCCTTGCAAGTCAGAGTCAGTTGACTCGGGCTCTGAGAACTGGTGCTGCTGGGTTTTTTTATTGCAATGTAGATGTACCCTTGGAACCTAAGTCTCATTGACTTTCAGTTACACTCAGGCTCCTCAAAAGGAATGGCCATGAGCCACTGAGTGGTTGGGCTCGTGAAGCCTACCCCCGCCCAAAGCTTCAGGGCCTGAGCTCCAGCCCAAGCCATAATGTCTGCCAATCTATTTTTAGTGCTTTAGTGCAAGCCCTGTCCTCTGGTGTCCGTGCCGTGTCATGGTGGGACGGCTTGCACGCTGTAACGATCCCCAGTGTCTGTGTCGGCAGGGGCATTTTGCTCCTGGTAGGTTCAACCATGCCGGATTGGTCTGTGGGGGAGGGGCCAGACAAAACAGACACCCTGGTCCTCCAGGCTGGGGGTTAGGCACAGGGTCCGCGACCCTGTTCCGTAAAAAACAAAATATGTTATGGAAACAGCAATGGAGAAATCGCCCATTACTGTGTGTGATGGCCTTCAGGAATCCCTGCTTTGAGCAGGGGGTTGGACTAGGTGACCTTCTGAGGTCCCTTCCAACCCTGATATTCTATGATTCTATGATAACCCATATGACTGCCAGTGGTGAAAGCCAAAAGGAAGCCACTGGCATGAAGACTGAAGTGCTCAACACCAAGACAAAAAACAAACTTGGTTTTTGGAACATATGGACAAATGTATGAAACAGGGAAGCTAGCTCAGGTCCCAGCAGAGATGAGACACTACAGCTTACACATCTTGGGTGTCAGTGAGAGCAGATGGATGGGATCAGGAAGATTAACAACAGCCCTGGGAAAAACTTTGCTCTTTTCTGGATGGGATGATGGACAACACCATGAGGGTGTTGCCATCCTTTTGAAGAAGGGAGTGGAGGTCCTTCAGCAGCAGACTTATGAGGGCCAGACTGAATGGGAAACATAATATCAGCCTGATTCAATGCTATGATCCGACAAATGACAGTGATAAAGAGGTAAAGGATAAATTCTACCTTACACTACAAGCGGAGTTAGAGACAGTAACATGCCACGACCTAACTATCGTCATGGGAGACCTGAATGCCAACGTCGGTGAGGACAACACAAACAACGACAGAGCAATGGGAAGACATGGGTGTGGCACCTGTTAGGATATAGATATTCAGGCCTGTCTGTAAAGGCCTGTACTTTAAGAATTTAGGGGTATTCTTATCACTTGGCTAGTTATAGAGGTATAAAAGAGAGAATCAAAATCACTGTCTGCCGGTGTAAGGGCCTTCTCTTACTGTGACAGTTTGAGGCCCTGTGCTTAGGCTAAGGCCTTTGGCTAAGCAGCAGAGGCAGCCATAAGCTAGGAAGCGACCGGTCACATCCTCACATTCCAAACTAGCCACATTGAAAGAAGGTGCTATTGGGCTCTTAGGAATACAATCCTGTCCTGATAATGCCTATCACCTCCAGAGAAAGGGAAGTGCCTAGAAAATGTAAAAGGAAACAGCATCCTGTCTGGCAAGAACTCACTTATCAATACTGGGATGTGAAATCCTCACTTCTGTATTGTTTTCTCATTATAGTTCCCACTTTGCTATTGTTTGTCTGTATAATCTCTGTCTGGTTCTGTGATTGTTCCTGTCTGCTGTATAATTAATTTTGCTGGGTGTAAAGTAATTAAGGTGGTGGGATATAATTGGTTACATAATCATGTTACAATATGTTAGGATTGGTTAGTTAAATTTCAGGAAAATGATTGGTTAAGGTATAGCTAAGCAGAACTCAAGTTTTACTATATAATCTGTAGTCAATGAGGAAGTGAGGGGGCCTTGGTGGGAGGGGGTGGGCGTGGGAGAGATGGGAACAGGGAATGGGGGTGGAGAAATTGGAATCATGTTTTGCTAAAGGGGGAAATGGGAACAGGGAATGGGAGTAAGGAAATTGGAATCATGTTTGGCTAAGGGCAGGAATAGGAACAGGGACACAGGTGTAAGGCTCTGTGGTGTCAGAGCTGGGAAGGAGGATACTAAGGAAGGAAACTGGAATCATGCTTGCTGGAAGTTCACCCCAATAAACATCGAATTGTTTGCACCTTTGGACTTCGGGTATTGTTGCTCTCTGTTCATGCGAGAAGGACCAGGGAAGTGAGTGGGTGAAGGAATAAGCCCCCTAACAGCACCATGAATGAAAACGGAGAGAGGCTTGTTGATTTCTGTAATATGAATGACCTAGTCATCAGCGGAACCCTATTTCAACATCGTGAAATTCACAAGTTGACAAGGTGTTCTCCAAATGGCAGAGATAAGAACCAGATTGGCCATATCATGATCAATGGTAAACAGCGACGCTCGCTGACAGATGTGAAAGTGAGAAGGGATGCAGATGTTGGCAGCGACCACCACCTTGTGACAGCCTCCATCAAGCTAAAACTGAGAAGTGTGGGTCCACCAAACAAGGGATATAGACATTATGACATTGACAAGCTAAGTCCCTCGAAATACAGAAAGCCTTCGTTCTGCAGTTAAAGAACAGGTTTCAAGCACTTGCAGACCTTGACGAAGAGGAGGGGAATGCAGATGAGGAGATCAACAAGAAGAGGGACAAAGTAACAGCAATTTATAAACAGAGCAGTGAAGCCTGTCTAGGCTACAGGCAGAAGCGAAGGAAGGACTGGATTACACCCAGCACATGGAACACCATAGAAACCAGACAAGCCCTGAAGTTTTATATACAAAATCCCAGAAGCTAAAGGACAAATACCACGAGCAGCATAGCAAGGCACGCTGGGAGGTCAAACACCTCGTGAGAGTGGACAAATGGCATTATATTGATAATCTGGCAACACAAGCAGAATATGCAGCTGCTCGTGGTGAACAAGGAACCATCTATAAAATGACGCAGCTTATCAGTGATAAACGGCAGACCCAACAAACACTCTCATCAGGAGCAAACGAGGACACCTCCTAACAACTGGAAAAGAACAAGAAGTGCGCTGGACAGATCATTGAACAGGGAGCCACTTAAAGAGGGAGCAAACATCCAGGAGGCAGAAGAAGATCTTAATATCAGCACAGACACCCCAACTAAGGAAGAGATCACTCAAGCCATCAAATCCTTAAAAAATGGGAAAGCTCCTGGCAAGGATAACTTGAGTGCAGAATTGTTCAAGGTAAATCCTAAGTTAGCAGCATCTATCCTGGCCCCTCTGTTTACATCAGACTGGGAAAGGGAAAAAGTGCCAGATGAGTGGACCAATGGGGTTATAGTGAAGATACCAAAGAAAGGACCTCTCAGTAATTGTAATAACTGGCGTGGTATCACACTTTTATCTGTGCCAAGCAACGTATTGTGTCAGATCATAGTCCAGGGTATATCAGAGGGAGTCGATAGCGTTCTCAGAAAAGAGCAAGCTGGTTTTTGGAAAGGGCGTGGATGCACAAACCAGATCTTCACTCTATGAAACATAATAGAAGAGAGCTTAGAATCGCAATGGCAACTCTACATACATCTCATAGACTTTGAGAAGGCTTTTGATAGCATTCACAGGACCAGCCTGTGGTGCATTCTGCGGGCATATGGAATCCCCTTCTGTATAATCAACGTCATCAAAAGCTTCTGTTTCAACTTTACATGCAGTGTTGATCACAGTGAGCTCAGTTTTGAAGTCAAAACAGGAGTACGTCAGGGGTGTGTCATGTCTGCAATCCTCTTCACCATTGCCATCGACTGGGTAATGCGGCGTACAACAGAACACAGGCCAAGAGGTATTAAATGGACTCGCTTCTCATCCCTTGAAGAACTGGACTTCGCAGATGATGTCGCTCTCCTATCGCATACCCAACACCATATACAAGAAAAAACAACTCGACTCAACGCATTCAGCCAGCAAATTGGACTGAAAATCAACTGCAATAAGACAGAGATGATGACCTTTAATATTCCCAGTGCGGATAGAGGATTATGTTCTCACCAATGTAGAAACATTCACATACTTGGGCAGCACCAGCAGCCAGGACGGTGGAACAAGCCAGGGCACCCGGAATAAAATCAATAAAGCCAGGAACACCTTCAGGAACTTAAATACAGTCTGGAAATCATCAAAATACAGCACCAAAACCAAACTCAAGATTTATCAGAGCTGTGTACTTCCAACACTACTTTATAGCGCAGAATGCTGGGGAATGAGAAAGTCCGACATGTCCAAACTGTCTTCATTCCACATAACCTGCCTCAGAAAAATCCTCTGTATCTTTTGGCCCAGAACAACCTCAAACCAAGATCTATTGACACAGTGCAGCCAAGAGGATCTGAGCACCATCATTGCCAGGAGGTGTTGGAGATGGATTGGCCATGTGCTTCGGATGGAAACTGATTCCATCACCAGAGTGGCAATAAGATGGACACCTGAAGGCAAGTGAAAACAACATGGCGAAGAGCTACGGAAGCCGAGCTGAAAAACCTGGGGCACAGCTGGGGAACCATTGAAAGACTTGCCAGAAACAGACAGGAGTGGAGGAGCTTCGTCACTGCCCTAAATGCCCGAGGCATAATAGGAACATGATGATGATGAGTGCAAGCCCTGTGCGCCCAAGTCTGTCACCTCCAGCTGGGAGCGAGCTGCCGCAGGCTGTCCGGACATACCCAAAGTGACTAGGTCACCTTTGGAAAATGTTATTTAGGATCCTAAGTCACTTGGGCCCCTTTGAAAATTTACCCTTAGTCATTTCAGCCGAGATCCTCAAGGGTATTTAGGTACCTAAGGCCCCTGGGGGTGGTGGGCCTTCCTCTCTATCTGATCTGTTCCGGTCCTGTTTCCCTGTTTATGAAGCGATTACAAAAAGTACATGAAATAAACCGTCAATTTGCAGTTTTAAATCCTGACCAAGCGCTATGGAAGATTTGCCATCAATTTCCCTGGGAACAAGGGCAGGCCCCTAAAATATGTGTAAGCGCAAAAACGGGTTCTTTCAATTAATCTGACGGGTGATGCTGAGCTGGTGATAGCTCTGACTCAGACATGCTTCCCCTGGCGCTGCAGCTTCTGCCACGCAGCTCAGGGTGGGGGGCGATGAGTCTGTTGTTCGTCAAACACGCCCCCCCCCCACCGCCCCCGTGTCCTGACTGCTTCCCTGATAACATGACCTCACTGTTTATTAAGCATGGCCAGGCTGCCTGCAGATAATACTGACAGGCAGCGGCAGAAAGTCATTCAGAAACATTCGGCCAACGCCTCAGCTGGTGCAAATTGGCATGAATTCAATGGAGCGACCTCGAGTTACACCGGCTGATGGCCTGCCCCACAGTGTGTGGTGGGTGGCAGGGAGCATGTTGCGATAACTAACCCAGGGAATGGTTTCTGGCATCCCTTCGGCGTTGTGGCGAGGGCTGGGTTAAGGACATCACGGAGCCGGCAAGAGGAAGAGTTAAGCAGCATTGATGGGGACTGGTGAAAAGTTTGATGGAGAGGCTTACAAACACAGGCCTGGGAACTGGGGGCGGGGGGTTCTGCAGCACCACCAGGTTTTATGTGGGGCTTTGCTCCCTGCCCCACACCCAGGGTCCCGGTTGCTGGCCCTGCGCCCAGAGCGCTGCTGCCAGCCCCACACCTGGGGCCCCGTCCTCAGCCCTTTGACCTCTGCCAACATCCCGCCCTCCTGGAGCCACGCCCCTGCCCCCGGCCCCAGCTCTAGAGGTGGGGAGTGGAGAGGGGCACGGCCCCCCGCACTCGAAAAAGTGTTCCTGCACCACTGCTTACAAATGCGTCTCACCTGTCAGCTAATTTCTTGGAAAATGCCGCCACGTGGAAAAAGAGCATGATCGAGATTGAGTGGGCCCTTCCCTGCTGACGTCTGTGTAACACAGATCAGATGAGAGCCATGGTGCTGGTGGTAGGGGAGACTGGCCAGCGTCCAACAGAGACAGTGGGGTCGCTTTCCCTGTGGCTCTCTGGCCTCTGTCGGATGTGGAGGCCACTCCCCTCGCGCTTCCTCTCTGACTCCCCGCAGCTCAAGGGCAGCTTCCCCATCTGTAAAATGGGGCTAAGGAGGCTGACCTTTCTAAAGCACTTTGAGATCTACAGCTGAACAGGGCTAGGTCAGAGCGAGGGATTAGCAGTAATGGGAACCTGTCTGAAGGGAACCATGTGGGGCATCCCAGGCCCCGTCCCCATCCCGCCGCTTTGGCCGGGAGTATCACGCGTGGCTCTGCTGGATGAGACCCCAACCCCACTCACACCTTTCGTTCTCCTGCCAATGTCTGTGATCAGGGGAAGGACCAAGTGTTTCAAGGCGGCCTGGATGGCAACAGGCTTCCTTGCTGCTGCTGGCTGGCTGTGGGTTTTGTGGGTCTTGGCTGGGTTAAAGTCAATTGCTGAGTGAGTGCACCAGTGTTCAGAGGGTTCCTGAGAACTGTGCTGTGAAGCTGTCCCAGGCACATGGGATGTACGACTTAAAGGGACTTCCTGGGTCATCAGACATCCCCATCATAGACTCCAACTGTCACAGTCCAGGGTGCCAATCCAGCCCCTTGAGGGGTTGTGACTGCCTGTCCTGCAACCCCGGGTGCCTCACAACGCTTTGCGGCTGTAACTCCCAACCTGGGCCGTTCACAACCAGCCTACCAGCATGCAGGTCACACCTTGGGTGTCTGTTTATTGCTGCAGCCCTGGTCCAGTAACTCTGACCCTTGCCAGCAGCACACGCTGCTTCCAGCAGCCTTGGTTACTACTTGCAGGGTGACCCTCAACATACTCCCAAATTTCCCCACAAATGTGTGTTATGCACTGCCCAGCCCTCTCCTGGACCATTCCGAGATTAAAGGTCCGCTGCCCCTGTAAAGGGTCAATATTCAACAGTTTGCTGCTTTAACTGGAGTGACCACACAGCTCAGTTTAAACACAGCACCCGACTAACTTAGATTAAAAATAAAACAAGTATATTTAAAGGGATAGGTTTAAAGTGAGTACAGGTATAAGGTATTAAAGTCAGAAATGGTTACTAGAGAAATAAAGATAAAATGCTTTCTAGCAGCAAAAACTGAACAAGTTAGATTTGGTTCAAGGTAAAATCCTTAGCACAGGTTCCCAAATTTTCAGGTCAGGATCTCCCCGCAAAGTTAAAAAGCCTGGTTCCTTTGTCTTCTTAAGTGAAAGAGAAGGAGATGAATTGGGGTGTTTTTGCCCCTCACTTCTATAGTCCAGTCACCCTTTGTATTGCATTTTCCTGAGGGTCACCCCTAGATAAAGCTCATTCCAGCTGTGAGGACAGAGACATGGAGTCTCTTGGCGAAAGAAGTTCCAGGCTGTTTTTTGCTAAAATGCAGATCCATCTGTTCCTGCTCCCCTCCATTGACAAAGAATGGCACCATGACAGGTGATGGCCAATCAACTTCGATGACACTGGCTAGAGGCATCAGCTTGTCCTTTGTCTTTGAGAAAACGGTTTACCCTGTCCCCAGACTTGTACATGAATTGTAGTCAGAACTTCAGTTTATGTCCATAACTCTTAATATGCATTTCCTCCATACATTACACAAGAATATTGATGATCAGTGTGCTCTTAGTTTTTAAATGATACTTCACAACGCATATGTTGCACAAGCATTTCAGTCACACCTGGTAATAAAACTGTCACATGACCTCCTATCACATGGGCACCTCACACCTTTATCTGAGGGGGATTGTGTTCCTACCCCATGCTACCTGGTACAAGGTAGGCTAATAGGCCTGGCTCCCATCCAATGCACAGGGCAGGAGGACAGGGTACTTAGCAGTCTCTCCCCATGCTCTGGGAATGGGCGACAGGGGATGGATCACTTGACGATTACCTGTTCTGTTCATTCCCTCTGGGACACCTGGCATTGGCCACTGACGGAAGACAGGATACTGGGCTATATGATCCTTTGGTCTGACCCAGTATGGTCGTTTTTATGTTCTCTCCCTTTCATGTGTCACTCCCTGTAACCCCAGCTGGCCTGGTTTACAGTCACACTCTTGAGTGGTCAAAGAGGTCTGTGGGGCCAATGGACTAGCGTTCTCATCACTCACCCTGTGAGTACCTGGGGAAACCGATGCTCCAACCAGCAGCCCACCATCAAAGTCCTTTCTAGGGCTGTATCTTGGTCACTTGCCTGCCGACGTTCCAGGCGCAATTCTGCCCTCCCGCCGTTCGAGCCTTCAGGCTAGCCCTGAGAATACTGCCGCTCAGCGCTGAGGGGTTGCCAGCAGCCAAGGACAGCATTGCCAGTGTTTACCCGAGCAGTCCTTGCAATGCTTAATTCTGCACTGCATGCCATTAAAACCAATGGGCGCTTCCCCTGTAGGAGGGCTAGAGCATCAGTGTGAACTCCTTTAAGACCTGCTTGATTTTTACAGTCACTGATCCAATTCCCTGAAATCAAGGAAATCTACCCATGGACTTGAAGGGGCCTGGGACTAATCCTTTCAAAAGATCCCATAGGATAGATCTATAACTAGCTCTGTGGGTGAGAGCTATTAGAAGATTTCAACTTCCCTGCCCTATTCCCAGCCAGTAGATGCTGCCGCCTGGTATTGCCCACTGTTTCTGAATGAGCTGCAGGATGTTTATCTCCGGGGTTTAGTCCTAAGGCAGGATTTGAATAAGAGCGGCACGTTTCACTATTTGTGTTAGCTCCTCTTCTGGTCCCAGCTGACATCATGCTGCATCCACCCGTTATGTCATCTTCGACGCTGTAACTCTTCACAGTTGTGAAGGCCAAGACAGTAACAGCGTTAAAAAAAAAACTAGATATATTCATGGAGGATAGGTCCATGAATGCCTATTAGCCAGGATGGGCAGGGATGGTGCCCCTAGCCTCTGTTTGCCAGAAGCTGGGAATGGGCGACAGGGGATGGATCACTTGGTGATCACCTGTTCTGTTCATTCCCTCTGGGGCACCTGGCACTGGCCACTGTCGGAAGGTCAGGCTTAACAAAGCCCTGGCTGGGATGATTTAGTTGGGGATTGGTCCTGCTTTGAGCAGGGGGTTGGACTAGATGACCTCCTGAGGTCCCTTCCAACCCTGATATTCTATGATTCTATGACAGGATACTGAGCTAGGTGGACCTTTGGTCTGACCCAGTGTGGCCGTTCTTATGTTCGGGGGCACCTCATGCCTTTATCTGAGGGAGAATGTGTTCCTACCCCCTGCTACCTGGTCCAAGGTAGGCTAATGGGCCTGGCTCCCATCCAAAGTATGTATAGTCATTTACTATACATACATCCTGCAGATGTGCAGCTCCTAGGACAACGGTGCCACCAGCCAGTTGGCAGCTAGGTGGCACATCAATATAAATCTTAAAGAACAACAATGGAAAGCAATGGCTCTGCTCCAGGTCAAGGTGCTGCACACCAGGAGTGAAGGTAAGAGGAATATGTCCTTCCGTGTGAGTATGCAGCCAGCCTCTGTTGCACAAAGTGAACAGGTGGTAAATAAACATTTGGAGGGGATAGACTTTCAAAGGCACAAAGGGCAGCCTGGCATCCACCCCCACTGGAAGTCAATGGGGACCGGGCACTGCCTTCCTCTTTGTTCTTTTGAAAGGTCTCCCACCCAGGCTATTCTTGCATTTGTCCCTTGAGGGAACTGATGTCTGCCTCAGTACATTTCACTGAGCTAGGAACAAGAGAGTGATTTCCAGTACATATCCCAGAGCCTGGCAATTACAACAGCCAGGGTAAGTAACATTCTTATCACACAGGATGCTCTTATTTATTTATTTTAATTTTAGTACAGGAAAGAAAACCACAGCTTGTTTTTCGGGGCTGACCATCTGCTGACAAGCCCAGAAGAGAGCAAAATTCCCATCTGAGCAAGATGTTCATTTCTAGGCCAAGGGGGAGTGTGAACGCTCATGTTGGAGACTTCCCATCTGTCTGGCTTATTAAATCAGACATTGCAGTACAGTCCAAGAAAGGCTGTCGAGATGCTGACGCTACTTTGCGTGAGGTGAAAGGCTGAAGAGACTTATGAATGTTGTTTCCTCCATAACCAAATAAAACACCTTTGTGGCCTCTGCATTTGGGGACAGCTGGCCAAGGAAGGAATTATACTGGCTTTCATTTTCTAAGTACAATTTTTAAAGCAGGTCAGAATTATTTGAATTTCCAAACAATGTCAATGAAGAATTTTGCCACCATTTTGAATTTCATTACAACAAATGGGAACATTGTCAAAGACATGTTGAGGGAAATTCAATTTCAAAGAGGTTTTTCAACCAACTATAGATGGGGGGATAACATTTTCAAAATCAGCTAAGTGACTTAGGTACTCAGGGTTCCTAGATCACCTAGGTGCCTTTGAAAAGTTGTGGGGTTTTTTAAATTTCAACATTTCAAACGTTGACAAAAAATCATAAAATCCAAACCAAAAAAATCCTCCAAACTTCTCGCCAGATTGAAAAATTAGGAACCAACCAGTTCTAGCAACATTGCTTTCCCTGGGTTACATTCATGTGTACCTACGAGGGGAGACAATTGCTAGAGAGGGGCTTTCCAAGTGTAACATGGGAAATGCCTCCTCAGCATTCCTTAGTGCATTGCAGGCTGTGTGCAGACGCCTGTCCTTGAAAACACCCTGGGAAAAGGCCTCGATTGTGTTCTCCGAGTACGAAAACCAGCTGAGGTGGTTAAGCAAATAGAAGTAGTAGTTTTAGGGGAAGAATCCTGAAATGCCTTGAGCAGCTGGATGGACACAGCAAGTTGAAAAGGGCTGTCTGCGACGCCACTGAAAACGGAGGAGTGCATGTGTCTGCACTGCACTGACTATGTTATACTTTATAGGGTGTTAAAAGGAAAAAACGGGAATGGGGAATGTTCTCGTAATGCTTTATTTTATGCATTTAAAAAACCATCCGTCGTAGCTATTTGTAGATCATTTACCACTATAGTAGCTAGATTCTACAGTAAAACAAATTAAAATAAATGCCTGCAGTGTGTTACAAACCATTGTATCTCTAAGGAGCACGCACGCCTGGCTATAGCTCAGCCCAGCTTAACGTCACTAGGCAGATTATTGCAGGCTCGGAGCCACCATCTGAAAATTGTTCCACGCTCATCATTGCACCTCAGACAGAGCAATTTATTGTTGAGAGCTGAGGGGGTCGCTCTTTGATTTCTAGTGTAACGCAACGTTACCTGACACGAGAAACGGATTAGAGCTTCGCCCCAATCCACGTCTTCCTGATTCTACTGCCATCAAAGCAAGGAAACCAACAGCCATCTGGCAACCTGCCTGGACACTAATAAGGATAATTTAATTTTGTGTATAATTTTGTCTGTGGGATGAATTCTGTCGCCCTGAACTGGAACATTCCCTGACAATGACAGTATCCGATACAGTACAGGTCTCCGAGACTCATTTCTGACTTCAATTTTCTTGTTTGCCTTGTACTTCAATCAATGGGAAAAGCAGACATTTGTGGCCTGGTCCAGCATACCTCCCTAGCACTCAAGCCCCAGAAACTCAGGACCCCCCAGGAGGAGCTCAGCATGGGCCTAGATGGAACCCCTAGCCTGATTAACTGAAACTGTCAGCACGTTTTCAAATTGCTTCTTAGAGCCTGGGAGTGGAATTACGGTCAGGGTGGCTTTTCACTTACTTAATGAGTTCACACCCTGAAGGAGAAAAACGGAGAGTCCAAGTCAAGCATGATGGAACTGGAGGAGGTTAAGAGGCGCCTCTCATTTAGATTACATCTTTCTATGGTATTTTTAATCTACTTTAGAAAAACAGTGTCATAAACCTGAAGACTTCAGCCTTGGTATCAGTGCTATCATTTTTTCCCCCTTTTAACCAAAAGGTAAACCAGATTAAATCCAGATTCAGACCAGAACATTATTCATTGAGAAACAGAAAACATCTGACCGAGAACATAGGGAAGAAATCACTATGTTGGTGGAAAGATTCAGTGATAGAAGATTTCAGTCAATAACCAAGCAGCACGAAGGGTTTGAAAGCTGTGGTTTCATGTGACATGTTTGAGAGGTTTGCTAAAGTCACCCAGTAGTTCTTTCTTGGGTCTAAAGATGGAAAGTACCGAACCTGGACAGAACATAGCTCAGGCTCTTTCATGTTTAGCTGACTCATCCCATTGGCACAGCTTGGCTTTATTGCATGCTAGTGTTACCCAATTCATCACTAACTGCTCCTTGGAGGACACCACTCATTGTGCTGGCCAGCAAAGCTGGCGGGGGAGGGGAAATAAAGGGCTTTCCAATCATTCTTCCCAAAACATTGTCCGGCCAACGTCAAGGCATTTCCTGAGGCACTGTTAAATCACCGAGATGGGTTAGAACGGCGAACTCCACTCTCAGGGCTAGGAGCTGAGTGCCTCCCGGGAACACAGTCATCGTCATCAAACACATTACGCCAAGGACCATTGTGCCAGCCAGCGTGACCACGGTTGATGGCGTTGCACCAGGCACCACATGGCAAAGGGCCCCCACAGAGTGAGAGCCGTCAACCCCTGCCGGAGACACACCTTCAAAATAGCAGTTGAGGTCTGACCTTCGGACAGTTCAACCCTGTGCATCTCTGCTTTGAAGAGCCAAAGCTGAGCCCTAAATGGTCACACAAAAGTCTTGGATCGGGGATTTCCAAGTAAATCATTCTTGCATTTCCTGCTGCTACGGGGATTACTGCTGGGGCAAGAGGATATGGTCAAGGTCAATGCTGATCTCAGGCCGCTGATTTGCTGTAAGTTACTTTCAGATACTGTAACAGGAAACAAAAGTTCTCTCTGTAATTGTTCAGGCTCAGTAAATTATGACCCTCTTGAAGATTACTGTGGTGAATATAGAAAGAAATCATTTATAAGTATCCTTTCCTTTTCTGTTTCGTCAAGTGGCTTCCTTCCCCTCCCCATCTCTCAATTTATCACAACAGAGCTAAAAGAAACAGTTTTGCATGTGCAGCCAGAGGGCCCTCGATCACTCAGGGAGAAACAGTGGTGGTTTAGGTGGAACCAGAGGCCTACTTGTTAGAGAATGGCTGTGGGAAGCTGGAGACCCAGCTTTGCCATTCACTTCCGGTATGACTCTGGGCATCTCACTTGAGCTCTCTTTGCCTCAGTTGCCTAATCTATACCCCAGGTACAACCCTCTTCTTTGCAAAGTGCGGTGAGATCCTCGGGTGAAAGATTCTGCGTAAATACAAAGTACGACTGTAGTACATCGTAAAATGAGTGTCACCACTGTTTTACGTGTCGGACTTTTGGTGGGATTTTGTGCAAAGTTTAGTTGTAAAATATGCCACAGATGCCTTTATATGGCGTGTTTGGGCAGAGCTGGCCCTAAAACTCAGCCTTAAACCCAGCAGGGCCCCCAGTTTGAACCCTTCTTGGCACAATCTCTCCCAGTTTGCAGTGGGGTAAGGCACAAGTTGCACTAGGCATCGTGTTCCAAAACCACGCCTGCTGGTTTGCTGGGCTCAGAGAAATGCACGTGCAATTAGGATGTCTCTTAAGAGGTGGCCACCAAGGAGCTCTTGAATGCTAGCTTCTGGGATGCAGATAATGGGTGAGGAAACATACAATAGAAAACATGAATGAAACTGAGCCATAGAGAAGCATAGGGGAGCTAAGAGGTTCTCTTGCTTAATGAGTTAGAATTGGGCCTGGAGTCTCTCTATACTACTCTGACACATCCCCAAAAGTCTCATCCACTCAACACTTGGTCAGTGCATTTTCTGGAGCTCCTGATAACAAACTGGATCCAGGAGCTTCCAAGGGTGAGCTGAAATGTTAGGGGTCACATAGCCAGATGGGCCCAGCTCCTCAAAGGTATTTAAGTGCCTAACTCCCATTGATTTTGGAGTTAGGTGCCCAAATACCCTTTTGAGGAGCTGCGCCATGGAACCTGAGTTGCTCTATCACCAAACCCCACTGAGCAATTGTGTGCCCAAGGCACAACATCCCCCACAAATCCAGATCCATTCCAAAGACTTCTTCTAACACGTGAATCCTTTGTGAGCATGCTCTGCAGCTGGGTAACACCTAGGGCTGTCACAGGAGCCAGAAAATCTCTGACAAACACTAGGATTCAGCATCAAAATGCCCCAGAACTTTGAGTAACTACCAGATGGGGTCTCCTAGCTCAGAGAGAAGTTTCTTGGAAGGTTGAGGTGGTCCAAATAGCAAGAGAAATTTGAAGCAAAGTCCTCCTTGGGCAAACCAAGGTCCGAGTGGAGGTCTCTCATTATGATGACCCTCCCCTCTTGCAGACCCAAATTTACTTATATTGCATGCAAATTTGGTGCTCTCCCCACACTGTGAGGGCTAGTGGCTAGAGAGAGGATTGCTTTAGTGCAGTCCCGTTCATTCCGACAGGCTCCAGGTCACGGCCCATCAGCCACGAGGGCTCCCCTGTTTGGACTCTGGCCCACGCTGGCTAGGTCTAGTCTGTGCAGCCAGTAGCTGTGTCTTGACGCTTAACCTTTGCTGAAGCCAAGAATGTTATTCTGGCAAACGACTGGGGATTTCACCAGCAGCGTGTCTCCTCTGCCAGCCAGCCTGACACAGCGGTCTCGACAGCAGTGGAATCTGAGCATGGGCCTGAGAGCAGTGGTGAAAGGAGTTAACAGCTGAGTTATGTCCTGATCTGGATCATTAAGTGTCAGCTGGCAACGCCATTTTCCTCCGTGGTGATAACGTGCGACATACTCAGCATTATGCTACATCATGGGATAACTAGGGCTGCAGAGCCTTGCGCTTCACACCAGCGCTTGCTCTCTGCACTGTAAATTATTCATTCATTTTGGCCTACGAAGGGCCGGTGAACGCTGTGCAATTCCTTGCTTAAAAGGTCATGTGAATCTCCCATCTGCTGGCTATTAAATTACTTCAGGCTTAAAAAGCTATATGAATTTTAGATGACGCAGCCAGCAGACAGCCAGCTCAAACAGCCATGCAGCTCCCCCCGACACTGCATTAAGCACTCAGGCAGCCGGTTCCCATTACCAACTCTTTTCTTTTTTAATGCAAGGTGATTGCCTGGCTCAGACAGTCACACGGCAAAGAAAACCACAGGCTGGCTTGGGCGCTTGTCTGTGAATTCTTATTTTGATTGGTTCATCTCTGGAGCTGGCACGGTTTCCGCCACATGTTTCTCACCTCTAGAGAATGGGCTATTGTTTCTCACCTCTAGAGAATGGGATATTGTTATGTGTATTGCAGTAGTAACTGTAGATGACTAGCTCCTAGCAGAAGCTCAGTGTGCTAGGCCCTGTACAAACACATACTAAGAGACAATCTCCGCCCCAAAGAGGCAAAGTGTGATGGGGAAAACAGAGGCAGACGGAAGTAAAGAGACATGCCCAAGGTCACACAGCAAATCAGTGCCAGAGCTGGGAATAGACCCCCCCAGGTCTCCTAATTCCCAGTTCAGGGCCCTATCCATGACTACATAAAAGCAGAGCATGCTGTCTCTGCCTGCCTTAGTGTGGGGCGACAGACTAGCTGCCTTCTCGAGGTCCCTTCAAGCTCTGGATTTCCACGACTCTGCACGGATTTATCACTCTAACGTTAGGCACCCATCTTGTCAAATGACTTTTGGTTCTTCCATCCACCACCAACACGTAGGGCCCTCCTGTTTCTGAGAACCCTTGGTTTAATTGCTTTAAAAACCACCACTGACGTTCTCCAAAGTGGTCACGGATTTTGGGTGCCCACCCTGAGTCTGAGGTGCTTGGCTCGTCCGGAAAAATCAGGCCGAAGGTCAGCACCCAAAAATGGAGGCCTCTGAACTCAGTGGCCGCTAATGACAATTCTGGCCTTGAGTCGTCGTCATATATTTTAACAACAAAATGCATTTCAAACTATTCTGCGCCATGGGATGGGGGCCCCAGAACCTGTCTGTCCAGAACTGTTAGCTATCGCCAGGATGTTAGACAGGAAAGAGAAGCAGGTTGGCTACATGGATAGGTATTGGGGAGTCCTCTCCATTAGCTCCTGATTAATTAGGCCATGCATGGGGGGTGGTCCTGGGTAGCAGCCAGCCCTATGCTCAGTGGCTGTCCCTCAAGCATCGTGTATGCTAGGATTCCCCCCATGGAGTGGCCTGGGTGTAGACTAGAAATGGCTGCCTTGCCCTCCCCATCATGTCCCTCCCTCTTCCATGGTAAGCTGTTGCTCGGAAGCCCTCTGCAATTTAGCCCCTAACTCTCTGGCCACGTTGCTCATTTTCTCAGGCTCTCTCTCGAGCCACGTTACCGGTTCCTTCAGACTGATTGTCCCCATCAGCACATTTTGTCACCTTCCTCCTCGGACATTCCGGGGTGCAATCCAGACCAGTGGGGGGTTGGGGCATCGCTTACCTTGCAACCTTGGGGGCCTCCCAATGCTTTGCTGCTGTAGCTCCCACCTGGGCCGCTCACAACCAGTCTCACAGCCCGCGGGTCACCCCTGGTGTGTCTGTGCATAGCCAGGGCCCTGGGCCAGCAACTCTGATCCCAGCTGGCGGTCAGCAGCCCCCAGTCACACTTCGCTTCCAGCAGCCTTGGTTACTACACCTCTACCCCGATATAACGCGGTCCTCGGGAGCCAAAAAATCTTACCACGTTAGAGGTGAAACCACATTATATCGAACTTGCTTTGGCCTCGACCATTTCCATTATTAATAGTCACTTCCCGCCCCCCCGACTGACCCCTCAGAACCCCCGCCGCTCCTTGTCCCCTGACCACCCCCTTCAGAGACCCCCCGCCCCTAACCACCCCTCCCAAGACCCTACCCCTTAAGCCCCCCTGCTCCTTGTCCCCTGACCACCCCCTCCAGAGACCCCCCGCCCCTAACCACCCCTCCCAAGACCCTACTCCTTAAGCCCCCCCTGCTCCTTGTCCCCTGACCACCCCCTCCAGAGGACCCCCCCGTCCCTAATCACCCCCAGGATCCCACCCCCTACTCAACCCCCCTGCTCCCTCTCCCTGACTGTCCCGACCCCTATCCACACCCCCACCTCCTGACAGGCCCCCTGGGACTCCCACGCCCTATCCAATGCCCCCACCCCCTGATTGCCCCACCCCCAGACCCTCCAAACCATCCCACCCCCCCTGCTCCCTGTCCCCTGACCGCCCCCTGAGACCCTCTGCCCCTTAGCCAACCCCTGGGCCCCGGCCCGGCACCTTAACACACCGCTCAGAGCAGCGTGTCGGAGTCAGACATGCTGACCTGCCGGAGTGGGCAGCCCCGCCCTGCCAGAGCGCTGCTTCACCGCGGTATATCCGAATTCGTGTTATATCGGAGTGGAGGTGTACTTGCAGGGTGACCCCCAACACATGCCCAGTTCTGGATTTCCCCCCCAAGACGTGTGTTCTGCACTGCACAGCCCTTTCCTGGACAGTCCTTTAAGGGCATCAATATAGAACAGTCTGCTACTGTCAAAGCTGAATCCCCACTCTCTCACTCTGAGTGCAGAAGTGTGGGCCTCCAAAAATTAATACTTGCCACTCCAGGCTTGTATTACACTCCCAAGGTTACAGCTTTTCTCTGACCTTGGCTTGGTAAACGCTGCCACCACCCAAATGCAAAAAAAATCCCTTTGAACCCAGGAAGGAGCCCTTGGGAATTCCTCCCTCTGGGGTACTCTCAAGTCTTTTGGCCCCCCCCTCCGGGGAATAGCTGAGAAAGAAAACAAAGGAAATTAGCTGTGGCTACCAGCTAATCAAACAACATGCACAAACCTCTTAGGACACCAAAAATCCAATCCTGTTCTTAAAAAGGTAAATTTTATTAAAAACAAAAAGGAAAAAATTACATCTGGAACTTAGGCTTTTGCTAGATTTTAAAAGAGCAATTCCAAAAATCAAGCACCCAAACTAGCTTTCTTGGGGGTTCAGCTTAAAGGTTACAAGCAAACAAAAGGATCTGGGGTTAGCACAGAGGAGATCCACAAGCCAAAATAAAAAATAAACCTGATTGTGTCTAACTAAACATTCCCTATCCAAATAATTTCTTCTAGGTATGGAAGATGAATTTTCATACCTGGTTCAAGCCTTACACAGCATTGCTGCTCTGTCCCTGCAACCCAGAGAACAACAGACAAAGGGAAAGTTTCTTTCCCAACTTTAAAAAGTTCTACCTTCCCATTGGCTCTTTTGGTCAGGTGCTCAGTCCTTTTCTTTTACCTGTGGGTTTGTTACCCCTTTACAGGTAAAGCAAACAGAGAACAGACCAAGAGGGATTTTACAGCTAACTGGCTGGCTGGGTGTCCATCAAAGGGAGCTACTCCCCCCCACTTCATGTATCAAAGCTACTTTGAAGGGAATTACCCACACTGTTCAGTTTAAGACAGCACTGGATTTGTTTTGATTAAAGAATAAAAAGTGTATTTAACTACAAAGAGAGGTTTCATGCGAGTACAATGCATTAAAGTCAGAAATGGTTACAATAGAAATAAACAAGTCTCCTAAACTTAACTAGATTTTGATGAAGTCCCTTACCATAGGGTTCCAGTAACATGGCTGACCAAACTCTTAGGCCAAGACCTGTTCCCAAAGTCCAACAGCTGTTTCTTTTGTCCTCTTAGGTGACAGAGAGAGCGATGGAGAGGGAGAGACCAGTGGGGTGTTTTTGCCCCTCTCTTTCACAGTTCAGTCCTCCTTTGAAATGCATTTCCCTGAGGGTTACCCCTAGAGAAAGGTCCTTCCAGCTGTGAGGATGGAGACATGGGGTCTGGTAGTGAAAGAGGTTGCACGCTGTTTCTTCTCACCTCTGTTTGCTGAAATGCACATTTTCCTTCTTTCCCATCTTCCCCCTTTTGCTCTCAGAGGACTCTGTTTACAACCTATATGTAACTTGAGGTAAGTAAACACACATTCCTTTGTTTAACATGGGTTTAAACATATGCCACCAACATCAGTCAGGGGAATTCATAACTTTACATACAATGTTGCCAGCACCCATTTTATCATGATATTACTGACCAGTGCGTTATTAGTTTTCAAATGATACCTCAACAAGGGACATCTTGTACAAAGATTATTACAATGATGTGGAGTGTGTGCATACAAGGGTGCATTTGGTCACCCTTTCATACTCTATCTTGCAAGTTACTGGGCCATAATACTGAATCCTAATGACCTCCCATTCATTCTATTTCCACTCACAAGTCTTCTGTGCCCAAGGCTGCTTCAGGTCCACACCACACTGAACTCTCTGGCTCTTGAGATTAGGGTTTCAATAATATTTTATCTATTGCTTCCCCAAAGTCAAGCAAAATGCATTGATGGTTTCTTCTCAGCAGCTGTTTCAAAGAAAAAGGTCCCACAATGTTGGGCGTCTGCTCATCTTGATCTTCTTCAACTCAACTGTAACTTCCTAGTTCTGTCCCTATTCTGCTACTTCTTCACATTTCCAGTGGCGGATGTTTCAGTGTACAGGTTTAGACTACCCTCAGGCCCCTTCTTGCCTGGAGGAAACTCTGCATTTTCATCCACAAAACTTCCTCCTTCAAACTGTCCTTTAATGTGTGCTTAACAGAGTGGGGCCTGGTCCATGACTTTAGCTCTGAGGCACAATGATACTACAAATAAATAATAATAATACATTCTTAAGCATAAGCATATCAGCATCAACAGCTGTCCTCCAGAGATAGTCTAAATACCTCTGCTAAAGAATCCAGTGGTTCTTTTGTCACTTTCTTTATCGTTTCTTATCATTCCCTACTCTGGGATGAGTCTTTTCCATTGGTATTTCTTCTTCCTGCCCTCAAGACGGAGCTACGTATGTGTTGTCAGCTTGTGGCGAACATTCCTCATAGCCCTGTAAAGGGAAGATTATTTTTTTAAAGCAATGTCTGCCTTCCCATGACCCTTCACTGACCCCTTCTGCTTTTGTACTTACAATGTTTCCTATCATTTATCTGACAAGCTTTTGCAATCGTCCTTTTATTCTCCACTTTTGGACTTTAAAAAAAAAAAAATCAAATCATGTTCCTAACTTGAGCCCTGATCCAGCAAAGTACAAGAACATTGGAACTGCCAAACTGGATCAGAACCAAAGGCCATCTAAGTCAGCATCCCGTTTCTGACAACGGCCAGTCACAGATGCTTGTCAGGAAAGGGGAGGAATCACCATGAGCAAGTGTGGGGTAATCTGGCCTGCACACAGGTCTTACCCTGACCTCTGATGGAGATTGGTTTGAGCGGCACGAGGAATAGAATCGTAAGGCTTGTCTTCACGTACAGTGCTGTGTGGGTGAAGCTGCATGCCTGTAGCACTTTTGAAGACACTACTACGCCGACGGGAGAGCTGCTCCTGTCGGCGCCGTTAATCCACCTCCCCAAGAGACAGTAGCTATGGCAATGGGAGAAGCTCACCCGCCGAGATAGTGCTATCTACACGTTGAGGGGTTAGGTCAGTAAACCTGTGTTGCTCATGGGTGTGGATTTTTCACACCCATGAGTGACGTTGTTATATCGAGATAAGTCTGTAGTGTAGACCGGGACATAGAAACATAGGGTTGGAAAGGACCTCAAGAGGTCTTCTAGTCCAGCCCCCTATGCTGAGGCAGGACTAAGTATTGTCAAGACATCCCCGACAGGTGTTTGACTAACCTGGTCTTGAAAAAACAACCTCCAACGATGGAGGTTCCATAAAACCTCCCTTCCGGTAGTTTTGTTAGCATTAACTCTGGGCATTCTTATCATTCATACAAATATCCACTGCCTTTCAAATTTTGTTAAGATTCTTAAACCCTTACGTTACTTTAAGCATGTGCTTAACTTCCTTCCCGGGGTTGCTTTCTCTGACAGGGCTCAGAGTGATTAGCCAGGCTTTTCCAGTGCAATGCAACCGAGTCATTTGGGCAGTCTGCTGGTGCTTTCTGGAGTATGTGTGCAGGCTTGCTGGGTATGTACAACTCTTTTGGTCTGCTCTCCTTTATAAGAAAGGAGCAGTGGTGCAGCTCCCCACACAATAAAAAGGTCTCATGAGTCAGCCAAACTGAGCTGGGTTCCTGACTTATCTGGGGCAGGCACTGCCTGTTGCAATCACGGAAATATGGAACTGAAGGAGGCAGAGAAATAGTGAAAGTGAAAATGCCGAATGGGCTGTAAGTGCGGAGAAGTCTGTGGTTGTTCTCGGAAACGTGTCATACAGTATGGAACCCTGGCTTGCTCAGAGTGGCACTCTATCCCCCGTCAAGGTTCCTTCCCCACTCTGAATGCTAGGGTACAGATGTAGGGACCTGCATGAAAACCTCCTAAGCTTACTTTTACCAGCTTAGGTTAAAACTTCCCCAAGGTACAAACTGTTTTACCCTTTGCCCTTGGACTTTCGCTGCCACCACCAAATGTCTAACACCGGTATTATTATTATTAGGAAAGAGTTCGTTTGGAAATGTCTTTCCTCCCCAAAATCCTCCCAAATCTTACCCCCTTTTTTCTGGGGAAGCTTTGGTAAAAATCCTCATCAATTTGCATAGGTGACCACAGACCCAAATCCTTGGATTTTAAGAACAATGAAAAAAGCATTCAGTTTCTTAAAAGAAGAATTTTAATAAAAGAAAAAGTAAAAAAGAATCACCTCTGTAAAATCAGGATGGTAGATACCTTACAGGATAATTAGATTCAAAACATAGAGAATCCCTCTAGGCAAAACCTTAAGTTACACAAAAACAGGAATATCCATTCCATTCAGCACAGCTTATTTTCTCAGCCATTTAAACAAACAGAATCTAACACATACCTAGCTAGATTACTTACTAAGTTCTAAGACTCCATTCCGGTTCTGTCCCTGGAAAAGCACCACACAGACAGACCCGGACCCTTTGTTTCTCCCCCCCTCCAGCTTTGAAAGTATCTTGTCTCCTCTTTGGTCATTGTGGTCAGGTGCCAGCGAGGTTATCCTAGCTTCTTAACCCTTTACAGGTGAAAGGGTTTTTCCTCTGGCCAGGAGGGATTTTAAAGGTGTTTATATATACACTTTTCCCTTTATATTTATGACACGCGCTCTAGTGGTGGCCAAGCCTGCGAGAGATTGATGACCCTGCTACAGCCATGATTACATGACGTGTGTCTTGTAGCTCATGCAGTAGAGGCTCCTGTACTGAGTTTCAGAGGCCCCAGGTTTGAACCCCATGGGCGGCAAGTGGGGACTTGCTCTGGAAGTCTCTGAAGCTTGGGGAGGTTCGTCCGTACCCGGGGAGAGGATGAAACCTCCTGCTTGGTGTGGTGCTCTCTCCCCCTCTAGTGCCTAGGCCGGCCAGCTAGAGAGTGATGAGTCAGCTACAGCCTGAGCTAAGTGACATGTATCTCCTTTTAGCTCATGCATCGAGGTCCCAGGTTTGATCCCCACTGCTGTCGCCCCATGTGAGTCAACATTACACCTAGACCAGCTGATGACAGTCACTACGGTGCAGAGAAAACCCAGTGATTAAAGGTGCACAGGTCTTTTCTGTTATACATGGTTCATCTGTTGGTTGCATTCCCCCAGGGAAATATTTGTACTTGCCCCCTTTAAACTAAAGATCAGACTTGTCTCACGGCTCAATAAGGCTGACGTCTCCACTCTGAATTGGCAGGGTGAGTCTCCGGCTCACGTACACACAGTCGTGCTAGCTCTCATGGAGTGAGCGTGAGCACAAATGGCAGAGTAGCTGGGGTAGCACGGGTAATGGCAGGGATGGCACAGATTTACAGTCAATCAGGAGAGAAGTTGCCCTCACAACATAATTTTTACAGCTTGGCGATAGGATCAGGGAGAGCCCAGAGCGCTGTACACAAATCAGTTGGGGGTTAATTAAGTAAGTAATTAATTTTTTCCTTTTAAAATAAGACACCAAGAAGCTTAGCTACTAAAGGTTCCCTGTAGTACCAAAGAGAGAGATGCTCTGCAGTTCCCTGTGAATGTCCTACTGACTAATAAGACATGGCACAGTCATATTTTATTAATAGCTGCATCGAAGAAAGGTTAGACGTTGGTATCTAGCAGAAAATCGCTTTCCCCCCTTTATCATTCCATATTTCAATTTTAAAAATCCATCGCCTGTAAGGACCTTGGCATTGTCTAATCTAACCTTCTGCATAACTCAGGCTGGAGAAGTCTGCCCTGCATTTGGCCCAAAAAGTAAGGCTGAACTACAGCATGTCTTTTACAAAGACATCCAGCCACAATTTAAGGATTGCCAGTGATGGATGATCTACCACCTCCCTTGGTAATCTGTGCCAATGGCTAAATCCTATCACGGTTAAAAACTTGGCTTATATTTCCAGTTTGTCTAGCGTCTATTGCCAATCATTGGGTCCTCTTCTGCTTTTGTCTTCTCGATCTAAACAGCCATGTAACACCAGACATCTTCTCCCAGGGTACTGGTAGGGAAGAAGGCGCCATCCTACAGCAAGGGAAAGCAAAGGAGCTCTATGGAGTTCTCGACCACAGGCATGCGAGAGAATTGTGCTGTCTTCAGAAAGTAGAGTGAATTTCTAGGGGGCTCCTCTCTGCCATCCCCAGAGGGTTTTGGAAAGTGGACCAGGCTCTCCCTCGCAATAATAACCACTTGTCTCATCGGTGAGCACGGTGGTATCCACCTGCTAATGCACATCCTGTCTGCATATTGAGCAGGAAGCAAAGCTCCATCAGGACCACAGACTGCTCACTTGATTTATTTCTCTCATTTAACGCCCCCATTTGTGGCCAGTCAGCAGAACCTCCAGATTAATCGTAGCGTGGCTTTTTCATAGAGCTTCCTGTCTGCTCTCTCTTCACAATGCCCCTACTGTCTGGCTTGACTGCATCGTACACGTTTACTGGAATCATCTTTCCGTTCTGAGCCAGGCTTTTCCCCCAGCTGGCATTGCCATCAGATCTCTCTTACGTTTGTTTTGTGATCCTGGTTTGGAACCCAAAGTTGTGTGAAAAAGGAACAGCTGCAGCTTGTGTTATTTTGGTCAGTGGAGTTTTTCAATGACACTTCTGCATTCCCGGTTTTAGATTAAAAAAAAAGATTGCAATGTGAAGGTAATTATTAGCTTCATTGGTTGGGATAGCTTCTTCACTTTAGTATATTTCATGACAAGGAAATTCAGTTAGTAAATAGACAACATTAGGGACTGGGTGTCTTTATCTAGAGTCAAAACTAGTAAATTAGAAATACTACTTTCATTTGAAATGAGGCAGGGTTATATAGTGGGTAGAGCACAGGATTAGGAGTCAGGAGATCCAGTTCTGCCACTAACTTGCTGTGTAGCCTTGGACACATCACTTCCTGTCTTTGTTTCTCCTCCCACCTTATTTAGTTTGTAAGTTTCTTCATGCTGGAACTGTTTTGATTGCACCTAGCACAGTGAGGCACTGATCACAGTTAGGGCCTTTAGGCACTACCATAGTGATAATAAAGTGGGATGCTTTCCATTATTGCTCTTCCTTTGCATTTATACAACAGCCGAGTTTTGCAGGTAAACAGTAACAAATTCACACACTAGCTCGTTTCAGATGAAGATGGTGGAATTGTGCAGGCAGAGGTGGACTTTTTCCAGCAGGTTTGAATAAAGTCTTTGGATGGCACAGAACTCAATGACCACCATATTTTAACATCACCCTGTATTTGGGTTTTTCCACTTACTTTTGTGGCAATATGAACTACAAATGAAGATTATACATCCAAACGGTTGACTGCTTTGAGTTGAGAAAGAAGTGGGAGATTTCCTTGTAGCGTGGACATGAATTTGTTAATCACATGAAGGCTAACATGGAAAAACGAGGTGTTATTAATCAGTAGTCGGAGCAAGTGAAGATGTATTTGCTAGAGCTATAAAGACTAATTATGTAGATGCATTCAATGGAGCGAGTGCCTGTCAGCACAACAAAGCCACGACTTACATATCATACATAGTCCTATCCACAGTTACTTGGAGAAGACTGTGTAGGATCAACCAACTATCAAACATACTGAAGAGTCCAATTTTCCACTGTCCAGTGAGATAATCCAGTATTTCTGATACCCATTTTCCTGAGGGAGGTCTCATTTCACATTTTCAATTTTATTGATTTGACGGAGGGAACCTCTATTGACTTAGAAGTATTTTTGCTTTGAAGACCAAACAAAAAAAGAAACCTATCACATGCCACAGTACCTCGGTCTGCAAATGCAATTGCATCAAGAAACCATTGGAAAGACCACATGCTTTGGGAACCATCAAATGGGATTCACTTTAACAAATAAATACTTTGCTGTGTTAAGGAACTTAATTTTGGGAGTGGACTTCATAACTATGATGCATTCTTCCAGGGACCAAATGGCAGGCAGAGGAGATATTAGTGCATTACTACCAGGTACTCAAGATCTTTTATAATAAATCGATAGCAATCCGGCTAGTGTCTGAATACATTAGTTTTGTAAATGTCTTATAAGAGGCTTTCACAATTATTATTATACTTTTGTAAACTGAGTTCTGTCCTAATCAGGAAGTATTATTTTCCCTTCCATTGCACCGATCTTTACTCATCATACTAACAACATTGTATTTAAATTTCATTACACCACCAATTGAAAGGATAAAATGTAATGTTTACCCCATAACATTTTAAGTCTGGCTTGTAAGTAGATCAATTTTTCCCTCGCGCAAATATAATTAGCATTGAGCTTGGTGCACTTATGCCAAGGGGATTGTCAGATTGAAAAGTCCTTGCAAAAAATAATTATATCAGGGGATCACAATCATAGGATGGAAAAAAATTACAGAGAGTTGTTTTGCGGAGAGTTGAGGTCACTTTTTTGTTTTTTTAAATGGAAGCCTGTATTGTATTGGTCTGGCGGAAGCAAAGAGTAATTGAATCCTTTCATCAAAACATTTTCTTTACAGCGTGGAAACATCAGACATACATTGACGGGATGGGATGGAGGTGAAATACTGCAGGCTGTCAACACAAGATAACTTGTTTTGAATGCCGGGTGGCATAAGGAATCTGGCAGCAAGTCACAGGTGACAGTCGTAGCAGTTCAGGTGGCCGGTAATGAAGGACTTGAAGATGTAGTCCCTTTCTCGGTCTCATTCTATTTTGGAAAGGGCCGCCCTGTCTCAATGGCAGCAGCTTGCAGCCTGGCGCCTTCCGTTCCAAGATGCACACCACCATGTGTATCTGCAATGGCAGGTCCTTGGAAGCTTGGCAGCAAATGACACAAAATAACCTGGGCCACCTTTGTTGTTATGGCAATTGTTATTTCACTTGCAGTAGCATTTAACACTCCAGTTAGGGGTCAGGCCTGCCCCCGTGTACTAAGCACCGAACAGAAAAAAACAGTCTCGTCCAGAGAGCTTGCAATGAAGGATTTAGCCAGAGCACAACAGCTGGCGGGGGGATGGGTGGGAAGGATACAGTTCTAGCCAAGACGGATGCATAGGCATAAATTAATTTTAACAGGGGTTTTAGGAGTCACAAGTTGCAGCTGTCTGTGAAGTGTGTGTTGGAATGCTTTTATGCAGCTGAGCTGGAAACACGTAGGCCCTTGTGGGTGGGGGCAGCCGGGACAGGTAAGTGACATAAGAATTTGAGCTGAGTGGGTGAGGAATCAGAAGACAAATGATGAGGAGTAAAGCCCTTTGCCTCTCCCCAGGAGCTACTGATAGCAACATAAAATGGGAGAAGGATGACAGACTAGAATCAGCTATAGCAGGCTGTCCAGCATGCCCAGATTGGTGTGTTTTCCATAGACGCACTAAAATGCTAATATTTAATGTATTACCTGGTGCATCGAAGGACATGGCTTTGCTATGCACGCAGCTCCTGAGCTGGCTGTTAAAAGGCTTCCTTGTTCCTCCAGGCACCATTTGTGCATACAGGGTTTAACCGGAGGAAGCTCAGCAGCCTACAAGCCTTACAAGGAAGCGGCATTCTGCACAGTACATCCAGTTACACGCTTGCCAAGAGCGAGCGCGCCCTTCACGCTCAGGGAAAGCAAACGCCGACAGCGGTCGTGCAAGTGTATTGACAGGAACAGGCCTCCTTATGCAATGACTGTTACTTTCCCCTCTGGAGAGGTTAATCTTTCCTCTCCAGATTAGTTACTATTTCACACGCAGTAGCAGACGCAGCCCAGATCCAGGCGCTGTACGGACGCAGCAACAGCCCCTGCCCCAGGGAGCTCACCGTCTAAAAAGGCAGAGAGAGGGATCAGGGTTCCGACTAACATACCACATTCACGTTCCTAAGTGCTCTCCTCCACCTGGCCTTACTGCGTATGGTATTTAATCCAGCATCCACTAGAGCAAGGTCGATCAGATCGTGGCGTGCCAGTAATTGCGCATGTTGAACATGAACGACCAGTGATGCTAGCGGAAAAAATCAAAGCTTAGCACCGCTCGGGGCTCAGCTCATAGGTCTGATGCTTCCATGATGCTCATCCTCTGCTCCATCACTGGTGAAGCAATGCAGGATTAAGATCTCGTAACTGCCCCCATCCTCCTCTTGGGCAGGAGAGTTGACTAGCAGGCCACATTCCTGGTGAGTCACTCAGGTGATCGAACTATGGGAGAAGACCCTGGAGCTTTTCCTTTTAGAGAGAAGCTGGCCTGGGGTGGGGAATTACTTTACTTATCCCTGAGGAGCGCTCAGTCTGAAGAGCTCTGAAGTCAGAGGACTGGCCTGAATTTGCAGAGGCATCCCTGGCTAAGTCTCTGCTGGGGGATGGTGGTGGCTATGGAGCCTCCATCCCGACTCAAAGCCTATTCTTCTGGCAGAGAGCAGCTGCCGTGGCGGTCCCCTTCGGCAGCTCTGGAGGGGGGCACCTCTTAGCCTCGGGCTTGCTCACCACAGTGGGGACAGAGGAAGAAGCACGAAGGAGCTTGGGTGGCCCACAGGAGAGGTTTTGCTCCCAGCAGCCTGCAAAGACGGTTGCCAAGCTAAGATGCTAATGGACATGGTGGCAGCTGCTCTGTTTGCTCTGCCTCAGGCTGAGGGTCTCTGGAATAAGGCAGAAGGGACAGGACCAGGGACAACTCAGAACCAACTCTGGCATGAATAGGGAGTGAGATGCAGTCCAAACGCTGCCTGGGAGGCAGGCCCATGTTTAACAGAGCTCAGAGGAATGTGGCCAAGCTACTTTACGAATGCCATTTCTTGGACAGAAATCTCCTGACTCCTCAATGCTGCTCAGTTCACCTTCCCTTCTATCTCTCTCCCAGTTGCAAGATTCTCCATCGCTGTCAGAATTTCAAGCTTGGACTTGGCAGAGCTCCTCCTAGCATTTCAGCCTTGAAGAGACCCAGCTATCCCTGGCTAACACAAGGGTGCCAAGGTGCTTGTCTGCGAGGAAGTGTGTGCAGACCAAGGAGACCGGAAGGGAGATCTCGGTAGCAGGTTCCTTACCAGAGAAAGGTGCTTGTGTGTGCCTGTAGGCAGCAGGCAGGGTGTTGTGTGCACAGGTGGGGAATCTCTCCATCCCTTTTCCACAGAGATCAGGGGCCAGAATTTCTCCAGATCTCTGTGCCTGGAGGTCTAAGCCAGTGTGACAATCTTTGCACCACAAAGGGCTGTGCTAGCAGCTTGCCAGGAGGCCGCACACTGTTGTTACAGGTATTTACATAGCTGCACATGAGCGATGAGGTGTTTAAGCTCATCTCACTTGCAGTCACCACGCAGTCTTGCTTTTACCTGTTCTCCTATTTCTTCCTTGGCTTTCATTCTCACTTAATTTTCTTCTCTCCTTGACCATTGTTTTAATTCTCCCTTGTACTATATGCTTTCCTTTGCCCCTTTTTCTTCCCCCTCCTGAACTGTGCCTTTTATTCGTTAGCCTTATTGCCTCCTGCCACAGCTGTTCTTCCACCCTGCTCTGTATCCTTGCCTTTCTCTAGCCCTCCAATCTCCATAGGATCATAGGACTGGATTGGACCTTGAGAGGCCTCAAATCCCCCACCCCCACCCAGGGCTGAAGCAGGACCAAGTAAACCTAGACCATCCCAGACAAACACCTGTCAAACTTGTTTCTAAAAGCTTCCTGTGATGGCAACTCCACGACCTTCCTTAGAAGCCTATTCTAGTGCTTAACTATCCAGACAGTTAGAAAGTGTTTCCTAATATCTAACTAGATCTCCCTTGCTGCACATTAAGGCCAGGACTTCTTGTCCTGCCTTCAGTGGACATGGAGAACAAGTGATCACCATCCTCTTTATAACAGCCCTTGACATGTTTGAAGATTATCAGGTCCCCCCTCCCCGGCGTCTTTTCTCAAGACTAAACATGCCCATGTTTTTCGACCTTTCCTCCGAGGTCAGGCTTTTTAAACCTTTGATCATTTTTGTTGCTCTTCTTTGGACTCTCTAATTGATCCACATCTTCCCTAAATTGTGGTGCCCAGAACCGAACACAATCCTCCAGCTAAGCTGCACCAGTGCTGAGTAGAGTGGGACAGCCATCTCCTGTGCCTTACATAGGACACTCCTGTTAATACACCCCAGAATGGTATTAGCCTTTGTTGAAGCTGCTTCACATAGTGGATCACAAATTGAATGTGAGTGAACAATCACCCCCAGATTCTTCATCTCTTTCCCAGTCTCCCCCGCCCCTTCTCGGAGGGGTCCCTGCCTGCATCCATGATTTTTTTTTTTTTTTGACTCTCAGACTTCGACAGAGCACTGTCAGCCGGGCAGAGCTCCTTCTCTCCTGCTGCCTGTGCTCATGGATAGGTCACTACTGCACATGGTTTCCAGCCCAACCTCTTTACCCCTTGCCAGGAGACTGCCACACATGGGCCTGGGAGGAGAGGACAACGGCAGCAGCAGTCGTCACCAGAGCTGGGAGTTTAGAGCAGAGGGTCAGATATTTGCTGGAGTGGGGAGCTATGGGCTTCTTGTGAACAGTGTTGCGAGCCTCTGGTGGCTGCAAACATGCCAGCAGCCAGGAACTAATGAGCACTCCCCTTATTGAGACCTCCAAGCACGTCACAAACAATAATTAACACTCACAACACACACAGGAGGTGGGTAAGTGGTTTACAAGGATCTGTGACACACACAGAGAACATGAAAAGGTGGAGTAAAAGGCTAATTGATTAAGATGAGCTATTATCAGCAGGAGAAAAAAAAAACTTTTGTAGTGATAATCAAGACGGCCCATTTAGACAGTTGACAAGAAGGTGTGAGGATACTTAACATGGGGAAATAGATTCAATATGTGTAATGACCCAGCCCTCCCAGTCTCTATTCAAACCCAAGTTAATGGTATCTAGTTTGCATATTAATTCAAGCTCAGCAGTTTCTCATTAGAATCTGTTTTTGAAGCTTTTCTGTTGCAAAATTGCCACCTTCAACCTCTCTGGCCATGCAGTAACAGACTTAAAGTGTTCTTCTACCAGCTTTTGAATGTTATGATTCCTGATGTCAGATTTCTGTCCATTTATTCTTTTGCGTAGAGACTGTCCGGTCTGGCCAGTGTACATGGCAGAGGGGCATTGCTGGCACATGATGGCATAGATGTGCAGGTGAATGAGCCCCTGATGGCATGGCTAATGTGATTAGGTCCTATGATGGTGTCACTTGAATAAATGTGGACAGAGTTGGCATTGGGCTTTGTTGCAAGGACAGGTTCCTGGGTTAGTGTTTCTGTTGTGTGGTGTGGTGAAATACAGCGGCTCCTTTACTGCATATGGCAATGCTACATATCAGTGAACGATCAGGAAAGAACACTATAGCCCACTGGATTTGCAGGGAGCATTCAGGGAGGCGAGACAGTGGGGGTTAACACACCCAACCACCTGGCTAATGCTGTAGGATACTGAGGTAATGTCTTTGCTGCAGAGTTAACTCGAGTTACCCACACTGGAGTCACTCCTCTCAAGTTAGCCTAGCTTGTGAGAGTGGCTACAGTGGAAAGTTAACACTAGAGCTGCTGCATCCACACTGGTGCTGTACGCATTCATCTGTGATGCTAAGACTTCTGGGGGCATATCCATGGTTCTTCGTGCTGCAGGAAGCAGAGTCCCTCTGAACTGCTGGCCAGTAAGTTGTGGGAGAACTTGTCTGTGCTTGTCGCACGGGGAAACTGCAGGAAGGCACTGAGGACCAGTGGCATTTGAGTGGAGCTAGCCTGCGTCCACACAGCAGAGAGGTTGTATTAAGCACAGCTCACCAGCTGCTGACTCAGGCTTTAGCCTACACCCCATGACAGGCCAGCCAACTCAAGCACCACTGCACCTTGAATTAAGGGTTTGTGTGTGGGGATGAGACTTGAGTTAGGGACAAAACTAGAGTTAGCTTTGAAGTGGAGACAAGTCCTTAGTGACCATAGCCAAGACATCCATTTCACATTTCGTCTGAAAGACAACATCACCATCTAGCAGCAAAAAGTCCCCCCTGCCCTCCCAGTATCATGCTGCAATATCCGTTCAGTACTGGCATGGAAGAGAAGAGTGCTACCTACCTAATCCCCAGTACTAGGGCTTGCCGTGAAGGTGATCCATCCGAGAACTGACCCACCCAGACAACACTTGCTCGTGAGATAGGATGGGATCACAGCACAAGGTCTGATTTCTTATGCAACTAGACAAGTTATTAGCAACAGTGACAACCTGTGAAATCCTATAGAACGTGCTGGTAAATCTATTTGGTAGGGTATGAAATTAAGATTACTCTACACAAGGCACAAGAACCAGAAGTGGAAACTGAACATTAAATAAAAGGTCCGACTTTTATTTAAAATAAAATGCATTTGTACATAGTCTTTAAACCACAGACTATCGGAACACAATACTGGTTATTCCTCGGCATTGGGTGGGACAGGAGCTCCCTTATTAGTATTAATTCTGCACTGGTGCAATGTATGGGGACACCCCAACTCCAGGCATTAGAGTTATTAAGGACAGTGTTGCACAACTCTAACAAAGTCATACTTAACTTAGATAAAAATGTATTGTACGTCAATTTTTTTTTTCTAAATTGCTATCCATATCCTTTTAAAAGCACTATATAGTTAATGCGGACACTAGATCTATGCAAAATTCTAGTTGGCTTGTGAGACTAGTTAAAAAAACTGTACAATTTTATAAAATTTGTGTTTTTACATAAGTTACACAAAACTTATACTTCATAGACCTTTACTTCATATTGTAATGAAAAAGTTTGCATATCATAGGCAGACAGTGAGTATGCTGGTGAGTACTAAGAGTGTTGTAATACAATACGGTGTAAAAATAAAAAAAAAAAAAAAAAAAAAGAGACAATATAAATGGATTATCCAAAGGAAATAGTTAACAAATAAACCAAACTATAACAGACTAACAGAGGACTGTTCTTCAGGGCCCCACACAACTATCTTCAAAATAACATCAGGCATCTGCAACTGTCCTGATTCATGTAGTGTGAAAATAGAGATCAAAATTCTACTCAAAGGGAGGAGGACTTAAAAAAACAGGAGGTCAAATTTACAGTATAAAAAAATCCACTAAAGAAAAAAACATGCATTAAACATGATAAATAGACTTCATATAGTTTAAGCCCTGGATCGCTTTATAGTAGATGGCTTAGAGTTCTCTTTATAATTTGGCTATCAGTCAAATCTGATCATGATCTGCCCATTGTGTCTTGTGTCTAAAGACCAGCGGCAGAATTTGCTACATTATGTAGCCTATAAACTGTCTCTTCATAGCAGATTAACGGAAGTGCTCATTAGTGCACACACATTAACTGGTCTGGTAATGCAAAAATTTCCATGATTAAAAAAAAAAAAAAAGATACATTTCAAGCTTACTTTATTAAGCAGCATATTTCAAATAACAGCTTTTAAAGTTAAATATTAATATGGCCATGGGGTTTCTCTCAGTATACAATACATCAAACTCACACCCAACCGCTGGTAAGTTTGTAAAACATCTCTTCGTCTAAACTTTCATTCTGGTCTTTTGCTCGCGTTGACAAGAAGATGTAGCCACCAATGAATTCATGAACCACTTTGCAATCCACCTCAGTGCAAATGAAGGAAACCCTTACATCATCTGCAAACTCTACGGTAACCTACAGTGCAAAACACACTGGATTAGGATCAACAAGATGGTCATGTTAATTATACCAACTTCAAGAGTTCCCCCTGTCCACATTACTGTGCTTCTCCATTAGCCCAGATGTATTCTGTATTGTCTAAACAAACAGTTATGTAGCTTAAGATGAAGCAAATATTGTTCTTGTCCAAACATTTTAAATCTCCTTTGCCCCGATGGAATAAAGTCTCCCTTGTAGTAAGCAACTGTTTAAAGTTTCCTGCTTGATATTCTGTGTCTATTTTCTGAAGAGAAAAAATGATTGGATAGAGGACTATTAGGGGCCAGCATTTGCCCCCCAATTTATTAGTTTCCCCCAGGAAGCCTATTATGGTTCTGTTAACAGTCTCATTTGAAGTCTTCAGAAAAATCTCCTTCCAGTGATGTACTGTTCATAGGCACCAACTTTCCCCAGCGCTGGTGGGTGCTCGCGCGTGCCCCCCCCCCACTGCCTTGACTACACCCCTTCCCCACTCCCATCCCAACCCCTTCCCCAAAGTCCACGTCCTAACTCTGCCCCCTCCCTGCCCCATCGGATCCCTCCCCAAATCCCCGCCCCGGCCCCGCCTCTTCCCCGAGCATGCTGCGTTCCCCCTCCCTCCTAGCGCTTGCCGCGTGAAACAGCTGTTTCGCAGTGGCAAGCTAGGAGGGAGGGGGGAGAAGCGGGATGTGGCGCACTCAGGGGGAGGTGAGCTGGGGCGGGGAGCTGCCGGTGGGTGCAGAGCACCCACCAATTTTTCCCTGTGGGTGCTCCAGCCCAGGAGCACCCACGGAGTCGGCACCTATGGTACGGTTTATTAATTCTTGAGGCCAGTAGTGTTGCTAGACCATACACCAGTCAGACTCTGGGATGAGCGAAGCCAACAAGTTCCTTGCAGAGCATCTGGTCTGAACAACGTGGGATACTGTGGCTTAAGGAACTGGTTAAAAAAAATCCAAACCGCCCCAAAATTTAAAGCTACTGGAACATATTTTCAGCCCTCAGCCTCTAATTGTGGATATTCACAGGCATGTGCCCTTTAAATAATCTACCACAACAGTGGGAAGTTTTAACCAGGCATTGCACCTGCAAAGTGCTGGTGGGAGTTTATGTATGTATGAGTAAAAGCTGGTTAGAGGACCAGCTCAATGTTTACACAACAGCATCTGATACTGACTGCCCATTAGTTCCACAGAACTCTAAGTTGGGTTGCAAATAAAAAAGTGAAAACTAAAACAAAACAAAATCTAGGTAATTTAGCTATACACACTAAGCAGACCAGTATTACCCTCTTAGCCCAGAAATTTCATTTTGCTTAGGTATCGGGCTGCGTGTTTGCACACAGACTAGAAACATCTGCTGAGTAATAAGGGTCTAATTAGGGTTTAGTGAAAAAAGGTCACTGAATAGTTTTTAAACACTGGTTTTTAAAGATTCTCCTGTTGGAGTCAGAAAGAACCTTTTCGCTGACTAATGGAAGTAGAATAGGTCCCCAAATGACAAACACTGATTATACATTAGAGCTAAACAACGTCTTCCTAGAAATAGCTTCATTTAAAAAATAAATAAATAAAATCAGAAAACTTTACTAGATCACCAAGACACAAAGCCACCCAATCTAGACAGGTTTCAGAGTAACAGCCGTGTTAGTCTGTATTCGCAAATCCTGGGGGGGGAAGCGGGGGAGGAATAAACAAGGGGAAATAGGTAACCTATTCCTTCCCCCCCTTCCTCAGACGTTCTTGTTAAACCCTGGATTTGTGCTGGAAATGGCCCACCTTGATTATCATACACATTGTAAGGAGAGTGATCACTTTAGATAAGCTATTACCAGAAGGAGAGTGGGGTGGGGGGAGAGAAAACCTTTTGTAGTGATAAACACACATTTTTTTCATCGTCTGTGTGTATAAAAACATCCTCACTGTATTTTCCACTTTTATGCATCCGATGAAGCGAGCTGTAGCTCACGAAAGCTTATGCTCAAATAAATTGGTTAGTCTCTAAGGTGCCACAAGTCCTCCTTTTCTTTTTGCCAATCTAGACAATCACCAGGCCCAGCTAGGTGGGGGAGGTGTGATACAGTCGTTATTTCCAAGGAAGTAGTAAAATCTTAAGTGGATTCCTTATAGTGTATAAGAAACTCTTGGGGATGCTGTAAATGAATTAGCTCACACAAGACTGAATTGCACTCAAAAACCCTACACAAACTGTAAATAGTTTAAAAAGAAATCTTGGACTCAAAGGAGAGAAAAAGAAATAGTTTATGAAACCAAGCAGCGTCCTCCCATCCAACAAAATCAGGAGGAACTCTCAGGCTAAATCTAAGTCATGTGTAGTTCTTATCAAAAAGACGCCTTACAATGGACATTTGGGCAAACCATAGTGTCTCCCCAGCTCTGTAAATGCGACCCTGCTTACCATTTTTATTTCCCAGTTTACATTCCATTGTTTCATGTTGCTGAATCGCCACGTTTTAATTGCATCTCCAGTGCTTGCATCCATTCTTATCAGTCTGTTGTAGGCAATTCCAATCAGCTCTTCTTTCTTGCCCCCTTGGAATCTATGACATTTAGATTTATAAAAGGTAAACCTTAAACATATGCAGAAATGTTGTTTGTTCAATTATTGAACTGACTCATAAAACAAGCTGAACCAATGTAATTTTCATTTTTCTTTCCAGTGCTGATGCAACTTATTACTTCAGAGCTACAGAGAAGATCAATAAATGCAGCAATGGATTAAAATCCTTCCCCAGACATTTAAATAGAATTCTAAGTATTACATGCAAATAACGTTGTGTGTGAAGTTATAATTATGCATATTAAAGCATTTTACAGAAGCTGTTTCTGTCTAAACTACACTGTTCCCAACTAGGAATATCTCATGGTAGCTTCAAATAAGACAATAATCTGCACATTCATACATGAAATTTTACTTTATTACTTAGCAGAACCACTGACCTTGCAATAAAGTGTGTGATGCCAAATTCTGGTAGAGACTGCCAAGCTTGAATAAATCGCATCTTGGCTTCAATTAGACTCATCTGAGCTACATTCTGATGGGCCTCCAATATCCTGGCTGTGATCTGAATGTGATTAGACACAGTCTTCAGGCAACTGTTGTAACGTTTGAAATATTGTGTAAACCACACGCCCCCCCAAAACCATAACAAAACAAAAAAACAAAAAAACAAACAAACCCTACACACCCAAAACCATGCATATAATGTTAGACTCCCTGTTGGGAATTTTAGTAAGTCAATTACACTGTCAAACAGATGTTTGCAGTTTCTAAACTGCTTCATACGCTATCGGTCATGAAATGGAGTATGTCACAGAAAATAGCTGCCATTCTTGCCATAGTTAATAAAAGATAAATATGGAGCTGCTTTTACCTAAGCACCACTAAATATTTGTGGGTATTATTTTTATATACCAGGCGTGATTATAGATGCAAACGTTTTGGGCACACATTAAATTTTAAGATGCACAATGAGAATCAACTCCTGAAATGTACATTTCTAGTATAAAGGATTCTTATTAGCAGATTGACAGCATAAAATCACTGAGGATCATCATTAATACTAAAAGAGTTATGTTCCTCTAGGTGTTTTGTTTTAGGACTACTCTCCATATGAAAGGGTTTTAAACTATTTTTTAAATTAAATTTATCTGAATTTTAAATTTATTTATTTTTACTGTCACTTACCAAGTCTCTTATATAGCCTGGCTGTAGATGACAATGCGAATAAAGGAAAAGGAATCAGAAAGAAAAAAAAAAGCAATCAGAAATATGGCAACAAAGCAAAGAAAAAAGTGCAAATTATCTGCAAACTGAAGTTCAGGCAAAAAACATGCAAATTTTCTTAGGAAGGAAAACAGCAAAAAGTGAATGCAAGCATGAAAAAAGGGAACAAGGAAACATAGAACCATCCCTCATTCTACAGCCATCAAAAATTAGGAATGTCTCATTCATCTAGAATGATTTATGTACATTTTATAGGCGTTTCAGAATTCCACCAGTGGCCAAAGTCAAAAATAGAGGGAAAATTCCCATCCTCAGCCTTCTTTCAAGGTCTTTGGTTGAATGAGACTCAGGTTTACTTCTCTTTAGAGTGCGCAAAGCCATTTACCATTTAAAAAAAACTAGCTTCGGTCACTTCAGATGTGAGGAAAATATCCCCATAGTACCTTTCTCAGAGAATAAATTAAAATGCCCAACACAGTTCAATGGCTACAGAGATTCTAAAATTACACAAGGAAAACAAAAATTAAAATTGCCACCTGCTTTATGCATCCTCTTTCCTGAGGATACAACTACACTAAGGACTGCAACCGTAAATGCAGTCTTCTGTTTATTTTGGACTGAATGTTTCTTAGATGTAAAACCACAGAAATTCATTGGTCTGAGCAGAGTAAATGCCACAAAACCAAATCAGAATTCACAAATTAATATTTAAACACTATGAACCTAAACAGTTTGCTATTGTGTTTCTGTCTTAGCACGTCCTAAATCCATTTGCAAACCTGTAATACTGCAAATGTCAGTTTACAGTAAAACCATGAACCAGTTAGAGGGCTGGTTTGTAAACCAAGTGTCCGTATCACCACATTCCTAAGCAGACCAACTCATCCATCTGATACAATAATTAACGTGATCAAGGACATTCACATTTATATTGACCTATTGAGATCATTAGTCCAATAATGAGACTGTATGGGTTAGTGAAAACTTGACATTTATCTTTAACAGATCAATGGATATTGTAAATGTACATTTCAGATAAATTTGCACTTGGTGAGAAGTTTCCCCCCGAAAATTACCCTCAATTTAATAAATTGCAATAACTTGGTGTTCCTTTTTTAGCTGGCAGGCTACATTCCATGAATTCCCTGAGGGCAGCATTTCCTCCATTCCCCATTACTCCCCCATCACATGATGCTGTGTGATAAACAGTCTCAATGCAACTTACACAACCTCCAGGACACCAAGAAGGAGGAAACTAATAAAATGCAAAGGGGGCAAAACTGCTGAACATTCTTGCTGCCTTTATAAATGAAAGGCTCTATTTATACTTAACTAATCTTCAAAAGGGATCTGTGGCTTCAGAATTGTTGGCCTGGCTTTTACAAGTCTTTAACTGCTATCTCCAGTGTTGCACCTATTGCTTCTTAACCAAGATATAAACACACTATGTAAATAATACAAGTTAATTGTTTCCCCAGTGTCTATTTTACTAAGATCAAGTCTACAATGTCTTATATATGTTATAATTTGTTATATATGCAATCCTTCCCCGTCCCCATAAATATAAAGGCTTATTCGGAGAATAATAAGGGCTATAGAAAATGAAATTCCACTGTCAGGAAATCATACTGTGCCAATAAATAGCTACATTTTCCCGCTTCTCTGCATGGCAATCCCCCTTCTGATTTCCAGAGATCAGATTCAGACACAGTAATTTAACTACAGATTAACAATCAGTGTACTTGAGTTTACTAAATCATCAGAGACACTGAGCAATGCTTTAGTTATTTTTGCAACTTTAGCCAAATACTGTGAGACTTTGTGCAACCCCCGTATTTGCTTGTTTTGTGGTAGAAATAATATGATTCTACCATTCACTGACTAGATATAGATTACTACTCAAATTAAGTCACAGTTCTTTAAAAATACACATTTTCAATGGCTGGTATTTCATCTATTTACAAGTGTTGGAACAGTGCGAATAGAAAAAATACAGACTACATTACAGCAAAGCCTGTGTAGAACACTTTGTAAACAATGGGAACCTAAATTAATCCCAAGAATTTCTGCATGAGCTTAGTGCACATAAACTGAACTAAAAATCAATTCCTACTGTTGATTTACTCTGCCACAAACATCCCATTACATTAATATTAAGGTATACAGAATTGACCAATTTACTGATGTGCAGATGTTCTTTTCTGTGTACCATATTATAGAAGTTTCAAAAATGTGCGTAAAATAACTGACTCCCATTGTTCAGACTCTGGGAGACTGTCAACCTCTGTTATCTAATTGCAAATTTGACATACATACTCTGAATAAAACATACTTAAGATCACTGGGATCACATGCTGCAATCACTTGATATTGGTTCAAAACCAAAAATTAAATTTACACACGATTTAAGTAGTAACATTGTCAAATTCTGTTAAAATGCATTAACATCCGATCTACCTAGGATGAAATCTTAACCCCAGTGAAGTTATCTACTGCCATGACAAAACTCCCATTGACTTCAATGGGACCAGGATTTCACTCTTTGGGTTAAACACAAGATTTCTGGAAAATGACTAAAACCCCAGTACCTGTTTGTTCTTGTACTTTTTCAGGTAGCGAGGTGAAACCAGACATTCTGGATTAATGTCAGTTGTGACTTGTTCTGGGATTAACTGTGGATCTGGGTTCAAATGCTGCATCTTCAAAAATGACAGAATATTCTGAACTTCTAAGTTGTACGAGCTGTCTGCCATGGTCTTGCCCTTGGAGGCTAGCCTGCAGGCTGCCATCCAGTGTGCATACTGCTTCTCCTGCAATTAAAGGGAAAAAGGGCACTCAAAAGGAAGGCAAATCTTTCTTTTTTCTGTTCAAACAAAGCTCTGTCGAATTTTTCAGTATAAGAATCGAACATTTTTCAGTACAAGAGACATACAATGGGCCAAAACTCTGACCAAAGTGTAGGATATAACAGCGGTACACAAGGAAAAGGAGTAAGGGCCAGTCTTGTACATTACATCTATATACACACAATGTTGTGCGTTTGTCAAAAGAATATGACCAGCCTATCAAAATGTAAGCCATGGTGGAGGAGTATATTGGGGGCAAAGAGAAAACAAAGCCAGTCAGGGACTTACATTATCACAGCGAAGCCAGATTTCATTCATACCATCTGCAACTGGAATCAGAAGTTTGATATTAAACTTCTGACCAGAGATGTTTACATCAGGAGTAACCTCGCACCCTGCAATAAAAGAGCTAGTGATTAGTGTGTATGGAGACACAGGCTCTAAAACCAAAACAAACACACACACCCACCACTCCAGTCTAATAGTATTAAAACAGTGTCCCAGTGATATAATGTGTTATAACCTGGCTGAAGAATGTACATCATGCTTTGTTTTTAAAGCAAGTAAAAAATTAAGGGAAATCAGAGGAAAAAGTACAAAACAGTGTTAGGAGCAAACTGATGTCTTGCAGCTAAAGCCAGAGCTATCTGCCAGGTTGCAAAGGGTGTGGTACTGCAGATGATAATGTAAACCCACATTGCGGGATTTAGCTAACTGTTTAAATTACAATCTAGGCTATAACATTTCAGCTTCTGTGGTGAATCATCTCCGAGATGATGGAAGGAAAAATGAAAAGCAAGATCTATTTTGAGGGAGAAAAACAAAAACGCTATACAAGTTCAATTAAATTTGGCATTACAAAATTTGCTTGACCCTTCATTTCCTCTCAAATGGACCAACATTTTGAATGGAATTACCTAGTCTAACAATTCTCTTATAACAGCAAAACCAGGTGTCAGGTGGGGTGTTACTAATCTAAAACTATCATCCTGTAAAAATTACATGGGTTGGGTGTGCTGCTTATACCTTCAGTACTGAGGCACTAGTTTTCCTCAAATTTGGTTGCTGAAAAATCTTAAAATGTTTGTATTAGATGTTAGGCATTTTGAGAACTCCAGTTTCTTGAAAATATCTAAGTTAACGTGGGCTTCATTTCAACTCAGTCTCCAAGATTCTTTTAAAATGCGGTCAGAAGCAGCAACGTCAAAAGCTCCCAAAAAGGTATTCCAGGCTACACATCTCCGTAACTATAGTCTGAGATCATTTGGCAGCCTGTCTGTTGTTGCCTTCATGGTAAAAAATTAAAGCTGTCAGTAGTTTCTGCTGTTCCATAGCCCTCTGAGCTGGAATAGTTGACTTCTGAATATAAGAAAGGCCAGCAGCCTTAGGAATTTTAAACGTAACGTGCAAGTCTTACACTGGGACTTTACGGCGCTGCCACTTTCTCGCTCAGGGGTGTGAAAAAAACACTCCCCTGAGCGCTGCAAATTTCAGCGCTGTAATGTGCCAGTATAGACAGTTCACCAGCCCGTCGTGGATGTGTTTTTTTTTTTAGAGTGCTGAGCTGTGTTGTGACTACACAAGCCACATTAAAGAGCTGCCGTTGCAGCGCTTTAACGTTGCCAGTGAAGACGTCCCGTAAGACTTGTGTGCTTACATAACAGGGGAGAGGAAAAAAGGCTGCATTTGGAGAGAAAATATTGCTATTTACAACTCATTTGATGAAGTCTAAACTTGTTTATTTCAATAAGTCCATCACAAAAAAATAGGATTACATAATATATAACTTATTTTTGCTTCACTCTAAAAGCCAGACACATGTACCATCAACTAAAATAAATGCAGATCTCAACAATGAACTTTGAATATTTTTTCTGTGTGAAAACAGGCTAAGTTTTCCACAAGCCTGCTGATCCATACAGCATTATTTATGCTATCATCACAATCACTTATTTAGAAGTGTATTTTTACACCATACTTAGAAACCTCAGTCACTTTTCCTTTAATACTCAACACTTCCTTTAATACTCAACACTACATATGAAGTGTAAAACAAAAGGAATTTGAATGTAGAAATAAATGGTGACAATGACAGACTTGTTTGGATAACATTACTAGAACGGCACGCATCTCTCCTTACCTCTTAAGTTCATTTGGTGAGCTGGAGTCCCACTGGATTCATCTTTGCTTTTATAGCAGGAAATGGATGTGTCTTTGAAGGTGCACCAGTATTGCTTGTAACCTTTTAGCGTCAGTTTCTTAGGCCTGCCAGACAGGTTGATATTACTACATTAGATCTACAATTCACCTGGGTAATAGCGCTTAGTTTAAGGGACATTGTAGGTAGCTGGGCTCTTAAGCTGATCTTCTGTACCTTGAACATGTCCCATACTGAAGTTCTTATATTCAGAAAGCCAGATGCGCAGCTTTTCCCTTTGCTTACCTCCCTAACCAAATCTTGCTTCCACAGGGTTTAAAACCCCAACCTTACAATGATGTACAGTAAACAAACTGATGCATGAATGATCCCACTGGATCAGTAACGGAGTTGCACAATTATTTGTCCGCTTATTTTCATTACCCTCTTACAGAGAAGATTTATTCAAGAAAAATTAAAAAGGTTACAAGCTTGGACTCTTGACTCCAAGTACTTCCATAGGGGACAAGTGTCAGAGTAACTCCTACTAATGCCTATAAAAAGAAGCTTCCATGAATCATGGAAAAAGGTTGTTTTTTTTCTGTAATATTAAAAGAAAGTTATTTATTATTTTGAAAGTTAATGCTTTGATATTTAATTGAAAATCATGATGTTTGTTAAACAAAAAAAAAATCAGAGCCACGCATATGTAATCTTTTAGGCACCTGATTTCACATGGTTTATTACAGCTGTCTCTCTTGCTTGCCCCTTTCAAAGGGGTCTGTCCAGTGAAAGGTTTCGGTTCCCTCTCTGTGGGAGGCCTGAGTCCTGGACGCTAGCTCCACAGAAGCCCTTCATGATATTCTGTTCCACCAAGCCATAAGGGGATGTAGAAGTAGCCATCCTCATGCGTGAAACCCACAGAATTCTAATCCCCACCCCACTGGATTTTACATTTCACTCTAGTGGATCAAGCATTTTAGTTGCTAATGGGTGAACTTCGAGAAAGGTTTAAGAGGCTCATTCCAGCATAAAACTTCCAGTATTTAAAGCACTGATGCACCTATCTTGGCCTCCCACTGCGTACCTGCATCCCATTTCATCACCCAGCATAGCTCTCATTGACTTTCTGCCTCCTTAAGACGACCGGTACCCCCCATACCGGGTGGGCACCAGCTGAAGGGGAGGACACATAACCTCCCCACGTCTCCTCCCTGCCCCACTCCCAGCCCGGGTGCCCCCATGCTCTCCCCGCTGCTCCCCACGTTACCAGTGTATGTGTGCGTGGGGCTCTGTCCTCCCGCGGCGCTGGCTCTCCCCCACCCCCTGGCATATTCGGCTGCTCTTCTTGGCAGCCGAAGCCAGGCAGGGAGTGGGACAGAGCCATTCCTGGATGCTGCCCGGTGCAGTGCAGCAGCTGCCTGGCAGCGCGCTGGGCTGTGGCAGCAACGGCCTGTTCCCCGCCCAGGCTCAGCAAGTCAGAGGGCCCCCCCGCAGCATGCTCAGAGTCAGCTCCCGTTCCCAGAAGCAGAGCCTGGGCAGGGAGCGGGTTGCCACCCCTCCCCCGTCAGGTGGCAGGCTCTCTCACAGCCCGCATGCTTTGTGCGCAGCAGCAGCCAGCTGCGAGAGCGCTTGCAGGAGCGGACTCTGAGCATGCCGGGGGGAGAGGGGGTCCCCCCCACTCCGGCTCGCTCAGCCGCTGTCCCAAGAAGCTAAGCCTGGGCGGGGGGCAGCCTGCTACTGCCACAGCCAGGTGCTCTCCCAGTCATCCGGGATGCTGTGCTGCACCTGGGAGCGTGGCTGGAAGAGGCTCTGGCCCTGCCCCTCCCTCTCCCTGCCTGGGGCTGGCTGCTGGGGGGGGGGGCCACTCGACCCTTCGTGACCCTCCCACGAGTCACTGGCTACTTCTCTGCTTGCCCTGCTTCCTCCATTTTAAGGGTAGAGAGCACTATGGGGCTCAATAAGCCTTGGACTACACTGTTCAATTCCCAACATGTGAAATGTAAAGAGGAAATGCCCAGGAAACAGCAGGAAAACAACTGACTCCTCCTGTCCAGTCTAAAGACTGTAGGGAAAGAGAAGTCCTTGGTACTGGAGAAAGCCTGGAAACGTGGGGGAAGGGTTAGGAGGAAGTCAGGAGGTGGGGGAGAAAAATAGAGCCAAAGGCCCAGCTTTTAAATGAAGTTAGTGAAATGAAGTTCAAGTGAAGTTTAAATGAAGTTAGTGAAATGAAACTTTTAAATGAAGTGTTGGTTTCGGGATGAGCAGATGTCTGGTCTCACTCATATTTTGCCTTCAGTTTTCTCCATCCTAAAGTTTTAAGATATCACAATAGCCCTGTATGTGGTGGTGGGAAGGAAGGCTCAGTTTCAGAAAGTTTGCTGCCATGACTCCCCCAGTTTTCATTTAAAGATGTTCAATCTCTAACCAGAGAAGAAGAGCGAGCAAGTTTTTCCATCATTTGTCTGTGTGTCTTGATCCACGTTTTCCTTTACAACCCTCATTTTAACCTGCAAGGGGCAAGGCAGGGCACTTTGGCTACTAAGCTTAGTCATCAGGCTGGTAGGTGTGAGGTAAGTCTCTCAAGCCCCAGGGACAATAGTGTTTCTTTCATGAATTAGTATAGCAACTTCTACACTCTAAAACATGCCCGAAGAATGCAAAGGACATGTCCCATCCAAGATTGGGCCAATTTATACACACAGTCATTTAAATGCATTTCTTATAACTTACTGCCTGGCCCCATTTTTAAAAAAAGTTCTCACAATACACTCTAGTCTCTTTATAGGTGAGTCGAGTCCTTTACAGTTAAGATATTCTCTTTAGGAAACCAGATGCCTATAAGAACACACCTTGGTTTCAATCTAGATCATCTGCTGCCTGTTGAGTAGTGGCAGCTTGAGCTGAAGCCATTCTCAGCACCTCAGACACACTTGGCTTTTTCTTTGGTAGAAGGCTAAAGAAACAGAACAAAGCCCCAGTTCGTCCAAACTGCAGCAACAGATGAAGCAGATGCTGTAGCTCAAGCAAAGACAAAGATGATGATTATAGCAAGGTCTGGAGAATTTAGGATCCTAGAGCACCCAGTGCTTTGCCTTATAGATTTTTTAGATTTGTTTAACCTTTCTGTATATTAAAAATTCAATTTAAATATTCACCTCCTCTTTCCTTAGGCACATGGATCCAAGAGAGTCTAGTGAGTCTAACACCTTCCAAAAGATAAATGATGTTAGTCCCACAACTCTAGTTAGCTAATCAGCTAGCTTCCCAAGTTATGCCTTTATTAACAATTAAGTATGTCAAACCGTATCAAAAACTAAGCCTCTCTCTTTTAAAAAGAATTCACACAGATGGATAGACACACTAGCTCTGAAACTGTGCTGTAGCAATCAAAATACACCACAGAGACCCAGACTGAGTCAGGTACTATAGCTAACCTGATAAATATGCCTTACAAGATGGACAAAAAAATTTTTTCAGTAAACAAATGACAGGCTACGGTTCAAGAAGACAAACCATTACAAAATAAAGGTTAATTACAACCCTGTTCTCATGCAGTTGCTTTTCTTCTGTTCCTAACCCATGAAGTCTCATTGAGATCTATGCACAGATTCCAGAACTTTCATCATCTCCCTAGCATGATGCACACAATTGCAAGAGATGCCCATGACTGCCAGAATATTAGTCAAGATTCAAACATGACTATTCCCAGTTTCCACATATCATGATCCAATTTATAACTAAAAAAAGCAGTACATGAGCCGGAAGAGCACTGCAGTTAACTCAGACCTGCTCCTTTTGGCAGCCAGAAGAGAACAGGCAGATTAGAAGGACACTTGTTTGTTATTCATCTAGTCTCTCAAACCAAGAAAAGCACTTGAGTAAGGTTTCTAGTTTCATGACACAGTTCTAATTTTAGGATTGCTTGATTAACTTCCTAGCATAACATAATATAAACATTTCAGCACCAGCTAATGGTGAAGAGTAGCGAAAGCATGTCCCCTCCCGCAACTCCGGAGGGGTATGGGTGGGAGGGTGGGGAGGGGCATGGAGCAATGAAATTCTTATACATCTGAAGAACTGAATCAGTGTACTAGAAAATGTAGTAAAGCTACAGCTGAGTCCTTTAAATAACGTTAAGTGGCCAGTGTATAGAATAGGTGCAAAACAAAGTGGAAACAAACAGGAAGTTTTAATATCTAGAGCACCAGGGTATTTTAGCTAGACTGCAACTATGAAGTCAATGTGTTAGAAGACATTTCACACGTCACACAAACCCAAGCAGTAGCATGCAGCGACGAATCCAGACAGCAGAGCAGAAAGGGAATTATGCAGTACTGTCATTAATTATTCATTGACATTAGTTTCACGAGCGCCTCTTCCCATCAGTACTTACTTGAACACTTTAATGTAGTCGGCAAGCTCAGGAATCGAAGTGATGTCACCCTGAAAATAAAACATCATTCATTTGATTTGTCTGCCAGATACAAGACTCAGTTCTAGGATGGGAGGATCCAAAAACAAGGCACTGGGGACAGTGATTCAGTTTATAGGACAATGCCACGCAATTTCCTCAGTTACGAGGGGGGAAAAGCTTGATAAAACTTCATTGTCAAATGTCAAGGGCTCACAGATCAGACTACTTTATTAGAATACAGTTTATTTCACAGACTGAGAAAGAGAAGAAAATTCACTCCAAAGAAGTGCTGTTTTGAAACTCTTTTCTCAACACACAAGTAGCAGGAGACAACTGACTCATTAATATAGGTTTTTAAAAGGTCCGTACTGCACTTGAAGTTCTGGAGTTGATTCTGCACACACACACACACACACACACCTGAAGTAGTGTAAGACTGGCCTGGTGTTTGAGAAGAAGCGCAGGTTCTTTACGACTTCACGGCTTTTCCCTTGAACCTGAGCCCCCCAAAAAGATGCTGCTTTAAAATATCACAGGGGGTTGTTTAATTGCTTCCCAATGGTCTAAAATGGCAATATCTTTCAGCATGGTCACACTGGACTATACTCCTAGAACAAATCTATGGATTTCAGAGTCACAAAAAAACAAACAAAAGATTCATCCCCGAGGTGGATACTGAAATGGACAGTCTCAACCAAATGTGCCATTTCTAAATTTCTTCATTCTTATCTGGCAGGGTAGGCTCCTCAATATGACATTTCGTGGCACTGAAATCTGAAGATTCCTCCTATTGAAAACTGTCTAGATCCTACATAAATAGTGGCTTTCCTTCTTCCCACTATACATCCATCAGAAGCAGTACAAGTTAATACTACTAAAGCTCGGTTATCAATAACGATATTTTAGCAAGCAAAAAATCCACATTAATTTCAAAGATACGCTATAAATAGTTTAAAAATATACTTAAGATGGCTGCTAAAAGAGAAAAACACCCGAATTTGAAGATTTTGGTCTTTTATGCCTTGAAAGGGTTAGAACATAAACAAGTGAATTCAGAGCCCGCATAAAGTGTGTGATGCTCCACTGACTGGATTTACTCCTCTGAATGAAGATACCGAAACCTTTCAAGGTTGGCATTTGGCCTTAACTCTTCTTTCACAGTTCTATTCTATTGAAGAGCCAAGTACTACAATAGTACTGTGTTTTAGAAGTTTTATAATTTGAAACTAGTCCTGGTTGACTAGGGCTCCTATGTGCTACGGTAATACAAACAAACGTGATATAGGAAAACAACCCTGAAATATATTAAGCTACTTAAGGCCAAGAACACTATCCAAATGATATTTTCACCATTACTTGTTATGAAAGTTACATGTGAAGAAACATGGTGGCTATTTTTGACACCGTAAAGCTTTGTCCACTAGTTAAGGAATAGTGGAAGAAAAACTAAATATATTCAGAACTGAAAAAAGAAAAAGGAGTACTAGTGGCACCTTAGAGACTAACCAATTTATTGGTTAGTCTCTAAGGTGCCACTAGTACTCCTTTTCTTTTTGCAAATACAGACTGATACGGCTGCTACTCTGAAACCATTCAGAACTGAGTATTTTCTAAGCAAGTACAAGAAACAGAAATTAGTGCATTTAATTTGAGTTCTCCTTAACACTGCTGTATTTCACATGTATAAGGGCTCAAGTTTTAGTGAGGCCATACTTCACCCAGTTTTCCAGCAGTGTAAGCTAAAGCTTAAGGAGGCCAGTGTGACTCACTTGTGGTCACAGAGGCAACCTGTGGTTCATACTAGATTGGAATCTAATAATCTTCATGCCTCACAGTTTGTTGCTATAGCCACAAATATATTGTATACTTCATTTCTACAGGAGGATCTTTATATGCTAGCTGATTGGGCAACATTATGGCAGGTAACATTCAGAGTAAAGGGATACATATTAGAACAAACAATTTGATCTACTGATACGTGTCAATGGGTTCTAAATTAACTGTAAATACTCAGGACAGAGAAAGGAGGTATCTGAACAGCTCAGTGAAATCATCTGCTCAATAACAGTGTTGGTCAAGGAATATTATATTGCATTAAGGGCTAGAGCACAATGCCAAAAATACTATCCCCGCTAGCGTGCCTTCATACTACACGGCAACCCTATGCTTAGTTCTAATCAACCCTTCTTATATCCAGTACAGCAGAAACAGTGTCCAGGGAAGGACAGCAAAAATGATCAGAGTAATGGAAAAGATTTCCACCTGAGGAGCGATTAAAAATATTAGGCCTATTTAGTGCAGAGAGGAGACAAATAAGAAGGGACCAAAGAAGGAAGGTTGCTTCATCAGCAAACTTACTACAGTACCACTTAAGTTTGCCTGATCACAAGCATTTATTTAAACTTTAAGAAGTCATTAACTCTTACCAGAATCGTTGATGTTTTACCACCTTCTAAAGTAATTTCCAAATCAGACAGGGCAGCGTCAACTTCGTCAACTTCTTTGTCACTGTTGTTCAAATGATTTTCTGATGACATGATTGATAGTTTGTTGATATGGTACTGAAACACAAGTTAGAGACCCTGTTGATTTTAAATACACTGTACTTTAACAGAATAATAGAACATCTATCTGACCGAGCAGAAATCTCACTATTGTCACATTCACTGTCACCCACTTAAATAGCTGTAAGGAAAAACCAAAAAGAAAACCATGGTACAATATGGTATCCCCCGGGATCACACTTTGAATGACCACAGCAACAACATTGGAGAAGAGGCTGGCAATCCATTTTAGATGAGTGCTATGCTGTTCTATATTAAAGTAACCAGAAGATAATACAGCTATAGTATTGCTCTATGCTCCCATTTAAAACATTATGGAAGTTTGTGCAATTGTGCTTGCAGTATAGACTCTACTGGGCAAACAATGGACTAGCCAGTTACAAGAACAGGCTACATTCTATCACCAATACAACAGAATTTATAAATGGAGGTCTGAAGCACAGAACTCATGGGTGGGATTTCTAAAGCATGCTCTGCATTGGCCTAGCTCAGCTCCCACTGCAGTCAATAGGAGATTTACCATTAACTTCAATGGGAGCAGAGTTAGGCCAATGCTAAGTGCTTTTGAAAATTCCACCTGAAGTGACTTGGCCAGGATCACAGGGAAAGCATGAGAGTCAGAAACTGAACCCAGATTTGAGTCTCAATCCAGGGCCTTAATCACAAACCCATCCTTCCCTACTCAGTTTAGAATACGTGAATGACATAGTTGGCTCTACACAGGTTTGGGTCCAGACAACATGGTTAACATGCGGCAGACGATGGCATAAAGCTCTTTCTGTAACCATAAAACATTTTGCTGTATGGTGCTAGTGAAACTAGTTTGGCTGATCCTCATCCCTTCTAGCTTTCCATGTGACAGAACATCTCAGAACGCACTGCTTCAAGTGATGCTGGTGCTGCTCTGTGAATTCTGGGAGCTCTATCTCCCAGGCAGCACGGAATGGCTACCAGATTGCTTGTCCTAGTTTATTCTGGGGAAAGCTCAACTCGACTGTATGATAAACTGTGAACGTGCAAGCCCAGCTGACATGTGACTGTTGTGAAAAGGCTGCTGTGCAGACACCTCAAACATGGCTTTTGTAATAGGGTCTGAGGAGTCTAGCGTGACCTAGTCACAAACCGGAGTTGTACTCAGGGTAGACATAGGCACATCTCAACTCTCGTTCTAGTCTTCTTTGGATTTTGCAGGACAGACAAAACCAAAAAACCCCAAACGACAACCTAATAATCTATTTTAGGCTACAACAAAGTTTACCCAGTTACTCATTCTATACCAGAAAGGTGCAATGGGAAATGCCAACTTGAAATGCAAATGGCTGGTCTTATCACATTATTACATCCTTCCCACACCAATATTGGGGCACAGGGTGGAAACTAGTCTCTTCCCTTCCTCTGTCACTTGCAGCTGCTTCCATCTGCTCTAGGGTGTTGGGAGATCAACTGTTCTGTCCTCCCTGCTAGGGTTCCTAGTTTTCTCTTCAGCATCCTCGTTTCTTCACATCAGTTGGTTTCCACTTGCCAGCCTCCTGGGGAATCTGTGGGTTGGCATCCACAGTGCATGCCTCAAATACATCCTGCAATTCCTGACGAGCTGATGGTTGGTGATTTCTCAGCTCTCTCCATTGGTGACTAAGTCTTTCCAACCAGTGCCCATCATCTTTTCTAGGCACTTATTTTCGAAGGCATCTAGTTCAGTGTCTAATATTTTGGTAGATCTCCAGCTCTCTCAGCCATATGCTAGCACTGAGATTATGTTTACATTAAAAATCCTCGGTTTTTTGTTTGAGCGCTGTATATCTTTGATTTCCATATCTCACGGAGTCTAATAAATGCTGGGGATGCCTTTCCCATCCTTGATGTCACTTCCTTCTTGAGGTCTCCATTAGTCAATATGATGCTGCCCAGGTATGTAAACTGTTCTACTTTCTTGATATATTTCTGTCTTCTACTTTGATATTACTGCTTGATGCCAGGGTTTCAAGGATGTTTGTTTTAGCATAACTAGTTTTGAGTCCTACTTGGCCTGGTATTTTTGCCATATCGTCTGTGTAATTTTTTGGGGGACGTCATTCAGTTGCACAATATCAGCAGCAAAGTCTAGGTCTTCTATGTATTTGCCATCTACCCACACTATACCAGTGTTTGTATTGCAAATACACTTCATTATAACAAATAAAATGGCTGGGATTGCCATTTCAGCAACTGCTACTATCTAAATTCCTTCTTTGTATTGCCTTGCAATAAAAGCAGCATTGTGCACATTCAGAAAAGTATTCATGCTCCTTAAAGACAGTGGCATAGAAACAACATTCAGATCTACAACAAATCTACAACACTAGAAGCAATTCTTCAAAGAAGTTAATGGATCAGCTACATTAGAGACCGCATCTCCAGCTATGGCGCTCCAAGAAGGTAGTGCGCCTCTGGGTCAATAAAGATCACAGAGTCCAGCCAAAAGCACACAAAGCATCTCAGCTGAGGGGATCTGGCTGTGGAATGAACTTCCAAAGGAGTACAGAAAAATCCAGAGTCTAACCAGCTTCAGGAAATGTTGCAAAATCTATTTGATAAACCTTTTTTTTTTATCATAAAGCAGAATGGCATTCATAGCATGATCTGCTCCCTCTTTTACCTCACCAGAAAAAACAAAACCAAAAAAACCTACACCCCCAAACAGAGCCTTCTATAACCTGAGGAAAAACGAGAGCCAGAAATTCCATGAAGTCCACTAGGGATTTTGCTACTGCCAATCTATTTTATGCAGCAGGCACTCAGGCACTAGGGTAATGGGCAGCAGTATAAAACCCTAAAATAGAAATGATCTTTCCGGGGGAGAGCTATTTTCTCTGGTGTTCATTCAATAAGTATTTTTGAAGGCAGAAACTTGTGACTAAGTATTATAATCCAGAGAAGATATAATTGCCACAGCAATACCACAATTAAATCTACAAAGCTGAAACTATTGATGTCACAGTGGATGTCAAACATCTTGCACCTTGGGTTGCTCTTATAGGAAAACTGGAGAACAAACTTTTACATTCTTGCTTTCTCTCTTTTTTTTTTTTCCCTTCAAAAATGACTGCTACGGGTTGAAATCCATACAGCTCCGGATCTGCTAGGCCAGAGATGTTTCTGTATGGTGGAGGAGAGAAGCAACCTGGCTGCCAGATATACTTGGGACCACCCTTAGACACAGTTTACAACCAGTCTTATGGAAATGAATCGTAAAAGCATTCACCACGTGTATTACCGATGCCAAATTTGCACATAATATTCTGCACAACAGATAAATAGTTCTGGGAAACCCACAGATCATCATCAGCTGTTCTAGGGGCAAAGAGCCAGAAACATACAGTTCAGTAACCTAATGTACTTATTTGTATTTTTTTTAAAGGCAAAAAAAAGTCAAGATAGATACACACATCTTTGGGGAAAATAATCTAAATTCCTTTTCATGTGAAGTAACAAGAAGCAAATATTTAAATTACCTAAAAAGTTTAAGTAAACACTAGAGAATAGGAAACAAGCCAAGTTTCACTAGAACAGAAAGTTCAGCTTCCTGACAAAGATAAAGCAAGGCTTTTATTGAACTAGTTGAAGGGCATTTTAGTTTCAATCCACCCCTTGATTTAAAGCCTACAGAAGGCTACAAAATTGCAATGGAGTTCAATTAAAAAAAAAGGGTCAGTCTCTTACCTGTAACGCTGCAAACATCATCATTTCTTCTTCCGTACATTCTATTTCTTCTAAAAGAATAGCCCATTTAGATTGCTCATAAAGCTGGTTGATTCTGATTGCATCGTACTGTAGTGAAACACAAACACACACCACACACACATAAAGCACCTGCAAAAGAAGGCCTGGGGCCCTTTACACTTCAAACATATCTAATTAAAAGAGAACAAACATCACTAGACTTATTTTTACATCCAAATTTCTACTTGAAATTTAAATGCTAAACCACTTCGACATTGAAACAACCAGAATTCCCTTAACAGAGGTTCAGGCAACCACCTGCTTTTATTCATTTAGCAGAGTCTTGATGTGTAAACAAACAGATACACTGTATTTATCATTTGAAAGACACAGGATCGCATTTTCACAGATGGGCAGCTGAGCAGGAGCCCATACAAATGGGCGTGCAGGCATTCTGAGTGCAGACACTGATCTCCACTTTTTGAACGTTTGGCCATATGTACAAGACAGAAATAACTCAGTACCTTTGGATTCAAGTCAAAAAAGTTGTAGTACTTGAACCGGAGCAGTAAGGCCTCATTTTCTTTCACATCTTGTTCCATGAGCGATCTTGACGAATCCAGCCATCTGCAAGTTGTCAACAATAGATAACAAAAAAGGGTCTGGTTGAGACTTTGTAACCATTTTAACAATGCAGTTTAAGTTTTTAATATATGTCTTTAACTCACCCTTGGTTGATCTTAGCTTTATCAAGAAGTGCTTGTGGCTTGTACATTTTTGCTAAGATTTCTGGGGATGTAATTGGCTGGCTGACAGCAAGTATACCAGGATTCCCTTCTGATAAAGCACTATCTCCAAACCAAGCAGAAGTTGGAGACAGAGGGCTTCCATCGTGAGAATCATAGGTGGGTGTCATTGTTTTGCTATAAAGTCCCGGACTTGAATATATGCTTCCTAACAGAACAGGAACAAACATGTGAAGTCAGCTTGTGTTCAAATTCTGTACACTCGATGCAAAACAAATACAGTAAATAGATTTTAAAAATCCTGAGACTTAAAAAGAACAAAAAACAAAAAACGGACACTGCAATGCTTGTTTTCCTATGAAAAGCTAACCTATTTTAACTATCCTTGATAAACAAGACAGACCAAAAGTTCACTTTACATTTAACCCATGTGAAAATACTCAGAAATCCACCCTTAGAGGTATGAACTGTGCCTTCTTATGTTTCTACAGCACCTAGCACATTGGGGGTATTACTGCAGACAATAAAAGTAGAAAGAAAAGGAGTACTTGTGGCACCTTAGAGACTAACCAGTTTATTTGAGCATGAGCTTTCGTGAGCTACAGCTCACTTCATCGGATGCATCCGATGAAGTGAGCTGTAGCTCACGAAAGCTCATGCTCAAATAAACTTGTTAGTCTCTAAGGTGCCACAAGTACTCCTTTTCTTTTTACGAATACAGACTAACACGGCTGTTACTCTGAAACCTGTCAATAAAAGTAGATAATCTGTTGCTTATGCATTTTGAAAGTCAAAGTTTAGAAGAGCAGGAAAATAAGGAGACAGCCAAAGAAATCACAGGGGACAGGGACAAAAGTCTAATGAGGTGGGGCTCACCTTTCACTGGGCCGATGTAAAGAACATCAGTGCCTACAGAGAAGGAAAGAAAGGAAGTGAGAAGGCAAGAGGGAGACAATGAGAGAAGTCAGAAACAAAAAGGGACAGATGAAGAAAAACATGCACAACTGTAAAAGACTTAGAATATTTTGGTTACATTATGTCATATTTGTTTGTTTTCGCAAGTTGGACTTGAAACCAAAACTACCCTGTTTAAACCATGCCCTAATTAAGTCAATTTTGACAGCCTCCATACATGTGAGATGTATCAGTAAGAGTAGCTGTTGCTATCTACTGACTGAACTTTATGAAATGTGCTGCTTACTCTTCAGAACAGCGTGTGGTCGCCTAGCCTTAAGACCTGCCTTTTAAAAATAGCTGATAATTATTCCATTGAGTCTGGTAAATTTTTCAAGCCCACAAATTCTATTTGAGGGAAGTTTTCAATAACCCTGGGAGTGGTGTATGGGTCATTCACCAGTTTGGATATTTTGACTCCTCACCTCTGTGTAACAAATTATGAAAAAGTCTGTTAGGCCTGATCATCACTTGCTCTCTTCAGCGGTGACCACTTTTCCCACTGTGTATATTTGTATTGCACATTGGAACAAAGGTGTAAACTTGAGAATGATATAGTTAAACAGATTTGTCTTAGAACTAGAGAAGATGTGGTGAACTGGAAATACAAAAAGGTTTTTTTTTTTTTTTTAAATTTATTTATTTATTAATAAAATGGCTTTGATTATACCCCAATGGCCTGGATTCTCTGAACTCCTTATTGACAATCTGAACAGTTTATTTAACTGCTGAGACACCGGGAGTTAAGATTTCTTAACATGACTGCAAATTGCCTTGCCTCTTTACTGCACTTAATGCTGGCGAGAGTCCAGCTACCCAGATGCAAAGCAGGTTCTGTTTAGTAGTTTTCAAGATACTTGTGTTGCCACAGTGTGATCTGATCATCTCAGCTGTTTTTGAAAGGGAAGAAATATGCAGTTGATCTGTATTCTGTGTGTCTCTCCAACTCTTGGCATATCTCAAAAAAGCAGAATTTTAAATAAAACCAACAGGTCACTCTGTAAAGGCTGCTTATTTTCACTTGAAAATGTGCAAGTCAGATTATATGTGCATTAAGTGGTGTGTGTGTGTGTGTAAAAATATTCTTCCAAAGTGTGTAGTACTTGGCAGGTTTGAGCTCAGCATGAAAGCTGCTCTATAACAATTAGACTTTTCAGCCAAGTCCCAGCACGAGCAGAGAGAAATTGAGTCTTTTGGTTCAACTATTTGACTTAAGACTCCTGGTTCTTGCAGAACTTTCAACAGTACATGGAAGGGTTTTCTCTCACTGTGTGTTCAGGCAAACCTGATACTTGGATAAAAAATACTCTCTCCTTATTGTCATTCTAGAGAATGTTAATAAATAAATGGCTAATGTTTTGGCAGGCTGGCTTTCATCAGGGCACACAGACCAAATGAAGTCCCAACTTCAGAGTATTATTTATGGTGAAATTACAGTCATCAATCCTCAGGGGGTTTATTTGGGAAAAAAAAAGTATCTCCTTCTTAAAGGGTGACAAAGGGTAGAATTTAAGCGTCAGCTTAAGCAGCTCCCTGAAAAGTTAATTAAATAACAAAAAAACCCAAAACATTCCTACCTGTTTAAAAGCAGTATGTTAGGGTACAGAGGTTACTTTACTCATTTATTTTGTGAGTTAGGGGAGGGAGAATTTTTGCAAGGTGGAGATGGATGGTAAAAGGGCAAGAGTGAAGAAATGAAAGGAGAGATGAGAGATTGGGTTTGTATTAAAACAACGTCTATTTCAGTCTTCAGTTAGGCCATTAATTCATATTGCAAAATGCTTTTCTCAATTCAAAGCAGTTGGTCCAGAATTCTTTAAAAAGCTATTGTGTGTACTCCAAATCCAGCTGTCACAGTACTGTCCTTTCTTTAATTCACCAGTGTAAAATAGCTGCTCTTCAGAATAAACTTTTCTTACTTAAGATATGCAACTGGCCCCTATGTCAGATTCAGTGGGGGAAAAATGGTGGTTTTTCTTTTAAAAAGGAAACAAAGTTTTCTAGCTCACAAGGGTGCAAAGGAAAGATTCCAAATGTGAAAAGGAGGAAACTGATGTAGAGCTGGCTTCCTAAGTCTGCAGATATCTGGAAATAACGGAGAAGTAAACAGTCTACATTTCTCTCACTGGAGGTATTCCTTTTAATTATCACACTAAGACCCAGACTTTCAAAACTGAGGTACAACAACTACACACTTAATGAGTATTATTACAATTGTGTCTGCAAATCAGGCAAATGAGTTTGACATTGCTTTAGTATAAATAAAATATATTTTCAACGTCTTGTACCCACTGGACAGCTCTACATCGGCGCAGCTGCACCAATGTAGCTGTACCACTGTAGCGCGTCTGGTGAAGATGCTCTATGCCGACGGGAGAGTGTTCTCCCGTAAGCAGAACTACTCCATCTCTGTGAGAGGCGGAAAGGTATCTTGGAGTGAGAGCGTCTCCCGCCAACATAGCACCGGTGTGGACAGTGCTTAGATAGCTGTAACTTGCATCGCTCTGGGGGCTGTTCTTTTTTCAAACCTGAGTGATGCAAGTTAAAATCGACTTAAGCAGTAATATAGATCTGCCCACTGTTTTTCTTCTCTGAGGATTAAATTCCATTATTAGCTCTTCATTGCTTCTGTACAGATAGCCAGTGGTCATTTTCTCAGTTCACTGTTTTTCATGCCTTCTTTTAAAAGTATTACTATTGTGAAATGGAAGTGCAATGTAGTTACTTTTGTAAGGCTACACTGGTGCCCTAGGCACTCAATTAAACCAGACTCAAAGTGCTTCTATGGTCAGAAGAATGACTGTGTAAAATCAGTGCCATTTAATTCAGCAGATCCACACCCTGTACTCAGTCACATCCCCTTGATTTCTGTCACACATACATCCTAACTACTACTATCCGTGCAGGGGAGGAGATCCTGCTACAGCAGAGTAAGCCAGATTCTTTTCATGCCTGCAAAAGCCATGGACTTCATTGGGATCAAATACAGGCCAACACTCACCTCTGGAGAAAATCACACCCTAAAATGTATCTCAAGCAATCAGTTCTCTGCTGCTCTTAGAAAACTATTCCCAATCTAAAGCCTTGCCTTTACTAGGAAAAGAGGTGTGACTTAACACATCCTAAAACTCTAGTGTAGACAAGGCAGTTTGTTAGTTTTAATACGTTAGCTGGCTGAAAGAAACTATAATGGGGAGTTCAGGTTTACCTTGACCAACTACTACAAATTAAAGCTACAAACTTTTGTTGTTTACACTAGGATATTGTTCACCATGTGCTAAAAATACACCTTTTTAAAATACAACGCAATCAGGTTTACACATTTGTTCCAATGTGCAATACAAATACACACAACAGGAAGAGTGCTTACTGCTGGAGCCAATGTGTGCAGTTATTCATCAGATTGCTGCCTAAGAGGCAAGCCTTGTGCTCATCTTCCATGCCCGCAGAAAAAGCGGGAAGGGAGGAAGAGCCTTGAGAGTAGAGCTGTACGTGGAGTGGGATACTGTTGGATACTGGGAACCTGCATAGGAGATTTACACTCAAAGCTTGCTACAGAATCGCAGCTCCTCGGTGATCCTTTCTCAAAAGGCTCCTAGAATGGAGAAGGACCAGGGCATCAAAAGTTATGTGGAAAAGCTGGCAGCATCCCTTGTTGGAACTGCAAACAAACAGTGAGAAAAGCAGCTACTGCAGCCTCAAGGTAGTAACAGCAGCTGCGGTACAGCTCTATGCCACACCGGAGCCTAGGGGATGATTGCATTCCTTTTCTCCCTAGCTCAGAACCTGGGTGGGGACACCATCTGCCCTTAAGGGATTACAGTATATATATAAAATTGCATCCACACGCACGGGCAAGGACACACACACAGAAACTCATTCAGGTTGCTAAGTCAAGCACTCAAATAGTAGAAAAAACAATTAAATTTTTCTGTGCAAACTATTTCCCAGACTCCTTGTTGTTTTTGTGGATACAGACTAACATGGCTACCCCCTGATACTTAACTATTTCACTATTTTCTCCTGCCTCCATACATCTCTGCCTCCTGCTGAATCCATGTTTAAACAGAAAAATTAGAATGACAAATGTGAATGATAAATGGGAACTGTTTAAGAACATTTTGCTAGGTGCCCAGAAAACATCTTGGCTAAGGGAAGCGAGAGCAGCAATAATACAAATTATATCTGTAAGACACACACAAAAAAAGGGTGGGTGGGTGAATTTGATCGCAATTAATATAAATTAGAAGTTAGAAATTATAGAAAATTGTTAAGGGGTACAAAAGAACACAGAAAATCTATGGCCAGTAGAGTTAAGGACAGTAAGAAAGAGGTGGGGTTTTTTTGCTTTTGTTTGGTTGTTTTTTTTTAAAAGCACAAGGGGAACAAAAGGAACCCTGAGAATGGCACTGGTCCATTATTAGATGGAAATGGTAGAGCTATTGATAATAATGCAGAAAAGGCGAAGGGTTCAATAAATATTTTTGTTTTGAATTTGGAAAAAAGCCAGATGTACCTGCCACGATAAAATATTTTCCATTCCAACTGTAACGAACGAGGATGTTAAATAGCAGCTACCAAAGTTAGACATCTTTAAGTCACCAAATTTGGATAACTTGCATCCAAGAGTTTTAAAGGAGCTAGCCAAGAAACTCTGTGGACCATTAATGTTAATTTTCAGTAAGTCTTGCAATACTAGGGAAGCTCGAAAGGACTGAAAAAGCTAATGTTGTACCAATATTTTAAAAGGATAAATGGGATGACCTGGGTAATTATAAATAAAGAATTAGAAGAGGATAATATAATTAGAGCCAATCAACATGAGTTTATGTAAAACAGATCTTGTCAAACTATCATTTTGATAGGATTACAAGTTTGGTTGATGTTATACTTAAGACTTCTACAAGGCATTTGATTTGGTTCTGCACAACATTTTGATTAAGAAACTATAACATAAAAAGTCAGCATAGCACAGACGTCTCAAAATGTAATTATAAATAAGGAATCATCAAATGGGTGTGTTTCTCTGGAAGTCCCATACGGATCAGTTCGCGGCCCTATGTTATTTAATATTTTTATTAATGACCTGGAAGAAAACAAAATCAATAATAAAGTTGCAGATGACACAGATTGTGGGAGTGGTAAATAATGAAGACGACATGTCACTGATAAAGAGTAATCTGGATTGCGTGGCAAACTGGGTATAATCCAACAATATACGCATTTCAATGTTGCCATAATGTAAGGTCATACATCGAGGAACAAACAAACAATGAAGCCATACAAAGGAGGAGAGGGGTCCTATCCTGGAAAGCAGTGACTCTGAAAAAGACGTAGGGATCACTGTGAATACCTAGCTAACCATGGGCTTCCAGTGCGACACTGTGGTCAGAAGGGCTAATGCAATCCTTGGATGCATAAACAGGGGAATTTCAAATAGGAGTATGGAGGTTATATTACTTCTGTCTCCAGATCAGGGTCTGAATAGTGGGCAGTAAATAAGGAATTCACAGACTCGGATTTTTATGGCCAGAAGAGACCTTTGTGTTCATCTAGCCCAAGGGTCTCAAAGTCCCAGCCCATGAACCTCCCCAATGCGTCCCGTGGCGGAGAGACCCGTGCAGCCATGCTGCCGGCTGTCTGCGGCAGGCGCTGCCCCCCACAGCTCCCATTGATTGCGGGAGAGGAACAGAGATACCATCACTAGTCATGGGGCAGAGTCAGCCATGAAGGCAGAGTCACTTTTTCCCTCACAATGAATATAAACAAGTCAACATACCGAACACCTATCTGATGCCCACCTTGCTGCAATCCTGAAGGTTTTAACTGCTCAGTCACTGAGGCCAAACATCAACAAACTGACAGAACTGAAGCGTTGCCAGGTGCCTGGCAAACACTAAACACTCTCTGGCAGGTGAAGAATCGTATAAAGTTGTATGACAATTTTATTATTTCTAAGAAATTCAAAATAAAAAATACAATATAAATGTTTTCTTTTCTGAACACCATCTTCAGTGACACTATTGGCCCGCTGGGAGGATTTGAGGACTGGCACTGGCCCTAAGGTAAATTGAGTTTGAGACCCGTGATCTAGTCTAATCTCCTGCATCACGCAGGCAGTAGGATTTCCATGAATTAATTTCTGCCTCACGTCCAACAGTTGTGGTTGAACTAGAGCATATTTTTAAGGGCTTGTCTAGAGAGCACTGCAGTGTGGTCTATGAGGGTGTGAAGTCTACAGCGCCCTAGTGTGTGGTGCTGTAATTGCCCTATGTAGACCTTGCTGGCACGAATGAAAAGATACCTAGTTTGTATTGAATGTAGTCCTGTAGGACTATATTAACACACACTAGGCATCTTTTCATTCTCACCAGCAGGATCTATATGGGGCAGTTATGAGTGAAGCACATTAGAGCGCTCTACAGCTAACACCCCACAGAACCACCCTGTGGGGCCATGCTGCTATACTGAAGAGCCCTGCATCAAATTTCTGTTCCCAATGCAGGTTCTTAAATACAGGAATCAAATCACCCCTTAACCTTCTATTTGGGAAGCAGAATATAGTGAGTTCCTTCAGTCTCACTGTCAGGCCTGGTTTCCAGTCCTTTAATCATTCCCATGGCTTTTCTCTGAACCCTCTGCAATTTTTCAGCATCTTTCTTGAAGCGTAGACACCAGAACTGAACACGGTATTTCAGTAGTGGGCACACTAGTGTCAAATACAGAATTGTTAGTTTCCTCACAGGATTTTCTATCATGCTCATCCCTAGAGTCTCAGCGCTTTGCGAACACTGATTTATTTTCCCAACACCCCATGAGATGAGGGAGATGTTATCCCTGTTTTACAGATAGGGAAATGGAGGCACAGAGAGATGAAAATGTAAAAAGTATACACTATGTCACAGTTACCGGGCAAACTGCACCTTTGACACCTCCTGATTTGTGTTCCCTGTAAGCCGTGCAGCAGGCTCTCAAGGGCAGCACAGGCAAGTGGGGAAGAGGAGCCCCTCCCCAAGTCCGGCCCGGCCCCGCCGGAGCTGCTGGCGAGAGGAGCCCCTCCCGCAGTCCAGCCCCGCCGGAGCTGCAGTGGCTGGGGAGAGGCACCTCTCACCCGGCCCCAACCTGCTGGGGCGAGAGGGGGTTGGGGGGAGTCCTCTTCCCCCACTGCAGCCCTGGGACAGCCTGCACCACAACCCCCTCATCCACAGTCCCACCCCAGAGCCTGCACCCCAACCCTCTGCCCAAGTCCCGAGCCCCCTCCCGTACCCCTCATCCCCAGCCCCACCCCAGAGCCCTCACCACCCACCGCACCCAACCCTCTGCCCTGAGCCCCCTCCCACACTCCCAACCCCTCAGCCCCACGCCCACCACACATGACTTCCGCACATGGACATAAAAAATTAGAGGGAACACTGCTCCTAATCTATCTGGCTCAGGATCAAGCTGTTACCTCCATTGGGCGGGGTGGGGGTGGGGGAGAACTCATCACATAAATTCCTCCACATCCAGACTGGGCCCTGGGTTGCAGTCACCTGGAATTAATCTATCACCTCAGCAGGTGTGACCTAGGGTCAGAACTTGCAGTTTTATCCCTTCTGAGACCAATGGCAGTGATCAATATGGTGACCAGACAGCTTCCTTAAAGCGAAGTATTATTTATTTTTAGATCAAAGGCATTTCAGCAAAAAGATCTCTTAAAAACCAATAAAGTAGACTGTACACACATCTAGCTTTTCCTTAAGGCTTACCATTCCCTGGCCCCACTTCTTTAGACACCCTCCACAGAGTCTCTTCTCTCTCTAGATACAGTAGCTGACAAGTAACCCAGCCTCCCTCAGGAGTGCTTTAACCTTTTAGTGTTCTTTTAGTCTCTGTGCTGGGCACTGGGAGATACCAGGTTTGCAACGCCTTGGAGTCAATTACTGAAGCTAACTGCTTGCCTCGCTGTCTTTCAAGTGCATACTAAGGTGTCCTTATTTAGCTCTAAGTTGCTTTCCTGCTTGCTTTTCCCACAGCCTCCTACTAAGCTAGATCAATATACTCAGAGAGGAAATTCTAACAACCGCCATAGCTATAGAGTAATTACATCTCAGTGACCAGTTCACATCAATGTCAGTAAAACTATTACACATCAGCATTCATAAGTTAATATATAGCAAGGACACTGGGGAGGGGGAAGAGAGCAATTCCATGTCTGTCACGTGCTAATTTGGGGCATCCAATCTGAGACACTGAAACATGATTTTTCAGGGTATGTAGTATTATAGAATAGTCAAAGCATAACTCCCACTGACTTCAGTTACAGGTATGAGTGCTCAGCACTCCTGAAAAATCAGACACCCAGAGTAGGTGTAAGGCACCCAGAAAATGAGGAACACATAGCTAGTGGCTACCTGTGAAAAATTTGGTTTAAGTGACTTGCCCATAGCATCACACAGGAATTCTGTGACAGTGGCAGATACAGAATTCAATTGCCCAGAGCAACATTCAGCTGCCTTAACTACTTACCCATCCTTTCTCTTCCTGCAACCCCCGCCTCATTCACCTTACACCTTCCAACTTCTGCAACAAATGAGACAGCGATCCTTCAGACAACTGACTCTTCCCTGTACAACTCTGAGCTTAGGCCTGCCTGTCCCAACACTTGCAATGGGTGTACATCCCATTGCCAGGGATATGCTGTGCACTGAATGAAACAGGGCTCCTGTGGAAGAGAGACTATGTGATGATGTAACTAAAGACTGTATCATAATCTATCAGCACAAAGGGGTAAATTAAGGTTTCCCAGGCAACCTTAGCTCTGGCATTTCCTAACTTCTGAGCACTTGACTTTGCATTCTTAATGTCCTATTTCCTTTCTTCAAAAAAGCATGCCATTGTGTGTTATCATATTGACACCCACAAGGGACATCAGCAGGGTTGGAATTTTTAGATCTACCACACAGACCTTGGCTCTTGCACTAATGGCATAACTGACAGGAGTAGCAGGTTGTAATCCTCTATATGCACCAGCAGTAGAAAGGGGTGAGACTCTTTGCCAGAGGATTTCCCAGATACTTACTGACTGCAGAGGATCAGTAAGATGAAGCGATTGTGGGTTTCATTTCAAGCTCTGTAGTGGACTGTACTCTAGTAGGCACAGACTCTTCTGCCCATTCTCTCTCCCTCTCCCTCTCCCCAGTCTCCAATAACCTACTTGTTCCTCATCCTCACTGACTCTGAGTCCCAGTCTCCCTTCCCCAGATGACTCATCCAATCTCTCAGTGCCTCCCCCAGTTCCAGCTCCTTGTCCAGCCACTCCCTGCCCTGTGGCTCCCTGTAAGATCTGGCTCCCCTTCCTCCTGACCCACTGATACTCAGCCTCCTTGTCCAGCCAGTAAGCGTCTCATCTTCTGGTTTCCAGTTCCCTTCTTCAACTCCCGCTAACCTCCAGTGTGGGTCTTCCCAGGCTCCTAAATCTACTCCCTCCCTCACTGGCTCTGGTCCCCTCTCAGTTCGAATCAGGTGGCTTCCTCTTCTTGCTGACTGGGTGTGAACAAAAGTGGGGCATTAAGAGCAGAGAAGAGACAAGCTCTCTGCTCTCATTTTCTGCGTCTGAGCCCACCACAGTCTGGAACTGCTGGGAATTTCAACTACAAGGAAGTTCTGCTTAGTCCTCTGCAGCATTGGACTGAAACATGCCCAGTGTGGATAGAATCTTCAGGGAATTAAGCTGCAAAGCTCTAGCAAAAAGAAAAGGAGGACTTGTGGAACCTTACAGACTAACCAATTTATCTGAGCATAAGCTTTCGTGAGCTACAACTCACTTCATGGGATGCATTCAGTGGAAAATACAGTGGGAAGATTTATATACATAGAGAACATGAAACAATGGGTGTTACCATACACACTGTAAGGAGAGTGATCACTTAAGGGGAGCTATTACCAGCAGGAGGGGGGGAGGGACCTTGTATAGTGATAATCAAGGTGGGCCATTTCCAGCAGTTGACAAGAACGTCTGAGGAACAGTGGAGGGAAATAAACATGGGAAAATAGTTTTACTTTGTGTAATGACCCATCCACTCCCAGGCTCTATTCAAGCCTAAGTTAATTGTATCCAGTTTGCAAATTAATTCCATTGTTTCACGTTCTCTAGGTTCATAAATCTCCCCACTGTATTTTCCACTGAATGCGTCTGATGAAGTGAGCTGTAGCTCATGAAAGCTTATGCCCAAATAAATTTGTTAGTCTCGAAGGTGCCACAAGTACTCCTTTTCTTTTTGTGTATACAGACTAACACGGCTGCTACTCTGAAAGCCTTAGCAAGTCTCTACTGAACATGTCTGAACTTTTTGATTTTTTCAAATGCTTGTAACTAGGACACATTTGAACAGATTTTCTCAAGGATGGCAAGCAGCAGAGTCCTCACAAGGCCATAACCCCTGCCAAATTTCAAGTTCCTGCTCCAAACTACAGGAGGTGCTAGAATTTCCTCTACAAAATGGCTATATATCTTTCAACATGGGCAAAACAATGTATTTTCCCCCAATCTCATTCTCTGAAACAGATTTACCATTTTAACTGAAACTTAAATATAAATAAATGAATGAATGTCTGACTAAAGTGGACACCGGCATGGAAAATTTCAGACTGAATGGTTACAGTTTGGCAAAGTTATAAGTAAGGCTACGATTTAGTCATGAGTATTTTTAGTATAAGCCATGGACAGGTCACGGGCCACGAGTTTTTGTTTATTGCCCGTGATCTGTCCATGACTTATACTAAAAATACCTGTGATTAAATCTTGAGGGGAGGGGGGGGGCACGCTAGGGGGACGCTACTGGTGGGGGCACCGAGGGCCAGCGGCACCAGCTGCCGGGGCCAGCAGACCGTGGCTGCTCTGGCCGGACACCCGGGGACCGCTGCCCAGGGCCTCCGGAGCAGCAGCTGGTGTGGCTGTCTCCAGGGCCACCTGAGGAGCTGGCCCCAGAGTGGGCGGCCCTCGGGTCAACCACACTCGTCCCTGTAGAAGTCACGGAATCCGTGACTTCTGCGACCTCCATGATAGACACCGAGCCCTACCTATAAGCAACTGAAAACAGGATCTTATAATAAATGTCGGGTAACCTTAGATGTCAGCAGCACTATCAGCTTTGCCTACAGTTATTTGCCTAGAAGTCCAGCGTCTACTGGTCAGGGTATCTCAATGTGCAGAATGTACCTCTGTAAATCCGTAAGCATAGAGACAGGCATGACCTGAAATGATTACTCATGTCACATGAGTACTCAATAGCACAGAAATGGTATCAGTGCAGTACCAGGGCAAACTGAACAACAGCTGTTAATTATCGTGAGGTTATTCAAGTTAAATATATGCAATTTCTATTTAATGGGATAGAAACTTTACAGTTAAATGCATTTAACTAAATCACAGCAAACAAACATAGGTTCATACGCCAAACTAAAGGCAGCACTTAAAGATGCAGAGATGCCTTACCCCACACCAGACCTGGGTAGCCAACTGATTTGGGTGAAGGGAAGGAAAAACTATTTTCACTTGATTCCCTTGCTAGTCCAGAATCATTGGTGGTTCTAACAATGTCAGTGTTGTGTCCATTGCTGGTATTTTAAGATCAATTAAGGAAGATATTACAAGTGTAACTTCTTGTCTCCACTTCCCTTCCTGTGCTTGATTAATAAGCAACATCTTTAGAAGACATGCAGTTCTGAAACATGCAGAGAGCTAGTATGTACTGCTGAAAGCGTTTGTAAAGGTCCATTCTAGTTTAAGGTTCTCATGACTAGTGCAATATTCTCCTTCAGTTACTGGATTTACAACACCACCAAGGTGAAAGCAGTTCTGATGAACAACAGTTCAATTTTCCAAAAGACTAAATCTGGCTCAATTTAACATTCACAGTAAGTAATGCATCCGATGAAGTGAGCTGTAGCTCACGAAAGCTTATGCTCAAATAAATTTGTTAGTCTCTAAGGTGCCACAAGTCCTCCTTTTCTTTTTGAGGATACAGACTAACATGGCTGTTACTCTAAGGAACCACAGTAAGTATACTTTCTCTGTAGTGCAATTGTTCTGTTTCTGTGAGCCACTGTTCAAACTATCTACCAGATATGCAAACTATTCCACCATTAGAAATTATACAATGAACAAAGAACATGAGGTTAACTTTTAATATTAAAAGTCTGAAGCTTGTGCTTTTATATAAGGAATACTAATACAAGTAAAACTCTTTCAAGCTTTATGGAATCTACTTAGAATAGAGAACACCCATTGTTCAGCCTTTCATAATTCATACAAAGACAGAATTCCTGCAGTAACACAGTGACAAAGCCAACATGCAAGTCATTCTATATACAAGTGCAGCTAGGTATTTGTGATAATATGGGACAAGGAAAAGCTTAGAAATTAATAAAAAGACTGGACACTCCATTTAACTCCCTCTGTAACAGGGTAAGAAAACACATCAGTAACATACCCTAGACACTAAAAGAATCAGACTCAACTTTAAAAAAAATCAAATCAAAATATTTGGCATTGTTCTATTTTACACATGTAAAAGCATTTAGAATTCATTCATAAAACTACTAAATACTATATAGCTCTCAGAGGACTTCTGCAAAGTTTATTTGCAATGCATTTCTTGTGCAGGCACCAATGGATTAGGTGTGACCAATACATCATCTTTCCCTTTACCATATGCTCCAATATACTACTTGACCTTCCTTCCCCTTCCTCTTGCTCCTTTCCCTTCCCAGCCTCCTTCCGTCAAATAACTCCAGAAACAAGCTTAGGCTCACCTGATCCTGGAGTGATTAATGGTCCCTCCAGTTCAAGCGCCTCATCTTCACTTTGGTCATCTATCTTTCTCTTCTTTTTTTTTGTTGGATCCCTGGGTTTCCTCAAGAGAGAGAGTTCTTCTGGATGTCTGATGTCTGGGGAGAAAATTACCATTTTAATAAAGAAAAAAATTGTTTCTACTGTTGACAAATTCAAATAACTTTCAGACTTTAACCTGGGAAATTGTCCTGCAAACAAGGCTGTGTGCGTGGAAATAAACAAAGATTTTGGTAACACTTCTCAGTATGGAATTGTCAAATTAGCCTTTTTTTTTTCTTCTTCTTTTTTTTTTGGGGGGGGGGGGGGGGGAGGGGGAGGGGGGCTTAAAAGGAAATAAACCTGCAACTGTTTCCTGGCCAGATTTCCTGATCGAAACTTCTTTGATTTTTCTGGCCGCTAATAGGCTGAGGATGGATTTCTTATGAGCCAGTCCAGGTGCAGTTTCGGGTTTGACTCCTATTACCTGAACTAACTCGGCTATTTGTACAGGTAATCACACTTTGACATAAACTGGTACAGTACATTACACTGAAACATTTCAAATGCATGTTAGTCAGACTGGTGGTTGTGGCAAAAAAAAGACTCATGGTATGATGCAAAGAATTTCAACTATTGACTAAGATTTTAAAAAATGGGCGCCTCAATATGGATTTGGGCGCCTAAATATAGATTTGGGCACCTAAATGATTGGCCAGAGCAGCACTTCTGAAAAATCAAACCACTTATTTAGGCGCCGGAATACAGGTTTAGGAACCTATCTTGAAGGACCAATTTTTAAAAATCTTGGCCACTGTGTTTATTTTCTATGATTAAAGTAAACACTCCACAATACCTATAGAATATATACCTGCATTTTATAAAACACTGACTATTATGCCTCAATTCGATAAAATCCCTACATTAGCAAAATGTAAAATGGGTGTATAGATTTCCCATAATCTCTAAAGCACATTATACAAAGAAAAGGGGTAACAAAACCTTATGATTTTTCAAATGAAGCCCCTCTAAGAGTCAGAGTTTGTGTCACAGAAATTATGGCCATGACAAACATGCAAGCTTTACGTGTACTCTTATATTAGTGATTGTGAGTTTTGGCTTTGTTCTAGGGCAAGAGGTTTTGGGGCACTACATTTCTGACTGGCTGCTGAGGAGACTTGGGATAGATTCACTAAGGTACTTAGGCACCTACATCCAATTTTTAGGCACCACTGAGATTAAAAAAACCCACTCAGCCATCACCTAACCCTGTAGACACCCAAATTCACTCGGCACCTATGTTTCTGCCTGTGAGCATGCATACTGCCTCCCTCTCGACATCCAGGTGCCTGCCTAAGCCCCAGATCGACCCATGCACTAAGGGAAGATAGGCACTCCTCCGTCTAACTCGCTTGCAGGGCCTGAGCCAATAGGTGTGTTCAGAGGCCACCTAACTCCACTCAAAACATCCAGAGCCAGAGCAAGAGAGAATGAGTGTACAGTCTGGTGGGTAGGACGCTCACCTGAGAGATGAGAGCCCAGGGTCCAGTCTCTCTGCTTCAATGACTATTTAGCCAAAGTGGAACAGTTTCAACAGGAGACTGGGGTAGACCCACATAAGAATATGCCACAGCTCAATGCTTAGGGCACCTACCTAAGAGGGGGCAGATGCCTCTTCAAATTCCACCTCTTCTCATGAGGTAGAGGGAGAATTTCAACTGGTCTCCCATACATCCCAGGTGAGTACTGAGTCACTGGGCTAAAGATTATGCAGGAGGTCTCCTCCTCCCCCCACCACCCACTAGTCTCCTCCCTGCAACCCAGCCTTAAGCACCTAGGTCTGTGAGAGGGGTGGGGCTTAGCACACACCCCTGTCATCAGCATCTCCCATTGGCTAGCTTAGGTGGTTACCCACCTAGCGTGCTAGCTTTTGTGAATGGCAGTCTAAGATGCGATCTCTCTACCTTCATTGTGTAGGGAGTCAAGGTGCTTAATTCAGACTCTGGGTCAGTGTTGTTTCTGTGATTTCCTCGCCTGAGTCCCTTTGCGAGTTTAGCCCCGAGAAATTAATACATGCAAACTGACATCTGAGAAAGGGAAAAGGTGGGTGAGGTGATATCTGTTAATGAACCACCTTCTGTTGGTGAGGGAGACAAGCTTTTGAGCCACACAAAGCTCTTCTTCACAGACCTGTGGTGGAAAAGCTTGTCTCTCTCACCAACAGAAATTGGTCCAATAAGAGATATTACTTCACCCACCTTGTCTCTCTAATATCCTGGGACCTACATGGCTTCAACTATACTGCATACATCTAAGTAAGATTATACAAAGATTGCTTATTGTGATGAACTGGACAAGAATGTACAGGGAAGGATTTCAGGTGGGGCTGACAAAAGAGAAGGCAAGCCCTCTACTCTGCCCACAAAACTGAGGGTTTACACATCTTCCGAAGCACAGAAATAAAAATTTGTTCCCTCATCCCTGCGTGCGACCAGGATACTGGATGATTCTGAATTAGAGGGGAGAAGTGGATTTAATTTGACAATTAGTAATTCTGTTACACAGAAAACCCTCCCAACCCAAACCCTTGTTTCAATAACAGATGTTTGATTTAAAGCAATAGTGTCAATTTAATTTTTTGACTTGACAAATTTCAAAAGATTTAAATTTTCTGATATCAAAGGGGCTCTATGGTACGATCAGATTAAAAGGGTAAACCTCTGAAAAACGTTTTTTCTGCTGTTTATGGGTCTTCATTTAGCCAATAACTTCTCCCTTGTTAACCGACTACAGAACTGCACCAGAGGTATCAATAGTCAGAGCACTAGACAGGCGGATGTTAACCAACCTGCCAGCTACAGCCATCCTGAGCAGGGTTATTTAAAATGCTGGCAATATACACGAATACTACCACAGGCGGAGCTGCACCACAGGAAGATTTTAGAAATAATGATAGTGCAGGCACGGCCAAAATGTCTAGCCCAAAGCAGCCATCAGCAAAATACACACGCTAAATCACAAGATCATTGCAGACAGAGATGGTGCTTTGCTTATACCAGTCTGCACCCAACTCTTACTGGGAAACAGCTCTATAAGAAAATGAAGCCCACTATCTATCAAAACATAGAACTAATCCATTAACCAATTTGATGGAATTCAGAATTCCCTTGCTGAAACCAGAAAAAAAAGAAGTTCTGTGGGACTGATGTTTGAGTAACTAAGCTGGGAAAGCATTCACCTGGACATGAAGCCATTTTAATGTAAGGATGAAAGACGGCAACATGCAGATCTAAGCTATAAAATATGTCAAGTGAAGATTACGAATAAGCATGGAAAGTGGAGTTTCAGCTGCAGAAGAGCTTTGTCTGTGCTCTGAACTCCATTGGTTGCTTCTAACTAGTTTCAGCAGACCCTGCATGACAATGGCAGGTAATACCGAGTTAGCACCATGTAAGACTTTGAATTCTTAGAGTAGCAAGGAAAGCAACCACATTTTCTTTTTCTAGCATCACATAGGGTGCTCAGGAAGAGACTTCCAGCCTTTAAATGTTAAGAACCAAACAAGTTTTACCTTTGATCACTGTACAAGCTTCCCATTGACAACAGTGGTTCGCTGTGGATAGTATGTAGGTTACCCCAGCCACAGCACTATAATTAAAATTGGAACTTGGCTCTCACCACATAAATGAGTTGGCACATCTGTATTATGCTCTAATGAGACACAGGTGTTTTTTAGTCTTCTGGTTGATTTCCATACTTTTTGGCATCTTCCTGCACTAGAAACTTGCTAGGGAAATGCCAGGATAAAAAGTAACAATCACGGATGCACGCTGAGCTAATTGCCCAGTGTTTGCTTTACAACAATCAGTCACAGTTGAGGATCAGACAGCTGCAGTACTCTAGCGAAGACTAGCTATATCCATCGAACCTGAGGGTTTGTCTACACTTACAGCACTGCAGGGGCAAAAGTTTACCAGAGACACTACCTATGCCGATGGAAGAGCTTCTCCCATTGGTGTAGATACTCCATCTCCCTGAGAGGCAGCAGCTGTGTTGACAGGAGAAGCCCTCTATACCAGCAGTTAGGTCGGTATAAGTGTGTTGCTCCGAGGTGTGGCTTTTCAAACACCGCTAAGTTACACACTTATACTGACACAAGTTTGTAGTGCAGGCCAGGGCTAAGTGTTTAAACCCCCAGGACTGCTCCTTTCAGACCCAACTCTCCAGTATAAATATCAGTGCTAGCCATCTTACTTCAAGCGTGATGACAAACGATGTATTCACAATTTTTTTGTCCTGCATTTTAAATATAGTGCTATTATGCTGCTGCTGGGGTTCTTCCCTGTGCAGTACTCAGTGAAAATAAGTGTAGTTACAATAAAAAGAAAATAATACAAGTTACAAAGAAAAATATTTACTGCATTTTCCAAGGTAAGATGGCTGTTATTGGCCTGCCTTTTGATACCTAGTATTTGTATTTTATTCTAGTCTTTTTTTTTTTTTTTTTTTTTAAAACTACAGACCCAGTGACAGGATAGATCATGTTTCCTCAGTGCTGCTGGGGCTTCTTGTGCCAATAATCTGACTATTAAAGCACCCCAAATACCGACTTCAATAGTTATGAAGAAGCTGTTCTGTTCCATCACGTCAATTTAAGGATTAAGAGTTCCCTGCAGCACACATTAACAACATTGTAATGACTCCAACCACCAACTGTGTGAACGAAACACACTTTTAGAAGCTGAGTTCCTTTTATGTAAGCCACTGTTAACTATAAGCACTCTGTGCATTTTTTGTTTTCAGGCTCTGATTTAGAGAAAAACCACCCAAGGCCACCTTCTGTCCCAGATGTTCTCAAATATCTAGGTGGGCCAGTTTGCTTAGCATACACAAGGCATTCTCAAACATTGTCATTGCGTGGACCACAGTATACAAGATTGTTTCAGACCACCATACATCTTATTTATGATAGTGCAACATCCTTGTGGTAAACACTGCAACTGCTTCTATGGAAAATGGTAGTAAAGTATTTCCGAGTTTTAGTTGTCTAACATATTTAGTCCTTTTTGAAAAGGTTTAAATCAGTCGACTTTTGCCACTTTCCCCTCTTCCTTGACTTAAGCCTCCTTAATTTACTTATTCTTACTTTTAAAAGAAAAAAAAAACAAACAAAAACCCCAAACGCCCACACATGCTTTAGATACCTTGACACAGTTAAGTTTAGTTTCACTAAACACATGTATTTTGTGCCTTATTCAAAGTGGTAACTAGGGTGTATATGTAGGTAGTTATATTGATAAATTATTGTGCACAGTATAAATACATACACTATGCAAAATCTGTTGGAATATCTAAGATTGTTGTGCAAGAGATAGTTAAACTAGAAATAGCATAAAAAAAATCAAGGCAACTGCAATTTTATATTCCTATGTTTGTTTACAGTACATTAGCGACTGATACTCCCTTTCAGCTGAAAGCCAGCATTAGTTTCTGGAGCAGGAAATCATTCAAATGAGATTCAAGAGACAAATAGGCTTCCAAAGGGTGGGCTATAAACCAGCCTAGTCTTCTGAAAGCAATTCATTCTGGAAATTAACCAACTTTGACCATCTGATTTCAAAGCAAGTTTTTACAGTTTTCTCCCAGTCACTTATGATACTCCCTTCAGATGGAGATATACTGAGATACTCCCTTCAGATGGAGATATACTGAGATTACATATAGAAAGTTTTAGGAAGCTGCCTTAAAAATGTGTTACCAGATCACTAGTAAAAGGTACATATTTTTTAAAAAAAACTAAAATGGTATTCTTATTATCTTATTACCCATAAAAGTTTGACAACTTCTAGCACAGTTAAACTACTGGCACAAATTCCACAGCCATTATATCCATTTCTCAGAAGCCTCATAAATTTAGCATTGCTTACCCAGAAACTCTAGGAATTTTAGCCCATTAGATAGCCATTTTAAAATGTATTTTTTTTCCACCTCAGAACCTGTAATAGCTTCAATGTGACTACTAAGTCAAGTCTTCCCCCAGACAAGTAATTCAAAAGGAATTCCTTAAGGAAAAGTTAGCAACATGATTTTAACTTAAGTTAGAAATATGAAACAAAATTGACGTAGAAAGCAACAATCAATAAATAACACATTTTATTGAAGTACTTTTTAATCATTCAGTAAATTATTGGGGTGGGGGGAGAAGGTCTGTGTTCTACTACATATGATTAATACATTTACAGAGGATCTTAAAACATGTTTTGAATAAAGAAATGGCCTTGGCAAACATGGTGTTTAGTTTTTGTAGCTAAAGCAAAGAAATTCCAGGAGTTTAAGGACTACCAGATGGTAGTACTGTAGTTAATTAGAAACTGGGACAAGGAGTAGCTATATAGCTCCAGATCCAGATACCAGTACTTATTTTAACCATATAAAGCAAGAGAGACTCCCTTAATGAGTAGAAGTGGTATAAAACACTTTAAGTCCTTCAAATAGGTTTGCACTTTTAATCAAGTTTCAGGTCACTTGACACCTGTATAGGTTAGTTTGCTGAAATAATTCACTGTTAAATATATCCAGTGAATGGGGTAAAATATATCAAAGGCATAATCTCAGTGGGAAGTGAATAATTAAAGTCAACTGGATTTCTGCACTTTATTTCAGTGGAAGCAGGATCTCACCCGCATAAAGTCACTTTGAAGGGACAGTGCTCCAGTAAACAGTCAGCAATTCAGGAGAAATGTCACTGTGATCATCTGTAAGGAAGCTGTACTGAAAGTACTAGTATTTTTACAGCTATGCCAGTCCTACTCTATGATTAGCAATTTTGTCACCATGAGGTTGTGGGTTTTTTTTAAGTCTATCATTTTGCACAAGAAACAACAGGACTGTACGAGACAAAGTTCACTCAGAATTGGCTTAAGTTCTATCTAGATTTTTGTATTTTTCTAAAGTTTATAAGGGCTTGTTTCTTTACACTATACTATTATTATTTTAAGTAAATGTATGATAGCATATTTGTGTGAGTGAGTTAACAGAAGGGCTGGCAAACCCTGCAAGATTATGTTGTGAATGTGCCATTAACAACAATCTGCAAAAATATGTTGCAGTGCACATGGATATGAAAAAGTTGTGGATTGAAAAACTGGACACAGGTTTCTACAGATGTCTAGATCAGTTATTTGTTTAAAAGTCTTCACTATACTTCTGTAAAGATCTAGGATTAGTTTGCAACCAAAATAGTGTCTTAGAACACTACAATTTGACATAGAGGCCTGAAAAAAGGGGGGGAGAGGGGGAGAAGAGGAAGATGTTCACAAGCCAGATCCTGTTACACTTTTCACATTATCCAGATCCCTTTAGCAATCAGCCATTTGGCTTGGGCAGAATAATCCAAGCTACTCAAATATTTTAAAGGGAAAAAAACCAAACACACACACACACGAAGAGTGTTCATTTTTCAAAGGAGAAAGATCCCTCTTGTAAAAAACTAGAGTACAAGCATTTCAGAGTGTTTATTTCAGAAATGTAGGTGGGAAGATGTCCCACCAACTTAAAATGTTCATGCTTTTATTATCCTTTTCAGCCTTTGGGTCAAGTGACAACCTTCCCCTTCATTGTATCTTGATTTCCTAGGGCCTGAAATGGCTTGTGGCTGACCAGAGGCTCCATCTCTGGTGGGAGACATTTCCTTAGTCTTTGCCTTTTGTTTAGTCTTCAATTTCTTTTTGAGCCCTTGTGATGAGAATTTCTCTTCACCCACACACCTTAGACATTAGACAGGATTTCAAGTATTTAGTGCTATTACCACTATTTGTAATTTCCATGGACCACCACCCCAAGTAGTCCCAGGGGACTGGGATTTAAAGAAAAAAAAAAAAAAAGTACCTTCAGAGTGTGGACTTGTTATATGAACTTTAGATAGACTCTACACGGAAGCAAACAAGTGTTGGGATTAGACTTTTAAAGTCTAAAACTTTTGGGACCTGTCTAGCTAACAGACTGGTCCTCCTCTCACCTCCCTCCACTGATAGCAAAGTAGCTGACATCAGTAGAAAAGTTTAAGCAGAAACCCTGGATTTAAATGGGAAGGGGTGAGTGGCAGGGAATACTCTCTACACCAGCTCCCCTCCCCCCAGTCTGATAGTGCCTATACTGGTTAACTTTCACAGCCCACAGCAAAGCACTGACCACCCCTCCCCTAACCAGGTTCTTGAGGAAACCGATTGTTTGAGGAATATAAAGGAACAGCAATGAGAGGACTGTGTTTTTTTTAAACTGAGTCTTTAGGCCCAAATTCTCTGTGGTTTGAGAAATTCCTGCAAGGTTCTTGTATTATTTGTGATTAAAGGGCTTGGGAAAGAAGACATGAAAATAAATGAAACAAGGGTCCTCTGATCGGAAATGCCTGCCTCAATATGCAAGGTTATCAGTCATGAGAAGATTAACAGAACTCTAGTTGCAGATTTTAACATGCCTGATTAGACAAAAATCTTATCTTAGAAGCTCTGCTAACATAAGTCACATCAGATCTAAAGGCGGGGAAGAAAGCTACTTTTACATAAGGATACAACTACCCAATGTGCTATTTCGTAGAGTTTTAGTCTAAATGTGCATGCACAAATCAAAGTAAGTGATGTTGAAAATATAGATGGTCAACTGATGACACATTTCTACAGTCTGAATATATACCACGAAGAACCCTCAAAACTTTGAAGTGGGTTTTAGCCCACGAAAGCTTATGCTCAAATCAATTTGTTAGTCTCGAAGGTGCCACAAGTACGCCTCGTTCTTTTTGCTGATACAGACTAACACGGCTACCACTCTGAAACCTCAAAACTTTGAAATTGTTAACATTTATGCTGGTTTCCCATAGCTTAAAACCCAGTTAGAAAAATGAACTTGAGAAAAATCTTCTCCACAGTATGATTTATTCAGACTCCCCATGCCTGGGATCTCTAAACGATAAGGAAGTGTTCAGATGTTTAAAATACAAATCCTCTACAACTTTATTTTTCAAAGCTATACACTACAGCACAGTCAGTCAGTCAGTGTCTAGGAGAAATCCTCGCTTTAGCGCTGAACCCATTCCCCTAAAGTAGGAAGCGTGTTTTGAAGTGGGAATGTTTCTCAGATAGGTCACCATTGTCTGGAACCAGTGAGTCAGAAGTTAGGGCTGTTACACATCAGCATGACAATTCTTAGAAAAATGAAACCTCAAAAGCCACCCCATCACTATTTCAGACTTTAAACTCTGCTTTTTCTGAATGCAAGTGAAGTTCTATGGACCATGTTTCATGGCTTAAGTTTATGCAGTTATGGACTTAACTAATCAATCAGCCTCTCACAGTTTGTATGGTAACTTCCAACTTATCTGTATGTATATATCTTACTATATGTTCCATTCTGCGTATCCGATGAAGTGGGCTGTAGCCCACGAAAGCTTATGCTCGAATAAATTCGTTAGTCTCTAAGGTACCACAAGTCCTCCTGTTCTTTTTTTAGTACTGGATAAAGTTTTACAGTACATGCCAAAGGCAAAATAATAAAATAAAATAATAATAATGCTTTTCAAGTCACTTAAGGTGATAAAAACAGTAGCTATGTTAGCAGTTGTACGTTATTAGACCATACAACAGGTCACAATATGCTCTTAATGAGATTTACTTGTGTCAGAGATAGTAAGAGACAGGGCTTGTATAGATGGCTGCGTAGTACACACAAGTGGGGTGTGAATTCTAATATGCAGCCAGTTGCGCATTAACTGGCCCACGTAAACCTTGAAGGCATGCACTAAAAGTTCCTCAGTGCATGTTGACAGTGTCCCGTTTTCAACAGTACTACGTTACCACGCACCGTGGAACTTTTAGTGTGCGCCAGCAGGGTCTACCTGGGCCACTTCGTGCACAACATGGTGCGCCTTAGAATTCACACCCCACTGCCACGCTGTGTACAACAGCTCACTGTATTCAGTACATTTATTACAGATTGTGCAGTTGGCCAATTGTTTAGACATTTATTTGGGCTAAGGCCAACTGTTCTCTTGCCTCCAAAGTAGAAGCAGCAATTTGAGGACAGTTCTTCCAAAGAAAGGTCTCTTGAAGTGTCCAATAACCTCTGAGGATGCAGGGCAAATTGGATCCGGTTCCAACCCTCTGAAAAATGTGGCTGTGAGAAATGAAAAGACTGAAGAGGTTAAGGGACAGGGGGAGCAAGAGAGGGACTAGAACAGATACTCTAACCTCCTCTCCAGACTCTTAACACTGCAACCATGCAGCTCCTCAAGTCCATTCAAAAAGCTATGGCCACCATATTCCTAGCCCATCGCTTAGATCATTGGGAAGGGAGGAGACTCTCTCATGAACATCAAGATTTTATTATGTTCATTTTATAATGGGGAAAGTAGTTTTGTTCTCGCTATCTGTTCATTTAAAATTAGCATGTGTTTTGCTCAACCTTCAACACGCAAAATATAGTTTACACTTGGGCAGAGATCAGAAGTGGAAAATTTTAGCCCAAAAGGCTCAAAAGTTAGGCGACTCTAAACAGAATGGAAATGCCTAGGGAAGTTTCACTATAGCTGTTGTAATACACCAGTTATAATAGAACTGTAAATGATTTTTATTAAGATACCTCCCCTTTTCTCAATACTGAAGTCTTCCATTCCTGCCACTTACTGTCTATGAAGTGAAGAAAGTAGCTATGAGCCATGCAGAATTAAAAGGGGGCTCAGGAGGAGAAAAGAAGGACTGCAGCAATGCCAAGTGTATTATGTCATATTATAAGAAAGTCCAGAAATAGAACAGTCTGCTATTGTTAAACATTCTGATGATTTCCACAAGTGGGATAAGATCCCCAATTTTTTACCTCAAGTTAGCTAGATGCCTTTTAGAGTACACACACATATCCCTCCCTCCCCTGCAAAAGCCCTTTTTGCTTAAAAACAAAACCAAACCCCAACAACCAACCAAAAAAACCTCTTGAAGTGTAGTTAGAGTTAAATTAAGCTCTTGTTAGAGTAAACAAAGTGAGTAAATCCAGTTCTTCTCTGCACCAGACCATACAGAGAATTGTACGAACTGCAACAATACCAAGTTTGCCAGCATTTACTGGTGCCTTCAGAACATGATCTGCACAGTCTATTTTAAAAACTGGCCATGCCAACTTCATAGTAAGGGAGAAAAAAAATCCACTGATTCTTGTTACATGTAACCTAAGGTTACCTGACAGGAAGAAAAGAGGGGGAGGAGGGAAATGTTTTTTCCCTCCAACCTTGCTTACTTTGTGGATAGTCAGTTGTATTATTTTCCTTTGTCATCAGTTTTGTATGTTTGTCTGGGTTTTTTCACACAACAATACATAAAAGACAAACGCCATCTAAATATAGGAAAATGCAACTGCAAAAGCCACAAAAACTGATCGGTGCAGATTTAGTACTTAGAATTTAGAAAAAACAAGACTAAATTTAAAGTTGACAGTGGCCCTTTAAATGGAAAGTTTCTCTTCCATTCATATCCCCCTCCAACACATTTGGAAATTGTTACACCATTACCAGATCCTCTCCTGGTAGCAAGACTGCAAACATATACTTTGTTAATTCTTCATTAGCTCTCTGTCTATAATGGAAACTGGTATACTCTAATTCAAGTGCTTTTTCTGTAGAGGCTTTCCCAGTGTCATTAATTGCTCAGAGTCATAAGGACTTTCATGAGATCCATGCTGTACACCCTGGAGCACTCAAAAAGCTTTATCAGGATTCCATTGATATTTTTGTCTCCGGAAAGCAACTGAAAGACGGGAACGCCAGGACGAGGCTGCCCTTGGAGCAGTTTTAGGGAAGGAGCTGCACCTATGATCAGTTACCCATTTGCAGTCTTTAAGAAAAGTGGAGACTGAGCCAGTGTTGGAAAACCCTAAGATATACAGAAGCTACAACATGCTACTTTTAGAGATCAGTAACAAGACTTCTTTACGTTTGCAACAGAAGCAGGACAAGTACTGTATAACATTCTCCCCCACCTCCTGGTTTTATATTAACTCTCCACTGTGAGCACTACTTATAAAAGTTGCAAATATAGCTTTTCTAGTTTCAGCGAAAACCTACTTCATGTTTGCTTGTTTGTGTATTATCAGCAAGAATGGGCAAAGTTCTGGGAACAGCATATGTTTGTTTCTAGGAGCACCAAGCAATTTACATTTATAAAAATAGGATTTTCTTTTTGGAGGAAGTTGGAGGACCTTCTATACTGGATGAGACATCATTTTGAAGAGGTAGGTCAAATTTGGCGTCTAGACTACTTGAGAAGATTTGTATTCCACAGCCCTACTTGCATCATTGCCCTTCAAAATGCCTGTGCCACACAGTATCAGCTTGCATTTAGTGGTCATATGCAACACTAGTTTGTTAGGAATGAACCAGATTTTACTCCTCTTAGCTTTCCCCTTGTCCATCAATCATACAGTGTATGGCAGCTTGTTATATTAAATTAAATGTCCTCTCCCAGCAGATTGCAACACAAGAACTAATAAAAACAGACATGTCAGCACTGAGAATTTCAGCATGAGTAGACTGCAGTAATTTAACTAACCTGTATTGCAGGATTAAATTAGTGCCTCTACATAATACAGGAAGATATACATTTTAGTAGCAATGTGTTTGAGTTCTATCAAAGAATCGCACAAATACAGGTAGCTGAACAAACATGCCTTTTCTGCACAGCTTCCCTCTCCCTGTACCCATGCATCATCTCTCTCCAATTTTATTTCCTACTTCAGGGCGGGGAAGGGGAAGGGAATTTTCTTCTAGTCACTTCCACTTCCTATTTATTTCCTCCCTTTCCAAGACTAAGGAAGAGAAAGGGGAGCATATAGCCACACACCACTCCTCCCCCCCGTGGAGAAGAGTAACATCCCTGTAGTGTGCAGTTACTTCTGACCCAGGGAACAAGTATGCTTGGAAGGCAAACAAATGACATTTCATCTTCCACCAAGGATAAGTTTGGGGCCTGAACTACTGAAGGATAAGAATTTTTCAAGACTGCGGTGTACTTCCAGTACGCCGCCTCACCCTAGTTGGGTCAGTCTCCTCTTATATTTTGGTTCTCCCAATGATAGCATCTCCCCTTGTGTAGAAGATAATGGTATTACAGTCAGCCTCACTCTACAGCTCCAGGACCAGAACTATGGGCAGGAACAGTAGAAGCAATGGAGAAATCCTTTGCATTTGCAATTTACAGTTTGCTTTTCCTCTCGCAGCAGACAAATTTCCTGCCTTGGGCCTCTTATTCCTTCCAGAATACTGGTAACTGCTGTAGGCAGCAGTGGAGTAAGTGGGAGCCTCCTGCAAGGAAGCTGTAAAAGGGCATGGGAATACGCAAGGTTTCCATGGCCCCATAATCAAATAAAGCCATTATGCAATGCAGGCTGTTCCTGTGAATAGTTATGTGACGGATTCAGCCACCACTAAGACGTCTGCAATCTTATATACAGAGTTTTTCTCCTTGAGCACCAGCAGTGCTGTACAATGCACAGCAGTCACGTTCTCTGCCCTGAAGAGCTTACAGTCTAAATTGAAGAGAGATTTTCCTCACTCACACTGCAAACTCCTGCACAAGAAAGGGCTGTCCAAACTCCACAGCTATATCCTAAAATGCATCGGAATATTTTAGGAGTTGTTTGCTGTATAGAAAAAATCAGAGGAGTCTGTGAGAGGAGAAGGCACATAATCTCCTTATCTGTCTCATAAGTACAGTATACCCTACAATACTGCATCTCCCATCGATCTGTATCTAGGGGAAGGCAAAATAAGAATACAGAACTGCAAAGGTGTTATCCTTACAGGTAGGATCTCACACAGGCACACAAAAATCGTTTTTTAAAAAGCAGAGTTTTACTTTCTCTATCGTCCCTACTGTGAGATTAATTTTTCAGGTGCAGACTTCAGTCTTCAGCACCTTATTGCCCTACAGGTTCTGTTCCAAAATGAACTGTCAGCAAGAACACCTGCCTGAGAAATTCTATCACTGGACACGGGAGGTAGGGATAGGTCTCACTTCTATTCTCACAGGCCCTACTCTAGGAATTATATTCCAGTGTCTTGGGGTAATTGGGGAGGAATCTGGTAGATTCTACCCTTTGGGCCATTAGACCCTTCACTTGTCTGGTAAAGCCCATTCAGTTCCACAGGGCCTTCAGCACAGTAGGGTGGCAGGAAGCCAGATCTCATGCACATTGCAGCAGCAAATTCTACTCACTCCTGCCACCAGAGGCCAGAACTGAGAAGTAAAAGTGTCCCAAATCTTTTGGGCAAGCTGCTAGGGAAGTCCAAGGGCTACAGCAGCAATGTGTACAGACAAAAGGGTCATGACTCCTGCCATACCTTCTAATCTCACAAGATCATATGTGCATAGTTACTCCCATGAGGTGACCTGTCCACCAGATCCAATGGGGGAGGAAGCAACACCTGCTGTCTCAGAAGAGCATCAAAGGAAGAGAAGAGGGGGTAGAAGTCACCTGTCAATGACCGTAGTAGTCCTTGGGAATTACTTTAGACTGCACAAGATAAATAGGATAATCAATTACCTGTCTATATTAATACACTAGAAGGGCACATTGGTTTTAAAAGTTGAGTTTAAAAATGTGTTTCTAGAAGTCTAGAGGCCAGCTAATACACATCGTCACAAAAGGCTTTTGTCAAAACTTCATGAGCCAGTCTACCAAGTTCCAGCTCTTGTTTTTTTAACAAAGTGGCTACTGTAATAGATATGATGCTGCTCGCTATAAGAAACTATAGCTAATTGACTGTATTGAAACCAGTATGCTAGGCCCCTCAAGACCTTGATTGCGAAGAAGGCTGTAATTGTAATGGAAGCAGTGCCAGAAGTTTACAATGCATTCATTTTATAAACTGCTGGAAGACAATAGTTCCCTACTATTAAGGCCTGTTCCAGAAAATGGGTTCTTCGCAAAAATCAGTCATGCACTGCATTATCACATTCATTGCAAGACAGAAGAGTTATGGTGACACTATGACAAACATCCAAGTCCAAGTAATTCATTTATATTCAGTGTAATTGCACTGTCAGCCATGACATGTAGCATACCACAGAAAATAGTTCAAATACTTTGTGAACTACCATTAACAGTATAGAGCTCAAGAGCCAGTTACTCCATGCCCAGCTATGCAGTTCCATTGATTAAACAAACAAACAAACAAACAAACAAAAAACCACCCCTCATTCCTGGTCTATTACTCTTTTGACACATCTTCTTCTAGTGCAGTAAATTCTGCCCAAGATTTTTAGCCTTACCGTTTTTGTTCTGAGGAAGAGACCTCCCCTTTCGCCCCCTCAACAGTGACTAAAAAACACCCAAACAAGCCACTTAAGATAACTTCAAGGCACTGCTGCAAGGTACAGAAGAGTGGCCTTCCCCATGTTCCAAGAGTCAGCTTTTGAACATTGCTGCCCATCAGTCTTCATATTCAAGCGACAAATATCCAGAATAGCTAAAGTGGATCTTTTTGGCTCCTTTTCTTCTCTGTTCTGCAACACTCTCAAACATGGCTCTCTTCTTTTCCTCCCCCCCAACACCTCCCAGCCCTTGCTTCTCTCTCTTATTGGACATGCTTAGCAAGATTTTGATGACCTGGATAGCGAGGACACACAGTGCTATAGCTCTCCATGGGAGAGGTTTAAAATAAACATCCTCCTCCCTAAGGGAGAAGTTGCAATTCAAGTTACAGCTTTTGCCATTATTATTCAGGTCCTTCTGAACAAAGGTGTCAAGAAGCTAAATTTCTAAACAGGAGGAAAGCAAAGAAAACATTCAGAGGGGAAGCAAACAGAAGGAGATCTCTACTGCACACCCAACTGGTAACACAGCCTCTAGTTAAGATTGCCCAGCACAACTTATTATAAACAGCTCCTGTTTTCAGAGGCTTATAAAAACTGCCAGGTTTTCCTTTCTTTCTTTCTTTTTTTTTTTTTTTTTTGGGGGGGGGGGGGCGGGGAAGAAGAGGGTTGTGAAATTCTAGCCACAACAGTTTGGCTGTACCCAAGAATGAGGCTAGGGAAAAACGCATTGTTCTGCCTATGTTAAAAAACCTCAGGCAACTATTTCTTTGAACAACACTGGCAGCCCCATGCTTTGGAGCAGGTGGTCACATTTGTGCCAGCGATCTGCCTTTCGCCATCCTCATGAAAATCTGCCCAAGTTAAGCCTTTGGCGGGGGGAGGAGGGATAAAAATCAGTTTGCACATGCTCAGAGACTCACTAGACCTTCACAGCTTGATTTCATGAAGACTCCATCCACACTGGGTATGCTCCAGCCTCGGCAGGACTTACCTGATCTGGACACCAGAACCAAAAGCAAGGAATCGGTCTCTCCTGTGCTTTCAATGTTTACCTGCTGCCACCCACACAGTGGGGAAGAGAAAGCTGCTCAATTTAAAAGGGGGACAAGAGGACAGAGAACCAGGGAGGGGAGACTGAGACCAGAAGAAGAGCAGAGTGAATGTCAGTGATGCAGAGTGAGAACCTAGAACTGGCTGAGCAGAGTGGGACAAGAAGCTGGGGTGCACACAAATCAGGGAAGAAACCTAAGGAGGGGGACAGAGCATGGGGGTGGGGGGGCGACAAGAGGCTGTGGGAAGAAGAGAGCGATCAGATGAGAAGCCAGGAGTGGGAGAAAATGGGGAACGGCTGGGCAACAAGACTAGCACTGGAATGAGAAGGCTGAGCAGCAGAGGCTGGGACTGAGATCAAGACTGGAGCGGGGAACAGTGGGAGAAAATAGAAGCAGAAGGGGTTAAGCTTGTGGGGGGAAATGGGCAGAAGAGTTTGTACCCGAAAAATAGAGCACATTCCCTTTTAGGGAACCCAGGATTCCTGAATCTCACTGTTCTTTTGCTGTCAGCAAGTATCTGTGAAACCCTGTGGCAAAGAGGGCATGTGATCCCACTCAGTGCTGGTCCACAGGGGATTATAAAACTTTCTACTGCTATCGTTTGCTACTTAAACTAACGGAGTAAAGTCTAGGCAGAGCATTTAAAACCCTGCCAGTGACCCTTATGATTGTCAACTGACGCCACATGATGGAATTTGTTTCTTCAGTTTGCTTTTTTTTTTTTTTTTTTTTAAAAAGGCTAGGAAATTACAGACAAACTGTTAAAAAACACACACCATTAAGTAAGGTGGCAAAAAGTCAAGCACTCACAAGTCAGGAAATGCCAGAACTCAGATTGCCTTTGCAATCTTACTTTGGCCACCTTGAGCATATGAGTTTAATTGCATATCACATGTATGGGTGTTTAATTACATGATTTTTTCTTTTAAAAAACAGACACCTGCCTTATTCAGTACTTAGGATGGACCTGCTCTGGGGATGAATTAGGGATGTTGTCTGAAGGACCTGTCTCATATTTTGTGCACAGCTTGGAAGATATGTACTATTTGTAGTACTGGCACAGACAAGTCTAAGTCCACCCACAACTAAAGGCCTGTCTCCTATGAAGAAACAGGGGCGGGAATTATGTCAAAGGATCCAGAGGGAGACACCAAGCAGAGAACCTGCAACAGTGTCCACTAGGGAGTCAGAGGGGACAGCCCAGAGGAACTCTGCCTGGAGATGTGACCAAACAAGGGAACAGAAATAGGCCCCACAGTTGTAGAGCGCACCCCTCTTTCCCTCCCCCCGCCCCCCCCAGCTTCCTCTTCTTGGACTGATGGATGGCCATCTTGGTTGGTGCCAGGAGGAAGTTGAGGAGGTCCTGCAACTTTGTGGGGCCATGGATGGGGTGTGCATAAATGAGGAAGTGCAGGTAAAAGTACAGCCAGAACCTCAGTAAGAGGTTCTGGAGGAGCCAAAAGAAGGGCTGCAACCTGATGCACCCTACATAGAGGTGTGCCAGTGTCTCCCTCTTGCTGCTAAAGACAGACTGATGTTGGGGGAGTTTGTGGACTGTACCAGGTACACACCTGCGCTCATGGCTCCGTGGAAAAGCTGCCTACTAATATCCCTAGAGGGCTGTGGAGTAAAGGTTGCTCCTCAGGTGGCAGCAGGTCCTGCCAGTTGGTGTCAGGGCAGGACACGACAGCGAGGAAGTGGATGGTAAGAAGCACACGCACTCCCTCTCATCACAGTCTAGGAGGTCAGAGAGTCTGATACCACCAGCCAGAACCATCCTCTGGTGCATCAATGGGGGCTCCACCACCTGCACACTCAGGTGTGGATTGTGTAGTACGGATCCTGCTAGGAGTTCCTCCCCCTCAGCAGCTGCTATGGACCTGCTTGCTGAGACTAGCTTCCAGGTCCTGATAAAAGGACTAGCAGCTCAGACAGGTCTCCTGTTGGAAGATATGTAGTCAATGACACAGGGGATTAGAGGAAGAGAAAGAACGGTCTCCTGGTTAAGGCACTTAAATACTGCCCTAGGGAACTGAATCCTATTGCTTCCTATTCCAGAGTTCCTATGTGATGCTAGTCGAATTGCTTAAACAAACAAAAACTTTCCAGAGGTGGTCACTATTTGTGTATTCCTCATTTTCTGGGTGCTGGAATGGAGACTGTAGGGTCTGATTTGCAGACATGCAGAACACTCACAATTGTACCTGAAATCGGTGGGAGTAGTGCTCTGAAAGTGCTCTACAATGCTAAGTAAAACTTGGGGGAGGGAAAGGAGGGAAAACCGATTCAAGACATTCCAAATTGGGTGCCCAAAATTAGTGGATACTTTTGACCTTTGTCTTCGTGCCTCAGATCCTTATCTATAAAATGGGGATAGTAACACCATCTCATCTCAAGGGGGAGGCCTGTGAAAATAAATTATTATTTTTGAAGCACTCAGATTGTGCAATGATGAGCACCACAGAAACCCTCATGAGGAAATTAATACTTCTGCTCTGAATACAGAGATTGTATAGCGTGCAATCAATAAAGGATGGAGACACACTGAGAATACAAAAAGAAAAAAGATTAGCTGTAGCTCACGAAAGCTTATACTCAAATAAATTTGTTAGTCTCTAAAGTGCCACAAGTCCTCCTTTTCCTTTTGCGGATACAGACTAACACAGCTGCTGTTCTGAAACCTGAGAATACAAAAATATTCCATTACTGCTCATTAAGTGAGCAGTGACAATCCTGTGCACGGAATTGAACAGGGGTCGTTTGGAAAAGAAAAAAATAGTATGTGATCACGTAATTATCATAATGCACGCATACAAGGGGCCAAATTAAGGTGCACTGTGCAACCTTAATTCTGACATTTCGTAACTTTAATAAATAAATTCACCTTTCAAATTCACCAACAATACACCTGTTAAATGTAATGTTCTAAAAATATAACTACTTAACTAGCTTGCTCACCATGATTCACAGCATCAAGGATTACAGTCACTTAACTATACAATTCAGTGGATCCTAAGTGTTCTGGGGGTTAAAAGTAAGAGTACCATTACAGCCAAACACAAGGGAGTGATTTAGTCATTAAAACAGTTTTTCTCCTGCACTCTGATTCAGACAACACTGGATTATAAATTGCTCCATTTTTAAAGTCAGATAAAAAGGGGACACTGCAGGAAGGTAAGTACCACTGGTGTGATTACTATTGGCTGTTTTCAGGGTTAAACTGGACAAATCTCAAAATAATCAGCAAAATACTGGCTACAAAAATTAGCCTCTCCCCCATCTGCACTCAGATACTACAGAGATTGGCAGCAGTAGAGAACTGCAACATAGGAAATGCTTTTTAAGCCATCAACTCCTTTTAGAGTTTTATATTCCCTATTCCTCTTTCTCCTGACCTGGGAAAAGGGGAGGGGAGATGAGACATTATTCTGGGGAGCAAAGGAAGCACGAGAAAAAAACAAACAGGATACCCTTGGGAAATGATGGAAAATGACTCAAGAAGCCAAGATGGCGGCTTCCTACTGGGTTAAAAAATAAAATGCAACCTCTTTCAGGCTTCCCTTGATGCAAGCAGAAGGGAGATTGCTCAAAGCCTTTGAACCCACGCTTAGGGCTGAGAAGGAAGGCTTGGGCTTACTACCCGGTATACAAAGGAAACCGTTTCTCGGTTTCCCAAAACTGGAACTAGATGTAGGTTTCTTTTCTGGGAAGCTAAACTTGTTGTCTGACATGTCAGGTAGAGTAAAATCCAGGGGTTCTTTAAAAAGAGAGGAACCTCCCGCACACACAACTCCGTGGCCCAGGAGAAGAGGTATTGTAAAGAGCTGGGATGAGCTAGCCCCCCTAAAACCAAGTCTAATACTCAGCGAGCCACTAGGGAAGAACAGAGGATGCTGGTGGAAACCCTTAAATGTTTTGAGCAATATAGTTCAGATTGTTTGCCCAAGGGGCTTAGTTAGGTTCCTGCTACCCACACCCTTTAGGGGAAATGAAAAAACAAACAAACCCAGAACCTTCACCTCATCTAACCAGCCAATAAGTAGTTTAAGAACGGCAGGGCATTTGATTTTTTAGAGACCCCATTCTCACACCCAGGGGACCTTTTAGATTCTTTTCTCAGTAAGAAAAATTTGAATCCATGCTTGGGATAACTGGCTTTCTCCCCTCAGACATTCAGTAACAAATACTCCCTGCGCAGATTTGACAAGACAAAACAATCAGCCCACTTACAGAGTGGGCACTCTCTGTCGTCTTGGACTGGGAAGAAATTCTGCAAAACCAACATGCCTCAGTACTCAAATTCTTCAAAAGGTTGGGGGGTGGCGGGGAGAAGAGAGGCAAGAGAATGGGAGTGTTTCCTGCATAGCACCCAGTTGTAATGAAGAGTTACCTCTCACCTACAGAAGGTTGCCGTAGAGTAGGATGGAAGAAAAGTTATTTCCAAACTCTCAAAACTAAGGGACTTCTGAATGTTTCCTTCTTAAAATATACCAAAAAAACCCAACAAAATAAGTACTACAGTTTGAGCCCTTTTAAGGTTCTGAATGTTGTGGCACCAGCTAGTAAGAAGAAGAAAGAAAGAAAGAAAGAAAAAAAAAAAAAAGCTTTCCTTAGGTGACTGTCTACATCAGAATCTCCTGATGTGACTCATTGTTACAAAAATTCACTAGCAACAAAGCAGGACCTAGTGACATCTTTAGCAAGAAAGAGTTTAATACCTGGATAGATAAGGTCTTAAAGTAAAAAGAAGGTATTTATTCTAAAATAATGCTGGTTAAGCTTTATTTTTTTAAAAAAGTAGCAATTTTCAGTTGCTATTAAAACAGCAGTAAAAAGGCTACTATAAAGAATCTTAATCAGCTTCATAGTTTGTGGATAACATTGTTATTTATGTATTGGGAGCCATGTCGTAACAGTTCACTTATAGCTGAACACTTCCTGCCTAATGACATGAATGAGTCAGCCAAGAAAATCCATATCTTTTTTGAAAACCAAAATAGATTTACTATGACAAAGCTCAAATTGCACACTCCGATTCGGAAGACAGCACTCTGATGCTCATTTCCTTTTGGAACGGAGACTGCCCTTGAGTGAAGGAAAGCAATGCAATCCTCCCACATAAGCAAGACTAACACAGACTGCGATGAGGAGATGGTAACTAGAAGGCAGTAACCATGAAACTGAAGTAAAAAACCTAAGTTAGACATTTAGATATATCTACCTCTTACACATACTTCCTCCAAATCCGAATGTATTACTAATATGTACAATTTGGCAAGTGAAGAGAGAAGGACTAGACCCTGGAGACCCATGAACACCCAGGATAGGTAGTGGGGGGGATCTCCACAGGAGCTTTGAAGTGAAGTGCAACCACATCAGCGGTAAGCCTAGTGTACAGGTAGAGGGTTCCTAGAGTCTCTCTTTCAGCCAGGGGTAGGAAGGATAGATATATTTTTCAATGCTATCCACAGGCTTTGGGCACACTGTTCTATATGCATCAGGCAGAGAAAACAAAAGTACATTCAGCAAGGGAAGATGGAACCAATGCACCAGACAGTTCTGTGGTGAAATATCCTCATTTGATCACTAATTTGCTTCTCCATTGGAGAAGCAGTGAGCCTGGCAGATAAACAACAAGCCAGCCTCTAAATTGAAATTGGCTTTTTTTTTTTTTAAATAAAGTTATCCAGTGTGATTTTACATCCAAATTAAGAGGCAACTCCAACAATTTTAACAGAATGGCGAAGTTTGAGTACAGCCTTGTTTAATAAGGACTGTTTCTCTAGGTTGTATTTGTTAAAAATTATGTTTGATCTTGATGGGCAAAATATTTTTTTTTTTTAACCAATTAAGATAATTGATGGTCCTTAAGTTTATAGGCTTTCAACTAAGTAATTACACCTACACGACTGGATTTTCATAAAAACCAAGTTATTTTATTCCCAGATTGTTGTCAGACAGTAAAACAAAGGGGAAAAAAAACCCCACTAACATCAGGTAGCACCAGCATGTGTAACCCAAGACAGGAAAAAAAGTTAAACTTCACATTTGATTTTCTACAAGGCGGACACTGCAGATAAATGCCACTTTAAACTGACTAAGCAATTACAGCTGTCTAGATACCAGAAGAAGGCCTCTTAGTTTTCTAAGTATCGGATACTTACTGAACGTCTTACAGATGTCAGAGACAGCTTTGAAGACTCTATCAGAGAAATTCACTTTCACCTTCACATACTTCATATTTGGAAGCTGAAGGCGGAGTAATTTGTGTTGAGGAGTGAACTGGAGCTTAGCATCAGCTTGTATCCCATACTTATCCAAGGTCCAGTGAGTTTTAAGGAGCCAGGTTCTCTTCTTTTCCCACCATAGCGCATGATCTGACCAATCTTTCTTGACATCTAGAGGGGGAAAGTAATTTGAAAAAATAGATTAAGAACCATTTCTACTTCTACTGAAAAATATATTCATTAAAAAAGTGACAGTCAACATGAAATCTGTTAAATGCAGTGTAAGTACCTTTCCCAGACCCGAACAGCTCTGTGTGGCTCAAAAGCTGGTCTTTCACCAACAGAAGTTGGTCCAATAATCGATATGGTCTCACTCACCTCTTTCGAACATGAAATCTAGTCAGTTTCAAATAAGTATTTTAAGATACCTTATTTGTATTCCAATAGCACCTAGTGGCCACAACAAAAAACAACGGGACAGTGATTTCAGAGGTTGTAGAAATACAGTGAGCAGTTATACAGTTTTTCTGGCAGCACCTAAGCAGTTAGCAAACCGGTATGTTGTAACCACTTGCTTTTTGAGTAAGCAGTTTAGTCTCCTTGTTTCTTTGCGCTTCCCTTGTCTGTTACATGCATCTGTTGTTTATTCTCTTCTACTTAGATTGGAAGACACTCCTTAAGGCAGGGACTGTCTCTTAAGTATCTGTACAGCACCTAGTACAGGGGGCTTCTTGGCACCACTGCAATATTAATTATTAGTGACAAGACAAAGGCTAGGGGGGAAACAGAGGCACAAAAAGTTCAAGTGACTTACTAAGGATCTCACAGCCAGACAGTAGTGGGGCAGAGAGACCTGGGTTGTTTCTAAGTCCCTGTCCAAGATCTCAGACTGAAGGCATCTGCTGCTCATTTCCTTTGTCAATTTTTGAGGTTTTACAGTCATTGCTTAGGTTTATCTCCCATGTTGCAATACAAGAGATCCACGCAACCAAAAGATGAAACAGGTCACCTACACAGGGACAGAAGTGTAACTAATTTTACACAAAGTGCCCTTAAATGAATAAAACGAGAACGATATTTCCTCACTTGTTACCTATAAACAATAGGGTATGAGGTTTTCAAACAGAAGCATGGATTTTTTTAAACCTCCCTTTCAGAGTAATCTAGTGAAAAAACGTGATTTAACCCCATACTCTACCCCATCACAAATAACTTGTACTAACATTAAGATATCACAGACTTTTTGAAAATCAGGCCTCTTTATAAAAGTCAAATTGGGACCCCCGCCACCAAACCAAACCAAAGGCATCTCAGATAGATAACCTACACACACACACACACACACCCTGCAGCACATACTGTGTGTTGCAAAACGCAGAATGGAAGTCCACACTCCCACATGCTGTATGACACTGCCTCTGAGTCTTTTGTGCTTCAGACATGACAAATGCGGTTTCCCCCATTACACTTTTAAGATAAGTATATCAACAACAATCCAAGTGCTACAGTGAACTTCTTTGACATTTGTCTACAATTCCATAGGGGGAGAATATACATAGAGAATAATGACACAGATCCTTCCTCAGGATCCAACAAGCTAGTTAGATTTACTTGACTTGAGGCAAGGGAGAGCGCAATTCATGAACAATGTTAGGATTTATTGCTTACACTGTTCTCTCCTTCTTCAATCCTCCTATTATCACCTTGTCTCTCTTGACGTCTTAATACATTAGACCCCGTGTGGTAAGGCAGATCCTTAGTGTTGCCAAATCTCATTTGCACTGGTTAAATGGTGCAAAGGGGACTTAAAGTTGCCTTAAGTGGGCAAATGAGGATCTTCCCAAGTGTGGGGGGAATCCCTGGCTGGTTTAGAACTGGTTACACACTTCTAACCCCTCCCCTCTCACAACAACATAAAGAGTCGAGCCACACAGTGTGCTCTGCCAGCAAGAATCACTGGAGCAAAACAGCATGTACAAGATTTGAGGCTATTCTAAAATTATGCTGTGGGTCAGGTCAGCTGCCAAAACTAGCGACAAAAATGCTCCCCACATCCTCAACTGGTGTGTTGAAAGCTGCTCCACTGCACTTGAGGATTCACTTTTTGAAGATAGTGGGCTATGTGTCGGCATAAAAAAAGTTTAATCAAAAATGAAAGTCCGCTATACATATTTTTATTGCAAATAAAAAACAAATCCTTCCACAGAAGGTCATCTACATGTATGCATGAGATTCCTAAAAAGTTTACCAAAATTAGAGGTTCATTCATAAAGTAAGTATTTACAGTACAGTACAGCTAGCAAGAGATGTTAAGAGTAAAAAGAAGGGTTTCTTCAGGTATGTTAGCAACAAGAAGAAAGTCAAGGAAAGCGTGGGCCCCTTGCTGAATGATGGAGGCAACCTAGTGACAGAGGATGTGGAAAAGGCTAATGTACTCAATGCTTTTTTTGCCTCTCTGTCTTCACGAACAAGGTCAGCTCCCAGACTACTGCACTGGGCAGCACAGCATGGGGAGGAGGTGACCAGCCCTCTGGGGAGAAAGAAGTGGTTCGGGACTATTTAGAAAAGCTGGACAAGCACAAGTCCATGGGGCCGGATGCGCTGCATCCGAGAGCGCTAAAGGAGTTGGCGGATGTGATTGCAGAGCCATTGGCCATTATCTTTGAAAACTCATGGCGATTTGGGGAAGTCCTGGACGACTGGAAAAAGGCTAATGTAGTGCCCATCTTTAAAAAAGGGAAGAAGGAGGATCCTGGGAACTACAGGCCAGTCAGCCTCACCTCAGTCCCTGGAAAAATCATGGAGCAGGTCCTCAAGGAATCAATTCTGAAGCACTTAGAGGAGAGGAAAGTGATCAGGAACAGTCAGCATGGATTCACCAAGGGAAAGTCATGCCTGACTAATCTAATTGCCTTCTATGATGAGATAACTGGCTCTGTGGATGAGGGGGACAGCGGTGAACGTGTTGCTCCTTGACTTTAGCAAAGCTTTTGACATGGTCTCCCACGGTATTCTTGCCAGCAAGTTAAAGAAGTATGGGCTGGATGAATGGACTATAAGCTGGATAGAAAGTTGGCTAGATTGTCGGGCTCTATGGGTAGTGATCAATGGCTCCATGTCTAGTTGGCAAGCCGGTATCAAGTGGAGTGCCCCAAGGGTCGGTCCTGGGGCTGGTTTTGTTCAATATCTTCATAAATGATCTAGAGGATGGTGTGGATTGCACCCTCAGCAAGTTTGCAGATGACACTAAATGGGAGGAGAGGTAGATACGTTGGAGGGTAGGGATAGGATACAGAGGGACCTAGACAAAATAGAGGATTAGGCCAAAAGAAATCTGATGAGGTTCAACAAGGACAAGTGCAGAGTCCTGCACTTAGGACAGAAGAATCCCATGCACCGCTGCAGACTAGGGACCGAATGGCTAAGCAGCAGTTCTGCAGAGAAGGACCTAAGGGTTACAGTGGACAAGAAGCTGGATATGAGTCAACAGTGTGCCCTTGTTGCCAAGAAGGCCAATGGCATTTTGGTCTGTAAAAGTAGGGACATTGCCAGCAGATCGAGAGACGTGATCGTTCCCCTCTCTTCGACATTGGTGAGGCCTCATCTGGAGTACTGTGTCCAGTTTTGGGCCCCACACTACAAGAACGATGTGGAAAAATTGGAAAACGTCCAGTGGAGGGCAACAAAAATGATTAGGGGACTGGAATACTTGACTTATGAGGAGAAGCTGAGGGAACTGGGATTGTTTAGTCTGCGGAAGAGAAGAATGAGGGGGGATTTGATAGCAGCTTTCAACTACCTGAAAGGGGGTTCCAAAGAGGATGGGTCTAGATTGTTTTCAGTGGGAGCTGATGACAGAACAAGGAGTAATGGTCTCAAGTTGCAGTGGGGGAGGTTTAGATTGGATATTAGGAAAAACTTTTTCACTAGGAGGGTGGTGAAACACTGGAATGCGTTACCTAGGGAGGTGGTGGAATCTCCTTCCTTAGAAGTTTTTAAGGTCAGGCTTGACAAAGCCCTGGCTGGGATGATTTAGTTGGGGATTGGTCCTGCTTTGAGCAGGGGGTTGGACTAGATGACCTCCTGAGGTCCCTTCCAACCCTGTTGTTCTATGATCACCTGTGTATTTCATAGACTGATAGACTCTAAGGCTAGAAGGCACCAGACTGATCATCTATGTTACACTGGAAATCAGAACTACTCTCCACGCCACCCCCACAATTCCTGGGTGAATTAGATGATGCCTTTTAGAAAAGCATCCAGTCTCGACTGAAAAAATTCCAGTGATGAAGAACCCTTTTGAACTTTTGTTAGGATTTCAGACTTTATCAACAATGAAAAGGAAGCTTACTAAAACTGCGCTGCAAAGTACATCCATTGATGGAGAGGCTTTGCCAATCCTCTGGTGTTATATTAAAAGCAGATTCTCTTGTGATCAGAGAATTAGTTGACCTGAGTTACAGCCGATAGTCTTTTTACAGTACAGGCGAATCACATCATACCCGCATTTAACTTACACGAATTCAACTATACGTGCTTGGCAAAGAAAAATAAGGTACCTGTAAATAGTGCGGGCGATTCCGCTCACCACTCCACTCAATGGAGCGTATGGCCCAGAGTGAGCGTGAGATGGGAGACATAAATCTACTGTTCCCCCAGTCAGTCTCAGTTCCCTCGTGCCTCATATAGTGTGAGCATCTCGCTGCACCGGAGTGTGATTCTAGTATTTAAAAATACTATACTTATTTTTCGTACAACATGGCCCTTAAACGCAAGCCAACTACTTCATCTGGTGCTCAACTGAAGAAACAGCGATCTGTTCTAACACTGGAGAAAAAGCTGGCTGTGTTGGACTTTTGAGAGACGGTATGTCAGTCTCCGTGGCACGTAAATATGGCTGCAGCAAATCTAGCATCCGTGCCATCAAGATTCGAGAGAGAAAAATTCATCAAGCCGTGGCATCAAGTGCTCCAATAACTGCTAAGGTGATGAGCCAGGTGCGTGATAAGATTTTAGTGAAGACTGAAAAGGCATTAAACTTATGGCTAGAAGACATGAACCGTAAACATGTGCCTATCGAAGGCAACATGTTGCGAGAAAAGGCTCTTGGCCTCTACGCGCTGTTCAAACCTCCCGCCGAAGAGGGACAGACTTCTGAGGAGAAGGAATTCAAAGCCAGCCACGGTTGGCTTAACAGTTTTAGGAACCGCTTCAACCTCAAAAATGTGCAGACCACTGGTGAAGCTGCATCTGCCAATGAAAAGGCAGCAAAAGCCTACCCTGAACAATTAAAGAAAATCATAGAAGAAAAGGCCTATCTTCTGGAACAAGTTTTTAATGCTGACGAGACTGGGCTCTTCTGGAAAAAAAATGCCCAACCGCACTTACACTTTGAAATCAGAAAGACAAGCCCCTGGCTTCAAAGCAGCTAAAAGACCGTGTGACTGTTGCTTTGTGGCAATGCAGCTGGCCATTTAATAAAGCCGGGCTTGCTCTACAGGGCTGCAAATCCCCGTGCCCTAAAAGGCAAGAACAAAAATCTCCTGCTTGTGTTCTGGCAACCAAATAAAAATGCTTGGGTGATGGCAGCATTATTTCTGGATTGGTTCCACAAGTATTTCATTCCGGAGGTCAAGCGGTACCTCAAAGAGAAAGGACTTGACTTTAAAGTGTTGCTGATCGTAGACAATGCTCCTGGCCACCCTGTGGCACTCCAGTTTGCGCATAACGACGTTGAAGTCGTCTTTCTCCCCCCCGCCAATACCACCTCCATCCTCTCAACCAAGGCGTGATTCACTGTTTCAAGGCCACGTATAAGAGGCTTACATTCTCACGGACACGTAGCACTGTGGATGCTGATCCCAATCTTAATGTGCTGGAAGTCCTTCCACACTGCCGATTGCATCACTTATATTAAGCAGGCAATGGATGCAATTAAGCCTGAAACAGTCAATGCATATTGGCAAAACCTATGGAAAGAATGTGTGAATGATTTTAAGGGTTTCCTGACCATTGATAAAGAAGTGAAACGCATTGTTCAGGTGGCCAGGCAAGTGGGTGGTGATGGCTTCGTCGACAGCCTTGAGGAAAAAATTGAAGAATTAATTGAGAGCCATAGAGAAAACATTGACTAACAAAGAGTTAGAGGAACTGATAAAATGGTCTACAGAAAATGAAGATGACGACGACGACGACCAAGAAGAGCCAGCAAGTTGGAATCTTCATAAATTTGTTGAAGTGTTCCAAGCGGCGAAAGACTTGAATGATTTAATTTCTGAATATGATCCCTCTATGGAACGAGGCCTCAAAAATCACACGTAGCATTAGGGACAATTTGAGACCATATCAAGAAATGTTTGAGCAGCTCAAGAGACAACAGCGACAGTTGCCGATCACCATGTTTTTCAAGGAAAAACAACCAGCAGCAGATGAGCCTATGCAATCAACTTCTTGAGCTGAACCAGAGCCAATCACTTCGTGTACAACTCGGTCTCCGTCAACTCTGTCTCCTGGATCGGCATCAAGCTCTGACGACCCCCTGTAATTACCCCCCCTTATTACCCCCTGTAATTAAAAATACAGTACTGTAAAATTGTATTTTGCACAAGTACTCTATTATATACTGTACATTACTGTATCCATATTACTGTACAGGGGTTGTATACACAAAACCATGTACAGTATATTGTACTTCATGGGCAATTTAAGAAATTTTCAAGGGTAATTTTGACTATATGTGATTTTCGCCTTACGCACGGACTTTAGAACCTCTCCCCCGTCTAAGATGCAACTCCACTGTAGATGTTAGTGGTCTTCTCCACCTCTAAAATCTAGGAGTTTAAAGAACTAGCTAACATGCAAGCACCAAAACAAGCATTTTTAAAATAGCCAACCTTAAAAAGGCAGATGACTGACAGTACAAATGCCATATAATGAAATAATATATTCTAGGAGTTTTATTATAAAAAACATTTCTGCAAGCACATCTCTGAACTTCTGAAGCTAACTGATGCTCAGACAAGGAGAGATGGAAGAAGAATCTGAATTACAATGAATCTTCCTTCTTTATACCTGCATTCTATCTTGATCTCAGGATCCCTAAGAAAGTTCACAGAATATAAAGAGACAGTTTCTTTAAGCATGCAAAAAAAAAAAAAAAAAAAAAAAATCCTATTGGTAGAATCCTGGAGCTAGAAAGTGGGAATGTCAGCTAGACTTTTCAGCAGCTTTGTACAATCAAATTAAACAAAACCAAATATAGAAAAGCATGCAAACTTGCACAAGCCTTGGCTACTCTCGAAAATCTGATCTATCACTACAATGAACTTTGGACATGAAGTCCAGCTTCTGCTATCCTGAAAGTTTATGAAATTGGCACTGAAAATAGAGTCAATTTGAATCTCTAACACTTGTCAAGTATCAGAGGGTAGCCGTGTTAGTCTGTATTCACGAAAACAACAAGACTAACAGATTTATTTGAGCATAAGCTTTCGTGGGTAAAAACCCCACTTCTTCAGACGCATGGAGTGAAAATTACAGATGCAGACATAAATATACTGACACATGAAGAGAAGGGAGTTACCTCACAAGTACAGAGCCAGCGACTGACAGGGCCAATTTGATCAGGGTGGATGTAGTCCACTCCCAACAATAGATGAGGAGGTGTCCATTCCAGGAGAGGCACAGCTGCTTCTGTAATGAGCCAGCCGCTCCCAGTCCCCATTCAAGCCCAAATTAATGGTGGTAAATTTGCAAATGAATTTTAGTTCTGCTGTTTCTCTTTGAAGTCTGTTTCTGAAGTTTTTTTGTTCAAGTATGGCTACTTTCAAATCTGTTATAGAATGTCCAGGAAGACTCAAGTGTTCTCCCACTGGCTTTTGTATGTTACCATTCCTGATGTCTGATTTGTGTCCATTTATTCTTTTAAGTAGGGACTGTCCGGTTTGGCCAATGTACATGGCAGAAGGGCATTGCTGGCACATGATGGCATATATAACATTAGTAGTCGTGCAGGTGAATGAGCCTCTGATGGCGTGGCTGATGTGTTTGGGTCCTCTGATGGTATAACTTGTGTAACACTGATGGTGTAACACTTGTGTAACTTCAGGGTTACAGAGGGTGGACTTGTGCTTTAAAGAAAAAAAAAAATCAAGCAGCAATTTGCATGGCACTGTCTTTGGGCCAAGACGAACGCTCTGCATACAGTAAGAAATGTTGTGCATTACGAAAGGTAAAAATCAAACAGTTATGCAAAGAATCTTGTAACTACCTTACAGATAGTTAGGTTTCTTTATTCAAACAAAACTCGCTAGATTTACAAATGCAGTTCTATAGGTGGTCATTTAAAAAACAGCAAGTTTCTAAAAAGACAGCTTGGATAAAACTACATTTAGTAATAGCCCCATTAGGTCAGACTTCAATGACCATGTTAGGTTTAGGAATTTTTTGTGGTTTCTGATGTTGCATTTTATAACTTGGATCTCACATTTTGTTACCAGTTGTTAAAGTTAGTTTTGCAGAGAGAGACTTGAAAGTGTTTCAATTATGTCCTATCATAGGTTTCTAAATGTTCATTAAAATGTCTCACTTGTCTACTGACTAATTTGTCTTGGTAACAGTTGTGTGACAGCAGGAGAGGGGTTTTTGCTTGTGTTCAATAATTGCAGTGCATACATTTCCTACTACTATTCCAAATAGTGAATCTGAGTGTTTAACAAGGATCTCAAAATTACTTTTCACAAGGATTAAGACTCCCTACAAACCTAAGACTCAGATATGTATAATATCCATTTGAGAGAGTTATGGACCTTGAAGCAGTGGTGATCATGCGTCCAGAGTCACACAACGAATCACAGGAGAGGTAGGAACAGAACCAGAAGCTCTGACTTGCAGTAGCAAGCTTTAACTATTAAATTATACTCACTAGCTGCTACTTTTAGCTATGAAATTTACTTGATTGTACAGCAACTGTGTCATTTTAAGGTAAGTACTGTATAAACATTTAAACTCAGTAAGACTTTACTGGCATGACCAGCTGGACAAGTATCAAAGGGACAGACCTCTACGATTAGGATGGACTGATTTACGAAGTGATTTTAATTAAATCAACAAGCAGAAAGTCTTCATAATAAATAATAATTGATTTTAATCAGGTTTTGTATTTGTACTTTAGTTATTTTTTTCCAGAAGTGCTAGTTCTCATTTGTTGGTAACCAATAAAACATGCTGATTTGCACCTAAATAGTTTTTCAACTAAATTGGTGCTTCTTTTTCTACCAGAAAAAGGACACACTTATAGCTATACTTAAACAAAACAATTATATAGCTGAATTTACATTTATTCAGATTCTTAATTTTTTACTTTACGTTAAACGTGCTGGACACCTACAAAAAAAAGTTCACCAAAACATGTTTTGCATTTAAAACAAAAAGGAAGCATTATCTGTAGCTTTCCTCTTTCTCACTCCCAATGGGTTTCTTAACTTTGAATTAGTCAAACATTGACCTGAGCTAGCGGCATAAACTGAAGTGAAGAAAATATTCTCTGCACACACGCAGAAGATGCTACTGTGGTCAAAATCCAGCTTAGCACTTCTAACTCTGGTTCCAGATGCATGGCCAGTGACTTCCATGCATTCGGTGGCCTGACTTTTTTTTTTTTTTTTTTTAAAAACAAACAACTTGGCAGCAAATATGTAGGATATATTTATTTTAAATCATTACAATAAATTTAGGCCTTAACATAAGCTGTCAATTTCAAAATAGGCTTATTTTTAATAATAAACCTTATTTAAATTCAAAAATCCAATCTTTATTTTTAATCAGTTTGTATTCATCCTGTCTAGAGGTGCTAGTCATGAGTAGGCAAGATCCCCCCAGAAGGGGGGTACATGCTGTGTCCATTTGTCTGCAATTACAAAGCAGACCTCAACCAGGCTGAGCCACTGGTGCAATACAGCGAGGATACGCACACGTGCGCATGCACACTCTTTTTCTCCTGGTCACTAACTCTTAGGCCTGGTCTACACTACAAAGTTGGGTCGACTAAGCAGCCTTGTGTTGATCTCGTTGTGCACGTGGTCTACACTCCAATTTGTCTCTCACTGATGTAAGTGCCCGACTACAGCAATGCAATGACATCACCTCCCCAAGTGGTGTTGAGCCACAGCTGACGTACTATAAAGGTCAATGCAGCATGAGTGGAGACACTACATTACTTTTGTCAACCCTAATAGTTCTCCAGCAGCACTCCCACATTGCCCAACACTGACGGCTCTGGTCACAATTGTGAATTACTCTGCTCCGGGGGTCACAGAGACTGGAAGCCGCTTCCCTTCCCTTCCCCTCCCCTCCCCGGCCTTTGAAGCCCCATGAAGTTTTGAAATGCCTTTTCCTGATTATGCAGTTTGACAAGCACATCTAGCAGCTCTCCATTGTTTGGTGCAACTGCCCAGCTGACCATGCTGGCTACATGCTAGAGACATACTCTGGCTTGCAGTAGACAGGAAATATTAGATCCCCTGGGCCTGTGGGGAGAAGAGTCTGCTCAAGCACAGCTAAGGACCAGCCTTAGGGTATGCCTACACAGCAAAGAAAAACCCATGCCCGCTGACTTGGGCTCGTGCCGCGAGACTGGTCCGTTGCTGTTCAGACTTCCAGGCTTGGACTGGAGCCCAAGCCCTGGGACCCTCCCACCCTGCAGGGTCCCAGGCTCCAGCCTGAGCCTACAAGTCTACACAGCAATGAAACAGCCCCACAGCCTGAGCCCAAGTCAGTGGGCACAGGCCAGCTGCAGGATTTTTTGTTGCTGTGTAGACATGTTCACATTCCTATGGGTATGTGCCAGGCGACTGCATGGGGAATGCAGGAAAACAGCTACGACAGAGACAAGCAGCAGTGCTGCATGAAAGCAAAAGAACTGCATCAAGCACATCAGAAAGCCAAGGCGGCCAACAGTCAATCTGGTGCCGAGCTGCAGACCTGCTGCTTTTGAAACAGCTGAGTGCCATACTTTTCAGAAAAAAGAAAAGGAGTACTTGTGGCACCTTAGAGACTAACCAGTTTATTTGAGCATGAGCTTTCGTGAGCTACAGCTCACTTCATCGGATGCATAGCATATCGTGGAAACTGCAGAATCTTCTGCAGTTTCCACGATATGCTATGCATCCGATGAAGTGAGCTGTAGCTCACGAAAGCTCATGCTCAAATAAACTGGTTAGTCTCTAAGGTGCCACAAGTACTCCTTTTCTTTTTACGAATACAGACTAACACGGCTGTTACTCTGATACTTTTCAGAGACGCCCCCGCCACCCCACACACCTGAGCTGCAGATACCTAGCATGAACAGTGAGGAGGATGGAGTACATGTGACCAGAGGATCCACCTATGCTGCAGGCCAGGACTTGTTTGAAACTCTACTGCAGTGCAGTGCACCCTGACAGTCAAGCACAGGTGAGGCCGATGCAGGGGAAGGAACAGCAGTAAGTGTGTAATTGTATTCCCTATTACAATGATGTACTGACAGTGTCCACAACTTAACAGGGTACAATTATCTATTTATTTGTACTAGAAGTGCTACTGGTGCAACAAATACTGAAGGGAGGAAGGGGATATGAGTGTCTTGCCCCCCAAAGCTCAGCTCTGGGGGGAGGGGGCAGAGAAGCAGGAACTGGGTTGTTGTAGGGGTTCCCTTAACTTTCTACTCCTGAATGAATTTTTTTGGGTCGGTATTGTTACGAAATTACCAAAATAATTGAAACTGGGGTGATTGTATAGTGTTAGTTTGGACAAAAATATGGAGAACTTTAAAAAAAATTTGTGAGCAGAACTTTTACTTTTTTTGGCACGGAATTCCTTCAGGAGTAAATAAAGACGTAGCATTGCTAACAGCTTTTCATGCCTCTCTGTAGAGTTAGGCAAGGGATCCATGTGGAGCACTTTACATACAAACGGAAGTCCCTTGAACGCTCCTGAGACATCTCCATGAAACTTTCATGGAGGTATTCTGCAATCCTCTCCCAAAAGTTTCTAGAGATGGCAGCCCGATTTCTCCACAGTAGGACTCTCTCCCACGCCAGTCAAGGGTAACTTCGGCAGCCACCATTTCAGTGTGCAGCCTAGCAGCCGGGGGTGAAAGTAACTTAAATTTTTTACTGGTACGGTTGTATTGCAACCCCACTTCCCACCTCCACTCCCACACACTTAACTTCATGGATCCCTTTGCATGACTGATACTCTAGAATAAAACTAGTAGACAGCTACTGCATTGGTAGTAACTTTAAGGGTAAGTCTACACAGCCAATGTTAAAGTACGGCCACAGCAGCACTTTAACGGGGCTGCGTAGTTGCGGCTCCAGCGCTGGGAGAGAGCTCTCCCGGCGCCATAATAAAACCATCTCCGCGAGGGGAATAGCTCCCAGGGTTGGGAGCACGGCTCTCAGTGCTGTAAGTGGCAGTGTAGACAGCGCTACAGTGCTGGGAGCCCCTCACGGAGGTGGTTTTATTACAGCATGTGACTACACAGCCATGTTAAAGTGCTGCCATGGCAGCGCTTTCACGGCAGCTGTTTAGACACACCCTTTTGTGGAGGACTTTCCGCTTCTTCATTTGTTGCTGTTCTTTTTGATTGACAATCCCCCCCATTTCCTCACTTTAACAGGCATGTGTGTGTGTGTGTGTGTGTGTGTGTCAATATATATATATATATATCAGACAGGCAGAGGCCTGGGGGGGGTATCACAGACCAGCAAACAGCTCCAGTGGGAAAGAGGCATGAGACAGAAATTTCACCCAGGGTGCCAGCTGCTCCAGAACCCAGCTCGCGCACTGCCAAGCCCCATGCCTTGCCCCCCACTCTTGACTCCTGCCTCTGCCACCCCACAGCCACCTGCAACAGGCACAGCTGCAGAGACTGCCCCGAAGAACCTGGATACAGAAGGAAGGAGGGTCCCTGGCTCTGGTTCTCCCTGATTGCAGCCAGCTGAGCTCTCCCTTCTGCAGCTGGATGAATAATGAATGAACCCAAGGGCTGGAAGCAGAGCACAGTGCCCTGGGCACGGAGTGCAAAGCCACCCCTTTGTCCTGCAGTATGCACACAACACTCGCTCCCCAAGCTGCCTTGTCCCCAAAGGGCGCACGCATGTGGATCTGCATGCTGGAGAGCGGGTGGTCCACGGGAGAACTAGCCCAAGAGTGAACTGGGTGGGGAGCAAGGGGCTTTCTGCACAATCACACTCCTTAGTCCTGTTTGTATTGAGCTCCTTAGACCTCCCTGCCTGCTGCCTTTCAGCTCCCCTAATCTTGGAGGTCAACTCAGATTCCCTCTCCAACTACGCTTAGGGGTGGTTGGTTAGCTTGCAGAGAGGGATGTTTGTTGCAATCCATTCGGCCTTCATGGATTTCACAACACTGGGCTCCTTCCAGCAACATCTCCGCTCCAGTGAGTCGTTCCCTCTTAGCAAAGGCTGAATTATGCAGCGTGTGATTCTGCAATCAACTACATTTAATTACATTGTTCCAACAAAGGGGACAGTCACACCAGGAGCTTTCTACTGTAAATTGCGCACCTGAAACAAAAAAGACTTGACCAATAAGAGGCAAGCAGTTACCATGATGCACTCAAAAGCGAACGTTCGGAATCACATGAATGTCGTCCACCTGACAAGAAGTAAAAAAAACCGAAGGGGAGTATTTTGTTTCTAGAGAATGTAAAATATATTTAATTCAAGCGATAAATTTGATTTTTTTATTACTATTACAGTTAAACCTAGCCTATTTTACCCATTTGTACTGAATGCTTCGGCCACTTCCTTACCGGTATGCTCTATCGGCCCATACCGGCTTACTTTCATCTCGCTAGCAGCATATAGGACCAGGCAGCTTTGGGATGCCAGTAGCAGCTGTGCTCCCTGCCTTTGTTACCTTCAGGAGTGAGATACCAGCTAAAGCCATCACCACCTGTGGAAACTGGCGCCAGCATTTAGTGCTATTGCCCTATACTCCGTTTCGTGCAACTGAGCAATTCCCTCCTCCTCGTTTCCCTCACCCCGCGGGGTCATCCTCACCAGGGCTGGTGCTGCAAGTGGCACCATGCACAAGCACTCCAAAGCACAGAAGTGTCAGTAGGTATGACTTGTTTAAAAAGTTTACAGGAGCAAAGAAAGGGCAGTCTGAATCTTCTTCACTTTTGCTTTCCATTTTAACTATATGAACAACAGTAACTGTGTGTGTTTTATCTGCAGCTGCCCCTCCACACCCGTGCAATGCTGGAAGCCAGATAAGGAGGAGAAAGAAGAGGACTTTGGGTAACATGTTCAATGACATCTTACAAGCCAATGCTGCAGACCATTGCAGTGATCCAGCTAGGCTAAGCTGGGCTAACTGTGAGGAGAGAGAGGCAAACCACAAAACAAAATGAGAGATAATTTTAAGGTTTTTAAGAACTTAATAGGGGAAAACCCAAAAGATGTACCAGGAAGATAAATATAGAACAGTGTCTCTCAACCTTTCTAGACTACTGTACCCCTTTCAGGAGTCCTATTTGTCTTGCGTAACCCCAAATTTCACCAATTTAAACTGCTTGCTTACAAAAAAAAGCCAGACAGACAACTGTTACAGCACACTATTACTGAAAAATTGTATACTCATTTTTACTGTAATTATAAAATTGTAAGTACAATATTTCCGATTCCATTTGAGTGTATAGTATACAAAGCAGTGTAAACAAGACATTGTATGACATTTTAGTTTATACTGACTTTGCTAGTGCTTTTTATGTAGCCTGTTGTAAAAGCAGGCAAATATCTAGAGGAGTTCATGTACCCCCTGGAAGACCACGGTGTACCCCTAAGGGTACGCAAACCCCTGGTTGAGAACCACAGGTATAGAACATGACCAAGTACTTACCACTTACAATAAGAAGCTTCAGGTTACTAACACATTTACCTTTGTGAGAGTTTGTACATGGTACTCTTCCTTACTCTGTGCAGTTAAGAACAATGCCTTTGGCATTAAACAAAATAGAACAAAAGATTACGCATGCTGTTTCATTTCAGAGAAGAATCAACTTTCCCCCTCCTTGGCTGGAAGTCCAGCTTCAGTCTTGATGTCCTATTCTTTGCTTCTCTTTGGCCTGAAGTGCTGCATAGATTCAGTGTTCCTGTGGCTGTACTTCTTTGCATCAAGTTTATCCACAGGTGGGGTTCCCTCACCTAGTAGGCCCTCACTTGTCCATTAGGCACCTCTGACTGTTTGGATATCTATTGATGGAATATAGCTCATTCTCCCCATTCATATGCTTAGGTCAGAGGTGGGCAAACTATGGCCTGGGGGGCCACATCTAGCCTGTGGGACCATCATACCCAGCCCTTGAGCTCCCCGCTGAGGAGGCTGTACCCCCTCCCCTGCTGTGCCCCCTCCCCCGCAGCCTCAGCACACCACGCCACCCACACAGGAGGGGGCTGCACTCCGGGGGCAGGGGAGAGCAGGAAGGGAGGCTCACCTGCAGCCTCAGGGGAGCAGGAGGGCGGCGGGAGTGCAGCGAACACGGGTGGAGGACTCAGGAGGAGCAGCGGGTGGCTGCGCAGCTGGCTGGAGAGAAGTGGCGCTTTGAAGGGGAAAATAATCGCTGCTTCTCTCCGGCCGCTGACCGCGCCTGCTCCTCCTGAGTCCTCTGCCCATGTTTGCAGGGCTGCATTCTGAAAGGGGCTTTAGAGGGGGAGGTCCCAGGGGGCCTGTCAGGGGACAAGGAGTAGTGGGGATTGGAGATTCTGAGGGGGGCAGTCAGGGGCAGGAAGAAGACGGGGTTAGAGGAGGTATAGCCTTCCCTACCTGGCCCTCCGTACAGTTTTGGAATCCCGATGTGGCCCTCCGGCCAAAAAAAGTTAGCCTTGCCTGCTTGAGGTCCTTTGTGGGCGGGTTTCTCATGTACTGTTTTCAGGATCTATTTTCATCCAACATCTTTTTGAGCAATTTCCTTTCAGTATTTTCCCTGGATTCCCTTCAGTACATCTGTAGGTTTTTTCCCCCTTCTACTTTCTCTCTCTAATGCTCTGCTCATCTACGCAGGTCTATTTTTTGCCGCTCCTCCTGACTTGAAACTGTTCCTATTTTCCTTCTCCTCCCCCCCGCCCCGGTCTCATTTCCCAGCCCTTTAAAATTAAAGAACAGGAGAATAAAATCACCTCAACTCCTACTCCAGCTCAGCATCTTGATTTTTCTTCTTCCCTCCTTCTCTAACAGCTTTTTCCAACTGCCCCTGTCAGGTGGGCTCCAAGCCCGCTCCCCAGCTCGAGCTGCCCTCTCAGTGGCTCTCTCCCCACCCCGGCACAGCATTCAGTGCTGCTGCATCACAGCTGCAGGAGGTGTTAGTGCCAGGGTCAGGGTTACCACCCTGTGAGCAAAGGGCCTGGAAGGTGAACACTGCAGACAGCCTGGAGAAGGAAGAGCAGACAGCAGGAAGACCTAGGCATCCAAGCAGGAAGAGTAGAGGGAGATTCACCAGCACATAATGGGGCTTTTCCAGTAGCAAACTGATGCTGCAGTCTCACTCAGGCTCAACAATCACAGTCTTGCTTCCCTTTGCGGTCCATGGAGAAAGCCATCACATCACCTCCCTACACCCTACCCCCAACATTCCATGGGGCATCAGTGGCCACATCCCTACCCCTACACACTGGGGGACCTTAAGGACAACTACAGCTTCACATATACAGCAACCGTGGTTTTCCACAGGTGAGCGTGTGTAGGCAAGATGGACATGAATGTTTTTTCTTCATAATAAATTAGTGAACAGAACTTATGTTTTTAAATGTATGTGCTTTTAAACTGAAGATTTTTCTTTGCACTGGTTTTGTTAAAGATTAAACAGAATTTTACTCCGTATTAGTTCACAACACATGCTGCAGAGTGCCTAGCAGTTCTGAAAGCACCTTCTGACTTGTTACTGTACAGGGTGAGAACTCATAGGTTCAGTGACAAAGTGTAGTAATCCTAAATGTACAGCAAGCACCTCAAAAATCAATAGGTGCATGGTCAGCGTTATATTCATAGATGCACCCCAAGCACTCTACAATTCCTAACAGGCCCCCAAACACCAGGACCAGGTAGCTCACACTACACATTGAAAGAGCACTTTAACAGTGAGCCACAATAAAGCCTCCCTGAGCTGTACAGCTCCACGTTGAGCTCTAATAGCCTGTGTGTCTGGCTGTTCAAACTCAGCCGACAGCTGCTCCACCTCCATCCTGCAACCCAGAAGCAACTTCCCCCCCTTTGCTTCACAGATATTATGCTGGACACAGCACGGAGCTAGAACCATTGGGATTTCCCCCCCCAAGGAGATGGAATCTCGTGATTAGACAATGCCAGCATCCCTTCAGTCAATCAAAAGAGCATTCAACTGCCATTTTGCACCTGCTAAGCCAGTACTTGAATCTTTTGCTTGGTGTGGTCGAGGTGGCCGTATACAGCTTCATGAGCAAGGGGTAGGCTGGGTCACCCAAGATCACTATTTGCATTTCAGCATTGCCAATGGTAATCTGCCAGTTGGGAAAGGAAGTCCCTGCTTGCAGCTTTCTGAACAGTTCTGTGTTCGTAAAAGATGTGAGCGTCATGCCCCTTCCCTGACCAACCACTGTTGATGTCTATTAGCCATCAACTTGCATAACTGTAGAAAAGTAGCTCTCTGTTGATGTACTCTGGCAAGGTGGTTTTGTGCCAAAATAGGGAAAGACCTGCCTGCCACCTATTGCTCCCCATCCACTATGTCCCGCACACTGCGGAGAGTCACAGTCCTACATAGCAGGAAACGATTAATGGCTCTGAACACTTGCATTACAATGGCCCCCACAGTGGATTTTGCCACTCCAAAATAATTTCTCACTGACCAGTAGCAACCCAGCATTTCAAGTATCCACAGTGTGATCACCACTCGCTTCTCCATTGTCAGTGCAGCTCTCATTCTGGTGTCCCTGCACTAGAAGGCTGTGGCAGGCTCAGCATGCAGATCCAGATTTGTGGTCTTTTGCATCCCAAAGTTCTGCAGCCACTACCGGTCAACCCAAGCCTGCAATACAATACAATCCCACCAGTCAGTGCTTGTTTCTCGGGCCCAGAAGCAGTACTCCACCATCTGCAGCTGCTCCATCAACCTCACCAACAACCTTTAATTGGTTCTTGCTATGTCCCACAGCAATCTGTCCTCCAAGAAATCGTCACATGTTTCCCTGCCAATTCAGTTCTTCTTATGGCTCTGCAGATACTGGAGGATCATGTGTTCTGAGCTTGTGACACTTATGACAATAGTGCAGAGTTGTACAGGCTCCATGCTTCTGTCAGAGATGGGGGAGAGCAAGGAGGGCTGCATGGGTTTATGGGATTTAAAAAGAAAGGGGGGGGAGGGGCGGAAAAAGTTGAGATATAGATGACATGGGATGAAGACAGTTGCATACTGGGAAGTTGACCCCTTACTTCTAGTCACTCGTGTGACTTGTTTCTTTCCCACTATGCATTGCCAAAACTTCCCAGGAGGTGGGTTGCACACTGCACAGACAAGGACTCCTGATGAGTATGCATAGCTCCAAGTACAGAAGCACACAAGCAATATTCTTACTGCAGTGGCTTTATGCCAGAGTAACTTGTATCGTCCAAAGTTTGGAACATAGACAAGCCCTTAGCACAGATGTCCTCTGACAGAAAGATAACCCTTCAGCATGCCCTTCTTGGGAAGAAGATATCCCTAGAATGAGCTCAGATTGTGAACATGTGATTTGTCTGGGCATACCTGCTGTTTGTCTTACTAGCAAAGAGAAATGTGAAATTGTCTTCAATGGCAATTGGCTAGAAGCCTGCTTTACTGCAGTTTTCTAGCCAAGTAATTTCAAGAGAGAGTGCTACAAAGTCCGGTTCAACCATGCGCAGCCTCTGGGGCAGATTTGAGATACACAGAACCCAGAGCTGGTAACTGAAGGTGCTCAAACTGCAGACCCACTTATGTTCTATGTTACTGAGGAGACTGGGTCAAATTGGGGGGGGGGGGGGGGAAGGGAAACCAAAGCTTCTTTTCCTGCATCAAGAGGAATCTCAGGTCTCAACTTTCTCCATTTTATTGGATGATTCTTCTAGAGACTTTGAGCAAGAATGTGACATCACAGTAGGCTGAAACTTGAGCATTTCAAGTCCCAGCCTCTTCTCTCTCTCAAGGGAGAAGTGTGGAAGCTGCATCTAAGGTTCCAGCCTACTGTGATGGCTCACTCACTCTAGTTCTTTGGAGCTCTCCAGAAAACAGGAAGAAATAAGGATCTGAGATGTCTGGGCGTTATGTCTGGAGAAGAAAAAAGAAAAAAAAAAAGTGTTGCATCCAAGGTCAGAATATGCATATGCAAAACTAGGGCATGTGTCTACAGTCCAAATAGGGAGGTGCAGACTTTTTTTTTTTTTAAAAATAAAGACTAGGGCAAAATTGTACACAGACTGAAAGAAAGAACTTTGTTTACTTGATTGGCAATGCCACTTGGTGAACAGGGCTGCAATACCACTCAAATTTGGCCCAGCTGCCCCCCCCCCATCATGGTTAACTGCACCTCGCACAGCAGGATTAGCAGTCGCTCCCGGCAGATCCACCCATGTAAGTGCCACATTACAACAGTGCACTACCACCACCTGGTCACAGTTGTGAACTCCACTGCCCCAGGGGTCACAGCAACTGGAAGGTCCCCCTCCTCTTTAAAGCACTATGAATTTTTGAAATTCCTTTTCTTGATTGTCCAGCTTGGCAAGCCCGCTTAGTGGCTAGGTGTATACTGTATTGCTGTTCATTGTTATTTATATTAGAAGGTAGGGCCCCAGAAGTGTTTTGCCTAGGGCCCACTGATAGGTTAATCCAGCCCAGGTCCCAGTCTCTCCACCCCATAGTGTGTGAAAACCCCATTAAAAAGGCAGCCTAAATTTAAGTGTCTGAATCTGCATTAGCTGGTTCAGTTGTAGCCTAGGCTACAACATGACTTCAAACATGTTAGCTTGTGGCTTTTCAAATCCTATTAAACTGAAACAAAAAACCAAAACAAAAACATCCACACAAACAAAAGAGAACCTATGCTTTTTGCCCATCAAGACCAGGCCTGTGGATGGAAAATGGTATAGAGGCACAATGAAAAGGACTTGAGGGGATCTTCATATAGCAAAACTGAACTACTGCCAGACTTTGTTGCTGTTCATCTTGAAACCTAGATATATTTTAACAGTCTTTCAAATGTGAAAAGCACTAAAATTCCCACAGTAGTTCTAGAGACCTCTCCAAGGGCAGAACATTATGACAGGAGGACAAAAAGGTGACCGTTTACTGCATAAAATATTTAATATTAAAAATTTCCTTAGCTATTAATTCATACTGGTGTCTGCCACTGCAGTCATAGGCATGCTAGCCCATCCATCATCTCAATGAGAACGGATAGTGGTGGATTTAAGATAGAACTATTTCACATCCAGAATTCATGTAGCAGAAAATAAACCTAGACTGCCAATCCCAGAATTAAAAATCATGTATAACATTAAGCTCAGAGTGCAGATATAAATGAAGAGAAACATGAAAGCACTGGGTACATTTTGCAGGCACTTCAAAATGAAGCTAATTTTTTGGATGAGGTACAAGTGTAAGCTACCAAAATATCATAGTTAAGATGACTTTTTAAATGCTTTCTTCAGCTCCAATTGTTGCAGTGAAAAAAGAGCAGGAATATTTCTACCATGAAAGTAAAGTTTTATTGTTCTACTAGTGGCACTTTAGAGATTTAGAAATGTTTTGAAAGTTATATTGACTGGTTCATTAGCTTGCATGGTTACAGAACTAAACACCAAGTTACTCATATTCCCTTGAGTAGGCCACTGCCTCACTCTTCTACGATCAGTATATGCAAAGAGCTTTCTATTTATTACAGGAAGACTAACTATTCAAAAACAATTTACTTTAGCCAATTTGCTCCCCTTGTCAGAAGTTGAGAGCCATGGTATATACTCAAAAGACACCTTTCCTCTCCAGTTCAACAGGCGATATTTTTATTCCTTCTATAGGAGGTATTAATGTTATTTGACAGGCACTCTGAAAATCCTTGACTTCTCAGTAACTGTATACAATACTCTTGCATTAAACAGACTATTTTCTCATTGTTTTGGGACATCCTATATTTAAAATGGGAACATCATACTTGTGTGTGATAAGAAAAAATGGCCGAGTACACCATAATCACCAGGGCCTGGAAGTGCCATTTCCCCCCCAGTGCATGCTGTGTCTGACAAACTGTTAACCTCCACTATATTGATATGTGGATTAGGATAACAGGAAACTGCGATAGCCATGAACATTACCTCAGGAAGCCATTTCTGCAGAGTAGCACTAGGTTTCATTTTACGCCTAGGCCTCTGATGAAACCACTGCTATACTATGAACCCTCATTAGACAGTTTAACTCACCACATGACTTATGGGATTTTTTAACAAAGTGCCACTGTGAACTATGTTTCTGTATAACTGAGTAAGTATGTACCAAAATCTCTGCAGGTATGTCTGTTATGGCTACTAGAAACTTTAAAAAAATGCTAAGAGTAAAACCCAAATACTTTCCCTTCACTACCTCTCCTGCTAACTTCCAAGCTTGAGCGAGAAAATTTAAAAGGCTGCAGGACAAAAGCCAAAAAAAGGTTCCCATTTGATTTTTAAAAATTGTTATAAGAGAGTCAGTATCTAGGGTAGCAGATTTCTTTATTGTGTTCTGAAAAGAGTGATGTAAAAAGAGCCATTGTTCCCAAAATCCCAATCTAAAAACAAAACTGCAGTGGCCACAGTCTTAGCCCATTTGTCCACAGAATTGATATTAGAAAAGTTATGGGTTTCCCGATTCCAACGTTCACAAATGCTGAACACCATGTACAAGATCTGCCTTTGAAAGCATCACTGTACTCAGTCTAGTCATTCTCAGAAGTCAGAGAAATGTCAATTTATATTAGCATTTAACAGAGTTTGCAGCCCATCCACAATTCAGATATGACAAGTTTCAGAGTAGCAGCCATGTTAGTCTGTATCCGCAAAAAGAAAGAGGAGGACTTGTGGCACCTTAGAGACTAAAATTTATTTGAGCATAAGCTTTCGTGAGCTACAGCTCACTTCATGCATCCGATGAAGTGAGCTGTAGCTCACAAAAGCTTATGCTCAAATAAATTTGTTAGTCTCTAAGGTGCCACAAGTCCTCCTTTTCTTAATTCAGGTATGTAATCATATTCATATATGTATTCAGTAACCAAGGCAAATGGGCCTGGCTTATCCCCTCCATGAACATAGCCAGCACAGGGGGATTGGAAACTCCACAAGCCTCCTCTTGTGCCATTTCCTTCGTCTTGCTTCCTTACTACTACATATGGAACATGCAGGGGTCCTGTTGCTCCAGGACCTGGAAATTTTGTGGTATGTGAAGGGGGCATAGGCTTCTCACAAAGAGGACCTGTGCCTCTGATTGGGCGCAAGGCATCCTGCATTCAACCCCATTTCTGCAGTCTTTTGCACCCCCTGGTGTTCCATTGGCTCCATGAGGTCACAGAGATCCACAAACATGCGTCAAGTTGCATGATCAGGGCTTGTATTCAGAGGCAGTTAAGGGCATATATGACGTTATGCTACCCAGCCTTAAGTATTTCCACTTAAATTTCAAAAAAATCACTTTTACACCTTATATTTGATGGAGACTACAGTACGATACATGCAAGGGTGGTTTTGCATGTATTGCAAGAGTGCATTTTTTTAAATAGCTTTTTTTTTTTTTTTTTTTTTTTAAGGTTTCAGAGTAACAGCCGTGTTAATCTGTATTCGCAAAAAGAAAAGGAGTACTTGTGGCACCTTAGAGACTAACCAATTTATTTGAGCATGAGCTTTCGTGAGCTACAGCTCACAAGTACACAAGTGAGCTGTAGCTCACGAAAGCTCATGCTCAAATAAATTGGTTAGTCTCTAAGGTGCCACAAGTACTCCTTTTCTTTTTTTAAAAATATCATTTCAGGCGGAATTAAGTGATGCAGCAACTCCAATTTATGTATGGATAGTGACAGAAGGGAAGACAAAGTCCTTTGAAGTAGGATGCCTTCAAAAGATCTCTTAACATTTTGTATTTTTAAATTTTAAGCTGGGCTTGTGCCTTTTTATAACTTTGGTTTTGCCAAGAGGTCCCTAAGAAGTCTCAGGGAAGTTTAGTGTCAGCTCCAACATGAACTGAAGGAACAAGGATGGTTTGTAATTAGTAACAGTATTGCTAGATGGAAAGTTTATTCTAAGAGATAAAAATTCTACTTTGTAGCTCTAGAAGAGGCAGTGATAAAAATTACTGCTGCTTTCCTAAAATATTTTAAACATTTAAGGCCATTTAAGATATTCACTAGGATCAGCAGGCAAATCAGACACATTTCGACTTTAAAAGTTCAAGAACCTTTTGATCAAGGAACTAGTCCAATACCTGCATTATGTATGAAGCAGGCTGTTTTGGGGTGGGGTTTTTTTGGTTTGTTTTTTTAAGATGCAAGTTGGCTGCCTAGACTGTGTACACTCCTTGCTGAGAGGTCCAGAGGGGGAGAGAGATGTTTTTGCATGCACGGAATGGGAATGGGGTGGGGATGAGAGGGAGTTGCAGGCTCTTTCTACTGAGATTACCTAAGAGAGCACTGACATGCAGCTGTTTGGGATGAGGTGGGGCGGGGTGTGTGGAAGAGATGGATTTTTGCTGCCAGAGATCCAAGGGACAGAATATCTCCAGACAACCAGGGCTGGAGCCCCAATATTTGTTAGCGTAAGTAGCCACTGTATGCTGGAAAGAATTACAAGATGCATAACAACCTATACAGTGAATAGTTCTAGATCTAGAGTGAAAACAGTTTAGCACTTATCAAAAGCAACTGTGTTCTTACATAGGTGTCAGAGAAAAACTATTTATTTATTTATTTTTTAAAAATAAGTGTTACTTAAGTTACAGTAAGGTTGTGCATGTGCACACGCGCGAGAGAGAAAAGGGGAAAGCTTATATTTCCAGGTCAAAAAAAGATGCCATCTGAGAATATTTTGAAGAGATTCCCGCATCATTTGGCAGTGTTAGAAAATGATTACATACCACACGTGAAAAGAGCAACACAGATGCAAGGCTTGGTAGTAGCAATGAAAGATTTTAATGCCAAAAATGCTCTTGAAGACCTTGTTTCAGTCAGTGAGAAGTCTGGATCTTCTGGTGATTAGACATTTTTACTGATTTTAGGAAAAATATTTAAATATTAATAGTTATTTTTAAATGCTGCTGGATTCTTTCATTTGTAGGTTTTAATGAAGAGTGAAGTTTATATAGATGTTACTGGAATGGATCCATATTTAAATTTCTCTCTAAAGGTTAGAAATTGGTCATTAAAAGATTATCAAATATGGCAGAGGGTTGTGTTTCATATAATGTGAGTGGAGATGTGCAGACAATCAACCATTCTGACTGATAGCCTTGGACACAGAGATGCTAATCTTTTAACCTGACCTGAACTTTCATGTTGTAACATACTCTGTAGACAAATGAAGTAAAGCAATAAGCAAGTTGATTTACTGTACTATGGGCAAAAAAAAAAAAAGTCACCATTTGAACAAAATGCTGTCCTTCCTTTCCCTCATATGTCAATTACCTTTGTATGCCAAATTCCTTCAAATATGCCAGAGATACAAAGTCCTCAAATGACAACCAAATCCACAAAGAATCAGATGCTTGAAAACCTATTTGAGTCATCTTTGGGCAAATTTAAAAAGGACACCTTTTTTAAACTGCGATCACGTTTTCGTCATGTTACCAACAAGGACCCAAAGCAGTTTAGTTGAACTATTTCAAAACACCTTTGGGCTGAAACCAAGCACGAGAGTCAAAACCTAAGATTATATTTTTAGTTATTATGGGATGAAATTAGGAGTTTGGGATGGAAAGTTTCTTCCACTTTATGTTTGATAGTATTAATATTATGGGATATTTTCCTCTATTTTAGAATCGTACACAAGAAATGAAACAGCCTCTCTCTGCAATGGCTTCCAGCACTAGTACTGCAACTAAAACATACATTCAAACAACACACTCACACCATGGACAACATGGACAACATGGTCATGACTACAAAATTCCAACAAAAGTCCATACATTTGATTCTTATATGAAAACTAACACTTTTTGACTTGATAAAAATCTGAACATTTGAGATGTTTCAGGTTTTATGACCAACTTGACCTCCACCCAGTGAAGTTGAGGATTTATGATATGGTAACACCTAGGGCAGTGGTTTTCAAACTGTGGGTTGGGACCCAGTACTGGGTCACGGAATGTAAGGCACTGGGTCACAGTGGCTCTGGTCAGCATCGCCGACCGGGCCGTTAAATGTCCCATTGGTGGTGCTGCCCGGCTAAGGCAGGCTAGTCCCTACCCGTTCTGACACCACGCTGTGCCCCAGAAGCGGCCAGCAGCAGGTCCAGCTCTGAGGTGGGGTGCGCTGCCACAGGGTTCTGCATGCTGTCCCCGACCCAAGCACCAGCTCCACACTCCCTCTGGCCCACTGCTGCGGGGGGCATGCCTGCGAAGAGCTACACGCCTCAGCCTAGGAGCCAGACCTGCTGCTGGCCGCTTCCAGGGTGCGGCGTGGTCCGCGGTGCCAGGACAGGTAGGAAGCCTACCTTAGCACCCCTGCTCCGCCTGCTGACTGGAAGCCGCCCAAAGTAAGCCCGTGCCCCGACCCCACACCCCAATCCCCTGCCTTGAGGCCCCACCCCAAAACCCAGGGCCCCTTCCTGCACCTCAAACCCTTCATCCCCAGCCCCACCCCAGAGCCTGCACTCCCAGCCCAGAGCCCCCTCCCAAACCCTGAACTCCTCATTCCCAGTCCTACCCTGCAGCCCTCACCCCTGCACCCAGCACTGACCCTCTCCCACACCCCTCATCCCCAGCGCCGTTGGGTTGCAGGCATCAATTTTCTTCAACCGTGTCGCCAGAAAAATAGTTTGAAAACCACTGACCTAGGGTATATCGATACTGCAGGCTGCAGTATGCCTCCCAACTCAGGTGGGGAGACACGTGCTAGCTCCGCTTGAACTAATGTGCTAAAAATGATTGCAATGTAGACGGCAACACAGACGAGCGAGCCATCCAAGTGCAAGCCTGCCCAACCCCCTAGGTCTGAGCTCGGGTGGCTAGCCTATGATGCAGTTTTTAAGCACACTAGTTTGAGTGGAGCTAATGCACCTCTATCTATCTGGGTTCAAAAGCATGCTCTCAGCTGCAGTGTAGATGTATCCCTTGATGCCTCTATCAGGGACTCTTATTCATACAGAATTGATGGGTGCTGCACCCAACGACAATGGGATTGGAAAGCTTTTGCAAATGCCTAAGGGGAAAACTCTGGAGTCTCAATGGGTGGGGTGATCTTGAGAATGATTCTTGTTTTTCCCCTATATATAGTGCCCAGCACAATGGAGACCCAATCCCAATAAGGGCCTTCAGGCACTATCATAAAACATTTAATCATCGTCATCATAGTTCAATAGTTTGTGAACATGTGACAACAGGAGATGAGGATGTACATTTGACAAACATCAGGATATGCTCAGTTCAAAAAGCAGTAACACCAGAATTTTTGTTCAGTATGGGTGCATCTTAGATGTCGATAATCCTGCAAATGTGGTAGAGAAGAAGAATCTTGTAGAGAACAATGACAAAGCATGAAACTCACTGCATGTGGCTGTAATGTGTACTTGACATCTTTAGCCAAAGATCTTGGTACTCCAGTGAAGACAAATTGTAATGAAATTGTAAAATACTTAAAGTCAACTTTAAGTAATTAAAATGCTTTTACCCATCTGCTTTAAGTGAAGCCATCTGAAGAGATGCTGTGGGGGGGAACTGAGTGAGCATTTTGAACAGTTTAAGAACTAGCCTGTTTGACAATTTGTGACTGAAACACTGTCCTCTATTTTGACACTTATTGCCAAAATAGTAAACCACAGAACTAGAGACAAGTATGGAAGACATGTGGATTAGACTGAAGCCTATTTCAAATCACTTTAGACAAACTAAACAGATCTGTTAATGACCAGAAAAACCAAAATCTGAAAATCTGAGTTTTCAGAAATTGACCAGCTCTGCTAAACAGAAAGCGGTTATACTGCTACTACTGAAATGCAGAAGGAACTTCAGGAGACTCTGCAGAAAGACATACCCAAGGACAAGTCTACACCACAAGCAGTGTGTGAAGTGCTTGTTCATTTCTTCAATCTCAGATTCTCAACCCACAGTATCAAAGTAGAAGTCTAAATAAGGAGGTAAATGCCACGATGCAACAGAAATTTTACTGATCACCCAATCGTATTTTTAAAAGTGCACACCAAAACCCCATCCTCAAGCAACCATATTTGTTTCTTTGGTGATCAATAAATAAAACCTTTGAACTGACAGATATCAGTGGCCAGACATGTCAATGCAGTTTGCAGGAGAGAAACCAACTTTTCCCCTGCAGTGGTCTTTGCCACAGGGGGAAGAACAAATGTTTTAAATTTTGGACTATTTCACTATACAGCAGGCTTCTCAAATGGAAATAATCAGGGAACAAGAGCAGATGGCAAAAGAAGAGCTTGAAATGTCCACTTGCAGTTTCTTAGTCAGCTTATTGAAACCCGCTCTGCCTTTACCTAATGTTAATGGATTCTGTAATCACCAAAAAAAAGTATTTTGGGGGGCGGGGGGGGGGGGGGGGAGAAAAAGCTACTAAGAATGCAGAACTAGCCAAGAGACCTGAACTGCTACGAGAAAAGTTTAGTGTCATAAGTTGTATTAGCAATTTAAAAAAAAAAAAAAAACAAAAACAAAAAAAATACCACACACCTCAAATACTTAAAACAAGCTACTGAGAATTTTTAATTTCAAATCTAACAATGTTGCTTTCATAGAGAGTAAAGTTAATGTCAAATCAGAAATTAAAAAAAAAAAAAAAAAAAAAAAAAAAAAGAGTCAAATTCTCACAATTCTCTGACCCATGTAGTTTAGTAAAAGTCACTGCTTGACTAAGGCAATCACTATTATTTAGCCTAATAGGGCCAAACTGTAATACCCTTAACTCACTCAAGTGGTACCAATGGGACTACCCAAGGAGTAAGATAACATGCTTACTCTTAATAAGAGCACCTTATTCCTCGAGCAGCGGAATTATTCTAGAGAGAGTACACTACTACTGCGACCAGACCTTAGACCTTAGTCCATCCCATGCTTTGCTGCACATTGGGCTACCCACATTTGCAATCCTTGCCTGTCAACTGACCTTCGCTCCAAATCTTCCCATTTCATGTTGGGGTGCTTGATGTTGTTCAGAACTGTTGGTTTCCATGTTATTTGTGGTCTTCCTCTCTTTCCTCTTGCATTTTCTGGTTTCCATTCAAGGGTTCTTTTTCCATTCTCAGCACATGTCCCAGCCACTGATGTCTTCATTTGTAGATTTGTGAGAGAGGGTACCTTGTCCAGTAATTTTTCTGACTTCATTTGTCTTCCTATCTTTTTATGTTATTCCCAATATTCTTCTCAGACATTTGTGATTAAATGCATCCAGCTTGTGTGTACCTTTCTTAGTAAGTTGCCATGTCTCACTGCTATATGTTGTGATGATGATGATAACAATTGCTTTGTAAACATTCAGTTTTATCTTGAGGGAGATGTTTTTGAGTTGCCAGATGTTTGAGTCTTCCAAATGCAGCGTTTGCCTTCCCCATTCTTCATATTTCCTTGGAACTGCGGCCAGGTCTACACTCAAAAGTTAAGTTGACTCAGCTACATAGCCCTGGGATGTGAAAAATCCATTCCTCCTCTTCCTCCCTCCGCTCCCCCCAGCGACATAGTTAAAGTCATCTACCCCTGGAGTAAACAGCACTAGGCTGACAGATGAAGTCTTCCTTTGATCTAGCTACTGCCTCTCAGGCAGGGAATTAACTATGCCAATGGGAGAACCCCACTGTGCCATTGTAGCATTTCAATTGTAGACTAGCCCTTAATAGCTCAGCCTGGCATTTAGGTTGATTGCCAACACTTACAATATATTTCTCATATCGTGTGTTCTAAGTTGTCTTTTGGAAACATCTTTTCTACTGCAGTTTTAAAAAAGTCCACACTGTACACGGTTCTGTAATAAAAGCACTTAACTCTACTTGTAACTACTTAAAATGTCACGATTCTGAGATCTGTCTTGCTCAGGGGTGAGAAAAATACGGCCTGTGGGCTGGATGCAGCCAGTCTAACATTTCTGTCCGGCCCGCCAGGCTCTTCGGCTGACCCCTCGCAATCTCTGGGCTGCTAAAAGTCCCAAGGCACAGCAGGGTGCTGAGGCAGGCTGCCTGCCTGCCGTGGCCCCACGTCGCTCCCGGAAGTGGCCGGCTGCTGCTGGCATGTCTCTGCCATTGTGCAGCAGCAGGCTTGAGTTGGCGCGTTCTTTCTCCAGTAACTTGCCAGTGGCAACCTCTCGTCTGATATGAGGAGGAGCAATATTGCTCAGAACTGGAAGCCATGGGAGTGGAGTCAGACGCAGGGTGCCGGAGAGGATACGCATGGCAGCATGTAACTGTGTATTCACCAGTTTGGTGTGTGATGACCGATTCCAAACTGGTGTGCAATACTCCACCACCAAATATGAGGTGGCAAGAGCTGACATCTGCTAAGTTGGAGCACGAGCACCCCATGACAAGCCTGCCAGTTTGCTAAGAAGATTGTTGTGCATCTTAACTTTAGCTGCTGTCTTCAGGTGGGCATGGTAACTCAGTGGGGGCATGACATGGGAAAGGAGGTGTGGCTAGACCATTTCTCAGCTATAGCTATTCTTGGCTGTGGAAACAGTCCCTTGGGGCTGCAGGTAGCTAAGCATAAGTTAGAACGGTCTTGAGCTTGGGTGGTTCCTGGCTGGCTCAGAAATCTGGAGCCACAAACATGGTGCAAAGCCATGTTTGCACTACCACCCCTCCTCTGGGTCTTTGTCAAGCCCACAAGTCTAGCACAGCACGAAGTTCTTTGTGTTACTTGTTGTCAAGTCTATAGTACAAACTTGTCCTTTAACGTGCCTTTATATTGTGCCAATGCAGGAGTGATATTCCAGCCCAGACTTTGAAGTTGGAGGTTATTTTAAGTCAGGCTCTATGTAACATCAGCAATAGTGGAGTTCAGTAAGATTATGACCTGTCAAATTTCACTTAAATTTAAGCAATTAAGACTTCCCAAAAAAAATGCACACATGGTGACAGAGAAACATTAGTACAGTTTAATATTTATTAAATAGTTTATATTAGATTGATTTTTGGTCTATAAAGTTCCCAAGAACTGGGTGGAGCTTGTAACATGACCTCTCAGAGGCCAAGGACTGAATGGCTGTGGAGAACAAGCTGATCTCGCACTTACACCACCACCACAACTGTTTCTGCAAGACAGTGTAGCACATGAAAGACTGCAATGCTATTGCCTAGGCTGTTATTGTTCTGTGAATAGGAGAATGTCAATCTTGTTGTCTATACTGACACTAGCAAGTTTTCTTCAAGTTGCCTGCAATTCCTAGCACTCACTCAAAAAGCAGCAACAGGCAGAGCGCTACTGTGGACAGGCTGCTACCAGCCTCTTCGCCACAGTGTCAGAGCAGGTCTTGACAACGTGATGGTGAAAACTAGATCTGGTGGGAAATGGTTCTCTCAGTGTACAAGAATTTAAGATTGAGACTTCTTTTGTCCCATGAAAAAAGTCAAAATCTTGGAAATTTTCACATACTAAAAGAAAATTTCAGATTGAGTCAACGACACTTTTTTCTCCTTAACTATAAATTAACAAAATTTTAAAATGCAAAGTCATTTTGAACCAAACAACCCCTTACCTTTTCATTTAGATGTGTTGAAGCAGGACATGTTTCAACAAAACACCCCCACACACTTCAAAAACAAAAAAAAAAAACAAAAAAAAAAAACACACACAAGAAATTCATCAAAACCAAATTTTTCCCAAGGACAGTTTCAGTTCAAGTAAATCAGCATTTTCTAATAAAAACAAACATTTAGTAAACAAATCCCAACCAGCTCTAGTTAACACACTAGAAGCCTGTCTACACTGGTGCTCAAAACCTTTGCTACCAATGAAGTTGTAATGGGAAGTGTACAGAACAGTGTTAGTGTAAAACATCCTCCCACCCAACTCCCAGGAGAATTCAAGTCCTCTTTCTCCCCGCCCCCCCCCATGAGAGAACAAGTCACAATGTTAAAAATCAACCAGGGATGGATAAAGAGTCCAGACATGAACTTTTTGTCTCAGTCTGCATCTCAGTTGACTGAAGGAGAAACAGATTTTACATGGGTGTGGAAGGGGAAGTTGCAGTCTAGTGTTAGTTTTTCCTCCCGCTATCAGTGGATGTGCATTTCAATTTACTTTCCAGTATGATATCTTATATGATGAAGCATGAGCAAAATAGCTGTCCTGCACAAGCCATATCAATATACATCTAAAAAGTGATTAAATATAAATCCTTATTAATCTAATTATCAGAGTATGCCACAATGCAGATAGCTATACTTCAATAATTTCCAAACAAATTCCAGCCACATACAAATACATTTGTTCCTCGATATATGGTCACACTAACGAAATATTTTTGGATATATATTTCTAAACACAGAGAAAGGTATGAAATACCACTAAATAGGGGAAATTTGTGTAACACTAACTCTACTATTTAAAAAGTTATCAGTCACGACAGTATTCCTGTAAAAAACTTAGTATTTTTGCAGGTTTGATAGAAATTTGTGCTTTAGTAAACTAGAAAGCTAGAAAATGCAAAGGCTAGATGTGCCAGTGACTAGGGGGGAAAAAGGGAAGTATATGAACATGGATTGCTTTAATGAGGGTTTTTAAAAACTATTTCTAAAATAAGTCAGACTCTCTTAACACATTACGTAAAACAGAAACCTGAAAGTCTTAAGAGGAAACTACTGATTTGGGTTGGGTCTAAACTGTAACCCAACAATTTCCTGTCTGTGGTATAACAAACTAGTGCTTTGGTATTCGTGAGAGACTGTAGCAACCTATTTAAACCAACCAGGTCCCAATTTTCTTTCTAACCCTGCAAGTCTTTATGTTGCAGGGAAAACCACAAGACCTGATTGTTTCAAGCAAGCAGTTAATTTGAAGTTAAATAGCAAGATATCAAATGCTATCTAACAATAAAATGAACCAAATGCAAGCAGACAACTGAGATCTGTGGGAATTCTCCTCCCACATCTGCAGGTGGTACGGGGAGGAAGGGCTGTTATCCAAACTCAGAGGCACTTCTTTTAGTCTGTTTGGCTCCACTTGGTTGGGGGGGGGGGGGGGGAGAACAGATTGATAAACACACGTTTGGGTTTAGGTAATTGAAGGTTGTATATAGACATCTGCAATATACTGATGAAGTCAATTAATAGTTTTGCCAAAATTTCATAGCTTTGTGAAGTGAAGTTATTCTTAAAAAAAAAAAAAAAGTGTTCAGTTTCTCAGATGTTTGGGGACTTAGCAGAACGTTTCCCCTTGTGGTAAGAAAGGCTACGTTACTTAAACCTAGACTGTGCAAATCATTGTGCCTGCAAGGCTGTCCACTGAAGTCATCAAAAGGGCTCTGTGTGGGAGCAAAGGCCTGCCCACATGGATCCATTTGAAGGATCTAGCCTTAAGCATGTATGATTAACTAGTTACATTAAAGGTATACTTCCATTTTCTCATCTCACACTTCTAGTGATTATAAAAATAAAGCCTGCCTTGTTTATACTATAAACTGAAGTGTTTAATTCAAGGGAGAGATTCGACATGGATCAGAAGCAAAGACAATTAGTTGGCAATATTCAAATTCATGTTATATTAAGGCCATTACTATCTGGAAATAGAAAAGGAGTACTTGTGGCACCTTAGAGACTAACCAATTTATTTGAGCATAAGCTTTTGTGAGCTACAGCTCACTGCTCAAATAAATTGGTTAGTCTCTAAGGTGCCACAAGTACTACTTTTCTTTTTGCGAATACAGACTAACACGGCTGTTACTCTGAAACCTATCTGGAAATAGTGATTTTTTTTCTTATCTGAAAGCAAAAACTGTTGGCTTAAGTGCCACCTGACAGTTTAAAGAATTTGAGAAGATATTATTGCCCTCAAAATGGGCAGTTTTTGAAAGACGACTAATTTTGCCTTCCATAGCAAGGCAAACCCCATTCCTGGCCTTTGGTAGGTGTCCCTTGTGGTCATTAACCTACATCTTGACAGACCATTTTAACCATTGTTATTGAAAAAGTGACCTAATTGAGATGAAAATACATAGGAAAATCCAATTCACTACAAGTACTGAATCTTTCAGGAATGCTTTTTGCTCAAGACAGATTCAAGAGCTAGAGTTGTGTTTAGCAGCAAATACAGCTTGAAGAGTGAGCATGCCAAACTGCACAAGTCATTTCCTGTTTAGGAAGGAAATTTATGGAATTTTAGCACGTTGAGCCATTTATCACATTATACAGAGGTAACTTACTACTATGCCTCAAATAGAACATTAGCAGTTCTTTGCAACTATATCTACAGGGCTCATACACAGCACTTTTCTTTATATGTACAATATGTTTAGTCAGTTCTTAAGACTGATATTGTGTACCTAAAAACCGTTAGGTCAGAAGGAAACTGCTTTAAAAAACTATGCTGATGATCAGCTTATGACCAGAAGTAATATGTTTTCAGCTCTTGTAACCAAAAAAACAAAAACAAAACAAAAAACCACTTGTCCAAAGTGTAGATGCTCTTACTCCTAGAAACAGCTAATCTTTATTGAAAGAAATGCTTTGGCTCATTCCGCCAGGGTAGAGTACCGCAGTTTAATTACACAACATATTTTCTTTTATAGCCATAATTATGTTTGTTGCTTCTTAGATTTTGAGTGCCCCACTGCTCTTGTATTATGGAAAAGTACACTTGATCACTCAACTAGCCTTCACTTAAGTCATTTTATAGAAATTCAAATAAAAAGCTACATATATGGAAAATAAAGACAATAGCTTGTGGTTGTATTCTGTAACTCATGCAATAGAAATTTTTAGTACTATTTAATCTTAAATAATTGTTTAAAGAGGATTTATTACAAGTTGAAGACAATCTTCTGAATTAACAGTCTTAATATTTGCAAGCACTTATCAAGTATTGTAAAACCTCAAATACAAAATTGGTAAATCAATAATGTTGCGCTTTCTTGGTGTTTTATTCATAACCCTCTAAGTGCTCCATTAAGACAAAAATGAACATGACACCAAGTACACTAATGCTTTGAATTGCACAATTGATCTTCTTAAAGAGGTAAGTTTTTAGCTGTACTGGCAATGCAATATGCAAAAAGAACAGAGTTCTATCTCCAAAGAACCGACTCTGCTCTATTTTTCATGGATTTCATGAATTGAGAACACATTTCAAAGTTTTAGCACCCAAAAAGTACCAGTTATGCCGACAGAATGTTTTACATTCAAAACACCAGTCATTTTGGAAACAGCCTTGCACCAGTGAAGAGCAACAACCTCTCCAGTGACTGACAACTCATCTAGAGAAGAGACAGGGCAAAATTTTGCCAAGGTAGAACACTGGGTTTAAAAGAGTGCCCCATACACCTACAAACCTAAGACCTCTGCTTTTTGTGAATCAGAGCCATGAAGACCTTATCTTTTCCCCTGCCCAAAATGACAGCCACTACAGACTCAACAGCATGGTACTCAACTTTACACTGGCAGTTACAGACCCAAGAGGTCCATACAGACTCTGAGGTACTATGACATACATAAAGACTCAGACAGGACTACTATGCATCCCCTCAGCACATACACATCCCAAGGATTATCCTCTTACCACATGTGTCTGCCTGAATGAGAAATATTTTGAGGATTTCAAATTTAGACCTTTTACTTTCAACCCAAAAAAGAACCAAAATTCCGAAGACAGTTCTCTTTAGCCCACATCCTATTTTTTAAAAACAAAAAACCACAAACAAAAGCCACCTGTTTTTATTAAGCACTGCTAATGCATTCCCACCCCAAAACACAGACCCTCAGGTTCTAACATGTATGTACATCCACACAGACTCACGGTCATGACTTTTTATTTATTTATTTATTTTTTTAAAGAGTAGGCACCCAACAACTCTTCATTGCACAGTTCTGTAAGTATAGTTTATAAATCTGTCTTAAGTCAATCACCTGCCAAACGTGGCTTGCCCACTTCCTGTTTTTGTCGGACACATCATTTATCCATTAATTATACTTCTCATTTTGAGCCATCCCTGAAAGATTCTTGTATGCATTTGCAGTTGGGCAAGTTTTAATTTGTAAGCATTTTAAGAGCATCATTAAGTGGTCTCAAATCTTTGTTCACTTCCCCCCTTTTGCTCTCACAGACACTAAGATTAACTATATGCAGAAAGCTAAGTACTGCAGGATTCTCAAAAGCCACTGAACAAGTGGCCAGCATGAGTTTCCTGCCATTTTGACAGCAAGTCCCGTCCTCCACAAAGAGATCACGGTTCTAGTTAAATTGAAGAATCAGTATGCAATGTTTATAGCACTGAGAGAAGCGATGAGCAGGGCTGCTTCCTAACAGAGAACAGCTTTTTCAGACATTCAAGGTTGTGTTTTTTTTAGTATTCTAGGGTTTTACCAAACTGATGTTTTGTAAACAGGATGGATCCAAACCCATTTAAAAAAAGTACAGCCAGGCCTAAAATTGGATTTCACGGTCATTTGTGGCAAGGGCTCAACTTGGTATAAACTATTCTTTAATTAATAAAACCCAGGACCATATGCTGAATCAACAGTTGCATTTTTATGCATAATGTGTCACAATAAGATTAGATTAATGGACACATTTACTATACTACAATTTATGCTTTCACACAGTATTTATAAAGCTGGTTAGAAGAATATTATAGTCTGGACAATGCACTAAATGCTGGTACTCTTAAAGTGTCAGTATTTCCATTTTATTTTGCAGAGAAGACTTTGCCAAAAACATGGCATGTTTCACACTACATAAATGACTGAACCCAAGCAGGGGCCACTGATAGCAGGTAAGCAAACGGATTGTTGTAATTCATTTGGGTAACCAGAGTCTTCATCTGCTGCTTGGATTTTTTTTTTTAAATCATTGCCTGGAACAAGACAACTAGCTTTTATTTTCATGCATCCGATGAAGTGAGCTGTAGCTCATGAAAGCTTCATAGAATATCAGGGTTGGAAGGGACCCCAGAAGGTCATCTAGTCCAACCCCCTGCTCGAAGCAGGACCAATTCCCAGTTAAATCATCCCAGCCAGGGCTTTGTCAAGCCTGACCTTAAAAACCTCTAAGGAAGGAGATTCTACCACCTCCCTAGGTAACGCATTCCAGTGTTTCACCACCCTCTTAGTGAAAAAGTTTTTCCTAATATCCAATCTAAACCTCCCCCATTGCAACTTGAGACCATTACTCCTCGTTCTGTCATCTGCTGCCATTGAGAACAGTCTAGAGCCATCCTCTTTGGAACCCTCTTTCAGGTAGTTGAAAGCAGCTATCAAATCCCCCCTCATTCTTCTCTTCTGCAGACTAAACAATCCCAGCTCCCTCAGCCTCTCCTCATAAGTCATGTGCTCTAGACCCCTAATCATTTTTGTTGCCCTTCGCTGGACTCTCTCCAATTTATCCACATCCTTCTTGTAGTGTGGGGCCCAAAACTGGACACAGTACTCCAGATGAGGCCTCACCAATGTCGAAGAGAGGGGAACGATCACGTCCCTCGATCTGCTCGCTATGCCCCTACTTATACATCCCAAAATGCCATTGGCCTTCTTGGCAACAAGGGCACACTGCTGACTCATATCCAGCTTCTCGTCCACTGTCACCCCTAGGTCCTTTTCCGCAGAACTGCTGCCTAGCCATTCGGTCCCTAGTCTGTAGCGGTGCATTGGATTCTTCCATCCTAAGTGCAGGACCCTGCACTTATCCTTATTGAACCTCATCAGATTTCTTTTGGCCCAATCCTCCAATTTATCTAGGTCCTTCTGTATCCTATCCCTCCCCTCCAGCGTATCTACCACTCCTCCCAGTTTAGTATCATCCGCAAATTTGCTGAGAGTGCAATCCACACCATCCTCCAGATCATTTATGAAGATATTGAACAAAACCGGCCGCAGGACCGACCCCTGGGGCACTCCACTTGACACCGGCTGCCAACTAGACATGGAGCCATTGATCACTACCCGTTGAGCCCGACAATCTAGCCAGCTTTCTACCCACCTTATAGTGCATTCATCCAGCCCATACTTCCTTAACTTGCTGACAAGAATACTGTGGGAGACCGTGTCCAAAGCTTTGCTAAAGTCAAGAAACATGTGACCTTAAAATGTCAAAGCTTATGTTCAAATAAATTGGTTAGTCTCTAAGGTGCCACAAGTACTCCTTTTCTTTTTGCGGATACAGACTAACATGGCTGCTACTCTGAAACCAGCTTTTATTTTGTGCATACTCCCAGTGAGCTTTTCAAGTTTGAAAACAGTCACCCAATACTTGCAAGGAATGAATTTACACAAGCCACTCAGACCTACAGGTTTTCAGCTAACACGAAAGAGGAGAATCCTCCCTACTCCACACCCAAGACAGAACCCTGGTGAAAATCCAAGTACACATACAGACCTCCCAGATACTACAAACAAGTTTTCTCTCTCATCAAGGAACTCTGCACAGACCTTGCTCTCAGCCACACTCCTCGAAGACTTCTCAAGCACCCACTAGTTGTGGTCAGATATAAATATGGAGCCTCTGCAACCTTCCTCCCCAAGCTGCTGAGCAGAACAGAACAGAAGCTTTCCTCCCCTACCTTGCTCCTCAAAGAGGACAATATGCTTAGTTCTGCTCCATTGCTGATGTTTAGGCAAGTCTTTTCAGTTAGGCTCCCAACCTCTAACTGGATCGACTGGATGGGTGTGTGCCCTTACACCCCTACTGAGCCTCCTTAACTTCAGTGGAACTCTGGATGAGCATCAGAATCCACTTGCATGTCCAACTGCAGGATTAGGGACCTAGTTTCTCCCAGCTAAGTGACTAGACAAAAGCCTTGTCATATACACAAAGCCAAAAGACTCTGGAAAACAGATAAAACTGTATAGTAATTTTAGACATTACTCATAACGGAAGCCTCAAAAATATTCATACAGAATGTGATTTTTTAAAGCAGAGGAAGTCCCTTTAAGATCTCCATTACCAATCTGGAAGAAGGACTTCAAAGCATGTTACTAACATTTGGATGTTCTGATCACTGAAGATAATAGATAAAAAAAATAGTACCGGCAGAGGTTAAAAATATGGGCATAATATGATGAGAATTTCAACTTGGAAAGATGTAAACTAATACATCTGGGGGGGGGGGGGGGGAGAGAATAATCCAAGATACAGCTAAATCATTGGAAGGGAGGCATTAGGAAAAACAATACTGAAAGAAACCAAGGGCCGATAGTGGACAGGCTAGCATAGACTTGCTATAAGCAAGGGGGATTGGGGAAGCCAACACAATGGGGCGGGGGGGGTGATTTGCTACACGGAGAAGCAATGATGTCATAGAGTAGAAAGGCACTAGTGCCTTTTCTGTATCTCCCTGCTGTGACTGTACCAGGAATGTCAAAGCCAGTTCTGTGCACATCATGGCTAGGAAGATACTGAAATTGGAGGGAGTGCAAAGAAGAGTTAACGGGCTAGAAGAACTGACTTGCAGAAAGATTAAAGGAGCTAAACATATAGCTCGACTAAACAACAACAAAGAAGACACTGTAAAAAACTGAAGGGTGTGACCATCGGAGTTGGAGAAGAATTATTCAGATTGGTGTAAGTGCACCCTCCAGAAACAAGCCCATGTTCAGATATGAAAGCCATACCTTTCTCTGGGGTCAGAAAGGTGGCAGTCTCCACCCCCGCCCCCTCATCCAAACTGTAATACAATGTAGAAGGGGTGGGGGGGGAAAAAAAAAGAGTGGTTCTGAATAAAATGCTGTTTACACAAGACAACTCATTGCTTGAGCTATGCATGTTCTGAATCACTTAAACAGTGAGGTTACTGATTTTAGATCCCAATTTAGCCAAGCACTTAAGTATGTGCTGAATTTTAAGCATGAATAGCCCCACTGAAGTCAATTTGGCTTTCCTGAATAGGGGGCTTTAAACCATTCTATTGTATTTAAACAGTTTTCTAATCTCTCTTGTAAGTTGATAACAATTCTAATCAATGCAATATAAAGATAGAGAGAAACATTATTTATTCATTACATGATAGTCAGTGGTTTTCTAGAAGCTAATTGACTTTGAGTCCTAAAAACAGCTGCAGTCACCTTCAGTAGATCCCTTTGTAGCTGGGGCACAAAAATAGCTGATTGAAACTTTCTACAGAGCCAAAGCTACCTCAAGAACAAGAATGCTTCATGCAAACACTTGCTTCCTTTTGAAGCAAGTATATTTATATCTGCCTTTTCCTTCCTTCAACTCAAATCATTAGTATACCAATATGAAAATCTTAGTATTGTGCAGGATGGCTTAAAAAACACGCAATGCAGATCTCTTATGTTTAAGTATGACTTGTAGGCATAGCCAAAAAAGAGTCAGCTCAGATAATTAGACCACCATAGCCATGTGCCAGGCAATTCATATTAATATTTTATTTGAGCGATTATATGAATCTGCCTCAACCATATTGTTACGGAAAAAAATAGCTGACCACTGATGAGAGTTTCAGAATATGTATTTGGCTCTTCATTTTGACTATTAGATTTCAGAGATTCTTACTAAGGCAGAAAGTTTAACATTAAAAAAATTTAGTTTCACAGACAGTATATTGTAAAATGGCATTCACCCAATATACAAAAGCTCATTTCTTCTTTGAAATACAACCAGCTATTCTATGCCTCTTGGTTCAGATTTTCCTTTTAGTGTATCCCACACAAATGGGCCCTTTGTCCAGGTGTGAAATTGAAGGTTATTTGGATGTCGTGATGCTGCCCTCTATATTAGTCTCCATTTGATCCCAGAGGATTTGGTCCTAATTGAAACCTTTATTCATTTAAGCTGTTTTATTGAACTGAATGGACTACTGCAACCCTTATTCCTAATTTCTACTATCAGCCTAGGAGTCATGGACCAGGAATCCCTTGTGCTAGGACATGGGTGTGCAAACTTTTTGGCCTGAGGGCCACATCTGGGTATGAAAATTGTATAGCGGGTCATGAATGCTCACAAAATTGGGGGTTGGGGTGTGGGAGGGTTCCAGCTGGGGGTGCAGGCTCTGGAGATGAGGGTGCAGGAGAGTGCTCTGGGCTGGGACTGAGGGGTTCGGAGGGTGGGGGAAAGAGATCAGAGCTGGGGCAGGGGGTTGGGGCATGGGAGGGGGTCAGCCTCCAGGTGGCACTTACCTCAAGCAGCTCCCAGAAAGAGCTGTGTGTCTCCCCTCCAGCTCCTACGTGGAGGTGCTGCCAGGCAGCTCTGCATCCTGCCCTGTCCACAGGCACCGCCCCTGCAGCTCCCATTGGCTGCAGTTCCCAGCTAATGGGAGCTGCGGGGGCAGTGTGCAGAGCCCCCTAGCTGCCCCTACATGTAGAAGCCGGAGAGGGGACATGCCACTGCTTTTGGGAGCTGTACGGAGTGGGGCAAACCCCCGACCCCGCTCCCCAGCTGGAGCGCCAGAGCAGGGCAAGTGCCAGAGTGGGGCAAGCCTCAGAGCCCACTCCCTGACAGGAGCTCGAGATCCAGATTAAAATGCCTGGAGGGCCAGATGCGGCCTCTGGACCGTAGTTTGCCCAACCCTGTGCTAGGAGCTGTACAAACAGAAGAAAAAGACAGTCCCTGCCCCAAAGAGCTGACAATCTAAGTATAAGATAAGATTCAATAAATGGATAGACAGACAGACAGATGGGGCGTTCCAGGAAACAAGACAACACTGGTCAGCATTACAGGCAGTTGTATTAATTGCGGACTTTAACATGAATAAGAACTGGAAAAGCTGCAGGATATGGTTTAATTCAAAAAAATTGGATCAGTGTTCGTTGTAACACCAGGAAACGGTCTACAAAAGTTTCCTAGAAGTTAATGTACTACTACTCAAGCCATGTGTAGTTGGAACCCTCCGGAACAGTCAAAACTAGTCAAATGCTGCCCCACCCCTTCGAAATACCAGCAGGCAGAAAGGAACGAACACTTTAATAAGCTTAATAATTGCATACAACTGAAAGCTTGTATCTTTCACCAACAGAAGTTGGTCCAATAAAAGATATTACTGCACCCACCTTGTCTCAAACACATTCCTACAAAATTCTCATTAAAGGTTTGCCGGCCCAGGCCCAGCCACAGAATGTTCTCGTCTACCTTTTACCATAGGGTTTCATAATTAGAAACAATTTACTTGCCTAAACAAACAGACCTCCCTCTCCACTCAAAGCAAGTAATTTTAATAATACCTTGCAAAGTACTATGGATTTATAACAAAATATGGGACCAAGAGAACTTTCTAGTTGCAATATGAATGGACTTCCACCTACAGCAGAACCTCAGAGTTAAACACCCTGGGACTGGAGGCTGTTCATAACACTGAAATGTTCGTAACTCTGACCAAAACATTATGGTTGTTCTTCCAAAAGTTTACAACTGAACATTGACTTAATACAGCTTTGAAGCTTTACTATGCAAAAGAAAAACACTGCTTTTAACCATCTTAATTTAAATGAAACAAGCACAGAAACAGTTGCCTTACCATATCAAATCTTTTTTTAAGCTTACAATACAGTATTGAGTTAAATATATTGCCTCCCCCCCCCCCCCCCCATCTCTGCTGCTGCCTGATTGCATATATTCGGTTCCAAATGAGGTGTGTGGTTTGACTGGTCAGTTCATAACTCTGAGGTTCTACTGAAGATTTGATCTCTAATACTTCAAATGCATTTCACAATGTATTAAGCACCCTTAAGTTACAAAATTAAATCCACCTCTTGGAGTGTGTTAAGCATATAAAGCAAAGGAATCCACACACATCTACAATAAGCTTCCCCCAATTCTATGCATCAAAAAATTTGCTAGCAGATTAAGGCAGAGAGATCAAGCAGCTGATCAGGGGCACATTAAGTTATTTTGAGATATTATTTAGCAGAGTTAAGGGATGCAAAAATTAATTTCAATATTGAGATTTTAAAATACACCAACATGGTCCACTTGTAAATGACCGTTTAATGTTCACTCGTACGTGTAAATACTATGCATTCTGAACAAAAACAATTTGGGCCATTTTAATTATGGACAACACTTGAGGTACAACAGATTTCTCATTTAAAAAAAACCTGAGCTTTGGAAACCAGATTTCCAAAAAAAAGAAATCTGTTCCATAAGTGACACAGATGCGTAAACCCCTCCATACATGGAGAAGAACCATTCAGCTACACGGAGAGCCACACCTTTTCCCCGAATTACAACTTACCGAGTTTTTCCACCAACTTCAGCATTACCCCTCCAATGTGCACCTCCCCTGTGACTCTCAGGGTAACATCTCTGTTCAGGTCCGTCACATGGACATTTAACTCCCACGTCCCATCTGCATAGCAGCCATCTGGCATCCTTATACCGTCCAAAGCCATCGTTCCTTCTTCCTGTGAGAGTAAAGGAAATGGCATTCATTAGCCAACAGAAGGGCTTGCTCAGGGGGATGGGTCTCTTCCTCCCACACAATCTAGAAAGTAAGAGTTCCCTAATGGAAAAATATCATTCAACCTCATCACAATAAATTACAAAGCAAACGAGAACAAAAAAATCTGTGCAAAGGGGTATATGCCCAGGGTACTGGAACTCCCCACCCAGGATTGCAAAGAAGCATCACAACTCACAACGGGGCTCCCTTTTCAAAAATCTGAGTTATGCAATGGACAGGGGTGAAAAAGCACATTTTGTTTGACTGCCACCAAGTGCATAACTGCCAACTACACAAATATAGGAACAAAAATGCAAGCCTAGGAGAGCAAGAAGCAGGATTATCTGTCCTACACTGCATAAGAAAACGGTTCAAGCAGATCTGCATCATAGGAGTCACTAGCATTTTCCTAGGTCTTCCTTAATACTCCGAAGCCTCTGGCAGCTCCATTGTGCTTCACCCCCCATTTGTGACCTGCAAACACTTGTTAACCGCTTGCTTGGATTTCCCCCATTTGCTACTTATTCCCACTACTCACCCTCTTTGGAGGAGCTGCTAGAAAGCGCTTTGTTTAAGGCAGCAAACCCCAGTAACAGCTGATGCAGCAGCAGGGATGTGCCTGCCTGCGTGTGTATCTGCCAGATCCACAGGCAGGGCACTGGGTTAGATTCCCAAATCCTCCTGCACTGCATAATGGGGGCAGGGAAATGGTGAAGCCCTGGGGCTCCCATGGGTATGTGTGTATGCCTCCCCTCAGCGCCACACACCCCCCCAGCTGCCTCCAATGGGGGGCCCCCCCTCAGTGCCACACACACACACCCAGCTGCCTCCAATGGGGGCCCCCCCTCAGTGGCCCCCACACACACATCCCCCGCTGCCTCCAATGGGGGCCCCCCCTCAGTGGCCCCCCCCACACCCCCCGCTGCCTCCAATGGGGGCCCCCCCTCAGTGGCCCCCACACACACACCCCCCGCTGCCTCCAATGGGGGCCCCCCCTCAGTGCCCCCCCACACACACCCCCCGCTGCCTCCAATGGGGGCCCCCCCTCAGTGCCCCCCCACACACACCCCCCGCTGCCTCCAATGGGGGGCCCCCCTCAGTGCCACACACACACCCAGCTGCCTCCAATGGGGGGGCCCCCCTCAGTGCCACACACACACCCAGCTGCCTCCAATGGGGGGGCCCCCCTCAGTGCCACACACACACCCAGCTGCCTCCAATGGGGGGGCCCCCCTCAGTGCCACACACACACCCAGCTGCCTCCAATGGGGGGGGCCCCACACCCAGCTGCCTCCAATGGGGGGGCCCCACACCCAGCTGCCTCCAATGGGGGGGCCCCACACCCAGCTGCCTCCAATGGGGGGGCCCCACAGTGCCCCCCACACCCCACAGAACCACCCCAGCCGCCACCAATGGGGCTGGGCTGCGGCTGGGTTCCACCCCCCCCTCGGCTCCAAAGGCCGCGGCTCACCTCCGCCTCAGCGCCTGGAGCCCGGCTCGGCCCGGGCCGCCCGGTCCCGCAGGAGCTTCTCGGGACTGTCCCTCCGCCTCCTCCCCGCACCGCCCGACCACGTCCCCTGCCCCCCAGAGCCGCTGCCTAGGGGCCGCTACGGGCGGGGGGCGGCGGCTCCAGCCCAATCCCGAGGAGCCGCTGCCCTTTTATGGAAGCGAAGGACGAAGCGCGCGGCACGGAGCCAACATCCGGGCCTGCAGGAGGGGCCGGCCCGGGACCCCCGGCCCGCCCGCCGGCGGGGGGCCGCGCTGTGGGGGTCACGGGGGCTGTGGGGCTGGGAGGCCGAGGGGGTCATGGAGGCCGTGGGGACAGTGAGGAGGCGAGAGGGGGAAAGGAGTGGGGGTCATGGGGGTGTTGAGGCAGTGAGGGGGCATAGGGGAAGGGGGTGGGGGTCATGGGGGTGTTGAGGCAGGGAGGGGGAAAGGGGGCATAGGGGAAGGAGGTGGGGGGCATGGGGGCCGTGGGGGTGGGGGCGTTGGGGCAGGGAGGGGGGCAAAGGGGGGTGGGGGTCATGGAGGCCATGGGGACGAGAGGGGGAAAGGAGTGGGGGTCATGGGGGTGTTGAGGCAGTGAGGGGGAGAGGGGGCATAGGGGAAGGGGGTGGGGGTCATGGGGGTGTTGAGGCAGGGAGGGGGAAAGGGGGCATAGGGGAAGGAGGTGGGGGGCATGGGGGCCGTGGGGGTGGGGGCGTTGGGGCAGGGAAGGGGGCAAAGGGGGTGGGGGTCATGGAGGCCGTGGGGACAGTGAGGGGGCCAGAGGGGGAAAGGAGTGGGGGTCATGGGGATGTTGAGGCAGTGAGGGGGAGAGGGGGCATAGGGGAAGGGGGTGGGGGTCATGGGGGTGTTAAGGCAGTGAGGGGGAAGGGGGTGGGGGGCATGGGGGCCTTGGGGGTGGGGGCGTTGGGGCAGGGAGGGGGGCAAAGGGGGGTGGGGGTCATGGAGGCCGTGGGGACAGAGAGGGGGCGAGAGGGGGAAAGGAGTGGGGGTCATGGGGATGTTGAGGCAGTGAGGGGGAGAGGGGGCATGGGGAAGGGGGTGAGGGTCATGGGGGTGTTGAGGCAGTGAGGGGGAAAGGGGGCATAGGGGAAGGAGGTGGGGGTCATGGAGGCCGAGGGGGTGGGGGGCATGGGGGCCGTGGGGAGAATGAAAGGGAGCTTGGGGAGAGGGTGTTGGGGATTTGGGGTGCCACAGGGCTGTGTGAGGGGACTGCAAGGGGACAGGGGAGGCGGCGGCACTGGAGATTTGGGGGAATCATGGGGGCTGTGGGAGGGAGTGAAAGTAGCATAGGGGAGGGGCATTGGGTATTGGGGAGTCATGTGAGAGGGAATGAAAAGGGAAGGGGGTGCTGGGGATTTGGGAGGGGGCTAAAGGGGCACAGAGAGAGGGGGATATTGGGGACTTGGGAAATCATGGGGAGAGGGAGGGAGCATGAGGGAATGTCAGGGACATGTTGACAAGGGAAAGTGGGAGCAAAGGGGCCAGAGGACCCCCAGGTTAGGGGACAAGGATGTGTGGGGCAGAGAAGAGGGGTGGGGGGAAGCAGGACATTGGGGTGGGGCATGGGGGCTGTGGTATATGCTTTTTGTGCCTGGGCAGTGTGGTTATTTGGTGCTTTCTAACCACTCAGAGCAGTGGTTCTCAACCTGTTTACCATTGTGGGCCGCAGGCTGAGAACCACTGTGCCCCCTGCCCCCCAACCAATCCCTCCACAATTCCTTATGCCTAGCGCCCCCGCTGAGAGTGGGGCCAGGAACAGAGCGCTGGGCCGGGCAGCCAGGACCTAGACCCCTGTGTGGGACCGGGCAGCTGGACCCCGGACCCTAGAACCCCGCTGTGTGGAGCCTCTGTGTGGAGCTGGGTTGCCAGCAGCTGGATCCTGGGACCCCACCATGCAGGGTTGGGTGTCCAGACACGGATCCTGCAGTGCGGGGCCAGGCATCTGGTAGCTGGACCCACACCCCGGAGCTGGGCAGCCAGAGCCCAGGACCCTGCAGCGAGGGGCCAGGCAGCTGGAGCCAGTGATGAGCTGCCAAAATCTTAACGGGTTCCTTCCTCACCCCACGAGGGGGTCGTTGCCCACCCCGTCCCCCTGGGACTCCTGCCCCATCCAACCCCCCCACGTTCCTTGACGGCCCCCCCGCCAGGACCCCTGCCCCATCCTCCCCCCTCCCCTGTCTGCTCCCAGAACCAGGCAGGAGGGTCTCGTGGGCCACCGTAGTGGGTGCCCACCCCACCCCTAAGAGCCAGAGGCACCTGCCGGAGGGCGAGGTGGGGAGTCCCGGCGGTGCTTACCTAGGGCAGCTCCCAGGAAGCATCCGGCAAGTCCCTGTGACTCCTAGGGGCAGGGGAGCATAGCTGGGGGGAAGCAACCGCTCCCCCACTGATCACATCAAAAGTGGCGCCTTAGGCGCCAACTCCCTGGGTGCTCCGGGGCTGGAGCCCCCATGGGGAAAATTTGGTGGGTGCAGAGCACCCACCGGCAGCTCCCCGCCCTGCGCCCGGCCCCAGCTCACCTCACCTCACCTCTGCCCCGACCGCATTGCCCCCCTCTGCTTCTCCGCCCCCTCCCCCGACTTTCTGCGAATCAGCTGTTCGGCGGGAAGCCGGGGAAGTCTGAGAAGCAGGCGGCGGCTTCACACTCAGGCCCAGAGTGGTGGAGCTGAGCTGGGGTAGGGAGCGGTTCCCCTGTGCGCGTGCCCCCCGACGGGTTACCTGCTGCGGTGCGGGCGGCCCTCTTCGTGCCCTTCCCCCACCCCCACCCCAGCTCACCTCCGCCTCCCTGGGCCTGAGCGGGAAGCCGCCACCTGCTTCTCAGCCTGTCCCAGCTTCCTGCGCGAACAGCTGATTCGCAGGAAGCCTGGGGGGGTGGAGAAGCAGAGCGGGGCAGCGCATTCAGGGGAGGCGGTGGAGCGGAGGTGAGCTGAGGCCAGGGGTGGGGCGGGGAGCTACCCGTGGGTGCCCACCAAATTTTCCCCTTGGGTGCTCCAGGGCTCACCACTGGCTGAAGCCTTCGTCCCTGCCACATAGGGTCTGGCAGCTGGACCCTGGGACCCCACTGGTGGGGTCTGGCAGCTGGACCAGGACCCCACAGTGTGGGGCCAGGCAGCCAGACCTCAGGACCCCACTGCGCAGGGCCAGGTGTTTGGATCCCGGAACCCCACTGTGAGGGGCCAGGCAGCCCACAGCTGGAGCTGGACACCCTTCCACCTTGCCGGCGCCTAGCGGCTGGACCCAACCCCTGGAGCTGAGCCCCACCTAAAACCTAGGGGTGCTGCAGCATCCCAGCAAAACTCTAAATCCCAGCCCCCTCATCCCCTCAGTGCCCAGAGACACCCCCCCCCCAACCTACCCACAGACCCACTCTCTCCCACCCTGTGCAGCACTCTCCAGCCCCCTGCTGGCAGCAGCATTCCTGCAGGCTGCCTTACTCTCTCTCTCTTTCCCCCTCCGCCAGCCCTGCCCCCTGCCAGACCAGAACAGCACATTTTGAATTTTTTTAAGCACACAGGTGTGTGCTAGTTGGACTGCAGTCTGAGAACTGCTGCCTCAGAGAGATCCATGGATCAGGTTGGTTTGGGCTGTGAAGGACTGAAATGTTGACCAGTCTAGGCTGCCAACGGACTGGCGTGACAACCTGGCTTTCAAGGAAATAAAGGACTGCCTGAAAAATAGGAGGTTGAAAGGCAAATTGTCTGCTTCCCATTTGGCTCCAGCTTTAAATTTAGCAAGGACCTGCTTTTATAAAACCTTATAGCAACACAAAAGTACACAGTTTGTACTTTAACACAGTTGCTTAAAAACATCATTCCCACAAAATTCCAGGGGAAATATGTTTTGAAGCAAACAAACAGTGCCCGCCTGGTGGTGTGTGAAAGTTGCAGGCTACAGCAGGGGGGACCTGAAACTGACCATAAACAAAAGCAAAACTGGATTTACTTTTATTGTTATGCACATTGTGGGGGCACCCACAATGAATTAGATGCTTTCCAAATACAGAGGAAGTCAGTCCCAGCCACAAAGAGCTTACAGTGTAAGAACGACTAACTATAAGGGAAAGGGATGTAGTACGCAAGCAGAGTGATTAACTGTGTGTTTTGCTGTAGCTTATTTTTAGATTTCCCTCTGATCATCCTCCCTCCACAGGTTAGCCCTCTCTGCTTTCCCCACAGCATTTCCCACCTTCAAATCTAGTGTTCTTTTATGCCCCTCTATACCTGTACCTCCTCATAAAGATGACCTATTCAATCATGTGATACGTAAGTGAAATAGTAAGTAGATGGCTTAGGCCCAGATCCTACAGACTTTTAAACTTCGCAGGCTTAGAGACTTAATAAACTGAAAATTATACCAAGCTAACTATATGAATTAGGATTGTGATTTTTTTTAAGTACAAACCCATTGTGGACACCTTTCAGAGTAGCAGCCGTGTTAGTCTGTATCCGTAAAAAGAAAAGGAGTACTTGTGGCACCTTAGAGACTAACAAATTTATTAGAGCATAAGCTTTCATGAGCTACAGCTCACTTCATCGGATGCATACAGTGGAAAATATAGTGGGGAGATTTTATATACACGGAGAACATGAATCAATGGGTGTTGCCATACAGACTGTAACAAGAGTGATCAGGAAAGGTGAGCTATTACCAATATAAAGATGTAGCTTATTGGTCTTCCTGTGTGGAAATGTGATATTGGTATAAGCACTTTTATACCATCATAACTGTCATAAGAGGAAAGTTGTAGTGCTTTAACTATACCAGTGTAGTTCAAGCAGTTTAGACAAATCCTAAGCTAGTTTCCTGTGAGTGTGTGGCAGAATCTTATCTGCAGGAGGGATTTGAGAGAGGAGAGGGAAGTGGTTTTGTGGGCTGATCCCAAAAGGGTGTTTTTTCTATAGAGCTGCTTGAAACTTTATTTGATGTTCGTGGGAATTTTGAAAGCATGCTCATGCCATTGTTTTTATTTCTAAATTAATCAGTTTTTCATTTTCTGCAGGTTTTTTAAAATTATTTTTCCCATTTTCAAAATCAACAGTTTTAAAAAATGAAATTATCAAATTTCAAATTTTTAAAAATGTATATATAAAATAGATCAGATTTTTGCATTATAGACCCCTCTTCTTTTTTGAGTTGGTCATACGTTGCTGGCGGGGAGAGGGAGAATGTTTGGTGCTGAAACTTTCCATGCTTAGACTTAGCTCTAAAGGTGACTTTCTTTTCTTTTTTTTAGAGTGAGCTAAATTGTTTTTGGATTGTGAGCAACTGGGGAGGGTGGAAACACTTTTCTACTCTAAGAAATGTTTCCCACCTTTCTGTGTGTGTGTACGCACGCGCATGTACACACACACACACTCTGTTTGAATTAGGCCATCTGTGGATGATTTAAGCAATCTTAATATACCTAGGTATAAAAATAGCCAAATTATCATTACTTCAAATTCATGGCAGATCAGAGATCGTTGTGCAAATCTATATTTTAGAAGATTATGTTTCATACAACATATGACACAACCTACAGCATGTATTATCTTGGAGCAGTTCACATCTTCCCCATACATGTATTCAGTAATCAGATATGCAGAAATCGTAAACATATAACAGATAATGATACCTAGATGTCATTCCTAGAGGACTAGAGAGGTATAAAGAAAATAATTTTTAAACCATTTCTTAGTGGGCAAAAACCTCACCTTAGTTTAAGATTATATGGCTAGAGCCCTGCAAATCTGCAGATATCCACGGACCGTGTTTGTGGATTGGATGCAGATATAAATTTTGTATCCGTGCAGGGCTCTATCTATGGCCGATGTTATGCAGGAGGAGAGATTAGATCTAATTGTTCCTCCTGGCCTTACACTCTATGAACTAGGAACTGAATTTAAATAAGAGTTTGAATTGACATAAAGGGAAAAGAAATTCTCTGCTCCCTGTACTCTACCATCCAATGATACATATGTTCCAACAAGGCTACTAACTAGGCAATGTAGTCTGGGGGTGGCCCTAGCAGGATGTCAGCCTGATGGGCTTTAGTTTTAATATATAAAATCAGCTATGTGGATGTTAAACAGGATGCACTGTTCTTCTTAAGAGAAAACAGGAGAAGGGAGGGATTGTGACACCTCGCAAGGGTCCTTTTCTGTCCAAAAACTCTGTCCCCACCAGCTTCCAAGAAGGTCTTGCCTTTCCTAGAGATTATAGTTTCTAAAGGGGTGTGGACTTGATCCTACACATTAGTCAGAGTTTTTCCATTGATGTGATTGGATGCAGGATCAAGCCCTATAATAGAGGCTTTAATCTGTTATATGACTAAATTTATAATAGTAGTAGTAAAAATGCTGTAAGATATGTCTACACAGCATCTCAGAGCGAGCCTCAAAGGCCAGGTCCACAGACTTGTGGTATCAGGGCTCACACCAGCGCACTAAAATAAGACGTGTAGGTGGTGCTTTGATATTAGCTTGTGGGGTAGGCTTTAGAGCCCAAGCTCCAGCCCCAATTGCAACATTAAGGCAATGTCTGCATAGGTATTTTTACCATGCTAGTGTGAGCTGTGCTGACAAGTCCAGACCCAGGCTGGGAGGCTTGCTCCCAGATGCAGTATAGATAAACCCGTATAGGTTTATAATTTTTTTCCCCGTTTCCCCCGTAGCCTTACAACAACTGTGGTTTCTGGGAGCCTCTAAACAAAAGTCATCCTCAACCTCAAGCCTCTCAAGGTCTGTGTACCTAGCCCTCTGCTTTGTTCTGAGACTTGTAGAATTTTGTTTACATGGTGAGTGACTAAGAAAAAGGAACAATTGTTTTAACATTTAGATGTTTCGAAACATTGTATTATGTTGAGTTGCTCCAAATTGAAAACACTGGGGTAATAGTATTACAAATGGGATAGTGTCAACTTAAAAATTTGGACTAGATCTCCAGTTCAAGTAATTCAGTGTAGCTCTGTTGAAGCAAATAATGCTGTAGCATTGTCAGCTTCATACTATGGTATGGATGGCCATTGTATTCCCATACTCCTAAAACAATTTTGCATGTTTGTTTGAATGAAATTGGGCAAAGCTCTGATCTCTACAGTTTTGTAACTTAGTCTTGGATAGAGCTGTTGTATGACATTTTCCTTAATACTTTTCCTTTCCTCCCAGAACTTTGTTGCTCAACCATGTGAGCGTGGATATGCAGTCAGCCTTATCTCAAATCCTCTACTGAAACTCAAAGGCAAGGTTGAAAATGTAAAGCTGAGGCACTTGCGTCAGCAGCAGTGAAGTAGCCGAGAGCTCTTCTCCCTGTTTGTAACAACTGCTCGCTCTTGAAAAGCAGCAATAACCAAATAAGGTGCCGAAGCACAGTGCTGAGATTTAGACATAAATGATACCTACCAGATCTGCCTTCAGTTTAGCTCCCACGTCTGACACTTCTTGTGGACTTCTGCCTTTTCTTTCTGCGACTCTAGGTAGAATGCTTTCTCTGTGACTACGGGAAGTTTTATTTAGAAAACAGCTATCCTCGTTGGCAATGGTTGGCCTCTTTGCAACAATTGGTTTGTTAGATAAATATAGCCCATTTTTCTGTTTATAAACAGTACAACCCACTTCATGCAAACAAATTTCAGCTCATGGACTGTGGACAAGCTATGGGCTATTTGCAGTCTGGGTCTGGTCACCTAAGTCAGTTGGTGTAGTTTCTGCTCCCTGATTAAATGACTGAGGCAGGAAAATTATGTGTAAGGAATAGACATAAATATTCACATGCAAATACACTAATTTGTGCAGAGGAGAGCAATTCCTTAAACATCCATGCAGACAAAATCTTGTTTGCTCAAATATTCATGAGTAGCAAATTTAACAGGGCACAGACCTGCTCAAAGTAAATAGCTGTTTCGAATCCTAAGGAACGTTCATGAACACTGCACTATTCGCCCAACTCTAGATTTTTACCCTTCTGTCTGAGTTGAGTTTACTCTTCAGCAAAGGCAACATTTCTGAAAAATCCTAGAAAAGATGAAAGGAGCAATCTTTTTCTCTGTGGCATTTTTGCATTTGTAATGTGTTCCTTCCTATATACTTTTAATAATTATTAAAATAATAATTTCATTTGTGTGTTTATATTTCCCTTACATAACACCTTCCATCTGAGGATTTCAGAGTGCTTTACAGACTTAACTTAATTAGCTTCAACCAATACTTTCCTCCCTCAGAAACATTTTGAAAAGAAATGTAGTACTGGGAGTAAATTCTGAAGCAGTAGCAAGTCCAATATTAGATAGCAGCTAAAAAGAGCTTAGGCATGGGAATGACAGCACCCAGAAGCACCCACCCCAATCAGATAGAATGAGAATCAGAAGAAGAAAATTCTGCAGCTGTAAGTGGTTTAGCAGATCTGGTACATATCTCCCGGTCCCTCAAATATTCCACCCAGCCCTCCTCCCCTAACAATGCCCCTGCTGACCACAGAGCTAGAGTTCCTTTCCCTCCAAGGGAATTGCTGCCTTGTCAAATGGCAAAACCTGCTTTCTGTGAGCCCAGATCTCTGCAACTTGTTTATATTCTGCTGCCCACTTAATTGCAACAGCACTGACGTTTGAACTGAGTGCCATTGTCCCTGTGATTGACTGGAACACAGACTTGCAGGGTGGAATGCAGCAGCATATAAACAGACCTAACCAGTAATATGAAAATCCTACTTTGAAACCTTGCACGGGGGGGGGGGGGAGAATTGCTCCATCTATTTCCTGGTGACTGTCTGGCATGAGAGTACTTGCCAGAAGTTCATAGTATTACTGACAAGAGCTGGTGAATAGTGAAAAATTTTTGAACAGGAGAGCTCATTTGGTCCAGCCAGCTTGGTCCATGTTTTACTTTGCCGTTTCAAAGATGTTTGTATGATGGACTTTTGTTCACCTGAATATTAGGGGAGGATCTTTTATTCTTGTGCTGAAGTGTATTCATTGCTCTGCATATATACACAATTTTTCAAGGGCACTGTCACAGAAAGGAAGGATTGGCTTGTGGTTAAAGCACTGGACAGGGGCTTGGGAGATTTAGTTTCTATCCCCAGCTCGGTCACAGGCTTTGTGTGTGACCTTGGGTAAATCACTTACCTCTGCGTGTGTCAGTTCCCCATCTGTAAAATGGGAATAATGCTACTTCCCGTCTGGTTTATCTACTTAGGACATAGACGGTCTCTTACTATGTTTTGTATCGTGTGTAGCACAATGGGGCCTTGCTCTCAAGTGCCTCTAGTTGCCACTGTATTACAAATCATTAATAATAATTTTGACATGAGAAAAATAAACGTGAAATCTACTAGACAGACAATAAATGTGGTTGGTGTCTTCCTTAGGAGGGAGCTCAGTTATATTTGAATATGAATCTATAGATAAAATCATAATAATGATGCTTAGCTTATGTATAGTAAGATCTCCTCAGTAGATCTTAAGTGCTTCAGCAAAATATAATGTTCTTTCTTGTGCAATAGGTCAGGAAAATATTTTAAATATCCCAACTTTTCCTAGGCCTTCTCATCTTCTATAGCTCTCACCACAAAAGGACCCCCATGGACTCTGCTGGCCACATTCAAAGCTCTAATGGTTTCTTCAGGCATCACCATTGTTTATAAAATGGAACAGAAACCATGCCTGCTGACTTTGGTGACCAAATACCTACTTCAAAATCCTGAAGATCCAAAGGATTGCTTGCTACAGGCAGGTTTCAGAGTAGCAGCCGTGTTAGTCTGTATTCGCAAAAAGAAAAGGAGGACTTGTGGCACCTTAAGAGACTAACAAATTTATTTGAGCATAAGCTTTCGTGAGCTACAGCTCACTTCATCGGATGCATTCAGTGGAAAATACAGTGGGGAGATTTATATACATAGAGAACATGGACCAGTCCACACAAGAGATCTACCTCCTGGACACTACAGTGCTAATAAGCAATGGTCACATAAACACCACCCTATACCGGAAACCTACTGACTGCTATTCCTACCTACATGCCTCCAGCTTTCATCCAGACCACACCACACGATCCATTGTCTACAGCCAAGCTCTGCGATACAACCGCATTTGCTCCAACCCCTCAGACAGAGACAAACACCACAAGATCTCTATCAAGCATTCTTACAACTACAATAACAGAAACATGGTGGAATAGTAGTCATGACTGGACTATAGGTATTGAAGGGTATGTGCTGTTTAGGAAAGACCGAAATAAAGGTAAAGGTGGTGGAGTAGCATTGTATATCAATGATGAGGTAGAATGTAAAGAAATAAGAAGTGATGGAATGGATAAGACAGAGTCCGTCTGGGCACAAATTACATTGGGGAAGAAAACTATTAGAGCCTCCCCTGGGATAGTGCTTGGGGTGTGCTATAGACCGCCAGGATCTAATTTGGATATGGATAGAGCCCTTTTTAATGTTTTTAATGAAGTAAATACTAATGGAAACTGTGTGATCATGGGAGACTTTAACTTCCCAGATATAGACTGGAGGACGAGTGCTAGTAACAATAATAGGGCTCAGATTTTCCTAGATGCGATAGCTGATGGATTCCTTCATCAAGTAGTTGCTGAACCAACTAGAGGGGATGCCATTTTAGATTTGGTTTTGGTGAGTAGTGAAGACCTCATAGAAGAAATGGTTGTAGGGGATAATCTTGGCTCAAGTGATCATGAGCTAATTCAGTTAAAACTGAACGGAAGGATTAACAAAAATAAATCTTCAGCTAGGGTTTTTGATTTCAAAAGGGCTGACTTTCAAAAATTAAGGAAATTAGGGAAGTGGATTGGACTGAAGAATTTATGGATCTAAAGGTAGAGGAGGCCTGGGATTATTTAAATCAAAGCTGCAGAAGCTATTGGAAGCCTGCATCCCAAGAAAGGGGAAAAAATTCATAGGCAGGAGTTGTAGACCAAGCTGGATGAGCAAGCATCTCAGAGAGGTGATTAAGAAAAAGCAGAAAGCATACAGGGAGTGGAAGAAGGGAGGGATCAGTAAGGAAAGCTACCTTATTGAGGTCGGAACACGTAGGGATAAAGTGAGACAGGCTAAAAGTCAAGTAGAGTTGGACCTTGCAAAGGGAATTAAAACCAATAGTAAAAGGTTCTATAGCCATATAAATAAGAAGAAAGCAAAGAAAGAAGAAGTGGGACTGCTGAACACTGAGGATGGAGTGGAGGTCAAGGATAATCTAGGCATGGCCCAATATCTAAACAAATACTTTTCCTCAGTCTTTAATAAGACTAAAGAGGATCTTAGGGATAATGGTAGCATGACGAATGGGAATGAGGATATGGAGGTAGATATTACCATATCTAAGGTAGAAGCGAAACTCAAACAGCTTAATGGGACTAAATCGGGGGGGCCCAGATAATCTTCATCCAAGAATATTAAAGGAATTGGCACATGAAATTGCAAGCCCATTAGCAAGAATTTTTAATGAATCTGTAAACTCAGGGGTTGTATCGTATGATTGGAGAATTGCTAACATAGTTCCTATTTTTAAGAAAGGGAAAAAAAGTGATCCGGGTAATTATAGGCCTGTTAGTTTGACATCTGTAGTATGCAAGGTCTTGGAAAAAATTTTGAAGGAGAAGGTAGTTAAGGACATTGAAGTCAATGGTAAATGGGACAAAATACAACATGGTTTTACAAAAGGTAGATTGTGCCAAACCAACCTGATCTCCTTCTTTGAGAAAATAACAGATTTTTTAGACAAAGGAAACGCAGTGGATCTAATTTACCTAGATTTCAGTAAGGCGTTTGATACCGTGCCACATGGGGAATTATTAGTTAAATTGGATAAGATGGGGATCAATAGGAAAATTGAAAGGTGGATAAGGAATTGGTTAAAGGGGAGACTACAGTGGGTCCTACTGAAAGGTGAACTGTCAGGCTGGAGGGAGGTTACCAGTGGAGTTCCTCAAGGATCGATTTTGGGACCAATCTTATTTAATCTTTTTATTACTGACCTTGGCACAAAAAGTGGGAGTGTGCTAATAAAGTTTGCGGATGATAATAAAGTTTGCGGATGGAGGTATTGCCAGTTTAGAGGACAGGGATATCCTACAGGAGGATCTGGATGACCTTGTAAACTAGGTTTCAGAGTAACAGCCCTGTTAGTCTGTATTCGCAAAAAGAAAAGGAGTACTTGTGGCACCTTAGAGACTAACCAATTTATTTGAGCATAGCTTTCGTGAGCTACAGCTGTAAGCTGTAGCTCACGAAAGCTCATGCTCAAATAAATTGGTTAGTCTCTAAGGTGCCACAAGTACTCCTTTTCTTCTTGTAAACTAGAGTAATAGTAATAGGATGAAATTTAATAGTGAGAAGTGTAAGGTCATGCATTTAGGGATTAATAACAAGAATTTTAGTTATAAGCTGGGGACGCATCAATTAGAAGTAACAGAGGAGGAGAAGGACCTTCGAGTATTGGTTGTTCATAAGATGACTATGAGCCGCCAATGTGATATGGCCGTGAAAAAAGGTAATGCGGTCTTGGGATGCATCAGGAGAGGTTTTTCCAGTAGGGATAAGGAGGTTTTAGTACCGTTATACAAGGCACTGGTGAGACCTCACCTGGAATACTGTGTGCAGTTCTGGTCTCCCATGTTTAAGAAGGATGAATTCAAACTGGAACAGTTACAGAGAAGGGCTACTAGGATGATCTGAGGAATGGAAAACTTGTCTTACGAAAGGAGACTCAAGGAGCTTGGCTTGTTTAGCCTAACTAAAAGAAGGTTGAGGGGAGATATGATTGCTCTCTATAAATATATCAGAGGGATAAATACTGGAGAGGGAGAGGAATTATTTAAGCTCAGTACCAATGTGGACACAAGAACAAATGGATATAAACTGGCCACCAGGAAGTTTAGACTAGAAATTAGACGAAGGTTTCTAACCATCAGAGGAGTGAAGTTTTGGAATAGCCTTCCAAGGGAAGCAGTGGGGGCAAAAGATCTATCTGGCTTTAAGATTAAACTCGATAAGTTTATGGAGGAGATGGTATGATGGGATAACATGGTTTTGGTAATTAAATATTCATGGTAAATAGGCAGAAATGGCCTGTGATGGGATACTAGATGGGATGGGATCTGAGTTACCCAGGAAAGAATTTTCTGTAGTATCTGGCTGGTGAATCTTGCCCATATGCTCAGGGTTTAGCTGTTCGCCATATTTGGGGTCGGGAAGGAATTTTCCTCCAGGGCAGATTGGAAGAAGCCCTGGAGGTTTTTTTTCTTCCTCTGTAGCATGGGGCACGGGTCACTTGCTGGAGGATTCTCTGCTCCTTGAAGTCTTTAAACCACAATTTGAGGACTTCAATAGCTCAGACATAGGTGAGAGGTTTTTCACAGGAGTGGTGGGTGAAATTCTGTGGCCTGCGTTGTGCAGGAGGTCAGACTAGATGATCATAATGGTCCCTTCTGACCTAAATATCTATGAATCTATGAATACCCACCTGCTGAAGTGAAGAAACAGATTGACAAAGCCAGACGAGTACCCAGAAGTCACCTACTACAGGACAGGCCCAACAAAGAAAATAACAGAACGCCACTAGCCATCACCTTCAGCCCCCAACTAAAACCTCTCCAACGCATCATCAAGGATCTACAACCTATCCTGAAGGACAACCCATCACTCTCTCAGATCTTGGGAGACAGCCCCGTCCTTGCTTACAGACAGCCCTGCAACCTGAAACAAATACTCACCAGCAACCACACAACAGAACCACTAACCCAGGAACCTATCCTTGCAACAAATCCCGTTGCCACATATCTATTCAGGGGACACCATCATAGGGCCTAATCACATCAGCCACACTATCAGAGGCTCGTTCACCTGCACATCTACCAATGTGATATATGCCATCATGTGCCAGCAATGCCCCTCTGCCATGTACATTGGCCAAACCAGACAGTCTCCAGGTAAAAGAATAAATAGACACAAATCAGACGTCAAGAATTATAACATTCAAAAACCAGTTGGAGAACACTTCAATCTCTCTGGTCACTCGATTACAGACCTAAAAGTTGCAATTCTTCAACAAAAAAAACTTCAAAAACAGACTCCAACAAGAGACTGCTGAATTGGAATTAATTTGCAAACTGGATACAATTAACTTAGGCTTGAATAGAGACTGGGAGTGGATGGGTCATTACACAAAGTAAAACTATTTCCCCATGTTTATTTCCCCCCCAGCACTGTTCCTCAGACGTTCTTGTCAGCTGCTGGAAATGGCCCACCTTGATTATCACTACAAAAGGTTTCCCCCCCACCCCCCGCTCTCCTGCTGGTAATAGCTCACATTAAGTGATCACTCTGGTTACAGTGTGTATGGTAACACCCATTGTTTCATGTTCTCTATGTATATAAATCTCCCCACTGTATTTTCCACTGAATGCATCCGATGAAGTGAGCTGTAGCTCACGAAAGCTTATACTCAAATAAATTGGTTAGTCTCTAAGGTGCCACAAGTACTACTTTTCTTTTTGCTACAGACCGTTCATGAAAACCCAACCAGGTTCTTCAACGGTGTGTGTCAACCATTGACAAACTGTCATGGACAATTCCTGAATAGAAGACAGGGCCAAATTCCACCAATAAAAAAATAGTTCAAACAGCTCTATTGGCTACACTTAGTTTAGATTTTTCAGACATTTTACTGTTAAAAGAACTAGACTGAAGACTGACTTCATCTTTCATGTGCTGTCATATGGAAACCATGTGAGCTTGCACTTCCAACAATAGCTCCAAAGTCACAAATGCAATAGAATGGGTCTGTTGCAATTTCTCAGAAGGGAGTCAAGTTGTGGGCTTCAGCCAAACCACCCTGGGTCAGACCTGATTGATACTCTCTATCAAAGGACAGCCCATAGAATCACAGAATTTAAGTCCTGGTGGGACCATTATGATCATCTAGTCTGAGCTCTTGCATAATACAGGCCAAAGAATCTCACAAAGTTGTTCTTGTATTAAGCTCAAATTCGGTTTGAGCACTGAAAGACACTGTGCCTTGATGTAAGGATGTCAAATGAGAGAGACTCCACCTCCTCCCTAGTTGGTCTAGTAGTTAATTACCCTCACTGTTAAAAAAAAAAATTGCTCCTCGGATGTGATTTGTCTAGCTTCAGCTTCCAACCACTGGTCTATTTAGCAGACAAGCATATAACAAAAGAGTCCTCTCATATCAGAAATGATCTCCTCACATGCTGCAGGAAGCGGTGCTGATGTTTGAACAGGTTGCAACACTGCCCCAGTGATATAGCACGGGGATTCTCAACATTTTTAACAGTGAACCATCTCTTCAGAGAGATTGTTGTGTGGACAGATTCCTCTCCTGTTCACAATCCCATAGGACTGCCTTCCCCCTCTTTACAATAGCGTAACATCTCCAGGGAAACTACAGCAATGGCTTGTGTGGAAAAGTAATATTAGGATGGTATTTGTATATTCTTTGCTGGGATATAGGAGGAGAGCCAGCGTTGTTTCACCAGCCATCTTGGACCATACTTTGAGAATGACCGCTCCAATCTGTCTGATATTAGAGCGCATCCTGCTAATGGAGGTGCCAGATCTAGGCTGAAATACAAAACTGAGCTCCTCACCATTTTGTGGTTATTAAAAAACCTCCATGGAATTCCTCACAGAAGAGGGGGTGTTAGCTTCAGCCTTCTGGTTAAATTCCACATTCTGTCTACCTACAGTTTTACACAGTAAATTACATGGAGTAATTACTATGGAGTATTTTTCAAAGTCTGTTTTGCATTATTGTCTATTCTTGCTACACCAACCATGTAAAGGCTGCCATCTTCCACCCCAGAGAGAGCTGCATTTTAATGATGTAATCCCTGTATGTAATCAATTTGTTGAGCTCTCTGGCTAAAAGGGAGTGTTTAAATACAGTCATGGCCATTTATTAGGAGAAGATAAATAGAAGAGATGCAGTTCAAAGCTGATTCAAAGAATGCCTTACAGGGTGGCTGATTAGAATTAAAGCTGGAAGGTCAGCAGAAATGCCACCCCACTTTAAAAAAAAAAAATTGTTTTTTGTTTGCTTTCTTATTTTTGGTTTCAGAGTAACAGCCGTGTTAGTCTGTATTCGCAAAAAGAAAAGGAGTACTTGTGGCACCTTAGAGACTAACCAATTTATTTGAGCATGAGCTTTCGTGAGCTACAGCTCACTTCAGCTGTAGCTCACGAAAGCTCATGCTCAAATAAATTGGCTAGTATCTAAGGTGCCACAAGTACTCCTTTTCTTTTTTCTTATTTTTGCATCTACGATCTTCACAGTTTCAAGTTTTTCTCCACAACTGTAAGGCCTTCCTTTTATCTGACTTAATTTTTTTAAAGTTGAAACTCTCACATCCCCAGGAGCTGTTGAGAGATGCACACTAAAATTCCTGGAGTTGACAGTACTGGAAAAAAATATCAATATAATTATTCACCAACCATCAGGAAAAAAATTTCACCAATCATTTTCTGACTATTATTCCACTATCTAAAGAGCTGACCAAATGGTGGAAAACATCTATTTGTAAACAATTTGTTGGGCAGCCAGTGGGAAAAAATGCATCAAATAAATTATTCATATATGCTATTCAACCATCTCCAGTGAGAATGCTGTGATAGCAACCAGAGACTCTGCAAGCCTTCGCAGTGGAGTAAAAACCAATGTATTCTTCACCAGCATTGCAAAAACAAAGCAGCCTCCGGCTAAACAAGGGAAGTGAAGTTCTATTTTACCCGATCCAGCACCCATCACCATGGGATTTGCACCCTACCTTCCTCCCGTCATTCTATTATTTGTAATGTGTTGTTAACATGAAAACCTTGGTGTCCACTTAAATGCTAACATTATTAAGCACGGCAGTTTAAAAAAACAACACACACACACCACACTTAAACCAAACCACATTTTCCTTTATCACTTTTCTTCCCCCACATTCTTCTAGGATGGGCTTTTTGCCCAAGTTCTTCCAAACAGGGCTTTTTTCCCCTCACACTGTTAGCCCTTGGCTGGAGTTTTCCCTTTGCAGAACATGCATTTAGCTTCAGGCTAGGCTGATGACTGTTTTGTGTAAACAGTTTGAAACAATTTTTACATATCACCTGGAAGGAAACTCTGGGAAAGAGTCAAGCCTTGGATTTGTTCCCACAGATTCACAGCTCAGCTCTCACTTTGCCCTGCAGACTCAGGCATGAACTGGAAGCCAGAATCCAAGTCTCAGTTTTGATCTTGGATGCGTGCAGAGCTGGGCTTCTGCTATTTTAACAAGTGGCTCCACAAAAAACCTCAAGAACCCTGTCTCCTTAAGGAGTGATAAACCTTGTGTAGTAGGGTGCCTGTGTTTGCAGAGGAAAGAAACTAGGGACTTGGGGACAGTTTCCCTGTTTAAACAGAAATGCTTTTTTCCTGGCTGTAATCAAGGAAGGAGGCAGACGAGCTTCTATCAGTAATTGCACTGACTGGAAATGTTTATCTTTGCTGGCTGGGCAAATCCCAAGGTAGAGCACACTGTCCTGTTGTGTAATCTGGAGGTGGGGTAGGCGTGGAGACCTTGTAGGCGACTCCAGGAGGCCCATTCATCCTACCAATGCTTTTGAAAATACCTGATGCCTGAGGCAATCTTGTGCATTCCAGAGCAAATTTTTGTCATGGCTGGGAGCGGGCCCATCTGTGGTAGGGATGTAGCCACATCCCGAGAGAGGGATGACCACACCAGAGACTCACCCCTCTGTCCCTTCAGTTAGGGACTCCTTGTTATATTTGTCCTACGGTCTGATGTTGAATGTGTATTCAGAACCTCCCTGCGAGGAGGGGGCCCATGATGTCCAGATCTCACCCTCACAAGGGTGGCAGATAATCCATAACCTTTTCATACTTGTGCACGTAGCCGTTAGTCCTGCAGTCGTCCTACTCAGGATGAAATAAACAAGATAGAAGGTTAATGGAAAATTCATTCAGTATGGGAGGTACCGCTTGAAAGTGCAAAACGTCCTACAGCTTTAACAAAACTAATCCCCACTCCCCCACCATTTACCAGGGGGATAAGGACTGTAGACTTCCTCAGTTTAAGATGTGTCTGTAGAAGAATTAGGAACAATCATTTGGGTTCGAAGATGTTCTTTCAATGCATGCCAGGAACGGTCTTGGCTTCTCTGGGGATGTTAGTTGCAAAGCTTGTCTCTTCCCCCCCCGTCCCCCCAGGACTTCATCTATGATGTCACTTTCCCTCCTGTTGCCCCTGCACTGGATATAGTTGGTGGCTTTTTAAGCCCCTCCTGTTCTGATCATGAAGAGGTGATCTTGTGAGGAAGGTGAAGATCTCCTGGTCTCCTCTAGGAACTAGGCATCTTTGGATCATGCTTGGATTCCATAGCAAGCTATGCATTTTACAGTGGAGGTCCCCTGCAGCACTGGAGGGGAAGCAGGCTACAAGCATTCATCTTAATAATGGGAGTCTTTCCACGGACTTTAGTGGATATTAGCTTAGGCCGCAAATGGGCTACTTCAGATCTCCAGGAGCATCAACAGAGTGAGGGGCCACCAGTCACTTTGCCAAGGAGTTGTACAGATGATAATGAAGGGTCCTTTGGTGCATGGAGCTGGAGTCTGGCCAAGAGAAGACTGGAGCAGAGCCCTGTATGATGTGGGAGAGGGGTCTGAGGATTCATGTCATTTGGGTTTTAGGGCGGCATAGGGGAGTGATGGGGGATGGAGCTTCTGGTATTTGAGGGCAGGTGAGGAATCAACACATATGCACGTGAGCATTTCAAATCAAAAGTTGAGCAAAGAAACCAAGAGCAAATGCAGAGATTGTAAATCTTTCTCCACTCTTTCATTTAACAGCACTGAAAGATTCCATAATATTCACAGCTGCTTGGGGTGACGATATAGCATCCAAAAGAATAAACCACTGGAGCAGCGGCTCAGCTGAGAGAAGTGCTGTTCCTTTAAGCACTGGAAAGAAAACAAAGAGCTCATGTAGGATGCAGCTCAGGAACGGGATGAGGTCACCTCTGCGCATGTAATGTAGCATGCAAGCAAATTAGCTGCTCGGGCATAGCAAACAACAAGCCAGGCTGCAGGAGACCAATTTGATTTGCAGACAGATTCCAGCTTTAAGCTTCCACATTATTAATGGCCCATCTAAGTGAAAGGGATTCATACTGAAAGATTACTTTTAATACTTTGCAATGCTGTTCCCCTCATCCAGAGATCCCAGAGTGATTAGAAACATAAGTAACCGAATGCGATAGCAGCCGTCCATGATGTTGGTATTGCAATCCCTACTTTTACAGGCGCACAGAGAGGATTAGGTTTACTTAAAGTCTACAAGAAGCCTGCAGCAAAGCCACCTGTGGAAAGAACCCAGATTTCCTGCCTTCCAGTCCTGTGGTTTAACCACAAGATTATTGTTCTTCTTAAGCATGGACAGCACTGACCCTTTAACAAATCATTGTCCGCATTAATTTCATACAACCACTAATCTCAGATGACACACATACGTTTGTGGGTGTCTTCAGTTTGAAGGCATTATGTAACTAAGCACCCTGGCTATTAAATTGGGAAACCTGCCCCTTTAGAGAGTTAATAAGTGACCGTTTGGAAGTTCAGCAGGTTGCACTGTAACGCCAGAACAGACTAAAGCTGTTTTTTTAAACAGAATAAACATGCTCCACAGTGTGGTTGTTTAGAAAACTAACATTAAAATGCCACATAAGCAGATTAACCATGTTTGCTCAATAATATTGTTTCGCTCGCTTCAAAATGGGAACTGCAAGCCTTAGACAAATGGTTTAAAAGCTTGGCCAGTTTCACAGGTCCAGTGATGTGCTGGACAGAAGTGAGATCCTGGGGGCAGCTAGTTGAAGGGATGTTTGGGATGATTCCCAAGTCCCTCATCCCCACCCCCCCTTTGCAGCCCACATGTCCCTACTACATCAGGGTTATCTTAGGCTAAAAGTGAACTTTTCTGTAGGAAGTTAATATATTGCCAGCACATCACTGCCCGGTCAGATGAGTTAATGTTTGCAAAGCAGTGGTAACTGTCCCCCTTCCTTTAGGCCAACCAATTCTGCCCATCTCTAATGGGCTGAGGACCAGCCCCTGGGAAATCCAGCCAGGATGTTCATCTTGCAAAGCTGTAAACAGGCAGAAATTAGATGCCCCCATTCACAGAGGATTTTAAAGGGCCTGCGCTACTGATCTGTAAACAAACTCTCGAAGGTTTGTCGCAATTGTAATGGAAGGAGGTATGTTAAGAGGTAGTTCTCCTGAGGCACCGACACATCTGGGCTTTTTCCTCCCTCCGCACTGGAGGACACTGTGAGCTCAGCTAAAGAGGAAGCCTAGAGCATGGCAGTTATCCCTTTGTTCCATTCACCCTACTGCCATATAGCGATGGGGAAAGTCCCCCTAATTGCAGCCATCTATGACAACTGCAGGACCAGACTCTGCCAGATTCAGCGTGTGGCTATAGGCCTTCTCTGCCATGCTTCTGAACTCACAGCTCACAGGTCTCCGAGGAGGACTTGTAGACCAGGGCACACGCTTAGCAGTACATTGCAGCTCCCAGACCAGGCACTCGGGAGTCCCTTGCTGCAGATCTCTCTCTCTAGGTCGTTATCCCATGCTCAGCACTATAGTATCAACTGCAGCTGGGACCAGCCAGCCCGCAGCTGTACAAGCCCTAATGCAGGAGGTGGCGGTAGCAGGGGTGACGTGCACCTTCTCGGATTTTGCCTCACAGATCTTCTCACACAGTGGCTTGCTGTGGATCCCTACAGGGTGCCAGCCTGCCCCCCGAGCCCAGGAGAGCAGCAGTGCCACATCCAAGCCTGGGCCAGTCCCTTTTTCTCACAGCTTCAACTTGGTTCCTTCCAACTAACACAATTCAGCACATCTATCACCTCTTCCCTGCCAGCCTGGGATCTTCTGCAGGGGGCCGATCTATTCCCAACAGGTTCCCACTCTACTTGTCACATGTCTGAGAGAGTCACCATACTCCAGGGCCTGACATGACAGGGGTGCCAGGCGCTAGCCTGGTCCCTGTAGTACTCTTCCCCCACCGTGACCCAGGGGCTTCCTACCAGAGCCTGCCTGCTCCTGGCAGCAATCTCCCCAACAGGCCTAGTCACCGGCTTTTAGAATCACCTGATCCCTGGCTGAGCAGTCTGTGAAGAGCTGATTCAGTGAGGCTGGGCCCAGCTCCCCTTAAAGGGCCAGCCACCGGGTGATAACCCCCTTGGAGGCTCATCCTGAGGTTCTCAAAGGAGGCTACATGGATCATCCCCTGGAAAGCAAGTGTGGCTGCATTCAGTCTTCGCCTCACCTGGCCAAACATCCAATGGCAGCCACTCACAAGCTTTCAGTGGCTGCCACCACATCCAGCATTAAACCCGCGTTGCTGAGTACTCGGTGCAAGAGCCCATGTAAATAATTAGATTCAGGGTCACTTTGATTGCCTTTCTAAAAACGGACTCTCCGGCAGACTTCTGCACAAATGATCTCAGAGCTAGCAGCATTCGATGCTCTAGAGAACCTCAGTACCCCGCCTTTCCCAGGGGCAGAGAACACTACCCAGCCTCAAAATAAATTCTATTTCCTGGAGACCTCAAGACATAATCGTACCAGCCTTCCGTCTGCAGCCAAGACACGGAGCAATAAGGAACAATACAAATAAGACCTCAGGTGGGCAGTCGGGCCACACAGCAATAGAACGGAGCGCCATAGAAACCACATCTTCCGTTGGCCCACCTGTGACAGGGCGCTCTACTTACTGCCGGACGCTGCCACCTCCCGGCGGTCCTGGGGATTAGCTCTGCCAGGCGGATGCCCCTGCCAGCGGTTGCACTGCATCATGCTCTCTCATGCCAGGGCCTGCAGCCTCCTCTTTGTGACTCAGCCCTCTGGCCAGGTCACTAAGGGGTTTCCCCCTTCTTGGAAGTCCCTGCTCACTAACAGTCTCAGGCAATGCCCCCGTTCACTGCCCCAGGCGTCACTCCATCAGTGGCTGGTAGGGGAACCTCTGGGTTCTGGCTCAGGGACCCTCTACAGAGCAGCTGTCTGTTCCCTCCTGTCCCTTGCTGCCTTTCCCTGCGCCTCTTCCTTACCTCCTGCCCCACACCTCTGGGTTTGCCAGCCATTCAACTCCCTTATCTCAGGGAGTAACCGTGGGCTACTTCGTCTCTGCGGCCTCCAAACACGGTTCCCTCCTCCCAGGGAGTAACTGTAAACTGCCTCCCTGCAGCCTCTATATGGTTGCCAGCCTCCTGGCTTTGTAGAAGCCCCACCTGTGCCCTTACAGGTGAGCCTCCCCCTAATTAACTTCCTCCAGCCTCAGTCTCCCCCTTTTGCAGCCTAATTGGCTGATTGGGCCCACCTGGCCTAGTTCAGCTCCTGCCAGGAGTACACCCCAGCGAAGCCTAAAAGCAGCTGACGTTTCAGCAGCACAAAGGATTGACAAGCTTGCGTTGCAGATGCTGCGAAGGCAGGACATTCCAGGCCACCACAAAATATAGTGCCCAATCTCAGTCTACAGCAACATAGAACCTCAGGGTTGGAAGGGACCTCAGGAGGTCATCTAGTCCAACCCCCTGCTCACAGCAGGACCAATCCCCAACTAAATCATCCCAGTCAGCCTCACCTTAAAAACCTCAAGGAAGGAGATTCCACCACCTCCCTAGGTAACGTATTTCAGTGCTTCACCACCCTCCTAGTGAAAAAGTTTTTCCTAATATCCAACCTAGACCTCCCCCACTGCAACTTGAGACCATTGCTCCTTGTTCTGTCATCTGCTACCACTGAGAACAGTCAAGATCCATCCTCTTTGGAACCCCCTGTCAGGTAGTTGAAAGCAGCTATCAAATCCCACCTCATTCTTCTCTTCCGCAGACTAAGCAATCCCAGGTCCCTCAGCCTCTCCTCATAAGTCATGTGCCCCAGTCCCCTAATCATTTTTGTTGCCCTCCGCTGGATGCTTTCCAATTTTTCCACATCCTTCTTGTAGTGTGGGGCCCAAAACTGGACACAGTACTCCAGATGAGGCCCCACCAATGTCAAACAGAGGGGAACGATCATGTCCCTCTATCTGCTGGAAATGCCCCTACTTATACAGCCCAAAATGCTGTTAGCTTTCTTGGCAACAAGGGCACACTGTTGACTCATATCCAGCTTCTCGTCCACTGTAACCCCTAGGTCCTTTTCTGCAGAACTGCTGCCTAGCCATTCGGTCCCTAGTCTGTAGCAGTGCATGGGATTCTTCCGTCCTAAGTGCAGGACTCTGCACTTGTCTTTGTTGAACATCTCCCTCAGCAACATCCTTTTGCCTTGCCATGCCACTGGGAGGACTGGTAGTGAATGTGTGACATTTGACAGGATCTTTGCTCGCCATCCATTCTGTTGAATGGGCCAGTTTCACTGCTGGAAAATGAAAAGCTCCTGAAAAGTGAGTCTATAAATCAGCCTTGAGCCAATTCCCAAGGTTCCCCACTGAAAATATCACTCTTCCTATGGCCATTACCAGCGCCGACCTTGAAGCTGTCAAGGCAGCACAGGATCAAAATGACTGTCCCCAAGAGGAGTGACAGGATGGGGTGGTGGAGTTGTTCCCAGGGAACTGGGGCCGCTCAGCCCCGGGCAGGAGGACAGCCCTCCATGGCTCTGCACACCTGGCTGCATGGGGGATCAGCCCTTCTGTGTCATTCAGAACTTTAGCTAGGTGGCTTCCAACCTCAGACAGACAGATGGCTCCAAGCACCAGGGACATTTACAGACCTTTAAACAAAGCCAAAGATGAGGGGGTTTATGGCCTGTTGGGTAACAAGCTTGTTGTCTCCTTGCCTGCACCCTGCATGTTCCTTTACTGCTGAGGAGCACTACGCCTCTTGCCCAAATTACTTGCCCCCAGTGCTCTGCTAATGCTGCCTTTCTGCTCAGCACCTGTTTCTAGCTTCCCCTCCCCCTTCAGACCTGATGTCTCTCACCTCCCCTGGCTTTAGACCCTGTCCCCCCTTCTCCATCAGTTTGCCCACACTAGGCACTGCCGCTCCTGCAGCTCTGGCTCCTTGGATTGTCCCGTGCTCCCCTCCTCTGCAATGTCCTCTCGCGCTAGTTACTCATCTGGCTCTTAGCAGCAGCCTCGCACTCATGCATGGTTTTGATCCTCTGTACCTCCTGAGGTGGGACAGTGCTATTATCCTTCCTTCCCCGTTCCTCACTTTGGAACAAGTGAAGGAGACACCTCTGCAAACCTTCCATCCCATTCCCCAACTCCAGGGTTGGGAAACATGCCAATTACCTTGGCATCCCCAGCTACTCAGATTCTACAGTGATGCGCATGAACCTCTACAGACTGGAATATGAAGCTGTTACTTCCTGGGAGATTTCCCAGGCTTATCAAGAGTCACCCGTCATAAAAATGTCTTGTGTTTTATTGAACCTGGACTACTTAAAATATCTCAGAGCAGCCATTCTCAAACCGTGGGCAGTGGGACACCTGCTGGTTGTCCATGGCCAGCTCTGGCTGGTCACATGTTGCTGGCTTTGCCACCTTTTTTCAAACTGCTACCTTGCATTAAAAGAAGCTAAAAGTACATTAAATACTTCCCTATTTTTTTTTTCATGCTGGGATGTTGTGGAATTGGAATGAGAAACAAGATGGTTCTAGTCGGACAGTAATAATAATACCCAGCTCTTACCTCGCTATTTTCAGCCTTAGTTAGCAAGGTGCATTACAGAGGTCAGTACCATTAGGCCCATTTTCCAGGTGGAAAAACTGAGGCACGGGGCAGGGAAATGACTTGTCCAAGGTCACTCACTCCAATCTCCTGTCTGCTAAGCCACATGCCTCCCAGAAGTGGGGGAAGAGGTGGTCCTTGCCATTGTGAATGGGAGGAGCGGTGGCCTAGACAATCTTGGTATTAAGATATGGTCCACACAATGGCCAGGGGCAACAGCTCCCATCTCAGACCAAACCTGCTTCTCTGTGGCAAAATGATGCCACAAAGCCGCTGCTGGAAAATGGCAGCCTTTTGGTATACATGGCAATCACAGGTCGAGTGCCCAAGCAGGCCTCAGTTAGCTAAGCCCTTTGCAATTGAAATGCTGCGTGCCAAAGCACAGTGCACCCTCAGAGTGCAGCACCCACGGCTCTTCCCAGGAGCCCAGCCCAGCAGAGGGCAGATCGAAGTAACCTGGACCATCCCCCCAGAACAGCTAGGCAGGGTGTGGGGAGGTGGGGGGAGTAGCTTCTTAGAGCAGGGAACAGTTTCCATAGCCTCCACTGGCCCCAAAGGAGCTCCAGGGCAAGCAGCTGCAGAGGTTACTTAGGGCTTGAGCCAACCCTGGTAACAATAGGTCTGATTTCTGTGATCTGAATAAGTTTTTTGCTCCTGCTTCAGCTGGTGTAAATCAGCATTGCTCCTCCAAATCAACAGAACTACTCTGCTGTATGCCAGTAGGCCGTTAAAATGTAACCTGACTTCTTTCAGGAAAGAGAGAGCATTTGGGGGGCTCTATTACCTATTACCATGTACATCCATGGTAGCATCATTGCATCACCCGCTGACCATAGCTGGGGGGGTTGTGAATGTACAAGGAAAACCTCGTCTCCTTTAACAAGGCCTTCTGGACCCCACAGAGCACCTACAGCCTTTTAACACTGTGAGGACGGCAAGCGCTCAAAACTTTACAGCTGCCTTTCAGGAAACACTCCAGTAAAAATATCTGGACCCCACCAATGATGTGTCAGTGAACCAGCTGATTAACCATCATTTATTGAGTCTTGTGAAGAGTTTTATGAGTCAAAAAGAGACTACGGGAACGTTCCATAAAAACACAGGCTTCTGTAAAAGAACAAAAATAAAGCTGTATCTCTCATTCTCCCCCTGTGCTTTTAAAATCGGAGTGGATTGACTTGAATGAAGGCAATTTAAATCATGATTTAAATCACCAAGTGGAAAGCCTCGATTTAAAGAATCGATTCTAATCAACTTTTCCATTTGTACGTCAGTTACTTATTTTCTAAAGAAAGGGGCATTCCACACCTTGATATAACCATTAAAACATGTTGATTGAGTAGATTTGATACATTGTTTTGCTACATAGGAGGTACACTAATAACTAGACATTTATTTAAGCAATTATGTAGCATAATATTTTCAGATTCTTATTCAGTCTACATTTTAGTATATGAGAAACTGGAGAAAAACTTGCATATTTACTAGATAATTAACTTTTTGTCGCAATTTGTGTCTAGCTGCATAAGGGTGGTAAATGGAATGTAATTAAACACGTAAAACAGGATAGCAATTTTATTTTTGTGAAACAAAACAACCTTAAATATTTTGGATACACAAACATCTCTTATCAAAACATATTTCACATTTACAACAGAATTATAAGTAGTTAAGACCGTAACATATTTTGTATTAAATTCAGATTTCATTTTAAACAGGTTTATTTTTAAATAGAAAAACAGAATTTAAATAAAATTAAGACAAGCCGATTTCAATTAAAAATCCATTTTTTAAAAAATCATCTATTCTTATCCACTGTGGAACCATTTAATCTCCTCCACTGTGGTGCCAGTAGATACTGGGACTATTTATACAGTAGAGCCGGTACCCACAAAGGTAGATCAAATAATATACTTACACCTTTAACGAATGATTTAATCAATTTTCCTCCCTATGACTTTAAATATACACACTTATTTCTAACCAGGGGTAATATATACTTACCCTTGTCCTACAGATTTAAAGGGAACAAGTTAAAAAATCATTACAGACATTTCTCCCCTGTGTTACCAAAATGAACCTTACCTTGTTTCGCTTATGAAATGGGGACTTCAAGACAATTAATTTACTGTTCCCCACTCTGTGCTAATTAACATTTGTTCTTCAGTCAGCTTGCAGGGCAGGACATACTGGAACAGCTTCGCTGTGTGTTCACGGTCAGGGCATGAGAAAACCAGGAAAGGAACTGACCAACATGGGAATACGTTTGTCTTTCCACCATTGAAGGGGACTTTTAAAATTGTTACACATATCACTTTGTACTGCCATTTGAAATAAAACCCCGGAGGACATTTTTATTCACACCAGGTCAGATCTGTAGGTGGTGTAAATGACCACAGCTCCATTAATGTTCATGGGGCTTTGCTGATTGACACCAGCTGAGGATCTGGCCCCTTGTTTTATGAATTCATCCAACCCTGTTCACCTTCCCTTTGCTGCAAAAACAAACCCTATATTTTAGGTCTAACCTAGCCAACCTCACCTGGTTACATTTTACACGAACATCCTTGCAAGAAACTCACTAATAAGCTGGTTTGGATGTTTTGTTTAGACCCAAATGTCCAGGCAGTATTGGAAAGCACACGGACCATCTGTAATTTGGGTCCAATGAAAGGAAAATGGAACATTTCTCATGGCAGTTTAGATCTACGAGATACGCTGCTGAAGTCCCTCAGCCTGGGGGACGGCTTTCCACAGGCTGCACTTGTCATCCTGCTGGATACAGTTTCAGGATTGTGGGTGGGGTTTTGTTAGAGATGGTTTTGTACCCCTGCCTGCAGTCCGAATGGAATCCACCCCCGGGCTGCCCTTGCATTTATGTGGAAACTTAAACAGCTATTCTTGTAAGCCCTAGGCATTTGGCAAGGCCGATGTGTTCTCCTGAAAGGCCACAGTAGGAATCTGGCTTTTAACAACGTATATCGCAGTCCTTTTACAAGTACAAATGCACCAGAAGGAACACAGCCAGTCAAGACAGGCTCCATGTAGTGAGGATCCGCATTTCCTCCTTAAAACTCAAATACCCTGTATTTATAAAGCAGATTTCTAGTCTGGGCTAACAGCTTATAGAATCAAACAACATACACGGAGCTGTCGCCTCTTCGCAGAAAAAACATATCAAGAATATGGTGCACTGCTGCCGTTCCAGCATAACCTGTGGCCCAGAACATCACGGATCAGCTGAGCTATCAGATCAGGAGTAGCAGTAGAGGGGAGATCTGTATGGAGCACAGTGAGGATTTAGGGCTAGATCCTCAGCTGAGCTTGATAAAGCTGAGGTCAATGGGCATTTGGTTTGCAGGGGACCAAATGGCTGTACGCTACCTTTGTGCTCATCCAATGGCAGGAGGGAGGGATGGGAGACAGCCTCCAGAGTAACCTAGAGCAGCCTGAGGGCCACTCTAACATATATACTACCTAGGGACCTCCCCCGCCCCAGGGGCTCCCTTTTGGTGGGGCTGGAAGAGGATGGTACAGAGTAGCTGGCTATGCCAGTTCTGTACCTACTAGGCATTCCCCTATACCAGGACACCTTTTTGAGTCCCTGGGATATGTGGACCAGGATCGGAGCCACTTGAGTAATTTACATGCTAGTTTTTGCAGGTTGTGGCTCCAGGAAAGCCCCAGTTAATGACACAACAATAACATAACAAAATCAGGATCAGGTACACTGTGCGTGCCTACCTTGCGCTGCAAGTCAGTAGGAAGGACTGCAGGATCGGGCTACGTTAACAGAGTCACCAGTCGAAGGACAGGGCTTCTGTTTCTAACTATCCTCAGTCCAGAATGGATCTCTGTGTTCTATGCCTGGACACTCTCCATATTGCCTTCATCCCTGCCCCAGAAACATCTCTTTCTAAACCATTTGTATCAACAGCGCAAACATTAAATGTTGTTTCCATACAACTGCTCTCCTCTATCGCAGCTCCCGTAAGCTGCTTTTAAACAAACGAGTTCCTCATCTGCCTAAAACGTACACCAGGAGGACCGAACCCTAAACCAGCTCAAAAACGTTAAGGTGGGGAATAAAGTAGCTGGAAGATCAGAGGCTTGTTTCAGATATTTTGCTTCCTGTGCTAAGAGCAGAACGTTCCACGGCGTGGTCTGAACGGGCTTTCCCAGCACATGCAGTTCACCAACGGGGCTGGAGAAGATCCAAACCACATATTTCCTGCGCTGTCATTTAACAAAGAGTGAATGAATTCAGTGCACATGGAAGGTGCCAGATTGATCAATGCCCTCAATTTATCCTGCGCGCCAAAGACTTGGGAGGCATCATACTGCTAGGGTTAGAAATGTATTCATCCTCTCTACGTGCCTTCTCTGCAGAGATTGCTTGTAGCCACCACTCCCACACACTAGACTGACACTAGTGTCTCCTTTTGTACAGGTCACTTAAGAGCCATCCGAGGGCAGTGACGGACGTGGCTATGGTTAGACCTGTGGACCAAAGGAAGAAAGGCTTGGTGTCCGCCGCTACCAACCCCCAGAGCCATCCAGTCACCTCTCCCTTTCACATCTCTGCAGAAAAGAGGTTCCCAGGGTCCATCCCTAGCCAAAGGAACATTGCTCAATCTCAGCATATTTTCTAAAGGCAAAATTTTCAAAAGCGCCTGCATGATTTCGGAGCCCAAGTCCCACCTCCAAAAGTGATGTAGGCACTTTAGAGCCGAACCCTTAATAGACTTAGGCACTGACATTCCCTTTGAAAATGGGACTCAGGCCCTTCTGAAACGTTTATCCTAGATCCCTGGTAGTTTCCTAGAGCTCTGTGGTGCCTAGTAGTTTCAGTTACAATTGCATCATCTCTCTTTCTCTCCCGTTTTCTTACCAGCCTTCACAAGCTTTAAACTGACCCCTTCCGGTTTTTGCCCAGAGACGTAATTTTGCCTCAAATCACAACATACGTTTTTGTAACGTCCTCAAAGTTCCTCTTGAATAAATCAGTTCCCGTTCTGAAGAGCCTTCCCATTGCAGAGGATATAAACCTGTGAGCTATTTGCCAGCACCATGTGTGCTCATGATGGCCCCCACCACCGTAGTGTCTGAGCCTCTGATAGTCTTTGATGTGTTCAGCCTCACAACAGCCCTGGGAGGTAAGGAAGGGCCCCATTGTACAGTTGGGGACCTGGGGTACAGAGAAGCTAAGTGACTTGCCCAGGGTCACACAGAAAGTCTGGCAGAGCAGGGAAGTGTCCCTGGGTTTCCCAAATCCCAGGCTAGCTTCCTAACCCCTGGACCATCCTTTCTACCCATCATGGAGCCCTTGCCAACTTGTGTCTATTTCTAGGCACGCTGGGCTGCCTTCTCCCAGTGATTTCATTAATTCAGAAGAGAATTGAATTCAACGTCGCACACAGACATCCACATTAAAGATTAGTCTTTGATTCCTGAAGACTCCAGGGCAATCCTGTTGAATAGTACCTTCCTCCATGAAGTCAGTGGGGACTTTTGCGAAGTGTGACGCTAATAAGGGTATTGGAAATCAGATGAAAAAATGAACCGAGTAAGAAGATTGGCTCAAACCAGGAGACGGGCTGGTAAAACGTAAGACTCACAGCTACCAGTGTTGGTGAACCAAGTCCGGTGACTAGGGCATGGGCCCACAGAACACCAGTTGATAGACTTAAAGACTGGACAATAACCTAAAATGTTGACGACTGGCTCTAAGCAATGGACATTTAAAGGTAACATTGTAGTGCTCTAGTAACAGGATGGCTGGTGTGTATAGAAGAGGAATGCCAGGACTTTCTGGCCACACTCATATGGAAAAATCCTTAGATAGCAACACAGGGATTATTATACAAAGGAATGTGCAAAGAATCTTAGTTATATACAGTAGGCTCTGGGGTCAGCCAGTTTAGTAAAGGAAGCCAGTCGTCATGACAGAGAGAGAGGGAACAGGCCAAACACACATCAAGAGGGGCCGGGTGGGGGAGGAAATCACATCACGGACCATCTGACTGTATCAGGCTGAAGGAAAGCACTGGGTAGAGAGGCTGCAAAAAGCAAGACCTGAATGAGAGATGCCACACAACAGGGTAATGAGAGAAGCCTTCAGAGGAGAGGAAATCTGCAAGGAAAGAAAGAAATGACTGATTATTACTATTTGTGAGCTGGTAGCACCTGGAAGCCCCAGCTAAGGTCGGGACTCAGTGTGCTAGGTGCTGTACGTACACATAGTGAGAGACAACCCCTGCCCCAAATTGCTCACAAGCTCCATAGACAAAAGGAAGAATGGGAGAAAGGATGATTATCCCCATTTTACTGATGGGGAAGTAAGGCCCAGAGAGGTTAAGTGATGTGCCCAGACTCACACAGGGAGGGCGTGGTCCAGCTGGGACTTGAGCCCACCCTCCTGAGGCCCAGTGCCATCACACTACAGGTCATCCTTCCTCTTGGTTAAGAATCGGGTCAGGAAGAAGGGACAATGCTAGAAAATGAGGCTTGCAATTATCCCGCTAGCTTTGCGCATGCAGCTCCCACTTGCCGACTAGGCCCTAGGGGCATGTGGCGATAAACGGAGTTTTTTCTGAGCTGGTAGCTTCTACAGCTCCATCCACTGAGGGAAATCAGGACCATTGGCAGTGGCAGGAACTCCATAGCTTTTTTTGCACAGCTAGAGCATATGCCTCAATGGACATGCCAAGTGCCTGTAAGTCCCCTTAGGGTTAAGTGTGGTGACACTGTGTCTTTGAGGATGACTAAGGTAAAGCTGATGTGCCATCTGGCAAAGGCAAGTGGCAATCTGCAGAACACCCCTTCTCTAGGCATGGCTGCTCTGATGAATACCTCTTCCTCTTTCATAGGATGTTTAATGTCGTCCCTGGGGACTTGATTCAGAAGCCTGCCAACAGAAGCATGGAAAAGAAAGCCAGACAATGTGAGATTCAAGGGCAGGAGGAAGACTGGACTGCTCTTGGGAAAGAATATTTTCTGTTTCATGTCTCGGATGGAGAAGCATTAAAGGGAAGGCGCACAAGCTCTTTAATCAGGGAGAAGACTGCCCAACATCTCATACGAATGCACAAAGGGCTAGAAAACTCCCAAAACTGCTGTTGTTCTGACAGCACAATTAGCAATGAGAGGAAAAGAGACCGAATTTGGCCACCCAATGCAGAATTTCTCCCCACAGGGTCTGATTCAAAACCCACTGAAGCCAATGTGAGTTTTTTCATTGACTTTACTGGGGTTTGGATCAGGCCCCAGGCCTCCAGTTCTTTATTTTGTGCAGTTTAAAGTAAACACAAGTAACAAGGTTTCATCATTTCCTTTGGGAGACTGTTAAAAAAGACTAATGGAGTCCAACAGATCTCGTTGCCAGAATATTTTTTTCCTAACTTTAAGTTTAAATATCAGACCCCTCCCTTCTCAGTAGTTGTTTGGCCAAACTTTGTGTGGGTAGCTTTGAATTTTATTTTCTGTATTAGGAGGACTTCCAGCTGTGAAAAAATATTCCACGGTCCAATTCCATCCAAGAGAACACTTGAGTTTTGAGCATGGGGCCTCCAGATGGCGCACACGACGACAGCTCCAGGGCATAAATCAACAGTGCCAGTGGAAAAGCTGCCACCAAACGAAAAGGGCCTTGAAAAAGACAATGAGAATGGAAAGATCATAAACCAAAGCTAAATAAATGAGGTAGAATGCCCATGAAATTAGCACTCAAAGGTAAGACCGAAGCAGATGCTCCAGCAGCATGGGGATGGCAGAGATGATGATAATCCCAGAGGGGCACAGACAGTGCTGGAAAGATTACATTTGTACAGGTCCTACAACCAGGGTAATCTATCCCAAGCCACCAAAAGTGCAGTAGTCCTTTTATGTAATAGACTGTGACAAAGTTCCTCCTCTACCTTGGTGGGTCCTGTGCTTATTGGCGGATTTGCTCGCCTCGGAGCCCCACGGCAGCCCTCAGTTTGGCCGTTTTTGTGAACCCACAGTCCAGGTCGACTCCTCCTGTGTCTGACCAGGAGTTGGGAGGTTTGGGGGGAACGCAGCTGTCTAGCGTGCCTCCTGGAACAGCTGTACGACAGCTACAACTCCATGGGCTACTTCCCCATGGCCTCCTCCCAACACCTTCTTTATCCTCCCCATAGGACCTTCCTCCTGGTGTCTGATAATGCTTGTACACCTCAGTCCGCCAACAGTCCATATTCTCACTCTCAGCTCCTAGTGCCTCTTGCTCCCAGCTCCTCACACGCGCACCACAAACTGAAGTGAGCTCCTTTTTAAACCCAGGTGCCCTGATTAGCCTGTCTTAATTGATTCTAGCAGCTTCTTGATTGGCTGCAGGTGTTCTAATCAGCCTGTCTTAATTGTCTCCAGAAGGTTCCTGATTGTTCTGGAACCTTCCCTGTTACCTTACCCAGGGAAAAGGGACCTACTTAACCTGGGACTAATATATCTGCCTTTTATTACTCTCCTGTAGCCATCCGGCCCGACCCTGTCACAAGACGTACAGAAAGGAGGCCGAGAACCCTTTCAGACTAACAAAAAAGCAGAGCATGCAGTGTAAAGGATGAGAAAGAAATTAGCCTATCCCAATACTATCAGATGGGACAGTGAGGGCCCAGAGATAGGAACTGTACAAAATTCCTGTTACTATGTAGATACATGGCAATTGTGTGTCATACCCCTCCTAGAGTGGCTGGTTCACTGGCTCTGCTGTACCCGCCATCTCCTGATGTCAGTACACTGAGACTGGATACCTTTCTGGAAGGTCAACACACAAGTTATTGGTCTCAGCACAGGAATAAGGGGAAACAGTTCTTTGGCCTGTGTTATATGGGAGGTCAGACTAGATGATCTAATGGTCCTTTTTAGCCTTAAATATCTACGGCTCTAGAATGGCATATTATTGCTACCAGAAAATGGCGGTATCCCTGTAGTTCAAGCAGAAGAGGTTGCATTGCAATGCTGAAGGATTTGGTTCAAACCCATCCATGGGCCTAGTCCGTGAGTGGGAGCTCTGTGTGCACAGCTAGTGGGAAAATTGCAAGCCTCATTTTCTAGCATTGCCCCTTCTTCCTGTACCCCTTCCCATCTTAACTGAGAGGAAGGTTGACCCGTGTGGCTATAGCACCGGGACTCAGGAGGCGTGTGGGTTCAAGTCCCAGCTCAGCCATAATAATCTAGTCCCCAAGGATGACAAGCATTACCTCTGCACGGAAAAAGAAAAGGTTTGATGAATCTGGTATTTTGGTATATTTGTTGCATCTCAAAAAAACCTTTAAAATATGCACTTTTTATTTATAATGGTCAGTGTCATTAACCATTGGAACAACTTATAAAGGGTAATTGTAGATTCTCCATCAGTGGAAATTTTTAAACCCAGATAGGATATTTTTCTGAAAGATCAGCTCTCGTTCAACCACAGTTATTGGGCCTGAGACAGCAATCAATTCAGGGAAGTCCTAAGGCCCGTGTTATGCAGGAGGTGAGCACAAAGGTCCTTTCTGGTCTTCTAATCTAGGGCGAGGGAATCCAGAAAACAGATGTTTAACAACTGTAATTTTGCTCATCTGAGGTTTGTGGGTCACTGCCTGAGCACAGGGTTCCTGTGACCGATTCTATGGCATGGGATGGGGTGGGGGTGGGGGGTTACCACAGCTCCCCCAGGAACTAAAAAGCAGTGTGTGTCTGGGGGTAACTCTGGCAGATTGCTGAGACCATAAACAGCTCCAGAGACATACCACCACTGGAGGGGTTTGTGATACAGCATGGCCAGAGGGCAGCAGGAGAGTGTTAGGAGGCAACCTTATTCCCTGCAGAGGGAAGAAAGTTTGCTGTAGATTAATTAAAGCACCTGAAGCCAGTCACCTTATAAAAACCCCCTGCTTCAGTCGGACAGGAGGAGGAGTTGAAGCAGAGTGGTTTGGAGCAGAGAGCAGTTTGGAGGAGTTGAAGCAGAGTGGATTGGCGTTGAAGCAGAGGGCAGTTTGGAGGGAAACAGAGGAGAGTTTGGAGAAGTGCTGCAGTGGACTAAGAAGACCAAGACCCTAGGTAAAGGGACCCTGGTTTGTGCCGCGGGAGGGCAGGAAGCCCCACAAGCTGAAGAACAGGAGAGGGAAATAGCCCAGGGGAAGGAACCGCTAGTTCAAGTGGTTTACTGCTATCCCTGAGCTGGGACCCGGAGTAGAGGGCAGGCCTGGGTCCCTGCCTCTCCACTCCCCTCCTCTAGAACACTAGTGGGGCAGTTAATACCGCAGTTCAGGGGCAAGAAACAGAGCCCTGAACCCCCACCCCAAGAAGAGAACACGCGAGACCCATCATAGTAGTGCCGGGAATTTGCCACAGGTTGCTTAGACTGGGTTCAGGGCAATCATAGAGGAGAGGCAAGAGGCAAAAGAACGAATGAACTTGGGATATAAAGACGGAGCTTAAACAGACTCGGGGACTCCTTTCTGATCCAGCAAATGAATAGGACCTTTTGTCCAAGTGAGGAGCTCAACCCTCGCTGAAGGTTTGGAAGGGGTTTGGCCTGCCAGGGCCAATCCATGACTAGTGGTATGTTTAAGTAAGCGTGTAGATCAGGTTATTGCTCTTTATATGCTTTTGCTGGGATGCTTTTGTCCTTAAATGAATGGGCTTGCTTTGGCAGACCCACGTGATCGCTGGTAAAAACACAGTTCTTGTCCTTGGAGAGAAACTACAGAGCAGGGGGCTGGACATTTGGCAGACCTGCTTGGGCTAATCAGTCAAGAGAGGGCAGCGGCAGCCTGAAATCACCGGGTCAAGAAGGGAGTGGGACATTTATCCATGCCCAGAGACAGGTGATGGCTAGATGTCTCACACCAAAGAGGGCATTCCTTGAGCAGCCCATGGAAGGGGGTTAAAGGTGCCATTACCCAGAAACACTTAATTTTGAGTCCTGTCAACCAAACCCTGCACTTTTGCTGGCATAATTATTCCCCTTCCCCGAGCGACATAAGCCCTCTACCAGTAGAGTTCTGGTGGCATACTGCCACTGCAGATGCAGAAGGTAGAAGCAGTCTTTTGGAAAGAAACCCACAATGCAACTGTCCTTTCAGTGGTGTCCTGTCTGGTCAAAGTTTTGACCTCTGCTGCACACACAGAGACCGCCTCCCATTTAAAATGCCCTCTGTGTAGGGTTGCCAACTTTCCAATTTCTGGAAACTGGACATCCCTGCTCCGCCCCTCCCTCTGAGGTCCCATTCCCTGCTCTACCACTTCCACCGAGGGCCTGCCCCCCACTCACTCCTCTCACCCCCCTGCACCCAGCCCGGGAACCACTGCACTCTCCCCACCCCACTAGTTACCTGTGGGGGGCGGGAGGGAGGAGACTCTCTCCTCCCGCTGCACCTGCCCCCCTGGCATGTTTGGACAGTTTCCGGCAGCCGGGACTAGGCAGGGGGTGGCCTGTCACTGCTGCCTCCACAGCCAGGCTCTCTCTCACGCTGACCCAGAGCAGAGCGGTCCCACCCTTTCCACTCCCCGGCATGTTTCCAGCTCATTCAGCCTCTGACCCTGAGAGTCTGGCCCAGGTGGGGAGCAGAAGGGCGGGATTACCCACTTCTCCCGCCGGCCGCTCCACTCTGGGTTGGTGTGAGAGCCCAGCCAGCGCGCGGCCACCTGTGAGAGAGAGCCTGGCTATGGGAGGTGATGATGGTAGTGGGAGAAGGACAGAGCCCCTCTTCCCCCCCGTCCCCAGCAGGCTAATCTGGGGAAGCGCTTGCTCCCGCATGCGCCCCCCCCCCCAAACATATCACCCCTGCTCCTGCAGGTGGCAACCAGACTTTTGGAGTCCGGTCAGTATTTCTGACTGGACACTGTCAGGGGTCCTTTTTGACTGGACATTCCGGTTGAAAACCGGACACCTGGCAACCCTACTTCTGTGTTTTGAACTGATGCCTCTTTCCTTGTCTCCTCTACACGGCAATTACAAACATGGCTCAATCTTGCCCCCTGGTGCATCACAGTCCAGGAAAGAGATGCTGAATTTCCTCTGCTTGGCAGGGAAAGAGCAGTATGGCATTCCTGCAGGAAAGAGAACGTGTTTGCTGAGCTGATGACAAGCAGGAGGACCAGAGAATGGGGATGTGGGTCCCATCTTTTGCCTCAGCTCAGTTGGAGAAACCCAGTTTATAGATGATTTAGGATGATTGATGGATGATTTAGTTGGGGATTGGTCCTGCTTTGAGCGCGGGTTGGACTTGATGACCTCCTGAGGTCCCTTCCAACCCTCAGATTCTAGGATTCTAATCCATCTATTATTTCCTGCACATGGCCCAGGCTGACAACTTTGTACAGCAGGACGTGCTTAATCACCTTGCACACCTGGATGACAACCGTCTCTGCCATTGATTTACCAGTACCCACCTGATTACCCACATTAGGCCGACCATAGCTCACCAAGTGAAAATGGGACACTGCATGGGGCTGGCCTGAGCTGCCAGGTGGTGCCGCTCGGCTGAGCCGTCCCCCGTGCACGGTTGCCCCGAACCAGCTTGAGTCTCTGCTCGCCTTGCGCCACTCAGGGCCGACAGCCTGAAACGTGCTGCCCAGCACCTCTTGTTGCTGCTTGGCACCCCCTTAAGAGTTCCTCCACATCCTCACGGGGGGGACACCCCACCTTTTTGGCAAACTGGGCATTTGTTCTATTTGCTCTTGCTAACTGATGATCAGTTGGCAAGAGCAAGGGGAAAAATGCCCATTTCTGCCAAAAAATACCAGGATGTCCGGGACAGGGCTTAAAAAGGGGACTGCGTGGCCAAAGTGGGACATATGGTCACCCTAAGCCTGAACAGTAGCAATCCCACCTGTTTCTCCACCGCCCGAGAAACGCTCATCTTCTTGTCTGGGCAGGGCTGGGGTGAGGTGAGCTCACAGCTCCAGGAAAGCGGCTTTCTACCTCCAAAGGTTCTGCAGCCACGTCTGGTCATCCCAGGTTTGCCTCTCGATTATGTCCTCCCACTGGATGCCTCAAACCCCACTCCACCCCATGTAGTCAGCCAGTGAATATCAGCCACAGTGGGTCAGGTTCACTCACTGTCCATTGGTCCTCAGTAGCCTGTGGGCTTGCGAATACACAAGAATCCCTTGTTCGGTCCTTAAAATGGGCAAGAGTCCTTCTGCTCAGGGCAGCGACCTTGTTTCTGGAAGCAAGATTGAAAACAAAGCGAATTATGGGATAGAACAGTGGGATTTATGGGAATTTGCCTCCCAATCTCACACTTCTCTGAGAGGCATGAGGGCACGTAGCTCCATAACACAACGGGAAGACTTCCTACAAGGCATCACACCAGGAAGCGGTGGCACCAGGATGCCTATTCACAATGCCACACGTCTTTTGCTGATACAACCTGGTGCTGTTTGGACACACACAGTCTCAGCACAGGCAGCCAAATGGGAACACGCTTTGCTGGAATCACTTTGTCAGTAGCTGGCTGCATTTTTGCTAGTAAAAGTTTCTAGTGTAGACAAGGGCCAAAATAAGTTATCCCAGAAAAGAAAAAAAATGTTAAAGGAAATGGGAAATATGTAAAATCGTGAAGGACTGAGTGAAAATTGATCCATCTCTTGTCTTCACTCAGTCTCCCGACGCAAGAGCAAAGAGACACAAGATTATACTAGAAGTAAGGCTAATTGGAAATTTTGATTTTTTTTTTTTTGAAAAAGGCCATTTTGATCAATACTGAAATGTAGATTTCAATGAAATTTCATTTCAAATGACTTTTCAAAACTTTTTTCACATTAACAACCATTTTTAAAAGTCAAAATAGAAACAAAACATTCTGATCCATCCAAAACGGATTTTTTTCTCCCCTGAATTTTGTTTCATGGGAAATTCAGAAACTTTTTGCTTACGTTCTGTTTTGGAACAAGAGAAAATAGTAGAATTTCCTGCAAAACAGAAGATGGGGCCCCCTCCCAGCTCTAGTTAGAAGGCAGTGCACTCAGAACAGATCCAAGGAAATGCGTTTTCACAGCCGGCTGGATCAATGAAATTCACCAGTACTGGAGTTCCCAGAGAAGGATGGCTTTGTGTTTAAAGCATTGGGCTGGCACTCAACGAGACCTGGGTTCAGTTTCTCGTTCTGCCACAGATTCTCCATGTGACCTTGGCCAAGTCATTTCTTGGTGCCTCAGTTCGTTATCTGTAAAAAAGGGATAATACTTTTCTCCCACCTTTTGATCTTCCCTACCTCTTTAGATTGTGAGCTCTTTGGAGCAGCGGCAGTCCCTTACTGCGTGTGCACATCTAGGTGCTACTGTAATACAAATAATAAACAACATCCATCAAATTGCTTGGCTGGCTTTTAAAAATGGCTGCTGACACAGGTAACAGGGTCTTACCCTTGCAGGTGTGAGCCTACTGCCAGTGAGGTCACAATCACAAAGCGTAGTCTAGATGATTTATGGTTTGCTTAACAGGAAGCTGTGGCATGGGTTTCCCTTTCTCTCAAGCCCTGGTACTGCTACAGACAGGATGCCAAACTAGATGGGTTAATAATTTAATCTAGCACAGTAAATTCTGTGTTCCTAATTGACCAGCGCAGTGAACGCTTTGACTCAGAGACAAAGGTCACGGCCCTGAGATTTATGTGGCGCTACCAGTGGAAGATGAAATTCATTTCCCCAAAATATCCCTGAAAGTGGGCAACTGTTTCTCTAAAATTCTTTATAGTCGAGCCAGCAGAGTTCCCAAACGTCACTGGTTCACATTACCACCGTGTTTACATACCGCAGTTGGGGAACTGACGGATGCAGATCTCCCGGGCTGCAGGGAAAAGAGACCTCCCCCCCCCGTACTGCTTGAAGTGTGTCGGAGCAAATCAGAGATGGTTCCAATTATTTAAAACTAATTCCCGGAGGAGGGGGGCAGGGTGGATTTCTAGAATTTACTTCAGAGAACAAGAATGATAGTTAAGTAACTTTCTGCTCTGCAAAAGGCAAGTCTGTTTCCCTGGAGATCCCCCCGCTCCTGGGACCTAGAACATTTGAGAGAGAAGTGAACAATTCTCAATGTTAATTACAAACACTGGAAACAGAAAAACCTTATGTCAGGGAAAAAAAAAAATCACAAGACATCCTGACCAGAAACATACTTGGGGTGTGAGTCAACCGGTGGGTGGGGGAAGAGAAAGTTGTGCCCTTTAACTTGATGAAAAAAGCATAAGGTATCAGACAATACTGTGAACTACATTTGCCCATCCAAAAATAAGGCCAGAGTGAAAACACACGACTCACCCATTATTTATACCCAACCCTAAAGAAAAAACATGGTTCGGATGGGTCTCTCTAAAGTGAGTCAGAGATAATTGTGTTAACAGGTTAATTAATACAATAACCTGGAGCAGATAAAATTCTGTGTATGTAACATATGCTTTAGACCAGGGGTGGGGAATCTTTTTTCTCTCAGGGGCCACTGACCCACTGAAAAAATTAGTCACAAGCCACACACAGCCCTATGAGGGGGGAAGAGGAGGGTGTGGTGGCTCGGGGGTTCCACCCGCAGTGGGGCAAGCTGGTGCTCGCGGCTCTAGGCCTGCAGGGAGGTGCAGAGGCTTGGGGCTTCCCCTGGGCTCTGGGGTGGGGCCAGAAATGAGGTGTTCAAGGTGCAGGAGGGGGTGAGGACTCCAGCTGGGGTGTGGGCTCTGGGGTGGGGGTGGGGCTGGGGGTACAGGAGGGGGCTCTGGGCTGGGGCCAAGGGGTTTGGAGTGCGGGAGTGGGCTCAGGCAGTGGTGTGGGGGGAAGTGTGGGGTGCAGACTCTAGTAGGGAGTTTGGGTATGGAAGGGGGCTCAGGGCTGGGGGTTAGGCTGCAGGAGAAAGTGCAGGGTGCAGGCTCCGGGAGGGAGTTCGGGTATGGGAGGGGGCTCAGGGCTGGGGCAGGGGCTTGGGGTGCAGGGTCTGGGAAGGAGTTAGGGTGCAGGAGGGGGTTCTGACTGGGGGCAGGAGGTTCAGGGTGGGGCAGGGGGGTTTGTACCTCAGGTGGCTCCCTGTCAGTGGTGCAGTGGGGCTAAGGCAGGCTCCCTTCCTGCCCTGGCTCTGAGCTCCTCCCAGAAGCGGCTGCCATGTCTGGCCCCTAGCTGGAGGAGCCAGGGGTCTCTGCATGGTGCTTGCTCCCACAGGCCATGCACCTGCAGTGCCCATTGGCCACGGTTCCCAGCCAGCGGGAGCTGCAGAGCCAGCGCTGGGGGTGGGGGCAGCACGTGGAGCTTCCCTGATCACCCCTGTGCCTAGGGGCCGCAGGGACATGCCAGCCACTGTGCGGAGCCGACCAGACTTTTAACGGCCTGGTAACCCTACCCCCGCAGCGAGCGAGATGGCGCTCAGGGCTCCAGCCCCGTGTGTGTGTGGACGCTGAGGTGCAGGGCTTCTGGCCCAGGGTGTGGAGACTTGCCATGGGCTAGATGAAATGAAGCAGGGGGTCAGATTCAGCCCGCAGGCTGGAGGTTCCCCACCCCGCTTTAGACATATATTAAATAAAACCCTGCTTTTTAACACTACACTTACGTAGAAACATTTATATATATATATACATACATATACACACACACACACACACACGCTCCAGCTATCCCAGAATAAATCCATGAAGGAAAAATTAAAAAAGACTTTTTACTATCCAGAAACATGTCTCACACCCAGACATTTTTTTCCCTATGAAGTTTCATAATATAGGTTGAACTGTAATCTATATATCGAAAATACTAATAGTATAATTGTGCAACATAACCAAGTTTGACAAAATATTTATTACAAAACCTTACATTCGGGATTATTTTCCCCACATGGCTGGAAATTGTCTTAAAAGCCTTAATGATGCACAGCAATAGGAAATACCATGAATCATATCATAGAAAATCAGGGTTGGAAGGGACCTCAGGAGGTCATCTAGTCCAATCCCCTGCTCAAAGAATATGGCACTAATATGAACATATCTGCATACATTTGCATGGCTTTCCAGGATCAAAATTTATTGAAAAGAAGTGTCAAATAGTCCCAACGTTTGCAACCACAAAGTCTTGAAAAATGCTGTTTAATGCCTCTCTGGCCCAGTGACTAGGGAGTGAAAACTCTTTAGAGAGCAGCCCAATAAAGCTGGGAACAAATCTCTGGCCTGTGCTATGCAGGTCAGACCAGATCATAAGGGTCCCTTGTGGCCTCAGCATCTATGAACTTCTACATTTACACAATGCCAAAAAAACCCTTTAAGGTTCATGTTGTCATCGCATGGAATTTTGGCCCAATTTCCCTGTAGAAGCAGCCTATTGAGAAGCTGAAAATAGAATGAACAAGGGACAGTGGATGAGATAATCCCCATGGCAGGAAAAGCCACAGGAGAGCGTGCCAAGTTCCCACCCAATTCCGTTGAGGATGATGAGGGGTTGGGCCTTCACGAGCCTCAAGATTCTATGAGATGCTGCAGAAGCAGAACTCCCACAGGTCCCTTCGTGGGGTGCTGCCCCGAATGGCCCTCAGGAACGGCTGTGGTCACTTGGGGAGTTGGTTCTGGTTGCACCGCCCTTCTTTTCTCTACCGTAAGATTCCACTCCATCCACGGGTGGCAGAATTCTCTGCAGGGTGTCATGCCCTAGAGCATGCTGCGATCCCACCTCTTTCCTGCCCACTGGGCCCAATCCGCTGCTTTCCTGGGGTTTGAAGGAGGAATAAGACCAGCACACCCCACAGCCAGACCAAACTTCCTTCAGTTGGCAGGACAGAGGATGATCTGCCCTAGAAGGGTGTAGAATTAAGACCCAGTTTCAAGACCCGCCTCCTTGAACTGAAATTTCTTAGGGATCACAGCAGCTGCGCCATTGATTTCAGCAGGAATCGGGGGAGGGGTATGATGTCAAAATTGAGCCCGAGCTTGTGGGTGAACCAAATTTCTACCTAAAATCTACACCCTTTAATCCTACTTAGTAGAGGAAGATCTGCAGCTGTTACTCCTTGCTCCCATCTATATCGCAATCAGACCTCTGACCGAAGCAGCGGGGTGGAACGTGCATTGAAGATGCACCTCCTGATGCCCATCACATTGTTCCCGTGATAAATTAAAATATCATTTTTTTGTGCGGCTTAAACTTGAGACAATTTTAAGCACAGATTTGATCGGTCACCCTAGGACTCCAGATACTGTTTTGCCATTATTTAATCAGATTTTTCCTTCCCAGTTTTTAAATACAGACACTTCAAATTCTGTCCCTTTCACAAAGGATAAAGTCAGAACTCTCCTCCCATTGCAGTGCTGCTCTCCTCCGTCCCTAGTTGCACATGCTTCCTACTTTCCCTTATTTAAGTCTAAGGCCTTGCGTACATTAGGGCTGTAGGTACACAAGTATAGTCAAACTGTCCCAAACCACTGGTTGTAGACACTGCATTTGATGTAAACTGGGTCTTCATTGTCACTGGAGCGGCCGACCCTGGCTTCAGATAATACTTGTTTCAAAACTGAGTGAGCTGCACTGGTACACAGCCCCGTTCACTCTGGTGCAACATACCTACACTAGGAGTGGCTAAAACCCCAGTGTTGACAAGGCCCATGATTTATTTCTTTGGCACAACGCACACACCTTCTGAAACAACATTTTTATTTTGTCATTTTTCCTCGTCTCTTTATTGCACTGAATCCATGAACTTCTCTTGGGACACTGCCCAGCAGCTCATCTGTAATACTGGTTGAAGTTTATTTGAAAATTAAAAACAAAAACCTTAAACAGAAAGTGAGAACTTCATGTAACTGGAAACAGGTGCAGCCCGTGGAAAATGCAAATGAGAAACTTGGTAACTACTTCAATAGAAGTGGCTGTCTCGTCCTACCCTCTTGTCTTATGACCAAGGGAATCCAGCTGAGACGTCTGATCAACATAAACCCTCAGCGTAAAGGGTTGATTAGTGAGGAGAAATGCAGTCAAGATTCTTTAGCGAAGGCACTTCTTCTCTGCACATTAGATCAAGCTGTGTATCAGACACAGTGCTTAAGCCCAGACTTTTATTCTCATTCCAGCAAAAGAAAGCTAAGGGCTATTCACATTCCAGCAGGTGAAGAACTACCTCTTGAAAGTACTAGTGGTATGCAGTCATGATTTTCCTGGAATAAATTCCTTTAATTCTGCAGCCATGGAGGAAACTGTATTGATTTTGCTTCCTCATTTGTACCCTGCCAGCTGACTTCTATTGAGACTACTTCCAGCTACAGATGAGCCCAAATTGTAGTGCTTAATACAAAAACCACCCCAAGCTCCAGGGAAGTTCGGATCCAAATTCTGTCTTTGCAGCTCAGGCCCCTTGCTGCTCTGCAAGCCTCACTTGGTGTTCATTAGCATTGCTCCATTGCTGTTATGCCAGTTTGCACCAGCTGAAGATCTGGAGCAACATTCCAAACCTCGGAGCAGCTTTTGGCCAGCCACTATTTTGTTTTTGCAAAGAACCTGGTGAATCAACTTTTGTTCTTCCTTAGACCATATGGATCCTTCCCACACAACAGTTAATTGGCTGAAGTCCAGGAATGAAATTACAGGTGTAGCCCAGGGAGTGACTAAATTCCTGTATTACATGAAACAGCAGGGCTAGAAATCCAAGCTCTCTCTCATGGGAGAAAATTGGGAGTGCAGCCTCTTTCTAGTGGTTTCATAGACTCATTTCTAGCTCTGGCTAGTCACAAGACAGTACTGGACATTAAATTTGAGACACCTTGATTGATAGAGAAGATAATCATTTTTCTCCTGACACAGTTGGACTCCTGTTGTTAAGGCACTTTGGCTTTACAGAGGGATGTGAAAAAAAAATCGCAATAAAGGTTTTGCACTAAGTATAAACTTTGCTGTGAAATGTTGGGCAACAGCGAGATCCATGTTGTGGTGCGGTGGCCAAAAGGTCACTGGCAACGGATGTCTGGGCTGGCTTGCCCAGCTGACCCAGGGGTCTGACACTTGCAAAGTGACTAATTCAAGTGCCAATGCAGCAGCGTTTTCTTCTGGGACGCAGACGTCAGAGCTTGCTGTGCAGGTGCTGTAACCAGAGGAGAGCCACTGAATCCAGGGAGGCTAGGCATGGTAAACCGCCCTCCAGATCTCGAGTGAGGCACTCTTCCACCACATGCGTTGCTGTCCGCAGCACTGCCCCACGGGCACAACATGGGGAGGAACTCAGGCCAAGCCGCTGCAATTCCAGATGAGTCAGAAAATAGCCTGTTGAGCCTGGTCTGGACCTACGACCAACTGGACAAGGAGGCAGGTGCAGGGATGGGCTCCCACCAATGCGTTCACTTGCGACACCTGTGCAGGGGAAAAGGCCAGTACGCTCTTGTCCAGAAGCGGGTGAGCTGCTGTAGACAAGGGGTGATCAGCCTGGTCCGCAGGAGCGGGATTCCTCCCCTGAATACATGCAAACCTTTGAGTTGGTGCCGCATGTTTCCTGTATGAAGATGGGGAATAGGCCAAATGGAGATGTAATAAGTTGGTTTCACCTGTCACAGCTCTCGGAGCAGACTTAACAGCACTAGCATCTTGTTGAAGGTCTGGCAGAGCTATGTGCTTAGCACATATCAACTGGAGATCGGTGGAGCACCCAAGCAGCCACTAATAGTAAGAGTGGATGAATTCAGCTCCATGTCGACAAGCTGAGTGTGGCAACTATTCTCCAAAACTGCAGAGCAGTATTCAGCTGGAGCAAACAACAGGCTCCATACAGATGTACAAACGACCAAAGGGTCTGGTCCCAAGGAGGTTCTCTACACTTTCCTTAATCTTTCTCCCTAATGTATTTATAGAACCTCTTCTTCTTGTCTTTTATGTCTCTTGCTAGGTGTAACTCATTTTGTGCCTTAACCATTCTGATTTTGTCCTTATATGCTTGAACTATTCGTTTGTACTCCTCCTTAGCAATTTGTCCATATTTCCACTTTTTGAAGGATTCCTTTTCATGTCATTAAAGAGCTCCTGATGGAGCCATATTGGCCTCTTATTATTCTTCCTATCTTTCCTTCACATCTGGATAGTTTGCTGTGTGGCTTTAATATTTCTCTGAGAAACTGCCAAACTCTTCCGAACTTTTCCCCTTAGCTTTTCTTCCCATGGGACCTTAGTTACCAGTTTTCTAAGTTAGTCTGATTTTTTTCTTTGAAGTTCCTTGTTCTTATTCTGCATCTCTAACTCCTTCCTTTTCTTAAAAATCAGGAAATCTATTATCTCATTATCACTTTCACCCAAAGTGCCTTCAGATTTGCAGTTGCAGCCAGTTCCTCCCTGTTGAACAGAGGCATAAGACCTACAATAATAAACTGGAGGAAGCATTTACACACCTGGAATGATACTGTTGATAGCTACTATCTACAGCTGAGGTAATATTGTGACAAATTTCCACGTTTATGGCCAAAGAAATACAATTTCATAATGAAGTCAAGAACAGCAAAATGCAGCACGCTTTGGTGAAGAAATTAAACGAGAAGTTAATCAATCTGTGACAGACATTCACATAACTGGAGAATGAAAATGAAAGCCTCTTTCTTGATAAACTATTGAGGAATTCAAAGCCACAAGAGATTACACATGGGACTGACGTGTTTGCAAGAGACTCACTGACTCCTCATACTCTTATCAAAGATCAGCTGAGATGTGTTAGCTGACAGTCCCTATAATTGCTCTCAGAGGAAGATTTTTATTCTGGAATTTGCTTCCCAAGAGCAGCAGAGTTTATTGAACTTCAGAGCTTGCTGCAAACCGGTTTGCCCAGGTATTTCTCTCCTCAAGATCAGAGGTTTAATTTTTGGAAGATGAAAACAGATTGTTGATGTTTTGTCAGTGTCAGATTTGTGTGTGTGTATTTTTAACTGGTTTTGTAATCGCGCTTGGGGAACCACACAACATTGCAACAAACACAGCTGAAGGTGAATCAAATAGATTTATATATCTATGTACAAGAAAACCTCAAAAAGGTAGAAAATCCAGCTTCCGGGGAAGCCATCCCAGATCTACGGCTTACCAATAGGACAGAATTGACTGAGGATGAGAGTGTCAGAAGGAAGTTTGATGCTGCCAATGACCTCAAAGTTGCTTGAATTCAACACATAGAGGTCCCACCTGAGCAAAACATCTAAATTCATGCTTAAAGTTAAGCACATCCGTAAGTGCTTTGCTGAATCAGGGCTTCAAGGAATAAGTTTCATAGTATACAACAATACAAGGCTATCTGATTTCAACAAAATCAATTTTAGGAAATAAGAAATCTGGCACATATGTGGCCATGCAGTATTTGAGTCCATGAATTTTGAAGACACAGGACATCCTCAAAAGACACTACCATAATGCAAGCTACAATTCCAGTGGACAAATCAAGGCACAAGAAGCAGCCAGAGGCACTAGGAGAAATTAATTTAAGAATCACAGGTCAGAGGACTTGTACTGGAGAATATACACTGAAGAGGGAGAGAGAAACTAAAAATAAAGGTCTAGTGTTGAGGAAAAAGAAGGGCTTTTTACAAACTCATCAAGAAAAGGGTGGGGCGGAGAAAAAAAGAAAAGAGAAAGTAGGTCCGTTCAATAAGCTGGAACACAAAGATTCTAACATGGATGAGATTGTGAATTGCTTAAAAAACCTTTCACAACAAAGAGAAAAGACAGGTATAGGAAGGAACGAAAATCTGCTCACTATAGTTGTTGATGAAGAGTGCAGTTGATAGGGTAATACCTGGAAAAATTGGAAAAAATAATTCAGAAGGTCTAGATACAGCTCCCTGGGGTCTTAAGGCAAATATGTAGCGAGCTTACTGAATTAGTGTCAGTTTTTGAAAAATCATGGAAATCCAGCAACCGAAGGAGAGAATGGGAAGATAATTTTGCAAATTACCATCAGATAAATTAAGGTCAATCCTAGTTAAATAAAGCAATGCAGAGGGGAGGTTAAAAAAAAAAAGTATCTAGCAATTAGTGGACCCATGAGAAATAAACAAAGAACAAATTTTGAGAGAAACTTGGCTGCTTGTTTGATAGTTACAAAGTCAGTGGAAAAAAAGACATTCAAGAAATACATTCTTGTACCTGACTTTAGTAAAACATTTCATATGGTGTCTCATGAATTCTTACTTGCATTAAGTAAGAATTACAATGCACTTACTCCATTGCAAATAAATTCAAAGGGACTTGGATTTGGGCAGTCACACCAACTGACGACTGGCTGAAGAAACAAATGGACAACAATAAATCGCAAGTGAGGAAGAGATGCAGATCAGGAGAGTAACGAAAATGTGAGAGCTAGGCCCAGTTATGTTTACCCTCTTCATTAATGGAACCAGAAAAAGGACTAAACTAACTGGATGGTTTTGCAAGTAACAGTTAGGAAAGTGAAATAAAATAAAGGGATTTTGCGGTTAGACATATAGGCGATAAAAGCAGAAAGTAACAAAAGAAGAGGAATTGCTTAATGTGGCCCAAGGTGGTAGAACTTGGAGAAAGGGATGGAACTGAGTAAAAGAATATTTATGTTCTTATGAAGCTGAATACTAGGAAAAATGACTTAACTGCAAGGACAGCAGTGGAAGTCTTGTGGCCAGAGTAATTTAAAACTGACAGAGCACTCAAGGACAGACTGCTGGAAACAGTCACAGATTGGTAGGGAGCTAGACATGACAGCCCAACAGGTGGTCTCCATCTCTAATGATTTCTGAAGAAAACTACCAGAAGATGCACCTTGCAAAGCCAAACTCCTCTCTAGTGGAAGAAACACTGGCAGTTGGATGATCTGACATTCCAACTATACCTTCAGATCACATGACTAGGGCCCTACCAAATTGACAGTCCATTCTGGCAAATTTCATGGCCACAGCATTTTTAAACATCTTGAATTTCACCGTTACAGATATTTTAAAAAAATGGCTACCTACCTTTGTAACTGTTGCTCTTCGAGATGGGTTGCTCATGTCCATTCCATTCTAGATGTGTGTGCACGCCCACGTGCGCAGTCATCTAGGATGACCAGATGTCCCGATTTTATAGGGACAGTCCCGATATTTGGGGCTTTTTCTTATGTAGGCTCCTATTACCCCCCCCGTCCTGATTTTCACACTTGCTAGCTGGTCAGCCTACAGTAATTGGAGATTTTTGCCTTAGCGGTATCAATAGCATCGGCTGCGGCGCCCTCTGGAGAGCTGCACTCATGCGTCGGTATATTAGGTGCCCCAGTGCCAGTGGCCTAAGACAAACCAGTGACCTTGGCTGTTGCGGAGACCTGGGGCAAGGAGACAGAGACTGCTGCCTCAGCTCCAGGGACTGGTGGTGTTCGCTTGCCCTCTGGGGGGTTTTTAAGGCAGGCTTGCCCTTGTAGGGAGCCTTTATCGGGTCCAGCATTTTGTGTGGCGCTGAGTTCATTTGCTCTCTGGGCACTGGGAGGGTCTGGGAAGGCGTTGGCCCTGCCATGATTCTGGGTCCCCTACTACTCCCGAGAGTCAGTGGTGGATCCCTTAAGGGGCCAGAAGGCCCCATCACGGAGGTAACCCCAGGTAGCTCCAGGGTGGGTGGGTGGCCCGAACTGGATCCTTTAGCTGAAACCTCTTGGCCTTTCTACCTTGGTGCCGGGGAGTCGCACTTCTCTGACGTCTTCTTGGACACTGAGGAAGGAGAACGGTGCCGGGTGGAGCCCGATGCCGGGAGTGCACTATGCATTGAGGCTGAAGTACTCAGAGCAGAGTCCAGCCAGGACAGCTCCAAGGCCGGGCAGAGAGCAGCCTCCATGAGGAGGGCCCTCAAACGGATGTCGTGCTCCTTCTGTGTTCTGGGATGAAAGTTCTTACAGATGTGACACTTGTCCTTCACATGTGACTCCCCCAAGCACTTCAGGCAGCTGCTATGGGGGTCACTAACAGGGACAGGCCTGTTACAGTCAGAACAGGGCTTAAAACCTGGAGACTGGGGCATGCCCTGCCTGGGGGCAAAGTCCCTACCAGGACAATAACTTACTACTTACTAGCTACTGTCATCAAACTATTTACAAGACACTAAAAACCTCAACGAAAGGAGAGAACCGCTAACCACTTGCTAGGCAATGGAAAAATGTGCTCTGACCAACTTCCATGGGCAGTAAGAAGGAATCGATACTGATGCATGAGCACACCACTCCAGAGGGCACCACAGTCAACCCTACGGATACCGCTAAGGCAAAAATCTCCGAGGACTGTACAGGGGTGTGCACACAGATTCCCAGCAGGTGAGACAGCACTTGAATCTCAGAGATCCTGGCTTTCCCCAGCAATGAGCCCCCAGGACAACCCCAGACAGAGGGGGAAAGGAGGAAGAGAAAAGATTAACAGAGAAAAAATCCCATTGAATGAAGTAAAGGAACTATAAAACTATACATAAAAGAGAATACACTAAATAACTACACGAAACTAATACTCGAGAAACCTAAGATTAAGCTAAAGGTTAAGTTAGAAGTAGGTATGCAAGACACTATCTCAGGCCAAAGCAGCTGAGGTGGATCTGAGGGCGGTTTGCCTGTACAGCTCTATGTATCCTCGGCGTGGGGCATGAGGATGTCTGGAGTGCCTGCATGGGCTGAACAGCCAAATATCTGACCAAAGCCACGTGGACACATCTGGACATGGAGCACCCATAAGGACACTACTCGAAGACATGTTCTTCCAGAACAATGGTGCCAGGGACAAATGCCTTTGAGGGCATAATTCCGTTTTTAATTATGGTCCATGGGCCAGGGTAAAAATTTAGGATTATAAAACATCCTCAATCCACTGAGATAAATGGAAGGTTTTCACAAAATTCAAAATTAGAGCATAGCCCTTTGTAGGTATATCAATGGGAGAATATGCCAGCTTTAGAACTCTTCTATTTCTGCCTGATCTCTTCCCTCCCCAACCTCCATTTTCACCATCTTTTCTGTCTTTGTGTCTCTTCTCCTTTCTTTTCTCTAGCTATTACCAAATTCTTAGTCTCAACCTGTGGGCTTCCTTTCCAAATTCCACCAATAATATAAGCAATGAAATAGCTACCGCTTACACTAAAGTGTCTTCAGATTTAACACCCCAAAGGGTGCATATCTCACAGACGTCATTTCATAGAATCATAGGACTAGAAGGGACCTTGAGAGGTCATCTAGTCCAGTCCCCTGCTCATGGCCGGACTAAGTATTATCTAGACCATCCCTGGCAGGTGTTTGTCCAACCCGCTATTAAAAATCTCCAATGATGGAGATTCCACAACCTCCCTAGGCAATATATTCCAGTGCTTAACCATCCTGACAGTTAGGAAGTTTTTCCTAATGTCCAACCTAAACTGCCCTTGCTGCAGTTTAAGCCCATTGCTTCTTGTCATATCCTCAGAGGTTAAGGAGAACAATTTTTCATCCCCCTCCTTGTAACAATCTTTTATGTACTTGAAAACTGTTACCATGCCTGCTCTTAGTCTTTTCTCTGCACTAAACAAACCCAACTTTTCCAATCATCCCTCACAGGTCATGTTTTCTAGACCTTTAATCATTTTTGTTCTTCTCTGGACTTTCTGCAATTTGTCCACCTCTTTCCTGAAATGTGGTGCCCAGAACTGGACACACTACTCCAGTTGAGGCCTAATCAGTGTGGAGTAGAGCAGAACAACTACTTCTCGTGTCTTGCTTACAACACTCCTGCTAATACATCCCAGAATGATGTCTGCTTCTTTTGCAACAGTGTTAGACTGTTGACTCATATTTGTGGCACCCAGAACTGGACACAATACTCCAGCTGAGGCCTAATCAGTGCACAGTAGAGCGGAAGAACTACTTCTCGTGTCTTACTTACAATAGTCCTGCTAATACATCCCAGAATAGTATTTACCTTTTTTTTTTTTTTTTTTGGCAATAGTGTTATACTGTTGACTCATATTTAGCTTATGATCTACTATGGCCCCCAGATCCCTTTCTGCAGTACTCCTTCCTAGGCAGTCATTTCCCATTTTGTATGTGTGCAACTGACTGTTCCTTCCTAAGTGGAGTATTTTGCAGTTGCCCTTATAGAATTTCATCCTATTTACTTCAGACCATTTCTCCAGTTTGTCTAGATTTTAAATTTTAATCCTATTCTCCAATGTACTTGCAACCTCTTCATGCCATTATCTAAATCACTGATGAAGATATTGAACAGAACCGGACCCAGAACTAATCCCTGCGGGACCCCACTCGGTGTGTCCTTCCAGCTGGAGTGTGAACCACGTATGACTACTCTCTGGGAACGGTTTTCCAACCAGCTATGCACCCACCTATAGTGGTGGGTTGTATTATCCATCTAGGTTGTATTTCCCTAGTTTGTTTACGAGAAGGTCATATGAGACAGTATCAAAAGCCTTATTAAAGTCAAAATATACCATATCTATCTCTTCAGGCTGTCTCCAGTCTCAGGAAGACATTACTGCATCTGTTTACACTGGATTTGGATCTGTTCGCAACCACCAAGAACCCTTTTTAAAAAAATATGTGACATAGGTCACATGAACACATCTGGGTCCAGCACACAGGTTGCGTATTTGACACTTCTGCTCCAGAGCCTTAAAATTTTGTTTTATGATCCCAGAATTGACTTAGTTCTTTATTTGAAGATTTCCTTTCTTCCTAACAGTCCTCTCCTGGCTCCTTAGGAATTTGATCCAGCTACAACTGCAATCCTTTTACTGAAATCACATGATGGGGTCTGATTTTCATAAAATGAAACATTGGCAGAACTCTTTTGTTTGGCTTTTAATAAAAAGTATCACACTGTTTGCTTCTGATATCAATTATGCAAATGCTTCTGAGCTCACCAAATTCGTTTTAAGTGGCACTCTTTCTTCTCAATACATTATTGCACATATTTTCAGTAGCAGTAAATGGAACACACTTGGCTACTGCAAATTAAGTCTAATGAGAGGTCCAAAATAAGCCTTCAGTCATTTGTGAGACATGTGACCAAAAAGGCAGGGGTCTATGAAAGAGGTTACTTACCTTTGAGAAGAATGTAACTAGTGTCATTTGTGTGAAACCACAAAGATTTATTTTTAATGAAAAAAATACTGAAAGTGTGCCACAGTGTCCATATATTCATTTGAATAGTACAAAGATATGTATATCTGAGAAAAAGTCTTAACACTGTAGAAAATAAATGTGGTTCTTAAATTAAGCCAAAAGAAACCAGTAAAAAAGTAATGTTTTATACACTGGAATAAATGAAGCAATTAGTCAGAGGTAATAATAAATTATAATTACAGTATTTCAAATATTTGTTTCATGCTTTTTCAGCAGCTTCTAAACAAGTTATGTGTAATACACCCTTGAAGTCAGCAGTAAGAATGGTCTTTCAATGGAACTGTGGGTAATATCCTGTAGATTTGAATAAAGTCTTAGAAAAATGACACCAATGTTTATTATTTACTGGTACATAAAACATAGGAACATGGCAGTTTTAGGTTTGCAGCTAACATATGTTTTGTTAATGAAAGTTAATTTAGTTTCAGTTGACTCATCTTTATATTTTAATGAACTAAACAGCAGTTATGGTCATTAGCATGTATGTCACCCAAGCACATTGCACCAACAGTGCTTATGGGATGCTACATGTTCTGGCTTGTTTATACAACCAAAATCATGAGAATCTGGAATAATTTTAGGTCTGCAAATGTTTAAAACGAAAGTGTTTTTAAATACAAATCATTTTTGCTCTTTAAAAACAGGAAAAAAATCCAAACATGCACTTAAACCTGAAACTTCCATGCCTTAGACACTACGTTTTAACAGTAAAATATCAGTTTTGTGCCATTTGTTGTAAAATTTCCCACCCTCCTCAAAATAAAACAAAACAAAAACAAAAAAAATTCAAACAGGGTCTAAATTTGATTTGTCAGCATCTTCTTGGTCCTGTTTATACATGAAGGTTAGAAGAAAGAGAGCAATATCCATAGATGACCAATATGCAGTGTGCGATGTTACTGCAGACCAGTATCTGCTCTCCACAAGACCTTCCCTGAGCTCAAAATCAATCCTGTGCTCCAGTTCCACTAGAAATGAAACAAAATAGAAACAGGAAGTGTTACTAGGATCCATACTTTGAAAAGAAAAACCACAGGCTAATTCTTCTATCATTTGTTTTTGTTTCTACTTGCCTGTATATAAAAAATACCCAATATTCCTGTGCTGAGGGTTTAAAGTGTTCTCATTTTGTAATTAGTATATATATATATGTATGTATGTGTATGTGTGTGTGTGCGTGTACTCGCGCATGTATGGTTTTATATCTATATATATCTATATATATATATAAAATATGCAATTACTTCAAATAATACAATATTGATGGATAGATCACACAGAAAACACTGAAGGTCGGGAAAGAACAGTTTTTTAACAACTTTATTCTTCATTGTAACTAGCTGGAATTACTTGGGAGATGTCCTGATCTTTTCTTCTAAAAAACAGGCTTAGGCCAAGATTTTCAAAAGTGACTAGAGATACACTGATAAGTTAATTTTTAGGGGCCCAACTTAAGACACCTTGAAGGTTCTCAGATTTTCAGAAAGTATGGAGCATCCACCCTTTGAAAATAAGGCTCCTTTAGGATGTCTCAAGTTAGGCACCGAAACAAATAAAGGTACCCGACAATCACTGACACTTCTGAAAATTTCAGAGTAACAGCCGTGTTAGTCTGTATTCGCAAAAAGAAAAAAGAAAAGGAGTACTTGTGGCACCTTAGAGACTAACCAATTTATTTGAGCATAAGCTTTCGTGAGCTACAGCTCACTTCATCGGATGCCTGGCTTTAGTCCCAGTCCCTACACAGAAAGTCAGTCCTTTTAAGTTTCCAGATTTTTCCAAAATGTTTCAGCAGCTGTTCTTTTATTTCAACAACTATACCACACACATCAAAGCAGCCTTTACTGCACATTTAACTGGCTTAGTTGCTACCACAATTAACACACTGTTGTCAACTCATTTGTAGAGATTTTCTTAGCTCTAAAGGAGCAATTGCATGAAATGGATAAGCTAAAATCCTAGTGAGCCACAAAGGCCAAAAAACATACTGGAGAAAAATAGAATTGCTTGTCAAAGCCATTGGCACAAAGGGTAAAAAACTATATCATCACTCAAAATCTCCACAATCAAGATATCAACAACATTCAGGGAGGTATAGGGCTTAATATTTTCCAACCAACATCTAACTGGTTTCCAAATACAGTAAATCAGATGACTCTGGTTTCTCTGCAAGCAAACTGCTAAAACACTTCTATCTCTTGATGATTTCACTACAGAACCTTGGGATACAAGCAAGATTTACACACATCCATGCAGCAGGCCTTTCTGAAGTTAACACTTCAGCCATGGGTTGAGTCAGCCTGGCTGGGCTAAACTGTGGGATCTCCATCTATGGAACACAATAGAGAGATACACGGTTTGGGTGGCAAGGCTGGAGTTGCTGAGTTTCCTGAAAAGAACCCCCCACTAGGATTTAACAACGATCACTGTTACTCCTCCATATTTTCCCTAAATTTAAAATTAAACCTCTGCCCTATACGATGAATGAGTCACTCAGATTAGCTGTTGAAGCTAGCTCTGATCTAGCTAACTGATGTACCATGTGGACGCTACCACAAGATGCAGCACTGCTTATATTCTTGACTCATCTATTACTACAGAGATAATTTAAGATGCACAAGCCCAATCCAAAGCCCACGTTGACTACAACACTTACATTTTTCAGAAAAGGAAAAACAAAACTTCAGCTTTATCTTAATGCCAACATTAAAATTGTCAGAGTGAAACATCTGACTGCACATATAGAGCTTGGACTTCCTATGATTATTTAAAGTCATCTCTTTGAACTTGACTGACTGGGCAGTACTGTGTATATGAATATAGGGAAAACACCTTTGAGAGCGTGGGAAGTCAAAAAAGATGAAATAAGGGGTCACTGAAAAATTGTTGAAAGTTCAGATTAGCCTAAATCAGATTTTTGACAGTAAATGCCTTGACAATAGAGTGACTGAAAAGTTTTGAAATTAATTTGATCAACATTTTGAATTTTGGCATAGAAAGTGCTCTCTTTTTCATAAAAGCTTTTGCTAAATTTTTGTCCTGTATTTGGACCAGCTCTGTTAGGGGCAAGGACTGTGTCTCTCTCTGTATTTTGTACATCACCAAAAAGTATGTCTTAGAGCCAGACATATCCTGGAGAATTTAAAAAAATGCATTCTACTATAAATGAAACTGGATTTCTCTGAGGCAATTACGTTGAATTTTTCCAGTGATCTTTTAGAGACCGTTGTAGCAGAGAATGGACAGTAGAAGCTCAGAGTTATGAACACCAGAGTTACGGACTGGCCAGTCAACCACACACCTCATTTGGAACCAGAAGTACGCAATCAGGCAGCAGCAGAGAAAAAAATAAAAAGCAAGAAAGCAAATACAGTGCAGGTTTCAGAGTAGCAGCCGTGTTAGTCTGTATTCGCAAAAAGAAAAGGAGGACTTGTGGCACCTTAGAGACTAACCAATTTATTTGAGCATAAGCTTTTGTGAGCTACAACTCAAGGTACCTTAGAGACTAACAAATGCTCAAATAAATTTGTTAGTCTCTAAGGTATCACAAGTACTCCTTTTCTTTTTGCAAATACAGTACAGTGCTAACCGTAAACTACTAAAAAAATAAAGGGAAAGCAGGATTTTAATCCTGCATAGTAAAATTTCAAAGCTGTATTAAGTCAATGTTCAGTTGTACTTTTGAAAGAACCACCATAATGTTTTGTTCAGAGTTACAAACATTTCAGAGTTACAAACAACCTCTGTTCCCGATGTGTTCATAACTCTGAGGTTCTACTGTACTAGCTAAAGTTCTGTGAAATATATGTACCATTTAAAGAGCAAAAGAAAAAAAAAGAACAGATCAAAGATTTAAGCCTCTGGAAAGAATTGAAAAATATTTAATGAATGGGAATGAACCCAATTTTTACCATAAAGCTACCCAGGAAACAATTTAATAGGAGCATATGTTTGTTATAACACACACATTTCCATGTCCCCCGTTCCCCCCACAACAAATCCATCCAAAGTCAACTTAAACAGTCTCCATTTCCAAAAGAGAAGCCAGAAGATACAGCTAGCTGCTAAATGTAAAGGTACACTAACATGTGGGGTCAAGGAAGCCAGAGCTGCTGTGTGGGAAGGTCGGCATTCCAACAGTAGAATGAATGGCAACTGGCTTCTTGTCTTCGCCTTCTGTTCCCTCTTTTCCAGTCTCAGAAGTTTGTGAAGTGGGTGCACTAGATCGGCCAAATCTTGAGAACAACATCCCTCCAAGGCCCTTCCCAATGCTAGCAGCTCCTGCGTTCAGCACAAAACAGGACAGGCACCATGACTGTTAAATCATACCACAAATTAAAGTGGCTGTAACACTCATCAATTACAGCTGAATGAAAGAGAAAGAAAAACACTACTCATGTTTTTCCAGGGTGGAAACAACAGCTTATTTAAATTAAGTCTACATTTTTTATCATGTGACTCACATCTAGTGTACAATCAAGGTTATAATTCAGAAACTGTAGTCAGGGAAACAAAAATATGCAAGAACAGTTTTGAACCCCCCCCCTCAAAAATATCCAATACTGAAAAGGTCTATTTTAATTCCTGTTTTACAGACAAATTCTTTTACGATCTCATTCATTTTGCAACACACTGGGTTTGGGTACTTCAAAATAATTACAGTACCTTCTATGTGAAAGAAGAATCACATTATCATCTTTAATGAGAGGACACTCCTTTCATCAACTTCTTATGCTTGCACTATTTCTAGAGAGACTTAGGAGTGCTATATCATCATTGAAAGGGGATGATTATTGTTTGAGAATCACTGCATGAAAGTTTAAGATAGTTTACAGATTCATAACCTTAAGAATGATAACATTTTCTCCTGACAGGTTTCAGAGTAGCAGCCGTGTTAGTCTGTATTCGCAAAAAGAAAAGGAGTACTTGTGGCACCTTAGAGACTAACCACTTTATTTGAGCATAAGCTTTCGTGAGCTACAGCTCACTTCATCGGATGCATAAAGATGAAGTGAACTGTAGCTCACGAAAGCTTATGCTCAAATAAAGTGGTTAGTCTCTCAGATTTTCTCCTGACTTTGCTGCCATCTTGTGGCTATGTTAAAAAGCTACTTTCATAGTAAAATGACGTTAAATATACAGATCTTACATAGAAAAAAAAGCTATGTAGTGAGGTATGTCAGATCTTGCTTAGAAGTATTCTATAAATCAGACTAATTCCTTAAGCAGATAGAAAATAAAGATTTACTTTCTCAGTAGGGAAGAATCTCAAGAGCAAGCTACCTTGTTTAAACTTCTTTCAAGTTATTTTAGTATAAAACCCAGTGTAGGCCCACACTGAGCAATGCTCTTAGGCACATACTTAAACTTTAAGCACATGAGTAACCCCATCAAAAGCAAAAGAGACTGTTTATATGTTCAAGGGTAAGCTAGTGCTTAAGCTGGATCAGGATGCTAAAGGATAATGAAGGGGACAGAAAAAGATTTCAGGTTAGAATTTTGCACCTGGAAATTCATGTTATATTAAGTTAAATGAAGGCCAACATTTCTCATTACTAACCAAGGACCTTGCTGCCACTTGCCAATACTGTGAAATGTGATTTTAATGCAAACATTTTAATTCTTCATGCTGCAAACTGACAACATTTGATTATTGGATACTGACTATTAACCCATCAGGAGGTTATTTCAATTAAACATGCAACAAATAAGACAGCAGTAGCAAAAAAATAACATTGGCTGTAGTTAATATAAACATCCCGTTCCCTTAAATAAAAGTTTATTTGGATTTAAATTAGCACTGCACATATGTTGTGGAAGTACAGGAAAGATACCACAACAGCACATTTATTGTTATGCCTTCAATATCACAAAGGAAAAAAATGAAGCTTTGTATGAAAATAGGGCTCTATTAACAATTAATCAAAATGTTATTGCATGAAACCTAATTGAAAAGTGTTATGTACATATGAAACGACTTAATTAGCAGTTACCTAATATACTTGCTTTGCCTATATTTGTTATTGACTCCCCATAATGGCGTCGAACCATGACTGGTGAAGTAGCTGGGCTTGGTATGGTTGGTATACTTTCACTCTCGGTGACTGAGGTAGGTTCTTTTGTTGGATTGAGAAAGCTTGGCTTCATGTGCTCATAAGGTAGAGGGTTTGCAGTGTTGTACCAGTGGATCTGGACAGGTGAAATGTTGCTGTAGTGTTTCAAAATTAAAGGTTCTAGTCTATAGGCCTGCAAGATAAATTCAAGAGAAGAAAATCCTGAGCAGTGACAGACACTGCAGATTAAATTTATTTACCAATATATAGTGCTCTTCATCCTCAAATTACTGAACAAACACTAATGATTCATCCTCACAGTCCCCTGGGGATGAATGGATAAACAGCAGCAACCCCATTTTACAGAAGAGATACATATAAAAACTAAAATAACTTGCCAAAGGCAATAAAGCGAGTCAGTGGGATAGTCAGAATTAGAACTCAGGAGTTCGTTGCTCCCAATCCCTGTCACTCTCTTAAGAAAAGAAATCTTGCTCCGTTACAGCAAATTAATAGCCAGAAATTGACTAATGTTGAAGATACACTGTGGTCATATTTGTTTTCACTTTCTGGGAAAACTGACTAGTTTCCTCGCTGCTTATGCACATATCCTTGTATATTACACCGCAATACTGCTACTACCATATTCTTTAATCAGAAGTGAAAAGTACTGTTAATATTACAGTACAGCAAAAGACTTATCCTTTCTATATGGATAAACGGATTCTGCATTTCACAGCAAATCATTAAAACTGGCTATTTAATTTTGCTTGCACAAGCTGAACAAACCGATTTATTATGCAAATGTGGAAATTGTAGACACAATTTAGGTATCGAGCTTTGAAAGTGTGAGGAGTAAGATAAAAGCCTGATTACACTTATTTTCAACAGAAGCCATTTCTGCACAGTACAAGTGACAGCAAGTTTTACTTTTCTGGCATCTCCTTGTAACTCACCACTGAACAAAATCTAGGTAATCTTTAGGGTAAAGAACAAATGGTTGTAGCCTGGATCAAATGTGTAGGGAGTGGCCACGCTCGCCTTTGAATTAATTGGCACTCAATTAACTCGAGGTAAAAAACGTGTACTGTAGATGTATTCAATGAGCAGCTCTTCAGTAGATGGGCTGTGGTGGGGAGGGAGAAATATAGACTTATGGCCCTAATTCAGCAAACCATTTAAATGTGTGATTAGTTCAACTGAACTTTAATTAGACTATTCATGAGCTTACATACTTTACTGAATTGGGGCCTATAGTGAGATAAAAGTAGTAGACTGGCATGGAAGGGTAAGTCACAGTCCCGTGACGGCTTTTATATTCAGAAAATTCCAATATCCTTAACTTTGTTTCAGGGAGCAGAGATCTTGGCCTCACTTTTGGGATATGTATTTGGCTAAGGCCAGACGACAGGATGGCACGTCAGTTCTCTAGGGCCCCCGTCACCAAGAGTTAAACAGCAGTTTTCTTTAAAATAAATCCTTCTTACATGGATCGCGCTGCAGCAGCAGTCAGATAAGCTAGCAGAATGTTAGGAACGGCAAGAAAGGGACAGTGAGACAGTAAATATAATGCCCCTATATAAATCCATAGTATGCCCACACCTTGAATACTGCGTGCAGTTTCTGTCACCCCATCTCAAAAAATACACATTAAAACTGGAAAAGATACACAGAAGGGTAACAAAAATGATTAATTTCAGAGTAACAGCCGTGTTAGTCTGTATTCGCAAAAAGAAAAGGAGTACTTGTGGCACCTTAGAGACTAACCAATTTACTTGAGCATAAGCAGCAGGAGAGTGGGTTTGTGTGTGTGTGTGTGGGGGGGAGAAAACCCGGATTTGTGCTGGAAATGGCCCAACTTGATCATCATACACATTGTAAGGAGAGTGATCACTTTAGATAAGCTATTACCAGCAGGAGAGTGGGGTGGAGGGAGGTATTTTTTCATGTTTTGTGTGTATAAAAAGATCTTCTACACTTTCCACAGTATGCATCCGATGAAGTGAGCTGTAGCTCACGAAAGCTTATGCTCAAATAAATTGGTTAGTCTCTAAGGTGCCACAAGTACTCCTTTTCTTTTTAAAAATGATTAAGGGTAGAACTGCTTCCAGATGAGGAGAGATTAAAAAGACTGGGACTGTTCAGCTTTGAAAAAGAGATGACTAAGGGGGGACGTGACTGAAGTCTATAAAATCATGACTGGTGTGGAGAAAGTGAAAAAGGAAGTGTTGTTTAACCCTTCACATAACACAAGAACTAGGGGTCACCCAATGAAATTAATAGGCAGCAGGTTTAAAACAAACGAAAGGAAGTACTTCTTCACACGACACACTTGTTCCCAGGGAATGTTGCGAAGGCCAAAACTGTAACTGGGATTTAAAAAGAATGAGGTAAATTTATGGAGGACAGATCCATCAATGGCTATTACCCAAGATGCTGGCGCTGCAATCCCATGCTCTGGGTGTTCCTCAGCCTCTGACTGCCAGATGCTGGGAATGGATGACAGGGGACGGATCGCTTGATAATTGCCCTGTTCTATTCATTCCTTTTGAAGCCTCTGGCATTGGCCACGGTCGGAAGACAGGATACGGGCTAGATGGACCATTGGTTTGACCCAGCATGGCCATTCTTATGTTCTTATATAAAAAAGGTATTAGCCCATTAACAGAGCCTGTATCATACATGCGCCTAATTAAAAATTTCCAGCTGAAATTATATGCAGCGTTATTGTAGCCACGTCGGTTCCAGGATATTAGAGACACAAGTTGGTCGAGGTAATATCTTCTTTTGTTGAACCAACTTCTGTTGGGGGAGAAACAAGCTTTAAAGGCACACAGAGGCTTGATGTGCACTACATATTTACTTTGGTATAACTACGTTGTCGCTCAGGGGTGTGAAAAATCCACACCCCTAAGCGACGTAGTTATAATGACTGTAACCCCCCCTGTAGAGTTTCAGTTATTAAGCCGATGGGAGAGCTTTCTGCATCGGTGCAGCTGCGCTGATGTAAATTTGTAGTGTAGACCTGTCCTCAGAGTGTCACAGCTATAAGGCAGTGAGTGGAAGACTGCCTAGGATTGCTGAAGGAAGACTGGTACCCAGGAAGGAGAAACACATATAGTGACCTGGCCGGAGGGCCAAGTCATGAAGGAGGAGCATCTGGAGTTGCAGATATAGGTGGAGAGACTGCCAGAGGAAAGCACAGCACCTGGAAGGAGCTAATCCCCAGAGAAGCCAGGAGAGGTGAACCTTGTAAGTGGACCCTGTGACAATGAGGTACACTACATGTTGTGGGACTTCTGGATCTTGAAAGGCGTGTTGTGGGGGGCATTGATCATTGTAGCAGGGGAGCTATGTCTGCAAGTTTTGCATCTGTTCTGGCAGGGTCTGGTGCTGCTTTGAGTTGGTGTGTCCTGGTCTGTGGGGAGCTTGCTTCTGATGATGAGCTTGGAGAGGTTGAAGGGGAGGGGGTTGTTTGAAGGTCAGAAAAATGGGTTCAGGAAAGATTTCATTCAGGATGGGGTCATTGAGTCTGGATTGTAGTTTGATGATAACCCCATATGGATTCCAGGATGGGGTGGTAGGTGACAACCAGGGGTGTGCAGTAGGAGGGGGGTTTATTTCTGTATTGAAGCAGGTTCTCTTGGGTATTTGGGTGGCCCATTACATGATGTGATCTACTTCTCTACAAGGACACTGCACCCTTTTTGTCCTATGACTACAGGGGAATTAACGGGCCATTTCACCTTGAATGGTCTCTTAGAATATGGGTTAACCACTTATGCTAAATAATCTGTTCAATCTCATATTTAGCTGTGACACTGAGTACCTTTCCCAGCCCTGAAGAAGAGCTCTGTGTAGCTCGAAAGCTGGTTTCTCTCACCAACAGAAGTTGGTCCAATAAAACATATCACCTCACCCACCTTTTCTCTCCAACTGAAATTGTACTTTTGCATGCCAGCGGAAATATACATTGGAATTTTCAGATTGTCTTAATAAATAGCTCACTTATTGCATATGGATCAAAGGCTAGTTTTCAAAAGTCATTACCTATTGATCTGTGATCATTTGGATTTTCATTAAAGAATTACATTCAGCATGACCCTTTCAGTTTTCTTTGTTTTCATAAGGTAGGAAAGTATTTTGCACCTTCCGAGTCCATGTACAGAATGTTTCAATTTGTGAGAGGGTCAGTCAATTACAATCTGATTGACCTCTTGACACTAAAATGCCTAGTGGAATTTGTACTGTCTGGCAAGTTAGAGATGTTGGGACAAATCCTTAAGAGGATGTAAATCAGCGAAGCTCCATTGCAGTCAGATGATATTTGGCACCAGGCAAAGTTAAAAAACTGCTAGTAACACTATAATGATGTAGAAATAGAAGTTTTATCACAGAAGTCTCCAAGTTTTTAACTGGAAAGTGCAGCTTCTTTGTGAATGCAACATTATATCATTAGTAGGCTTGGCAATAGTCAATTTTTTTCTACTTTTGACAATTAATATTTATGTTTAAGATGTTTTCTATTTAATTTTTTTTATTTTTACAGTTGCTAGAAATGAAAGGGGAAGGGATGGAGTTAGGGCAGCACTGATAGTGGGGTTACAGTGGGTTCCCTACATAGCCCAGGGGCCCAAGATGCAGGGGAGGATGCAAGGCCAGTGACACCCAATCCATGCAGATATGTTGCTATTGAGGATATTTTTTTTTCGTCAATTTCACTGTCAGCTGAAATCAACATTTACCTAACCTTTATCAATTGAAATCGAATTCTACCACGACTAATCATTAGTGATTAGTGATTTAGTAGTGTTCAAATTATGCATTAAAAAAATCACTCTGTTACGGAGTAAACTATTTCCAAAGGAAGGATAAGTACTGTATAGGACATTATTGCATTTTCTAGTGATAATTTATTTTGCAATTACAAAACCCAAGACACTGGAAGATGACTGGCAGCAAGCTGTTCTGCAAAACCATGTTGCATGCAGAAACATACCTATGTTGATGTAAGTACTTTGAAGATCACTTCTTACATATTATCTTTTATTGTCCTTCAGCAGACTTTATTTAAAAATACTCTTGAGGTAAAAGCTTGTAATTGCAATAAAAACTCACCACTGGATCTGTTGGATGAAAAATGTTTAGCAACCGGTTACAAATAGTTCTGGGCAGAATGTGATCTTGACTTCCACTGTTTCCTGGACGGATGCCACGCAATGCCAAAAACACTGCTAATGGAGATCCCATACAGAAGAAATTCTCAACCTAAGGAGACATTTCATTTTATATTAATAGCTGGAGGAAATGTAGCTTTCTAACATACAGTAGGGTTTGGTTTAAATCTCAATGTCTCAACAGAGGGACTTCAGAAACACGTTATAAAGTACTAGTAGTAAAAGTGAAGAAGTCCACAATAAAATACAGGTAAACTTTCCATCTCCCTTAAATGTGATAAGAAATTTACATGTTACTACACAATGTAAGACAAACTTTGGAAAGCTACAAACACTGTCTCAGTTCAGTATGATACTTCTACTGAAGGAGGCATACAAGTGTTATAGGGGGTGGGGTGAGGGAGCTGATTTTGGAGGATATTAAAGAAAAATTATGAAGTTCTTAATGCTGAAGTCTGATTTCTCATGAAATTGCAGGAAGCTTACCACAACTACTTAACTTCACTTTAAAGAAGTGCTCTGTGGCTGTTTCTGATACATAGACCATCAAGGAAGCAGAAAAGCAAGTTATATTGAAAATCAAAAACTACCTACATTACATTTGTAGTGCACACACACACGCACACACCAGTGTTAGGCACAACCTCTTAAAAACATCTTAGGTTGAGTGAATGATTTGGTACTTGTGAAAAAGGTGCCAGTATGACAAAGACTGCGAACCGTTACATACGGAATAGGTACAGTACAGTGGTAGTTTTGCAAGCTCCCCTCATATGGACCCAATCTACTGCAATCTTGTTCTGGAGGGACTGCCTCTGACATTGAGAGGTTAGTTCAGTCTCCACTGACAATTTAAATTTGCAAACCTGTCCCCTGAGAACTGGGCTGAGACCACTAACTTGTCTGACATAGGTCACTGAACATGCATCAGTGGTAACGACTTTTGGTCACTACCAACCTGGGCCGGGATTCAACATTGACCTAGAGGTGAATGGCTTCGTATCCCATTACCAATCCTCAGACTTCCAGTCCCCTAGAAACATCAAATGTAAAACTCTGTAGTCAAATATATTTTCACAAGTCAAAATTACTTTTCAACCTTTAGTATATTTTCTTATCAGAAAAATTCATTCTATTATCATCAGAACTTCATTGTAACTTTCCCGATATCTGGCAGTTCATTACAACAGAATCATTACTAGGGTAATATCATTTAGCGGACAAAAGAAACGGCTGCATTTTTATTAAGTGAATATGCTGAATTCTTGGATTCTTGAAGCAACTGTTACATGTCAGGCAGCATACGGAGCAAGACAGAGGAAATAACGGTCCATTTCATTCACCAGACTTCAGTACTGCTTAAGAAATTCTTCCTCCTCTAAATTGGCCTTGGTAACACACTTCAGAACAAGATTCTTTCTTCAACAGGGATGTTCTTTTCAAACTCCATTTTAATATAAGGACTTTATTTCTACAGTAATGCCAGCCATCTTGCAAGCCACAAAACATCTATATTACCGCTCCAGAGCGATTACAGAGCAGGTCTTCTCTTTTATAACCAAGCTTTGCACAGAATCCTGTATTTTCCTAATTGACTGAAAACTTCATTTTATCTTCAATAGCAACAATAAAAATGTGGTGACCATTAAATGCAGGAAGATCATCATTGCATAATTCTTTAAATCATACGGTAAGCTTCAACCCTGCCAATCTGACACACCTGCATTCAGGGTCTGCGCAATTCCTGTTTCAGAAAGGGGTATCATGAAAGCTGCTGTGACTGCCATGTGATACTTGATACTTAAAAAGGAATTTTCAGTAAACTCAGCTTAGGTGAAATGCAGACTAGACAAGTATTTGAAAAGGTAAATGGACCCAGTGATTACAAGACACAGGAGGGTTTTTCCTGTTCCTTCAGGCCCATTGATAATTCATCACTGACAATGTCCAGGTGGACAAGGGTTTCCTTCTTGGGTCAGTGTTCTTTACTAAATATTCTCCTATAAGAAGAAGTCTTTTGATGTGGTGTCCCGGCTAGGTTAGACTTGTAGATTCAAGACTTAATCAACTGTAGAGTGTATCCCATGTAATGGTTCGGATTAATACCAAAAAGTGAATCTCCACAGAATCAAAAGAAAGCCTTTCAGAAATGAATTCCTTCAAACTGAGGAACTGAAGCCATTAGACTCTCGGCATTATCAAGCATGTTGTTTATTTGGCAAGTTACCATATGATGATCTATTGAGGTCAGGAGGCCAGTGTCTTTAAAAACTAAGTAGCATTCATTTGGATAGGCCAGATATTGAAGCAGCGGCGGGGAATATTACCTATTTGTGTGAAATACAGCAGCAAGTTGTCAATGGCACAGTTTAATAACAGAAGCAATGTTTATTTTTAATGTTGCCTTCCAAAGATAGATTATGACGACAGCTATGATTCAGAAGACAAACTGAATTACTGGGGAGGAATGATACACAAGAAGCAGAGCTAAGCTACTTTAGCAACAAAACCCAAATCACCAACAATATCATTCAAGACTTTGTGTAATTCTTCCAGACTAGAAGAGCAGCTGAATGAGAAAATGAATGTGTGACAATGCACCTTTCAATGAGAGAATGTGTGCAAAATGAAGGGGACACCTGGGGATATTTACAGGTGAAATTAAAATGGGAGGGCAATGAAGATAACTGCATCATATGTTTATATATTGCCTTTCATCCAGAAGGATTGCAAAGAACTTTACTGACCGAGGAAATACTTCAGCCGAACACGAAACTGCAGCCACCTCTAGAGTGTAGCCCATAGCCCTTTAACTGCACCAGAAACACCATGAAACTTTTGAGGACAAGAAATGAAGGGACGAAGCTAGCAGATTAGTATTACACGGGGAATTTAACTAGGCAGTTCTGTTCTGAATTGCTGCAGAGCGTTGCTACAAGAAGTCTGAAGACCTCCTTTTCTCTCAGATATGGCTGCATTTCAGTTGTACTCCTAGTAATTCATCAGTGTCTTTTCAACACCATTAACATCTTTGGATAGAGGATGCTGCTATACAAAAGTTGAGTTCTAATATGTTGAAATTTCCCCAGGGTTATCTGACCTTAAGCATCTTTGTGAAAAGTGCCACAGAATCTTGAAATAGCTTGGGTAACTGTATTGACAAACACAGAGTTAAATAAACTAATCACCAGCTTTGGGGTCAGGAAGTAATTGTGGTATGTCCCTCTCTTCCACTTCTTAAAGGAAAATCCTTCTATCATGCTGTTATCTTTGACCACTGAAGCAAAAATGACAACTGACATGCCCCAATGCCACAGCACGGCTAGCTTTCCCAGCATTTTTACATTCTTCAGATAAGAAACATATAGAATTCTTCTTTAGCCTCTTCCTCCTTTTCCACAGCTGTTGTCCCACAGACAAGGCCAAAACGAGACTGCATCCCTAAACTTTACATGTCTGGTGAGATACTAGTAGAGTTCTGGCATTCAACTCCTGGTCCCCTCAGTGAGGCCTACCATTCCTAGCCCTGAGAGTTTTAGTGAATCCCTCATTAGGGCTATCAGTGGGGAGGAAATTTAAAGTCCTTAACTCCAAAGATCCTATTTTGGTGGCCATCACCTTGGCCGGGATGATGAGTTGGGGCACTGACCAAAGACCCTCCAAATCTTCGTTTTCCACCCCCCCTGCCAGAAGGAGCAGTTATATGCACCACTTCCTTTCACATTAATCACCATGCAATGTAGCTTCTGGATTTCTTCCTGAACTTGTCTTGACAGAGAAATGTGTCTATTTGCTCAAGATCAAGCAAGCATTTAACTCTCACTTAAGTAGGACTAGAGACTTTCCCTGATCTTAGGAACTCTGGGCAATAAAGCAGTAGTGGCCACATTTTTCAATTAAAGTAGTACAGGCCCATTCAATCATATATGAAAGCCAGATGTGACCATTATGACCATCTACTCTGATTGCCTGCCTGTCTTCTTTGGACAGCCAAAGAATTTTATTCAGCAAATACCTCAACAAGACCAGTAACTCATGGTTAAACTAGAGCGTTATTAAAGGAATCGCCCTGTCTGGGTAGAAAGAGCCAAGACTTTGGTGGATGATATCTACACAGCAGTTACTTTTCGCCACGTCAGTCACATACAACCAGCTGGACTAATATGTCTCTGTGAAGTTGTCCTTCAGTGGAAACATCCTGTGAAATCTTCCTTTCGTAGAAGCATCTTGCTCTCATATATTTACGGTAAGCCTCTCCCCTCCTCTTGAACTGCTCTCCATCAGAATGAAGGTACTCAGAAACTACAGTGACAGGCACCAGTATAAAACCCTTTGATAGACTATTTAACAGTCTATGGAAGATTCAGCAGGATGAGGAAGAGAGAGGATGTATGACAAGGGAAAATTACTTATGAGTAATTTGGTTTGTCGTAGTTCTCTCCTCTTTCCCCATCCTACTTCCCTTGCTTCGTGCCCTTTCTTAGGGCTCTTGTTCTGAAAAGGTTCAGACTGAATGCAAGTAGATGAACGACAAGCCTTTGTAAAGAATTGAGGGGTGAAGGGTATCAGTCTATCTCCTGCTTCCCAACCAGTAGAGATAATAGCATGATGTAGATTATGTTTTTTTAAGTGATGGTGAAGAGAAGAGGGTTAGGACAAACTGAATTACTAGTAAATAATTTTTCCGTTTTTCTATCAGCTGATATTGACTTTAGTTACTAAGGCCCAGATTTTTAAAGCTATTTAGGCACTGCTGTGCTCAATGACTCAACACCTCACTGATTCAGGAACTTAAAGCAACGGTCGATGGGATTTAGTCTCTTAAGTGTCTAAATCCCTTTCGAAAATTAGATTTAGGCTCCTAAATCTGCTACACATTGCATCGCTGAGCACAGCAATGCCTAAATACCTTTAAAAATCTGGGCCTATGAGTACAAAAGCAGTGACATCAGAAGGAGGAAAAAAATGATAATTTTAAAAACTCTGAAAAATGAGCTAATTTTCTTTTTTACATAAGGTCATATTTTAAGGTCCAATATCTAAAGATATTATAGGACTGTAAATCAGCAAGTCTTGTGCAACCAGTTGGAAAGCTGGGAATCTCCTCTTTCCAATGGCATAAAGCGCCAGTAGTTGGCTCTATTGGCTTATAAACTATCAGCCTAAACCTATCACTAAAAACAGCTTGTTGTGTGTCTCAGCAGGCCAGTGTAATCTGGGGGAAAATTCCACATTTGGAGGAAGTTCAGCCAGGTTTGAAGCTGTTCAGAGGTTTGGCATGTTAGAAGCAGTCCCAGGGCAAGATGGATTAGTGGGCAGAGTAGAGGTGAGACTGTCAAAAGGTGCATGATAAATGCAAATTTACAAAATGGATTTTACCACCACATGTGGTATAAACAAACATGTAATATTAATATAATTCATATAAATAATATATAATATATATTTTAGATAGAAATATATATGATTAATTTTAAATTAAAGACCCAAATAAATATATGAATGTATATTAATCCTTTTATATACATATGCAAATATTAAAAAATAATATCTAAAAAATATGTCAGTACAAGCAGAAAAAGCAGCTTGGGTAGAGCGTATTGAAAGCAAACTTTTATAGTAAATACAATAAATGTTTATTCATTCAATAAAAATCCTTTGAACATACATACCTTAAATTTTAAGGCAGGTGTTTTCGATATGGTTGATGCCTTTAATTCATGTAACCTTTCTTCTATCTCTCTCAACCTAGAAAAAAGGGGTGTCTTCATTAGGCATGGTGTGTACAAAAAGCAGTTAGCCAATTTTTGAGGTTGTATGGGCTGTTTCTGTTAGGAGAAGGAATTGATGTAGGAGTCGGATATTTGTTTGATGCAGTCCTATTTATTAACAAAGAACATACAAAGTTCTATTTCCCTGAGCGCAGCAGGAATCAAGCAGCGGGAGACAGTTTCTTTGCTCACAGTCCCAACCCTTTCTCAGCCAGAACTTTACCCAATACATGCATCCCTGATTGTGTCTTGGCTTCCTTCTCTATCTGCTTCTATGGTTGTTTTGCTGCTTCTCTCCTTCCCTCCCCTCAGTTCACAGCTACAAGCAAAACAATCCCTCATTCCTGTGTTTATCAGACCCCAAGGAAACCTCTTGGACTGCATGGCCCAGCCACTGCCTGTATTTGAATGCAGTCTAGCCCACTGCTTCAGCTATCACGGGGGCATTTAACTGTTCCCTTGTTTTGCATGAATGTAAGGCGGCTATCATGCCCGCCAGCTTTGCTCAATCCACAGCAGAACAGTAGTATTACAAATTCTTTACAGAATCGAAGAAATGATTTTATTCAATTTTCAAAGTGTGTTTTATGAATAAAATGTAGAACATACCTATTCTGCTGTGTATCAGTTTAACTAGCAAAAAATGGGTTTTGGGGACTGGAGCTTACTGAAAAGCAGCATTTTCAACAGTCCACATGTGTTCAAGAGTATGACCCAGGGTCATAGCAAAGATACTGAATATTTATCTCCACCCATTACATATTGAGAGGTATTATATGCTGTAATCACACATGCCACTTACAGAACATTACAGAGGTAAGTGCAATTTAAAACATTTAAGAATACAATCAACAGAAAAAATCAAACTACTCCGGGAACAAAAGTTTTCACAAGCCCAATATTACTTTAGGAAGATTATAAGCTTTGAAATCCTGAAGTTACAGAATGTAATTGTATGTTTTACAGAAGCATACATATTAGATTCATACTGAACTGCATTAATAAAATGTAAAGATGGCTGTATTCATTTATAAATTTATATGTTGCGTAACATTAAGATTAATGAGGATCAAGCTTGAAATATTTTTGCGAATGGCTAGGCATCTGGGGCAAGAGTATGGCAATGGTGATGTGTTTCACTGGTCAGATCCTAATGACATCTAAGAGGTTATCCTTCCTCCACGTGTTTTGGGATGCTGAGGAGGTTTCTTCACATTTCTCTCAGTTGAGTTTGCATGTTAAGAGAGAACAGCTGCTAGCACTTCACAGTGGGTGATGGAACTGAGCTGCACGTCTGGCACAGTGAAAGTCTTGTTCCTCTATATATAGTGTTGTTGTAGCCATGTTGGTCCCAGGTCCTGTGCTGGACCTGAAGAAGAGCTTTCTGTGGCTTGAAAGCTTGTCTCTCTCACTAACAGAAATTGGTCCAATAGAAGATATTACCTCACCCACCTTGTCTTGCTCCTCTACAGAAATTCAAAGGCACAAATGTTGGTAAGCCAGGTACCAGGGTGGAAAGGGAAAGAACTGCTTTCCAGAGCAACCATTGGCTTTTGTTGACAGGAGCTAATTTAAAGCTTCCATCACTTCTTGCAGGATCCCCCGCCTCTGCCTTATACCCCATACCCCAAAGGAGTCTGGAAGGTGCCCTTCCCAATGCTGCCTAAGAGCCCTGAGTATTTGGGGTGTGAAAGTGTGGTCAACTCACCACCAATGATCTGTCACGGTCACCTGCAGGGTCTCCCTGCTGTTGAAGACCTCCTACCAACACCTGCACACCGCAGGTGTTGAGGTCCCATTTACCAAGATACGTGCTGGTTGCGAGACAACGCAGTATTAAAGTTTCAGGCTGAAAGATGGCAGCAGGTAAAGGTAGGCAGCAAACGATAAGATGGTCTCCAGTTACAGGTAAGTACTTTGAGATGTGTGGCCCCTATCTGTATTCCATTGAGGATTACACATGCACACCATGCATCCAGAGTTGGAGAATCTGAAAGTAGCATCTGCTGGTCTGCACTTGTGCCCTGGCTCACCTCGTGCTTCTGTCTGAGGCAATAAAGGGTGGGGCAGACACTTAGTCTTCAGTTCCTTCTTCATGGTGAATTTCACTAACCCGCAGCAGAAGGGAGGGTGAGTGGAATGTGGAATACAGATAGGGACCACACACCTCTAAGAACCTCCAGTTAAAGGTAAGTAACTGTCTCTTCTTTGAGTGATGGTCCCTATTATATTCCACCAAGGGTGATTAACAAGCAGTATCATAGAATCATAGTAGATCAGGGTTGGAAGGGACCTCAGGAGGTCATCTAGTAGAACGCCCTGCTCAAAGCAGGACCGATCCCCAATTAAATCATCCCATCTAAGTTGGAGGAGGGTGCAAGGATAAGGATGGAATGGTTGTCCAGAGATCTGCCATGCTGAAGGAGGCATCTACCGTCAAGTCCTGCTTTAAGGTGTAGTGTGCTGCAAAGGTGTGCACAAACTCCACATGGCTGCTCTACATATGTCCATGAGTGGCATGTCCTGAAGGGAGGCTGTGGTTGAAGCCTGAGCTCTCGTGGAGTGAGCCCGCACCCCTGTGGGGAGAGGTAGGCCCGACAGCTGGTAGCAGACTTTAATGCAACCTGAAATCCATTTAGAGATTCTCTGGGTGGAGGTGGCCTGTCCCAAGTGTAAAGTGTGTAAAGACAGAGTAACCTTCTATTGGATGGTGTTATAGACAAATCACTGCCAGGTGGCCTCTCAAAAAGATGAGGATGAGACTTGATGAGTTTTGACATTTCCTTGGGGGCTCATAAGGTCGCTGTGGATAGAACTGAGGAGACCTGTGGCATTGGGTGGATGTAGTGCTGGAATTTTTGCTTCAGGGCAGGAGTGTAAATGCCCAACAAATGAAGAGCAGCCCTAGAGTCCTTTTGTGTCTGTAGTGATTTGTCTGTCTTCTGGTTAAAAGGATGGGATTTGTCAAAAGGGAGGTCCCTCAAATGGTGTTTTGGACCTTCCTAAGAAAACCAGAAGAATGGAGCCAAGACTCCACACGACTATAGCTGTAGCGATGGCCCTCGAGGAGGTATCTGCTGCATCTTCTGTTGACTGGAGGGCAGTTCTGGTCATGAGTTTCCCTTCGTCAACAATGCTTGAAAACAAGCACAATCTTGTTGTGGAAGGCTATTAGCAAACTCATCGAATTTACTATAATTCAGAAGATCATATTTGGCTAACAATGCCTGATAATTTGCAATCCTGAATTGCAGGCTAGAAGATGAGAATATTTTACATCCTCGAAGATCTAGATGCTTCCCTTCCTTATCTGCTAATGTACATTGAGGATTGCTGTTTGGCTCTTTCAGCAGCAGCCTGGACTACAAGGGAATTTGGAGATGGGTGGGAGAAAAGATACTCAGAGCCTTTGGCCGGAACATCATAGAGCTTTTCTGTACCTTTGGAGGTAGCTGTGCATTTTGGATCCAGTATGGTTTTGTTAATTGGCAATTCCATTCTCGCCAGTCCCAAGATGTGAATGATATCCAGAATCTTGTGCTGGGAAGAGGAAGTTACTCATCTTGTGCCGTAACGATGGTTCTTCGAGATGTGTGTTCCTATGGGTGCTCCACTTTAGGTGTCTGTCTGCCCCTGCACCTCTAATCGGAGATTTTTGGTAGCAGGTGTCCCGTAGAGCCCGTGCATGTGCTCTCCCTCCCTCATGGTCTGCCTCAAGGCTATTTAGCACTGCATGGGCGAACCCCCCTCACTTCCTTCTCTACCACAGAGCCCTTTAGAGAACTCCGAAGTAGAGGGGAGGACGAAGGGTTGTGGAGCACGCATAGGGACACACATCTCAAAAGAACCATCGTTACTGCACAAGGTGAGTAACTTCTTCTTCGAGTAGTATCCCTATGCGTGCTCCACTTTAGGTGACTCCAGAGCAGTACCCACCACTGGAGGCTGGGACTTCAGAGCGGAGTCTTTTACTACAGAGAGTACTGTGGAGTCGAAGATGTCAGTGGCCAAATCTTCAGTGATCGCATAATGTTCTGCGAAAGTATGAACAGAGGCCCCAATCATTGCTCTATAGATTGGGGAGATAGGGGTATGTCTGTGGAATGTGATTGAGGTAGGAACTGATCTCATGGAGTGTGTATGGACGGAAGCACGTTGCGCCCTTGCTAAGTGATTAATGCAACTAGAGACCCATTTGGATAGCCTTTGAGGAGATATCACAGAGCTTTTGGATCTTTCTGTGGACGAAAGAAAGAGTTTAGGGGATTTCCTGAAGTCCTTAGTCCTGTCCAAGTAGAATGCTAATGTCCTTCTAATATCTAGCATATGCACAATTGTCTCCCAGTTGTCACAATGTGGTTTTGGGAAAAAACAGGGAGATGGATCTGTTGATTCATATTGAAAGCGCAGAAAAAGTAGGGAGAAACTTGGGATATGGCCTTAGAGGTGTGTTTTTTTTTTTTAAAAGACAAAGGCCGTGAATGATGGGTGTGCCATCAGGGCCGCTATTTCTCCTATGTGCCTAGCTGAGGTGATGGCAATTAGAAATGCTGTTGTCATGGACAGGTGTAAGAGAGAACAAGTTGCCCTGGATTCAGAGGGACATCTAGTCCAAGCCCTGAGAATTACATTAAAGTCCCAGGCTGGAGCGGGTGGTGTCACATGGGGGAAGAGAGTCCCAATGCCCTTAAAGAGTCTACGCATTAGTTGTTGAGCAAACTCCAAGTGGGAAGCCATGTTCGCCTTGAGATGTACCTTAAGGGAGCTGAGTCAGAGTTTAAAATGTAGTGCAAAATCAGAGGGAGGAAAGATGAGGTTGGGTCTGTCCGTTTGGAATGGTTCAAACTTGGAGTCGTTTCCATTTTGTAGATAGGTATGTGGAGTGGTCAACTTGTGGTTGTGTTGCAACATGTGTTTCAGCTTGTCAGAGCATTCTGCTTCTAAGCCTTGGAACAAAGAAAGATCCAAGCCTGGAGGCGGAGGACCCATGGGTTGGGGTGAAGGGTCAGCCCATTGTTTTGAAAGAGCGGGTGAGGAATGGGCTGATGTCAGAGGAACAGGAGGGCATACTGCCATCTGCGTCAGGTAAGGGAGCCAGACTTGTCATCGTCAAGAGGGGCAATCACAATAACTCTCGCTTTGTTTCGTTGAATTTTCAACAGAATCTTGGATAGGGTAGGAAACTGGGAAAAGACATACAAGTGGGCCCTGTCTCTCTGGGAAAATGAGGGCACCTGCCAGTGAATGCTTCCCCCAAGGATGGCTATATCTTGAAGCACCTGTGAATTCAGTATACACTCACTGTCGTGAGAAAATTCCAACTGAGACTGTTGGTTATCCCGTTCTGTATCCCTTGTAGACAGACAGCTGAGATGAGCACATCGTGATGGGTGCACCAATTCCAAAGTTTGAATGCTGTCTTGCAGAGGGAGGGAGATCTGGCAGCTCCTTGGCAGTTTATACAAAACATACAGGTCACATTAAGTCCATCATAACCTTTGTGTGTTGTTTTTGATGAAATACAGAGTTTGTGCGCAGGCACTCCTAACAGCCGCTAGCCCCAAAAGAGTGATATGGAAGGTCATTTCTGTGGAAGGCCATTTGTCCTGAACCTTGTTGTTGTGTAGGTGAGCTCCCCAGCGTATTAGGGAGACGTGTCCCAGGGTGGTGAATGTGGGTAGTGAGAGGAGCGCTCTCGCTTGTACTGCATCAGGCTGGTGCTGATAAAGTCCAGTCACTGTACCGGGGTTAGTATGCTACTACAATGAAGTGAACCTTGGAGACTACCCTGTGTGGAGCATACCTATAATGATCCTGCCCCAAAGGTAAGCAGTAGGAAATCTCCTGTGCGATGGTTGTATTGAGATATGGAAGAAGGCACCCTGTAAGCTCAGGACTAGAAATCACTCTCTTTGCTCTAAAGCTAGTCCTAACTGCTGTGAAGTAAGGTAAGGTGACTTCTGAGCGGCGTGATAGGTGTATAGATGGCAGCTGATGCTGTAAGGGATCATTGTTCAGGTCCCTGACCAGCTCATCAAAGTGCTTATAAGAGGCAGTTTGAGAGGTCATGGACTGGGGTGCAGACTGTTCTCACTTTTGAGCCCTGGGCCTCTTACACTGTGGCTCATAACAGCACAGAGATGGTGAGTATTGGGAAGATTGTGATTTGTGGTGTGGTTGAGAGGTACATCTTTGCTTCTGTTCCACAGTGTAGATTCCTAAGGAGCGTAGTGTGGTCCGAGAATCCTTCAGGATGTGGAGAGAAAAGCTGTCTTCTCCGTAAAGAGTTTGGCCCTTCAAATTGGAAGTCTGTAGCTCTTTGGGTAATCTAGAGAGCGAACAAAAACAAAAAAACAAACAAAAAAAAAACAACCCACAACCCACCTCAGTACCTCGGTCATGGAGACTGGGCGGGTAGTTGTAACAGCTACATCCAGTGGTGTCTCTAGGGCCAGTCTGGCTATTAACTGACCTTCTCTAAGAATCTGTTCTTTTTATGTTTCCAGAAACATCCTGGGTTTCCCAAGATTAACAAAATTGTTTTGGCCATGACAGTTTGGTAATTTATGACTCTAAACAGTAATGTTGTTGATGAATACGCCATCTTGCGAAGCCTGATCATATGGAGTTGACTTGGCATTATGTCGCTTGCTTCATGCATTAACCATATCCACTATGATGGAGTTGGGTTGCCGATGTTGAAAACAGTCTGCGCCTCTTTGGGTAGAGATGTAGGGTTGTTTTTGTTTACACTGTTGCTGGTTGGTGCGATGGAAGCTGGCTCTGCCAGATGATGTTGGTAGGATCTAGAATCAGCTCATTAATTGGGAGGACAGTTCTAGATGAGAAGATAGTGCGCAGAATTTCCATCAACTTGTGATGTGTATCTGCCACCTCCTGTAAGGGAATCTGCAGCTCGTCTGCCACTCTCTTGGTAAGATCCAGAAAGTTCTTAAATCTCCACCTAGTGATGAGGGGTGGGCAGCACAGTCTCATCTGGGAGAGATGAGGAGAAGTGTGCTGAAGAGGTAGCTTCCCCTTCAGGTGGTGGTGGTGGTGGTGTTCTCCCCCCCCGTCCTGTTCTGAAAAAGCTTTCTCCTGCCCTGGCTCAAGTGCCAGGCTATAGCAAAGCATCTGGTGGACTCTCCCTGAGACACACCGGAGACGGTCGCACCCTGTGTGTGTATATACCCGAAGAGTTACAATATGGCCTTGGGAGGGAGAGGCAGGCAGGAAGGCAGGCACGGGCGGTTGGCATGATGGAATTGGGGATGACCCTTGTAGTGTGGTGGTGGGCCACCTTGAGGGGCCAGGGAATGATCTCCTCCTGGCCAGTGTCAGATTCGTCAGTGGGTAAGGGTGCTGCTGACTGGGGTACTGGCAGTATACAGCCCAGTGCTAAGAGCGATTCTGGGTGCCGGGATGTGCTCGATACTGGGGTCCTGGTACCAAGTAATGGGGATTGTGGTTCTTCCCCAATCAGGTCTCCAGGGTACCAGAGCTCATGCAGTACCATGGGTTCATTTGGTACCACAGAGGAGGGTCCGTGGTACATTGTCAGTACCGATAGTTGGGCAGAGCACTCCCTAAATGAGAGTTTTGCCCAGTACAAAAAGTTTGTTGGTGCTACTTTTTTAGAAATGGTATGGTAATTGTCTCTCCCTGGGTACTGAGGCCACCAGTCTCCAGAGTATCAGAGCACCTGTATTACCATGGGCTCATCTGGAACCCCAGAGGAGTGTCTGTAGTCAGTATCAATGGTTGGGAAAGTGCAGAACACTTCCTAGATGGGAGTTTTGTTGCATCTGGTACCAAAGGGTTTCTCTATGCTACTCTTTTAGAGATGGTACGGCAACTGTCCTCTCTCCTTAGGGGACAGTTGCCCTCAGAGCATGAGGATGGAAGCCTCTGGTGTCTCGGTGCTGAAGTAGAGCTGACACCAGGGCTCCTCTGTGTCGCTCTTTTAGAGATGGTACAGTAACGGTGCCCTCTCGGTGCAGTAGTTGCCCGAAGTAGAGCTCAGAGCAGCACAGAGCTCACAGAAGCCCCTTGTCGGTGCCGAGAGCAGAGCTCAGAGCAGGGCAGAGCTCACAGCAAAAAGCCCCTTCTCAGGTTTCAGCTTCCAGAGCTTCAGTGCCTAACTGTGCGGCAGCTGAGCTCACAGCAGGAGGTTCCTCTGCTGGTATTGTCCTACCAAGATGGCAGCACTGGGGAGTCCCACTGGCTGGCCAGTTGCTGGGGGATCAGTGCCGAGATGGCCGCACTGGGAAACACCCCTCTGGCTGGCCAGTTGCTCAGAGGAGACTTTCCAGGGGGAGTCTGCTGGTGGCTTCTTTTTCTTTCTCTCTCTCCTCTTCACCACTCGACCCCTTTTGAAGTGAAGGCTCCAGGGATGATCCGGGGTCAACACTCACCCGAGTCCCCTGCAGACTGAAGTGTTTTCTCCATAGGGAGAAATTTTTACTTCAGATCCCAGCTCCTGTGAGGCTGCAGTTTAGGTGTGGCAGGTAAAGCACTTCTGTGAGGATCTCCCAGGCACAGTGAGTGTCTGGCCATGACAGGAACTGACTCCTGGCAGGAGAGGCACCGCTTGGAGCAGAGAGAGCCAGGCAAGCCTCTGGGCAGGGGGTTGTCATTCTCTAGCAGGGAGGAATATGCAGAAGAACATTGTCTTTACTTTTTTTTTTTTTTTTTAAACTGAAAAAGAAAATAATTATCAGTCTACTATATGCCTGGGGGTGGGGGAGGGGGGATGCCCCCAGACAGGGAAGGAAAGTGAAGTTCTTTTCCTTTTTCTCTTTTCTTTTTAAACCAAAGGAATAAAATAAAATAAAAACCAAAACACTAGCCTGAGTACTTTTAGGGAGAACAAAGGTAACAAACCAAACACTACTTATGCTAATGACACAGATAAGGAAGGGACAACTGCTCTTCTGTCAGAGGCCAAAGGCGGTGGAGAAGGAAGGGGGGGGGGGAGGAGGAGTTCACGTGCAATGCTAAATAGCCTCAAGGCAGACCACCAGAGAGGGAGAGCACATGGCCAGGCTCAAGGGGACACTGCTACCAAAAATCTCCGATTAGAAGTGCAGGGGGCACACAGGCACCTAAAGTGGAGCACCCATAGGGACACTACTTGAAGAAGAATCATGGCTCTCCTCCAAAGGATTTTGGCATTTCCCCACGAGTCTCTTTAACAGCTCCTGGAATTGCCTAAAGTCATCTGGTGGGGAAGGGCCTAATGTACTCACCGCCTCATATGGAGAGAAGGAAGGGAACCTTGCCGGTTCTGGCTGAAGAGCCAGAACCAGGCTAAAAATTCATCCTCCATCATTGGAGCTGTATACCTGTTGAAGGATCCTTCAAGGTGACAGTTCCCTCGTGGATTGGGCAGGTTCCGAGGGGAGGTATTATGGCCAAATCTGATGGAGATTGTGAGGGTCCCCATAGTATGGGGAACCAGTGGCTCTGTGGTGGTTCCGGCAATAGATGCTGCCATGGACATGATAGACTCCGTGATGGTGCATAAGAGTGGTATGATCACGGTGATTCTCCTTCTGGTTCTGACTTGTCAGAAGAGGAGAAGGTGGATTCCAGTTCTAATGGTGGTACTGGAAGAGGGTAGTGCATCAGTGTGGACGGTGAAGGACCCTTTATCAGATGCACAACCCTTGGTGGAGATATAATCTCTCTAGAAGTGGCAGAGCCGGATGGAGGGGGTGACTCCAGATCTGGGAAGGCAAAGACCTCCTGGGATGCTGCGATGGTTCTGGATCTCCCTTGAGTGAGAGGCACTCTCACTTTCCCAGTCACTGATGCCGCCCTTGGGATCTTTCCTGGTGCAGGAGGGTCCCATATCTCCGGGGGTGCTGGAGATGGCAGTACCAAAGGATCAGTGCCTGGAACTGCTGGATCCCATTGTATATGGGTCTTTTTCTTGTACCTGCGGGATTTAGAACGTACTTTGTCCCCTTGGGCTGAGCTGGTAGAAGGAGCATCCATCTCCTTTGATTTGGAGAAAGACTTAGTCCCATGCTTATAGGAGTGCTTCCTTACCTCCTGACTAGGTCCTACCAAAAGGTCCGCGGTGGTGATTCCACTGGCACCAGATTCGGATGTAGATGGAGGCATGCTTCTTGCTAAATGAGGCCAATGTACAGGGAGCGGGGTGTTCCCCAGCCTGGTTCTGAGTGTGATCTCATGGAGAGCTCCATGAGATACTTCTGAAGGCGAAGTGCCCAGCTTTCTTGGGTGTGGCTGGGGAAGGATTGGCAAATACTGCACCTTGCTGTGATGTGAGCTTCTCCCAGGCAGTAGAGACAGAGCTGGTGGTCGTCGCTGACCAAGAAGGATTGCGGGCAGGTGGCATAGAGTTTGAAGCCTGGAGTCCTGGGCATAATCCGGTACCCACACCAGGGTATGGGGGAAGGAGGTGGAAACACCAAATCTATCTAAAAACAAGCTGAAACTATTAACTATTAAAACTAAGAAAGAAAAATATAACCGGTAAAATTACTATAAAACTTGTTAAAACCACGTACAACTATCTTTTTTAGAAGTGCATCAGAAACAAGGGCACAGAGTTCCGATCCGGACAATGTGGTGGTCAGAAGGATTGAAGATGTAGTTGTTCCGCCCTGCCCCTTATCGCTTCAGAAGGAAGCATGAGGCAAGCCAGGGTGCATGCGCAGACCAACGGACACACTTTCAAATTCTCTGACTCCGGATGCATGGCAAGCATGCGTAACCCTCAGTGGAAGAAGGGACCATCACTCGAAGCAGAAGTAATTGCATCCCAAGGAGCAGCAACTGCATAAGTAGCAGCACATGGCCCTGCCAAGCCCCATCTCCAGCTGGTGAAGCTTGGCGTATTGGCAGAGTTTGGAAGAGAAGAAATGGTTATTAACCCTTCCGTAATTGTTGTTCTTTGAGATGTGTTGCACTTCTCCATTCCACTGTAGGTGTATGTGCACTCCAGCGCACAGTTGTCAAAGAGTTTTTCCCTTAGTGGTAAACATCAGGGTGGCATGAGTGCCCTCTGCTGCCTCGCACGCTGGGTTTAGGCATAAAGGGCAGAGCCACTCCCACCCCTCCTCAGTTCCTTCCTACTGGAAAGACTCCGACAGAGAGGACGACGACGGCGGACTGTGGAATGGACATACGCAACACTTCACAAAGAACAACAGTTATGGAAAAGTTAGTAACTGTTTCTTCTTCGTAGGGTGACTACCTGTGTTCATTCCACCACAGGTGACTTACAAGCAGTTCAAACTGATAGTGGGCTCGGAGTTTATTTGCACAGGTATTGGTAGAGCACTCGTTCAAATCTGGCATTGTCTCACTGTTGAGAGTTTACATAGTGATAGACAAATGTATGATGTGATGACCAGGCTGCCACTTTGGAAGTGCCTAATATGGGTACATGAGCCAGAAAGGCTGCAGAAATTAGTTGGAACCAAGATCAATGACCCAATGCTCTATCTTAGCAGTTCTCAAACTGTGGGTTGGGACCCCAAAGTGGGTCAGAACCCCATTTTAATGGGGTCGCCAAGGTTGGCATTAGACTTTCTGGGGCCCGGGGCCAAAGCCCAAGCCTCCACTGCAAGGGGCTGAAGGGGCTTCAGCCCCTGGCAGTGGGTCTCGGGCTACAGGCCCCCTGCCCAAGGCTGAAGCCCTTGGACTTCGGCTTTGGCTCCCTCACCCAATGTGGTGGAGCTAGAGCTTTGGCTTTGACCCCCTGCCCCACATCCAAGGTGGCGGGGCTCGGGTGACCTCTGGGTTCAGTCCCCCTCCTGGGGTCGTGAACTAATGTTTGTTGTCAGAAAGGGGTCATGGTGCAATGAAGTTTGAGAACCCCTGCTCTATCTGGAGGCAACACACTAGCCAACTGGTAACGTAACAGCATGCAACTGGATATCCAAGATAAGATCACCTTACTGGATAGCCCTTCATTCTGTCCACACACTTGATCAAGAGTTGTATCAAAGACCTAAAAGGTATAGTCTGGTCCAGATAAAAAGCTAAAGCTCTTCTAACATCTAGAGCATGAAGCCTCTCCTCACCTTTACAACCATGAGGTTTCGGGAAGGTCAATAAAAAGACAGCTTGGTTAATATGAAAACTGGAAACCACCTAAGAAAGAAACCTTGGGTAAGGGCAAAGGTAAACTAAACAGTACATGGAGGATCTGATACTAATGCCCTCATTCCCCCCCTTTACTAGCCGATGTAATGGTCACAAAAGATGCATCCTCCACAGAAAGGTGCAATAGGAAGTAGGATGCTGGAGGTCCAAAAGGGGAATCCATCAGTTTCGCTAAGACAAGAGAGTCAAGCTCCATGGGGGAACAGGATCCTACATGTGTGGAAATAGTTTGTCCAGGCCTTTTTCAACTCTTATGAACAACAGGTTGGAAAAAAGTGAATGGCCATCAATAGGTAGGTGGAAGGCAGAGAAAATCACTAGGTGCATGCTGAGTGAACTAACTGCTAACGCTTGATGCTTTAGGAACAGAAGATAGTCCAACACACGCTGAACAGCATGAACGAGGGAAACGCCTGTCAGTCTGGACCAGTTGGAGAACCTCTTTCATTTACTTAGTTTTCTACTATTTAGCAGCAAGTCCTGAACTCCTCTAAAGCAGGACCCCCCTGCAGATGTCAGCCATGAAGCCTCCAGACTGTCACATGAAGCATCGGTAGATTAAGATGGATGGGATGGCTGCGTTTTTGCTAAATCAAGTGTGTGTCTAGTGGGAGTGACAGCGGAGGATTGATTGAGAGGGATAACAACTCTGAAAACCAGTGTTGACAGGGCCCTGCTGAGGCGATAAGTATAAGATGAGCCGTGTCCTGCTTGATTTTGCACAGAACTTTGGGCAAGAGAGGAATGGGAGGAAAAGCACACGAGTCCGTCTGACCATGGCAGTAGAAAAGTGTGTGTCAACAAATCCAGGCTGTGGCCTATTCGGGAGCAAACCTGGTGACATTTTCTGTTGTCTTTTGTTGCAAATAGATCCACCGGTGGAGTTCCTAAAAATGGACCTTGCTATGTCTGGGCGAAGGAACCACTCATGGTGATTGATAAACAGACTGCATAGGTGATCAGCCAGAGTATCCTGAATCCCTAGAAGATAAGCCACTTTTAGATGTACAGAGCTGGCAATGTATAAATTTCAAGGCAGAATCACCTCCTGACACACCAGCGAAGATCAGACCTGTAGCAAGGAGGCATGGCCTCCCTCAGAGATAGACCAGGAGGGACCACAATCTGCCCCTGGGGCTGCAGAGCCAGGAAAGCCACACCTGCCCTCATCGGAAGCTGAGGGGCGGGACAGGAAGTGGATATAAAAGGGAGGCCCTACAGCTTAGTTGGGCTGGAGCTGCCGAAGAAGACAGATGATTCTTCCCCGCTGCTGGAGTGGGACGCCGAGGAGGACTGCTGCTGCCCTAAGGACTTGCCTGCGCTTCTAGAGAGGTCTACCACTCCAGACATTGAGGAGCTGCTGAGACAACCATTGGTGGTGTATCCTGGGGAGATGGAGGACGACCCCGGGATGCAGGTACACCAGGAGGGGAGGGGAGGGGAGGGGAGGAAGTAGCCCAGGGACAGCCGACTGTAGTCTGGCTGCGTCACTGCCTGAAGCCAGGTCAGCGTGTTGTGGCTGGAATCCCTGCTGACCCCAGTGGTGGAATAATCCACCACTGTTAGGGCCCTGGGCTGGGACACAGTGGAGTTGGGTGGGCCTGGGTCCCCATAACCCCTGCCACCCCACACCTGGGGTAGCAGCCTCCCCACCGTAGGCCAGGAGGCCTGCACTAGTCTAACGTCCGCTAGACCCCTTTTGCTGCTCAGCCCTGATCGCAAGCCAGAGCCCCCTGATTGTTTGCTGCCCGCCCTGTCTGAGCGCTGAGGTTCATAGACTTGGTATTGCTCAGCCCAGTTTAAGTGGCCTGAGCTTTAAAGACAGCTAATTCCCCTCTAATTAGTTGCTGTGCCAAGGCATGACAGTGAGGAGTCGTGGCCTCCATCAGAGATAGACAAGGAGGGACGGCCACACGCTCTTAAAAGGCCCCTTCTTTGTTTACATAGAACATGGCTACTGCATTTTTGGTCAAAATCCTACAAGCCCTTTCCCGGAACGTGTGGAAGAAATGCCAGGCAAACCAACCACATAACCTGCAACTCCCTGACATTTATATGTAATCTTAGATTACCCTGTGTCTGTATGAGACCCAAGATAGACCATCAATCCAAATCTGACACATCCGCGACTAAGGTGAAAGACTGTTGAAGTGAAGGGATCTTCCTTGTAAACGCTGAAAAGTTCTGTCCATCTGTCTAGGGAAGAGAAGACCCAATTTGATATCTGAACTATCGTGTCCATATGGTGTTTCTTTGGTGAATACACCTTGGCCAATCAGCTCTGTAAGCTCTCTGAAACGTAGTCTGGCATATTGGATAATATAAATGCAGGCTTGCCATGTGCCAAAGCAGCCTCAACAGCTACTTACTGTGGGGAAGAGATATGTCTTTAAACCTAGAATGATACCTTGCATCGTCTGAAACCTTGACAGTGGAAAGGAAGCTTTGGCCATCATGGAATTGAGGACCATTTCAATAAATTCTATTTTCTGTACCAAAGACAGGATGGACGTCTCTGTGTTGATCAGTAGGTTAAGCGCATCAAACTTGGACAGGATAATGTTTATACTGGACAACGTTTATGACTTGGATCAACTTTTTACTAGCCAGTCATCCAGATAATGGGAGACATGGACTCCTGATCTCTGGAGGAATGCGGCTACCACTGCCATACACTGTGTGAATACATGAGTCAGCCAGCAGACTAAAAGTCAGCACTGTGAACTGATAGAACCGTTGGCAGAATCTTAGAATCTTTCTGTGCCTCTGATGAATTGCCACATGAAAGTAAGCGTCCTTTAAGTCAAGGAAAGCATACCAGTCCCCTGGCTCAAGAGAAGGAATAATGGAAGTTATAGTGACCAACCGTAATGTCCATTTCTTTAGGAACTTGTTTAACTCTCTCAGATCTAAAATAGGCCTGAGACCTCACCCTCCTTTCCATTCAGGATCAGGAAGTAACCTCTGCTATTTTTCTATAGGCTATAGAACTATAGAAAAACTATAACTATAAAACTGAAGGACCTCTGCTATTTTTGCAGTAGGCGGCAGGAACAATGGGGTCTGCCAAAAAACCTGAGTAGGCTCAAGAACAGACTCATTAATAGGCAGAGCTAACCTTGATGGAGCTGCTGATGTTGAAAATGTCCACAAGCCTGTTGGACTTTTCCTGGACCTCCTCTGGATGGAGGCCTAGAACCAAAGACATCCTTCGCAACAACTCTTGATGGGCTTTGTAGTCACCCAGTAGCAAGGAAATAGGCTCCATCATAACAGCCTCGTATGGGTTGAGGAAGAACATGCCAATGACCCTCAGGGCTTATCCTGTTTCAACTCTTTTCAGGGAAGCTCAAGAGAAGGATCCTGTCCCTGCACAGCGTAGGCCCACTACCAAGGTTGGGCTGCTTATGGTACTGATGTTCTTGATGACTATCCAAGGAGATAGAGTGGGAAGGATGTGGGGAAACTCTTGACTGAGGGAAGAACCCCCATGGGTTCCCCAAAGGTTACCGATATGGGCCTGGCCCCCAATTGTGCGCAGACAAAGGGTCCTTGTGGTCTGCATCCTGCTGGAACAGGGGTTGAAACCAGGGTGGACAGGCACTGCATACAGGTTACTGGACATGTCCAGACTGAGAGACATACAAAATTCTACTTTAGAATTTGAAGAAGAATCCACTTCTTCAGACCATGCAGGAACTGTCCCCTCAGTATTCGAGAGGTAAGCTCAGATTCTGGAGAAGGGGATAGCGAGATCCTCTGTGGATTTCCCCTAGACGGTACCATTCTAGTCCGTATGCTAATTGTCGAATCCAATAGTTCCACATGGTGGGGAGCTGAAACTACGACCATCAGTGCAGATGCCAAGCGAGAATTTTGAATTCCTAGGGAAGGAGGTATTGACAGATTCAACAAATGCCTCAAGAGTGGATGGTACTGGGAAAGTATTCTGGTCTTGTGGCACTGGAACCTGAGGTGACAATGGTGAAGCTGGTGCTAAACTGGGCTCTGGGGCCAACAAACTCCCATTCTGAGGCTTGTTCTGGATAATGCCTCCGTTTTAAGCACACCTTCGAGTCCTTGGTAGAGGCTCAACTTCTGAGCCTCTGATCTTGAGGTGCCCAGTACCAAGTCCTTAGAGGACTTGTGTTACCTCCTCTTTGACACCAGTGAAATTGATCTGTCTTGTGGTACAACCAAGGCTGGAGAAGCACTGCTGCCTGATGCAGAGGCAGTTGGTACCCGGATTGTGCAAGAAGGCTCCAATAGAGGATGACGCTCCAATTCCAACTTAAGCAGGTACTTAAGTCTAGCTGCCCTGTCCTTTTAGGATTGTGGCTTAAATGCTTTACAGATACTGCATTTGTCACTAACATGAGCTCCCCCACCCCCCCAAGTACTTAAGGCAGCTGGACTGCAGGTCTTGAATTAGCATTACTTTGCCATAAGAGTGGCAGGGTTTCAAGCCAGAAGAATAAGGCATAACTCTGGTATCAACACCGGTACCCAGATAGGAGCTGGTGTCAAACAAAACTTCCCAAAATGAAAAACAACCCCCCGCCCCGCCCCAAAACCTAAATTAATCTAAACACAAATTGCTCTAACACAACAATGGGTACTAACGACAGTAACCATGCTGCCCCACAGGTACTGATAAGGGAAAACTCTCCAACAACTGCACTAGAGTGCACATATACCTACAATGGAAGGGACCTGTATAATTGCTCAAAGGATCACTTTTATTCCTCCTCTCCCCAGACCTGGATAGGTTTACAATACTTATTGTCCTTTAAAAAACAAATGCTAGAAACTCAGGAAATTCACAACTAAGATTCCAACACCAAATATAACTCCACCCTTTATCACAGCTCATTCCCCACCCAGGGGCAGTGTGCAGCCTCAGCTTCACCACAGATTTAGTTACTTTACTGGGGTACAGTACTGTCAGTAATGTCTTTGGAGGGCCTTGCATTAATGTCCCTTGCTGGAAGTGGTTCCCAAATCGATCAGCTGGCAATGAACAGATGATTCCTGCCGGCCAGCTGTTTGATTCTGGTACAGTGGGCAGGATACGGGCTCAGAATTCCAGTCACTGATCCCAGCTCCCCTTACCTTTGACAGCTTTACTAATGTGTTTGTCCTGTGGTTAGAGAATTCCATTTACCATTGCCATTCAATGCCAGCATAGGCGCAGCAGTGGCCAGGCATTTCTGATAAAAGTAATGGTAAGCTCTGGAAAACTCCGAAAGAGTTTCATTTAGGGATGCAGATTTCTCCTTAATAATGAGAATGTGGAATACATTACCGTTGTTTAGTTATGTAAAGTTCTTCAAGCAAATGTTGCTCCTCATAGCTCATCCAACGGTCTTCAAGATCCTCCTCTTCCTTCTGCAACAATTGTTCATAGAGTCTTACTGGATTCCAACCAGTCATTATGTCGTAAGTGATTACACATCCAAGGGAATGTGACACAATTGAGACTTTCCCTCCTTTTTCTTCAAACTCTGGATTCCGAGAACAGAACAGCATATATAACCGGTTCAGCTCCTGTTGAAGGCCTTTTACTAGCTGTTTTAAGAGAGAAAACATTGTCATTCTCATCATTATCTATTTAATCTCCCTGTTTCTGTTCATCTTACTATGAGTTCAAAGACTGGACTGCTTCATGGCTATGTATGTGGCCATTCAAGTATGCACTGAATGTGACTGTTGCACTGTAGCTCACTCAGGCCTTGAGAATTTTGCTTTATCAACGAGTAACTTAAAACTGTCCAAAAGATAACCATTTATAAAAGAGAACAAACTAACCTTGACTCTAAATCTCCTGTTTTAAAAAAATGTTCTAAGGATTTTATTCTTAAATTACTGACATGTACTCTCTATCTTAACTCCATTTTAACTCAGTTCTCTGTCTGGGAATTTCCAGGGCTTTAGACAAGTTTATGTGCATGTGCTAAGAGTCAGGGAGCAGGGTCTCTATGGTGCTTTGGAACTCCAAATGGTTCCTAGGTCCACAAGCTGCCATCCATGAGTCCTCCTACGCATCTACAGTTTGGTTCCTGCTTACCCTCTCAGCACAGGGTCCCATGATACATAAGGATCTGTTAAGATATGCAGCTTGTCCTGAAAATGTACAAGAGTCAGCAGAGAGGCACCCTTGACTGGGAACAGGAATTAAGGTATGGAATCTGTGGGGGGCCAAGAAGCAAGGAGAAGAGCAGGATCCACTATGGTTAGGGGAAATGTGGAGAGCTTAGTTATGCAGGCATTCTGACCCGGCAATAAGACACATCCTGTGCTCCTTAGGAGCTCTGTAAGACTAAAGCAGTCAGCAGGTTCAGAACTGCAGTCCAGCTGCCTTTGCTGATGGTCTGATGCTGATTCACTTGTATACGGGGCATTACAATGTAAATCCCCTAAGGCACCCTAGTGTTGTATTAGCTGTAAGAAAGTAATTTTATAACAGTGCTCACGGAAACTGTGACTTCCAGAGACCTCTGACTTTTCTGCCCCGGGGCTGGAGCTAAGCAGGCAGCCCAGCAGCGAGCCCCCAGCAGCTCCTAGCCGCCAGGCAACAGGGGAGCCCCGGAGCTCCTAGCTGCTGGGCAACAGGGGGACCCTGCAGCTCCCAGCCCCCCAGCAGGCAGTTGGGGGTCCCCTGGAGCTCCCAGCCACCAAGGGCAGTAGGGGACCCGCAGCAGCCCAGCTGCGGTGGGCGGACCCCATAGCAGCCCAGCCACTGTGGGTGCTGGACCCGCCTCCCTCCCCATTTTGTCAGGGGGTATTTTTAGTAAAAATCACGGACAGGTCACAGGCTTCTGTGAATTTTTGTTTATTACCCGTGACCAGTCCGTGATTTTTACTAAAAATATCCGTGACAAAATCTGAGCCTTAAATTATGAATCTTTTGATTCTTTGTTCTCTGTGACCATCAAGACTTTCCCTTACTCCCCAAAATTGAGACCAGTAAGTGCCATCGGCAAGGTGGGCAAGCTGTGCCACTTCATGTCCCTCTTGTGGAAGGGAAAAAGTGAAGATTTTGCTGCCTGCCTATGGTTAGATAGGGGCCTAAGATAGACAGTGAGTACCATGCACAAACCAACTCAGATGGACCCAGAAGTATTAGCTCCAACTCCCATAGGCATTCAACTGGCATAAGAGTTTGAGAGGCACCCAGCATATAGAAGAGACACATAACTGAATACTTCTCTTTGGTGAGTGGTGGTATAAAGGTTGACAGCAGCTGATGACATCCAAGGCTTTTGATTAAATATTTTCCAGTAGTGTCAGTCATCTCAGTTTCCTAATTGTACTTTACCCAGCAATTCATGTATTTTTCCAAAATCTGCTTTCTAAATGTAGCAACATTTAGATTCCTTCACATACAATGTGATATTCAAGGACCAATTAAGACTACACTCAAATTTTGCATGTTAGTAATGTGCCTCAATCATCTAACTATAAGAGCTCTATTATGTCATCACTGCTTGTATAAAGATGTGTCACAGACAAGTGCATTTACAACCACACCTCAGGCTGAGACTGTGTATTATTCTTTACATGGACTAATGGCATACATGGTTATGGATTATTTAGAGCTCCTTGTGTTCAATAGTACTGATCAGCTTCAAGGGGTTTATGAAGATATTTTGTCTCTAAAAATTCAGAAAACATTTTCCCCAAATTGCTTCTAAGTCCTGTAAGCGTTACCTGATCTGATCAAGAACTTTACTATTCTGCTCACTGCTTGGTTAAACTATGCCATAAACAACTCCTCTGAACACTGCTCTGTCCCATTTCTCCTGCTACTGGGCATCTCTGCAATTAGCATCATTTTCCTACTATACCAAAAAGAATTAATAAAAAGCTCCACAAAAGGCAGAAAGAAGCTGTTCTGGAAGAAAAGCACAAATGAGATAGGTGGAGCTGGCATCCACTGAATTTGAAACGCAGAGAACAATGCTCAAGAAGAGAGGATCAAAATGTTAACAATAATGTACTATAGTCTACAGGCATGTATTCAGCAGACTAATCCTATGGTAGTCCTAAAATGATGGTATATTGTTCCTATGCTAGTTCAACCTACCAGAAACTTGTAATCTGCTCTCAAATCCTGTGTGCGCACACATGAATCACAAAGACAAGATTCACGGAGAAAACTTACCTTGGCAGAAATACCAACAACCACAGCGGTTAAGGAATGAGACCGAAATAAAAGCAGTTCTACATGTAAAACCCAACCCACTCAGTAACTGAAGTGATGTTTCCAGAACTTGGCATAAGGGGTGGCCAAGAACATGCTTTCATTGGTGAGCAAGTGCAGTAATGGGATGGCCTGGTATTTACCAGACGTGGTTTTTGCCAGGTAAAATCACAGTTTTTACTGCTCTGGGAAAAACTAGTTACTCCCAGTTTAAAGCATTTTCAATTTTTAAAACTGTTGGTTAATGCATACCACATTATACTTAGTTTTAGTTACATACAGTATTCAAATTGCGGTTACATAAGGCAGTAGATTTGTAGATTTATTTATGCAGCCCTAAATTAAAAGTAAAACTGCACTGGGTGTAATGCTAATATATGTAATTATAATACTGAACATCAGAATGCCTGTATACATTTTGGTTTGGTATTTTCTCAAGGACTCATATTTCAGTTTTCAATATTATATAAACAGAAGTCAAAAACATTTGATTATAGGAAAACAACAACAATGCAGAGCTGTGGGCTTGAAGCATTAAGGAACCAGAAGGAGGCAGAGTTGCAGGTTACCACTCTAGGTCCATTCGGCCATGCAGCATTCTATAGCAGAAGACCAACTTTGATGTAGTGGATAGACCGAGCCTAATCCCCAGTTTTGAATGGATGTATTCAAAATTTGAAAAGACTCGTTCTACATTCGCTCAACTTGCTGGACATGGATGCAATTATATTTCTCCGTGTCCTGGTTTAAATCTGGTGTAAGCCAGTATTTACCAGCACCCTCTCCTAAACTAGTTTTTCCCAAGGAAATGCCAACCCTTCCCATGCCCCCAAGATTGCTACAGAAATTTTAATTAAAAAAAAAAAAAAAAAACAGAGAGAAAGAATTCATTTTTAACTCGTATTTTTCCAGAATGCTGTATTCTATGAATCGCTACTGCATATAAATATGAATGGCAGCTGTGGGTACAAATGTTTGCAGCATGTTTCACAGCCAGACAGTAATCATTTAACATCCTCAGCTTCAAAACATTTTAAAAACATTAATGAATCCTTACAACAGCCGTGTGAAGTAGGCAAGCACGATCTCAATTTCAAAGTAAGTTCTTTGGGCCTGGGACACTGCCTACTTTGATGTTTGTACTGAGTCTACGCATTTTGGGTACTACTGAAAACAAAACAAACCATACTACAGATAAAGAAATGGATTCAGAGAGGGTTACCCAAGGGCAAAGGGGGAAAAAGAAATAAATCAGCGTCAGAGCTGGAATTAGAACACAAGACTTCCCGCCTAACAGTCCTGTGCTCAGATCACACCATTCCTACATGTTATGTTTTTCCTGGGATGGCAGAGACCTTACGTGGAAGAAGAAAAATCTAATTGGGGAACCCCCCCCCTTCATTTCATGGACACCTGCATTGATAAGTGACTTTCAGGCATCCATGGCACTACATTATGAATTTCTCATTTTCTACACATTTTGGGGTAGAACAGGGTATGTTCCTCTCAAGCACATCTGAAGTATCAAGCTATCAACCTGATAGGATGCTTCTATCTAGTCTTTAAAAGCATACTGTTATTGGAGAGTTAAACACACACACCAAAACGTATGCACGGCAGAAAGATACTCTGCACATGGACTTCTCAGCAGCTGTAAATTCAGAAGCAAAAGAGAGGCCTGATGACCAGATTACAAGGCTGTAATAAAACCAGATCAGCTGACGGAGATTGTTTCTAAACCCTAGATCACTGTATACCTAACCTATTTGCACAGTATAATTTACTACTATAGCTAAGCTGTAAGATTTCCAGTCACCATTATCATTAAAGTGTCATGAATTAACTTAGTACCCAAATATTTTGCAGCTATAGTAAAACAAACAAAAAACTCTAATTGCATCTGTAAAGCACCATTTGTTTCCTCTGACTACACGGGTCTATATCAGCATTAGGATTATATAACTGAATCTTTTGGTATTTAGTAAGCAAGAAAAAAGAAAAGAAAAAAGAAAAAGCAGCTTACATTTTAAGTCCCAGCTAAGATATGACTTGGGTAATCAGTGTATGTCACAAAATTAAGATATTATTATTTAACCCTCAATAGCTTTCTCAATCTTAAAAGGACACAATATTTTGGCCAGCAAAAGGACACCTTGGTCTGAGAAAATTCTTCATCTTGTTAAAAGGTATTTTAACCTCACCAAATCAGTTTTGTCATTTTATCCTGTTATAAACCTCATTTCCTCTCTAGAAAATGCATTCAGTGCAAACTCCTTTATGCTTCTTAAATCAATAGCCTTACTTTTTCACGTCCAATATCAAAAGTACTGCTTTAATTCTCCATTTACTTTCCTTTCCTAGACTGCTTTTTTAAAAATTCAAATACAAACAATTCATTCGCTACAACTACTAATAACTGAATATTGGCCTGTCTTATACAGGAGATCAGACTAAATGACCATAGTGTTCCCTTCTGGCCTTGGAATCTATAAATATTTCCAGTTAAGTTATTTCAAAATATTCACTTCTCTAAAAAGGTTAAATAAACCCAACTAATTTACCTTTTCCTCATAACTGATTTTTTTAAAAATAACTAAATATGCTTAGATTTGGGGGTAATATTAATTCTCATGAGAATGTAAACAAAATTGCACACTGTTCTGTATGCTGCAGGCTTTAACATCAGTCTTTGTATCATCACTTTTTATATTTACAAAACAGAGGTTAAAGCCCAGTGGTTCTCTTTGCTGGCTTTTCTCTTTTTTAAGCAATATATTTTTTGAAGGGCTGCTGTCCCCCTTCAACCACTGAAAAGTTAAATTAATATTTAGTGGCACAAAACCCTCAAATTGATGTTTCTTAAAAAAAATTAAACCCCAGATTGTTTCAAATTTAACTGTCGGCTCTTCAAGGGCAAGAACCATGTATTTGTATAGCACCTAGCATAACGAAGCCCTGATTTTGATTGGGGCCTTTGAGTGTTACTGTAACACAAAAAACAATAAAAAAATTAAAATACTTCAGTTGTTTGGATTTCTTCCTTAAAGAGAGGGTCCCTGTCTTTCTTGTTTCTCGACAGAGACAGCATATACCCTCTAAGCACTTCATGGGTTATGTAAACCTGAAAGTGGCAAGGTCTAAGGGGCTGACAAGAAACTGTAAGTAGGGGGTTGGTGCAAGGTGGGATATGGATCTACTCATTCAGAAAGTTACTGGTATTGCAGCAGGGGGTGCAAACAGCTAGCGTGCCTCAGTTTCCCCTATGTGTCACACAAGTATCTAGGTGGTGGGGAAAAGGGTGTGTGATTGTTTCAGAGACCCCGAGAGGGCAGGTGTGACTGCCATATAGTAGCCTGGACATTTTGTAACTTAGCAACTGATGGCTCAGAGGCTCAATCTTGGGAGCCAGCCAGTTTTGACCAGCAGGAGAACAGAGGACTGAAGAGAGAGCCCAGGTGATCTGTTTGCCCAGGAAAGAGACAAAGGATGGAGGAGGGGCAACTGAGTGTGACAGAGGGTGGGCTGCTGGAAGCTGGTCAGTCTCCTGGTTTGGAACTCAGGAAGGAGAGCCCAAGGCTCTGGACCCCCTCCCCCAGATGGACTTTGCTGAAACTACTTTCTACTGACTTCCTACTTTCTGTGCTGACAAGAACTGTTCTACACTGTGTTCCAGATAACTAATAAATTGTTCTGTTTTACAACGCTGGCGGAGAGTCACTGCTTATTGTGAAGTTGGGGTGCATGGTTCCTTCGGGGGCATGTAAGGCCTCCCCAGGTGTCCCTATCCAGGGGGACTCACTGCAGGGAGCTCATGGTGTGAACAAGAGTGCTGAACGCTCTGAGGTCAGACCCAAGGAGGCCTCCCCTAGTGAGAGCGTACCCTGCGGGGTAGTCACACTATAAGAGGGTCCTGTCTGAAGTTCATTCAGAGAGGTTCTAGAGCACCGAGACTGTTCTCTGGTGACACTAACCAATGCAGAAGCACATACAGATGTCATTTGAAGCACCACAAAGGGTTTCCTCTAGCCCTGAAGCAAAGAATAGACCAAAAAAGCTAAGAGTGGGGACACACCCATGCTTCACCCTGCTTGTGATTGGAAATGGATCTGTTAGATCACCATCAATGCTAATTCTTCCAACCATACCTCCATGGAACTGCCAAATGAAGTTAATAAATTTGTCTGGACACCCAAATTTAGTGAGCCATTTCCAGAGGGCAGTGTGGCTGACCGTGTGGAATACCTTGGTTAGATCCAGAAACAATGTACAAAGGTTGGTGCTTTTGGCGACATTTTCCCTGTAACTGTGGAATGATGAAAAACATGTCAATAGTGCTCCACTGAGCACAAAAGCCACACTGTGACGGAGATAGAATGTTGTTGATTTGGGTCATAAGACAGGTCAAGAGGATTGGTGCAAGAATCTTGCTGGCCACAGGGAGCAAAGAGATACCATGGTAGTTACCACAATTGCTTTCAGAGCCTTTACTCTCCGAGATGTTGGCATCTTTCAGTTGCTGTGGTATAACTAACTGCTTGAAGCTAGATGTAAGAAAAATTCGAAGAGCCTGTCAATGCAAAGATTTCCTGCATGTCTGAAAACCTCTTCTGGAATGGCATCGGGAACAGGGGATTTATTATTTTTCATTACTTGAACACATTGGCTCACGTGGGTGGATTGGCAAGTGCAGCAGATGTGGACAGTTTATAGACATTATCCAGTGACTCAACAGGAACGATTAAGTGGTTCAATAAAATGTTCAAGCCACTGTTGGTGGATATCGGTATGATCTCTGATGAGAGATTCACCATCAGCACTTGTTTGCAGTGTCAAGGCAGATCAGGCAGGGCCATACACAGCTTTGACCACATCATAGAAACCGTTGGAGTCACGTTTATCAGCAAGGGCCTGTAGTTCCTCTGCTTTAAGGTTAAACCACGTATTTTGCATTTGGTGGAGTTTGTGTTGAAGTGTACTGCAAGCTGCCTTATACCTGGCCTTTTTCAACACAGAGAACAGGACAGTGAAGAGCACAGCATGTGCTCGTTGCTTTACATCAGGAAAATTCAATATATCAGGATCATTACTGTCAAACCAGTCCTTAAGATGGCATCTCATATACCCAACACAATCCATAATGGTGTTATAATGTCACCCAGAGATACCCATTCAGCAGATACATAACCACTGATTGTTGGAAGAGATGCAATGGTTTAGAAAAAACAGTAGTTAGCTATGTTGAAAATTGTTCGGTGATTGACAGATCATTCAGCCAAGCAACATTTACATACTTAATTGACAGAATTTTATGCATTTTCAACCAGATAGAGAGGGAAAGCTTTGATCAAACAAGACAATGGTAAATCCAACAATAAACTCTGCGTAATACCCAAGTTATGTGCACATCCTGTAGGTCCCGCTGTCAGACCAACACATAGTCAATCAGATGCCAGTGACTCGAGCAAGGGTGCATCCAGGTCGTTTTGTATTTGTTGAAGAGTCAGAAGACAGTATTTGTAACAACTAGATGCTGATCAGTTAGTTTGCGAATGAAGGACAGAAAAGAAAGTTCCAAGATTTCCCCATATATGGTAGCAAACTGACCATCTAAAATCTAGGCATGTTTACAAACAAAGCAAGAAATTTGACCTCACAGGATCAAGGTGCTCAAAGGTCAGCAGCTTATATCTCACGACTGAGAGGGTAAATGCACTATGACCTTCATGAACCCGATTAAGGGCTTTCTACATGCTCATGGAAAGCCATAATGACAGTCAGAAAAAATTCAAGGGGAAGATATCTATAAACCAGACTGACAATTAAGCAGCTTGAATGGGTCCTGAGAAGCACATTTACACTCACGCTGTGGTGTAGCCTCTTGAATCTGAATTGGAGGAATAAAGGCTGAGAGGATGTCACAAAGATAACTACAGGGCTTATCACATTGGACTAAAGTGTACACTGCCATTCAAGTCTCTTGACTTCTGACAGGGGCATTCTACTCTGTTGCCCCTGTTTCAAGGCCTTCTGATCCAATTTCAAGCCACACTTACTGAAAGCAGAGGGTGAGACCTTCTCATATCCCTTTTTTGCTTCCCCTCTGCCTAAATAGCACAGCTTCCTGAAGTACCTCTGTTCTACTCCTCTCACCCCAAGAGCTGCTCTCTGCTGCAGGACACCTCATTCTGTTGAAATGTTGAGGCTGGCCAACTGAAAAACTGATTTTCAGAATCCGCTACAGTCATTTGGGACTAAATTTAAGTATTTTGGTATAGGCACATCCAGTATACTGGCATATTACAAAGTTGAGAAAACATTCAAGGACAAGCAGATAAATTAAGTAGAAACGAAAAACCTGTAAAGCAGTTCTTTAGCTATTCGGTTCAGCAGACTAAGCAAAAACAACATTGCATCAATCTCAGTTATCGGCAAAAGTTAAAGCTTCTGGCTTCACAAACCTCTCACTTTTAAACACAAAAACAAGTGCACTCTCTTGCTGCCAGGTAGGCTGTGCAATGTCAGGAGGCTTCAAAGGTAAATTTGACATCAAGAGGGCACTACAGAGAAGATACAGTCTGGACAGCGAAAATATTGGAAAATGGGTTCCTTTTCAGCTTATCCTCTTTAGGTACTCCAAGAACTACCTTTTAAAGATTATGCTACCAGTGTGATGTAGTTTGGAAATATTTCCTGAATACTCGAGGTTTCAAGTTCCAAAAACAACACAGAAGTTTCTCCAATTCAGGTCCATACTCTGAAATATTGGTAATACTTAATCTTCATTTAAATAAAGATTTAAATTTTTATATTTGAAAGGATGTTAAAAAAGTAATATTAGATATGAAGCCTGTCAAGACTTGTGCCAAACCACTGCATCTTTGTAAACAGGGTTTTAATACAGTAATTTGCAAGATATTAATAATGCAAAGGTTAGTAAATTTTTTATTTGTTCAAAATTGCAAGAGTATAACTATTAAATAATTATTACTGAATATTTAGATATTATGAAAATATCAAGTAATTTAAAGGAATACTAGGGAATACCTGCACAAGGAATCTCCTTGGTATGCAGTCTGTGCATTTTAGTTTATTAATTGGCCTAGTACAGCACATTATCTTCCTTTTCTATATGGCAGTCATCGTTCCTCAGATCTCACTAAATACAGGCTGAAATGGACAGATGGGAGACCTTCAAGAAAAACTTAGCAGCTCCAGAAGCAGAGTCATCTGTTAGTAGATGGCACATTTATTTAAATACTGAATCAATGCCTAATATAGTGATAGGGGACACTGTTTCTTTGAAACATAACACAGATGTCTTAAACACTTGTAATCAAATGGAGGTTTCATGAAATGTTCTGTAGAACAGAGTTGTTAATCATGATGTCCTGGCCAAATTTTAATTTGTTCAGTTCTTCTGTAGTTTCAGCTGGTTACAGTATTTTTCACTTCCTGTCCTAAGCTATTGTGAAATGTTGCTTTATGTTGTTAAATAGCTGCAGTGTTCCATCCTAGCAGTGGCTGCATTTCAATAGTGGGCAAAGTGCTCCATATGCATCTCCTACCAACTGTGGGTAGGTGTTGCAAGGCTTACTACAGAGAAAACGTTTAGATATCCCTGGATTAAATGTGCAAACTACTATTTATACTGTATTCAGAGGCCATTTTCTGCCAAGAAAATACATATAAATAATGTACAGATTACAATGAGCTTGGAAAGTTTCAGTATAGTGCAGATCACTGAAATGAGCATTTAACAAGAGAAGATAGGTGACAAAATGCTAAATGTATATCATGTCAATTAATCTTTTTAATCTGTCAAAACCCTTTATTATTAAAGAAACACAAAGCTACTGTTACATGGTTGTGAAACTAAGAAACCCATTGAAATCATCTTCACATAGTTACAGTACCATAAATGGACACCAAAGAGGAGAGTCTTGAGGTAAGTGATAACTGTTCACATCTATGTAGGAGATACCTGCATATCGCAACAAATTTCATCATAGTTTCCCACTATTTTCTACAGAATTTAAAACCTTAATATGTGAATAATATGCTACATGAGTTATTCATACCAGCCAGCTATCTAGTCAAAATCAGAAGCAACTTCTGGAGTTCTGCCTCTGTGTTACAGAAAAATGCCAACTAATGTTGGAGGTGGGGGTCACCTGCCATGTCGTCATAGTATTCAGCAGAGCAATCCATCTACCTGAGCAGTGGATTTGTGTGCTGCTTCCTGGTTGGGACTGAGGGTATGTCTGTAGTGCAATTTGGGGGTGGGTGGGTAGGTATGTGTGTGGGGCACATATAGACATACACAAGCTAGCTTTAATCTAACTAGCTTGGGTACCAATAGCAGTGACACTGAGGCAGTGCAGGCTTCAACCTGTGCTTGCCTACCTGAGTAACTACACAGGATCCAGGGAGGACTTGTATAGCTTGTACTGAAGCCCATGTCTACGCATGCAGTAATTAATTCTCCCGGTGCGCCCATGCGCCCACCCCCACACTCTGCAGTGCAGACATATCCTAAGTGACATGACTCACTTTAGTAAGCGAGAGAGCAGCAGAAATAAAATGGTAGATACCGTTCATGAATCCATTTGGTCAGTTTGCTTACAGAAGAGTCAAAAGTTGTAAAGCAGTAGTTACACTAGTTCTACTCTGTTCTAAATTATTATGTAGGTTTACTAGGTAGAATAGCTGCTGCATTCCTCCGCAGATACGGCTGAACTGATTCCTACTCATTGCTTAATCTACCTCACAGGGGCATACTGAGGTTTAATTAGTTGCTTGTAAAGTACTTTGAGATATTTGGATGAAAAGCATTAGAAGTGTGAGCTGCCTGAAGAGAAACCACTCAATGTGATCGGCAAGCAGGAATGCTAATTCCAAGCAGGAAGTGTGCAAATGAATACAATGAAAACAGAAACATACAACAAGGAGGCTAATTTAAATTAGAGTAAGTGCTCTGAAAAAGGTATCACAAAACAGTGACACAGTAAAACATTTGCTAAAATACAGTTCTTCTTTCAACAAGGTGCTCTGCTTGATACTATTTGATACTATGCACCACAAGCTTACTGAAAATGAAAAGGATAACAAAGGACAGACATTTTTCTCCCCAAAATGTTTTTGCTAACTGGTTTAAAATAAAAGAAATTTCAACACAGACAAGTGACAACTGATTACCTTTCTGACTCTTTTAATGGGATGAAGAAAAGGACCTATACATTCTAATACTAAAAAGCTAAATCAGACTGAAGCAAGCTCCACATAAATGGTGTTGATTAAAAATCGTCAGATACAAATTTCAGTACTGTTATTGGGATATATAATATAAACCACAGTCAGCATATTACAAGGTTTGAGATTTTTAAAAATTATTTAAATGTTTGCCTTTACCATACTGACAGCTTTTTGTAGTACTCATAGAATCATAGAAGATTAGGGTTGGAAGAGACCTCAGGAGGTCATCTAGTCCAACCCCCTGCTCAAAGCAGGATCAACCCCAACTAAATCATCCCAGCCAGGGCTTTGTCAAGCCGGGCCTTAAAAACCTCTAAGGATGGAGATTCCACCACCTCCCTAGGTAACCCATTCCAGTGCTTCACCACCCTCCTAGCGAAATAGTTTTTCCTAATATCCAACCTAGACCTCCCCCACTGCAACTTGAGACCATTGCTCCTTGTTTGGTCATCTGCTACCACTGAGAACAACCGAGCTCCATCCTCTTTGGAACCCCTCTTCAGGTAGTATGATTATATTTGTTACTGAAAACCTACATTGCCCCATCACAGACAACAGTGCACTGTGAAAGAAATCATATACATGATTTTGCCATAATACAGGCCTTTCGTAAGTCTAACTAGTAGCTTCTTTTGTAAAACAACTGAACATCTAGTTTGAGGATATTCAAAGCAACTGAGCACCTACAAAAATGACACCTACAAAAAATGCATCAAGGTTTCTGCCTTACCACACAGTGCAACAGCCAGCGCTCAGATGCCACAATCTTATTGCTGGAACCCATCCGCACCACCCTCCCTTTATTGTTTTGCTACCACAACGTTGCACCACTTGTGAAACTGGATTCCACACACTGGGACAGAAACCCATTTGTGTTGCACAGGACCTAGCAAAATTCTGGGAGCTATTAATACTAACTAAACTAAAGACAAAAATCACCATATTTAACAAGTTTTTTATAGTTCATAGACACCCCAGAATGAGCCTTTTTAGAAGAGGGTGTAAATTTTTGTTTAAATTCTGAAGTGCAGTTTCATTTCACAGCCATTATTTGCCTTGCTCTAGAGCAAAATACATAAAAAACACTTACTTCATCTCTATAAAGAGGACTTGTATAATACATTATATCCATTGCACTGCTGTTCAACATATCCCTTAAACCACGCACTTTATCAGGAGTAATGGAATCAACAGTGTCTAAAAAAAAAAAAAAAAAAAGGAGAGAGACTCAAGTGTTAGATTCAAAACCTTACAAGGTATACTGATAAATAAAATGTGGAAAAAAATCCAGAATATGACTACATACTTCTGAGAACACAATTACAAAATTACGATTAATGATACATCTAAAAGGAGTTAAGTACTGAAATTAACACTTCAAGCCAACTTAAGTGTCCACTTTTCCCATATTTGTCCCAAAGACAAGTACTTTCCAATATAAATCACCATTTTGTTAATACTTGTGCATGCCTAAAAATTGTATTTTCAGTAACTGTACCTCCATCAAGAGCAAGTTTTGATCTCCATTCAACAGGCAGAAACTCAACATGTGTTGCAAGATTGCAAAAGTACTTCTCTTCTATTTTTCTTGCAGTATCTCGCATCCTAAAAAAATTAAAATTGCTATGTTAGCTAAGATGCAGGTTACATCAAATAAAATTACAATATTTCAAATTAAAAGTTACCATAATGTACACAAATCAAACTTCTCACACCGTTACTTTTTAATTATTGCAGTACACATTAATAAAAATATCATGCTTACTGTTACTTCTAAATACTATGTGACCTTAAAATGTACTATACTAAGGTACTTAATTCTTATATAATGGAAACTTTATATATTAATTACCCAAGAGATAAAGTCTCTGAAATTGCTACTGAATTATATTAAAGCCATGACCCAAAACCCATTAAAGTCAGAGGGAGTCTTCCCATTAACTTCAGTGGGTTTTGAATCAGGCCGAATGGTGAAATCCTGGCCTCAACTGAAGTCCGTGCCATTGATTTCAATGGGCTCTGGATTTCACACAAGTGATCTGACTTGTACATAAAGAAGCTAATTTAGATTTTTAAAATATGACCATGAAAACAATTATCAGTTTGACTACATGTAGTCTGAAGAGTTAGACTGTCACTTTAGAAGTGAGATGGCTCCCAAGGGAGAGGCTGGAAGGCTTGAAAGGCCTCAAAGCAAGCAACAGGAGCATTTATTAGTATTCAGTCTGGTGGCAATGGCTGCAAATAAACTAACTGTTCTCTAAAGCTTCTTTTCTTTTTAAAGCACATTTGAGCATAGGCATTCATGGGCCTTATTTGAATTTAGTTAATTAAAAAAAAAAAAGTATTTTCAAGTATTGAATGTGTCTGACTCCCTCTGCCATTTTTAGGGCTTTTATAATCATTTCCCTTAAAAAAAAAAAAAAAAAAAAAAAAAAAAAAAAAAAAAGCCCCCTCCTTTGCTTCTGGTGAAAGACTCTCAAAAAACAAGGGAAGCTGGCTAACCACTGATTAAAAGAAGACAGTAAAATATATATAAAAATGCTATACAATGCACAAAGTAAACAAACAAGTAAAGGAAGCTATGTTTTTCTCTACTCTTTTTTAGTGATAGTAATCTTAGGTGTTCCTGACAACACTAGCAGGTAACAATTTTCAGAAAGAAGTGTGATTTATGTTGATGGTGTTCCTTTTTAAAAAAATTGTAAAAGCACACAAAGAGATTTTAAAAGGGCAGTAGTCCTGAGCTAGGAAGAGCCATTTCCAAAATGACTGTTTATTCCCCAATTACAGGCATTAGAGTTTGTTCTGAAAAGAGGAAATGAGACTTAGTCCAGTGCTCCAACATGCATATTTCTTTTTATAAGCAAACTCCTTTTAGTGCCTTCAGTTGGAGCAGTATCATTATTATAGACTTGCCTACAACTAGGCAATTTGAGAAAAAACATCCCATTGATATTGAAGCTAGTGTAGACAAGTCTGTCAGTTTCCAGGGTTCCCCCCCCCCCCCTTTTTTTTTTTTAAAATCATCACATCAATGAACGAACAGTGAGAAAGCTGGAAGCTGCTGGAATCCGGTCTACACTAGGGTTCCCACACAGGAAATACTAGTTCAGATGAACTGTTGGAAGCTGGTGTGAGATTTTTTTTTCCTTTAGGTTCTCTGGTGTACATATATTGTCTATTTTGGACACAACTGTATAATGAGAGTGTGTCACCTCTGTTTTGCAGGCCTGCCTACAGATTTATAGGTAAGCTGCACTTGTGGCATTAGAAGCAACTGCATCTAGTGGAACGAACTTGCAGCAGGAAACCAGGTAATCCCAAGTTCTACCCCAGCTCTGCCACTCATTCACTATATGCTGCCTGATTCAAAGCTCATTGACTTTGATGGAGAGATTCTAGGGTGGCTTTGGGCAAGTCACTTCCATGTCTCTGCTTTAGTTTCCCCATTTGTAAAATACAAATAATACTCACCTCTCTGACTGGGAGGTTGTGAGGAGAAAGTAGGTGATGTTTGTGAGTGCTTTGAAAAAAATATATTCTCTACCAACATATTAATATTTGGACAGATTTTTTTAAAAACAATTCCCTCCTCAAAAAGTACACATTACATCCCTCAGAAATCAGAAAGCTTTTCATTTCAATAGGCAGTTGAAGCTAACTATTCCATAAACTAGATATAAAACTATTTCATTTTGACTGAAAGGATTTTTATTTTTGTTTTTTGAGGGTGGGAATGAAAGGAAGGGAAATTGCCTTTTTCACACTCATATTAAAACTGTTGGGCTGACCAAATGGCCTGGAGACACAAATAACCTGTGCCCCCATTTTTAAAACCTGGGTTTGGTTGTACTCCTAGCCTCTTGATCCCCAGACCTATGGGATGGTAAGTGCTTAAGAGGTACAGCAGCATGCTCAGCCCACAAGAGAAGGAAACGGAGGAGTCTACTCAGCCAGACAGTTCATTCAAAGGATAAAGAAGTGGAACTGACTGGCTCTGAAGGAAGCCCTATTAGTCCTCCTTAGAAGGATGTCTCTGATATGAGTAGAGTTGCCAACTTTCTAATCGCACAAAACCGAACACCCCTGCCCCGCCTCTTCTCCAAGGCCCCGCCCCCACTCCCTCCACACCCCCCCCATCGCTCACTCTCCCCCAACCTCCCTCACTTTCACCGGGCTGGGACAGGAGGTTGAGGTTCGGGCTCTGGCAAGGGGTGTGCGCTCTGGGCTGGGGGCTTTGAGGTGCAGGAGGGGGCTCAGAGATGGCGCAGGGGTTTGGGTTGCGGGCTCAAGGAGGGAGTTAGGAGGGTGCTCTGGGCTGGGTCAGGAGGTTGGGATGTGGGAGGGGGTTCAGGGTGCGGGCTCCAGTCGGGTGGCGCTTACCTCAGGCGGCTCCCAGTAGGCAGTGCAGTAGGGCTAAGGCAGGCTCCCTGTGGAGGAGGGTGGAAACCGTCGGCATCTCCCTCTGGAGGGGCCAGGGAGCTCGTGGCGGGGGCAGTGCGCGGAGCCCCCATGGCCGCCCTTGCACCTAGGAGCCGGAAAACTGCTACTGGTGGAAAAATGTTCCCGTTGCAGTTTTACCACTACACCGGCTGCTTCCGGGAGCCGCAGGGAGCCTGCCTTAGCCCCGCTGTGCGGCCAACTGGACTTTTAGCTGCCCGGTCAGCTATGCTGACCTGAGCTGCCAGGGTCCCCTTTTGACCAGGCATTCCAGTCGAAAACTGGACGCCTGGCAACCCTAGATATGAGGCCAAAAGAATAATGTTGTGGGGCTAAATAGAGCAGCAGAAGAAAGGAAATCCTCAGATTTCTTAGGGACATCCTCAAGGGAAGGAGAAGGGAGGAGATACAGAATGACAATACAAACACCTCAACCACAAACTGATCTAATGCTGGCAGGTAAAGACTCTACTATGCCATTTCTTACAAGATGGCTCCAGAGAAACTCATTTGAGAGCCTAACTTTACCCCCACAGAATCTCCATTTTAGAGATCATCAAGATGATAATGCAGGAAATTCAGTAAATATATTTATACCACCACACTTAGCAAGCCACCTGCATAGCAAAACAAAAGAAAATACACTTGACTGAATAGAAGAAGTTCATCATATAGCACAAGACACAGGAAAAGTTAAACTTTAAAAGCTAAAGAGCAGTTCTTGGAAATACTAACACTCCTTAGGCAGAGACTAGAGAAGTTCTTGCCTCTTCTGAGAAACAGAACAGTTTGTAGCCTACTAATAACAGGAGTTCAGAAATACTAACATCGATATTAAACAGGATGCAATCAGCTTCTAGCTTCAAACAACTGGTAAAAGCGCAGAAGCACCAGACATGCAGAATGCACAGAGTTCCATACAATAAGTACAAGAAGTTAGGATAGCAGAGTAACACCTTTGTGAAATAACTGTGTCCTAACAGTAGCCGGAGAAGGTACATAAAGGATTCATACAACAGTGGAAGTTGCAAATATAAAAAACAGTACAAATTATAAACAGGAATAAAGTATTAACTGAAACAGTACATCAGAGCCCTTTAAGACTGGGATGATATGTCGTCAGATACTGCAGCCTTCTTTCTATCAATTAAGTTACTAACCTTTGTTGGGTTTTTAAAGATGTTTAGTTGTCTGATAAAATTCACCCAAAGCTTGGAGGGTTATGGGGCCACAAAAGTCAATCTCATCTCATGTATCCGTGGATCTCTTCTTTCTTTTCAGAAGCAATGGGGTATAGTCTAGGCAAATTGGAACCTTCACGTCATGGAATACTGAGTTCTCAGAGGCCCAGGTTGTGCGCAGGATTCTATTCCTGTTTGGAAGGGTTTGGCATATTACTAAAACCACCCTTGGGCAAGATGATGAAGAGGATTTCCTGGTTAGTCTCCATTACAAACAATCATCCAAATTTGGAGAAGCAGTCCACCCTAGCAACTCTATCAGCAGTTCACCAAAAAAATCCAGCACCCACACACACTATGACTTTTTTTTCATTTTTCTCAGGGACACCAACCAAGCACATTTTCTAGTTTGATATTTATTTCCGGATTTTTTTTTTTTATTAAAACCACCTTAAGACTGTAGAGACGTTGTCCAGTCGCTAGTAGCACTAGTCCAAACCTTTTGTCACAATAGATTAAAGGTAAAATTTACAAAAGCAACTAAGTCCCATTTTCAGAAGAGATATAGGCCTGGTCTACATTTAAAGACTAGATCAACCTAGCTAGGTCACTCGGGGCTGTGAAAAATTCCATGCCCTGAACTCCATAATCAGGTTGACCTAACCCCCAGGGTAGATACAGCTAGGTTGGAAGAAGAATTCTTCCCTCGACTTAGCTACTGCATCTTAGAAAAACTGATTAACTACATTGATGAAAAAACCCTTCTGTTCAGCAGCAGATGTAGTGTAGACATGCCTTCAGAGACTTTGGAGCTTAAGTCTCACTGAAAGTTGACAGGATTTATACACATTTGAAAACATCATCGGTCAGCGGTCCACATAACTCTCATTCTGGGTGATGAGGACCAGTCCCTCAGTCACTGTAGAAGATTGGGTTTAACATTTAGGAATGATAAACAAAGAGGGTACAACAATATCCTGTCAGTTTTAAGAAAATATATATAGAAAGAATATAAAAAACTGACAAAATCTAAGCAAAACTACAATCTCTCCATTTATTTTATGACTTCCTCAAATCTCTCGTTTTGTATAAGAGTATCCTGAATTTCTAGTTGGTTGTTTTTTTAATTTCCACTTTCCACATTTCAAATCATATTGCAATCAAGTTCCTCAAAATTGGTTTAAGTATTTTCCAGATAGATTACACACAGGCCATGTTTGTCTGACTAAACATATTCGCAAGTCACTAAAAAATATTGCAAGTCAACTTACAACTAGATATGATTTATTGTTTTATTCTTTTTTTTGCATCCAGTAAACATTCCTGTGCTGTCCATCTCAATGTTTACAATACCAGGGCAAATACAGTCAAACCTACATGGAATCAAAAGGTCCTTCCACTGGACCGGCTCCCTACTCCCACTATTCCACAGTAGCAGTGCCACATAAGGTTTCTTTGGGCCATACAGTTCTCTCATACATTGAAACCGTTTAGCAAATAGCTTATGCAATCAATGCAAGGGTCCAATGGATAAAGGGCTCATCTGTACAAACATCAATATACAGTGGCTTCCCACTTTTTTGATCAATTCCATCCCTTTAATTTTGACCAAAATAAAAATCTGTTCGAGTCTCCTTGCAGATAGCCAGGGGTGTACATCACGATGCATAACACAGGGTTTATAAAATTAACATATGAATGTCTTTTGGGGATAGCCCTTTTATCATAAGACTTCTTTGTGCTCCTTCTCGTTCAATTTACTTAAGAATTTTAAGTTACTTTATTAGGTAGCACCTCTCTGTAGCAAGTGACTGAATTAATAATACTCAACTGAAGTGACAGAAACTGATCCAAAACAACAAATGGAAAATTGTCTTCTCCCAATTACAAATGATCTTGTTACTGAAATTTTGATCATATTAAAGGGATAGCCTTCTTGTAAATCAAATTAGTGAAAGTGACTGTAATTCTGTTATTTTAGGATTTATATAAAAAGACAAAAGAATATTAAAAATGGATGCAATGCAGACCTTGAGACATTTTGTTACACAGATATAATTTTATGTATTTAGAATGGTGTATTGAAAATAAAGGTTTTGGGACACGTCATGAATAAAATTACAGTGCACTTTCATTCTGCGGCCTTTATTTCTGTGACTAAAATAATGAAATTATGATCCCTTAATTTAGCTGATGTGCATTAGAGGCTTAAAAAAATCTTTACAGTTATCACTATGACTTTCTCTTTCATTACATTGCATTACTAAGCTTATTCACAACCAGTATAAGAAACGTTCAATACAACACTGAGAACTGGAAAGTCTGCAAGCAAATTAGCTTCAGAGTTAGTATAGCAAGTTTACAGATTCACTTTAATAGCTATAACAAAGAAAAAGTATATAGTGTCTGAAGAGCTGAAAACATTATCCAGAGTCATTAGTGTCTACTCTTCTCTGTTAGTGCTTCAGTCTGAGACCATCCAGAACTATGAGAGAATAAATGGGTCCTTAACCCAACTCTCTCAAGATCAGAAAATATTAACACAGCAGTCAACTTCCCAGAGACTAGTCTGGTCTCTTAAAAACTCTACAGACAGGGCAATGAAAGACACAGGACTAGGAGTCAGAAGACTCAAGTTGTATTCCTGGCTCTGCCACATGGTGACAGGGATAAATTAAACTCTCGATACTTCATTTTACTAATCTGTAAATTGGAAATACACTCTTTGTAGGAATGTTGTTCACGCATATTATACAAGGGGTTTAGAGAAAGCTTCATCTATTGAGGATCATAAATTCTTCTATTTTTTTCAGAGAGAACCAGTATATAAATGTATGGCTAGAACAGCAAAACCAGTAAGTCATTCCCAGAGTAGTATAAATGGGACAGTCATAAAAGGACTCAAATTGAGAAAGCCTTGTGGAGGTGTTTCTGTAGGAGGAGAGATAATCACCATAGGCCCACCACATTCCTTCGACTTCGACTCTTCTGGATTTTGTTTTCCACCATATGGCTGACTGGTTGGTGGAGAAAAAAGGGCAGAAAGGCCAACTAGATGAAATAACTGGCTCTTTGGAGTATATCTGTACTGCAGCTGAGTGTGCCACCCAGCCCAGGTAGACAAACTTGCAGCTAGCTCCACTGGAGTTTTCACGTTAAAATCAGCAATGTGGACATTCCAGGAAGGGCAGCAGCTTGGGCTAGCCACCTGAGCTCAGACCCAGGGAGTCAGGGAGCTTGGAGTCAGGCAGCTAGCCCAACCTACCTTCTGTACCGAAATGTCCACACTGCTATTTTAGGCACGGTAACTCAAGCAGAGCTAGCACAAGTCTGTCTACCCAGTCTAGAAGGCTCATTCCCAACTGCAGGGTGGACATACTCTTTGCCACCCCAAGTGCTGCTCTTTCATCCACAGCTGGAAGGAGTATGCTATTTTAATACCTGGGAGGAACCATAACAAAGGGTGGCTTTTGTGAGGAGCAGATCCAGGCTACAGTAAAGGACGGGAGGACGACATGATAATCAGTATAGTCTCCGTGACCTTGTGCTCCCTCCTGCTGTTTTTTGTATCCGCCTGTTCTCTCATCTTACACTAAGGGCTTGCCTACTCTACTGCGTGGGGTCGATCTAAGATAGCAACTTCAATTACGTGAATAGCGTAGCTGAAGTTGTCGCACTTAGATCTACTTACCGTGGTGTCTTTGCTGCAGTAAGTCGACAGCTGATGCTCTCCAGTCGACTCCGCTTGTGCTCCTCGTTCTGGTGGAGTACTGGACTCGATGGGAGAGTGTTCAACGTTCGATTTATCACATCTATACTAGACGCAATAAATTAACCCCCGCCGGATCGATCGCTACTGGCCAGTCTGGCGGGTAGTATAGACAAGCCCCTAGATTGTAAGTTCTCGGGGACAGGAGCTGCTTGTTTGTAATATGCCTGTACAGTGACTGGCACAGTTGGGGGTGTGGACTCTAGGCACTACCACAATACAAACAATAAATACTACTACTAATAAAAATAAACTTGTTACAAAAACTCAGCTGACTGCTTTTCTAGTTCTTGTTCTACCACCTGAAGAATTCTTTACTGGTTGCCAGATGCCATTTTCAATTATTCTTTAATGGAAAGGATTCCAAAAAAAGTCTTTTTAGCGTACACATCAATAAGCATTTACTTTGCTGGAAACACAGGCTTCTTGGTAGGTCCAAGTAATTTTCAGAATGATAAAAGTGGCAGCATGCACATCTTTGATTCCACCAGTCTTTAAAAGTCTCCTTCACTAACAGGCCACTCAACCACCTCGATTTGCAGAGATGAAATTTAACATCCTGAAACCTGAAGGCATAAGACTTCCGCAATTCAGATATTCTAGAGACTTAATCAACTTGTAATTTTCAGAAAAGCTGCTATTCACTAAGCACTACAAGTGAATGTGAAAGACTTGGCTCATCTGGTGCAGAGAGCACAATCTGAATCCTATTCGAGTGACCTTCCAAGGCATCCTGGAATGTTCTGTTGGCAGGCTTCCGCAAGGGACTGAACTGTAGCTCTCCAAGTGACAGCATTCTAGGCATTCAGTCCACAACCCGAAACAAAGGGAGAGCTGAAGTTGACTATATCCAGTTTTACATTTACTAGTTTTATTTTATTAGTAATTTTTCTCCCCATAGGTATTTTGGTCTCTTGGTAACTAAGACATCATGGATTTACCATCTAATATGCATCCCATATTTGCATATAAAATTCTAACATATCTAGTTCTTGTTCCTCCCACCCGGGGAAATTATCCTTAATACACACTCTTCCCAGAAGTGGAGGCCAGATTCATAGATGCTTTCATTATGAGAAATGAAATTACAGGTCAGGAGTATTGTTTCCACTTTTTGGCAACTGTTTCAAAATCAAAACATTAAAAAGCAGATTTTGCACAGAAAGCTCCACTTACCAAAAAGTTTGAGCCCTACCTATTATCTAATATTTTTCTAATCAAGTAAGTTTGCTTCAACGCCACCTCGGAGATTCTTAGCATAGTACATCAAGTTCCTCTCATACAGCAGTTAAATAATACTTTTCAATAGTGGACACAAACTGACAGTGCAGGATAAACTGAACTTATGTGGCTAAAACGTAATGGGAAAATATATGTAACCTAAAACGCACCTGCACATTCTTGATTTAATACATGTAGTTATGCATTAGACGTCTATAAAATAAAATCCACAATGCAAGATTTTAGGAAAGCATTCAAAATTATGTGGGAAACACTGTTCAGTACCAGCTGCAGCAGACATTCTAAGCTGAACAGAATTTTTATTAGTTATGTTAAGAGGCTTTATTCAAGTGCTATCGTTTTTTTCCTCTTTGCTGCCAATTAGATCCTGCTAAGCTCTAGTAAAGCTAAAGTACTGAACATTTCACTTCATTTACTCTGCAAGACAATCCCCAGTTGAGAATGTTAAAACAGCATTAGCCATTTGAATTCCTCAGTTAAAGATGGAAATTTAAGTGTAGCCACCAATGACAAACTATAAATAGGCAGTTAGCGGTGTCCTTATCAAAGCCAGACTGCTGTCTATCAAAACCCCTTACAAGTCAGAGTCAAACAGGTAAAAGGAAAACTTAAAACTGCAACAGCACCCTTAATGCAGTCAAGTTGTTTCAAGGATAGAAGAAACACATATGAGGTGCAATATGTCCCTTGGATCTAAGTAATTAATTGCTATCTACACTTGGAAATTTACCAAAAAATAACAATTCCAGAAAATTTATTCTAGAATAGCTATTTCAGTAAAATTTCCGAGCACAGACCAAAAAAAGGCCAGCAAAACTTGGAGTAAGTTAAATTCAGGAATGAAGGTAACCTAGAGAGATTAGAAATATGGACAGAAAACAACACTTCAACTGAGAAAAAAATGCCAGCTAATATGCCCAAGGAAAAATAATGCTCTAGAAGAGCAAGTGTCATTGTCTGCTTCAACAAAACTGAACACTATGAATAGGCATTAATCTAAAAGCACAAAACACAAAAATGTCCATCCAAAGAGGCCCAAAAAAGTGTGTAGGCAAATTAACAGGATATCAGAGATGCATTTTCTTTGTTTAGGATTGTTCAAGATTAAAATCCCCAAAAGAGTACGGTTGGGTCACAGGGAATGCGGGGAGATCCAAAGCCAGGTGGGATGCATTTTCCAGAAAAACAGTACTGAAGAACGTCTTTCCATTCTTACAGTGTAATGCTGCGTTAGACTGTAAATCAAAATAACCAATAAAATAAACTATGCCAGCGGTTCTCAACCTTCATTGCACCATGACCCCCTTCTGACAAGAAAAATTACTGTGTGACCCCCCAGGAGGGGGTACTGAAGCCTGACCTCACCCAAATGGGGGGGCCCAAGACAGAGTTCCACCACCTTCGGTCAGCGAGCCAGCCAAAGCTGAAGCCCAAGGGCTTCAGCCCTGGGCAGGGGGCCTGTAACCTGAGCCCAGCTGCCCAGGACTGAAGATCTTGGGCTTCAGCTTCGGCCCCAGGCGGTGAGGCTTGGGCCCTAGGCCCCAGCAAGTCTAACGCTAGCCCTGGCAACCCCATTAAAAAGGGGTCATGACCCACTTTGGGGTTCCAATCCACAGTTTGAGAACCATTGAACTATGCCAATACTCATGAGATTAGAAACCTATGACATTTTCCTCCGTAAGCAATAATGATCCACTCTGCTACGCTATCCAGACAGAACATAGTGAAATATTTTGTTTATGTTAAGTAAGGTGAATAATTGTTCTAGCTAAGCAGGAAGTACTGTCCCTTCTTAAGATTAGTTTTGTAGCTAATATCAGCTTAGACAGGAACAGCTTGTTGTGCCAGCTGCCACGCTACATTTAGATAGGAAATGTATTTAAATACTATCGTGAAGAAACAAAGTTAACAGATACATCATGCCACGTCCTTCGGAAAACAATTTCATCTGGGGCTGCATTCTATGTATCCTATCTACTTACAGGACAACTTCCATCAGTAATGTATCTGAGCACCTCACAAACAATGACAAGATTGAACTCCATATTTTTATGCAATTAATACATAAAGTTTAAAAGCATACTTTATAAAGCAGAATTTTGTTTTGACCTTTGCAATGAACACCACCAACCAATGGTGACTTCTGTCTGAGCCAGTGACTTGAAGACAGAACACACTACAGGAGCCTTGGGCAAGGTCACTAGCCTATCCCTAATCTAGTTAAAATGTCTTCCAATTGGGTCAGTGTGAGAATTGTGAAATTTTTAAAATGGAAATTAAAAAAAAAATCTATGCAGTAAGGCTGGATTTTTTTTTTTTTTTTTTGCCATGAGCAGAGGTGTAGATTGTACATGACTTGGAAATAAAAATATGAGATTCATAGAGAGGGCACACCAGATACAGGAAAAAGTTTCAGTTTATGCTTATGCCCAGATCACCTCCCCCAAAGGTCAAACCCATAGGAGGGTACTCTAGGGCAGTAGTTCTCGACCAGAGGTCCGGGGCCACGAGCAGGGTTCAGGAGGGCCTCCAAGCAGGGCCAGCACCAGACTCACTGGGGCCCAGGGCAGAAGGCTGAAGCCCCACTGCATGGAGCTGAAGCCCAGGCCCCTGAGCCCCGCCGCCCAGGGCTGAAGCTGGAGCGTGAGCAATGTAGCTTCGTGGGGGGCCCCTGTGTCATGGGGCCCCAGGCAACTGCCCTGCTTGCTACACCTTAACGCAAGCCCTGGCTTTTATAGGCAGAAAACCAGTTCTTGTGGCACAGGTGGGCTGTGGGGTTTTTATAGCATGTTGGGGGGGCGGGGACCTCAGAAAGAAAAAGGTTGAGAACCCCTGCTCTCAGGGTACCTTTTTCCCCGACCCTCCAAAAAAACCTATGGGGACCCACAAGGTTTGTGGCGGACCCAAGGAACAACTCCTCCCCAGCGTCATTGGAACCATGCCCCTAAGGACCTTTTATAGCTGCAGCAAATTCCTGATGCCCTGTTGGAAAATTTGTGGGAAATTATACAGTCTGAGACCATATTAGGCTCAATAATGACCCCTTACATGGCAACAATGGTCATGAGCGAGGGTAAACAAACAGGGGCAGGGAATTTAGCAGGGAAATTAGAGGGCAATTATTGGGCCGAGACTAAGACCAGAACTGCCCACCTGGGAATGGGGAGGGCTGATGATTACAGTAAAGGGGAAATGCAAAAGGATCTCGGTGTTTACTCCTCGGGATGTGGGGAAGGTAAATAGGTGGTACAGCTATGCTTCTGCAGAGTGTAGTTGAGCTTCTGCTACAATAAACCAAGCTGTAACCGAAGACTCCAGTCCACGTGTGTTCCTATGTGTGTCCGTTGGTCGTGTCTGAAAACATAGGATACTCCAACACTCTGAACAGGTCATTTCATTGTCTCGGAGCCATGGAGTAGCCATGCCCTCAAGTGGAGTCTTGCCAGGTTCGGGTGGTAGACCTGTCCCGCGTCCTGATACAGGAGATGAAGCAGAAGTGGAAGAATGCTTGGTGGGCACATAGACATCTTCAAGAGGTAAGAAAACCATATTTGTCTGGGCCACATGGGGGCTATCAAGATGACCCTGGAGTTATTGGTCCTTATCTTGTGTATGACCTTGGCTAAAAGGGGGGGGTCGGGGGAAAAAGTGTATAATAGATGTGCATCCCATTTGAAGAGAAAAGCATCGCCTGGAGAACGGGGTCCCTGTCCTGCTCTAGAGCAAAAGTATGGGCATTTGGCATTCTGGGTTGTTGCAAAGAGGAATATATAGGGAACTCCCACTGTCTGAATATGCTCTATAGAACCCTGATGTTCATTTCCCGCTCTTGGTCATGAGAAATTTTTCTGCTCAGTGCATCTGCAGTGGTGTTTTTACATCCTGGTAGGTAGGAAGCTGAGATGTCGATATTGTGGTGGATGCACCAGTTCCATAGTAGCATGGCTTCTGTGCACAGGGAGTGTGGCTGTGCCCCCTCCCCCCTCCCATCAGTTTATATAAAACATACAAAGTGACATTGTCTTTTCCGTGATCATGGGTATGAAGTGTGAGCATTCACTGCGGACTGCCTGCATCTCCAATAGGTTTATGTGTAGTGTTGATTATAATGGGGACCAGCAGCCTTGGATTGTGTGGTTGTGCAGATGTGCTCTCCAACCTAGCACAGAAGCATCTGATGTGAGTATCATTGATGGAGGGGTCTATGCAAAGGGAACTCCTGTGCAAAGATCATGTGGTTGAGTCCACCAATATAAAGAATTTTTTAGTTTGGCTGGCATTGAAAGATGCTTGTTTATATTGTGTCTGTGTGGAATATACACTGTCCTGAGCCAGTCTTGCAGGCATCACATGTGCAGTCTGGAGTGTTTGACAACAAATGTCATTGCTGACATATGGCCTAACAGTTGGAGGCAGGTCCTGGCCGATGTCTGTGGGCTGGCTTGCATTGTGGTGACTAGAGTGGTAAACCTGTGACAGGGAAGAGAAGCTGTAGCTTCCAGAAAGTCGAGGTAGGCACTGATGAACTTGTCTCTGCCCCTGCCCCGGTGTGAATGTTGATTTTTGCTCTTTGTAGATCAAGCTGTGTGAAGAGAGCTACTGTCTTTTGGGTAGCTTTTAGTGCCGCCTCTTGAGTCAATGCTTTGAGTAGGTAATCGTTCAGACAGGGGAATATTATTACCCCTCGTCTGCAGGGGTGGGCTGCCACCACCGCAAAGACTTTTGAGAATACTCATGGAGCACAGGATAATCCGAAGGGGAGTACTTTGTACTGGAAATGATCTGTTCTCAGAACAAACCTGAGAAGCCTCCCTGTGTGAGGGATGTATCATTATGTGGAAATATGCATTCTGGAGGTCAAGGGCCAAGAATCAGTCCCCTCATTCTGGTCCTGGAATTATCATTGCTAGTGTGACCATCCTGAATTGCTGGGTCTTCACAAATTTGTTGAGTCTTCTTATGTCAAGAATGAGCCTCCATCCTCCCGTTTTTTTCTGGGTTAGAAAATAATGGGAGTAGAAACCCTTCCTTCTGGGTCGTGTTGGTACTGGTTCTGCTGCTCTTAGGCATATGGAATGGTTTACCTCCTGTTGCCGTAGATGTTCATGAGAAGGGTCTCTGAAGAAGGTCGAGGAGGGAAGTAAATTGGATGGACTATCCAGTCTCAATGATTTCTGATACCCATTTGTCTGATGTGATGTTTCACCATGTTGGATGAAATGGAGTCAGACAGTCTCTGAATGGATGGATGGTGTCGGATGGGCCCAGCAACAGAAAATAGTGGGATGTGTCTCTGGTCCTCAACCAAACCCTGAAAACTGTTGTTTAGAGGGAGGTTGTTGGGACACTGAGGGCTGGAAAGGGCGCGGTATCTGCAATCCTCTTAAACAGTTCCTGAAACTGTTTAAAGTCATTCCCCACTGTGGGTAGGGGCAAGATACAGGATGAAAAATTTGCAGCTGATGTGACTTCCTGATCCAAAGTCTCCTCCAATTCCACGACTGCCTCTTCCAGAGGTTCTGAAGGTATGGGTACAGAGGGTGATGGGGAATGCCTTGACCTCTCCCTGAGTGGACTGGGAGGCTTAGGATAGTGCTGGCGGTATGCTGCCGATGGGTCCCAGTAAGGCCACTGTGGTGGAAATGGCATAGGTGGGGGCATCCATGGGTGTCTGTATCATCCTGGAGTTTCAGGTACTCTGGTGGACCTGGTCTGGTAGCTGGGTGAACAGGCAAGGAGTGATGGGAGGAGTAGATATCCTCTTCATCATCATCATTCACGTAGCTGGATAAAGGAGGAGCTGATCTGGATGGTGTGGTAAGTTGACATGGTACTGAGCGTGCTGGGGTAAGGTCAGTACCGACGAGTGGACATTCTGGTGCTGAGGAGACCAGAAGATCTTTATGGCAGAGAAACTGCAGAGCATCAGTACCGATGAGGGTGTGGTCAGTGGTACCGATCCCTTTACTGTGGTTGTCTGTGCCAAGGGTCGTGCACTATGCGCTGTGGAGGCAGAAGGTGGTGCCATAGACTGTAGCTGAGCTGCTCAGTACCCCATGTTTAAGCAGCACCAGCGGTACTGAGGCAAGGATGGTAGGTTTCTCTGTAGTGCCTTTTTCCAAGCCAGCCCACTTAGGGTCTTTGGTTCACACGGTATCTGTGGTAATGGATGGTCCCGCTACCTCAGAGCGGACAGTCTTGGTGCAGTTGGTACCAATGGGGTCTGACGGGTCAGGAAACATTTCTTTTTGGCAGATTCCCAAGGAGGGGAAGTTGGAGCAAGTTTCTTTGTTGCCTTTTTGGAGGAGTGCTCCTTCCTCTGAGAGGGTGGTGGGGAACCTCTGTCAGATACCGCCATTGGAGACTGGGGCCCAGGAGGGGTCTGTGATCCTGGACACAGAGACTTTTCCATCATGAGGAGTTTTAGCTGTAGGTCCCTTGCTCTCCTGGCACGAGCCCTGAGATTGCAGCAGTGGGAGCAGTTTTGTAGTATGTGTGTCTTGCCAAGGCAGTGGACACACCGTGAGCGCCATCAGACACCAGGATTGAAGCTCGGCAAGTGAGGCAATGTTTAATACTTGGGGAGCCGGGCTTGCCCCTTAGAATAGGATTTTTCCTGTGAGGGTAACTATACTATACTAAAGGGTATCTGAAATAACTGAAACTTAAATTCCTAAGAATTTTATTTTAAAGAAAGCATAAATGGGGAAGAGGTAGGGTATTAAACTATTAACTAACTAACTAGTGTTCTAAAGTTAAGCTAGACTAAAGATAAAGTTCAGAGGCACTGCCAAATGCTCCATCTCAAGCCCAGGGTGGTAGAGAAGGAACTGAGGGAGGGTTGGTTGCACAGCGCTACGTAACTGCCTGAGATAGTTCAAGACGGGGACAGCATATGTGCGACCCAATCAGGCACGGCTACTAAAAATCTCCAATTACAAGCGTAGGGGTGCAGATTCACCTAAAGTGGAGCACCCACAGGGACACTCCTTGAAGAAGAATCTAAGGTTTCATACGTGTTGTTTTGGAGATCAGCCCTGTCATTTTATCAAGGGCTACTGGTCTCTGCCCCTTTGTTTTACATTACTTGCTCTTGAACTTTTAACATGTAGGAGCAGAAAAGCACTAGAAGAGAATCAGGCTATGTCTACACTACAAATTACTTCGCTATAATTTACGTCGCTGAGGGGTGTGAATAATCCACATCCCTGAGTGATGTAAATTATACCAACCTAAGGGCCAGTGTGGACAGCGCTATATTGGCAGGAGAACTTCTCTCCCTGACATATCTACCGCCTCTCACGGAGGCAGGAGTTAAGTAGACAGTAGAGCTCTCTCCCATCAGCTTAGAGCGCCTTCACCAGAAGTGCTATAGCAATGTAGCTGCATTGGTGCAGAAGCGCTGCTGTAATGTAGACAGTCTCAGACCAGCACACTGCTGCTGTAAGACGACAACTTTTATCTTATACAGTAGTTGAAATAAAAAGGTTACTTGGTTTATGTAACTAGTACAGCAAGAAATCTAATCTCTCCTAAGAAAAAACCACAGAGTTGAATGACAATTTAAGTTAGATGAACACTTAGATAACATACTGGTCCACTTATTAACTACAGCAATCAAGTTATTGATGTATCAGCACTGGACCTAGATTTTATTGAAGAATGTATAAATGAAGGTTTACAGAGTAGCTTTCATTTATGAAGTCAGATAAAAACATATAACCCAATGCTGCAATTACTTTCACATGTAATATTCTTGTTAGTAGTTCCACTGACTTTAGTGAAAACATTAGTGGAACTACTCATATGATTCAAGTTACTCACATGTGCTAAACTGTTTGCAGAATCATGTCCATAACCTGAACCATCATCAGGTGTTTTTAAGAACTGGTTAAACAAACACCTGACAGGGATGATCTCTGAGTATATTTAATCCTGCCACAGTGCAGGGGGCTGGACTCCTCTTGAGGTCCCTTCCAGCCTTATCTGTCTAGGATTTATGATTTTATTAAATGAAATTATTAAATCTTTACCATCAATGTACCTGACAAATAGATAAATATAGTTTAGCACCTCAACACGAAGACTCCACAACAATTTCTTCTGTTGTCTAGCAAAAAAACACAAAACAAACAAACATTTCCTGGGCATGAGTTCTCCAAGTCTCAAGCATGGCTCTCCCCTACTCCCAACAGCCCTCTAGCACGGTGGTAACCTGGCCTCTGGAGAACAAGTGACTTCCTGTGCACTCCCAGGCCCCATCAGCTCAAACTTGATTAAAAAATTATGTCTGGGCATCGCTAGCTCGACTATTAGACTGGCTAGGAAAACAAATTTGAAGGATTATTACATTTTTATTACCAAACTAGCTCTTTAAACTAAATGAAAAACATTTAATAAGCAAACCAATCTTACACGCACCTCCTAAAAAGACTTATCTACTCAGATCTCACTAGGACACATCAGTATTATATTGAGCTGCCACACAAGACAAATTAAAAACTGGACTTTCATTCTTAGAATGGATGAGGCACAACATACTCAGATAATCAAGTACACTTTAAGAGACAAAATGCTGATAACCCTCTTACAGTAGATGATTTTAGGATCAGCCTTCATAGACCAGTGAAGAGTCATGAGCTTGGCTACTATACACCATAGCAAGCATGACTGTCAATGAGTGTATGTATATATATTTTAATGTCTTCACAAATTCATAACATTTACTTATCAGTCTCATCAAAAGATGTTTAAGGAAAGGTTTAGTGGTCATTAGCAAGCTTTGGATATGTGTTTCTCTTTCCAGCAGATCTCCGTGCAGAATAAGTCAACCTCCACTCATACTTAAATAATCTTGGCCCTCTACTGTCAGAGTGACAATAGCAAGACTGACTCCTCATACTCCTTCCAAGATCCTTTTAAACTTACCTACTATTCTGCCAGTCAAGGACAAGATGATATTCTCTCTGATTTGAAGCAAGGGAACACCTCTCCAAACCTGACCAAGAGAGCCACTGACCACCAGTTCTAGAAATCCTCTGACCTGCCCCCTTCTGGCGAAGGATACTGGCCAGGGACTAAAACAAACTAAAGGCCATGTTTGTAGGTACAGTTCTGCAGCAGTGCTGTGCGTCTGGTGAAGACGCTCTATGCCGACAGGCAAGAGCTCTCCCATCAGCATAAAAAAAAAACTACCTCCACAAGCGGCATAAGCTACGATGGTGGGAGAAGCGCTCCTGCTGGCATAGAGCTCTGCACATGAACAGTTATGTCAGCATAACGTATGTCGCTCAGGGCGGAGAAATATTCACACCCCTGAGTGACATACGTTTTGCTGACATAAGCTGCAGTGCAGACATAGCCTTAAAATCTTGTGCTTCTCCTTGGCACTGCTCTAACTAGGCACAAAAGTTTAAACTTTAACGTGAAAAGAACAATGAACATTTGTGCATCCACACTATCAAAATAAATGGCCCCAGAGAAAAATATGTTTTACACTGAAGGCTGTCATTTATAAGCTACTTGAATAATGTCAGCAGAGTCCTGATATGTCTATTACAGCCTCCTTTTGACTTCAGAGTCGCTATTGCACATATAATAAAGCACTCACATAGCTGTGTTTTTGATGATTCTTCCTTGGTCCATTTTCTGCCCAATACCATGCACAACAAACACAATGTGAGTAGTTTGCGATGGCTTGTCTTCTAATGTAGCTTCTTCTACATAGCCTCTATGAAGCCTTGTCCCACTACTTGAAGCTGTAGAAAAAAACACATTATCCTGGATCACAATTATATTCCATGAAGTAAGACAATTCCATACACACAGACAGAACAGGAGCCTGCTTCAAACCAGAACATTACAAATTATATTTTGCAAATAAAATACATTTACAAAGATCAGCATACACAATGCTGAGATTTTCAAAGCAGCCTAAGAGATATGGATAAACAATTTCTTTGACCCTTACCAGCCACCTATGGATTTACATGTAATTTCCAGGGAGGATTTTGCTAATTTCTTAGCTGTTTTGGAAAATAACTTTAAGGCAGCTGAATAATGCACTATCCATTTTGTTATACAGATAACTTTCTATATGCTTAAGTCATTAATCATTACTTTTTCCTCACAGTTCCACAATACTCCTTCAGTGGTCAGTGTATATGTAAAGACTCTTGGCAAGATTATTTCTAAACAATGGGTGAGAAAACATCATCAGCATGACTGATACACAACTCTCGCTCTCATCTATGAATAGAGCTGGTCCTAAAAAGCTCAATAGGACCATTTTCATTCAAAATTGAAACACTTGACATGATTTTGCTCATTTTGCTCACATTTTGTTTCAGAGGAAAACATGGAAAAAATCCTCTGAGAATGCTGATATGTCTTGTTTCAACATTTTTGGAATGAAACTTTTCAATTTTTGTTTTGATTTTTTTTATTTTATTATATAATATAAAATAAAAAATAAATCAAAATAAAATGAGATTAAAACATTTTGATCAATCTGAAACAATTTTTTCCCCCAAAACTTTTTTTCAGAGAGAATTTCAAAATTTTAGGGGTTTGGTCTGCACAGAAATGAAAACACGTTTCAAAATCTTGAAATCCTTTGTGAAACAAGTGTCTCCTCCACACAGCTCTATCCAGGAACTCTGCAAGCTCAGTCTATGGTCTGAAAAAATGCCTGAACTACATTGCCCGCTGGATATAACAGGGCTATCTCACCCACAGCTTTTGGAAGACCTATGTCTTGTTTTGGGTATCAGACATTAATAAGCAGAGGCATTAAAGTGGAATGAGTCTGTTTGTATAATACAGTGAGTTATTTTAAGAATACATACTGGTCTCCCTTTTTGCTAGGACTTCTACACAAAATCACATCTGATGTGATAAGCAAGCTTCCTCCCCCAGCCTCTGTTACACCATTTGTACCCATGGTGTCTTTATTCTGTGACAATCTCATAACAGCAACACATGCCCTTGGAATCTCAAAAGCCTCATTTATTGTAAATTTTTCTTTGAAGGGATTTCAGCAGATATGCTCCATTGCTTGCTTGCAACAGCAAAATTGCTGATTGGTTTTAGCTAACACGACCAAATTATGCTGACCTTGCATGTTATATATGGGTTGCCTGCGAAGAGGTGGACTGACTTTAAATTGGCACAACTGATCTTTAAAATTCTTAGTGGTGCTAGTGCTGGCTATATTTGACAACTGCTTCTACAGGCTAATATTGATGATTATCTACCATATCTTCCTCAAAATCTTTAAGGATCATCACATTTTAAGCTGACAAGTGATGTGCTGGACTCTATGGTATAGAACACAGACCCCTATAAAAATCCAGCTCACTTTATATCACCTCCCTTTTAACAATATTTTGGGAGGAAAATATTTTGAGACTATAACCTCCCCTTCTAATTTCCTTTCAGGTAGGTAGGTAGGTAGGTAGGTGTGTGTATGTATTTTAGCAGGGTATTTTACTATATTCCTGTATGTAGTTTTCTTTTGTTGTACAATGTTGTGTGGTATGGAAACAGGGAAGGAGCTGCTCCTGTCTTCCCTTCACAGGATGCAGGAAGAGGCCAGGGAGATAAGGTTGGAAGAGCACGCTCTCTGGGCCTTGCAGAACCTGGAACTGAACCTGTTATCCCTCAGTCTCAACGTTCCTTGGTTGTCTAGCAAATAGCTGTGAAACCAACTGGCCAAGCATGTGTCCATCCCCCCCTTGGGGCAGGTCCATATAGAAGAAAGAAGCTTTGTACCGCTACCAGTTACTCCATCAGTTCAAGTGGCAGAGGATTGTGCTGTGAATCTGATTATCCCTGCTGATGGCCATGTTGGGAGTCAATATAGTTCCATATGATAATTTTATTTTATTTTATTTTATTTTTTTTTTAAGATCAGTTAAAAAAAACTTATGAAATTACAGTAAAAAACCTATATTAGAAGGACAGAGACTGCTCAATGAATGGCAGCTATGTTTATCCTCATCGCTCAATGTGAGGCCCTATGCATTATTTACTGCACACCATCCAAAGCCTGCACTTAGTACAGAATTATTTAATTTCCCCAGGAGTTTTTCTATGGTGTTCTCAACATAACATCTTAGTTCTTTACAAACATTAATGAACTATCTTCACAACCGCGGTGAGGGGTGGGGATATTATTATCCCAATGCTACACTTGGGGACTGAGGCACAGAGATTAAGGCCAAAATTGTCAACTAGTTTTGGTTGCCCAATCGTAGATGCTTAGGGTCTGATTTTTCACTGTTCTTAGCATCTTATCGCACTTTATGTGTTCAGAGCAGAGCTCCCACTGTCCCGAGTTGTAGTTAGGGACGCTCGCCACTTTTGTAAATCAGACCCCAGATACCCAGAAAATGAGGACACATGGTGGCCACCTGTGCACATTTTAGTTTAGTGACTTGCCCAGCACCATAAAAGAACTCTGTGCAAGTGGCAGGGATAGAATCCAACTATCCAGGGCACCACTCAACAGACAACCTTTCTCTTTGTGCAATCCCCTGCCACATTCACTACACATCTTTCAACTTCTGCAACAAAATGACCCACGGTACTACGGGCAAAAGCCTCCTTTGCTACATAACCCTTACTCATCACCAGAGCAGGTACATTCTGTGCAGTGAATGAGGCAGGGCTCCAGTGGAAAAAAAAAGTATGTGATACTGTAATTAAAGACCACTGTAATGGCTTCATATTGGGGGGGTCGAATTAAGGTTGCACAGAAAACATTAATTCTGGCACTTCTTAGCTTTGGAATGCTTGACTTTGTAATCTTAATGTACTTTTTAAAGTGATATGAAACTGTATCAGAGCTATTCGGTAACAAGATGCAGTAAACCTGTTTTATTCTTAATTACATATGTGCATGACAACCTAACAATGCCTTTGAGTTATTTTCCCACAAGAGTGCAATGACAAATTAACTATGCATCAAACAAAAATTTCAAACTTGAAATTATGGATGGAACCTGGAATTTTACTCTCACAACATTAAGTAATGAACCATTAAAGCAATAATCTTTACAAAATTATTTACAAATGCTGAGAAGTATTACCTTTGGAAAATCCCAACTTTTGCGTAACAGTTCTTGCAATTTTAGATGTTGTTGCATCACTGTAAAGATACACTTCATCTACACTGTGCCAGTCCACGTGGTTGCGACTCAACTTGAAACTATGAACAGCTGTAGCAAAAAGGAACAAACCTTTATTTAAAAGTGTTAAAAAAAAATATGGCTTTAAAAAGCCAGGTAAGAGAGAGATGCACAAAGGTATGACTGAACTCTAGATTTCAATTTAAATTCATTTATAAAGGTAAATATTTCTTCTTACCTTTATATTCTGGATCTACCAGTCCATATCAATTGAGTAGTTCCTTTTGGGAATCTTCCCACCCCCCCACCTTTTGGGGGGGGGGGGAGGGGAGTAGGGAGGAGAAGCTCCCTAATGGAGAATACCCTTAGCTGAAAGGAAAACATGAATGCTCGCTCTCTCTCTCACACACACACACACAAATTATGCCAAACTGCCCAAGAGCAAAAAGGAAAATTAAGATCCACATCCACAAGGTGAAAGAGTTTGCTGAAAGCCGTACCACTGAGACACCAGGGGGGCTGTGGTGGATACATCTCCCAAAATAACGCTTAAGTAAGTTGATGCAGTGGTAGGTGTACACTTGTGCCCATAATGTTACACTCATGCCATCTTTCTGTTCTGTTTGTACAGCTCCTAGGCACTGTGGGGTAATACAAACAAATAATAATGGTAATAATGAACATTCTTTCTGGGCTACATTACTAGCAATGAATGTTAACGCATGCAGTCACTTTGCAGACTATATAGTACTAAATTTATGAATGTTTTATGTATTTTGTGGACCAGTGATTGTAAGCTTCTCTATTGTGTGTGGGGGAGGGTTACCACTGTTCCCCCAAGAACTAAAAATAGTGGGTGTGGAGGGGTGATTAATTCAGTCCCTGAGATTATAAACAGCTCCAGAGTACCACCAACCCCTGGGTGGTTTGCATATCCTGGTTCAAACTGTTTTTTCCAGAGACTCAAACAAAGAAGGGACTTCAGATATAAAAAGCTGAGCTTGAACAGACATGGGATCTTCTTTTTGCAGACAGGATTTTGGGTCTTAGGGAGACCCCCAACCCTTGCTGAAAGGGTGGAAAGACTTAGGTGGATCCTCGTATGTTTTCTAAGCGTACAGAAAGCAATAAACATTCCTATATGCTTTCTCTGTAATGCTTTTAACCCAAGAATAAATTTTTGCTTTTTGAAAGCTGGTCGGTAATTAGCACACACCATTGCTGCCCTTGGAGAAAGGTTAACCACAGCTGCTGGACCTGGGTCAGATCTGCTGGGGAAATCGCAGTGAGATGCAGAGGGACTGCACCCTTGAGTCTGGAGGGGAAGAGAGACATGGGTCTCCGTCTGAGAGAGGCGACAGCCAGGAAGCCCAAAACCTTGATGAAGACTGAGGGGTTGAGATGGTGGTGATGGGGATCAAAGATGCAGTTAACCCTGAAATCGGGACATATATAGTAGCAGTTATGACAGTGGGGAATTGCCAGTGAAGTACTATAGAAGGGAAAAACACAGAGAAAAGGCTCAGTCTTTTCAAGACAGAACAGCGAAAAGAGAGATGGTAAAATGAGTTATGAACAGCTGAAAAAAAGTCATCTAACTGAGATATGCAGAGAAAGGCAACTCATTTCTGAAGAAAGGACAAAGGCATAACTAGTCAACTTCCTATACTCTGGAGGATCAGAAAAAAGAATGATGGTCTAGGACAGTGGTGAGCAACCTGCGGTCCGCATGCGGCCCAGAGTAATCTGCATGCCGTGAGACATTTTGCTGATGTTTACCGTCTGCAGACACAGCCCCCCCGCAGCTCCCAGTGGCTGCAGTTCGCGGTTCCTGGCTAATAGGAGCGGGAAGCAGCAGCCAGCACATCCCTGTGGCCTGCTGCTTCCCGCAGCTCCCATTGGCCGGGAACAGTGAACTGCAGCCACTGGGAGCTGCGGGGGGGAGGGGGGGGGGAGGGGATGGGGGCGCTGTGCCTGCGGATGGTCAATGTCAGCCAAATATCTTGTGGCCTGCAATCAGATTACCCTGATGGGCTGCATGTGACCCACAGGTTGCCCACCACTGGTCTAGGATCACAGGGAATATCCAGCCCGCTGTCAGAGAGTCCAGCAGGTGGGGAAAATCTTGGAGACACTAGAGGGGATCAGGGAAGAGGCTGACAGAGACAGCAGCCATGTTCCATCTAGACCGAATAAACCACTGCAGCAGAGATACTGGACAGATCTCCAGTTAGAGCAAGAGAAGCTGGATGGGGACACAGTGTGTCTGGAAACCCAGCTCCTTGCTGGCAGGAAGAGAGAGAGAGAGAGAAAGCACGCGTGCATGCAGTCTGGGAGAACCAGCATCAGCACAAGAGGGAGAAAAGGACAAGGAATGTCAACATGAGCTTGAAATGGAGAGACTATGCCAATAAAACACCGATCCAGTAGGTGGAACCAGACCCCACATATGCGGTGGATGGCACAGACTCCAAATTATTTCGTCGCTTTAGAGAGGATGATATTAATGGGATATGAATTGAACAAGGTGGGGCACAAGGATATGGTATGGTGTCTGGCTCCACTACTGTCAGGGAGGGCCTTAGACACTTTCACCCATATGGACAGAGGGTGATAGAGATAATGGGGTCTGTAAAAGAGAGTTTTCTTGCAAAAGTTTAAATTGACCCTTCTCCCACAAGGGTACAGAAGTTCAGAAAACAGGGGATATGAACTAGAAGGAGGTTTCAGCCTGGATTAGGGGTTACATCAGAAAATGGAGAACTGGTTGTGAAGTTACAACATGCAAGTGATTGATTTCCTTGGCTACACCAGGGATTTAGACTACTGAGTAGGTACATGGAAGGGTGAAATCAGAGTTAATTCCAGCCTAGACAAGGCCTAGGTCTTACGGTCCTATGCAAGGAAGCTACGTTTTCTGGAGAGGCAAGAGCAACGGCCCAAGCCAAACAAGTACGATTTAGCAATGTTACCAGCCCTCAACAAAGAGCCTGGCCTGAACTCAAGCAAAGAAGGTTTTTTATGACAGGTGAAGAGGTGTCCTCTGTTTCCTATTTGAGGCCACTGAAGAGGATTTCTTTCTGCTCTCATGAATTCATTCAGGGAAAGGTTGAACTATTATGCCTTGAACGGTTACACTTCACGTTTAAGTCAATTACATTACAAAACAGCTACATAGAAATGAGCATTCATGCCCCTTCCTGCTGCATGACTTTTGGTCTCATTGTCAGGGTATGTGGACCTAATGCCATCTGCTGATAAATTAAGTCAGCACAAAGGGCAGCAATGAATTGAGAGGATGAAAACATACCCATGATACAAAACTGCTTCACGGACAAATAAGTGAAACTACATAGTTGCTCTGGATTGGCAGCTCCAAAGCACAGAAAAATAAGTTTTAATCTGACACTAGACAAACAGAAGCAGAAATATTTTTAAGTGGCAGAAAAAACAAAGAAGAGGTATGTGGATTTAGGGTGACCTTTGGCACATGTAAAAGGCCACTTTATATAATCATTCAGTGGATTATTGAATGACACTTCCATTTAAAGTTAGCCATTGTAATCTTAGGACTCCATGCTCACTTTATTTCTAAGAGCAGAGATGAGACCGTGTCCAAGGATCTCTGCTTGGAGATGAGAAGGGAAAGGAGGGCTCTATGCCATACTTCTCCTTCATGACATCACAGAATTCCCTGTGCTTGGGATGTGCCTCTGAGTTGGAAGGAGGCTAGGAAGACTAGGAACAGAGGCAGACAACTTTCCTAGGTATCTCTGTGGAATTCTTCCCTCCCCAAAATCCACGATCACAGTAGTGTATGTTTATTGCATACCAAGTCTGCAAGAACTGATGCTGCTTCCAGGTTCATGTTGTGGAACATCACACTGAAATCACTCCTTGGGGAAGCTGGGGATCAACTTGGAAACGTGGCCCCTGCAAATGCCATCATGTTCAGGCACTGTAGCAAGCTGGGATCTGGGTTAGGCAGCAGTGCAGTGGTAAGGCACCTGTTGTGGAAGTTCCTTGCTTTTGGACAAATGTTGGCTTGGGCTAGCAGAATCCTTGACCTCTTCCTGGGACCAAACCCTGCCCTCCTAATGGCAGGATTCCACAGAAACTCCACAAGGTTCTACTAACCTACTTGGGTTATGGAGAATGCGGACCCCAACATTTGCTGCTACATTATTCTCCAAAAAGTATAAACTGAATGGTACTTTGTTTGCTTCCCAGCTGTCAAAGAGCAACTAAGAGCCACACTTACATGTTTTGTAAAAAGCAAGCAAAAAGTGCAACAATATTTCTCTGCATATTTAGCATTGGATATAAGAAACTAATGTTAAAGATTGGGGCCTATTTTCATCATGAGCAGCATGTAGAACTACCACTGACATTCACTAGAACTGTATGAGTCCACCATGTGAGAACACAGTATATTTCCTTATATCTGTTGAGTTCAAAAGTTAAATACCTTTTAAAATAAATATTTGAAAAGCATCTGCTCATCTTGCACTTGCTAACCAGGATCAAAGTGTAAAATGTAGTGCTTTTTATTTTTGCTGTAAAAATCTACAAAAATCAATCCAGATAACTACAATCCCTGAAGTGCTGTAGCAATTAATGTAACAATTGTGCAAAAAGGAAACCCTCTTTGGTAAGATCTAGTATCCAAAGGAGGGGGACCCTTTAACAAATTTACTTTGAATTTTTATGTCTGCATGTTCTCACATTATATATTTATTTTTAAAAATGTTTTATGTTGGAACTTTTGTGGATAATAGTAACACAGGCTTCATTATCAACCACGTGCAACAAGGTGAAGGAGATGCAGATGCGTTATGAAATCTAGAACCAAATTCTCCTCTTCAATACATGCATGATTTCCTAGTGACATCAGCAGGAGTGCCACAGCATAAGCAGGAGTAAAATTTGGCCATTTGTCTAGACAATTCTGAAGTCCTGATACATAAAGTTGAGGCTAAAATCTATTCTGATCTAAAATGCAGTTTTATTTTTAAAGAAACAAAAGTGTTGCTATTCAACCTAAAAAAGACTATTGTTCTTAAGTAAATAGGGCTGTTCTACATTGTTCTCATTATTTACATTATACCTCAATTTATTCCTCGGCATATCAATTTGTCAGTGTCACAACATACCACCTTAACATCCACTTTTAATTCAAATGCATTGAAGATCACAATTGCACATGTTTGGGTAATCCAAGTGTTACTATTAGAGTTATATTTCTTGTATGCAAGTAAAAATGCAGAACAGTACAATTATTAAATGATTACGGACCCAATCCCACAAAGATTTACTCACGTGCTTTACCTTACATACTGCAAGTAATCCCAAAAAGACTTTTTGAAGTCAGAAAGGCCAACATTTATGCCCCTCAGTTTCCCAATTTTTAACATGGGAATCCTTGTTTGTATTTGTAAAGAGCTTTGAGTCCCATCAACGAAAAGTGGTACACGAGAGCTAAATATTAACAGCTTGTATTCAGAGATTTGCATTTTAGGCTCAATTAAGGAAAATGCAATTAAAGAAGTCAGAAGGGCAATATTTTTGTGTGCCAAATACAGTTTTTTGGGTCAGACATACTTAAACACATCTATATCCAGGGTCACCCAGATCTAGGAGAATACAGGGACAATTCACAATAACTTCACAGCTACCATCTAAATTTAAACTGTAGGTCTAGAGTTGGATTTTCAAAAACTCACTCAGTGTAGGGCTAACTCTGCTCCCCGTGAAGTCAACAGGATTTTACCATTGGCTTCAAAAGGAGCAGAATTAAGCCAATGCTGAGTGGGACTTTTGAAAACCTACCCCTAGTCACTAATGGCTCTTAAGGATCCATCCTGTTTATGAAGTGCACTGATTTACATCATGTGAGTTCAATTACTTAAATTACAAGTTTCTTTTTCTGACGAATAATGTCCTGATCCCAGGTGCAACAACCTCCCCTTTCTCTTTCAATTCCCTGAAGCCTCACTTCAGATCAGCACTGACTCCCATTGCAAAATATTAATTTAATAAAGAAAAGGAAAACACACATACAATGCAATTAAGTGAAAAAACACACACACAAATCTACATTTTAAAATGTCAAAAACAATTTTTAAAAACGAGAAAAACACGATGCATGTTACACAAAAAAGTGATCACACAAAAAAACCCCTCATAATTCTATCTAGTGTCAACCTTTCTTTCCTTTAGCTCCTATTTCTTCTGACATAATTTATCTCTAGGTCACATCTACTTGTGATTGTAAGCTCTTTGGTGTAGGGACCCTGTCTCATTGACTGAAAACCTCAGAACATACCAACAGTGCTGCAAAAAAAAAATGCTTACATTTTTCATGATTGTCACAAACACCATAACTAAGTGCTAGCACAAATATATTGTTAGTTTCTACTTTTCTCTAAGAGTCACAATGCTTCTACTTTTCCTCTAAGATTCAAAATGCTTTTTCCTCCCCTTCTGAGGGAAGATGACATAAATATGGCGCAAGAAATGGAAGCACAGAGATCTAACACATTTCACTGAAATATACAAGCTACAATTTAAAGCTTCCTAAGCCAGGAGGAAACGACAAGAAAGAAATCTACAATTACTGTACCTTGGGAACGCTTTCGTTTAAGACATGCAGCATCTGTACTCTCCTTATATCCTCTCCATTTGAACAGAGAAGGGAGGGAGAAGGGAGGGAGGTGGTAGACAACTAAAAGTAAAAACACTGAGCTTCAAAGTAAAATTTTAAAAAGGGGCATCATTTTTCTTTTCATTAGTATTATCACTGAAATGAATGGTCAGGCTTGACAAATATTACTCAAAAATACTGCAAGCACATAATTTCTTTTTTTAAATGGATTTTGTAGCAAAAATGTCAATTCATGTTAGCCAAATGTTATTTCTTCAGTTCTCATAAAACAAACATTTATATCATCCTGGATATGGCACATTTAACACCATCAGTAAAAGACAAATCATGCCACAACGTGATTATCAACCTCACTCAGTGCCTTTGCATTGGCACGTACAAAAACAAAATGTAGTATATTTGTGCCATGGGTAGTATGCAGGAATCTTAAAGGTAATCTGTAAACAATAAAAGTTAGTAACTTTAAGGTCAGCTACTGGATGCCTCTCTCAATAGTATGAGGACATGGTCATCAGAAGGAAGTTAGGCTAAAATATCCTACTGTTTCCCTGTTTCGTAGGTCTGTAAACAGCTGCCTCTCACACAGTCAGACAGCACAGCATACACTCTGCTTGAGATATCCCTTCCATTCCTGAACAGCACTGGAGTTTTCCTATTGTGGTAAGGCAAGTCCGTCATTTTTGTAAGGTTTTCAATAGTCTCGTTTCATTCCTTCCAGGATATAAAGCAAGACTATTGAAAAGAAAGCCCTGGGACTACTTTTCAACATTTGATGGACTTACCTTACCCTCATAGGGAGGCACCAGTGCAGTTCAGTTATGGAAGGGACATTGTGAGAGGAATGAAAGTTGCAGTATCCACCAGGCAGGAAGTTAGGTGATCTGGAAGAAACTGCTCTCACACACCTGTGAAACAGGAAAACAATAGGTACCTTAAAAGTCAGTTTTGATTAACTGCTATTGTATTTATTTGGGGCTTCCAGTAGCTAGTCTGAAAGTGAGGCTCTCCCCCAAAAAAGTGACTGTGTAAAAATGGCGGCATCTTACTAAGTAAAACTGTTCTGTGTGTATTCATTCAGTCATATCTTCTTTCTTTAGTGACTAAGGGCCTGCCTACATGGTATCTCAGTCCACACTAGCTCAGGCGTAAATTCTAGTGCACACTAGCGTGTTGCACACTAACTAGTCCATCTGGACCCTGCTTGCACACACTAAAAGTTCCCTACTGCATGTTAACATAGTACTGCTGAAACAGGACTATATTAATTTGCACTAAGGAACTTTTGGTGAGTGCCAGAGGGCTCCACATGGGCCAGTAAATGTGCTAGATGCTGGTGTGCACTAGAATTGACACCCCAGTTAGTGGGGACAAGCCTTAAGGAAGCTTTCCCTTTTATTACAAAACTCTTTTAGCTCCAGAAAGCCAATATGGTGAAGAATATGTGGTTAAATTCTGAGAGAATGAAATGGATTCTCTATTCTGGTTCCTGTATCAACAAAATCACTAAGTTCCAATTGAAGGGACAGGTAAAACTTCCACAACCCTACTGAAAACAATGGGCTGGATTCCTCCTTTCACGTAGATCAGTATAAACTGGGAGGAGGTCCACTATGTGAAGAGAGTTACAGAGGTGTAAAGCTGATGTATGAGAGCAGAGAATCAAACTCATAAGGGCTGCACTTGTGTAACTGAGGAGAGAATTTAGTCTGCAGTTTGTCACTGCCTGGTGATTATACACTAGGCAGGAAATACCTGGGTTTTTCTTTCCCAGGTTGAATTTGCCAAGCTGGCAATTAAACAAAAAATCCTCCTTTAAAAAAAAAAATTAGGGATGTCAAGCAATTAAAAAAGTTAATCGTGATTAACTGCACAATTAAAAAAGTTAATCATGATTAATCACACTGTTAAACAATAATAGAATACCATTATTTAAATATTTTTGGATTTTCTCTACATTTTCAAATATAATTGATTTCAATTACAACACAGAATACAAAGTGTAGGTACAGTGCTCAGTTTATATTTTTTATTACAAATATTTGCACTATAAAAAACAAAAGAAATGGTATTTTTCAATTCTCCCATTGCAAGTACTGTAGTGCAATCTCTATCATGAAAGTTGAATTTACAAATGTAGAATTATGTAAAAAAAACAAACCCTGCATTCAAAAATAAAACAAACAATGTAAAACTTTAGAGCCTGCAACTCCACTCAGTCTTACTTCTTGTTCAGCCAAGTTTGTTTACATTAGCAGGAGATAATGCTGTCTGCTTCTTGTTTACGGGTTTCAGAGTAACAGCCGTGTTAGTCTGTATTCGCAAAAAGAAAAGGAGTACTTGTGGCACCTTAGAGACTAACCAATTTATTTGAGCATAAGCTTTCGTGAGCTACAGCTCAAATAAATTGGTTAGTCTCTAAGGTGCCACAAGTACTCCTTTTCTTTTAGGAAATACAGACTAACACGGCTGTTACTCTGAAACCTATCATTATGCAAGGCACTGCATTTAGCCGTATGGAGTGGAAATCTATCAATTGCATCCGATGAAGTGAGCTGTAGCTCACGAAAGCTTATGCTCAATTAAATTGGTTAGTCTCTATGGTGTCACAAGTACTCCTTTTCTTTCTTGTTTACAGTGTCACTTGAAAGTTAGAATAGGTGTTCTCATGGTACTGTTGTAGCTGGCATCACAAGATATTTACATGCCAAATGCCCTAAAGAGTCACATGTTCCTTCATGCTTCAACCATCATTCCAGAGGACATGTCTGTGCTGGTTAAGGGTTCTGCTCAATAACGATCCAAAGCAGTGCGGATCGATGCATGCTCATTTTCATCATCTGAGTCAGATGCCACCAGGAGAAGGTTGATTTTTTTTTTTTGGTGGTTCGGGTTCTGTAGTTTCCGCATTGGACCGTTGCTCTTTTAAGACTTCTGAAAGCATGCTCCACACCAAGTCCCTCTCAGATTTTGGAAGGCACTTCAGATTCTTAAACTTTGGGTCGAGTGCTGTAACTATCTTTAGGAATCTCACATGGATACCCTTCTTTGCATTTTGTCAGATCTGCAGTGAAAGTGTTCTTAAAAGAAATAACATGCGCTGGGTCATTATCCGAGCCTGCTATAACGTGAAATATATGGCAGAATGCAGACAAAACAGAGCAGGGGACATTGAATTCTTTGGGGGAGAATTGTGTCACAAATTTAATTAATGCATTTTTTTTAAAAGAGCGTCATCAGCACGGAAGCATGTTCTCTGGAAAGGTGACCAAAGCAAGAAGGGGCATACAAATGTTTAGCATATCTGGCACATAAACACCTTGCAATGCTGGCTACAAAAGAGCCATGTGAACGCCTGTTCTCACTTTCACAGGACGTAAATAATTAAGCAGGCAGCATTATGTCCTGTAAATGTAAAGAAACTTGTTTGTCTTCACGATTGGTTGAAGAAGTAGGACTGAGTGGACTTGTAGGCTCTCAAGTTTACCCTGTTTTGTTTTTGAGTGCAATTATGTAACAAAAAAAAAATAAAAAAATCTACATTGTAAGTTGTACTTTCACAATAAAGAGATTGCGCGACAGTACTGGAACTCCTCACTTAAAGTTGTCCCAGTTAACGTTGTTTTGTTGCTGATCAATTAGGGAACATGCTCATTTAAAGTTGCGCAACGCTCCCTTATAAAATTGTTTGGCAGCCGCCTGCTTTGTCCACTTCAGGGAGGGCAGCCGGTGGAGCTGGTCGGGGCTTGGAACCAGGGTGGACCAGCAGCCCCCCATCCGCTCCCCGTGCGGCAGCCGCCCAGCAGGCTATCAATTGCTGGGCAGTTCAGCTGTCCCTCCCCCACTGCCGTGTGCTGCTCCTGCCCTCTGCCTTGGAGCTGCTCCCGGGAGCCTCCGGCTTGCTTAGAGTGACTTTCTGCAGCTTTGATCCAATAGAAAGGTACTAAATTTGTACTCTCTGCTTATTTTCAAGTTCAACTTCCAGCCTTACTCCCTTCTAACTAAATGTGAATACACATGAAAAACCATCCATCCAAAGATCATAGACAGTGTCACACATGCAGTTAATATTAAATGGTTAAGTGAAATGCTTTAGAACAGTGGTGTTCAACCTTGTGGCCCAGGAGGGTGAAGAATTTTTTTATTTAATTAGAAACTGAAAATGTGTTCTCTGAACCATGCCCTGCATTTTGAAATATGTTTGAATTACCTCTGTCTCTACAGGGAGCAAGCTAGGAGGGCCACCCTATCAACTGCCTCCCTTCACTTCACCTGCTGCCCCAAGAGTAGCTCTCGTCTGAGCCAGGAACACAGGAGGCAGCTGCAATCCCTTCCCTGTTTGTCACACCCCCACAGGTCAGCTCCTCAAATGCAGGGGAGGGAAGAGAAAGTAGCTTTAACTTGTGCCAACTGGCTATTGTTTCCAAGGGACCATCTGCCAGCTGAACCCAGCTGGAGCATGCCATTGTACAGCCACTCTTCCCATTCCTCCCCTCCAACCAATACGCCCCATGTCAATCCTTGATATGCCCTGTACACCAGGAATTGCAGGTTACCAACTCTATGCCTCGTAGGGATTCCCCCATGCCAGGGGAATCCTACAAAGGGAATAGTGAATGGTTTTATCTACCTTTGTGCCACCTGAAGCCAAAGAACAGAACAAAGAATCTGTGCCAAATACTGACTGTGACCCCTTGACTTGAAATATATTCAGCCCTCAGGTCAGACACCACTGCTCTTAAAAAAAAACAAAAACATGTTTTTTCTGTTTAAGATCTTATATTAGCAACACATTTAGCTTTAAGACAATAGATTTACTTTTAAAACCTGCCAGGACCTGAGTTCAGGTTTCTGTTTCTCCTACAACAGCTGCAGACATTGCATGTAGACCACTAAAGAATATAGCTCTCTGCACTTGTTTTATGTAAACTAATGGATAAAAAAACCTAAACTTTAACTCTAGCTCTGGCTAGTATGTAAAGGAAAAAGTGATTTCTGAATTCTTTGTGTAAAAGTGTATTTTAAGTCCACCCTGTGATTTAAGTTGATGATTTAAGATCTTGTACAGTGTTTTGTACTCATTTCAAAAGCATTTTTTCAGTTGAAGTACTGCTACATAGAACAGCAAATGTGAAATTCTGACACTATTTTAAAATTTTTCATTTCAGCCTCCTTCAAGAATTTCGGTAAGTCTATAAATAAAGCTACTGGGTACATGCAGTACAAGAAAAGCCAGCGTGGGACCTTTAAGAAAGCCAATATTTCTAGAAAAATAATCTGAGATATAAACACAAATTCTAGCCATGATTAAAGAGACACTGAAGGTTTTTTTTTAAAGAAATTTTAAAAAGTGATGGATCACAAATGCTTGGAAGCTTGAAATTGAGAACTACATCCTTAATCAATAGTGATTTCACCTTCCATCCTATGTTCAGACTAATTTATAATTGCTGGGTTCACGAATGCTGGGTTAGAGACAATCAATTTTTAGAACAAGAATGAACAAATCTGATATGGAAAAAAACTACAGAGTTGGATGAACTACACAAAAAGTATTTAAAAAGTTAATTTGGGGGCCTTAATATGACACCTAACATTGGTATTTAAAGAGACAAACATCAAGCAAACAATTGCCATATTTCTGGTCGGTGTTTACCATAACAGAACTAACGCACAGTGTTTGAGGTTTTCAGCAGTCATCAGGGGTGTGACAGTCACGTTTAAGGAAGGCCACATGGCCAAATGTCAATCTCTGCTCCAAATAAAGCAACTATGAAATAATGCATTTATTATAATTGTGTGTTAAAATTTGATAATTTGATATACAATTATTTAAGTACAGGCAGAATTTTTTTTTTCCCCTGAAACTGCTGATTTATTTTTGTGACTTGCATTACCCTAAACACTGCCTGTGGAAAAGTTCTCCACATTGAAGCAATCAGACAAATGCAGCCCAACATCCTATCCTCCTCTTCTTCAAGTGTGGCCCTGTCTATAGCTGAAATTATTGACAGGTTTCAGAGTAACAGCCGTGTTAGTCTGTATTCGCAAAAAGAAAAGGAGTACTTGTGGCACCTTAGAGACTAACCAATTTATTTGAGCATAAGCTTTCGTGAGCTACAGCTCACTTCATCCGATGCATACTGTGGAAAGTGTAGAAGATCTTATTATATACACACAAAGCATGAAAAAATACCTCCTCCCACCCCACTCTCCTGCTGGTAATAGCTTATCTAAAGTTTTTCATGCTTTGTGTGCATATAATAAGATCTTCTACACTTTCCACAGTATGCATCCGATGAAGTGAGCTGTAGCTCACGAAAGCTTATGCTCAAATAAATTGGTTAGTCTCTAAGGTGCCACAAGTACTCCTTTTCTTTTTGCGAATACAGACTAACACGGCTGTTACTCTGAAACCTATCTAAAGTGATCACTCTCCTTACAATATGTATGATAATCAAGTTGGGCCATTTCCAGCACAAATCCAGGGTTTAACAAGAATGTCGGGGGGGGGGGGGGGGGGGGGGGGGGGGAGGGGAGGAAAAAACAAAGGGAAATAGGTTACCTTGCATAATGACTTAGCCACTCCCAGTCTCTATTCAAGCCTAAGTTAATCGTATCCAATTTGCAAATGAATTCCAATTCAACAGTTTCTCGCTGGAGTCTGGATTTGAAGTTTTTCTGTTGTAATATCACAACTTTCATGTCTGTAATCACGTGACCAGAGAGATTGAAGCGTTCTCCGACTGGTTTATGAATGTTATAATTCTTGACATCTGATTTGTGTCCATTTATTCTTTTACGTAGAGACTGTCCAGTTTGCCCAATGTACATGGCAGAGGGGCATTGCTGGCACATGATGGCATATATCACATTGGTAGACGTGCAAGTGAACGAGCCTCTGATAGTGTGGCTGATGTTATTAGGCCCTGTGATGGTGTCCCCTGAATAGATATGTGGGCACAGTTGGCAACGGGCTTTGTTACAAGGATAGGTTCCTGGGTTAGTGGTTCTGTTGTGTGGTATGTGGTTGCTGGTGAGTATTTGCTTCAGGTTGGGGGGCTGTCTGTAGGCAAGGACTGGCCTGTCTCCCAAGATTTGTGAGAGTGTTGGGTCATCCTTCAGGATAGGTTGTAGATCCTTAATAATGCGTTGGAGGGGTTTTAGTTGGGGGCTGAAGGTGACGGCTAGTGGCGTTCTGTTATTTTCTTTGTTAGGCCTGTCCTGTAGTAGGAGACTTCTGGGAACTCTTCTGGCTCTATCAATCTGCTTCTTCACTTCCGCAGGTGGGTACTGTAGTTGTAAGAATGCTTGATAGAGCTCCTGTAGGTGTTTGTCTCTGTCTGAGGGGTTGGAGCAAATGCGGTTGTATCGCAGAGCTTGGCTGTAGACGATGAATCGTGTGGTGTGGTCAGGGTGAAAGCTGGAGGCATGTAGGTAGGAATAGCGGTCAGTAGGTTTCCGGTATAGGGTGGTGTTTATGTGACCATCGTTTATTAGCACTGTAGTGTCCAGGAAGTGGAATAGTTTCTCCAGTGAGAAACTGTTGAACTGGAATTCATTTGCAAATTTGATACAATTAACTTAGGCTTGAATAGAGACTGGGAGTGGCTAAGTCATTATGCAAGGTAACCTATTTCCCCTTGTTTTTTCCTACCCGCCCCCCCCCCCCCCCCAGACGTTCTTGTTAAACCCTGGATTTGTGCTGGAAATGGCCCACCTTGATTATCATACACATTGTAAGGAGAGTGATCACTTTAGATAAGCTATTACCAGCAGGAGAGTGGGGTGGGAGGAGGTATTTTTTCATGCTTTGTGTGTATATAAAAAGATCTTCTACACTTTCCACAGTATGCATCCGATGAAGTGAGCTGTAGCTCACGAAAGCTTATGCTCAAATAAATTGGTTAGTCTCTAAGGTGCCACAAGTACTCCTTTTCTTTTAGCTGAAATTATTGTTACTCTGCTTTACAACACCTGTGTCTCTGCACCCTTTCCTACAGAAAAAAACCTCTGAGACAGGTGTCTACTGGTTTTATTCAAGTCAGAAAACACAAACTAGTAGATGAGGAAAAATCTGTCTGAAACTTGGCCTGCACCAGAACAGATTCTAGGGTGATGAGACAAAGGTGACAGGAAAAGGCCATGATGTTACTAATGGAGAAAATAAGAAAAGAAGCAAACTAAAGGAGGAAGAAAAGAAGATGGAGAGCTGCATCTTAGCCTCCTTCCCTGATTCATCTTAGAAGATAACCACTTTGACCTCTCCACTCAAAGGAGCCAGATGCAAAAAACGTCTTGAGTGTCCTGTCTAGTGAGGCTGAGCACAAATGACTCTTTTGTAGTTTCTTTTTTTCAGATTTAATAAAATTATTAAGATAATGTTGAAGTAAAAAGAAAACGGTACAGAGTTTAAGCATAAAAGTTTCTGGTTATCAGGGAATAAGGTACAGATTATCAAGGGGTGCAAAATTCAGTTTAGGAACGGGTGGTGTAAGGAATGCATAATCTGCAAACTCCCTGATTGGGGATAAAAGTTTAACGGGTCAAAGTACAGATATTGAGATATGGGGGTATGTTGTCCATATAATGGCTATGTTCAGGTGTGGAGTATAATGAGTGGATACGATGATGAAGATGGATCTACCCTCATTTGGTGGGATTTAATGTTCAGCGAGTTTATGGTTCCAGTTCATATGGTCCAATGGAAAAAGTCTCTCAGTCCCTTTCCCATAGTTGATGCACGATGTCGTACTGGCTCACACCTCCTGGTACTGTCGGTGGCCGGTGATGTGTTTGATGTAGATGTGCCTGGACCATCGGATGGTGTCCGGGACCATGAGGCGCCCCATGAGCCGTGCGTAGCGTCGACCAATCCCACAGGTCGGTGTTGTCTCTCTCCACACAGAAAAACAAGGGACCAGATTCTGGCCCATGCAACAGCCCCTTTGCCCTGCTCTGTGGGGTCCTCAGAAGGCACAAAGCCAGCTCTACACCCCCCTTACCTGGCAATCCTATCTAGATAAAGACAACGTGCCAAGGACGTGATCGTGGAGAGGGTGTGGCTGAAGCATAGTGGGACTCTAGACCAGTGGTTTTCAAACTTTTTTCTGGAGACACAGTTGAAGAAAACTGTTGATGCCCACGACCCAGTGGAGCTGGGGATGAGGGGTTTGGGGTGTGGGAGGGGCTCAGGGCTGGGGTAGAGGGTTGGAGTACGGGGGTGAGGGCTGTGGGGTGGGGCCGGGGATGAGGGGTTTGGGCTGCAGGAGGAGGCTCTGGGTTTGGGGCTGGTGGGGGGAGCCTCAGGGCTGGGGCAGGGGATTGGGGAGCGGGGTTGGGGCATGGGCTTGCCTCGGACGGCTCCCAGTGAGCGGCACTGCCGGGGTGCTAAGGCAGGTTTCCTGTCCTGGCACGGCAGACTGCGCTGTGCCCCGGAAAAGGACAGCAGCAGGTCGGGCTCCAAGGCGTTAGGCTCGCAAACCACTCAGCATGGCTCTTGCCTGCAGGCACCACCCTCCCCCTCCCCCTCCCCCCCCCCTCCAGCTCCCACTGGCCAGGGCTCGGGGTGGGGGCAGCGTGTGGAGCCCTGTGGCCCCCTCGCCTAGGAGCCGGACCTGCTGCTGCCCGCTTCTAGGGCGCAGCGCGGTGTCAGAACAAGTAGGGACTAACCTGCCTTAGCTGGGCAGCACTGCCGACAGGACTTTTAATAGCCCAGTCGTTGGTGCTGACCAGAGCTGCCTGACCCAGTGCCTTACATTCCACAACCCACTACTGGGTCGTGACTCGCAGTTTGAAAACCACTGTTCTAGACAACCCCAGTCAATGTAACAGCCCCTCACAAGCTGGTTAAATTACAGTAGCCTCATGGTCACTAACATGTTCAGGACCAAATCAGCACCCAATAGTCGTAGGGAAGAGGAGAATGCCAACCCTTTGCCTCTGTACCCAGATGCAGCAAGTGGAGCTCTGATGCAGCATAGGACCCAGCCTAAAACTTCTGATAGGAAGAGCCATAACAAGGAACTTCAGATAACATGAAGGCTTCTTGGATGCAGATACAGATCAATCTGGATATTGCAAACCTGGAGGTCTCGTTACTTTTTTGGACCTTCTTAAAGGACAAAAAGTGACCCTGTATTTCTACTGTTTTTACACAATACACAATTAATCTGTGGGACTCACTGCTACATGCCACCACTGAAGCCAAGATCTTAGTAGGATACTAAAAAGGATCAAACATATACATGGCTAACAAAACATCCAGCTGCATCACACAGACTAAACAAATTTCACATCTCAAAGAATAAGACCTATGCTAAACTGACCTATGAAGAAAGGTTGAAAAAAAATGAGCTTGTTTAATCTGGAGAAGAGAAGATCGAAGGGGTACATGAGAATGGTCTTCAAGTATGTAAAAGATTGTTATCAAGAGGAGGGTGATAAATTGTTCTCCTTATCCACTAAGGACAGGACAAGAACTAACAAGCTTAAATTGCAGCAAGCAAGATTTAGGTTAGACATTAGGAAAAGCTTCCTAACTGCAAGGGTAGTTAAGCACTGGAACAAATACCTAGCAAGATTATGGAATATCTGTCATTGGAGGTTTTTAAGAGCAGGTTAGACAAATACCTAGCAGGGATAGTCTACACAATACTTAGTCCTGCCTCGATACAAGGGGCTGGACTAGATGACCTACTGAGGTCCCTTCCAGTCTTACATTTCTTGGATTCTAATTTATGAGGCTTAAGAAAGAAGGAAATCCCATGAGCTGGTTATTCCATTAGGGGGTTTCCTGCACCTCCCTCTAAAGCATCCAGTACTCGCCACTGCAAGAGACAGGACACCTGACTAATGGAATACACCCTAATCTAGCAAAGCAATTCTTACTTGCCCAAGACCTACAACTGATATGTCTTAAAGGTCCTGAATAATTCATGATTATTTTCCTTGATGAGGGATTGGAATCCAGGATCAGAACTAAGGAAAGGGATAACCTGACTCAGGCTTCCTCCTCCTACAGAGTGGGACATTCCCCTGAAGGGAAAACACAGAACTAAGAAAGACACTGATATGAGAGTAGCCCTTGGGCTATGGGTCTTAAAGTATTATGCCCTTCACAACTGGTGCATATGGAGCCCACTGCGATGACTTTCTGCAGTGCAGTAAATACGAATACATTCTCTCTCCTTGGCACTTACTTTTTTGGCGTTTGCATCTACTGGGATTATTCCTGTCTAAAGAGAGGAAGCGGCATCACTTCGCATAATCTTAAGCAGTGTGATTCTACTGCAAGTGCTGCACTGTGGGATTGCAGAAAAACGGGGTGAGACACATCTGATAAGCTATTGGTTTATTTTCTACAGAGGATCAGCTGGGCAATGGCAACAGAAGAGACGATGAAATGGTAGAGAGGATGTGCCTCGATCACTAGGCTAAAGGATACCACAGGCTGTCCCAGGGTTTTCAAGCCAAATTAGGGAGAAAAAGTTGCCCCAAAAATGAAAGCAGTTAAAAGGAACTAAACTAAACTTCCTGTCTATAGGGAGGGAGGGAGATTTCTGCCATGAAATTCTTCAGCTTGCAGCCATCGTCTACATATGGCTGGGGCCAACTCCAATAACATAATCTGGATTACTGATCTCTGGTATATGAACAATGTGCTTTTTTTTATAGTATAGGTTAGTTTTTAAATATAGATTAATATTCCATAGTATATTTTGTGAAAGTAATTAAGTCTCACTATTCTGCTATTAAATCTTTGCTGAGAATTTAGGACTTCTGTTGCTGTTTTTGTATTAGCATCAGCAAATTTCTACAGTGCTCTCAAAACAGTACAGCTATGAGTGATAATTAGAGGCCTAGTCTACCATCAGTTAGTATTAATGAGAGCTACATATGAGCCTGGGGAGAGGGTAAAAGACTGCTTATTGTAGCACACTATTATATCAACTGTAGCAGACGTATACAAAACATTTAATGAATTTATACACATAATACACCACTTTCCCAATTAACTACTCAGGGGAACACTTCCAAGCACAGGGCCACTTTTTGTAATTTCTGTCCAAAGTATTTTTAAATGTATATTTTTTAAAAAAAAAGTTTAACAGTAAAGTTGTCTTAAAAAAAAAACAAAAAAACCTAAAGCCCAATTTAATTAATTTATATTTTGAAACCCCTGTAATTGCAGTCCTTGGTTTAATGGGAACTTCACAAATAGTGGCAAGTAAGGACAAAAACTAGAAAGTTAAGAATACTGAACTTTTGTTGTGCTGTACTTACCCAGAACCACTGATTCTACTGTCTGTGGTAATTAGTTCAACAACAGTAATTTCAGCGGTGTGATCTTAAAAATGTGAAATGAGTTTGATTCACAACCTTGAGAAACATCTGCTCAGTGTTCTCAGCCTGGTCATTAAAATACACGGATTTCCATCACAAAAGCAACACACAGAATTTAATGCAACTGCAAACTACTCTGATAGTCCTGGATTGAGCCAAAATGAAAAATGAAATATCCGATCTGTGAAAATGATGGTCCCATCATGGCAGAATTTAGGTAACTGGCTGGACTTTTAGAGCCAGTTTACACTGAGGTCATCAGCACCTTTCCTGGCCCATCAACAGAAAACCTTAGTTTTAATGAGACTTTCAGATACAATAAAAAGCCACAACATGAAATGAGGCAAAATGCTGATATGACAAGAAATTCACCCATGAGTTTAGTTTTACATAGAACGCTGTGAATGGTACCATTTTTGTGATTCAGAAATAAATCCTAGAACCATCAAGCTACATTGAAAAATGGGAAAAGCAACCAGAGCAAATAATCGCTAGTCACCATGCAAGATTACCGAATACACGAAACATTCATATTAATAGAAATCTGTTTCATAACCACAGTAATACAAATAAATAATAATGATATGAACAACAGTACAGGCAATATCTTACCTTCTTTCCCATCTACAGGTTTTGATACCTCCATATCAAAGTTCTCTTGCATTTGTTGGCCTCTGAAACAATTGAGATGTTCTTGTTCTATTAGATTACTTTCTTCTTCTTCTAATGGCTGCCATGTACCATCAATAAACCACTGCCCACGCATTACAGGGATTTTATCAGTTTCTAAAAAGCAAACAGGAGGGATTTAGTATTTAACATACCAGAAATTAGCACTAAATAAGTAAAAGAATTTTAATTTTGTTACGTTTTGATGACAATCTAACTTCGCTGTTGAAATCCTTAATGTGGTAACTGCTGTTGACTTATTACTAAAAAGTAACTTTTCCTTTGTGGCCCAATTCAATATTTTTAAAATGGTCCAATTTACATATGGGCAAGAAGCTGATTTTTAGGGATTTCTTCAGTATGGAAGCCAGAGATTCTATTAAAACATAAAACTGCATTCTCACTAAGGGCCAAATTTTTAGTCTCACTCCAACCTCTAAATCTGCATGAAACTATTTGTATTTACAAAATGGATAGCTGGGCATTCAGCTTCACAGTTTGCATACAAAACATCAGAGGCCTGTGCTGAAAGTTTGCACCAAAGTGTATCCTTATAGTCAGTAGTGGCTGTTGCCCAACATAAGTGGAGGATCTGCAGGTAGCAATCTGCAACCCCTTTCCATCTGCAAGCTAATATCTTCCAAGTGAAAAACGGGCACACTGTAGTCAGGGGGTGTCACCATGAAGCGTTTCAGTGGAGGATAAGGGAGTTGGTGGAGAAGTGGGAAGCAAAAAGTGCATCCTCCCCCCTCCGAAAAATGAAGGACTGGGACACTTTTACATAAAGGGCCCAGTGGAAGAACACAGTTTTTTATCCCTTTGTGACCATTTTGCTGTTCTTTCCTACACCACACACCCATCAGCATCAAGCTCCAACACTATGTTGGAGAACGCACCTTTTCCCCCAACACACAGGAACAAAACCAGGAACAAAAGCTGAAAAAAGCATAGTCTGCTTCCACATGGCTGAACTGATGTAGTGCCACAAAAGCCTATATTCCTGATCTGTGCCTCCTCCTTTGGTGCTTTCCATCTAATGTACTGCTGAGCCAGAAGTCCTTGGTGCAAGTCAGTTGTTCTGCAGTCTTTGGGTTCGAGCAGACCAAGACTCACCAGAAGTCCCTCAGAGGAACCAGGTGAGCCACTGTTTTCTTACAAAGGTAGGCTCCAAAGAGGGGAGCTAGGACAACAACTGGGGCATGCATAGCGTGTGTATATACAGCTAAACAAATTCAGACATGTTCTATATGTATGGTAGCTAAGAACTCTCGACAATGACAAGGACAAGTTCTTCAGAAAGAGACTAACAAAGAACTTGGCTTCATGACTGAAAAGAGCCAGGCCGCCCTGGAAAGAGAGATTTTTTGGGAGAATGGAGAAAGGAGCTCTCCTCTGAAAAGAAACAAATGGAGGCAGACAAGGACTGTAAGGTTATCACAACTAAGTTTTCCTCTTTGTCATTAGGAATTCTAACCAACTGTAGTAAGGTTCTCTGCAGAACTTGCCTACATGAGAATAAGGCAGATGTTGTTCTGTATTTCAGTCCTTGTTTTTACCAGTATTTTCTCCTTTTTGTTTACAAGACACCCCTGAGGGTTTTTTTTTTGAGCTTTCCATCTAACAATACACATACTGCATAGAGGTATAATCCTTACAGATTCATTGGAGAACCAAGAGGGCTAAATCTCTCAAGCATTCTAATAGAATCGCTATATAGCGCATACTGTTTGCATTACATTGGAAAAACTATTTGAAAAGAGGTTCACAAGAGCGAGAAGCTGCTTCCAGAGATTCCTGAATGGCAACCACCTTCCTGTCTCCCTGTAGCAGGAAGCTGGGACATAACGGGAGGGGAAAAGAAAGGGGAAGAAATGCAGCTACAGCCACTTTGGGAGCAGAGCTTCCACTGGTTCTGGAGCAACTAGGTATAGGTGGGGGTGGATGAGTGGTGATCCTGGGGTGTTGAGGCAGACAGGGTACTGGGGTGGCCTGCAGGGTCAGGAGTGTGCGGTGGATAGCCTGGCACAGCTGGGAGGTGGGGAGAGCAGAAGGCCTGCAGCAGCTGGAGGATTAGTGATGGGAGCTTGTTTCAGGTGGCCTGGGAGGAGCCTAGGGCTACAATTAGCTTCCTTCGCTTGGTGCTGCCAGCTGCTGAAGAAGCAACAAGAGAGATCTCCTAAGCTGCCTGCAAAGTATGCATCACAGAGTCCACTAGTGGCTAGGAGAACTGCAGGCAGCCCTGTAAGGCAGCAACAATACTTTAAGTCCCAATTCCTCACCTCAGACAGCTTCCCAAAACTCAGGCTCCAAACAATGCAGGCCGCTCTCACCCCCAGGTTCCCCTAGATGCTAGATATTTTCCCCCAGTCCCAGCACATCCTAGCTAAACCCGTTCCAGGGCTCCCCAAAGACTCCCCAACTTCTGATGTTCCCAAACTCTGCTTCCCTTCTCACCAGAGCCCAACTCTCTCTGCTGCCCATTCTGCCTCCCTGTGTCACCAGTTACGTATAGAGCACAGCTTGTGAGCCAAGGCAGGCAAGGCTGGCATATCATTCAGAAAACAAAAGCAGCAGACAACTCTAAAAGATTTCATTAAACTTATGGTTGCACAGCTCAGAACAGTTATTCTGTATAAGGATCAAAAGTTGTCTATGTCCAAGATAGAGAAAGCGAGAGAGGGGGAGGAGTGAGTGAGTGAGCGAGCGTGTGTGTGTGTGAGAGAGAGAGAGGGGGGTTTGGGATTTGTGAGGAATCTGGTTAACTATAGGAATACAAAAAATGTGAGGAAAACAGCAAAATTTCAAAAAGGGTGTACTTTTAAATGTCTGCTCTGCAAAAGACAGTAAATATTTCATTTGACACAGAAATTCAGTTGTCCTATAAAAAGTTATTGTGCCAAGTCTGGAGTCTAAATTCAGTCATTAAAGTGTGAAATAAAGACATTTTTGGTCCTGTTTAAATACAAACTTTAACTATGGAGTCACCAACCACCACCTCCATAACACAAGACTAGGGTGGGGAGCAAAAAGTGAATTTCAGCTAGTGCTGTCTCATGAAGCACTAATTCATTTTAAACTGTGCTGTATTACCCTATATTTTACACCTGTCAGATATGTGTTTCATGATGGAATTAATTTGTACATACCCAGTAACGCTACTCTTTGCAACAAAGGAATGTGTGTGGTAAAACTGAATTCACATGATGGTGTGGGTGTTCATGAGGGAATACATTGTTAATGGAAGCCAAGATGCAACTATTCCATGCATAAATCTTTACAAGAAATTCTTCAGTTCTTCACTAAGTACTCTGATCAGATTACACTCCTTCCATAGCTTCTTTAAAGCTGTCATCAGAACAAGTGACTCCAAATTTTACATTACAGATTAAATGATGACAAACACCTGCTTTCAATTTTTAAGGACCCCAAACTTTTCAACTGTAATTTTCCTGCCCACAAATCTTCAAAACCTAAATTTTAAAATAAAAAGTTTAATTTTAACATTTTCAATTCCCCACCCCACCCCGACAGAATTTCTCTTGGTGGTGCTTTGCTGCTGCAGGCTGTAACATTCAACCGCAGTACCCAGGCTATTGACAGGGACAGTCTCCCCCTCACAGACAATCTTAGTCAAGAGGTGAGACTAGTTTTGAACTGCCAAAATTTGATTTTAAAACGTTGTTAAGGTGGCTTAATTTTGAAGGAAGCCAACCTTATTTCAGGTTCCATGTATGGAAAGGGCATGAACACATGTGAGAGTGTAACATTAAGTACAGACCCAAATATGCTTTTTTGATAGAGTAGGATTTTTGACCATGATTAGAGTAATTGCATTCTGCCTTCCTAAAGTCCCAACCAAGTTTCAAATGGAAGCAGTATTCTTCCTTTCTTCCTCTAAACTGCCGTGCAAGACAGCTCTACCCATACTACCCGAAGCTGTAATCTTTTCAGATTTCACAAGGTAAAATAAGGTCAGTACTTCAGTGAAAGACCTGGAAGGAAAATCGAGATAGTACAGGAAATCAGTCAGTAAGTGGCAGTTTTCCTTCCATGTCTGTAATGACTTTATCCTACCACTGTACTAGGGAACACTAACTTTCAGATGAGAAACAACCAACCTTGTGACCATTTAGGATCACTGAATATTCCATGGGACTTCTCACAAGAGTGGGAATGTTTGGTAAAGCTGATATGAACAGTTTTTCATTAACATTTGTGTTTAATTTTCTTCACCAATACTACAGTAATGGGTGTATTAAAAAGGTTTAGAAATGGACTTTAGTCCTGGTCAAATTCTAGTATGTATTATGATGTTCTACTGACCTAAAATCTCCCTGCATTTTCAGTTGTACACCATAGTCTTCATTTCCTGCCTTTAAACTAGAGTGTAATAAATGCTGGATATTGCTAATCAGTTGTCATGTTCTGCTCACAAAGAGACTGCATTTCAGTAGCGAGTGGAGGAACTATATATCAGGGTTAAGCAATTATACTGGGTCAATTAGAGGACCAAAAGGAGGTAAGGTTGGGAAAATATTACACGACTTTTTTGGGGGGCAGGCTCGAATGGTCTTGGGGGGGTTGTGACTATGTCTTAGAGCTATGCCCCTGGCTTTGAATGCCAGAGTTCCTGGATTCAAATCCGAGGGATGCTTTGGCAGCTGGGATACATCTAATTCTCCTTTAATTGTGGTTTGTGTTATGCAGTAGATCAGATTAGATGATCAAAACGTACCTGTCTTGCCTCAAAAAAAAAAAATCTATGAAAAGTCTAGAAATCAGTTTGTAAATTGCACTTAAAAATTAGGATAGGCACAAAAAATTAAATACAAAAAGTTATTACAGTTTCTACCAATGTATGGTGAAATCCCCAAACTTCCATTTCAGCCTCATAATTGTTTCAAGTGAAGTCTTCATCTTAATTTTTTGTGAATGTTTAAGCAAAATCAATACAGCCATTTTGAGGTATTTAAGTGTGAAAGACACACACTTTCCCCTGATGTTTCAACTGAAATTTTTGCCAAAGCATAAATAAAGCCCAGCAGACACCTAAAAACCACACTTCAAACAAAGTATACTTCATAGTCCTCACTACAGAACACTGCTGTTTTAAGAAAAATCAGTTCTTTCAACAGCCTAACCTGTGCACTCTATAGAACGTATTTGATGCGTCTCCTCCTAACTCCCTAAATTAAAGATGTGCTGTGATATTTGTTCCTTCTCTTCCCTTATACCTTTTAAAAAAAAGGATGGGGGTGTGTGGGGAAATTAATGGTATTTTAATGCCAGGTTTTGAATTTAAGTGCTTGAGATATCAAGCACTTAAAACCTAGAAAATCCTAAAAATTAAGGATGTGATTTTTAAAAGCATTTAAGTAACTTAGAAGAAAAGCCCAATTGTGCTCCTCAGTCACCTAGACACTTTTGAAAATTCCAACCTACAATTTCTATTATATTATCTGGATATGATGCATGTACTGTACCTACATTTTGGCTCTGATTTCCTTGGAAAATTAAAGCCTTAACATGTTATTTAGGATCTAAGTTACACTATAAAAATGAGCTAATTTTGTGGCAGAAATCTTCATTTCTGGAACTTCTTGACTTTGATGTGTTTATTTCTCAGTCTTAACACTGAATCAATGCTCTTTTTCTTTCACATTTAATGTTTTACTCCTTTGCTTGCCATTGGTGAAGTTTTACTAATTTTGTTGCTTTGCTTTACTTTGTGTCCACAAAAATTTGATTCATAGGGAGGTATTTCCCTTGACTTCTTGACTGCTCCAATTTTTTACACATATAATCTATAGTTTGCAATGACTCAGGTGTGAAGATATCAATATGTTTGGCTGGTTATTCATTTGGATGGTGTGTATATATAAGATCTTTAAAAATAAATTTCAATGCCAGAGATGACAAGTGGAAGAAAAAGGTGACAAACCAGAAAATATTTTGTTCTAATTATTCACATAAATTTTACTAGTCTTAGAAAAAAGCAGTTTAAGCATGAGAAATTAAACTGCACAAAAAATTACTCGATTTCATTCTTTCATAGATAGCAGACTTTTTTCTGGAAGGAGTTGTAAGAACGCTCTCACTGCAGGGAGTATGTTCATTTTAATGTAACAGTAAGACCTCTATTTGATATACAGTTTTAAAATCATTATGCAAAGATCAATTTTTAAATCATACAGTCATAAACCAAAACCGAAGAGATGTGGCTGACTATTTAGGCAGGCATTCCTAGCAATCAGGACTGAATACACCCGACACCATAGAATTTAAAACAATAAAAAGCAAAATAAAGCTATGAAACATCAAATTAGTGGTAGAATGATGATCAATAGTTATTAGGAATAAAGGACTGTGGATACCACTCTGAATGGCTCATAAGTCCTTTTGAATTTTGAAGGGGGGTGTGTGTGTGTGTGTGTGTAACAGCCATTTCATGGTATAGGAACTCTACACTACAGTTTAGGACAGGAACTGAATACTGCATCCAGTTAAAACTCGACAAGTTCTGTCAAAACAGCAATTCCTCTTCACTTCTCTCCTTCGCGCTGCTACCTGCACCTTGTGATCTGCACACTACAATCACACTGATTAAAATACTATCAAATTTTTAAATATTGACAGATACACATTGACTCAGAAAGTGAGGTTCAAATAATGCCTCACTCATTCCACTTAATCAGAACTGTAAATTGCTGCACTAAAATGTACAGAGACAAATTATTAAAAAATTATGCTTGAACAAAAAGCAACGAGGAAACCTGTGTAAAGCATATCAATAAAAGCTACTATTCAATATGGTATCAGAGTAGCAGCCGTGTTAGTCTGTATTCGCAAAAAGAAAAGGAATACTTGTGGCAACTTAGAGACTAACCAATTTATTTGAGCATAAGCTTTCGTGAGCTACAGCGCAAGCTCCAGCCCGAGTGGCAACTTCAAAGCACTGTCTACACAGCTATTTTTAGCGTGGTAGTGGGAGCCCAAGTCTGTTGGCCTAGGCTGGCAGTCTCACTGCCGTGGGCTGTGTAGACATACTGTTAGAGCCCCCGGCACTCATCACTTGAAAAATTCCCACTTGCTACTTGTAAATGGTGTTTTTTCAAGCCCTGCTAGCAAAAGTTATGCAGCTTCTTTCTTCAAACAAAGTGATCTTGATAATCACAAACAAGTAAACTGTGACAAGATGGCAGATGTTTGTATAGTGGGTCCTGCGGTTTTCTTGGGGGGGGGGGGGGGGAGCTAAGACGCCACCCTTTGCCCCTGGGCGCTGAAGGCCCTGCTAGTGGCCCGGGAAGGTGGCAGAGGAGGGAAGCAGGGGAGTGGTCTGGGTTTGCTCCTTTCTCTGAGTCCCAGCCCCTCTCAACCCCTGCGGGTTTCTTACCCTCTTCCCCCTTGGGTGGGGTTACCCTCAGTCCTTAGACACTGGGGCAGGGCAGGGTCTCCCCTACTTTGGTTCTCTGGTCTTTCAGCTCTCATAACACACCTCCAAGCTCCAGTCCTCTCTCCTTCCTGAAGCAGGGGGTTTTATTAGGCTCCTGACTGGGCCTTAATTGACTACAGGTGCTCCAATTAACCTGTAGCAACCTTCCCTAGTCTTCAGGGAACCACGCCTTAATTAGCCTGGGGCTTATATATTTCCCCTCGACCACTCTACCACTGCTCCCTGGCCCTCCTGTATCACAAAACAAACTAAAAATCAATTTGAACCACTGGAAAGTACATGTGCTGTAGCCCTTTATCCTTCCCTACTCCATCTCCTTCCTGAAGTCTGTTACCCTCTTTCATAGTATCGTGTCTAAAATTATGTCTTCTGCACACTAAAAAAAGTGTGATCTGTAAAATTCACCTTCAGTGCAGTTTCACTGGTGGTAGCAAGAGTGTGATTATTGTAAGTTATCAGGGACAGAATTTAGGTGTTTTTTGCCACTGTGTTAACCCGAGTCCCCAAAACATTAGGGCTTTAACTATGACTGCCACTAGAGGTGCTACACTACTTGATAACAGTGGCGAACTGCTGGCCCTATTCTTGTTTAGTGTGTTAATTTTTTAGGATAGGGAACTTGCCATTCTATTTGTGCTACTTCTCCAACAAACCTAGCCAAGAGTGCACCTTCTTCAAGGGAGAACTCAGAGGATAGGAAGTTTTATTATGAGAATAGCTGATTACAAAAAAACAGAGTAAACCATCCAAGACAGATAGAGACAACTTTTTTTCTACATAATGTTTGAAAGGAAAGGTCTGTGCAACAAAAGCCAACCACTTGGAGTAAGTTCAATACTTGATATCATCTGGGCAACATCTTGGATTCCTTTTACAACTTAGTACTATACAGATTTCTACCTATTCATCAAAAAAATGATTTCAGAATGCAGTAGGTTACTACTATGAAAATGAATGGAAGCATATTTAATCCCATTACATTGACCTTTCTATGTTTTAATGGAAAGGTGCGCAAACTGCTCTGTTCTATTGTGAGGAACAACGTAACCTAAAGAAGGAGGCTTAAGGGTAAAATTCTAGCCCCACTGAAGTCAATGGCAATCTCTCATTTACTTAATATGGTCAGGATTTCATCCAGCGTCCCAATTTAGGGGAGTAATTTCATTTATAAAGTGGTGAGGAAACTTCCCCTGCTCTACTCCCAAACAAATATTTCCAAACTATTTATTGAGGGATTTGCAAAAATTATAGGGGCAGGGATATTCTTGGTGGCTAAAAACATTAAATGCAATCTGCTAAACAGGGTGGATAAAAAAAATCAATATTTTTTTTTTAAAAAAATCTGATTTTATTTAAATTAGATTTTTTGATAAATTGCTTTTTGAGGAAAAAACCTACCTAAAGATTGTTTTAATTAAGATATCTTTGAGCTATAATGTATCTCACCATGGAATAGGGATTATAAATTCTAATTCTACAGTATGAAACAATATATTCATGTAATGTTTAAGAAAAGTTTTGTAAAGGAGTTCCAACAGTTCATGGATTAGGGACCCAATCTGATGGGGTTCCAGTATAGATTATTTACATTAATCTTTCTATCTACCCAATGGGACTCAGTGCTCAGTCTAGACGATACCATCAGAGATGCTTAGTTTTGCAGTTCTCAGAGTGTGGATTTGTGTCTCCAGAGACAACATGCTTGTTAACAGCAAAAACGTAAGACAGACAGGTGAGAAATAACAGACCTCAACCCTATTGTCCCTCTGCAAAATCTGTGTACACGGAGTCAATCCCTTACCTCTCTCTAAAAGTGCAAAGTTTCAAAAAGTTCAGTGAATAGAAGATGGTTGCAGGCGGAATAGATCTGGACAAGGAGAAGAAGTTTGGAGATAAATGTGAGAAGGGAGGGACAGGCAGTAGAAACAAATGTGAAACTGTTTGAGCAGCACGTTCCAGAAGTCTTGAGGTCTTTCTGAGCGTAGCCTTCATTGATTTGAGATCTACCATACCATTCTCTCCCTAGAAGGGATAGCCTATAATGGCAGCAGGCTGTAAAAGAGACTCAATTTGGGAATAAGAACCATTCAAGAAATATATATCTGCTGACGATGTTTTAAAGAAAGTCACACCAGTGAACTGGTAGAAGTCACTTAAGCACTTGGATAGAGACTGTTGAAGTGAATCTCACTTTTAACAGCAGTAGCTTCTTCTGCCGATGTAGAAAGAATATTTTCTTCCTTTGGACAAATTCATTCCAAATTGAGAAATCATTTGGGACCTGAAAAAGCAGGAAAGCTTGTTTTTCTTTTCCAGATTATGAACAAACAGGAAAATGAAGGTGAAGACGACTGCTTCAGTTAGCTGCAGAAGACAATATTATAAGTTTCTCATGTTGACCTGGCTGACATAGTCGATTTAATTTTTGTTTTTTTAAATATTTCATTTAACTATTTTAGTTAAAAACAATGTAAACAAAAACAAACCTGATTTTAAAAAACTTCAGTGTTTAACTAAATTCAAAAATTCATATGCTTGTTTTGTTAAATTATTATATGTTTGCTGTTGAAGAAAAAAATCCAGAATACATAACATTGTTGTTTTAGTTAAATAAAACAATTTAAATGTCTGTCTGGGGATGTTCTCCTCCTAATACAGCCTGACAAGAAAATCCTCTGAATATTAATGATTAACCTGTTGAATTGGAGATAATCATTGGGAGGTGAACTTCATAAATATCTGCTTCAATTACCGTTGGTAAATGAAATAACCAAACCATCATTCATTTTGTGATATAGCTGTAAAACTAATCTGAAAAGTTTTCAAAATAAATCACTTTAAAAATGTATAGTGTGCACCTTCTAAAAATGAAACCTACATCTATCTCTGAGTTGTGAAGAATATGTATTAAGGTTCTAACAACCAACAAAAATGCACTTTTATGTAGAAATCTATGATTACATCGAGTCTTCCTGACTAGTGATTTAAATCATGATTGAAATCAATTTGATTTCAATCAAATCCACCCTGCTGCTAAAGAGATTCTCTTCTCTTTCCAGATTTAGGCCCTGATTCCACAAACAGTTACACATACAAGTAAAAAGAAAAAGGAGTACTTGTGGCACCTTAGAGACTAACAAATTTATTTGAGCATAAGCCTTTGTGAGCTACAGTCACTTCATCGGATGCATTCAGTTACCCATTCAACTCAATTCTACTGTCACCCAAGTGGACTAACTGGGGAAAGAAACCAGGATTCCACTCCCTCTGTGAAAAGGAAATGTGAAGTTGCCTTATGTAAACTAGCCACTTCGGGTATTCTGCAACAACTTGTAAACACATTTCTATGAAGCACATTTAATCAGTTTATAACATTGACCGTGGGCTCCAAAACAATAAAAGACTTTCACTCTTCAGATCTAATTCAAGTATCACACATAATGCACACCAAACAAAAGGAAAGACGCCTCCAAACTCACACTCAGGTTACTACTATATATCACCACAAAATAAAGATTCTGATCCCACTGACTGGAAGAAAAAACTCACTTAATTTCATACAATCAGGAATCATTCAGCAGACCAGCAACTGTTTGAGGTGAATCCTTTTGTTAATCACTCTTTTTTCAAGCCATTAGTAAAATAAAAGATTCTGTTTCCACAGATCTTCCATTAACAATCATGTCAGTTCCTTAACCAGGTAAAGAGACGTCTAATACATATGGACTACTGCATTCAAATATAAAACAGGGCTACAGTTCCAGCTTTTAAGAAATTATAGTTAAAAATACAGCCCCATCAATTAAAAGTAATGAGTTTGCATCAGACTTCAGATTACCATAACTTAATCAGATATGTAAAAAGCCTGAAATCCATTTTACATTGGTGTAATATGAAGGTATAGGAAACCAGCTCCTTTGGACTTTGCATCTGTAATCCAACGATACTTTGCCTGGCAGAGTGGCTCTCGTTTTTAAACTAAACAGAGCAAATTGACAGGAGACTTTCCAGCATCTATGGACAGCAATGCCACACTCAAAACTTTGGTTTCCAAAAACATACAAATTAAGTATGTCGCAGGCAAGAGAGGTAGGGGAACAAATATTTTTCTTATCAGCAGATCCATTTGAGTCTTGTTAAACAATATTAGGAGATAAATTTCAGTACAGGTTTGTGAATATTCTTCTGTCTGAGCCTGATTTTTTTTAGCAAATAGCACTGTACCGGAAATTAATTATAATTAATTAAGAACCTTATGACACTTCACATTTTAGTGCCCAACCCAACGAAGCTTGGTAAAATTTAACTGAGGTCATGTAGGGGCAATTTTGCCAGCCTATCAAGTAAGAAGTCTCCACTTACAGGGCTCTAAAGTATCTGTTAAACAGAACTACAATTCAGACTCTGAAGAGCATACCTTACATACCTTACACACACACATTCTGAATAATAGTAGGCACGGCATTGGATGTATGAATGACAATGGTCAAAGAGTTCTTGAGCTCTGTGCCAGTCAAGGCCTATCGGTGACTAACACCTTCTTTGCTGGTAACATCAGAAGAACATCATTGTGGAGACACCCAAGGTTCAAGCACTGGTATCAGCTGAACTTGGTATTGACAAGACATACATATTTGAAAGATCTTGCATACATGATCCTTCCAAAGCGTAGTGCCCATCTTTAAAAAAGGGAAGGAGGAGGATCCGGGGAACTACAGGCCAGTCAGCCTCACCTCAGTCCCCAGAAAAATCATGGAGCAGGTCCTCAAGGAATCAATTCTGAAGCACTTAGAGGAGAGGAAAGTGATCAGGAACAGTCAGCATGGATTCACCAAAGGAAAGTCATGCCTGACTAATCTAAGTGCTTTCTATGACGAGATAACTGGCTCTGTGGATGAGGGGGAAAGCAGTGGACGTGTTATTCCTTGACTTTAGCAAAGCTTTTGACAAAGTGTCCCACAGTATTCTTGCCAGCAAGTTAAAGAAGTATGGGCTGGATGAATGGACTATAAGGTGGATACAAAGCTGGCTAGATTGTCGGGCTCAATGGGTAGTGATGAATGGCTCCATGTCTAGTTGGTAGCCGGTATCAAGTGGAGTGCCCCAAGGGTCGGTCCTGGAGCTGGTTTTGTTCAATATGTTCATTAATGCACCCTCAGCAAGTTTACAGATGACACTAAACTGGGAGGAGTGGTAGATACGCTGGAGGGCAGGGACAGGATATAGAGGGACCTAGACAAATTAGAGGATTGGGCCAAAAGAAATCTGATGAGGTTCAACAAGGACAAGTGCAGAGTCCTGCACTTAGGATGGAAGAATCCCATGCATTGCTACAGACTAGGGATTGAATGGCTAGGCAGCAGTTCTGCAGAAAAGGACCTAGGGTTACGGTGGACGAGAAGCTGGATATAAGTCAACAGTGTGCCCTTGTTGTCAAGAAGGCCAACGGCATTTTGGGCTGTATAAGTAGGAGCACTGCCAGCAGATCGAGGGACATGATCGTTCCCCTCTATTCGACATTGGTGAGGCCTCATCTGGAGTACTGTGTCCAGTTTTGGGCCCCACACTACAAGAAGGAACTGGAAAAACTGGAAAGCATCCAGCGGACGGCAACAAAAATGATGAGAGGACTGGAACACATGACTTATGAGGAGAGGCTGAGGGAACTGGGATTGTTTAGTCTGCAGAAGAGAAGAGTGAGGGGGGATTTGATAGCTGCTTTCAACTTCCTGAAAGGGGGTTCCAAAGAGGATGGAGCTCGGCTGTTCTCCATGGTGGCAGATGACAGAACAAGGAGTAATGGTCTCAAGTTGCAGTGGGGGAGATTTAGGTTGGATATTAGGAAAAACTTTTTCACTAGGAGTGTGGTGAAGCACTGGAATGCGTTACCTAGGGAGGTGGTGGAATCTCCTTCCTTCGAGATTTTTAAGGTCAGGCTTGATAAAGCCCTGGCTGGGATGATTTAGTTGGGGATTGGTCCTGCTTTGAGCAGGGGGTTGGACTAAATGACCTCCTGAGGTCCCTTCCAACCCTGATATTCTATGATTCTATGAAAACGCAGACTGTAACACAGACCACTCATTTGCTAAAAAGTGAAATTTCAAGCTAAGAAGATCGACCATAATAAAACTGCACACAACCTTGTATTCACTTGAGCCAAATCAATGATCCTGTCAAGAAACGGCTTTTTAATGAAGTACCAACAAAGACAGCTGGAACGAATGAAACTGCTTCAGATGCATGGGAAGTCCTGGAGACAAGTACATACAATGCAGCAATCAAGAGTTTTGGAAAGAGTACTAAGAAAAATGTCGACTGGTTTGTAGACCATTCTGAGATACTGCTGCCACTCATTGAGAGGAAAAGATCTGCCCTGATCACCTATAAGTCTACTCCTACTACTGATTCACTCAGCAACCTAAGAGAAGCTTGTAAGGCAGTTCAAATAGCTTCCAGGAGGTGTGCTCAAGAATTTTGGCTGTGACAGTATCCAAAGGTGGCTGATGCAAGTGACAGATGGTTGTATGAGGGCATCAGAAAGGCCATTTTGCTGATAAAGTACAAGACAGCTCCACTGAAAGATCTGGATGGCAATATCGTAACTGATAAAAGGAAGCAACTTGCGAGATAGATTGAGCACTATGGAACGATATACTCAAGGGAGTCTGTATTAGACTGTGTGTTAGACGAATTGCCTGGGTTTGAAGTTATAACTCCACTGGATGCCAAAGCTACACTAGAGGAACTTGAACAAAGCATCAAAAAGATTCCAAACAGCAAAGTTTCAGGATCTGACTGTTCACCTGCTGAAATCTACAAATGTGCAAACAAAGACTTGCTGCAAAGATTGCACGAGGTATTGCTACTCAGTTGGAAGGAAGAAACTGTTCCCCAAGTTTTTAAGAATAGTCATTTTATCCAACTCTATACAAACAAAGGAGACAGAAGTGACTGTAATAACCACAGAGGTATATCTCTTCTTAACATTGTGGGGAAAAATCTTAAGCTGTATTCTTTTACCTAGACTTCAAACTTTAGCTGAGAGAATATATCCTGAGAGCCAGTGTGGCTTCCGCTCAGGAAGGTCCACAACAGACATGGTCTCCTCTGAAAGACAACTTCTGGAAAAGTGCGGAGAAAAGCATATTCCATGGTACATGGCTTTTATAGATTTAACAAAAGCCTTTGACACGGTTAGTTGGTCAAGGCTTTACATTGTTCTGAAGAAGCTTGGTTGTCCACCTACATTGCTAAACCTTGTGAAATCCTTACACAATGGCATGAAGGCAACTGTAACGTATGAAAACCAGGAGTCAGACTCATTTAACATTAACAATGGAGTGAAGCAGGGTTGTGTACTGGCTCCTATATTGTTTAATATTTACTTCTTATTCCTGCTTGAACATGTGTTCCATGTTGCTCGAGAGGGTGTCTATCTTAGCACTAGACATGATGGAGGTTTGTTTAAAATTGCAAGGTTCAGATCTAAGACGAAGGTGAAGGAGATCATCATAAGGGACCTGTTGTTTGAAGACGATGCAGCCCTTTTGGCTCACAGTACTGATGGCTTACAACATCTTAATACCAAGTTCTCCGATTCACGCAAAATCTTTGGACTAGCAATAAGCTTGAAGACTGTTACCATGCACCCAGGCTCTTCAGAACCAGTTCCAGATATCCACTTTAGATGGTATTTGTCTGGATGTTATTGACCAATTTTGCTACCTTGGCTCTACTGTTACCAGCAATGGAGATCTTGATGCTGAGCTCACTAGTAGAATCAGCAAAGCAGCCGGGAACTTTGGTCATTTGCAAGACAGAGCCTAGAACAATAACAAATTGTCAACTAAAGTGAAAATCCATATCTAAGAGACGTGTGTCTTATCCACTCTTCTATATTGCTCAGAAACATGGATGACTTATGCCAAACATACCAAAAGACTAAATAGCTTTCATATCAGATGCTTGCGTAAAATTCTTCGAATAAGATGGCAAGACAGGGTGACAAAAGTGGAAGTGTTAAAATCTGCTGATGTGTCATTCATGGGAACTTTGACTAGTAAGAAAAAAAAAAACTCAGGTGGCTTGGCCATCTCAAGTGAACGCAGGATTACAGGATCCTGAAGAGTGTGCTCTACTCTGAAGCACGTGAAGGGTCTAGAAAGAGAGGCAGACTACTGCACAGATTTCGGGATGCTTGTCAAGATGATTTAGTATCCTTTGGAATCTCTGTGGATGATTGGGAAAGGAGTGCAGAATGCTGCTCTGGTTCGTGGAGTCAACTTGTAGATGGATTGAGGCATTGCAAGGTGAACTGAATCAAGCTTTGTGATGACCAGCATCAGAGGAGGAAAGAATCTGCTGCTTGGATTCATAGCACTGGTAGTGAGTGGGTGTGCCCTACCTGTGGATAGGGCTGTCACTCGCATATCAGACTCAGCAGTCCTCAAAGAACTCATCAGCGCATACACCATGCTCTGAAAAGAGCGATGGTTCCATTGAATCCAGACTTGGAAGAGCATAAAAACACGCCTTACACACACACGGTCTGAATAATAGTAGACAATTTAGTACTTAGAAGTGAGACAACTACATAAATTACGATCACCACCAGCATTCTATGGATAGAATAAACATCTCTCCTACATTTGCACAGTTTAAATCACTATACTATCAAGCAATTAGGCAATTAGCAAATATCTGTTTAGAGCACTCATCTCCACTAGCAGAGGTTGGAAAACTTTCATCCCTCATAGTAAGTCCAGTCTTACTTCTTTGTAATACTTAAAGCCTGTTTATTTGACAATTGCTGCACCTGGATAACTGCACCAAAATATTAATACTGTGCAGAATGGTCTCTCTTGAATATTCAGGTTTCTCCTTCTTTTACAAGGTCTCCAAATAGCAACGTCTCCCAAAGCTGATGTTTTGGAGTCAAGAAAATTTGAGTACGAGTTTTCAAAGGCCTTAATTAGAATCATAGAATAACAGAGTTGGAAGGGACCTCTGGAGGCCATCTAGTCCAACCCCCTGCCCAGAGCAGGACCAATCCCAACTAAATCATCCCAGCCAGGGCTTTGTCAAGCCTGACCTTAAAAACTTCTAAGGAAGGGGATTCCACCACCTCCCTAGGTAATGCATTCCAGTGTTTCACCACCCTCCTAGTGAAAAAGTTTTTCCTAATATCCAACCTAAATCTCCCCCACTGCAACTTGAGACCAATACTCCTTGTCCTGTCTTCTGCTATCACTGAGAATAATCTAGATCCATCCTCTTTGGATCCACCTTTCAGGTAGTTAAAAGCAGCTATCAAATCCCCCCTCATTCTTCTCTTCCGTAGACTAAACAATCCCAGTTTCCTCAGCCTCTCCTCATAAGTCATGTGTTCCAGACCCCTAATCATTTTTGTTGCCCTTCGCTGGACTCTCTCCAATTTATCCACATCCTTCTTGTAGTGTGGGGCCCAAAACTGGACAAAGTACTCCACATGAGACCTCACCAATATCGAATAGAGGGGAACGATCACGTCCCTCGATCTGCTGGCAATGCCCCTACTTATACACCCCAAAATGCCATTGGCCTTCTTGGCAACAAGGGCACGCTCTTGACTCTGCGGAAAAGGACCTAGGGGTGACAGTGGACGAGAAGCTGGATATGAGTCAGCAGTGTGCCCTTGTTGCCAAGAAGGCCAATGGCATTTTGGGATGTATAAGTAGGGGCATAGCAAGCAGATCAAGGGACGTGATCGTTCCCCTCTATTCGACACTGGTGAGGCCTCATCTGGAGTACTGTGTCCAGTTTTGGGCCCCACACTACAAGAAGGATGTGGATAAACTGGAGAAAGTCCAGCGAAGGGCAACAAAAATGATTAGGGGTCTAGAGCACATGACTTATGAGGAGAGGCTGAGGGAGCTGGGATTGTTTAGTCTGCAGAAGAGAAGAATGAGGGGGGATTTGATAGCTGCTTTCAACTACCTGAAAGAGGGTTCCAAAGAGGATGGCTCTAGACTGTTCTCAATGGTAGCAGATGACAGAACGAGGAGTAATGGTCTCAAGTTGCAATGGGGGAGGTTTAGATTGGATATTAGGAAAAACTTTTTCACTAAGAGGGTGGTGAAACACTGGAATGCGTTACCTAGGGAGGTGGTAGAATCTCCTTCCTTAGAGGTTTTTAAGGTCAGGCTTGACAAAGCCCTGGCTGGGATGATTTAACTGGGAATTGGTCCTGCTTCGAGCAGGGGGTTGGACTAGATGACCTTCTGGGGTCCCTTCCAACCCTGATATTCTATGATTCTATGACTCATATCCAGCTTCTCGTCCACTGTCACCCCTAGGTCCTTCTCTGCAGAACTGCTGCCTAGCCATTCGGTCCCTAGTCTGTAGCAGTGCATTGGATTCTTCCGTCTTAAGCGCAGGACTCTGCACTTGTCCTTGTTGAACCTCATCAGATTTCTTTTGGCCCAATCCTCTAATTTGTCTAGGTCCCTCTGTATCCTATCCCTACACTCCAGCGTATCTACCACTCCTCCCAGTTTAGTATCATCCGCAAACTTGCTGAGGGTACAATCCACACCATCCTCCAGATCATTAATGAACATATTGAACAAAACCGGCCCCAGGACCGACCCTTGGGGCACTCCGCTAGATACCGGCTGCCAACTAGACATGGAGCCATTGATCACTACCCGTTGAGCCCGACAATCTAGCCAACTTTCTACCCACCTTGTAGTGCATCCATCCAGCCCACACTTCTTTAACTTGCTGACAAGAATACTGTGGGAGACCATGTCAAAAGCTTTGCTAAAGTTGAGGAATAACACGTCCACTGCTTTCTCTTCATCCACAGAACCAGTTATCTCATCATAGAAGGCAATTAGATTAGTCAGGCATGACTTTCCCTTGGTGAATCCATGCTGACTGTTCCTGATCACTTTCCTCTCGTCTAAGTGCTTCAGAATTGATTCCTTGAGGACATGCTCCATGATTTTTCCGGGGACTGAGGTGAGGCTGACCGGCCTGTAGTTCCCAGGATCCTCCTTCTTCCCTTTTTTAAAGATTGGCACTACATTAGCCTTTTTCCAGTCTTCCAGGACTTCCCCCGATCGCCACGAGTTTTCAAAGATAATGGCCAATGGCTCTGCAATCACATCCGCTAATTCCTTTAGCACTCTCGGATGCAACGCATCCGGCCCCATGGACTTGTGCATGTCCAGTTTTTCTAAATAGTCCCGAACCACTTCTTCCTTCACAGAGGGCTGGCCACCTCCTCCCCATGCTGTGCTGCCCCGTGCAGTAGTCTGGGAGCTGACCTTGTTCGTGAAGACAGAGGCAACAAAAGCACTGAGTACATTAGCTTTTTCCACATCCTCTGTCACTAGGTTGCCTCCCTCATTCAGTAAGGGGCCCACACTTTCCTTGACTTTCTTCTTATTGCCAACGTACCTGAAGAAACCCTTCTTGTTACTCTTAACATCCCTCGCTAGCTGCAACTCCAGGTGTGATTTAGCCTTCCTGATTTCATTCCTACATGCCCGAGCAATATTTATATACTCATCCCTGGTCATTTGTCCGATCTTCCACTTCTTGTAAGCCTCTTTTTTGTGTTTAAGATCAGCAAGGATTTCACTGTTAAGCCAAGCTGGTCGCCTGCCATATTTACTATTCTTTCTACACATCGGGATGGTTTGTCCCGGTAACTGCAATAAGGATTCTTTAAAATACAGCCAGCTCTCCTGGACTCCTTTCCCCCTCATGTTATTCTCCCAGGGGATCTTGCCCATCAGTTCCCTGAGAGAGTCAAAGTCTGCTTTTCTGAAGTCCAGGGTCCGTATTCTGCTGCTTTCCTTTCTTTCTTGTGTCAGGATCCTGAACTCGACCATCTCATGGTCACTGCCTCCCAGGTTTCCATCCACTTTTGCTTCCCCTACTAATTCTTCCTGGTTTGTGAGTAGCAGGTCAAGAAGAGCTCTGCCCCTAGTTGGTTCCTCCAGCACTTGCACCAGGAAATTGTCCCCTACACTTTCCAAAAACTTCCTGGATTGTCTGTGCACCGCTGTATTGCTCTCCCAGCAGATATCAGGATGATTGAAGTCTCCCATGAGAACCAGGGCCTGCGATCTGGTAGCTTCTGCGAGTTGCCGGAAGAAAGCCTCGTCCACCTCATCCCCCTGGTCCGGTGGTCTATAGCAGACTCCCACCATGACATCACCCTTGTTGCTCACGCTTCTAAACTTAATTCAGAGACTCTCAGGTTTTTCTGCAGTTTCATACTTGAGCTCTGAGCAGTCATACTGCTCCCTTACATACAGTGCAACTCCCCCACCTCTTCTGGCCTCCCTGTCCTTCCTGAACAGTTTATACCCATCCATGACAGTACTCCAATCATGCGAGTTATCCCACCAAGTCTCTGTTATTCCAATCACATCATAATTCCCTGACTTTACCAGGACCTACAGTTCTCCCTGCTTGTTTGAAGATGCGGAACATAATCTTTAACCTAGATTTTTCCCCCAATTGTTTGTTCAGGCATTTGAGGTAAAAAATATATTAACAAAATAAAAAAATGGATTTTAATGCGTCAAGAAAGTTTCCTTCTTAATTCCACAAGCGTCTCCTTGGTATTTGTGATGACATAGTCCTTTTAGCTCTGCAATTGTCCATACAATCTTCCAGGAAAGACAGGGTAGATGAGACCTGAATTACTAGTACAAAAAGAGAAGCTTAAAAATAGGTTCTCTGTCTCCAAAAAAAATGAAGAAAAAAAAACGTTTCAGGCTCTTGCCATACATTGCACATCAGCAAAAAAAGGAGGAACAATGCCAAAGGGTTTCTTCTTTGTGGGTCAACTTTAAGGGAAGTGGAAGTATTACATCTCTCTTAAAATATAAGCAGTATTCTCGTGCTCAGGTAGGTAATGTCCAAAGGGATGGGGGTGGAGGGGGCACAAGAACATTTTGTTTTTATCCTGACAACAAAATTCTTGGCTCAAGTTATAAATTTCTACTAATAGATGTCAGTTTACATGATGGACAACCCTGACATGCAGTTAGAATTCAAAATAAAGAACATTCTGAGAACTAGAGTTATCAGCAGCAGCAGGATTGATTTATGAGAACAGATTAAAAAAACTAAATATGTGTAACTTGGTGAAGTGACTACCAAAGGGGAACACAAAGACAAAATGCCAATCTACAAATATTTGATGGGTGTGAACACCAAGTGGGATGAAATTAAAAATAGGAAAATTAGGCTATCAGGACAAACCTTCCTGTCACCACTATGATTAGGCTGTAGAACAGACTGACTTGCAAAGGAAGGGGAAGAAACCATATTGCTTGGGATTTTGAAAACTAAACCGAGCAAAACTATAGAAAAATGTATTGTAGGAAGAGTCTTGCATTGGCAAGGGGATGGATTGGATGATCTAACAGAGTCACAGAACTGAGATGGAAGAGACCTATGAATTATTGCTACGTGTAATCAAATATTCATTGCCATATTAATGGAAGAGACCAAATGAAACTTCAAGTTACATATTTATCTAGAGGCCTCCTCCAATAACTTTACTGATTTGCATGGTACCCTTGCTAGTTTGCAATATTCATTAAATAAATCTCCACTCACTGGGTAAAGATATTCTCAATAATTAATCTCTTCAAGCTGTAACACAATCTGGTGGTTCTGATGTTATAATTGACTCCTCAGATGAATCTAGGATATCTGAAGACTTCTAGTGAGGAAATATTGTAGCAAGCAAAAGGTTTTAATCTAGTCCTTCCTGTCACTTGGGCAATGAATTTCATTGATTAGTTAATGAATTGTCAGTGTTCATCACTATCAGGCCTGATCTACACTACAGAGTTAGGTTGAGGTAAGGCAGTTTAGGTAGAGGTAATTATATCAGTGTCTACATTACAGCCTTGTTCCAGCCGATGTAAGCATCTTACTACAGCGGCATAATTCCACCTCCATGAGAGGCGTAGGACTTATATTGGTGTATTTAGGGCAATGCAGTGTCTGTGTAGACACTGCTTAACTTACATTAGCTGTTTGCTGTCATTCTTGTCAATTTCACAGCTACTGCTGGAGCTGTGAAATTGACAAGAAAAGCTGGTAGGTTTCCTGCTGTGAACCTTCTGCTGGGCTCACAGCTGGTGCTGTCACCCAGAGGCAGATGGGGGGGCTCCAGCTCTGAGCCCAGCTACTATCCAGGCTCTCAGCTCCCCTTTGGGAGCCCAGCTGCCCCGAACCCCAAGCTCTCAGCTCCCCGCCGGAGCCAGGCAGCAGAAACAGAGCAGTAGGCATCAGGGCAGCACACAGCCAAGTGATGCAGGCCTGCTGGGGCTGGACAGGCTGCCTCACTTGGTAGGGACAATTAAGGACTCAGAAGTAGGAGGAAGATGAGAGCCCATACTAGGGCAAAGAGAGGATGAAATGTGAGAGTAAAGAGGGGGAGCCAGAGTAACAGATGATCAGAGAGAGGTCCCTGAAACACCAGAGGCTCTGTTTATCCATAATCCAACCCTGATAAGGTCAAGCATTGTTGTTTCAGTTAGTTTTCTGTGGACAGAAAAGCATCCATCATCCTTAATCTTCTCAGTACCATGAGTTTATTTTCTCTCTTATACAGTGCTGCTTTAGATGCTGGCATCTAGGAATCTCTCCTTTCAAACCTTAGAAATCCCTCTCTCTGAGCAACATATTATTTAAAACTTCTGTTACTCAGACTTAATGAGACTGAATCAGATTTCAAAAATGGACAAGGCACAGGATCAAGAAATTAAAGCTTTCCACTGCTGGTCTGCATGGTCTCCTGCCCCACCTCACAGGTGTGTTCACTTACTCCTGTTCTGCCCCCAGCACCGTTGCTAGAGGGAAGAGAGCAGCTTTGCCCATTCCCAGGGTGACTTGCATAGTCTCCTCTCTGCTACCAGGGGCCAACTGTGTCCATTATCCACTCTCCCATGGCACAAGTGCCAAGGTTGTGGTAGGTGGGGAGAGCTGAGAAGAGAAACCCTTCTCTGCCTGTTGCAGGGCAAAGGGGAACAGAGAATACAAGGGATCTTCATGGTCTTCTCCTCATCACCTGGTACCTCTCTCTCAGAGTCTGTCTACACAGCATTTTGGAGTGAGCCTCCAATCCGGGGTCAACAGACCTGGCAATAGCAGGACTCGTGCTTGCACTCTAAAAAAACAGCTGTATAGACTGCACTTAAGTTGCGGCTCGGGATGGAGTTTGGGCTTTGAGGCTTAGGGAGCTGTCTATACTGCTATTATCAGAACACAAGTGCAAGCCCCACTAGCCCCAAAACTATCAACACAGACTAGGAGGCTCGTTCCAAAATGCGTAGTAGACATCCTCAAAGGCCCAGAACATAGCGGAAGGGAAAGGATGCATCTCCCAGTTCCCAAATAAACTACACTTGCTCCCCACTCTTTTGCCCATTTCACCACGGCTCAGGATGTATGGAGACCAAGAGCAGTGCCCCCTATGTTGTGCTTCTTCCACTACAGCTCTGTGTCTGTGTGGGGGATGATCTGAAAGAGCAGATAAACCCTACTCCACAAGTGCCCTTCACAGCCCATACCCCCCATGATGTACGGGGAGAACAGAAATCAAGTGATTCCCCCAGTCTCCAAGGGATCTGCACTGCCTCTCCAACCTGTGCCATTCCCACCATAATTCAGGGGGTGGGAGACCCTGGGGGAGAAGACATGAGTCTCAAGTCTCCTTCCTGAGTCTGTTCTGTCCAGGATGTGTGTGTGTGGGAGTGACCCCAAGTACACACACGAGCCTGACAGCCTCCCTCCCACACGTTCCCACCCAGGTGCGGCCTGAGGGGAGCGAGGGGAACCAGGTGCCTGCTGCTTCCCAGGAGCTCTCCAGAGTAGGTGTTGGCCATCTGAGTAGGGAGTGATGGGGACAAGGTGGAGGCAGATGCCTGTCCATTCTCAGAGGCTCTCCAGGGCATGTGCCCACCCCGGGCAGGGACTGAGGGGAGCAGGAGCTGAGGAGCGTGCAAGGGCCTGCTCCTACATAGGGGCTCTCTGGGGCTGGTGCCCTACCTGGGTCTGAGGTGGGCAGGCCCTGAGGGAGATAGGTGGGGGGGGTAGGTGCCCAGCCCCGGGCGGGGCCTGAGGGGGACAAGGGGGGAAGGGGCAGGTGCCCGGCCCCCACCCCCCAGGCAGGCCCTGAAGGAGACAGGTGGGGGGAGCAGGTGCCCAGCCATGGGCGGGGCCTGAGGGGGACAGGTCGGGGGGGGGGGGGAGGCAGGGGCCCGGGCGGGGCCTGAGGGGGACAGGTCGGGGGAGGGGGAGAGGGAGGCAGGGGCCCGGGCGGGGGGGAGAGGGAGGCAGGTGCCCGGGCGGGGCCTGAGGGGGACAGGTCGGGGGGAGAGGGAGAGGGAGGCAGGTGCCCGGGCGGGGCCTGAGGGGGACAGGTCGGGGGGGGGGCGAGGGGGACAGGTGCCCGGGCGGGGCCTGAGGGGGACAGGTCGGGGGGGGGGGGGAGAGGGGGACAGGTGCCCGGGCGGGGCCTGAGGGGGGACAGGTCGGGGGGGGGGGGGAGAGGGGGACAGGTGCCCGGGCGGGGCCTGAGGGGGACAGGTCGGGGGGGGGGGAGAGGGGGACAGGTGCCCGGGCGGGGCCTGAGGGGGACAGGTCGGGGGGGGGGGGAAGAGGGAGAGGGAGGCAGGTGCCCGGGCGGGGCCTGAGGGGGACAGGTCGGGGGGGGGGGACAGGTGTCCGGGCGGGGCCCGCGGGAGTCAGGGGGAGGGGCAGGGGCCCGCACTCACGCTGCCAGTAGACCGGGTAGCACTCGGCGCTGCTCACATCCACCTCGTAGAGACCGCCGCGCACGCAGACCGGCGGCCCGGGGCCGGGGCCGGGGCCGGCGGCGGCCCCCAGGGCGCGGTAGGCCAGCTCGAGGCGCAGCGAGTCGTAGCCGATGAAGGGCTTCCAGCTCTTCCTGTCCTCGCGGTAGAGCCAGCGCACCTCCTCGGGACCCAGCTCCCGCACCACCTCGTAGCGGGCCCGCCCGCCGCCCGCCGAGCGCGGCCGCTTCCGCTCGGGCAGCGCGCTGGCCGCCAGGGAGAAGCCGCTGCCGCCGCTCTCGCTGCTGGCCAGCCCGGCGCCCTCGCTGCCCTCGCCGCCCGTGGAGTAGCGCAGCGACGTGCCGGACTCGGCCGAGTCGAAGTCGTAGCCGCCGCCGCCGCCGGCCTCGTCGCTCAGGCTGGGCTCGCGGCGGCGGGCGGCGGCGGGCTCGCCCTCGGAGGAGGAGGACGAGAGCGCCGGGCGCAGCGGCGGGAGGTGCTCCGGGCCCCGCGCCCCGTCCTCGCCCCCGGAGCCCCGGGCCGAGTGCTCGTAGCAGCAGCCGTAGCCGGCGTCGCTGCCCAGCTGCCAGGGGCCGTGCGGCGGGCCGGGCTCGGGGGACTCCATGCCGCGCACGGGGCCGCTGCCTCCGCCCGCGCCCCCCCGGCCCCCGCTCACACCCGGCCCCGGCTGCCGCAGCCGGCTCCAGCCCAGCGGGGCGGCGCGGCGGCAGCGTCACGCACGCGGGGGTGGCGCAGCCCTGCCCTCTGCCTGGGGGGGGGGCGGAGGGACCGACCATGTGACCCCCCCCCCGTGTCTAGTGACTAACTGGTGGGAGAGAGACCGGCCACGTGACACCCCCATTCCTTGCTGACTAACGGGGGGGAACGGCCATGTGACACCCCCCCCATTCGTTGCTGACTAACGGGGGGGGAACGGCCATGTGACCCCCCCCCCCACTGACTAACGGGGGGGGAACGGCCATGTGACTCTTCCCCCAGTCCCTCCTGACTAACGGGCGGGAGAGCGACCGGCCATGTGACCCGCCCACTGACTGACGGGGGTGGGGGACCGGCCACGTGACACCCCCTCAGTCCGTACTGACTAACGGGGGGGGGGTGGGAACCAGCCATGTGACCCCCCCAGTCCCTCCTGACTAACGGGGTGGGGAACTGGCCACCATGTGACACCCCCCCAAGCACCTACTGCCTAGCCGGGGGGGCGGGGGGGGGAGACTGGCCATGTGACACCCCCCTCTAGTCCCTACTGACTGATAGGTGGAGGGAACCAGCCATGTGACCCCCCCCCCCCAGTCCCTACTGACTAAAAGGATGGGGAACTGGCCACCATGTGACACCCCCCCCCAAGCACCTACTGCCTAATAGGCGGGGGAGGGGACCGGGCTGGTGACCCTCCCAGCTGCTTACTGCCTAATGGGCAGTGGCGGGTGGACGGTGGCGGGTGGACGGCCCTGTAGTACCTAACGGGAGGGGACAGGCCATGTGAGCCCCACAGCCAGCTACTGTCCAATGGGGGTGGGGGGAGACGGGCCATGTCCACCTACTGCCTAACAGAGGGGGCACCAGTCATGTATGTGTCCCACACACCCATGCCTCCATCCACCTTATTCCTAATTGTGGTGCGGGGGTGGGGAGGAAGTACTGGCCATAAACCCTATTGCCTAACAGGGGAACCAGGTACCAGCCATGTGTGTGACCGTCCTACTGCCTAACCTGGGACAGGGATTACCAGCGATGGGTATGACCCCCTCCCATCCACCCCTGCTCCCTCTTTGGGTAGTGAATATCAGGCATGTGTGCAATCTCCCTCATCTTACTGCTTAGTGGGGTGGGGTGGGAGGTGCGGCGAGTACCAGCCATGTGTATGACTTCCCCCATAATACAGGGGAACAGGTAACAGCTATTTGTCTGACACCCCCAATATTGCTGTTTAACTGGGAGTGGTGGGCATGGTACCAGCTTGGCTGGGTACACGTCTATCAGGGGAGGTGGGTTTTCACTTGGCACAGTGTGAATCAAAGAGAATCCAGTAACCATAAGCTTGGCAGAATTCAATTTTTATTTATTTTTGCAATTTTGATGGATAGTATCACTTGTCTATTATTAAGCATTTTAATATATTTTTTAATTTATTTAATTGTTCACAGTTGCAGGACATAATGGGCAGATCAGGCAATTATTTAATGACAATAAATTTTGGGATTTAAAAAGTTAGTTTTATATCCATTAAAACACAAATTGTTCATATGTATGTCAAAATATACAGAGTAAATATCCTTTAATTAAACTCTAATAAGTTCTCAAGCAGCATATTTCTTACCTTACCTATCTGTAAATTTTCATTTCTCAATGAAAATATTTTTTCTGTTTGTGCGTGTGGTGAAATTGATATTTCCCAACATTTGCTGATAAAAATCAAATCCTTCCAAGCCTAAGTAAATGAAATGGGCACCTGTGACGAGTTGGACCCCCCTTCTGGGATGCCACCTGATGTACTTGGATTTCACTGAGCCTTCCTGCTCCATTAGCCTGGGCTCCCGCTCCCTGTTTTGCTGAATTAGGCTCTCCGGCCTTTGGTAGCACACACCCACAAGTAGGGATGCACCAGTTCTAGAATCTTACAGTCTGCAAACAGCTCTCTATGAGAAGACACAGCGAGGAAAGGGCCCAGCACTCAAGTGCAGCTCCCCTCTGGAAAGTACACCCAAAATAATATTGTCTTCCGCTGTAGAGAAATCTATATAATGTAAGCTCATAAATTTGTCCCCTCCCCCAATGTGGAGGAAGATATGCTCAACTTCTTGTCCCTCCCCCCCCCAGTTATAAATTGCACAAACTGGGTTTAGTAATCAACAAAAACAAGTTTAACAACTATAAAAGGCAGATTTTAAGTGATCATAAGGGATAGCAAACAGAAGAAGGCAGATTACTAAACAAATAAAACAAAACATGCATACTAACCTTAAGATCTTAAAGAGACTGGTTTCAAGAAGTAATTTCTCACCCTAAATGTTGTTTTAGGCAAGTTGTAGATTTTTTGTAGCTTGGAGTTCCAGGTATTTCTCTTCACAGACTAGACTCCTGTCTTAGTGTGGACTCAGCCCTTGCCTTTCCCTCAGGTCAGTTCCTTTGTCTCTTCAGGTACTTTCAGCATTCTCTCTTTGTGGGTGGGAAGGCAGTGAAGGGAGAGACCTGTTTGCCTTACTCCCTAGCCTTAAATAAGATTTACATAAGGTAGGAATCTTTTGTTTCCCAGTCTTGACCTCCCCCTCCTTTTAGTGGAAAATTACTAGAAGTCCAAGATGGTATTTAGTACCAGGTGACAAGACCACCTGACCTAGTAGTGTCACAGCTATGTCCCAGGACGCCTCTCAGGAAGGAGAGAGATTAGTATCTTCAAAGTCTTATTGTTTCTTCCTAATGGCCCATCAAGGCTGATGGCCTGTTGTCTGGTGGGTGTCTCCTAAATTCACACAGAGTTGTAGTTGCTACATAGTCAATATTCCTAACTTTAGGTACAGAAATGATACATGCATACAAATTGGATAATCACATTCAGTAAATTATAACCTTTCCGATGATACCTTATAAGACCCAGCTTGCATAAAAATAGATCTCAGTTATGCCATATCCATATCATAAGCATATTTCTATAAAGAATATGGGATGTAACATCACAGCACCATCTTTCTCCTCCACATCCATCTTCCAAACAGAAAGGGGGATTACAGTACAGAGGGTAAGATCTCGCTCCAGAGGAGCTGGATCCTAGATCTGTCAGGCAGTCTAATACTGTATTAATTGATATAGCACCAAACATGTTAGTTGCTTTATAGACATGTAGAAAGGCAAGATTAGCCTAATGCTGGGGGGATTTTTAAAAACTATGTTCATGTACGTATTGTTTTCTTTAATCATTACAATTATAGTACCAAAAACACACAGCACACAATTCCTTTAATTCATTAATAATACTTTGCATTTCTGTAGCACAACTTACCCAAGGATCTCTGAGCACTTGACTAACATTAGTGAATTTAGTCTCACAGCAATTCTGTGCCAGATCATTCTCATTTTACAGTTGGGAAAACAGAGGTACAGACAGGTAAAGCACTGAACATATAAGAAGTCAGTGGCAACACCTGGAGTAAAATGCAAAGTAGAAAATCCCTCCAGCATTAAATTATGAGTGAGGCCATAGCAGTGAGGGGTGTCATTCAACTGCCCGTAACCATGGTCTTCTTGGAGACCACGTTGCCCAGGAATTGGCATCATGCAACAAGGAATGGGGTGGTCCGTAGGGCCTGTAGTCCACTCCAAGTAGACCCCCACTTTGAATGTGTGGGGAAGAGGCTTGCTGGGATAAACAGGCAGGCCTGGGAAGAATGTTGGGAGGATGATGGTTGGGTCATTAAGGTGGGAACCTGACAACACCTTGGGAAGAAATCTCAGATGAATCTTCATCACTACTTTATCCTTGTGTACTCTGGTATAAGGCAGACAGTTACTAGAGCTGAGATATTGCCCACTCTATGAGCTGGAAACATTGTCACAAGGAAAAACCGATGAAGTGAGCTGTAGCTCATGAAAGCTCATGCTCAAATAAATTGGTTAGTCTCTAAGGTGCCACAAGTACTCCTTTTCTTTTTCCACTTAAGACAGGTACTAAGCATCTCAAAGGTGCTGTCATACCACATGATGTACATCAGCATAGTCAAGGCTTTCGGCAGAACATAAGAATGGCTATACTGGGTCAGACCAAAGGTCCATCTAGCCCAGTATCCTGTCTTTTGGCAATGGCCAATGTCAGGTGCCCGAGAGGGAATGAACAGAACAGGCAATCACCAAGTGATCCATCCTCTGCTGCCTACTCCCAGCCTCTGGCAAACAGAGGCTAGGGACACCATCCCTACCCATCTTGGCTAATAGCCATTGATGGACCTATCCTCCATGAATTTATGTAGTTGTTTTTTGAACCGTGTTATAGTCTTAGCCTTCACAACATCCTCTCGCAAAGAGTTGCACAGGGTTGACTGTGCATTGTGTGAAGAAATTCTTCTTTTCATTTATTTTAAACCTGCTGCCTAATAATTTCATTTGGTGACCCCTAGTTCTTGTGTTTTGAGAAGGAGTAAATAACACTTCCTTATTTACTTTCTCTACCCCAGTCATGATTTTATAGACCCCAATCATATTCCCCCCTTAGTTGTCTCTTTTCCAAGCTGAAAAGTCCCAATCGTATTAATCTCTCCACATATGGAAGCTGGTCCATACCCTTAATCATTTTTGTTGTCCTTTTCTGAACCTTTTCAAGTTCCAATATATATTTTTTGAGGTGGGGCGACTACATCTGCACGCAGTATGAAGAGATGTGGGCATACCATGGATTTACATAGAGGCAATATGATATTTTCTGTCTTATTATCTATCCCTTTCTTAATGATCCCCAGCATTCTGTTAGCAAAGCAACCACAAGAACTCTTTATTAAAGAAGGAGAGAAAGGATTGTATCTAAATTATATGCACATAAAGGAATACATGTAAAAATGCACACTTATGCATGGTATTTTTAAAGCAATGGCTTATTTATTATTACATGTCATTTATATAATACAGAGATAATATCACCTCTCCACTGCTCAATAGTCCCTTGTTTATTCATCCAGGGATGCTGTTAGCTCCTTTTGCCACAGCTTTTCACTGGGAGTTCATGTTCAGTTAGCTATGTACAGTGATCCCTGAGTCCTTTTCAGAGATGTTGCTTTACAGGATACAGTGCCCAATCCAATAAGTATCGCCTGTGTTCTTAGTTCCTAGATGTATGACCTTGCACTTGGCTGTTAAAACTCATGTTGTTAGATTGAGCCCAGCTTACGAATTGATTTGCGTTGCCCTGTATCAAGGACCTGTCTTCATAATTATTTGCCACACACCAGGCTTTGCTTTCAAAGCCAACTAGGGAATTAATTTAATTTTAATGGAAGTTGTGTGTTTAAATCTAGCCAGTTTTGAAAATCTCAACCAAAGTTTGCAGATGACACAGGTCCAGAGCCTCAAAGATGCATCGATGGCTTTTAACCAAGATGGTCAGGGATGCAATCCCATGCTCTGGGTGTCCCTTGCCTCTGACTGCCAGAAGCTGGGAGTGGACAACAGGGGATGGATCACCTGACTGCCTGTTCTGTTCATTCCCTCTGAAGCACCTGGCATTGTCCACTGTCAGAAGACAGGATACTGGCTCGATGTTCGTAATCTACTAACTTCCATTGAATACCTTTGAGGCAGGAGAGGCAGAAGCACTCTAAAAGTGGGGGGGGGGGGGCCACAGGCGCCCAAACCGTGGCCTCACCCCCCTACCCCATGCCACCCCCAAGGCTCTGCCCTCACACCACCCCTTCCCCCAATACCCCCCACCCCGCACCACTTCTTCCCCCGAGGCCTCGCTCCCACACCGCCTCTTCCCCACAAAAGATCCCACCCCTGCTTGCTCCTTTCCACCCCCTCCACCCTTACAACCCGTAAAAAGTGAGAGGGGGCATAGCCCCCTGGCCCACCTGTTCTGGCGCCCCTGCTTTGAGGATCTGCTCTGCACTGATTTCATATCTTTTTCCAGATCAGAGATAAAGTCAGATAAGAATAGCAGTGGGCCAAAAATTGAGGGCTGCAGGACCCCACTAGAAGCACCCTTTACTCATTGATGATTTCCCTTTCACAATTACATTTTGAGATCTAACATTTAACCCATTTACTGCGTGCCATGCTGATTTTGTAGAGTGCTGATTTCATAATCCAAACGCCGTGCAGTGTTAAGTCAACACGCCTACTTTTACCCAACCACATCTGTAATTTTATCAAAGAACAATATCAAGTTTATTTGAGAAGACCTATTTCCCAAGCCACCACGTTGACTGGCATTGATTATATTTCTGTTCTCTAATTCTTTATTGCTTGACATCAGCCATTCCATTATTTAGTCCAGGACTGATGTCAGGCTAACTAATCTGTAATTATTTGGGTCACCCCATTTACCTTGTTTAAATATTGGCACAACAGTAGCTTTCTTCTAGTTCTCTGAAACCTCCCTCTTTTCCCAGATTTATTTTAAAAGAATCATCTAGCTAGAGAGCCAACTCCTTTAAAACGTTGGAGTGCAAGTTATCTAGACCTCCTGATTTTAAAATGATTAACTTAGCACTCCTGTCTAACATCCCCCTTAGTTACTGTTTGAAGATGAAGTATTTCATCATCATCATCATCCCACAGAGGTACACCACGCAACTTTGTTCCAAATATAGATGGGAAATATTTATCCAACACTTCTGCCTTTTCAGCATCACACCTATCCAAATATATTTCAGGCATTGAGGGCATTATTAATTAGAACCCACTCAAACACTGTTCACCAAATTAAGCAAAGCTCTGAAAAAGCAGGAAACCCGCCGCAAAGGGAATTTTAACTTGCCTAGCTGTTTTAAAAGGGGTCGTCGCACATATCAGTTAGCTGGGTTAAACATCCCCCACGAGAGAGTTTTGTGCTGGTAGCAAAGCTGTGAAGCTTGTTTTTTTCTGACGTTCTAGTAGATAATTCTGTATAGTTGTTGTTTCAAGGTCAGTTGTGTCTATCGCTGGAGCTGATATGTTCTTTCAAAGGTACAGCTTGAAATTCTTTTCCTCTCTGCTGCAAACAGCAAAAGAAGAGTCGTTCATAGGGTCTATCATTTAAAGGAAAGAACGGGGCAATGGAGGGTCACGTACGTGAATTCATATACTATACCTAGCAATGCAATGTTTTCTGTAAATTGTATGTGCTCTTATGCTGCTATTCCACCGCAAATAAAGAAGGGAAAACAAAGAGGGAGAATGAGGGGTGATCAGCAGGTTATCACAAGTGCCTATATACAAATTCACAAAGCCTTGGAAACAAGCAGGGAGAACTGGAGGTCCTGGTGATGTCAAGGAATTATGACGTGATTGGAATAACAGAGACTTGGTGGGATAACTCACATGATTGGAGTACTGTCATGGATGGTTATAAACTGTTCAGGAAGGACAGGCAGGGCAGAAAAGGTGGGGAAGTAGCACTGTAGGTAAGGGAGCAGTATGACTGCTCAGAGCTCCGGTCTGAAACTGCAGAACAACCTGAGTGTCTCTGGATTAAGTTTAGAAGTGTGAGCAACAAGGGTGATGTCGTGGTGGGAGTCTGCTATAGACCACCGGACCAGGGGGATGAGGTGGACGAGGCTTTCTTCCGGCAACTCACGGAAGCTACTAGAACACACGCCCTGGTTCTCATGGGCGACTTTAATCATCCTGATATCTGCTGGGAGAGCACTACAGCGGTGCACAGACAATCCAGGAAGTTTTTGGAAAATGTAGGGGACAATTTCCTGGTGCAAGTGCTGGAGGAGCCATCTGGGGGGGAGCTTTTCTTGACCTGCTGGCATAAATCCTGGCATAAATATTTACCCTTGTAGGCCCCAATCCTGCAAAGACCTATGCATGTGCTTAACTTTACACACGTAAGTAATCCCACCTGTGCTTCATCAGAGAGGAACTTGTAGACAGTGATCCGCAGACAAATTGCTGGCTAAGGCTGCAGCAGGAAGGGTGGAACGAGTAGCTGCACTGCTCACATGACCTCAGCTCTCGCTCACCCCCCCAGTATATCCCCTGCTCCTCCAGAACTAACAACGGGCATATATTTTTGGCAATTTTACTGGGCAGCATTACAGTTGGATGAAATGTGTACCTTGGGGTGATAATGAGTGATGTAGGATTACGTGGCAGTGGTGAACTGTAACCAAACATGCAAATATGGGTAAACATCAGTGGATACATGTTTTGGATGCAGAATGCCCCCCCCATCCCTTTATTAAAACAATGCCTGGCTGTGATGGGGCATGGGCCTGAAACACTCCCCTTGCAGGAGCATAACATGGTCCTGTGAGTGTTCTGCCTCAGTTTGCCATCCCTCCCCCACACATCCTGTGGCCAATCCAGCCATAATATCAGCGTAACCTGCCAGCCAGGTGATCTCTAACTGTCTGATCCCTTCCAAGGGAAAACAAAATCCCAAAAGATACAAAACAAAGGAATCTTCCATCCTGCCAGGCTCTACCTCCAGGCCCTGTTCCTGTCCCCATTGTCCAACATTACACCGCCGCACCTCTCAGACAAATAGGTTCAGTCACTATAGCCCTGATCCACAAAGGCACTTAGGTGCCTAAACCCCAGACTTAGGCTCCACTGTGATTCACAGAACTCCTGCCTAAACTCCCTCAGCGCTTACGTTTCTGCCTCTGAGCACGTACACTGCTACTTCCCAATAGGCTTCTGGATGCCTATCGCCCACCTACGCCCCAGAATGATCGACAAATAGGCAGGCCCTTCATCCGGTTTTAAGCCAGTCTTTTTTGGGTGATTTGTCTCCTGCCCAGTACTGAGACAAAATTGGACGTGATTTTGGCTTGTGTCGGATGGGGGACACCACTTGGAAGAGCGCATCGCTCCATCCCCACCCGTGTGACCTCGCATGCACTGTGGGGGGGCCTGATCCAGTAGGCGTGCTCAGAGCAATGCCCACAGCTAGGGTTATGAATTTCATTTCTTGCCAACCACTAGATCAACAGCAAAAGCATGAGGACTGTGCTGAGGAAAACAGGTGCAGACCTTCGGGAAAACAGAAAGCTGATGTCATCTATATATTATATAAAATAAAAAATGAAAGGCAGAGAAGGAAAGACCAATCTCACTCTCACATGTGTTCACATGCTCAACCATTAGTCCGATGGTTGACCTTGATATTAGGGGGCCTGGTTTGTATCCCAGCTTCTCCATATCCGTTGATGAATTTGTACAGTACCGAGACACAGATTGAAGAGGATGGAACTGTGGTGAAGAGGGATGGGGGAGGGAAGCTGCCACCACTTTTTAAATTCATGGACTCCTATAAATGTATAAGTCAGGCTATGCCTGCTACTGTAAGGAGAGTACACGGTACTACCCGTGGCTCATCAATCCTACTGCCTTGTGGGTAGCCCATGGGGGCGAAAGGCTGAGGGAGCAACGCCTGACAGAAAAGCCCCCCTGCCTTATGGGTGAATTCGGGAGAATGCAAGGCTATGAGAGTAAACTCAGACAGAAAATCTGGAGTGGAGCCCCAAAGGTGGTTAGGTACTAACTAGGGCTGTCGATGAATCACCGTTAACTCACGTGATTAACTCAAAAAAATGAATGGCGATTAATCACAGTTTTAATCACACTATTAAACAATAGAATACTAATTGAAATGTATTAAATATTTTGGATGTTTTTCTACATTTCATGTATATTGTATTCTGTGCTGTAATTGAAATGAAAGTGTATATTCTTTTTATTACAAATATTTGCACTGTAAAATGATAAACAAAAGAAACAGTATTTTTCAGTTTACCTCATACAAGGACTGTAGTGAATCTCTTTGTCCTGAAAGTGCAATTTACAAATGTAGATTCTTTTTGTTACGTAACTGCACTCAAAAAGAAAACAATGTAAACCTTCAGAGCCTACAAGTCCACTCAGTCCTACTTCTTGTTCAGCCAATTGCAAAGACAAACAAGTTTGTTTACATTTACAGGAGATAATGCTGCCCCCTTCTTATTTACAGTGTCACCAAAAAGTGAGAACAGGCATTTGCATGGCACTTTTGTAGCTGGCATTGCAAGGTCTTTATGTGCCAGATATGCTAAACATATGCCCCTTCATGCTTCCGCCACCATTCCAGAGGACATTCTTCCATGCTGATGACGCTCATTAAAAAAATAATGCATTAATTAAATTTGTGACTGAACTCCTAGGGCGGGGAGAATTATATGTCCCCTGCTGTTTTACCCACATCCTGCCATATACTTGATGTTATAGCAGTCTAAGATGATGACCCAGCACGTGTTGTTCATTCTATGAACACTTTCACTGCAGATTTGACAAATCGCAAAGAAGGTACCAATGTGAGATTTCTAAAGATAGCTACAGAGCTTGACCCAAGGTTTAAGAATCTGAAGAGCCTTCCAAAATCTGAGAGGGATGAGGTGTGGAGCGTGCTTTCAGAAGTCTTAAAAGAGCAACATTCCGATGAGGAAACTACAGAACCTGAACGACCAAAAAAGAAACTCAACCTTCTGTTGGTGGCATCTGACTCAAATAATGAAAATAAACATGCATCGGTTCACACTGCTTTGGATTGTTATCGAGCAGAACCCGTCATCAGCATGGATGCATGTTCCCTGGAATAGTGGTTGAAGCGTGAAGGGACATATGAATCTTTAGCGCATCTGGCATGTAAATATCTTGGGACGCTGGCTACAACAGTGACATGAGAACACCTGTTCTCACTTTCAGGTGACATTGTAAACAAGAAGTGGGCAGCATTATCTCCTGCAAATGTAAACAAACTTGTTTGTCTGAGCGATTGGCTGAAGAAGACGTAGGACTGAGTGGACTTGCAGGCTCTAAAATTTTACATTGTTTTCATTTTTGAAAGCAGGTTTTTTTCGTACATAATTTTACATTTGTAAGTTCAACTTTCATGATAAAGAGATTGCACTACAGTACTTGTATTAGGTGAATTGAAAAATACTATTTCTTTTGTTTTTTTTACAGTGCAAATACTTGTAATCAAAAATAAATATAAAGTGAGCTCTGTACATTTTGTATTCTGTATTGAAATCAATATATTTGAAAATGTAGAAAACATCAAAAATATTTAAATAAATGGTCTTCTAGTATTGTTTAACAGTGTGTTTAATTGCGCAATTAATCACGATTAATTTTTTAAATTGCTTGACAGCCCTAGTACTAACATCTTAGTATCTTTCCAGCAACTCCTGCAGCGGATCAGGTACCACATATATTGGTTCTTCCTCTCTTCTGTATTTTACCGGTGGCGCCAAGAGGTAGATCCTGATTCATGAGCAACTCAGGGCCTCCAGATCATCTGCCCAGGCTTGTGCCCTGGAGAGGTAATCCAGTTTTCTTTACCTTTCAGGGGCGCATACCCACGGTCTCTTGAGACTGAAGGTTGCCTGCTACCACTACTCATATAAATGTAGGGCTGGAAAAGCGTGACAGGGAATTTTTAATGGCAGATACAGAAGGGCTGAAGCTGGCATATTGAACGGAGGCAGGCAAAGATTATAAAGAAACAAAATTAAAATCCCAAAAGATTTATTTAGAGAGGCCTGCTGACACAGAACTGAACAGAGGGAAGGTTCTGCAGCCCCCTGGGGCTGTGTCAGAGATCAGAGCTGCTGGGGACCTTGGGAATGAAATCAGGCCATGAGTAAAGAGACTTTTCAGAGCCATGTCCCAGAGTCATGGCCAGAAAATTAGCATCTCTAAGGGGACACAGATACTTTTTCAAGTATAACTTCAGCAACGGTTGCGTGTGTCTCAGGACCTGAAACTTTGGCTCCACAAGGAAATCGGAAACCACTATCAATAAGGTACTGGGTGAAATCTTGGCCCTACTCATATCTTTGGGAGTTTTGCCATTGATTTCAATGGGGCCGGAATTTCATCGGCTGTACGCAGTTCGTCTTCTCCCATGTCTTTATTATTTTCAGTTGATCAGACAGAGTTACTGGCCCAATCTTAAAATGGATGCTATGTATGATGAAACCTCTAATGGCAGTGACATAGTGTAATGCTCCAATGATAACTGTACACCCTATCCCAGGAAAGGACAGTGGCAAGGGAAGTTGGGCATTGCAACCCTCATTCAGAAACGTACTTAAGAATTTACTCAACTTTAAGCATGGGAATAATCCCCCTGACTTCAGTAGGGATAACTCATGTATTTAACCACAGGCCTGTCCTTAAATATCTTGCTGAATGGGAGCCTATATTAGAAAATTGGAGACACCAGCCCTTGCATGCATCCACAGGTTTTTACCCTTTTTCAAAACCAGCCTTCAGTAACAGCTAATGATATTTAAATGACATTTGGGATCATATTTGTTTAGCAGACACTGGCAAATTGGGAATGTTTTACAGTTAAGACAGTAATTCGTTTTTATTGGTTAACATGGGATTTCTATAGTGTAGTTACAGCACATCAAAATGCAAAGGAGGGTGTATGCAGAAGTACGATATTATCATAATACGGAAGGTCACACTGTGCTGTCAGTCTACCTGGAGCTATTCCATAGGTCAGGTGACTGTGAGGACCTGACTTAGACTGAGTTATCAATATAACCCATTGTAGTAATAACACTTAAATGCTTTCAACCCAAGATTGAGTTCTACAAGTTGTTGATTTCTACAAGTTCCAGAACACCCCGGTTCTGCTCTTTGTTGAATATTCCAGCTACCTTGATCTGTCTCCATTGCATGATTTATTCAGCTCTCTTCTAATTTACCTTTAAAAAATAATTACTTTAATGCCATTTCTAGTTAATGGATTGAGCTTTAGATCTACAAGGCTAAGCAGGACATAAGGTCACTTGGTCCATAAGCACTGGACCAGGTATGTATGAGGCAGGATACGTCCTCTGTATTTATGGCAAAGAGCTTATACAATAATAAAGTGCATGGCAATAAAGCTCAAGGAAGGGCCTCAGAGATTAAGCTCCCGTCAATTAAACTAATTAACTCTCACTGTATCCAGGATATCCATGTCAGGTAATGCAGTTCCTAAGTATAAGGTAATGTTTGGCAAACAGACAAAACAGCTGTCTCTGTGGGAACCCCCTCCCCCAGCAACTCTCTTAGGTAATGAAAATCCATTAGAGGCTAAAACTATGTAAGAAGTCTTCAGAGGGGTTTCCTCCCCATGTCTCTTCAGCAGTATACGGCAGGGGTAGTCAAACTGTGGCTCACATTGGGGGAGCATGGGACCTCTGCCTTGCAGTGGGGTGGTCCGGTAGGAACTTCTGCTCAGCTTGGAGGGGGGTCTTGGGGCTTCAGCCCCATGGGGTGCCCCTGCCAGGGCTCTGGGCTTCAGTAGGAGTGGGGCTGAAGCCCCGAGCCCCTGTAGGTGTCCCCCAGCTCCCAAGAGTCTGAAGATTGTCCTATGCGGCTGGGAGGATCAGTAAATTTGGCCACCCCTAGCATACAGTCTCCTAATTGTGGAGCATGCTCTTTCCCTGTCAGATGTTTGCGTTTAACCTTCAACATAAAAATCTAATCCAAACAACTACCATTGATACAATGCTTCTGCGTGGTAAGACATGGTGGTATTTCCAACATCATCTTCCTTGGACACATTAAGTGTATTTATTCTCACAGCTACTCATGGAATCAGCCAAATCATGCCGATACACTCCTGAGAAGTTGTATGGAGGGCAGTGGTAGACTCTTTTATAGGATCTATTTTTATTCATTACGTTCAAATTCACTCCTGTGCAGATGGCTGGCACAAGGCCTGTGGGCTTCTTTAAGTCCCAAGTCACCAGCTCCCTCTCTTCCAAGCTTAGAATTAGACTTTTACAACCACATTTTTTAAAGGAGGCCTTGCAGGTGCAGCTGTGTGAGTGTCACTGAGCAGAATCACCCAGAAGCAGGCAGATAAGGCAGCGGAAAGCCACGGTGCTTAGTCTTCAAGATGAGCCTTTTCGAAATACTTAGAATTCCTTGCATGGGTGATGCAAAGACAAATGAAAGTGCACAGCATGTGTTCCAGCACACAGTATATACAGGGATGTGGCAAAGTTCATTCCCTTGATAGTTTCTGTTGTGTGGTGAGTATTTGCTTCAGGCTGGGGGGCTATCTGTAAGCAGGGACTAGCCTGTCTCCCAAGGTCTGTGAGAGTGAGGGATCGTCCTTCAGGATACGTTGTAGATCCTTGATGATGCGCTGGAGAGGTTCTAGTTGGGGTCTGTAGGTGATGGCTAATGGCATTCTGTTACTTTCTTTGTTGGGTACCCTTCTGGCTCTGTCAATCTGTTTCTTCACTTCCCCGGGTGGGTATTGTAGTTGTAAGAATGCCTGATAGAGATCCTGTAGGTTTTTGTCTCTGTCTGAGGGATTGGAGCAAATGTGGTTGTATCTGAGGGCTTGGCTGTAAATTCGGCCTGAAAAAAGACTCGGAGGGCTGGGTCACTACAAAAAATAATTTTCCCTCTGATACTCGCACCTTCTTGTCAACCGCTGGGAATGGGCTGCATCCACGTGGATCGAATTGGCCTATTAGCGCTACAAAAAGTAATTTTCCCTCTGTTGATATTCACCCCTTTTTGTCAACTGTTGGGAATGGGCCACTTCCACCCTAATTCCAGAGCTAACCCAGCCTGCAGCTGTCACTGGCATAATCTCAAAGACCAAAGATAGCTGCAATTAGAACCAGTGTTTTGAAATCCTTGGTCTAACATTGATCAGAAACGTCAGTTTGGGGTTTTTGTTTGTTAAGGGAATAATTTCTCTGGTCTCCCCCTCATATCAAGCTGTTTGGATTTGATCTTCCTAAGGAACATCTCTAGACTGGATCCTGAGTCACAAAGGGAAAATGAAATGCATCCACATGCAGCATGTTGTTTCTTTAAGCCCAGAGCGATGTGAACAAGTAACAGAGACTACTTTAATGTATTGAAAAAGTCAGCTATATATAGCAAGTTACGGGAACTGCATCTCCCTGACATTCATTCTGTATTGCTGTCACTGTAACAGGTGAAATCCTAATAACATTTAATTGTTTTTAAGCTTTGAGACTGCTCTTGTAAAACAATCTGATTTGCAAGTGACAGAACTAATTTATTTTAAATGCACTTTTTCCTCTTTTGTGATTGCCCAGCAGGCTCTGCTGGGAATATCTGAGAAAACCAGAGAATGCAAAGGTTTTCTGAGACTCTTGAGGACATATGGATAGATATTATATTATTTATTATTATTATTATTCATTTAGAGTCCCCATCCAAGACCCGGCCCTATATTGCCAGGTGCTGTACAAACACACAGTAAGAGAGTCACTGCCCCAAAGCTAAACAGACTAGACCAAGGATGGGAAGTGCTATTATCCCCGTTTTACAGATAGGGCATTGAGGCTAAAACCCAGATCCTCCAAGGTATTTAGGAGCTCAACTCCCATTGGTTTCAGTGGGAGTTGGGTGCCTAAATACCTAGGAGGATCTGGACCTAAGTGACTTGTACAGGGAATCTGTAGATGAACCCAGATCTCAAATGACCTGTCTGCTTCCTCAGCTTCCTGGCAGTGTAACTCCACTGAAGCTGCAGTGCAAAGACTTCTCCAGCCAGCGTCTGGCCCTTGCAAACCCTCTTAAAGAGGAAGGGGGGGTCCCTGCCATGGAGGTAGCTACATAAGAAAGGGAATGTAGCCTGAGGCTGTATTACTTTTTCCTGGAGAGTTTCGGGGGGCCAGTGGGAGAGATGATGCATGTCTCCCTGCAGCCCTGCTCCTGGCCTACCTACTCTTTCCCTGGCCCTACCACCCTCCACCTGGTTGGTTGCCCAGAGAAGAAGGATAATGTTGCCATAGAACTAACTCCCTACTCCTGCCATGTGGGGAAAGGGAGATCCATGCATGCAGGGGACAACTTACCCAGATCAGTGGGGCATGAATGCACCAAAGAGAGCAATGGGGAAGTAGGGAACATACTTAAGTGTAGAAAAGTTGGCTGTATTTGTGTGTTAGATAAGACTGAATGTTAGTTAATAAAAAGCTACCAGATGTTAAAGTAACTGGCAGATGAGCATGGATGGCATGTGCACCCCCTGTTTGGGGAGGCTAGCCGCCTGCCCCGACTCTTCTGCCCAAGGTCCCATCCCCGCTCTTGCCGGCCGGCCCACCGGTGCAGCCCCAAATCCGGCCAGTGCCTGGAGCAGTCCCGGCTGGCCTGCCAGCTCCTGCAGCAGGCTGTGAGCAGGAGCCCGGGCCGCCCAGAGGAGCTCTGAGCCCCGCAGTGTCCTAGCCCCAGGTCTGCAGTGCAGAGCGTTAGCTGAGGTTTGTGGAGACCTAGCCTCCCCCAGCCTCCATTACCCGCTGCACATGCATACAAGTCTTTTTGGAATTTGTCAGCTTTTCCATAGCAAGAGAATCCCAAACTTTTGTAATGCACCTGCTCAGTGAAGGTGAATCTGGACGTGCCCATTCTGCTCATCAGACATTTCGACTTCTTGCCCTTGTGCAAGTCCAACAGAGTTCATAAAGGTGAGAATAGCAACCCTGGCCTCACCATTTCAGAACTGTACTGAATAATGTGATTTTCCCATTCTACCTCGCACCTAGGGAAATGCATCCCCTCTAACACCCCACAAAATTACCTAGGGAAATGCATCCCCTCCAACACTTCCCCACTAGTACATTATTCCTTTCATTTAGTTTCTCCAGAGTGAAGTGGCACTGACAAATAATTTAGTGATTGTGTTATAAGATGTGAAGTAAACATATAGATTTTGCTAATAAATCTAATGACAGACAGCCAAACTTAGTCAGGTCTTGCACATCAAACTCTCACTTGCAAGCTATAATTCAGGACTCCTTTTTAGGAATCAATGATGAGAAGAAGAGGAGAAGACACGTGAGCACTTATTGTTCTTCCATCACTGGAATAATTTTTTCTGACTCAGTCAATGGTTTAAAGCCATCATCTGCAAGGTGGGAAAGAACGAGATTCATATATAAATAATGAGGATGTGAAACGGCCTCATAATCTTTGCTCTATACACAGAACAAGGCTCAATTTCAATTAGAGAATTGCATTACTCAGACAGCTGATTTCCCCAAGGTCAGCAACCACAGATTGAAGTTTTTTGCTCTAGGTAAAACTCATCAGACCTCAGCCAATTTAATCAAAAGCATTATGATCATATGCCTTGGATCCGGCTTTTGTGCTTCATAAGACCATGAAGAATACTACTTAGCCAAATGTCATGGAAGAGGCTATGTACTTTCTTTTTGTGCTGTAGGAGCCAATTTCTGCAAAGTGTTGAGTGCTTCCTGCAAAGTAAGTGGGAGCTGAGAGCGCTCAGCGTCTCGCGAGACCAGCCCTTTATGAATACTCTTTTGAAGGAGATAGCTGGCACACCAACATCTGGGGCAGTGAACTGACGGGGGCGTGAATCTTGCAGCAAGCTCAGCATGGGCACAGGGGTTCACCCACGCAGAGCTCGCTGCATGAAAAATGTAGGCAGCTCTCTCCAAAAATCATCAAAGAACCGGCGTGAGCATCAAGCTCCTACATTCTCTTCAAGCAAATACAATTCATGCCAGTCAGTGTGCAGAGCAGGGGCATCAATGTGAATTACACAACTTGGCAATGCATTGCATTTTCAATAACTTTTATGTTTCTAGCACACCTTGTTTCCATTGGCTCTACAGGAAAGAACAGGTTTCACGCTGTCTCTCTCACCAACAGAAGTCGGTCCAATGAAAGATATTACCTCACCCACCTTGTCTCTCTCTTGTAGGCTGACGTCAGATAGCATTATCTTCCTGCAGCTGACACAGGTGAGGAGTTTCTTCCCTGTACATGGAGAAGACTCTGGATAAATGATTCCAGGGGTGTGCACAAGGTGGGGCAAGCAGGGGCCATGCCCCTCCAATAATCGTTGGCGACACAGAATTCCTCCAGCCCCAGGGCTGGGGTGAGAGGGGAGAGTGAGCTCCTCCCTCCCGGGCCTTGGCGGGGGCACAGAACGTGACCCTCCAAAAGGGGTCAAATTGAAATTCCTGAGCATGCCCCGATGGATGATTCTTACAAAACATTGTTAGTTCTTTGTTTCATCACTTACGGGAACCAATATATGCAAAGAGCTTGTGTGTACTTTATAGATGAACCTAACTCAGTTCAACTTGCAAACCGAACGTCGTCGAACAAGGGGAAATGGCTGGTTCTTTTACCTTCATCTGTGAGTGCCATTTAAAAGACAGCATGAGAGTTGTACCCAAACTTTAAGAGAAGGTCCCACCAAACTGCCAATACATCATCCCCGCTAGTAAGCTGCAGGGGTATTACTATTTGTAATGCGGTAGCAGCCTCAGTCATGGACCAGAACACCGTGGTGCTCGGTATTGTACAAACACAGAACAAAAACCATCTGAGAGCTAACCCCTTGCTATAGTCTCACCGAGTTTGTTTTTGATTTCTTTTGTGAGCAAGGACCATTACTAGAACTGCTGCTCAGTCATTTTGAACGTTGACCCCTCCAGAAAGCCTTCCTAGGGCCAGATCCATTAGTAGGTTCCGGCAGCTTTGTGTTGTTCCGGAAGTGCAAAGCTGCTGTAAACCCAGCGGAACGGGCTGGAGTTGCTCGAGTAATGCAAAGTAGGCAGAACGCGCTAATGAATCTAACCTCTCCTCTTCCCAGAGTAGGGAAACAGAAAGAATTGGCTGCCCCGCACTTTCAGATACAAGGGGGAAAATCACTTATCACCACAACTCAGATCTGTTGTCATTTGCCTGGCACAGTGACATGGGTGTCTAACGACTGGTCTGCACTGAAAAGTTAGGTCGACCCAGCTAAGGCACTCAGGGATGTGAAAAATCCACACCTTCGAGAGACGTAGTTAAGCTGACCTAATGCCCTGTGTAGACAGTGCTAGGACGATGGAAGAATTCTTCCGTCGACGTAGTTAGCTCCTCTCGTGGAGCTGACTTCAATACGGTGACAGGAGACTGCCCTCCCCCCGTCGCTGTAGTGAGTACTTATACTGAAGTGCTACAGCAGCTGTGCCAGTGTCTCATTTTAAGTGTAGACACAGCCGGTCACAAGTGGTAATCTTTTTTTAACTCAGTTATAGTTGGCCTTCACAACATCCCCTGGCAATGAGTTCCACAGGTTGACTGTGTGTGAAGAAATACTTCCTTTTGTTTGTTTTAAACTTGCTGCCTACTAACTTCATTGGCTGACTCCTGGTTCTTGTGTTATGTGAAGGAGTAAATAACATGGCCTTATTCACTTTCTCCACACCAGTCACAATTATATAGACCTCTATCATATTCCCTCTTAGTCATCTCTTTTCCAGCCTGAAAAGTCCCAGGCTTGTTAATGTCTCCTCATACAGAAGCTGTTTCATACCCTTAATCATTTTTGATGCTCTTCTCTGTACCTTTTTCAATTCTAACATTTTTTTGAGATGGGGTGACCAGAACTGCACACAGTATTCAAGGGGTGGGAGTAGCATGGATTTATATAGCGGCATTATGCTATTTTCTGTATTATCGACCCCTTTCCTAACGGTTCCTAACACGGTTCGCTTTCTTGACTGCCGCTGCACATTGAGCAGATGTTTTCAGAGAACCTTCCACAATGACCCCAAGATCTCCTTCCTCAGTGGTAACAGCTAGGGCAGGTCTAGACTACAAACTTACATCAGTGCAGAGCGCGTCTGGTGAAGAAAGTCTAAGCCATTGGTTTAATAACTCCACCTTCGCGAGAGGCAGCAGCTGTGTTGGCAGGAGAAGCTCTCCCATTGACATAGCGGGTTAAGGTCGGTATAACTGCGTTGCTCAGGGGTCTGGATTTTTCACACCCCTGAGCGATGTAGTTATACTGAAGTAAGTATGTATTGTAGACCAAGCCCTAATTTCAATCCCATCATTTTGTATGGATGGGTGAGATTATGTTTTCCAATGTGTATTACTTTGCATTTATCATAATTGAATTTAATCTGGCTATTTGTTGCCCAGTCACCCAGTTTTATGAGATCCCTTTGTAACTCTTCACAGCCAGCTTTGGATTTAACGATCTTGAGTCATTTTGTATCTGCAAATTTTGCCACCTCACTGTTTACTTCTTTTTCCAGATCATTTATGAATATGTTGAACAGCACAGGTCCCAGTACAGACCCCTGGGGACACCACTATTTACCTCTTTCCATTCTGAAAACTGATAATTTATTCCTATCCTTTGTTTCCTGTCTTTTAACCAGTTACCAATCCATGAGAGGTCCTTCACTCCTGTCTGCTTAGTTTGCTTAAGAGCCTTTGGTGAGGGACCTTGCCATAGGCTTTCTGAAAGCCTAAGTACACTATATCCATCAGATCACCCTTGTCCACAGGTTTGTTGACCCTCTCAGAGAATTCTAATCAATTAGTGAGGCATGACTTTCCTTTACAAAAGCCATGTTTACTCTTCCCCAACAAATCGTGTTTATCTATGTGTCTGATAATTCTGTTCCTTAATATAGTTTCAGCCAATTTGCCTGGCACTGAAATTAGTCTTACCGGCTTGTGATTGCCCCGAGGGCCTTTTTTAAAGGTGTCACATTAGCTATTCTCCAGTCATTTGGAACAAAAGCTAATTTAAGTGATAGGTAGTAGTTCTGCAATTTCATATTTAAGTTCTTTCTGAACTCCTGGGTGACCAGAAGTAGGAATTAGCTGGTCCTGTGACTTACTACTGTTTAATTTATCAATTTGTTCCAAAACCTCCTCTAGTGACACCTCAATCTGGGACAGTTCCTCAGATTTGTCACTTAAAAAGAATGGCTTAGGTTGGGGAATCTGCCTCATTTCCTCTGCATTGACGTGCCGCCAGTTGTCACGGAGTCCCCGGGCGATGCTCTGGAACTGCTCCCCATGAAGCCAGTCAGGACTCTGGGGCAGTCGCCTTCCTGTGAGCAGCCTGTCTTCAGGACACACAGCTCACACGACTTCCACCTTCCTGGGTCTGACCTCGGAGCATGACCGATGCAAAGAATTCATTCTCCTCCCCCAAAATGGCCTTAACTTCCTTCAGTGCTCCTTGAGCATCTCAATCATCCAGTGGCCCTACTGAGCATTTGGCTGGCTTCCTGCTTTTGATGTACTTAAAATTTGTGTCGTTAGTTTGAGTCTTTTGCTAGTTGTTCTTAAAAGTCTTCTTTGGCCTGCCTAATTATACCTTTACACTTGACTTGCCAGAGCTTATGCTCCTTTCTGTTGTCCTCAGTAGGATTTGACTTCCAGTTTTTAAAGGAGGACTTGTGGCACCTTAGAGACTAACAAATTTATTTGAGCATAAGCTTTCGTGAGCTACAGCTCACTTCATCTAGTTGGCAGCCGGTGTCAAGTGGAGTGCCCCAGGGGTCGGTCCTGGGGCCGGTTTTGTTCAATATCTTCATAAATGATCTGGAGGATGGTGTGGATTGCACTCTCAGCAAATTTGCGGATGATACTAAACTGGGAGGAGTGGTAGATACGCTGGAGGGCAGGGATAGGATACAGAGGGACCTAGACAAATTGGAGGATTGGGCCAAAAGAAACCTGATGAGGTTCAATAAGGATAAGTGCAGGGTCCTGCACTTAGGACGGAAGAACCCAATGCACAGCTACAGACTAGCGACCGAATGGCTAGGCAGTTCTGCGGAAAAGGACCTAGGGGTTACAGTGGACGAGAAGCTGGATATGAGTCAGCAGTGTGCCCTTGTTGCCAAGAAGGCCAATGGCATTTTGGGATGTATACGTAGGGGCATAGCGAGCAGATCGAGGGACATGATCGTTCCCCTCTATTCGACATTGGTGAGGCCTCATCTGGAGTACTGTGTCCAGTTTTGGGCCCCACACTACAAGAAGGACGTGGATAAATTGGAGAGAGTCCAGCGAAGGGCAACAAAAATGATTAGGGGTCTGGAAAACATGACTTATGAGGAGAGGCTGAGGGAACTGGGATTGTTTAGTCTGCAGAAGAGAAGAATGAGGGGGGATTTGATAGCTGCTTTCAACTTCCTGAAAGGGGGTTCCAAAGAGGATGGAGCTCGGCTGTTCTCCATGGTGGCAGATGACAGAACAAGGAGTAATGGTCTCAAGTTGCAGTGGGGGAGATTTAGGTTGGATATTAGGAAAAACTTTTTCACTAGGAGGGTGGTGAAACACTGGAATGCGTTACCTAGGGAGGTGGTAGAATCTCCTTCCTTGGACGTTTTTAAGGTCAGGCTTGACAAAGCCCTGGCTGGGATGATTTGATTGGGGATTGGTCCTGCTTTGAGTCGGGGTTGGACTAGATGACCTCCTGAGGTCCCTCCCAACCCTGATATTCTATGATTCTATGATTCATCGGATGCATGCGAAAGCTTATGCTCAAATAAATTTGTTAGTCTCTAAGGTGCCACAAGTCCTCCTGTTCTTTTTGCGGATACAGACTAACACGGCTGCTGTTCTGAAACCAGTTTTTAAAGGATGCATTTTTGCTTCTAACCGCATCTTTTATTTTGTTGTTGGCACTTTTTTGGTCCTTACTATGTTTTTTTTGTTAATTTGAATTGAGACTCTATTATGGAGTTTTTAAAAAGATTCCATGCAGCTTTCAGGCATTTCACTTTTGTGACTTGTACCTATTACATTTCTTTTTAGCTTCCTCATTTTTGTGTAGTTCCCCTTTCTGAAGTTAAATGAAACTATGGCGGACTTCTTTGGTATCCCATCCCCCTCCCCCTATCCCCCCAACAAGTATGTTATATTTAATTATATTATGGTCACTATTACTGAGCGGCTCAGCTATATTCAGCTCTTGGATCAGATCCTGTGTTCCATTTAGGATTAAATCAAGAATTGACTCTCCCTTTGTGGGTTCCAGGACTAGCTGCTCCAAAACAGCCGTCATTTATGGTGTCTAGCCTTCTGCCTACAATCCCACAGGTCTGTATAAGCTGTTTACTGGATAGGAGTCAGAGAAAGAACTGTTTGAATCAACTTGTATTAAACCTGTTAAAGCTTGTCACTAAATGTTGCTTTAAATCTATTGCAGTTTTTCCAAAGTGACATGCAATGTAAAAAAACCCCCAACAATTTAGATTTAAGAATTTCCTGCTTCTGTTGGTTGAAAATACTGGCTTTCTGACATTGAATGCACTGGCAAAAAGGATCAATGATGGGATCTTTTTCCCCTAACAGTCTGTGATTATAAGCCATGAACTGTGATATTTTCCATCAGGGTCATCCCATGAAAATTGTTTCCCAGGGTTCAAGCCATTAATAATCCTAGGAAAATATTATTAGCAGGATTCTCTAATGAAGGTGAATTATAAGGTACTAGAAAGAAAGTATAAGGGATTAATAAGATTTATCTGACCACCAGGTGGCACCTGGAGTCTGATCATTATTTTACATACACAGTAGCTACTGCAGAAAAGTAAATAATTTGCCAATTTAGTTTTAAATAGCACAAGACAAGACTCCACACCTGGGAATAAGAACCTGCTACATTTCAGCTCTGAACTTTTTTTCCTGTTCAGTTTGAATGAACTACAAAACATCTGACTCCTTCCACTCCTCCAGCCATTTCTTGACTATTCAATAGCAAATACATGATTTAACCTATTTAATCCCCGTTGATATGAACACAGTTGTGCATCTGGTCTAACACTGTTTGGATATACCCTGATCTGACACCCAATTATGCAGAGGACCTCTAGCCAACCCCCCTTGTCCTGTCAACGATGCCCCCATGATTTCCATTAGAAATGGGATTCTTATTTGCTAGTAAAATGCTTTATTCTTAAATTGCTGTTTCTGTGGATTATTACATAGATGCTGTGTTCCACCCCAGAAGTAACTGCATTTCAGTAAAGTGATCCCTATATATTCCTGCCCTTCTGTACAAGGGCATTGAAAGGTATAAATTATTTGGGCTCCAGTACTGCAAAGGTTTAACACATGAGTAACTTCACTCATGGGAGCAGTCCCAATGGAAGTCAATGGGACTATTCATGCAAACAAAGTCAGACACCTGTGTAAGTGTTTGCAGGATGAGGGCCTAAATGTTTGTAAAGCTCGTCAAGATCATCAGCTAAAAGGTGCTAGAAATATAAATTATCACATTAATATTCGTAAAAAGAAAAGGAGTACTTGTGGCACCTTAGAGACTAACCAGTTTATTTGAGCATGAGCTTTCGTGAGCTACAGCTCACTTCATCGGATGCATAGCATATCGTGGAAACACTTGTGGCACCTTAGAGACTAACCAGTTTATTTGAGCATGAGCTTTCGTGAGCTACAGCTCACTTCATCGGATGCATAGCATATCGTGGAAACTGCAGAAGACCACGATATGCTATGCATCCGATGAAGTGAGCTGTAGCTCACGAAAGCTCATGCTCAAATAAACTGGTTAGTCTCTAAGGTGCCACAAGTACTCCTTTTCTTTTTACGAATACAGACTAACACGGCTGTTACTTTGAAACCTCACATTAATATTGACATGATGTGTGATTGCAAGGGAAAATTGGGGTTTAGAGCAGGAATTAATATCAGCAGAGGAAAATAATTAATAAACATTTGTAATTGCACAGAGAGTTTATCTGTATAAACTATGTACAATTAAATATTTATTAATTAATTATTTTCCTCTGCTGATATTAATTTATATATTGATATTAATTTACACGGCCTGGGAATGCTATTGCTCATAATGGCAAATATTTTGTTATGTACATATTGCGTTGTGCTCTTGAGCAATCTGTAGGATGTGCAATTTTCACTGTCAACCTTTGGTAATTCCTACACTAGGACATACCTGTAAAGCCTGGTTTTGTAAGCATTTAACTTGTGGCACTAGGTGTCAGTTATATTAAATAGAAATTTCCTAGGATCTATCACATTTAAGGCACTTGAAACCCATTGAGCAAACCTACAACTTATTGCAAAAATTGATATAGCAATACAAACTAGGAGGCCTGGTAGCCTGCAAAAGGGAGGGTGGGTATGAAGGGAACTATTTGCCAAAGAAGCTTGTTTGTAGAGCTTTAAATAAGAAAGGATCTGAGCTACGAGTGTGTTCCTAGGAGATGTGCAAAGCTCAACAATTTCTGGAAGGTTTTGTAGTCAAGCCAAAAGTTCAGATTATTACCAGAAGTTTCAGAATCCACTTAAAAATAAAGATTTTCAAACACTTCCTCTGTTTTCCTTTCTTCTCTTTCATATTTCTTCTCTTTCATATTATTTGTGTCACAGTAGCACCCAGAAGTCTCAACTGAGATGAGGGTCCCACTGCGTTAGGTGCTGTACAGACACATTGTAGCAGACGTTCTCTGCTCCAAGGAGTTTACAATAGTAGCTAAGGCAATGGTGGGAGGGGAATCAAAGGTACCAGAAGGTGAAATGACTCATCCAAGATCACAAAGCAGGTCAGAGTCAGGAATAACCTCATGTTGCCCAGATCCCAGGTACGGACCCACTCTGCCGTTGCTTCCGAAGATAAAAGAGCGAAACCTCCCTATCTCTGCCAGCCTCTTTTTCTTCCAAACTTTTTGCTTTCATATTTCATTAAAAATAGTGTTACATCTCCTACCTGGGGCACTTGAGCTTCCTGCAGGGCCATTCTGGGCTATACTGACATACAACACAGAGGTACTGGGGAAATTGTGTGGAATAAAGGGTCAAGAATTGTCTGCCATGGAAATATTGCTGCAATAAGCTGGGTATCTCTTGGGTGGATTCATAGTGTGAAACAAAATCTACAAAGCTCCAGGCAAACTTATAGATCAAGCTTTTCCGCTTAACAGGATAGGCTCTTTACATAGGATATGGTGAATATGCCCAGACGTTGGCTTCAGGACAGTCTTTTAGCTTTTCTCTGATCCAGTGTGAATTGTTTACAAAGGTCTGAACCAAGTTAAAACTGAAGTGTGGGCCAGCTCAGAAAATTCCTGTGTCTGTTAGGTAATATTATACAGCTGCTATTCTGAGACCTGATCCAAAGAGCACAGAAGTCAACGGGCCTCTCTCCACTCATCTCCATGAGCACTTGATTGGAGTGGATGCATTTGGAAGAATTCTTCAAATATTTTAACTTGACATGGGCTGAAGCAGTCGTGTTGGATCCAGTTTAGGGTTATGGGATTCAAGCCCAGTTCAGGCCTAGGTTTTGGTGTGGTAGTTGATTATTATTTATGACCTAGGAGAATCCAAATTATGCCAGACACTATCCACATACATAGGAGGAAGAGAGAGTCCCTGCCACACAAACTTACCATACAAGGCCCTAATCTTGAAAGCTGTTTCAGCTCCCTGGACTCCTCATGCCTGCGTGGAGCGCCATTGAAGTCCATGGGGCTCCAATGGGCACAGAGGTTGGCCGGAGTAGATTTGCTTACAGGGTCAAAAACTAAGAAGCCAAACAGTGCTGTGACACACTGTACCTCAAAAGTAGCACCCTGGAACCACATATTCACCACTGTGATATTATGAGGATAGGTTTTGTACACAGTATGCCTTGTGAGGTATCATTTGGTAAGACTTGATCTGTTGAACGTTAATATCCCGTTTCATTGTATGTACTATCGTGGTATGTGAACTTATGAAGTATAGCTGTATGTGTTACTGAAATATGTTGCAAGGTTGGGAACACCCACAACCAGCCTTTCAGTTTCAACAAAGGAGTAGCCATCAATAGGCAGACAGCGTTAATGGCTCATCAATACCCATCAGGAAAAGAATCCACTATCCCAGGGGCTCCTTATAGAAGGCACATATGCAATGGAGAATGCATGATCCCCACATCACAGCAAAGATCTTTCCAGCAAGCTGGAAGAAAGTATAAAAGAGGGGAAGTGACATTATCACTTGTCCTTTCCTGACCTTCTTCCCCATCTCAACACCCGGAAGCACATCTGGAAGACAAAGGCTTTGAACTGGGGAAATTTGGTCCGAGGCTGGAAAGGGAGTCTAGCCTGTGTATTGAGGAACTGTAACCTGCTTGCACCATCTGTGAGGGTAAGAAAAAGTGTTAGATTCAATTCTTGCTAAGACTAAAACTTTAGGATTTAGAATGCATGTTTACTTTGTATTTTCTGAAGGTAACTATCACTGACCCTTATGCCTACCACTTAGAATCACTTAAAATCAATCTTTCTGTAGTTAAACTTATTTTAATGTTTCATCCTTACCAGTGAGTTTGTCTAAAGTGCTCATCTGCTCAGGTTACAAAGGCTGGTGCATGTCCACTTTACTATGAAGAAGTGACAAACTAAGTAATGAGCTTACAGTGGTCAGGCTTGTGACCAGTGCAAGATGGTACAGTCCTGGGGTGCAAGAGTGGTGAGCTGGGGGGTAATTGGCTGGAGCCTCTCTATTGATGGTTCATGGGTGGCTGGGAGATCATTCATGCAACACAGTTGGGTTTGTCCCTACTTGTGGATGGCTGTGCAAGCGTAGTGCCTATCAGAAGTTTGTGGCTTGACATCAGCATCACAGCGTGAGAGCCCACCCAGGTTGGCAGGTTTTGGAGGGCTCAGTGGTCCAACAGTCCAGGTTGCATCCTGGGGACCCCATCACAAATGCACAAGGTGAGGGAAGAGGGATTTAAGGGAAGAGGATAGTGGCCTTGCAAAATATTTCAGGGAGGGCATTCCATGTGTACAGGGCACTATGGGGAAAAGCTTGAATATGGTTGTAAAAGAAGCAGATAAAGGGTGGTCAAGGCTAGCATCATTAGCAGATGGGGATGGGAGCAACACAGACACAAGAGGAGAGAAGTAGTGAAGGACAGAGCTGTGAAGAGACTTGGAGACAAGGAACTTTATGCAGTGGATAAGAGGCAGCCAGAAGATGGATTCAAAAACAAGGTCAGAGTGATGGGCCAGGAAGATGAGTTTAGCAGATGCATCTTGAATGGAGAGAAGGGGGAAAGAGGTGGTTATCGGAGCAGCCAGAGAGTAGGAGGCTGCTGGAATTGAAAGGAGATGATGGGATCCTGAATGAGATTGAAATAAAAGGTCAGATTCAAGATGGCACCAAAATCTCATGAGCCGCACTAGATCTGACCCAGAACAAAAACAATCATGGTGGGTTCAAAGGTCAGAAATCCATCAAAAGGTATGCAAAGTCTTGGTCTTAAGCCATTTTAATCTTTACCAAACTAAGATAAAATAAATAATTCATTTGGGCACAATATTTGCAGGGAAATAATCATCATCAGAATTTGTCTGGTTTCAGGTTGCTGAAATGGTCAAAAAACAGGATCAGTTTTGTCGTCATTTTTGAAGTTCTTTATAACATTTTGCATGGATTTCTTTCTTCTTTTGCTGTTAGGGGACAGCAAAAAGGTGTGGCAAAATTTTCATGCCTCTTGTTTGAAATTTGAGATGGGTTTGCTGGTTGTGATTAGTGCTGGTATATATATTTTAAAAAAGGTAAAAATTTTAAAACTCTTACCAGATAAAATATTTAAGGAGAATTTTTCATTGAAAACTCCCCCTTTTATTTGAGTTAAAATTTGAAATTTCAATAATAATTTGGTCAACATTTTGAAAATTTCTTAACATCCTTAACTGTGGCTGATCACAAGGTATTGGTCTTTGTTTTCTGACTGACTGAACCTGGCCTATGTGATCAGCAGGGCTAGCAGAAACCATCTTGATTCACTTCCATGGGGGTTAATGGCAGCCATGTGTGTGCCCAAGAGTTTCCATAGTGATTACTCACATGGGACTTTATGGAATCTGCCGTTTTTCAGCCCCTGTGAACTGGTGGCAGCAGCAGGGAGTAGTTCTGTGCTGTTCCTTGCTTCAGTGAGGGGAACACGGCTTGCTTGTCATCTCCCACTCATTTAATGCTATCGGGAATTTGAAGGTGGCAGTAACCTTGCTGCTCTCCAGAGATGCTGGAGGGAAGAGCCGCTCATCCACCAAAGACAGGAGGAAGTTAGCAGTCAACAAGTCATTCTCCACAGAGACACCAACCAGAGGCGATGGAGATGCTGGGCTGGGCTGAGGGGGAGATGTCCCAGGATCTACGGGATGGAGGGGATTCGCGTGAAGACAGAAGGTCTCTCACAGATTTGCATAGTTCAGATATGCCTAGTTCAGGTTCTGCTGAGGTTCCCCATCACTAACATGACTCTGGTGAGGTAGTCATAGGTGGAGTTTGGGAGGACATGGGAGCACTGCCCCCCTAAATGGCAAGCCTCAGGCAGGCAGCCTGAATGTGCAATGCAATCAGTTCTGCACAGGAGACAGATGTGCTGCTCCCAGCTTGCGCCCCTGAGGCAGGGGGTCAGAATTTTGTTTATGAACAGAGTGATTAACAGGTGATTAAGATAAGAAAGGGCTGTTATGATGTTTCCTAAAGTTACATGATCTGTTCCAAGCTTGGTGAACTGCAAGAAGTAAGTAGCCTAAATGATAGAAAGTAATTGTAGACTTTTCTACAATTGTTTCAGTTGTTGTATTCAAGAGGTGGCATCTTTCTTTGTGAAGATAACTGATTGTTAAGACAAAAGAAATGCAGTAGATCTAAGGCATTTGATACAGTTCCACGTGAGAAATTATTAATCTAATTGCAGAAGCTGGGGATTAATATGAGAACTGAAAGGTGGATAAGGAACTGGTTAAAAGGAAGAAGTAATTCTTCCGCTCTACTCCGTGCAGATTAGGCCTCAACTGGAGTATTGTGTCCAGTTCTGGGTGCCACATTTCAGGAAAGTCCAGAGAAGAGCAATGAAAATGATTAAAGGTCTAGAAAACATGACCTATGAGGGAAAACTGAAAAAAATGGGTTTGTTTAGTCTGGAGAAGAGAAGACTGAGAGGAGACATGATAACAGTTTTCAAGTACATACAAGGTTGTTGCAAGGAGGCGGGAGAAAAATTCTTCTTAACCTCTGAGGATAGGACAAGCAGCAACGGGCTTAAATTGCAGCAAGGGAGGTTTAGGTTGGACATTAGGAAAAACTTCCTAACTGTCAGGGTGGTTCAGCACTGGAATAAATTGCCCAGGGAGATTGTGGAATCTCCATCATTGGAGATTTTTAAGAGCAGGTTGGACAAACACCAGACAGGGATGGTCTAGATAATACTTAGTCCTGCCATGATGCAGGGGACTGGACTAGGTGACCTCTTGAGGTCCCTTCCAGTCCTGTGATTCCACAACAGGTCATACTGAAAGGTGCAGTGGTTCTCAACCAGCGGTACACATTCCCCTTAGGAGTACACTGTGGTCTTCCAGGGGTACATCAACTCATCTAGATATTTGCCTAGTTTTACAACAAACTACATAAAAAGCGCTAGCAAAGTCAGTACAAACTAAAATTTCATACAGACGATGACTTGTTTATACTGCTCTATACACACACTATACGCTGAAATGCACACACAATATTTATATTCCAATTGATTTGTTTTATAATTATACAATAAAAGTGAGAAAGTAAGCAGTGTGCTGTGACGCTTGTATTTTTATGTCCGATTGTGTAAGCAAGTAGTTTTTAAGTGAAGTGTAACTTGGGGGTACGCAAGACAAATCAGACTCCTGAAAGGGGCACAGTAGTCTGGAAAGGTTGAGAGTCATTGGGCTAGAGGGAGGTTACTAGTTGAGTTCCTCAGGGACTGGTCTTGGGACCAATCTTATTTAACATTTTTATTACTGACCTTGGCACAAAAAGTGGGAGTGTGCTAATAAAATTTGCAGATGACACAAAGTTGGGAGGTATTGCCAATATGGAGGAGAACCAGAATATCATACAAGAAGATCTGGATGATCTTGTAAACTCGAGTAATAGAAATGGGATGAAATTTAATAGTGCAAAGTGCAAGGTCATGCATTTAGGGACTAACAACAAGAATTTTTGCTATAAGTTGGGGACCTATCAGTTGGAAACGACAGAGAAGGAGAAAGATCTGGGTGTATTGATTGTTCACAGGATGACTATGAGCCATCAATGTGATGCAGCCATGAAAAAGGCTAACGTGGCCCTGGAGTACATCAGGCGAGGTATTTCCAGTAGAGATAAGGAGGTGTTAGTGTCATTATACAAGGCACTGGTGAGACCTCATCTGGAATACTGTGTGAAATTCTGGTCTTCCATGTTAAAAAAAGATGAATTCAAACTGGAACAGGTGCAGAGAAGGGCCACTAGGGTGAGCTGAGGAATGGAAAACCTACCTTATGAAAGGCGACTCAAAGAGATTGGTTTGTGGGCAGGCACGGAATTTGACCCCCCACCCCCACTCCCCTGCCCCACTGACCTGACTGGAGCCAACTTCCCCTCCCGCACCCCAAATATAGAAGTCAAACTGCACCTGTGGTGAGGGTCTACATGTTTTTGGCTGTGGTGAAGCTGATGTTCTGTGAGCGCTTATTAGCTGTGTATGAGAGTATGGAGGTTCTCATGGTTTGTTTTTTTTCCCCCTTTGTAGCCATAGGAGCTGGGTACAGAAGGAATAGGAGGTGACTGTTTTTGTCGAGAATTCACAAATGGCTTTAGGGATTAGGGCTTAATGGGCAAGTAGCTGGGGGGCAGGATCTCAATGTTAGGGCCCAGTCTGGAACTTGGTGGGACTGTCTTGTAAGGTGGGAAGGGAAGCAGTGGGATCTGGGATTCAGGAGCAGCAGGGTAGAGGCTGGAGGGGAAGCTGGAGGAGGGGGAATGCGAGCAGCACACAACATTCAAGGACTCTCAATTTACCACCATCCTGTGTATGCCTAGAAATACAATCAGCACAGCTGGTCAGGAATTTTTCATCAAAATATTTTTTTCAGCAGAAAATGTGCTTTCCATAAAATCCAGTTGTCCACAGGAAAATGTCAATTTTGCCAAAATGATTTTTGTATTTTGTCAGAAAAATTGTTACAAAATGTTTCGTTTGGGGTTGTGTTGACATTAATCTGTGTTCTGCAGGGCCTCTTGCCCCTCTTCTCCCTTAGGGGCTGGGCTCCCTGTCTATCCCCTAATGCGCAGTAAGGGGCTCAGTCCGAGACAGTGAGGTGAAAACAAATGGTGAGCTATTGTACTTTCTTTTGGGACAGAAATCCCCAGGATGCCTTCTAGAGCTCAATAAAAAGCAATTAACTGATTGTGTCTCACCACATTTATTCTTCTTTTTCCTTCATTCCACTTATTCTTTCCTTTTGCTGACTTGATGCACCTTCTCTTCTCCAATGTTCTCCTTTTTTCCTTCCATCGTATTGCTTGTCCTATTAACATCGGAGCTTTTCCCTGTATTTCTTTTTCCCCTTCTAGACCCTTTCCCCTGGTCGTGTTGTCTCCCACCTTTTCCATGTTGTTTCAATTTCTCTCCTCCTTCCCTATCCTTAGTCTTTCATTCTCTACTGCTCACTCTTTCTACTGTCTTCTCTCTCACTCCCATTCCTTCTCTTCGGGTTGTGTCTACATCAGGAGGATTTAGGTACAGTTCCCTCTGGGGATAATATGAACTTGGCTGTACTAGCAGAATCCCTAGTATAGAGGAGTTTCCTATAGCTTCCAGAGGAAGGAGGGGTTGGGCCAGAGCAGCAGCGAGGGAAAGAGAAGGGTAGAGAACAAGCAAAGGAGCTAAGTTGTGAGCACTTATTGTTGCAGCCCTTTGTTTACAATTGGGCAGGGGACTGTGGCTGGCAAAAGTGAATCCTTAGATCTGGCCTGGTCACAGTAGAGTGTAGCCAGCACTAAAGTGAGTGTGGTGTGAGTATGTAGGATACCTGTCACACCCACACCAGACCATACTGAGAGCCCATGCTCAGGCCAGCACATAACACTCAGTGTCTAGGTCAGTCTTCGTGATGTGTCAGCAACACATTTACAACAGCAGGGAGGGATCCTGGTAGGGTTCCAGGCCAAAAGGTCTGTCTGATCTGATCCTATCGCCTCCTAAACACGTCACCCTTCTGAATGCCTATGTGCAGTGCACATGTCATAGGAGTCAGGGGGTGACCTTCTCCTGGCCAAGCACAAGGGCCAAGCATCCATCTTCCTTTTCATGGCTCTCTCTGCAACATCTGATTCTATTCTGTCTGCCACTTTTGATTCTTTTCACCATAAGCTGGTGCTGCTAAGAAAAGTGCATAGATGGCTCCTGTCCTTCCTCACGGACCGCATCCAGAGAGTCGCAACAGGTAACGGCACCAAACTGAGCAGGGCTTTCCACTGGACAGGTCTCCTTCACGACAGGCCATTGCTCAGCTATCCCACTGCTGAACAAAATCAGCTTCTGGAGGAGAAGCAACTTGCAACTACATGAAGGAAAGGAGGAAGTGGGTTGGGGGAGACACTGAGAAGAACTAGACAACTTCATCACCTCACTTGCTATAGAGGTCCTCTGCCCCATCATTATCAAAACTGTATGTAGCCCAGGAGTCCTTAACAGTAGACACCCAAATAGTGAGGCGCGCAAGAAACTCCTTATTCCATCCTCAGCTGGCCAGAAACCTGCACCCTCTCCTATCAGACACAGACCTTGCCACAGTGATATATACATTCACACTCTACTGATTAGATCACTGCAATGCACTGGACATAGGCGTGAATCCACAGACACTAAAGGAACTCTGGTGCAGAACACAGCAGCTTATCAGCTCTGACATAGCTCAGTACCTGCTCCCACTAAGCAGCAAGATTTGGAAGTGGCTGTCCACTACTTTATGAAGTCTGATGCCTCCGCTTAGCCTGGCACCCTGCAGAACCAACCATGGCATGAGCTCTCTTGAGGATGCAGGGCTGTGACACGTCTAGAGATGGAACTCGAGTGTGAGAGTCACAGGCCGGTTCTGGCCTTGCCTGAGCTGCTGTGCCTATATAATATATGTTGCTCTATCCTCCTCTGGCATTTTCCCCCAAGCAAGACTATCCCAAATGTGGCTGCTACGGTACTTTGGCACGAATTGACAAGCTCAACATGGATTTGGCAAACCAATTCATGAACCATTTTCAAGCCCTTGCAGCCATTTTCAAGCCCTTGCAATCAAGGATGTGAAATCCTGAAACGCAGACAAAATACAAGGCATGTTGTGAGAAATGTTGTGAGAAACTTGTCCCCACTCCCGGTGATAAGTTTACATGAAGTGTGGCTATACGTTGCAGTGCATTAGTTCACGGTGGTTCATACGACAGGGTGCTACCCATAAGTCCTGAGCCAGCTGAGGTTATTCTACGCAAGTCATTTCCACATGACTTGCAAACAGAAGTGCTTTGCAAGGTTCTGCCACGGCACTGTTAATACGCCTTTGTCTCATGCACATGGCACCTAGGCTATTTTGATTCAGAACCCTTCCTAAGCAAATGGCATCTCGCTGCAGTGAGAGGCTTTGTAATAGTTACAGAGAGAGGCGAGGAAGGGGACGTATCCTAAGGCATGGTGGTTTCCAGAGGTGAAATGCTAGTGCAATCAGCCTGTACTTCCATAATGAAGCATCCAGACTGCTGTAGGGTGCTTGGGACTTTTCTCAATTCACTACTCCACATTCCCAGTGCCAGTTCAGGAGTATTATTCTCACTGTGGAGTAATTGTAAGAAATATTTATTTCCCTCTAACACAGCACAAGAAGGAAATGGACTCCATAGGAGTTTCCACTGGCCACCATCTGTGGTTTTGCTAAGTACAGCCATGCTTAGGTGAACTGCATGAAGTCAACACATGGGGCCTCCTGCACTGACATTGGTGCCAACTTTTCTAAACCTTCCCTGGGACAATTTGGAGAAGAAGACAGGGCTCCTGCACTTGACCCATGAGAGGTGGCTGCATGTTGGTGAATTTAGGGGATTGTAAAATGAATCTCTCCATGCCTCAGGCCTCAGAAGTTCTGGGTGCTCTGCCAAGGACCCAGAACCCCCGAAGACCCTTTCCCATCCCAAAAAACCCCCTCCCAATAGGGGCTTCACCCCACCTACAGCTTGCTTCCTGGTTCCCAATGGAACCATCCTTGCAGGGTCTCCCCCGCTGCAGCTTCCCCTTGAACCTCACCCTTTAGAAGGAGTCCTATAGCATGGAGAAGGGAAGCAGCAAAAATTAACACCTTCAGGCTGTATTTACTAGTGCGCAGGCTGCAGTGACTTGTTCTCGGTTCTCCCATGGATTCGAAGTAGAATCTGGAGGAGCCCAGCCTTCTCTCTCCTCCCCTCCCATGCCTGGCCCATTCCCTCCCACTCCTCCAAGCCCCAGAGAGAGGGGATGGGGGGAGCACACTACAGAGGCAGAACTCCCTCCTTCAGCGAGCACAGTGCACAGAGGCAGACAGGGCCATGGGTTCCTTTGTTTTTACTCTGAGCTCACCTATGCAAAGCTCTTGGGACAGTAACGTCAGTCTCATATGCCTATGGTCAAGTGAAAAGGCCTTTAGGTTGCAGTCTATAGCTAACTTTGTATAATGCAGGATTTAGGGCCTGCTCCATAACCCAAAGTTAGTGGGAGCCTTTCCACCGACTGCCTGGGGCTTTGGATTGGGCCCTCACACAGCCTGAGATTTCGGGTATAAAGAGTATTGTTCATTAAGAAAGTGCCGGGCTGCAGATCCTACCGTCCTCCACATTGCTGGGCAAATGGATCCCACTTAGTAAAATGAAAAGGAATAAAAGAAACCTTTCGTCCCTAACCACATTTCGTTCATCATCTTTGTCCGTTTTGCGGGAAACTTGCTTTTGCTTTTTCTCCCTCTGCATGACTACGTCAGGAGAAAGCGTTAGAAATAAATGGGCACCAGTGCAAGATCGTTCATAGGGAATGGCAATGGAGAGAGACGCTCCCATCTCTGCCTGATGGATCATCCCTGCCCACTCCTGGACGTTTGGGAGAACTTGGAAGATTTCTCCCCAGGAAAATAGGATTACGATGAATTTTCTTTCAAATCTATTTCAACAGTCGAGAATTTAGCTAAGCATTAAACAGATTAATTTTTTTGCCTGGATGCAGCCTTTTGATTACACAGCCGCTGTAATGAACTCAACATGGTGGTTTCCGATTTGGCCTTGTGGCATTTGGCAAGAAGCCTTTGCCTGAATGTGAGCCCTGCTGAATCCAGATTTGATTCCTCTCACTTGGCACTGCTTTCCCGCCTGCTGATGGAAGCTTTAAAGAAATAATAAAAAAAACAACCCTTGCATCTGAAATGCTGCCAGAAAACATCAACGTGCTTTCAGGCTGCCATCTATTGTGCAATGCAAGCCTCTTAAGATTTAATATTTCTAAAACGGCAGTGCACCTGCTTGGAAGAAAAACTACCTTGTCACCTGATGACATGTTTTGTTAAATCACTTATTTTTTTGTATTTATTAGCTTCATAATGTGGATTTCCCCCTCCCTCTGACTTCTATATTGAATAACACTTTCTCCTAGAATTACAGCTCATAATAACATGATGCATTTACCAAGATGCCTCAGTTCTCAGTCATTCACAAATGAACGACTTCTATTTACGGTCAGAGCTTAAATAATTTTTGGTTGTCCTGGCCTAGTCCTTCGAGCATTGCATCCTGCTGTACAAAAGCACTGCTAAACCCAACTTGGCATACTCTGAAATTATGCCGGTGCTCTAAAGGTCAAGTTGATTAACTCTGGAGATTCAATACCCCTTGTCTAACTGAAGAGGGCACTCCTATCAGGCCAAAGTTGGTCCCACTCGGTTGCTACAACGTACAGTTTGTTTTGCTGATTGGGGAGAACTTGAAAAAAAGGATAAGTTTCCAACTCAACAGGTGTCTCGCAAAGCACTGGAATCTGACACGTTGCTGTGCGTTCTGTGTGTCTCAAGTGGGGAAGGAAATCTCCCGGTGCAAAAGTATATTTCTGAGCACATGGCACCCTTTTACTCTGTGTCCACGTGTTGGATCAAAGTGCGGCTCTGTGATAACCACTAGCCAGTTACCTTCTGCATATAAATATGCAGAGAAGTCACGTCAATGACGTCACACTCTCCCTTTTACAACCCGCCACTGGCTCCTTCACTGCAGACAAAAACTATTTGTCTTTGCCTAAAAGGCCCTTCTTAGCTCAGCCTTGCCCTACCTATTATCAAGCCATCGACCCCAGCCTCCACTCTGCTGTAAATGCCAGACTTCATCGCCCATCAGTCCATTTGTCCCTCAAGTTCCTCTGCATTTTCTCCAGTGCATAAAGGGCAACCTGGAGTGGGGAGGTGGGGCTCTCCCTATAACTCTCCATAATAGGCTGACCAGACAGCAAGTGTGAAAAATCAGGATGGGGGTGGGGAGTAATAGGAGCCTATATAAGAAAAAGATCAAAAAATCGGGACAGTCCTTTTAAAATCAGGACATCTGGTCACCCTACTCCATAATATCATGACATCACCCTGCTTCAGATCCCCACCTCTGCTGCAGAACCTACAACACACTTGACAACGATAGGCATTGCTGCCTTCTAATGCCAGATAGGATCATTTCGCTCTTGCCTTCTCTGCCCCACCAAGTACTGTCTCTTATTACATGTGTGCACAATGCCTGGCCCAAAAGGTGGTGGCTAGGGCCTCCCAGTGCTGCTGAAATGTAATTAAGCATCGCAACTTTGTGTCCAAGTTCCCATCTTCAGCGTTGCCACCACAAACAGCAGAGTGTAGCAGAATTCACCGGGCTAGATATGCCCATCAGTAAGAGGGGTTTGTGCAGGCCTGTGTGTATAGTGGAGGGGTGTTTTCCACACTCGGGCTTTGGAAGCAGGAACTCTGGGTGGCTCTACCTGCTCCAGTTTGGAAATTTTCCCTGCGGCTTTCGGGGGCACTGGAGAGAGGAATTCTGAAGCCAAGAGGACTGCTGGTGGTTGTTCCTTTGAATACCTCCTGCCCAGAAATCTTTCCCAGAGATTGCCATGGAATCTGAACACCTCCCAATCTTGGATGCCATACAGTTTAAGGCCAGAAGGGAACAGCAGACCATCAAGCCTGACCTGTGTGTCAGACCATCCACACACTCCCACACCACAGCCAACAACCAAAGTACTACACCATTAAACCAATGTCTTACATCCCTCAGGAGACTAGCACAGGCAGCGAACAGGAGAGACTGAGGTGCACCAATACCTGAGACTCTTCAGTGGCAGGGAATCGATTAAGTGAGATACACCCAGATGATCCAAGCAAGTGACCTGCACCCCATGCTGCAGAGGAGAATATTTATCGCCTGTGAGGTAGAAGAGTACTTTTACAGCTGGGGAACTAAGACTACAAAGAGACTTACCCAGGATCACAGAGAGAGTCCTTACAGAGCAAGGAACTCAACCCCGGCTCCCCAAGTTCCAAGCTAAAGCTCTAGTCACCAGACCATTCTTCCTCTAGATTTACAAGCAGCTTCTAGTAGCTGAGCTCTGGTGACACGCGGTGGGTATGTCTACACTGCAATTAGACACCCACGGCTGGCCTGGGGCCGCTGACTCAGGTTCATGGAGCTTGGGCTAGGAGCGGTTTGATTGTGGTGTCGACGTTTGTGCTCGGGCTGTGGGGAGGGTCTCCAGCCCGAGCCTGAATGTCTACACTGCAATTAAACAGCCCCTCAGCCCAAGTCAGCAGGCATGGGCCAGCTGCGGGTTTTTAATTGCAGTGTAGACATACCCTGAGAGGCTTGAGTGTGCTCATGTTGCTGCACTAAGACCTGTTTGTGCGCGATTTACCCTTGTGATATATACAAATAGGAATTATAATGGGACCAACACCCTTACTTTTACCCGAGACTGATGCTGGGAGGTGGATGGCGCTATGAGGTGACAGACAAATGCACTAAGCCGCCTGTTCTCTCTACGACGTCTAAATAGGTTATTGAATAATCTGAGAATCTAAGACACTTTGTCAATATTTATCCTGCCTGCATATAACAGAGCAGCTTTAGTAAATTAGGCTCTGCACTGCAATTGGCAAGCAATGTCTGATTGTTCCAATCAAGCCTTGCCAAATGTTCTAATTTATGCAGAGTATGTCTGCTGTGCTGGCTGGCAAATCAGCTACTCGCTGGAATGTTTAACTCTATTGATTGCTGGTTAATTAGCAACACGCTCAAGAACAAATCCAATCCACTCTGATACTTGATTTTCCACAACATGATGGTGCGGCTAAAGGCAACCAACCGGATTCTGGCTAATGCAGGGAAAGGGGCATGACCTTCTGATCCCACCACACGGGCGCATCTCTGTTCCTATTGGCCAAAGCTTTCCCACTGGAAACCTCCCTTTGTAATCAACACCCACCCTTATTGTGCCCCAAACCAGTCCTACCCACAGACCTCAGCACGCTCTAATTTTGCTAGGAGTAAGAGTGATTTGCCTGCATATAGGACCATTGTTTGGGCCAGGCGTCCACATACACGTAAGTGCATATTGGTGTGGACGGTGCCCATTTACTCCATGGCCATGGCTTGGTTTTGTCCTTCACTGCCAATTACCAATACTCTGCTAAATATTCCCCTGTCCTTCTGCAGACGGGGGGCAGAATGGAGCAGGCCACTTCCACCCACGGGAGTGAAGACATGCACACCTTCACAGAACGATTTCACTCCACGCCTTTACATTTTCCCCATAAAGCTCAGTAATTGAAATGGATCCAAAATTGGTTAGCAGACGTCACCTTTTTTTTTTTACTGTTGTGTAAATAAATAAAATAAAGTAAAAAGACAGCACCAAGCATCGCCAATGATGTCGCAAGCACTCCCTTGATTTGGGAGTTTGCTTTCCTAGATGAAATTGTGGGAGTTAGTACAGACCCTGGCTTGACTGGTAGGTCAATGCATCTCTTTCATTTCAGAGGAAACCAATTTAGCCAAAGCTTCTGGTTGATCCTAATTCTACGGGATATTCCAAGAGTCCTTTGTAATGGCAGCAAACTTGGCCATTGAATACAAACAGTGTTTAAGACGCGTTTCCTCTAATCCCAGAGTAGTCCCGAGTTACCCCCTAATCTCTGAATGGGCCTGTTCCAAAGCCCACTGAAGTCAATGGGAATCTTTGCAATTATTTCAACTGGCTTTGAATCAGGCCCTGTATGTTCAAACAATAATGGGCAAATCTCATCTCCTGCCTTATCAATCTTGCTTTCGAATAGATACCATGATTCTCTTCTTAGAATGGTTGTGCCCCAATTACTGCATATTTTCAGTGTGAAGCTATCAATCATTATTCAGATTATGACAGCCTTGTTCTCTCTGTAATGGGAAATTATTACAACTATAGTTGTATAATTTAGCTGTTAACTAACCATAACCCATGTTTTTGTTGTAGTGATTTATGATTTAGTTGTATGGGCGCTTTCAGAATACTATCAGATTTAAGATTTGTTATGTGATCTTTCAGAATGTTATCAGATTTCATTTTTCACACATATCTTAGTGGCTTTTCTGTTATTAGACTTTGCTGAAACATCAATCATTTGAAGTTTAAACACTGGTAAATTTGAATTTACAGTTTATCAGATCAGAAGTAAAAAGGCAGAGAAAACAGGCTTATTCTAAATTAATGAGCAGGGTAATCTGTTTCTCATAACCAACAATGAAACACTACATAAATGGAAAGCCTTTCTCTGGTTGTATGAGGACATAACAGATGGTCATAAAATTTATGAATCTATCAAACAATGCAAGCAGTGGCATAGATTTGTTCACTGAAAAATCACAAGCGGCTTTAAAAGCTAGAAATCATGGAAGATTCAGTTTAATTTACAGTGAAGTTGTGTGTGAACCTATTTGAATAAATGTTTAAGTAAAAAAAAAAGATCCATTTCTAGTTATAAAGAGAATTACAACCAAAGTAATAATGCTATATAGAAGAAATGTCTATATCATGAACGAGGTATATAAATCAAATGGACAGTCCCAAGGTCTGCAGTGAACAAGGTCTGGGAAAGTTCCATAGCTGCCAATTATGGAGTCCTATGAGGGACAAAACAGACCAGAAGGCCATGGCTAAAATTATTTTGGTTTATGCTGTTCTTTGCAAGATAGCTCCATGAGCTAAAAACAGATATTTATTTATACTCCAGAAGAGGCATTAGAAACACTGGTAAGACTTTGACATAACCAAAGTTATGGCGGGGAAGGATAGCTCAGTGGTTTGAGCATTGGCCTGCTAAACCCTTGAGGGGGCCATTTAGGAATCTGGGGCAAAAATTGGGGATTGGTCCTGCTTTGAGCAGAGGGTTGGACTAGATGACCTCCTAAGGTCCCTTCCAGCCCAATATTCTATGATTCTGTGAACCTAACAAAATCGAGCAAGATTGAAATGTACCATGCTGTGTCCTCCAATGCAGAGGCACAATGGGATGCATGAAGAAAGTGGCTAAGAGATACCCCATTGTTCCCAAGTGGTGGGAAGACATAAAAGGCCAGGTCCTCAGCTTCTGTAAATGGAGACAAATTAGCTCCATTGATGAGGTGGCCCATGGTACATTTCAGCCTTCATTGTGAAGTTTTTCACTTGTATTGACTGGTGTTCCAGCTGCACTGAATTTTTTAATTTCTGGTTTGGTGAGTGAGTTTCCTTGTTTGAGATAACCTGCAAACATGAATTCTGGAGACTTACCTACCTTTTGTGGGCATTTGTAGAGCACTTTGAGGATGGAAAATGCTACAGAAGTGATACAAATAATAAATGACAACAAGAAATCTTATTGGAGGTGAATGTATGGACTAAAATTTGTCTGATCATGCATCAGAGGACTTGCAGAGGAATTCATGATCAACCTGTATCATATGCTTGTAAAATGTGTGCAGTGTCCCGCTCTAGTCCCTTTAGAAGATAACAGCCCACTACTGCTGTCAAGCTAGTAGAACTATTCGTCTAGCTCAAATGGGAAAGGTCCGTGCTTTGGTGCTGAAGGTCCTTTTTTTAATTTGTAGGCTAACATCCCAAAAGGATGCAGGATTCCACTGGGAGCTGAGGGCACTCAGCACCTGGCAGGATCTGGTCCAAAGGATTGGATGGCTGTCAGCTCCTGACAACTGGAGCTAATTGGATGGGTCAGACAGAGGCAGGCAGGCAGCAGTACTGATTACAGCCCAGGATTATAACTGTAATGCAATTATACTGGAACAGACCACAATGGGACTAGGCTACACTGATACCAAGGGACTGAACTGCTCAATGACATTGACTGCAATGTGTCCAGAAATGAGACGTCAGAGGCTTGGTGACTTTCCTTCAAAGAGGCTCACGGAGACACGTGGAGCGTGGCTTGAATGCAAGTCCCTGCTCCTGCGCCATGATAACTGTAGTTACATTCTCAGATTGCTAATGGGAGAGAAGTCACAGCTGCTAGGGAAGCCGCTAGCACACACCGCCTGCAGTGGTTATGGAGGCATAAACACAGAGAGCTGATGTAAATAAATGTTTATCTGCCCATGCTCCCTCACACGGTCATGGAGAAGCCGTAGGAATCCATGACCTTTGCCAGGGAGCAGCAGGGATGGATCAGACGGGGCTGCAGGGACTCTGCTCCCTTCCCCATGTGCCAAAGATTGGGAGCCTACTATGGAAAAGGCAGTTTGGTTGGACAATGTCACTTAAGGTGTTGGAATGAACCATCCCACCGAGGTGCCAGGGAATGAACGCCTGCATTAGCTCTGTTTCTCTCTGGGGGATGGGCAAAGAGGGAAAGGGTGAATGTCACCCAGTCCCAGACAGACTGTAGCTTTTCTTCTAGAGGGAACTGAACGACAGCTAACATGCTACAAAGGAGAAACACAGCTCTGCAGTCAGCTGGCCAGCACCGTTAGAATGAACATGGGTGAAAACTTTATAGATCAACAAAAGGTAACAATCACAGACCATGTGCCCCTCTCCTTGCTAGGTGAACACGAAGGAAGCATTTAGGTCTGAATTCCACCTCAGCCTCATGCACACAGCTCCCACTGACTTTCAGGGCATGCATAGCCAATGGCAGAATTTTGCAAGCTAATGTTTAAAAACATTTCTCTACATAAAAAGAAAAGGAGTACTCGTGGCACCTTAGAGACTAACAATTTATTTAATGCATCCGATGAAGTGAGCTGTAGCTCATGAAAGCTTATGCTCAAATAAATTGGTTAGTCTCTAAGGTGCCACAAGTACTCCTTTTCTTTTTGCGAATACAGACTAACACGGCTGTTACTCTGAAACATTTCTCTACATAGGCACCTTATGACACCCTCTACCCCACTTTCACCCCTTTTATATTGTTAGGATATGTTTTGTATAAAGTATGCCCTGTGCGGTATCATCTGAAAGCTCAGTCTGCTGATCATCATTGTCTATTAAGATGCGTGTGACATTGCTTTATGTAAAATTATGATATTTTGCTATTTCATTGTTACTGAAGTATATTGTCATTCTGGGTGGTGCCTACAAACTACTTTCTTAGAGACAAAGGCACACTGGCAGGCCAGCAAGGTGCTAATGAACCATTGCTGGTTTAATCAGACATTCACCAGCAAAGGGGGAGGTGTGAACAAGAAAGTCACAGTTCATTTGAAGGGCAGCTTGGAGCTCACGTAAACAATGGAACTGCCTGCCCCCATGACCCAGCAAGGATTTTTTCAGCATAAAGAGTTGGAGTATAAGAAGGGTAGAAAAATGTCCCTGATCACCTGTAGTGGCTTGGAGTGGTTCCTCCCTGTCAGTGTCAAAGGGAGGACACTCCGCCTCCCCATGCTGCCTAGTGGCTGAGAGCTGATCAGCAGGGGATTATCTCGGTAAATTAGTAAATAATCTAGGGCCCTGGCCCCTCTGGACAGGGCAATTGGCAGCCTTTAGCCCAGCCCCGTGGCTGGGGCAGACAACCATCAGTCAGGCTCAAGCCCTCTGGGCAGGGCAGAGCAAAAGCAGTCTATGGCCCAGCTCTCTGGCTGGGGCAGACTGCAAACAGGCACAGGCTGTGTGGCCTAAGGTGGGCAGCCTGCAACCCCGGGGTGGGGTTGGCACTAGGGGGTAGGGGGACCCAGATCCACCCTACTCCATCAGGTCCCAGCCCAGGGCCCTAACGGTGGTGGGAAATCCTGCCACTGGGTCAGTGGGGATCCTGCCAAAACACATTAACTGTGGTTTTGGCAACAAAACCAGACTAATGTCTCTTTTCTTTGGACTACTTCCTACCCCCACCTGTTTGTAGGGCTTTGTCGCTCATGGGCCCGCAGGCTCCTCAGAGTACTTGGCAGCTGGCAGCTCCTCCGGGTATTCGCCTGGCAGCAGCTTCTCAGAATATTTCTCCAGAGGCAGGGGTTGAGACAGCTTGGTCCCTGGCTCAAGAGGCAGCAGCATGGTACCAGTGTCCAACTCCTTCCCTGCCTCTTATAATTCCTGTTCTGCCCCTTTGCTTCTGGCGCAAGGGGTGGGCTCAGCCTGGCTCCACCCATCGGGAGCAGGAAGTGGTTCCTCCCTGTCAGCGTCAGGAGGTGGCCACTCCACCTTGCTACACCACCTCTCCGCTCCACCTTATATATTTCTGCTCATAACATCAATGAATACCTGAAGACCACTGAGCTAAGGGGAGTGGTCCCATGCTGAAAGGAAATCCAGACTGTGAACTCAGAACTGAATTGTCTGAAGCATCTGCTGTGGTGAGAAAAATATTTGCTAAAAACCTGGTTAGCCTGGTAAATTTTGGAAATAGCTTGCGGTTTTATCTTTTTATTTCTTTTGTAACCAATTCTGACTCTTATGCCTCACCACTTAAAATCTATCTTTCTCTAGTTAATAAACTTGTTTTATTGTTTTCTCTAAACCAGTGTGTTTGATTGAAGTGTTGGAGAAATCTCTACTTGGGTCAATAAGGCTGGTGCATAGTCATTACCCATTGTTAGAATGACAGACTATTTATGAGCTTGTGCTGTCTAGTGGGCTACTGAAGAGTACAAGACACATTTCTGGGGGGCAAGGCTGAGACTGAGGGATATGCGGGTGTTGCCCTCTATCTAATTCATGGATGGCTGGGCATAGCATTCATGTATTTAGCTGGAAGTGATTTTACATGCTAGTGGCTGTTCACAGCAAAACAGTGGAAACGGCACCCCAGGCTGGTGGCTTAAAGGGACACAGCAGTCCAGGTTGCACCCTGGGGAATGTCACACACCCCTCTTCCTTCTTTCCCTCACCCTGTCTCCTAGTAGTGCCACAGCCTCTAAACCACCCTGCCGGTTCTCCTCCCTGTCAATTGACTCCTAGTTCACTCGTCTCCTGATCTCATCAGCACTTCTATCCAGCCACAGGGACCCTCCATCTCTTCCAGTCTCCCCAGTGCTGTGGATCTACTTCACGAGGGGGCAGTGGTATAAGATGATGGTACAGAACTGCAGAAATGCCATGGAAACAATAGACTCAACTGGGCCAGGCAGCTGTTGGGGCCTGATTTTGAAACTGCCTCAGATTTGCAGACACAATTATGCAATAGCTGTGTTGGTCTCAGGATAGTAGAGAAGCAAGGTGGGTGAAGTAATCTCTTTTATTGGACCAACTTCTGTCTCACCGACAGAAGCTGGTTCAATAAAAGATATTAGCTCACCCACCTTGCCTCTCTTACCCTAGATTAAGAACTTATGCCAACTGGTCAGGCCTGATGCTAACTGCTAGACTCTAGTAGGCCTCAGACTTGTTGCAAAACCTATTTCTATTTATACATATTGCTCTTCCCTACTGTGATGGGGTGTTCATGCCACACTTGCCCTGAAAGGGTTAATGCAGGCTAAAAAGGGGACCAATAAGCCAGACAGGCCACAGTTGAAGGAAATCAGGTGGTTTAAGTAATCCGCTAACTGAATAGTGAGGGAGTCCAGCTGAGAAGGAATGAGCTGGGCTGGGTTTATAAAGACAGGAAATGGGCAGCAGAGAGGGGGCTGCAGGGAAGTAGTCTGCAGTCACTCCCTGGGAGGAGAGAGTTTTGGAGCTGGCAAACTCAGAGAAGGGGGGAGCCAGAAGGGCAAGAGAAGGCTCAGGGGAAAGGTAATAAGTCCAGAATGGAACAGACCTTGGCTGCTGATTAGAGGGTCCCTGGGCTGAAGCCCAGAGTAGAGAGTGGGCCTGGGTCACCCTGCCAGCCATTGGGGAAGTGGCACCAACCGGGCAGTGAATGGGAGGACTGCCCGAGCCCGTTTGTAAGAAGAGACATTGGTACCCTGGAAGGGGAGGGTTCGTGTAACTTGGCTAGAGGGCTAAGTCATGAACACAGAGCATCTTGCCACGCTGAGAGGCAGGAAGAGAAGGCAAGGCATGTGGCGAGAGGCAGACAGGAGGCATCTATCTGGAATTAGCTAATTCCCGGAGCGACCAGGAGGAGGCACACTAGTGGTGAGCAGACCCCGTGACATCTACTTACATTACCACTTTAATATCAGCATCCTAGATTTTCCTAACACATAGGTTGGGATAGGCAAGCTATGGCACGCAAGCTGATTTTCAGGGGCACTTACACTGCCTGGGTCCTGGCCACCGGTCCGGGGGGCTCTGCATTTTCATTTAATTTTAAATGAAGCTTCTTAAACATTTAAAAAATCTTATTTACTTTACATATAATAGTTTAGTTATATATTATAGACGTATAGAAAGAGACCTTCTAAAAACGTTAACATGTATGACTGGCACGCGAAACCTTAAATTAGAGTGAATAAATGAAGACTCGGCACACCGCTTCTGAAAGGTTGCCGACCCCTGACATAGGTTATAGTTTAAATGTTAGCATAAACCGGTCAACCCAGGACAGAATTTGGCTCCCTAAATAAAAGGGATAAATTGTTTAGCCACTTCATGTAAAGCACTGCCGAGTGCTCACATGCTTCGTCAATGTGATGCTTTCAGCATCTTCGCTCTGTCAGCCTATTACATATTTCCAGCTTCTGGAAAAATGAAACATTCAGGACTCAAAGATTTGTGTCTCCCAGGTACTTTACACAGCATCATTTCACACTGCTTTCTGTCAGATCTGGACCATGCATCTTGCCAGCGGTCTCAGGGCTGGTTAAGTGTCTGCAAAGATGTTAGACTTTATTTTCAGACAAGCAAAGGAAATATTTTGCTGGCTTGGTAGCTGTCTGCATACTACTGAGCACGAGGACTGGATTCAAATTCCAGACTTGGTCTCCTCTGATGGGGAGGGAAATGGATGGAGGGAAACAGGGGTTCTTAGCCTTGCCTAACAGGGACACGTGATAGCTGAGCCAGGTGTGACATTAATTTCACCCCAAAGAGAGCTCATGTCAGCCTTTCTAGCCAGAGAACAATTGTAACAGTGTGAGGCATGTGGATGCAGGTGCAGAGGCAGCTGCATGAAGGAAAACTATCTTGAGGGCCTCCAAGAAGTAAGAGGCTTGACTAAGACCTCTTGGATTTTATCCATATGGGCTAGATGCTCTCAACCATTGCAGAACTCAGAGGGGAGAAAATAAGCAATATTTCTACTGATGTGAGGCTGGGGAGTGCACAAGGAGATCAGTGGTATAATCCAGCACATCATCATCCCCTACTGAGTAGCTATCAGCAGCCCCTCTGGAGCAAGAGAGCAGGAAACCAACATTAACATCCAATAACTAAATCAGAAGACCTAATCTGACAAATCTTCACAATGGACAGACTGGAAGCAGTATCTTGCAAGATTTCAAATGGCAAACTCCACAAAGAAACAGGAGATATACAGGTATCTTTTAAATTCATGCGATGGGGAAGCAGGTAGAGCAGGTCTTTACACCCTTTGACTTTACTGAAGATGGTCACAAAGATGACTGGGAAAGGGTTCTGGCTGTGTTTGATGCATACTTTATACCCCAGAGAATGAACGAAAGAATATGAAAGAATATGTTTCCATCAGAGAATTCAAGAACCATTGGAAAATGGTGAATGTTTTGTAAGAGCTCTGCATACATTGCTGGGAATGCAAAACATGAAAATATCAGAGACAGGCTGGTTATTGGGTTAACAGATAAAAACCTTTCACAGCAGCTATGACTGACTAAAGATTTAACCTTAGCCACATCTATACAGAGAGCAAAGTAGTCTGGGCTGGCGAGACAGCAAAACAGAGCAACATGACAAACTTGGAAAACCCCAAACTAGCTTAGAAACTGTAAACAGACGCCTGAGTGTTAAAAGTCATTATCATAAAACCCCTGAAGCAAGGAGAAAGAACTCTTGAGCTAAGAGATACAAATTCCAGACTACATGCACAAGGTGTGGAAAAAGTCACATCCCAAGAGATGATGCATATCCAGCCAGAGGCACATGGTGTACTAAATAGATGAAATATGGACATTTTGCAGTTGTTTGCTGCACTAAAGCAGTCAGGGAGTCAACTAATATTGCAGACAACCAAGAGCCCTTGTTTCTGGGATCTCTTACTTGTGATGACAGATCTTGTCTAGAGAGTGAAACTGAATATTCACGGCAAGACTATTGACTTTAAATTTGACGCAGGAGCTGATGTCATAGTCTCTTCAGAAGGAACTTACAATCACCTTCAACCCCTCACACAGCTGAAGTCATCTGACACAGCTCTGACTAGCCTTGGAGGTGTTCTGAACTGTATGGGCCAGTTCACCACAGAAACAACTCACAAAGATAAAAGCCATGCATTCAGAGTGTATGTAATGAAAGGACCACAGACGAATAACCTTCTCAGCTGCAGCATGGCAGCCATGATGAGCCTACTGAGAAAGGTGGAAGAACTTGATGGAATATTTGGTGATATTTGACTTTTGAAAGAAGATCCAGTACAAATAATGTTGAGACAATGCTGAACCATTTAGTGTACATACACCTTGCAGGATTTCTATCCCATTACTTCATACAGTGGAAATGGAGTAAAAGAAAATGGAGCATAATTAAGAAAATCTTTGAGTCAACAGCATGGTGTTTGATTCAGGTCTTTTCCAGTGATGAGGGTTACAAGTGATTTATGATCTGTTATCAGTGTAAACAAATCCAGTCCACACTGATACCTGTAAAAGTTCTCACGCTGGCAATCCCAAAAGGTAATCTTTGAAAGCAAAGTCTTCCAAAGGGTGTGATAAATATAGTCTGTTTAACACTTTCTTTGGCTAAAGGGATTTGCTGAATCCAGTCGAGGCATCCAGCTTGGAGAATGTTATAGCTCCTTTCACTTTGGGGTGGGGGAAAGGAAAGTCATCTGGTTTTGGGAGGATAACTTTTCTCTCACAACTGCTTCATTAAGTCTTTTAAGATCCACATAAGTTTGTATTTTTCCATTTTGCTTTATAACTAGTATCATTAACTGAGATGCTAGTGTCTATTGTTAAGGTTAATGCAATTTAATGCAATTGCTAAATATGTTCCTGGGAAAAAAACTGGTAGTAGCTGACACTGTCACAGAGCCCAGCATTGCACTCAAACACCCATGAGCTCAGAGATGACATAAAGACAGATGTGGATGCTGTGGACACATCAGAAAAGAGATTAGTCCAGCTTCAAAAAGCAAACTCAACAGACATGCAACTTTTGGAAGTTTTAAGTTACATTAGGGGTGTCTGGCCCAAGCACCTAAAGGACACTAAGGAAGTGACAAGAGACTACTTTGTGGTGTGTGGACAATTGAGTAATTAAACAGACTCATGATTAAAAGGAATTGCATTGTAATTCCAAATGGAATGAGAGGAGAAATCCAAAACCTCATCCATGGAGGGCATCAAAGATTAACTAAATGCTGTGAATGGGCCAACAAGTCAACATCCCCTGCCTTTATGGGAACCGACAGTGAGGCAAGTCTACATGGCTCTCCCATTGAGAATATTTTGGCCATTACCGTTGAAAACTCATTGTGATTGGGGGAGGTCCTGGATGATTGGAAAAAGGCAAATATAGTGGCCCATCTTTAAAAAAGGGAAGAAGGAGAATCCGGGGAACTACAGACCTGTCAGCCTCACCTCAAGTCCCTGGAAAAATCATGGAACAGGTCCTCAAGGAATCCATTTTGACACACTTGGAGGAGAGGAAGGTGATCAGGAACAGTCAACATGGATTCATCAAGGTCAAGTCATGCCTGACCAACCTGATTGCCTTCTATGATGAGATAACTGGCTCTGTAGATATGGGGAAAGCGGTGGACGTGATATATCTTGACTTTAGCAAAGCTTTTGATATGGTTTCCACAGTATTCTTGCCAGCAAGTTAAAAAGTATGGATTGGATGAATGGACTATAAGGTGGATAGAAAATTGGCTAGATCGTCGGGCTCAACTGGGGTAGTGCTCAACGGCTCGATGTCTAGTTGGCAGCCGGTATCAAGCGGAGCGCCCCAGGGGTCAGTCCTGGGGCCGGTTTTGTTCAACATCTTCATTAATGATCTGGATGATGGGATGGATTACACCCTCAGCAAGTTCGTGGATGACATTAAACTGGGGGGGGGGAGAGGTAGATACGCTGGAGGGTAGGGTTAGGGTCCAGAGTGACCTAGACAAATTGGAGGATTGGGCCAACAAGGACAAGTGGTTCAACAAGGACAAGTGCAGAGTCCTGCACTTAGGATGGAAGAATCCCATGCACTTCTACATAGTGGGGACTGACTGGCTAAATGGCCATTCTGCAGAAAAGGACCTGGAGATTACAGTAGATGAGAAGCCAGATATGAGTCAACAGTGTGCCCTTGTTGCCAAGAAGGCTAACGGCATATTGGGCTGCATTTGTAGGAGTATTGCCAGCAGATCGAGGGAAGTGATTATTCTCCTCTATTCAGCACTGGTGAGGCCATATCTGGAGCATTGTGTCCAGTTTTGGGCCCCCACTACAGAAAGGATGTGGACAAATTGGAGAGAGTCCAGCAGAGGGCAATGAAAATGATTAGGGGCTGGGGCACATGACTTACAAGGAGAGGCTGAGGGAACTAGGCTTAGTTAGTCTGCAGAAGAGAAGAGTGAAGGGGCGGATTTGATAGCAGCCTTCAACTAACTGAAGTGGGGTTCCAGAGAGGATGAAGCTCGGCTGTTCTCTGTAGTGGCAGATGACAGAACGAGGAGCAATGGTCTCAAGTTGCAGTGAGGGAGGTCTAGGTTGGATATTAGGAAACACTGTTTCACTGGGAGGGTGGTGAAGCACTGGAATGGTTACCTAGAGAGGTGGTGGAATCTCCATCCTTAGAGGTTTTTAAGGCCCGGCTTGACAAAGCCCTGGTTGGGATGATTTAGTTGGGGTTGGTCCTGCTTTGAGCAGGGGGTTGGACTAGATGACCTCCTGAGGTCCCTTCCACCCCTAATCTTCTACGATATTTGTGCAGAATGCTGAGCTAGGATTATCCTCTTCTGGTCACTGTTTGGGAGACCTGTAAGACCCCAGTCCAATAAGGGGAGTCAGGTTCAGTGCTGCCAGATCCATAGTAGGTTGAAATATGACTTGTAACAGCCAATAAAAAATAATGAAATGGGGGGGAGGAGGGTGTCGAGGGTTCAGGACCCTACAGCAGCTTTAGAGAGGTCCAGGCTGATTCTGAAAGCTTCAACCTGGACTTCAGAAATCACCCAACTGAACTTGAAATAAAACAACGGGAAGGTTGAGAGAGCAGGTCTCTGCATCTCTTCTATTGCTGTCTGCCTGGGCAGCGGAGGTTCCTCTTTAAAGAGCCAAATCAAGAAGTTGCCTTGTCCCTTTTCCAATTCCTTCCTTCCTTCCATCTGCCCCTCCCCCCCGGGTCCTTCCTCCCTTCCCATCACTTCCCCCAACACTCCTCTTGTCTCCTGATTCCACTACTTTCCTCCTCTTCTCCACTGGATGATACTCGGTCACTACTATGGCTTCACTGTGGGCCATGTAGGGATGAGGTGCAGCAGCAACAACTCCTGTAGATATTGGGTCTGAAATAGGCACAATGGGCACCCTATGGCTCCTCTGTGCTAGCTCCCCCTGGGAAGGGAGAGTGTCTGGAAGATGTAGGGTCAGAATAATCAACTCTGTGCCACCCCTAGCAGGAGACCAGGTGCAGGGATGGTGGTGGAGGCATTCCTGGAGTAGTCCTATGTCCTGTCTAATAACTGCTGGAACAGCTGAAGGTATACACTGCAGCTGGGAGTGATCCTCCCAGCCCAAGTAGACAGACTCACGGTAGCCTGGTTCAAGCTAGTGCACAAAAAATAGCAGTGTGGACATCCTGGCTCTGGCAGAGGCTCAGGCTAGCCACGCAAGCGCTGATCCTGGGTGTCGGATGGGCTCAAGAACCTAAGTGCTGGTCGCCAAAGCCACAACATCCACACTGTTATTTTTAGAGCACTAGCTTAAGCTGAGCTAGTGCTAGTCTGTCTACCTGTAGACATAGCCTTAGATGGGGCTGCAGGCAAGTGGGTTCAGGTTAGAGCAGCTCAGTGGCTGCTCTAAGTTGTGCTGACAGCTGGCCTGGCCCCCACCAGAGGGGAGGCACAAAGGAGGAGATGAAGTAAGGGTAGCAACAATTGGAAATTTTTGGCACAAAGCCTAGTGCAGAGAAGGCCTCAGGGCATGGGTGACCGGTGACCTGACCATTGGGGGAGGCTAGCCCCTGGCCCCTCCCCTTGTGACCAAGGCCTCGCCCCTCCCCATCTGTCCTCCCTTACTTCCCCCCCTTGCAGGAGCCCAGAGCACCCCCACTGCGGCCTGCGGCCCCAGCCCTGGGCAGCCAGGGGCCATGGCCCCAGTCCTAGTACTCTGGGTGGAGCGGTCAGCCCTGGTGCGTGGGGCGGCAGAGCTCCCAGCCCCGGTGCTCTGGGCAGCTGGGTGGCGCAGCCAGCCCCAGTGTGCCAGGCGGCAGAGCTCCCAGCCCTGGGGCTCCAAGCAGCCAGATGGGGCAGCCAGCCCCACGGCTGCTGGTGGCACAGCCCCAGCACCAGCTGCCCTGACTCCTTTCAGGAGGCAGGCCAGCCAGCCTGGGCCAGCCAAGGCAGAGTGCTCTGGGAACCAGAGTCGGGGGCCTGGCCTGGGGACGGAGTGTGGGCCGGGCCACGCTAGGCTGTTTGGGAAGGCACAGCCTACTCCTGCCTACGATACCCGCCGCCCAAGCCTCAGGGTCTTGCCTGGAAGGAGGCTGCAGCCTGGCAGGGTGTGGCCCCAGGCAGTGAGTAAAGGAAAGCAGAACAGAAGAGGGTGCTCCCCAGTTCTGGCAGCCATTGAGAGGGGTGAAGGAGTTTGCTGGAGACCTAAGTTTAGATAGGAGCACCATAGCCTGCCAAGCTGAAGAGCGAGTGTGTGTTCGTTCATTCTGCTCTATTAAACAGCTACTCAAACCTGCAGCCCCTTGCCCTCCTCAAACCAGAGCTAAGATCCCCTCTCCTATCTGTAAAACAAGTGCATCTCCGATCTAAACTCAGGTCTCTAAGGTCTGTCCCTGCCCATGGGCCAGTTCCACCTCTTGACATGTCTTACAAACACCCAGGTGCACTTTATTGCAATATTTCAGTCCTACTTTCAATACAATTATTTTATTGCCGGGGGCGGGAGGGGCATGTTTGTTTGTTTGTTTGTTTTACACTGGATGAAGTCTCTAGGTCGGGCCTTTACAAGAGTCACAATTGCTTCCTTGCTCTCCCTTTCCTCTTGGGTGGGTGAGTAATCAGCTACTGCCCCTTTCCAGCAGGGGCTCATAGCCAGTGATGACTCAGCTGAGCTGGCCAGTGCTCAGGGCCTGAGTAGTCAAGCTCTGCCTGCCCCCAGCCCTTCTGTGCACACTGCTGCAGGGGCACTGGGCAAATAGCCTGGTGGAGCCTGTTTTGGGTCAGACCCAGAGTGTGAGAGTGCTCCTCTCTCCTGGCTTGCTCCTGCATTCATTGCAGTCAGGGACAAACCCCCAGAGTGACATCGTGGCCCCATGGGTGCCAAGGGGAGTTTTGCTGCTGATTTGGAGGGGGCCAGGATTTCACCCCCATCGACTGCACTGGGTGGAGGATTGGGTCCCTCTGTGAGTTCAGTGTAGGCAGCACGCACGTTCCATCCATGCATGTTTTTATCCCCCATTGCTACAACGTCTCAGAGCCTACCCTTTCCGCTCTGGTTGGTGGTGGTGCCGAAGGCCGGGTCCTGCGGCGCAGTGCACAAACAGTGGAAAATTAGAGCCGTACTGTGAAAAGGCAATGTTAATATTCAAGTCTCAAAATCTGCTCTGAGGTCAAGTATCTGCTGCCTTTGCCAGTAAAAAGAACCCAGATGTTTTTCTATTTATTTAGGCAACCTTTCCGAATGCAGGTTAGCAAGCTAAAAACTTTACATTTGTAACGTTCAGGATCCCTGTTTGAAAAGTCCCAGGCATAAAATACACGCTGTGAAACAGAAGGTCAGGGTGCTGAAGTGATTTAAGAGGCTTCGTTTCGACTAAAGAATTTTGATGGGGTCTGTGCATTTGTTGGGTTTCTGGATTCTAATATCAATGAGAGAATTAAATCATTATATTAAAACATCAAAACCCTAATGCTTTGTTTTTATTGGCAAGGGCCAAAATGAGCTAATTCAAATGCCATGAAATATCAATTTTTTTTTCGCCGATGAATAATAAGACCTCTGGCCGCTCGTGATAGTAAATTTCATAATGTCAGTGATTCCAACAGTTTGAATCCTAAACATGAAGAAATGTGTTTTACCACCCCCTCTGCTCCCTTTCTTTCTGTACTACTGTCAGGAAGTTTTGTGGCAAATAAGCCAAAACACATAGATTAGAGCATATCATTCACATATGCCATACGGATGCCAAAGTATGAATACCCACAGCAAACCTCCCTCTCCCAGGTGGTCTGAATTTGCTTATAGCTGGGTCCTGTAAGAAGATTTAATATTTCATAAGCACTACTCCATCTCATGCCTACATTATTGACACCACATGGATGTCAGGAAATTGGGTCTTTCTGGGAACAGTTTGCAGAAATATGCAGCCTGTCAGCTCCTTTCTCCTGGGGTACATTAACAGAGAGGCTCACGATTACAAGTAATGAACCTTCGCCAGATGTCTGCAGCCACTCAGCTCCAACTTTATCTTCGACGTATGAGATGGATTGGACAAGATGGATTATTTGTGGATATAATATAACAACTTTGAAAAAAAAAGTGGAATTCCCAATTATTGCAATAGAGGCTAAGTATTCAGTAGTGGAGGAATGCTGTGGATTATCCTCTGTATAAACAACAACAACCAAAGAGGAAATAAGTTCTGGCATTTCCCCTTCTCGAAACGACAAATGTTCCCATGCTGTTTTAATTCTTCCTCTTTATGATACCGTTTATGTTACACACATTAAAGTTAAGTCATGTCTTTAATAAGATGGAACCTGGAAGTGAGATTTAGAAAGAAAGGAGCTGGGCTTCTTAGCTTCATTCCGCACTTGGAGAGCAAAAAAGCAAAAAAACCCAGAGAGGATGGGCTCTACCAAAGCAAACAATTTTAATTGTCATCTTCCATGGAAAACTGAATCCAATCATTCCCCGCTGAAGCGAGTGCCAACAGACTTCTCTATATATGGCTGGATGCTTATTTTAGCAAATTGGCTGCATGAAAAAGTGAAGTTTCTTGGGTAGAAATCTGCCTACAAATGATGCATAGGCTTCTTGGGTTATAAATTATGAGATGGCTATTTCAAGGCCTGCCTAAAGTAATTGGGACAAATCTGTTTCCCTTTGAATTTGATTAAGAGTGATAATTCCATACTAAGACTCTCTTAAGGCGCACTTGTCAGGCTCGGATGAATGGATGCTGCATTACCTTTCAGTTAAATCCCCAGTCTCTTGGTACCCTAGTTGTAAGACTGGGCTCTCCTTTGGGAAGTATTTGTACATCTTCAAGGGCTGCGCTGCAGCGCTGTTTGATGTGGACCGTCAAGATAAAATGACTGTGCTCCAGATGTTATGGTTTAACTCGAAATGTTTGTACATAGGGATTTCCTTGGTCGTTGAAGAGAAGAGAATCAAAACAGACTCAGTCACTCAGACGTCTATTTCTAGCACACACGTTGTTCCGATAGGCTTTAGGAGGAGGATTTTGAGAGAGGCTTTTATACACAGGCATTTCTTGTTCACAGAGGAGTTTTGTTTATTGGGCAACATGCAGAGCAGATCTTTTCAAGACTAACATCTTGTTAAAAATGGAACTGTTGATTTAAACCATCGTCCCTCCCCCCTGCCAGCCTCGCCCCTGCCTCTCCCCCTCAGCTCTAACCGATCTTCCAGTTTCACTAGGACCAGAGAATAGAGGGGGAAATTCTATTCAATACCCCTCGGAGCAGTCAGTGGTGGGGACATGCGGGTCCCATGTAAAAGGCTGACTGCTGCCTACATGTCCAGGAGCATGACTGAGCCAACATGATTTAGGCTCAGTCCGGGTCAACCACAGGAAGAGGGCTAGCGTATTTACTGGCTTCCAGTAGGATGAGCAAGACAAGCAGAGTGTCAGAATCCCGCTACTGACACCAACCGATGCGAACCAGGAATTCCTTCTCTGGTGGAGGAAAGGCCTAAAAGTCTGTTTTCTCAGAGAAGTCCTACACACGTACAGCCCCATCCTGCTGCCACCGAAAAGTCAGTGTCAAGCCTCCTACCAACCTCAATCAGACAAGGAGCCAGCCCCTATAATTTATGGGCCCTCGTAGGTCATCGTACACTGGGCTTATGCTGGTGCCATGTGCTTGGCAGCCCCACAAACCAATCAGAAAGTAAAGTGTGCAAAGCAAAGTGGTGTAGTTTCTACAGAGGAGTTCCAAAACTATACACGCCCCCACAAGCCTTCTCCCACACACTCCTTTAACCCTTCGCAGGCCTACAGGCAAGGACATGCCCCTGCAAGGCCTAGCTCCAGTGGGACTACTTGTGTCAGTAAGGGTTTGCCCAGTGTCCATCAACAGCAATTCCAGGGGGTTCAAATGGGCTCCCTGCCTATAAAGCCCCTTGCAGCCTTGCTCTTATGCAGCCCCTTCGCTATCAATGCCTCCTTTAGTCCCACTGCCTCCCCATCATCTCCAGATGGCCAAGGGGATGTCTCTCATCTATCTCTGCGCAGCACGATTTCGCTTTGGGGCACTGTACACGTTTTTTAATAATAATGTCAGTGGGGAGTTGCACATGGCCAGCAGGGGGAGCCAGCTTCCCCCCCTCCCCATCTGCTCTCAGAGCTAACAAGCCCAAGCTAGTGATGGGGAACCTTGGAAGCTTTGGGGTGCAGAGGCATCTGGAGTTTGAATGGTAGCAGCTGGAGTCTCCTCCATGTGACCTGCCGACTCTGGATAACCCCATCCCTCCAAGTTTTGATCTTTAGGGAGCCGGGAAGTCCAGTTGCTTTCTCATGATGTGTCTGGGGAGAGTAGGCAGGGCCCGTCCCAGCTCTGCAGGGGGTGTCTCCCTCTTCTGCACCTTGCGATTCTGTGTCTCCCCAACTGATCCTGCTCCTCCCCCATCCCCGTCACCCTTTCATCCTGTCTCTTTCTTTACCACACCTGCCTAGCCCGACTACTAGCCCTGGAAGCTGCTCTTGCCACCTAACACAAATGGCTTTTAAATGCAATGTAACAGGTGTGTTGCTTCATGCCACTATCACATGATTATTGTGGGAATGTAGGCAGAGTCACGGTGAAGTAGTACAACGCGGTCCTAATGGCTACACGCAGTGAACCCTGCAAACCATATCCGTCTCCGACTATCAATATGAAATACAGCCAGGTCACTGAGCTCAGATGCTAAGAATTCACCCTGTCAGCAGACTATGACATGACTGAAAGTCAAATGTTTAGAATGGTGTTTGTTCCTCTCCATTCAGGACATGCACATTAACATAAGTGTAGCAGAGAGGCACCGTTAGCCTCCATCAGGAAACCAGCACCTATTCTGAGAATGAACCAAAACGCACACAGCATGGTTGAGTGCCGGAAGACAGGCTGTAAAACCACTAATAACAGGTGCCCTCTGCAATTTGGGCCTGAAAAGTGTTTCAGAGCAGCAGAGAACATGTATAAAGGCACAGGCTCCTTCAGATGTCCATATGCAAGTGTGATGAATGCAACCACTGGCGATTAGCATGAGGGACAGCCAGCTCTTTGTAAACAAGGCTAAACCACTGCAGGCCTGATTCACCAGAGCATTAATCCAGCGTGACTTTGGTTCAATGGAGTTATGTGGCTAGCTGTGGGGAATCAAAGCCTGCATTCCCCCCCAGATCAATCAGTAGACAGCCACGTAAGGGACTGCATTGCTTGGACATAGAGTCCAAAGGAATCTGTAGCAAGTCCAACAGTAATTGTTCTCAACTAGCAGAACATCTGGGCTAGACCAGCTGTCCCACCAAAGGATTTTGCCAGCACTTTGTGTGCATAGGACTTGTTTCCAGGTACCTACCATCAGAGAAGTGCCTGCTGTCTCTCCGCTCAGACCATGGGGAAGAATAAAAGCTGGGGTGGGAGGAGATAACTGAGGGGGGGTTGTGGGAGGCAGACCAACTGTAGGGAGTACAGTGGTGTGGTGGAGGGAATGAAGAAGATCGATCTAGTGAAAATTAGAGTTGAAAAAGTTCATCAGGTTCCTCCCAGTTCTAGATGGACAACCAGGATTTGGAACACAGCAATGGGTCTACTGGCCCTCCAGATGAAACCAATAGGGACCAATTTAAGGATCCTAGTGGGATCTTCTGGAATTTGTACTAGGGATGGGGCCTGAAGCCTGCTCTGCAGGCTGAGAGGGGAGTGGCATCCCTTGTGCCTGCTCATCCCTACAGGCATTAGGGTCATGCCCATCGCCACGGGCCTGGGCTCAGAGGACCCAAAGCCGTCTGTGTGTGTGCCCATGTTGAAAGGCGGAGGAGGGGAAGGCCTGTGTGAGACACGTGGGGGATTGCAGTCCATGGCGGTAGAGGAGTGGGGGGGGATCTGTGGGGAACAATGAGGGGTGAAGGGATTGATTTGTCCTGGGCTCTTGCAGGTAGGTATGGAGTTGGGGGTGCAACCTCCTGACCCCAGCTCTGCTCCTAGAGGATCCCTGCAGTTCCCTGACTGTGCGTAAAACTGTTTCTCTGCTGTCCCTGCCCCTCCTGTAGCCCTCGCCAACGGCCTCAAACTGACCTGCCTTTTTGGGATCTGTCAGCATTTATGATTTGCATCCTGGTAGCGCCTGCTAGCCCCAACAGAGATCTGGGTCCCATTGTGTTAGGAGCTGCACATGCTTATACTGGGACACAGACAGTCCTTGATTAACATGTCCAAAGCCCCCAGGGTGTCTGTGGAAGAGCTGGGACTTGAACCCAGAGTCCTAGCCCAGGGTCTCGCATTTGCTGTCGATACCGGAATGACGGTGGCCGTAAACCTCCATTCCCTCATTCCTCTGAGCCCTACAGCATTTCGAGGAGGGAGAATTGTATATTCAAAGCCCAGCTTAAACGCAAAGCTTAAAACAAACACACCCTGCAGTCACCTCTTGGATCCTTCCGAGCAGCCCTGGAATCAGGAGGCATGTTGATGTAAGGGCAGCTCTAAGCTGAAAACACATCCTCTCCTGGTGTTATGTTCTCCTCTTCCCTCCTCTTCCACTCAGCGTGCCAGCAACATAGCCGGCACCTGTAGCCACAGATGAGGTGTGCTTGGCAGCTGCACAGACCAGATGCCAAGCTCTAATGTATTTTTCCAGTAATAGCATCTGGAGCTCAGGCTGGCTTCCTGCTGGCACCTGGATCCACTGCTGTCTAGGGTGGTGGTCTTGGAACCGCCTGCTGCTCTGAGGTAGGACTGGCTGCCGAAGGGCCGTCTGAGAGGAAGGCACTCACTGTTATATTCGTTGTGTGAGAATGAGCCCCACTGATGTTTCCTAGGCTGTCCACGTAGAAGGCCCTTTTGTAGTATGAAAGGATGTTCCTCCAATCTCCACCCAGCCCCGTTCAGAGTAGTGTGTTCTAAGGGAGCCATGCAGACCCCCTTTCTTCTCTATCCCGCACTTGGATGTTAAGGGTTCTTTGTAAATCCAGAGTAACATGGGCTGCCTCTAACCCTTCCACTGGGAATATTTTTATCTGCAGCTCACCAGAGGCCCTTCTGCTGAGTAAGCCCTACAAGCTGTACCTTTTGGTGCTCTGGGGTGTATATAAATTCACCCTCCCACCAGCACTAACCAATGCCCCAGGCAGCTCCAGGAGAGTTTCAAATTTTGTTCTTAGTTCCTTGGCTTTCCTTTGCTTAGACAGACATAGAAGGAGATTTTAACACAACGCTGTGTTTGTTCATTCTTAACAATTCCCTAAGCCCCTTTATGCTGTTCCAGGGCTTAGCGGGAGTGCCCCTGAGCTGGGATGGAGAATTGACCCCCGCATATTAAATTGGCATAAACAGATTGACACGAAATTCAGGTCTGGGGTAACTGACAATTCCCTTCAAGGTCCATGAAGTGGTGCCTACTTATGTCAGGTCTGCATTTGACTAGTCAATTAGTGCTGCATGGTATCTCCAGCCCATGTAACTGTTGTATAATTTAACACTGTCACTGTAAAACTAGATGTCAGGTACGTGTGACATACTGTAAATTGTACTGTAACTAGCTGGTTCTATCTCCCCAGCTACTTCTAGGGGCTTCATCACCATGGTTCAGAGGATAATGAGACACTCTTTGTTCCTCGCTCCTTTGGCTTTAAAAGAACAGCCTTTCCGTGCAGTATGCTATCAAAGCAGCAGGCTTCACATCAGTCAGGCTGAGAACACTTTGTTCTTGGATGCTGATTACAATGTGATTGCTCGGACAAAGACCTATGAGCCAGCATAAATCATGGTTTAAAGTTTTCAGTGACAACACGGGGAAACATTAGTTTAAGGATCATTTAATAAAACCCACATTGTTTCAATTTGGAAGCTTTAAAAAGATCCATATCAGGAGCCAACTGAATCCAGACCTTCAAGGCAACAAGTGGAACTATTAATCTGAGACTCACCATTTAGACAGAAACACAGGAATCAGGACTGAAAATGGACTAATCCCACAGTAGTTTGCCTTGTGGGCCCTTCTTGCAGGGTTTGGGATTCTGTGCTATTCACTCCTTTCCTTGGGAGGGAAACTATTTTAGAGATCAAGGAGACCCCAGTGGAGACTCCAGCATGGGGCCCTCAGTGAGAATTGAGAAGATAATGGATTTTTTGGTTCATGAGCAATTTAGAGATAGAAATACAAAAAAATTCATTTCAGGTCAAACAATGTTCCATTCAACCCAGAATGAAACATTTCATTTCAATTTTGAGCCTTTAAACATGTTTAATGGCCTTAATACATTTGAAGAAAATATCAAAACAAAAAGTAATTTTGAACCGAAACACTGAACTTTTGTTTCAAAAATGCCAAAGCGAAATATTTTAACTTTCCTGATTTTTCTGTGATATCACAATTTGGTGACACTGACACACGTTCACAAAACATTTCGGGTTCGCCAATTTAGCGCAGTGAAAAGTTTCAGCTGGAAAACCAAGAACCGCTCTTGATATTTTTCTTTACCCCCGTCACATTTGGAAAGCTGTCGGTCTGCGCTTACATGGACCCTGGCCGCCTGTGGGCTGCCGTCAAACTGGCTGGTTTAAAATATAATATCAGAACAAGAATCCATTATAATTAAATGGATTAAAATGAGAAAGATAGTAGACCAAGTGCCGCTGCACTTTAGAAGAGGTATTAGGGCTGAAAACAGCCTGTGGTCAGACATCCCGCAGGACAGATAGATTGGTCTAGTTTCCTGTCAAAACTCAATTTAGCAAGATCATTCAATTTTCCTGGTAGAGATGTACAAGTCAGTGCCAGGTCCCAGCCAGGGGCATTATTGGTTTTATTGTGCCAGCTGCTGTCTTGGCAGACAATATATTTCCATTTCCTATTTAGTAACGAGAGAGAAGTTTGGAAGTTTCAAAGCCTGTCTTGTTTAGATTGTACAAGGCCGTTCTCCACATACACATCTGTAGTCCCCCCTGTCACTCAACGAGCAATCAGAGGGATTTGTTTTTGTTTTTCCAGCTTTTTTTTTTTTAGAATTCATAGGAACAGGAAAGATTGTTCTGAGTGAGAGTTAAAGGGTGAGAGGCGGTGTTCCCAACTGTCATGATTATATTGCAATATTTGGTGTTTTCCTTAAAGTCCCAGCTCTCGGAGCCTTGTGATTAGGTGAGAATCTCAGTTTTCATTTAGAAAAAACTAAGTTTCCAGCCATCGAGTTGTGGGGAAAAGCTTGAAAATGTGACCCAAGTGTATTGTAAAGGCTCAGAAATCAGGAAGCAAAGATAAAGAACCCAAAATGTGTGTGTGTTTTTAAAACCATTATTTGAAGCTAATCGTGATTTTGGGGGACCTGACTTGTGATTTTTTTTAACCTTTGGGGTTGCCAATATTTATACCACCCATGTACCCTGAATGTAGCATTCTTGAGGAATAACAGAGCCCCAGGCTTCAGTTTAATGTTTTAGCCCTGGACCCCTGCTGCGTCGCCGACCGGACTTTTAGCGGCCCAGTCAGCAGCGCTGTCTAGAGCTGCCAGGGTCCCTTTTCGACTGGCCATTCTGGCAAAAAAACCAGTTGCCTGGTTTACTGGCTTCCAGGATATGAAATGTTGGAACAGTCAAATCAAAGTAAATTAGTACTAAACCCAAGTGTGATGGAGTGCCCTCCCCACACTGGGCTCTCAGGGGTTAATGTGTAGGAGGCAGCCAATCACAGAAGGGCTTATAGAGGCAGCCAATCATGGCTGGGCAGGCCCATATAAGAAGAGCTGCAGTACAGAGCACTTTCAGTCACATCCTGGAGCTTGAGGAGGGAGAACTGGCTGCCTTGCAGGGGGAGGGCAGCAAGCACCCTGGACCGACCAGTGCTGCAGGCAGAGACCCAGGGAGCTAAAGGCAGCTCCTGGCAGGCTGCAGGGATCTGCAGGATGAGGCCTTGAGGCCAGGGCAAAGAGGGTGCTGGGGCCACGGGGAAGTGGCCTACGGAGATCTACAGAGGAGACAGCAAAGATGGAGCAAGTGGCGGCCACCTACAGGGTCCCTGGGCCGGGACCCGGAGGAGTGGGCGGGCCTGGGTCTTCCCTGTCCACACTGAGGAAGTGGCTGAACTGAGAGACTGCAATATTGTCCCCCAGAAGGCGGGGAGCAGGGAGTGTGGCATGGCTGGAGGGCACAGTTGCCAACTTTCATGCGGTAAATCAGCACCCCGACTTCCACAATAAGCCAAAAATCAAGCTAATCCCATTTCAAAACAAGGCCAAAACAAGCCAATCCCTAAGAACCCAACACTCTATGTGACTAGATCCCCACGGCCTGCAGTCTGGGAATGGGATGGACCTGCTGGGCACCCCTGACTCTCTCCCCACCTTGCCCCTGCTTACCAGGAGCCGATCAAAAAAAAGAAGCAACAAGCTACAAGCCAAAAACTAGCCAACAAGTAACTCACAAGCCAATTAAGCCAAAAACAAGCCCAATTTCTGGGTTTTTTCCATGGGTTTGGCATGTCTGTCAAAGGGCTGTGTCACGAAGAGGACACTGTGGTCCTGGGAGTGACGCAGGTCCCTGGAGCAGAGGTGACAGCAAGAGAGACACCACCAGCAGGAGGTGCCGCAGTGGTGAGTTGCACCCCGTCACACCAAGTAAAAGTCCTTCCTGTGTTATTTGTGTACTAGCAGGGAGCAAAGTTTGTCCAGAGGAGAAGACAGTTGGGGAGAGAAAGATCTAAGGCCCAATTCTCCCCCGCTTTGTACCTTGGGTAGGCGTTTATACCTGTGGAACGAGAAGGCAGAGCGCTATCGCCATTCGCCAGTGTGACTGGAGAGTTCTTCTGGTAGCATTTTGCGCAGGTGTCAATGGCTACACAAGGCAGCAGAGAACTAGACCCACAAATATGGGTGAGCTAAGGCCTGTGGAAGCCAAATGTTAGCAAAAGTAAAGCAGCCCCCTGGGAGCTCAGTTCTTATCCAAGAAGCAGCTCTAAGATCGTATCCAGGCTGGTTTGCTAGTCGTCCAATTATTACACTTGGCTGCCTTAAAACCTTGGCTCAGTAGCGGGAGGGGAACGCTCTCCTAGTCACCCAGTCGAAGGACACCAGGTGGCATCCCTCTCCCAATTTCTGATGACTTGCTACCCTCTCTCATCACTTCCTCTTCTCCAGTCATGAGCAATGAGATGACTAAAGGGAGCCAGGGCCCACGCTGTATTGCCATCATAGTTCTTTCATTTTTCTTGGCAAGCCCCGTTTCTCTCCCTTTGCTGTGTCCTGACGGCGATGTACTTTCAACCCCTCCGTTCAATCTGCGTTACATGCTGGAGGTCTGCGCGAAATCCGTTCTCCAAACGTTGAACTGGCCTTTCAGCAAATCTAGCCATTCTTCCCGTGAATCCTCAGGTGGAACTGCGCGGTCATTTTACCTTTCAGCAGGACCCAGCAGCTAGATTTATTTGGTTTAAACTTAGTTCTGCCTCCCTTGATTAGTTTATCTTATGTTGATAACTGCCATCTACTTTGAATTACAGACCATGCCTAGGTAGTTATTGCAGTATATATAGCAACCCTCCCAGCTCCCATGGGGCTGCTTTACTTTTGCTAACATTTGGCTTCCACACTCCCTCTTGGTAGATTTCACGATCAGATTCATTGCTTTGTCAAACTCAATCACTGATACGTACAACCCATCATGGTTCCTTTTTCTGCTGTCTGCTAGTCTAATTTCCTGGCCAACTCTAAAGCCCATGAAAATTGTTCTGAATTAATCTTTTTTTCATCTGCTGCTCTTCATGCGAGATGTAGTAGCTTGCTAAGGTTTTTTCTAACACTCCGTGTGTTTTGTTCATAGACGCATTTGCTAAATGCGGCCAAAATACTTAGGTGTTTTTGTTTTGTGTTTTCAAAATTTTGCTTCTCTTCTGAATGCTGAAATCAATTATGTTTGCTTGGGAAAGCATGGGGCCATGGTTTTTGAAATCGTATAACTGGTCTTTAGATTAGTTTTCTTGCATAAATGTGCTATTCTATGAGTTAGGATACCAAAGGTTGAGAGCGAATGGCATGTAAAAGGAGATGAAATGCTTGTACAATTCAGCAACTGGGTGTTGGCAGATTAAAGGAACGTGTGTTACCAGGGCATATTGGGGTATTGCTGACAGAGGGAAGAGTTAAGGTTACCTGGCCAACTTTCATTGTGCATTTCCTTGTTTTCAGAAGCTTGAATTTTGCTCTACTCAGCATTCTGAATGGGGACAATATACTACCAAGCAACCTTAACTCTGCTCTAACAGTTTTTTGCCATTGAATTTTCTAGTTTTTTTTAAGAGGCAAAGACACGGTATTAGCGGGAGGTAGCAGTCATTTTGGCAGTTGTATATATCATTTGCATATTGAGCCAAATCAGCCTGTAGTCAGCAATCCCCGTCTCATGGTATGCTCCCTCAGCGGTTAAGGTACCCGCGTTGTCAGTGTCAAACTTCCGCACTGTGCGTCTTTGGAAACACCACATTAATCTGCCTTGTGATCAAGAAATAGCCAGTTGCCTCCACCTTCCCCTAGGGCTAGTAAAATACAGATTTTCCTCAAACGCCCAATCCAAAGCTTGCCTACCACCCAACCTCATTGCCCAACCCCTCCACAGCCGCAACTCCTCTCCCTGTCCCCTCTTCCCCTACCCCACAAAGTCCTCTGGCTCCTCCACACCCAAAATAACAAAAATGTTGGTTAGAGTGGCTGCTGAATATTCTGCTATGTTCACAGTAAGCCTTCCCTTAAAATAAAGACACTTAATATTATAACAGAGACAACTTGTCGCAAGCAACATGGCTTATTAAATCTTTCTTGCACAAGTCTACAAAGGGTTTGGACTGGAAATGGCCACGGCGGGATGTTTACCAGGGACAATGGCACTTGAATTACCCAGACGAGCAGAAAGAGGCTGCATTGATTGGCGCATGTGTCCTGTAATCCTTCCGGACCACACAGCTACACGAGCGAAGGCGTGAACCTGTTCATGAAGACGGTTCACAGTTTGGGGCCCCCAAAGACTTAGTGGGTGCCACACACGACAATGAGTAAAAATTGACCGATTGAGACCAGTTTCACCTGCATCGCAGCAATCATTTGATCTCTAGCTCTGCGCTGGAAAACGTCCACCTAGAAACTTTTTTTTTAAAAAAGGACTGTATAATAAAGAGGGAGGGAATCGCTTTGGTAACCAGGACCCAACCAGCATACCGCTATAGAGAGAACTATCGGCAGTCACAACGACTCCCAGAAGCAAACAGGAAGCTGGCATGGTTCTCAGAAAACTGGTGGATGCTGACCACTTTTGAAAAACTGCCCCCTTAGTATGTTGCCTAAATAGGAGCTGGGATCTTTGGAAAATCTGGTCCCAGCTGTGGGGGCTGAACCTTACTGAACATTCTGGACGACAACTCTGTCCTTCAAAATTCCCGAGCATCTCCAGACGAGAGGATGTCACACTTATGAAAACCACCAGCTGGTCCACTGAGCAGTACGCCAGTAGTAAGCACCATGGCACTTTCCACCATCCCTCCACTCCATCAGCTGCTCCATTCAAGACTATTCATGTTGGCAAGGATCCTGCTCAGAGGAAGCACACCTAGGAACCAACATAACACCGGGTCTTTCCCACTATTTCAGAGGATGGATGGGAAACACGTAGGGAGTATTGCATTAGCAAAACCGCCGGCAAGCCAACTTATTTATGGCGAGAACAGGGGTGTAGCCAATAAAATGTCTCCACACACTTGACGTGAGCTGTATGGCAATGACAGAATAATGGATGGGGTGAGCCCCTAGGAAATTTTGGATCTTGAATGCTTTCAGATGCTGTGTTAAATCTTTTATTAAAAGGGCATTCAGGGGAGTTTCCCCCGGAAACATTTGCTTTATATATGCTTCATTTTCTAATTAAATTCTGCAGGGTTGACCAGCAAAAAGGGAGGGCCACACAGCCTGCCAGTAAGGACATTAAGCACACTTGTTGAAATTTCCACTTTGAAATATCAAGAAAAGCCAAGTAAGCATATTGATAGCACAGCACATAAAGGAGCTTTCTAGCACAGCTATCCCACACATGATGGCAACAGGCGGTAACTACTGCACGAGACCAAATGACAAATATAGCAGCCAGTGACTAAGCTACACGGCTCACAATCACATAAGCGGGGGTCAGGATGGCGCACATGTGAAGTGATAACACGGTGGCAGCGTGCAGACTTTTACTGTAGCTCTCGGGGCAGGTGAAACCACCTTCCACCATTTGTCTCGCATACACAAGAGTCAACGCTCAGACCAAGGCCCCAATCCTGCAACAAACTCTGCCCAGGTGAAGCCCATGGAGAGCGTAGCACAGAATCGGGGCCCAAGTGACAAGAGCATGAGCAGAACTTCATCGGGCTGGCCCATGGGGAAGCACAAAATTCTACTTTAAATGACATGCAAAGAATGGCCCAGTAGAGGCAGGTCAGCATTTCCTGGGGAATTAGTTATAAAATTCCTTAGCAACTAAGACAATTTTTTTTTAACCACAGCATCAAGAAGATACAGCAATAGTTCTGATTAACGTCGTCTCCCCATGTTCTTACTAGCCAAAAGACAATGCCGGGAAATAAGGGGAGAGAGACATTTACTGTTCAACGTGGCGAGTGTGGATTTCAGGCAGGCTGGCTGCTAGCTTTTTTGGCGACTTGCGGCATGCTCTCCCCAAGGTGATTATCAGCACCAGCCACTCCTATGTCTCAAATTACCTCCTCTTTACACGGTATGTGGAAGGCCCCTCTCAGTCCTGACTCAGGGTCTGGAATTCAGGCGCAGTGCCTTCTGCCGCACAGGGCCAGATTTTCAATAGTGCCCAGAACTCATCTTACAGTCTGTGTGCTGAGATGGCTTGCAAAAATCGGGCCGCTTATTTCAGTGCCCAAACAAGAGCGCACAGCTCTTTGGAAAGTCTGGGCCGCACATGCCCAACGCCAGGTGCTTTCAAATACGATTCATGTCCCAACACAACAGCATTCTGCCATCCAATGCCCTGCCTTCCACAGAGCTGTGAGATGTCAGTTGGGTCAATGGAAGGACACGCAAGTCGCTAACGTAGAAGATGTCTCCTTGCAGCACCAGAGGAATCACCCAGCAGCCAACTTGCGGCAGAAGAAAAATGCTCCCCTGCCCACCAGGTAGAGAAGGAACAAGCATGGCTGCCTATTTATTGCCTTTGCCCCCATCCGAACTATCAGACCACTGCTCTACAGACAGCACAGAGCCTCATGCAACTTGCATGTATTGCCTAGACCCAGCGGTGGATTAGCCACTGGGCCGACGGGGCCCGTGTCCAGGGGCCCCGGCCAATTAGGGGCCCCTGGAAAAGCCTGGAGCCCCGGAAGAAGCACCAGGTGGGGTAGGGGAAGCCCCTGCACCCTGACCCCGCTCCTTAGCGGAAGCACCGGGCGAGGAGGGTGGGGGAAGCCCCAGCGCCTGGACCCTGGTTGTGGCCCCGGGACTGGAGGAGCTCTCGGTCCCTGCCATGGCCTCAGGGCTGGGGGAGCGCTCACTCCCTGCTGTGGCCGTGGGGCTGTGGTGGGCAGGGGAGGCAGAGCTTCTCTGGTCTTGGGGGGCAGAAAGGAGCAAATAGATTGTGGGCCGCAATGGGGGGGGGGGGGGGGAAGGCGGAATCGTGGGTGGAACAGGGGCAGGGCCGCGGGGGAAAGGGGCAGAACGGGGTGGGGCCATGGGCAGGGCTGCAGGCAGAAGAGGCGGGGAGGACCCCCCACACACTTGCTCTTGCCCAGGGCCCCACAAAACCTTAATCCACCTCTGCTTTAGACCTAACATTGACTATTCTTCTAAGGGGCAGTTTTAATCCCATCCGTCTTGATGGTGCCTCTGAACCATTAGAGCAGGCTCTGTGGAATGATATCAGATGACCCCGGCAGGAGAAGGGACACCAGATGGGGTGGGCCACTGTTCTGAAGCTGTACAGAGAATGATCTCTGTCAGCTGCTTGGCTGGCTGGTTCTTGCTCACGTGCCTGGGGTCTGACTGACTGTCGTTTTCGGGCTTGGGAAGGAATTTTCCCCCCTGGGTCAGATTAGCAGGGACTCTTGGGGTTTATTTTTCCCCCACATCCTCAGTTTGAGACGTGGGTCACTTGCTAGGTTTCATCTGGGCAGATTCCACCAAATCACTTCCCTGCCATTGCAGGGGCTTCAGGCACTGGTGCATCTTGGTCCCTCCTGTTCTCAGCCTGTGGCATACAACAGTTTAGTCTTCTGAGGGCTGTAAAACTTTAATCCAGGTTACTGGGCTCAATACAGGGGTGACTGCATAGGGCTTAGCAGTCTGGGATGTGCAGGTGGCCAGACTAGATGGTCTGGTGGTCCGGTGGTCCCTTCTGCCCTTAAATCCTACATGCCTATTTGTTTCCTTCAGCTTTTACGTACCAGGAAGGAATGTCTGTGGTCATGCTTGCTCTTGATTTAAAAGTGTGTGTGTGTGTGTGGGAGTGAAAACCCCATCCCTGGGGTGGTGAGGGAAGAAATAACCCACGTTCCTACAAAAGGACCACATCTTCCTGCCCTTATGGCAGGAATTTGCAAGGGATCAGGGCAAGGTCTGCTCTGGAGGGTAGGGGGCTTAGCAACCCTCTCCTGTCTCCTTAAAAGGGTGTTTCTCAGCTGAGCTACCTTTCTATGGGATAAAGTAAGTCCAGCTCCTTTTCCGTTTGGTATGTACCCCTGTGTAAAGGCTTTGTTCGGCTTAGCTCTGCATGCCCGGGCATCCCACAATGGCAAATCAGAGCAGCTTAGAAGTGTTGGTGGTCACTGGAGAAATAGGGTGGTAATGGATAATTAAAGGATGCAGCCTGTCTTCAAGCAGAGTAGGAATCTGGTGGCCACATGTATTTTCCTCCAACTTGATGACTATGATGAAAGATGTCATGCTAAGAAACTACGGAGATTGAAGACACACAGACCACAGACCCGCATTTCAACAGAAAACACAGCTTCCAACATATGCGGAACCTTGGAATTTGCACCTTGCAACACAGAAATGTACATCTGCAAACTAAAGAAACATCCCTGTGTACACATACATTTTATACCATTACGGCTGGGAAGACCAGGAGGGGGCTTTCTTGTCCCTGACAAATTGCAAGGGGAGAGCCCCAGTCACAATTGTTCCATTTTGGACTCAGAACATAAATCCTTGAGTTACAGCAATTCCCAAGATCTTCAGTAACTAGTCAGTCCTGAACCACTTGTCCCAGTTTCGCAAGGACAAACTCCAGAAGGTGGGAAGTCCTGACAGAATAGGATGCATTCAGTTCTGCCCTGAGGAAAAAATTGCTGGTCAGTTGGAAGTAATTTAGGACACAATTTTCAGAAGTGACTAGTGATTTTGGATACCTTAAGAGACCTTCAGAGCACCCTCATTTTCCAGGCTGGGTGTGTAGCATCTTCTGAAGCTCTCTGCAGAAAGTTGGGGTCTCAAGTTGAGGCACCCAAATCACTAGTCACTTTTGAAAATCTTGGTTTAATTCTTTATGGAATTTCCCACTTACAGAACTGCCTGGTTGACAGACAAGAATGTCTAGCAACAGATTTTGCTCTTAACCTGATGTGAATTAGGAGCAACTCCACTGAAGCCACAGGAGTTAAACTGGTGTAAATCAGGTCACTGGCCATCTTCCTTTTCCTTTTCTCAATGAGTAGCCTGTTTCTGCTGTGATCTGCCCAGAGGGAGCATGAGTCCTGCTCCCTTTAAGTGAATATCAGAACTCCCATGGACTTCAGAAGCAGCAGGATTATGCTACATAATAATAATAATAATGAGAGAAAATGGGGTTGTCTAATTATTTCCCAAGTATGTGTAACCCACACACCTCCTGGGTGTAGTGTTCTGTCCCATCTAGTGGCACTGACACTGGGGCGGGGTGGGGTTAGGGGGAGGAAAGAGGGAGAGAGAGTTAAATGAGTCTGCTCTATAGCCTTAGCTAACAGCTGGTTGGCTTTTAGCTCATGCACTAAGCGCCAGAGGTCCCCGGTTCGATCCTGCCTGCTGCCAACTGGGGTCTGTCGGCATTACATATACACTGCTAACCTCTATTGGCCTGAATCTAACTTTCCACATAGTACACCACCCTGCAGCTACCTAGCCAATGGGGCAGCTTTCATTCTATTAATCACTTACAGAAATTATTTGCAGATGTGCACCTTCAAAACAGTCTTTTTGCCATGTGAGCGGTGCCTTAGAAACATGCATCTGGCAATTTGGACTTTACAGCATAAACAATTTGCAAGGTATATGGGGAAATATATCCTATTCTCATCAGTGCGGGCTGTAAACTCTAAGCACTACATATTCTCCTAAGCCACACTTATGTTGAGATTGGGTGTGGTGCTCTGCAGAAAAGCATATTAGGTTAAGCAAAGTTCTCAAATCACAAGCAAAACCAAAACATAAACTGATTTGAAATGAATTATGAGAAATTATATATATATATATATATATATATATATATCACCCCAGAAATAGAACGCATAACAGGAGCTCAGGGTACTTGTTAGGATATAGATATTCAAGCCTGACTGTAAAGACCTATAGTGTAAGAATTTAGGTGTATGTTTATCATTTAGCTAGTTATAGAGGTGTAACCCTTCTGCCCGTCAACGTTGGCAGCAACAAGGGCCGGGTTCAGTATCGAGGGGTTCCATTCCAATAACACAATGCAAAACTGGCTTGAGCCCCCACCCAGTGACCTGGGACAATTATATACCACCCCCACCGGGCGCCTCTAAGAGGCAATACTTCCCCTCTTGCAAGCACAGAGTCTGAGTGTAGCAAAAGCCTTTTAATAACAGAGAGAAACAATGTGGCATTATGTCGGGGAAATGCCACCAACAGGATTCGTAACATAACCCATGAGCAAAAAAAACCCCACCCCAAGCAAACTGGGGCATGCCCTTTCCCTTTGGTTCTTGAGGCCAGCAACCCAAAAGTCACCCAAAATCCCAAAAGTCCAACAACCCAAAAGTCTCTGTCCCTGGTCAGGGCAGCCCCAGAGTTCAAAAGTTTATCTGCAGAGTTTTACCTCCCAAGCTGGGTGGAGATGGGGGGGAGGGGGGTTTAAGGGGCACCTTATGTGGTCCAAAGCCAATTGCCCCACCTCTCCATTGGGCTCCGCTCCGCCAGCCATCCCATGAGCTGCTCCAGCCATCCCACAAACTGCTCCACTCCACCAGCCTCTCTGCTCTGCCAGCCGTCCCATGAGCCGCTCCAGCCGTCCCACGAGCTGCTCCGCAATATATCTTCACGCCCTGCCCCCACTACTTAACACAACACTCAGTGATTTCAGCTGTAACCCTTCTGCCCATCAGAGTTGGCAGCAACAAGGGCCGGGTTCAATATCTAGGGGATTCATTCCAATAACACAATGCAAACCGGCTCGAGCCCCCACCCAGTGACCTGGGACAAATATATACCACCCTCGCTGGGCGCCTCCAAGAGGCAATACTTCCCCTCTCGCAAACACATAGTCTGAGTGTAGCAAAAGCCTTTTAATAACAGAGAGAAACAATGTGGCATTATGTTGGGGAAACACCACCAACAGGATTCGTAACATAACCCTTGAGCAAAAAAATCCCCACCCCAAGCAAATTGGGGCATGCCCTTTCCCTTTGGTTCTTGAGTCCAGCAACCCCAAATCACCCAAAGTCCCAAAAGTCCAATGACCCAAAAGTCTCTGTTCTTGGTCAGGGCAGCCCCAGAGTTCGAAAGTTTATCTGCAGAGCTTTACCTCCCAACCTGGGTGGAGATGGGGGGGAGGAGAGAGGTAAGGGGCACCTTACATGATCTGAAGCTGACCGCCCCACAGCTCCATAGGCCTTTGCTCCGCCAGCCGCCCCATGAACTGCTTCGCTCAGCTCCGCTCCGCGGCCCACAAGCAGCTCCCGCCGCCCCACAAACTGCTCCACCAGCTGGTCCACGAACTGCTCCGCTCCACGTCCCACAAGCAGCTCCTGCCGTCCTAGGAACTGCTCCACCAGCCTGTCCACAAGGCACTCCAGCCGTCCCACAAACTGCTCCACAATATATCTTCAGGTTCCCCCACTACTTAACACAATGCTCAGTGATTTCAGCTCTTAGGTGAATTCAGCTTGTAGTAGGGGAGCCTCAGTGCTGGTGCACCATTAGCCCAAAGTGAGTTCAGCAGCCTGTAACTAGACTCCTAATGTAATCAAAATTAGCTCTGATATTCCACAGTGGAGAGAGGAGGAAGTGCAATTAGCATGTAAGGCCCTCACTCAGGGGCCCATGCGACCAAGTATTAATACTTGTCCCCAGCCTCTCTCAATTCACAGAGTTTTGGAACCTATGACCCTTGCCTAGCGAGTGCTACTTAGTTGATGGTGAGTCCCTCCATCATAACAAAAGGCCAAGTACAGTTCCAAGCACAGTTCCCATAATCAGGGTAATAACAATTTATTCTTTCTGCCCCAATAACAGAGACACTGGGGATCCCACAGCAGCCAAAGTGACCATTTGGGCAGCTATGGCCTCATTCTAGGCGGGGTGGGTGTGCCTATGCAAATGAGATCAGCCCCTGAAGTTCTTTTCCACAACTTGCCACACCTCACCACCAGATGTCAGGGTGGAGCTCATCCTGATACTGCTTACACAGCTCTTAATAATTTTAGCTCTTTTGTGATTTTGGTTTGTAGTAGGAGAGCCTCAGTGCTGGTGCACCATTGGCCCAAAGTGAATTCAGCTCAGCAGCCTGTAACTAGACTCCTAATGGAACCAAAATTAGCTCTGATATTCCAGAGAGGAGATACAGTTGGCATGTAGGACACTCACGCGGGGCGGGGCAACCCCCAGATATTCACTCTACTCCACTCCTCTCTCAATTCACTGAGTTTTGGAACCCATGTCCCTTGCCTAGTGAGTGCTACTTAGTTGATGGCGAGTCCCTCCATCATAACAAAAGGCCAAGTACAGTTCCACTGTCCTTAATTCACATAATCAGGATAATAACAATTTATTCTTCCTGCCCCAATAACAGAGAAACTGCGGATCCCACAGTAGCCAAAGTGACCATTTGGGCAGCTGTGGGCTCATGCTAGGTGGGGTGGGTGTGCCTATGCAAATGAGATCAGCCCCTGAAGTTCTTTTCCACAACTTGCCACAACTCAGCACCAGATGTCAGGGTGGAAGTCATCCTGACTCTGCTTACAGAGGTATAAAAGAAAGACACTGTCTAAGGGCCTTCTCTCACTATGACAGTCTGAGGCCCTGTTCTTAGGCTAAGGCCTTTGGCTAAGCAGTAGAGACAGCCTTAAGCTGGGAAGCGAATGGTCAGATCCTCACGTTCCAAACTAGTCACATTGAAATAAGGTGCTATTGGACTGTTAGGAATACAATCCTGTCCTGATAATGCCTATCGCCTCCAGAGAAAGGGAAGTGCCTAGAAGATGTAAAAGGAAACTTAGTTTGATAGCATCCTGTCTGGCAAGAACTCACTTATCAATAGCTGGGATGTGAAATCCTCTTTTCTTTGTTGTTCTATCACTGTAGTCCCCATTTCCCTATTGTTTGTCTGTATAATCTCTGTCTGGTTCTGTGATTGTTTCTGTCTGCCGTATAATTAATTTTGCTGGGTGTAAACTAATTAAGGTAGTGGGATATAATTGGTTAAACAATCATGTTACAATATGTTAGGATTGGTTAAATTTCAGTAAAATGTTTGGTTAAGGTATAGCTAAGAATATTACTATATAAATTAGGGGCAAACAGGAAGTAAGTTGGGATTCGAAAATAAGGAAAAAGGAACTTGGATTTAAGTTTGCTGGAAGTTCACCCCAATAAACATGGAATTGTTCGCACCTTTGGACTTTGGGTATTGTTGCTCTCTGTTCATGCAAGAAGGGCCAGGGAAGTGAGAGGGTAAAGGAATAAGCCCCCTCACAGTACTTACCAGCAGAAGAAAGAGGCAGCAAGCAGCAGAGAGTTGTAAAACGGCTGCTTTAGCAGGCCTGCTGCTCAGCTCTGTCAGATTTAAAGGGTTAGTCCAGAAAGTCATGCTGGGAACAAAGATCCTATAAGAGAGTAACCTTGCCCTTAAGTGGGTTAGTAGGAGCAGGAAGCTAGTAAGGCAGGTCCTTCTGAGAGCTGGGTTGGTGGTAGTGGTTGCTCTTGCTGAATGGCATCTGACTGTATTAAGTGGAAAGGAGAACAGTGTAAAAGAGAAATCAGTTAAGATTCTGAATGCAAAATTTGGTGCTATGAATGGCTCAGTTCCAATTCCATCTCTTACACTGTGTTTTTATGTTCTTGGGCAAGTCATGAGGAGAAAACACTGAGTTCTAAAGGGCACTTTAATCAAGCAGAGAAAGGCATGACAAGAACTAGTGGCTGGAAGCTGAAGGAGGACAAATTCAGATTAAAAATGAGGCACAAATGTTTAACCGTGAGGATGATTAAGCACTGGAGCAAACTACCAAGGGATGTGGTGGATTCCCTGTCTCTTGATGTCTTCAGATCAAGACTGGATGCCTTCCTGAAATTATGCTTTAGCCAAACACAAGTTATTGGGTGCAATACAATGGTAACTGGGTGAAATGGCCTGTGCAATACAGCAGGTCAGATGAGATGATCTAATGGTCCCTTCTGGCCTTAAACTCTCTGAATAGACTTAACCTCTGTGCTTAAATCTTTCCATCTTTAAGGAGGTGAGAAGTCTCCCATAAATATCTCACAAGAGTATGGTGAAAGTTAGTATAGTGAACACAGCTGAAGTGCAATTAACTAAGACCATGACATAAATGCTAAGTAGCATTAACACAATTAATAGCATTTAGAGACGCATCCCATGAATGCTAGTTCGGTCCCTTGATATGGGGAATAAAAAATGAAGTATGGGACTCCAGGCTTACGCTACAGTGGTGGTTTTTCTTTTTAGTTGGATCTTGTTAGTGCATGGTGTAACCATAGAATATCAGGGTTGGAAGAGACCTCAGGAGGTCATCTAGTCCAACCCCCTGCTCAAAGCAGGACCAACCCCAACTAAATCATCCCAGCCAGGGCTTTATCAAGCCTGACCTTAAAAACCTCTAAGGATGGAGATTCCACCACCTCCCTAGGTAACCCATTCCAGAATATGGCCTAATGCAAAAGAGCTCGTGACTGTCGGGACAAATTCTGATATCTTCTAAAATGCATTCCGGCTCCATTAAATTAACTGCCTACAGCTGCAAACACTAAAGGTCCCATCTTGCGATCACCACTGCTCATGCAAACGCTCATTCACATGCTTCACTTTTTACACCTAAGTATGCCTTAAAGAGTTGAAATAATACCTCAGGACTCTCAAATAGCAATAATAGTTTCAACACAGATAGATTAAGATTCGTGAATGAGTTTTTAATTGTGCTAAGTGAACGATAAACTTGAGCACAGTTCAGCTTGCACCTGTGTACATTAGATAACTAAAGTTATAGATTGTCTGCCAAACACTTACCTACTTTGCTTGGCAGTAGGACTGAGAGACAACTAAGTAGCAAGTGTTATTTTATTACAACAAAAGTAACACTTAAGCCAAGCAGCATTGCATGTGACAGGGAAATAAAGTAGGTAATTATAGAATAGCCCTTTTAGGAGAAAACAACTGAAAGGTCTAAAGAAGTTTTCTAATGCAAGTCACACAACTTTACCATGTCTGAGCAAGTAACTAATACACTCAAGGTCAAAAAGAAGCATTCTAAGGATGTATTCTCAGTCTCACTACCTACAAAATCCATTGCCAAATAGGATACAATCCTGCAAAGTGCATATGGGCTACGAGTCGCTTTTGGTCAGTACGTTGTGAAAGGAAAATATTAACCATCCTTTTGGAAGGAAAGCAGTGGAATTAAAACTTGATCCAGTTTTTCTGCACATAGTCTTTCCAAGTACAATGGATTCCATGCAATTTAACAAATCCAGTAGCTACCCTGACATGTTTAAAACCCAGCAGTATAATATATTGTGAATGGCATGTTTAAAACCCAGCAGTATAATATATTGTGAATGGCATAATGAGTACAAAACTTAGATATTCAAGTCATATCATTATAACATACTATGAAATAATCTTGTGATATGTCTCAGATTGTCTTGGACAACCAGACTTTGCTCAGAATTTTCCTTCTTTTAAGAGTTTTGGTCGCAAGAACAGCTGGTCAAAAATGGACTTTTTCATGAAAATGTTCATTCTACTCGTTTCAAAAAGGAACAGTTTTTGTGCATTAAAATTTGTGTGAAAATTTTCCGCTTAGAAATATTCCCCATTTTGTGTCTCTTCCTCCCCCTCCCTCCCCATTTTTTCAGTTGCACAATGGAAAATTGGAGAAGGGGAAGGAAACAGCAGGAAACATTTTTGTTTTCCAGTTTAATTGGAAAAACAGGAACTTTCTTTAAAAAAACAAAACAAAAAGTTTTGATGCAAAATGTTTCAGAAATACCATTTTTGATTAATGATATTTGTTTGAATACTTGACCAGCTTTAGTCATAACTGCAATGTTATTTAATAGCAGGTCATTTCCATTTAATATTCTTGGACCTCACTGCCCCCCTCCTGTGGCCACCATTAGAAACTCTGAGGTTCAGCTCCAGGTTCCCTTTCTGCTCATCTTCAATAGGGATGAGTTTCTAACTGCCTTCTGGGGGAAGGTGGTGCGAGTTAAGCCCATGTTGTGTGTGGAAAAGCAGGCTGCAGTCCCACGTCTCCTGGGGTTATCCAGCAGACGGGAGAGCCAGCCACCCCATGGAGGTCCTCAGTTCCTCCAACCCAACAGCGCTCCTGAGCAAGTCATGCTGCTCTTAGCTATGCCCTTTCGTTCTACAAGGGGTTAGAAGGCGCAGAGGGTGAATTCGTTCAGCTTGGAGCCGTGATAGCTCTTAGATGGGTTGGTGGATGTTCTGAATGGGAATGCGCTATGTGTGACTCCTAATAAATCACCTCCCAACCCATGGAGTGACTTCCATCGCCACAGCTGAGAAGGGAACATGTACAGCACATGCTGTCTACCCTGGACCTTGAGCTGTGCCACTGCCCGGTGTGCTAGCTTTATCTTCCCTTCTCCTAAGTAAGGGCTAATTGAGCCCCTCCTTTATGCATATACAAATATTTTCCATTGTAGCAGTATGCACAAATTCTTCACTGCAGCTTATCTGAGGCCACTGCTCTTAGATATAAACCCTACTGCCCATTTGATGCCAACTGCAGTTGCATGTATAACCACAGGCTAAATCTGGCCTTCAGTATTCACCCAGGAATCAGTTCAACTCCTACACTTCCACTTTTCAGTAAATGGCTATAACTTCTTTTGAAGTCAATGGGAATTGCAGCTATGGGTGGTGGTGGCGGCATTTGTATTACGGTAGCACCTAGGAGCCCCAACCTATCTCCTGATCCCATTGTGCTAGATGCTGTACAAACTTAGACCAATAGACTGTGCTCCTAAATTGCCAAGACAAAGAGTAGGAGAAAGGGGTAGACTATCAAACTGATGGAGCAGAGTGATGGGCAGCAAACATGTTAGTACCATGATTTTTTCCCCCAGGGGTGGGGAGTTGGTGGCTTTTTTTTAGGAGTGGAAGGGAATGAAAAGGAAAGACAAAGGAATAGAGAGACCACATTGAAAGAAGGTGGGTAAGGAGAATGGGGGGCATGGAAAGAGGGGAGCAAAGATGGCAGGTGCAAGGAGGTCTTGTCTTTCTGCTAGAACCAAGAATGGCTTTGCAGATTATTTTTTCCAGAAGGAAGTCCTCTCGGAGTTTTGTATGTCAAGTTTCAATCCTGGTGAGATATTTATAACCCATTCTGGTCACCTGAAACAGGGAGTGAATGCCAGGGCTGCCCCCACCTATCCTGTGAAGCAACAATATCCCCGGCATTTGCTAAGTGAGCCATGAGGCAATATTTATTAAGCTCATTACCAATCCTGTTAATTTTATTTCTGATTATTTATGTTGCTCATGAGCGGCCATTAAATGTTCATTTGTTAGAGGCTTAACACATTCCATTACACCACAAAATTTATACTTGTAACAAAACTATGTCTCTGAGTGATTCAGAATTAAATTAATGTGACATGCTCTATTTATCAATATGGCAGCTTGGCTACTCAGGAACAAGGAATGATTTACTGGTGTATGTGTAAACGTATGGGTTCTGCCCTGGTATTTCTCTCATTCTGCCGAGGAACTGATAAAATAATCCTCCAAAGTACCTCGACATATGGTTTAAATCACCAAAGAGAAAAATACTTGTAAAAGCACAAAGAGGGAAACCAATAAACATGTACATCTTACCAGCTAATTCCCTTTGTAGTAAATGTAAACCAAGAAAGATGGTGATTTGAGTCAAATTTTGTCATGTGTATTTTTTAATTACTCTAGCATGTTAGCTTAAATTACAATAGGCCCTTGAAATCAGTAATTTTGGGATAATTACAAAACTCAGAGCTTCAGGTGATGTAAATTTATGCTGATTTATACCAGGTGATGATCTGGCCCATAATTTTAATAAGTGGTGCCCCTTTCAGCCCTAGCACTTAGTGAAAATTTGGGGCCTTGCTGGATTGTTTCCATTAGAAGCATACATGGTTAATGAGGCAGAGTCACAATTCCAAGCCTTCCTTTCTAGACAGCTCTCTGACCCACAGAAGCTCTCTCTCTCTTGGCTTCCCTTCAGGGCCACACTGCCAGTGCTTCTCTGGCTCCTTTCTCTTGGCTTTTTCTAGCTGCTTTCTGCTTCTGACAGCTACCCGCACATGCCTGCAATCCAATCAATGCCCCAGCCTCTGCATTTTCAAACAGTTTCCAGGGAAACCCTTCCTATTCTCCCTGAGTTACTTCTTGCTTAGGCCTTCCCAGATGGCCTAGTGCCTTGGATGGTGGCTTCTGTTGTTTCAGTTATCTTGCTCCGTAAAAGAGCAGAAGGAAGTGACAGTGGCCCATAACTTGGGCACAAAGGAAGTGGAGAAGGTCGAAGAGACTCTATAATGATGGAAGGTAGGGAGGACAAAAGAATCCCAAAAAGATAGGGTTGAAAGATACCAGGATAAATACAGAGACTAACCCGGACACGGTGGTAGCTCAGACGCTGAGGGAAAGGGTGCTGGGGGAGTCTATGGAGAAAGGGCGTGGGCTATCTGAGAATTTGGTAGCTGCAGAGAAAGACCTTCATGTACCTTTCCAAGATCTAGAGTTCCAAGAGCAGAAGTACCAGGACACCATGGAGGAGCAGGGCAGACTGCCCCTCTTAGTGGGTGACCTAGAGCAGGAAAGAGATGACCAGAGGGCCCAGTTATGTCAAATGCAAGGTAGGGGGCACGCATATCTCAAAGTGATACAGTCTTAATGGGGTGGGTATGTGATGGGATGTCTACTCCACAGTTCAATTAGGTCAATTAACCTGATAGGCTGCACAGGAGGAGACCCAGGGTTTGAAAGGCTGATTGAAGATGGAGCACAGCTGAGAAGGAACAGGTGGTGCTGGTGTAAAGCCAGGAAGCTGGCAGCAAAAAAGGGCTGCAGGGGAAATAGTCTGCAGTCACTCCCTGAGAGAAGAGAGGTGTTTTTGGGTCTACAGAGTTAAGAGGTCTGCAGTTATTCCCTGGAAGGAGGGAATTTGGGTTGGTAAACCCAGAGATGGATGCGGGGGAGGCAGAAGTTAAGAGCAGAGAATAGGAAGGAGTCCAGGGAAACAACAACAGGTCTGGGTGCAAATAGACCATAGTTGCTGGAAACAGGTCTCTGGACTCAAACCCAGAGTAGCGGGTGGGCCGGGTTCCCCTACCAGCCACTGGGAAAGTGGCACAGGACCTGGCCTTAGGTTGGAAGACTGTCTGGAGCAGATAAGGACACCTGATCCAGTGGGCCTTTGGCACCTCAGAAAGGGAGGACTACATAGTGACCTGGCTGGAGGGCTGTCATGACCAGGACGTGGGCAGTCTGACCTAGTGGTCAAAGCAAGAGTTGAGCGTCCAGGCTGGGTCGGATACCAGGAGGTCAGAGTCCAAGATAGGCCAGAGGGCAAACCAAGAGTTGAGTGTCAGGAATCAGGCAGGGTCAAGGTACCAGGAGATCAGAAGCAGGAGACAAACTTGAGAGCAGAACCACAGATCAATAACCAGAGTCAGGCCAGGTTGGGATACCAGAAAATCAGGGAGAGAGCGTGAGAGCAGGAAGCACACAGTTCAGAGCAAGGGGGACCCCACTTGCATGGATAACTTCCTGTTCCTGTGCTGGGTTTAAATAGTGACTGTGGACCAGTCAGCGCCCCCAGAGTTCTGCTAGTTAGCTCTTGGGACTGAGTCCTCTGTCTGAATTCAGCTCCTATCCTAACAACTGTTAGTGGCAGGTTGGAGCCTGTTAGTTCCAAAGAACCCTGTGGACTGAGGTTTGAGACCCATGGTTCCTGACAAAGTGCTGAGTCATAGAGGGGCTGTGGTGTAAGCAACCAGCAGAAGCAGGGGTGTCAGACACATGAACTAGAGGGCACCAAATGACATTAATAGGCAGCAGGTTTAAAACAAACAAAAGGAAATGTTTCTTCGCACAGTCAACCTGTGGAACTCTTTACCAGAGGATGTTGTGAAGGCCAAGACTATAACAGGGTTCAAAAAACCTAAATAAATTTGTGGCAGGTAGGTCCATAAATGGCTATTAGCCAGGATGGGCAGGGATGGTGTCCCTAGCCTTGGTTTTGCCAGAAGCTGGGAATGGGTGACAGGGAAAGGATCATTTGATGATTACCTGTTCTGTTCATTCCCTCTGAAGCACCTGGCATTGGTCCTTTGGTCTGACCCAGTATGGCCATTCTTATGTTCTTATGTCCTGAGTGGAGCTAATCCCTAGGCCAGCCACAAGGACGCACCTCAGCAATGAGTGACCCTTGTGTCAATTACTATTATCTATTAGGCAATACAAAGAAGAAAAAACAAATCTCCATCAGATTTTGTTAAGAAATTAGGTAATAAAAGACAACTTGAAAGCAATGCAAACAAATGGCAAAGCTCTTTGTCATTGCCACTGGGATAAAAGAAAAGGGGGACACTGAGTTATAGTTTGTCCTAACTCCTTTTGACTAGATGATTCCATTATTAAGTAACAAGTTACTTATTAATAGTTACCCTACTGTGACAGCAGAGATCCTGCACTACTGCCTTACACGTGGGATAAGAAATAACCAACAACTGATATGCTATAGTGTGGTCACTGCCGGTAAGCTTTAATGGATGCCTCTGTACTTAAGATCTTCATTTATTAAACTAGAAGAGGGAGCAAACAGCATGTTAATCAGATTCACACATCCTATTCAGAAGGACCTAGAGAGACCAGGAACACGGGGAGAAAGCAACAAACCGAGATTCAGTTGGGAAAAATCAATGTTTGTGAAGGGTGACTAAAATAATTAAATATCAATATCTTGGCTAAGCAGTGATTAAGGAGGGGACATATGTCAAATATTTGTGGCATTTAGATATTTGTAAAGAGATGTATAACTAGGAGAACAGGATAATTTAGGAGGAATAGCATGAAAATCTTCCTGACCCTGAGATCTATTAGGCTGTGGAATAGTCTCTCAAGGAAAGTGATGAAAGAGCTGTCAGTTGTGACATTTAAAATTAGGCTGGAGACAGGGAATAATGCTGCATTCACATGGAACTGGCCTAAAAGCGCTTTCCATCTCTAACCTGTGTGACTCAAACTGCATGAGCATTTCCTTTTCGTTGATTGGACAGCAGTGTATCAAGTCACTCCTCCAGGTTATTAGTTGGATGAAAAAATTCTTACAGGTAGCTGAACAGGGCCACAAATATGATTTTCTCCTCCCCACCATGTCTATGCAAAAGGGCTACTCTTAACTTGGACCTTCCTGGACACCATTCTTCTGCTCTGGCTGCTGTGGATTTGGGAAGTACCTATGGCAGCGAGGAAAATTGGGACCTGATAAGTACACTGGTTTTTCACCTCTGGAAACTTGCCTTCAAATCCAACCTCACATCGCGTCCTAGTCCTACCTGTGTGTTTATCCATGTTGATGTTGGTAACATTTCTATTCTATATAGATTCTTATTCTGTCCTGACCACCATGGTATCTGAGCACCTTCCAGTCATGCATTAGACAAATAACTAACATCTGTCACATGTAGTTCATTTTCTTTCTTATCCTCTCCTTAGGGAGAGAATTGAGTGTGCAGTAGAGTGTTGTGTTTTGGTAGGAGTTTGGTTTTGAGGTTGTGAAGGGTTGTCACCCCCGGGGTGCAGCCTGGGAGCCAGTAGAACTGCTGAGTCCTCTAACCATACAGTTGGGCTGGCCCTTCTCACACTGCTTTGCTGGTGATTCAGCCAGCTTCTACAGGCCCTGTTATCACCCAACACGACAACAGGTGGCGCCACACACCCAACCGAGCTACCTGAGTGCTTTACCTAAGGCACTCAAGGACAAACAGGCAATTTACTAGCTCCCCAGCCTTGCACCCTTGTTGGAGTATAAACCCAGAATTATACCGTATAATGTAAGTTCATTAATATAGTTTGCTTTCCTCTTGATGTGGGAAAGATATGCACAACAAGCTTGTGTTAGAATCATAGAATATCAGGGTTGGAAGGGACCTCAGGAGGTCATCTAGTCCAACCCCCTGCTCAAAGCAGGACCAATCCCCAATTTTTTTTTTGCCCCAGATCCCTAAATGGCCCCCTCAAGGATTGAACTCACAACCCTGGGTTTAGCAGGCCAGTGCTCAAACCACTGAGCTATCCCTCCCCCCCAAGCTGAGATTTTCCAGATACTTCACTCAAAACACACTGGTAAGATAAAGCATAAAACAAGTTTATTAACTACAGAAAGATAGATTTTAAGTGATTATAAGTGATAGCAAACAGATCGAAGCAGGTTACCTAGCAAATAAACAAAACCACAAACTAAGCCTAACATACTAGATAGATAGGATTTGAATTAGCAATTTCTCACCCTGACTGATGGTACAAGCAGGCTTGCAAATTCTTAAGGCACAGACTGCAACTGCTGTACAGTCTGGGTTCCCCTCCCCTGTTCCAAGTCCTTTGTCTTTCAGAGCTTCCTTCAGGTGTTGAGTTGTGGGGGAGTGAAGACCCAATCATGATATCACTCTCCACCTTATACAGTCTCTCCCTATGGCGGGAACCCTTTGTTACAAGCTAAGTTTCCAGCCCAGTTTGTAGAAAAATACAGGTACCAAAATGGAGTTCAGTGTCATGTGGTTTGGTCACATGCCCTTGCATGCCTTGCTGGGTCATAGCAGCCATTGTCATAGGCTGTCTGAAGCATTCACAGGAAGGCAAAGCTGTTCCGTGGTCCATTGTCTTTGATGATGAGCCATCAGCACTGTCTAGCTTCTTCATTGTTGTACTTGAAAGGCTAGTTGTGGGTGCTAGCCAGAGTAAGCACATTTGAAATACAGATACATAGTCAATATTTATAACTCCAGATACAAAAATGATACATGAATACAAATAGGATAATAATATCCAGCAAATCATAACTTTTCCATAGACACCTTACATGATACATTTTGGACAAAATGCATCAGAATTATGTCATAACCTTATCATAATCATACCACTATGATGAATATGGGGTGCAGTATCGCAGAAGTATCTTTGGTTTTTTTGTTTCAATGTACACACTACTACTGTGGTTACATCTTTGGAAGCAATATCAAAGAAGTGAGCCTTAGGACTTGTCTTTTAGTCCACACTACAAGCGTGTAAACTGTAGTATGCATGTTGTGCAACTAAGTAGCCTCTGTGGACCACATTGGTGTGCACTAAAGGCTCCTAGGGCATGGGGCTCAGGGCTTGATCCCCCTGGGGCACTGGGACTCAGGACTCCAAGTGGCCCTGCTTGGCGGCCACCCTGAAACGGCTAACGGCCCCCCAGTGGGCCGTGGACCTCCAGTTGAGAACCACTGCCCTGGAACATGTTAATGTAATATGGGACTACATTAACTCACACTAGGGAACTTTTAGTGCGCACCAGCAGGGTCCACACAGGCCAATTAGTGTGCAACACTATTGCGTGCTAGTCTCCATTAGTGAGGTGCAAATTCTAACACACTGTGTAGACAAGCCTTTACACTTGGAGCCAAAGGTTTGGGCTTCAAACTCTCGGTTTGATATTGTCTCACTAATTCCTCTGACAAAAGGTATCATTTTTTTAAAGAACAGCAACCCATGTAATAGAACTGAACTTACTCAAACTGATACCCAATCCCACAAACCTTACAATTCAGCAGAATTGTAGGGTCTGATCAAATATGTGGCTTAGGCTAGCAGAGGAACTATAAGTTAGAATCAAAGTGCATTGGGAAAGGCTTATGTAGCAGTAACCCCAGCTGTCTCATTCGTGTCATGGCTATACTGTTTGCTGCAATTAAAAAAAAAAAGCAATAAAAGCTAAACTATCATGAGGGAAAAGCTCCCTCCTGTTCTAAGTTTGGACAAAGAAACAACAACAGCTTCTAGCATTCTCCTACTTCTTGTCTGGCATTGCTGTTAAGAAGTTGGGTGCAAATGTCCACACCACAGAAACGCATTAGATGAATGTGCCGGGGTACCCGAGTGCCAGCACTATTTAATGTTCCCAGTGGTTGTGTGACTTCAGCGTACACTCTGGAAGAGTGGGAAGATGAGACACGCAGAGCACTTCATCAGTCAAGCGCAACTTCATTTCCTTCCTGCTTCATAAATGAGTTTCCCATGGCGGATAGAGAAAATATGTCGCTTTGATAACCAAAACAGATAAGCATATGTACAACCGCTAACCCAGCTGGACAGCAAGCTTGGGTTTATAGGCAACCCACAGGGGTCACCGGCTTTTTTGCTTGCTCAAAGTGAGATTTCAGATTCCAAAAATCATCCTCAGAACACTAAAGAGAAGGGAGATCAATCTCAGTCTTCCTTGGACATTACAGATTTACTGCATTGCAAAAATGCTGGAATATTTCTCACATATCCAGTAGCTTTAAAATGAGCATAGAGAAACTGTGATGGCCATTTATTGTATTGTCCTAGCTAATGTATTTATCCCTTTGTATTTTTTGGCTGGCCAAGAATTTCATTTATCTTAGTGATTCTACTGTATCTTGGGGGAAAACAAGAGGGAGAAAGTTCTCTTACCTTGAATAAAATTGTTCAGACAGACTATGAGGTTTCTTCTTCTGTGCCAATAAGCTGTAGAGGGCAGACAGCGCATCTATGATCACTTGTGTTATTAGGATGCAATTAATTACAGAAACCGGCAATTCTTACAGACACAGTGACAACAGCACACATGACACATGTGCTGATCTTTTGGATCCAAGCTCTCCCTCCCAGCCCCAAAGTTCAATGGTATATGAAAGATCTATGCTACTTAACATTCCACAAAATTGATCTCAAATAAGAATTACACATTAGTGGCCCAATCCAAAGCCTGTTGAAGTCAGCTGAAAGACTCCCATTGACTTCAATGGCCTTTCGGTCTGGCCCCAAATGTGACTCAGAGAATCCATGGTTCTGTATTTTCCAGTGGAACAAGTGAATCTTCACCCTCTCATTCTTTAGCTGACAACACAATGCAGAGAACAGATACATCTCACTCCATTTTCTAAGCCTTTCCTGTGCTAGGACTTTCCCCCCTCCCCCAGAATTTCCAACCATTGACACTACCACCGCTATCCACTGAGGATAGCAGTAACAGGAGTGCTATTGTAGAAAGGGTTTTAGGCAGCCCCTGACACTTGAAGCGCTTTGGCTTCAACTCTGCTCAGAACAATTCCATAAACAGGATTGGAAGGACGAGATTATTATTGGTGAATGTCGGTAAACATTGATTTCACTGTACACTCACAAACTGATAAAAACCCATTTCCATCTAAAACAACTGACACTTAGATGGGCAAAGTAAGAAAAAATGCTGCTGGAGAGTCACAATCCAGTGATTTTGACTTTTGAATTACGCTTACTACAAATGGACCCGGCAATGAATAGAGAAAACAGGGTATTTACTTTGTATAGGTTGACATGCAATGTCGACAATTTGTGTTCTAACAGTTGATAAAGCTTTAACTTTTTGAATCTCAGTGTGTACGGTCATTAAATCATTGTCGGTCCCCCATAATTTCTTGCAACTGTGAAAATTGATGATAAAAATCTAAAAAAATTGGTGAAAAACAAACATTGGTATTATCTGTCCATTATAAAACAATAACTATTCAATTGTGCCAAGATTATGGGGTGCCTGGTCTACACAAGTGCTCCCAGCAGTTGAGGTAACAGTGGTAAAAATACATCCTACTGTAGCCCTAGCATCAGAAACATATAAAGAGATAACATCCCCTTTGGATGGCTCACAAGGGGCCCTCTCACCGTTCTTATAAAAACAGACCATTCCAGTATTTAATTTTGTCTGTTTAATGCATTGTGTTGGTCTCTCTGTGCTCTATAGTTGTCAGTCTAGTTATAGGCAAAATATACTTTCTTGTGACCTCCCAGATAGGCAGACATTTCTAAGAAGGAGATTCTTCAGAGTGCAATACACTGAAGTGCAATGGACTTGTTTGGAAGGGTTTCTCTTCAGGATGACAACAAAAAGCCATGTTTTAAAGCCAATGTTGGTTATGGAATATTCAGAGCAGCAAATTATTATTGTGATAGTCCCTAAAAGTCCCAGACAACATTGGGGTTTCTTTTTGCCACTCACTTAACACACACACACACGCAATAGGAGAGAGTCCCTGCCCCAAAGAGTTTACAATCTAAATAGACAACACAGAGGAAGGATTATTATCCCCATTTTAGAGATACAGAAGTGAGGCTCGGAGAGAGATTACATGACGTGCCTAGGGTCCCACAGGGAGTCTGTAGTAGAGCCAGGAATTGAACCCAGATCCCAGACCAAGCCCAGGTCCTAAACGGAAGCTCATCCTTTCCTCATGTGTTTATTAGTTAACATTTTCCATGAGAGGGAAAATGTTGGAGAAGGCCCAGTGAGTTTTTTAGGTGTACTTAATCCTGCCTCAGCCCAGGGAGATGGGCTAGAACCCGGATGCCCAAAGGCTCCTAACTTCCTAAATACCTTTGTGGATCTAGGCTTAGATGACCACTTGAGGGCCCTTCTAGCCCTACACTTCTGTGACGCCCTTGTCTCCAGGGCTCTCTGCAGTATGAGGAGTATAGCAGTCCCGCTCAGTGTCTTTAAACTGTGTGCAGAGGTATGGTGCATTTAACCAGGTAACTCAGCTCTGAAAGTCAGTGGAGCTATTAAAATGACAAGCCCTTCCCTGGTTTCATTAAGTGTCTAAATTGTTGACATTCCTGTCAAATGTTAAGTGGGGGCCTTTTAGAGAGTGGCAGCTGGGTCAGCTGGGTGCGCTTAATGAGTTAATACCATTGGGTAGCGAGTAAGGAAATTACTTTTCAAGAGGGAGGCCTTCATTTGAGGAATGTGTTTGGCTGTTTCTTCTGTGGGGGGGTACTGACCTGTGAGCTCAGAAGGAGTGGAGGAAGCGTGAGAGCTCCGAAAAGCATCACCATAATGTGAACGCTTCACATTCAGCAAAGGAGACGCTGATGTGAATTTTTTCCAGCAAAATACCTCTGAATTCCTTCAGCTGGACAACACAAGGATTTATCATGTCCTTGCACAGTGCACTGGGAAGTGTTGTTTAAAGGGGGCAAGGATTAGAAACAGGGACTATTAAGCAAACTGTGCCCCAAGGGCAGTAAAATAGTTCTTATTTTATATTTCTCGGATAGTCTTTTGCATCTGCAGGTTTTGATCTCGTATATTACTGTACAGAATACAGATGTCCAGAATGATGCCATGCAAACGAGGCTGGAGTTTGTGACAATCATGCCGTTTTCTGTTTGGGTGGTGTGAAGATTTGCTTTCATATTTCACAGTAAACGGATCTGATTTTAAAGAATAAATATCTCCTGTGGGTAAAACCTCCCCCTGTACAGTAATAAATCTAGTCAACAAAGGGGGACGAGGGGTAATAGCAGGATCAGCTTCCAGTTTAGTTTCACACAAACAAAAGGTTGAAAGTAGCCCAGGTGCTGATGGCAGAGAGCTGCTAAATTTAGCACTGCGGCCGTGGGAGTGGAGGGGGGAAGGGAGCCTGAGGCAGGAATGCAGGGGAAGCTGAGAGAGAGGTATACAGCTCTCATAAAAAAATTATACTGTACATCAAGACATCAATAAAATAGAAGGAAAATCATAGTTAATACCTTTTTCATTGTTAAGTTCCTGTGGGAAGAGTTTTCCATTATGGGAGGATAGGTCAAATGTCTTAGAAGCCTGGTCCAATGCCCCTGAAGGCTCCCATTGACTTTGGATCAAGCCCTAGCAGAAAAATCTTAACAGGATGGCTTGGAAAAAATGAACTCTGAAAGCAAAAAGAGTTACACAGCAATAGCCATAAAAGTTGCTGGGGTCAGTGTTTCAGGGGCACTAATAGGTGAAGGGGTGACTTGATCACTGTCTATAAGTATCTACGTGGGGAACAAATATTTAATGATGGGCTCTTCAGTCTAGCAGAGAAAGGTCTAACATGATCCAATGGCTGGAAGTTAAAGCTAGACAAATTCAGACTGGAAATAAAGTGTACATTTTTAACAGTGAGCGTAACAGTGGTGGTGGATTCTCCATCACTGACCATTTTAAAATCAAGGTTAGAAGTTCTTCTAAGAGCTCTGCTCTAGGAATTATTTGGGGGGATGTTCTCTGGTCTGCACTATACAGGAGGTCAGATTAGATTATCACAATGGTCCCTTCTGGCCTGAGAATTTATGAATCTTTGACTCTTAAATGCATTAAGGCCAATGATGTGAGAATTAATATGCTAATAAAACATGTCCTGATATGCGGCATTTCTGCGCATAGAATTAAGCAATAACTTTTAGTAATACCTGCCTGTCCCAGTTCTGAGCTCACATAAGAAAGCACCAGCCCTGCACTCCAGGATTTTGAGGATAATATAAAGCATTTGTTATAAAACTGAATCTTGTCTTCAGAGCTACCAGCCTCCATGTAAAGCTAAAAGGCACAAAACTAAATACCTTTCCTCTCTTGTTCAGCTGTATTTTCAACTGCTTTCATGTCTGCAGCACCAAGAATGTCCCCAATGCCCTTAATTTATTTACTGTCCCTTGTCTGCCCTGCCAGAAGACTTTGCACCTGTCAGTTACAGTGGGAGAGGAACTCGGAGCCTTCTGCATGTATCACGGCCACTGCGGGCAACCTGAGAAATTACAGGCTTGGCTGCTGTTTGTTCCACTTCAAATATGGTGCCACTCTGCAACTTTCCATTGGACAGAACTTCAGAGCTCACCTCAGTGGAGCAGCTCCAGAACATGAGAGACTCCTTGAGAAACTGATGGCTCTTGTGGCAAGAGAGGCATCTCAAGACCACTGGTGCTACTGCTTCTGAAAGAAGTATTTCTTCACACAACGCACAGTCAACCTGTGGAACTCCTTCCCAGAGGATGTAGCGAAGGCCAAGACCATAACAGGGATCAAAAAAGAACTACATAAATTCATGGAGGATAGGTTTATCAATGGCTATTAGCCAGAATAGGCAGGAATGGTGTCCCTGGCCTCCGTTTGCCAGAAGCTGGGAATGAGCGACAGGGAATGGATCACTTGATAATTACCTGTTCTGTTCATTCCCTCTGGGGCACCTGGCACTGGCCACTGTTGGTAGACAGGATACTGGGATAGATGGCCCTTTGGTCTGACCCAGTATGGCCATTCTTATGTTATGCTCTTCTGTTCTTATGGCTGTCTTACACTCCATAGCAACTCAGGTATCTTCCCCGTTGACGTTACTTGTGCTAAGTTGTTGTTGTGTGCCACTCTGATAGATGCTGGAAGTCAGCCATTAGACGTTGGATCAGGGGCTGCGCTGCCAAGCAGCTGAGGACATTTTCCATTCATAGAAGGAAGACACGTGCCAAGTTCTTGGGGTAGGATCCTCAACTTGTGGTAGCATCAAGACACTGCTGTTCCCTGCTGTAACAAAGACAGGTGCCTTGGTGTCTGTGTCCAGACAGGACAGGCCAGGCAGAGCTCTGCAAGGGCCGACGGTGTGTATTTGAGAGCCGTCTTTATAACCAATGAATACATTCAGAAGCTAAGCAAGTATCAGTACCAATGTGTATTCCATAAACTACTGAAGTTCAGATAATGAACAGGCCCAATGGCTATGCAATGCCCCCCATTACATCACCTCATACCAATGTCTGCTCAATATATTTCAGGAGGAAAAGGTAGATTCAGTAGCCTGTTTTCAGAACACAAAGACATGGCGGATGAAACGGGTGAATAGAAGACAGCCACCGCACACTTCCATTTAAAACTTCATTCCTTACTGGTAGTAAATACAAATAGTTTTTTCTCAATGACTCACAGGGCACATGTCGCATGGAAAGGGGGGGAAATGTAGTCAGAGATGGAAAAAGGATCATCGTACATTTTTTTTCCATTTCCCTTTCACCTCGTACACCTGTGTTTGAATTGAGCCAAGCTTACAGAACCCTTTAAACAGCTGTCTAAGTCACATATGAAATAAGCTGAAGTTGTCTCCGCCAGGCTAACATCTCTTCACTCTGGATAGTTAAACCCAAACAGGTTTCAAGAGTTTGCCAAACTCGAAGGATAATGGCCTTCCCACAGCCCTCCACTCCTTCAAATGTTAAACGGCTTTTGCCAAAACTTGCACTGTAGATGCCACTGGATGAAGCCCCCTATTTATAGGTGTGGCCTTGAGACTTGCGGGCAGAGGCAAACAATCTTTTCTAAAGTGAAGCGACTCGCTCTTGTAAAATCAAAAGTTATTGGAAATGCTACTTAAAAATCTGACCATACATTGTGACTTCCGGAAGGTTAATACCATTGCGAGTGTGTAGTGAGGGGGCGTGGCCTCCCGCCCTGATGGATGGGGACAGAGCCCCGACCGCCTCACGAGGTGTCACGTGTGCGATGTCTGCAGAGGGCAGGCTGTGTGCAGAGCCCAGGCGATATGGGACAGGGATTGTTACAGGGAGGTGCCTCAGGTGAAAGGCACAACACTGTCCAAGTGCAAAGCACAGGTGTTAGTGTTATACGATAGCTCTCCGTAGTCACAGACATTTCAGAGCTAGGGTCCCCAAAAGCTCCCTTTCAAGACAGTGCACAGGGAGTGGAGACTGGTCACGGACCACTCAAGGCGGGGGAGGGTAGCCAGGCATGGGGGACTCTTCAGTGGGCAGAAAGCCAGCTCCTATACCATGCACCTTACAACCCTGTCTCAGGGGGCGTTTCGGAGGCAGGAGGGCAAAGAATCAGGGAGTTGTTGCTGCCAGACCCTCCTCCCAGCCTGAAATCCTTCGTTCATTTTAGAACAACAAAAGGACTCCCCTGAGGACGCAATGTGCAAAGCCCGGGAGGTGTCGTCCCTCGGCTCCCAGCAGGGGCTGTTCAGAATCTTGTAGGGCTGGGCCTCTCGCTCCCCTCTCAGGATCCCAAGACCCTTCATGTGAATATATCTGGGGGCTAACACTGCAAATGCTTGCCCGTGGGACTCCCTGGAACGTGCAAGGTGTTCCAAGAGCCGAGTCCTGGCAGGATAGGGGCCGGGGTGCATTCTTCCCCTGAAAGCTCTTCTAAACGCATGTCAGGGTGTGCGATCCAAAGGCTGAGACTTCAGATGCCAAAAGTTCAGGGAAGGCACCAGGTTCCCAGAGCCATAGTACACATCGAAACCTAGCTAGCAATCAAAAATACCCGTCCCTGCTGTGTTACTTCGGTTTTACACCATCGATGCCACACCAGAGCTGTGCAGTGGGAATCATATGAGCCTTTCTCTCCCCATAGCCCCTTTCCTTGCTCTTCCTTCCTTTTGTTAGCTCTCCTCTTCCTTGTTGGACACCTTCCCTCTCCCTTACTTAGGGCTGTAAGCAGCATAACGACAGACTTCACTTGGCCCTGTCTCTGCGGCTAGGGCCAGAAGGAGTCCATGTGGGCCTTGCATCCTAGGAGCTTTGTGGCTGCAGCAGTGACTTTGTCATGCCCCATCTTCTAACAGACATGCTCCATTCCATTGCCCAGCTGATAGTCAATGGGGAATAGGGGAAGGAATCATGTGCTAAATGGGCTGACCAGGATAGTTCAGGATTGAGGGAGAAAGGATCATCCCTTTGCCCTATCCAGGTCAGGTGCTGCAAGGAAATTATCATGAGGGTTTTAGTCCCAGCTCTACCACTGATTTGCTGGGGGAGCTGGGGCAAGTCCATGTTATCTGTGCCTCAGTTTCCCCATCTATAAAACTGGAATAATATTGTCCTCCTTGGCTAAATGCTTTGAGATCTGTGGATGAAGAGCGCTAGGTATGACAGCAATTGGTGTATAGTGGGTAGGGATTTCTTAGGCTCTGCAAGAATGTTAGACATTTACCACTGAGGTGGGCCAAATTCTCGTTGAAGTCAATGGAGTTGTACCAGTTTATACCAGCAAAAATTTAGCCCTAAAACTCCGATTTCGTTCCATCTTAGCCAAGTGCTGCTGGCCTCCTTGAGAACTAGCCTGAGCCAAGTTTGAGATCTTTGGAGGTTTTTGATTTATTGGTGAGCAAAGAAGAAATAAAGAAACAAACCTTAATTTTTTTTTTCCTCTGGCCAAGAACTCAGAAAGAGCCAAAGGGATTTTGTTCAACTTCTTCAACAAAACTCCTCTCTGGGTTGTGATCACAGCAAGTCAAGTAGGGCTACCTCATCCGACAAATTCAGCCCATCCATCTGTTTATGAATCAATTCTGATTTCTGCAAAAGTATTTCATATTCCCAAGGATTTCCTGGATAGTCACTGCAAACAAATCTCAGTCTCTGGGGTGTTGGTGAACTTTTCACTTTATTACTATAATTTCTGGTGTGTGATTGTTCTAAAGCATGGGATATTATCTCTACTCCCTTATTCTAACTAGGTGCCGTGCTTATAGGGCCCACGCCACTGTGGTATCTGAGCACCCATTTATTAATTCATCCTCACAACAGCTCCATGAGATAAAGTAGTAGAATTATCTCTAGTCTACAGATTGGGAACTGGGGAAGAGAGAACAGGTGACTTGCCCACAGTCACAGAGAAGAAGTTGAGATATAAGCCATTTAGGACCAGAATCTGTTACTCTTACTAAATACCACTTTCCTCCATGAATAAGGAGAACTGAAGTTGATAGATGGGGAGGCTGATGTAGCAAGGTGCTACTTAACATGTGAAAGGATGGCAGGACCTGGCTGTTAGTACATTATAGGATATCTCACAGGCTTTCAGTCACCCTTTCCTTCTAGATATTTGCAGCATGAGTTTGCACATCTGGACAACAGAAACATACACTGAATGGTCACATGCATATCTGAAATATTCTAAGATAATGTAGCCGGACTCCTGTTTACCTGACATTTTCATGTAACTCAAACAAGGATGATATTGTCTCCTGAAATATTATGCACTTTTCAGTCAATCTTTGGAACTCTTTGCCAGAGGATGTTGTGAAGGCCAAGACTATAACAGGGTTCAAAAAAGAACTAAATAAGTTCATGGAGGATAGGTCCGTCAATAGCTATTAGCCAGGATGGGTAGGGAAGCAAAACCATGCTCTGAAGTGTCCCTAGCCTCTGTTTGCCAGAAGCTGGGAATGGCTGACAGGGGATGGATCATTTGATGATAACCTGTTCTGTTCATTCCCTCTGGGGCACCTGGCATTGGCCACTGTTGGAAGACAGGATACTGGGCTAGATGGAGCATTGGTCTGACCCAGTATGGCTGTTGTATGTATGTAGGAAAGCTAAAGGGATGAATGAGGCACTTGGACTATGCACATTTAAAAGATCAGAGAGAATGGAGCCCAAGGAATTGGCTCAAATGAACAATTCACACCGTCACTGCTCCCAGATTGTTCAGCAATTGTAGAGAAATTGGGAACATGCCACACATTGAAGGAGTCCTGAGGGAGTTTGATCTCATTTCTGTCCCTCTTACCCTAGATCTCACTGGCCTTGTCGCTATCACATAGATCACAGATTCACAAAGATGAACTTTATTATTGTTTCTAGTTGCCATATTGCAGTAGCCACCAGGGGTATGTCTACACAGCAGCTGGGAAACGTTCCAAGCCTGGGTGAACAGACTCGCGCTAGCTCAGCTCCAGCAAGGGTGCTAGAAATAGCCGTGTGGATATTGCAGCACTGGCAGTGACTGAAGCTAGTCTCGTAAGGTTACATCCAAGGGGTTAGGTGGGCTTGGACTCGGGGGCTAGCCCAACCTGCCATCAATACTGCATTGTCTATGCTGCTGTTTTTAGGGCATTAGCTAGAGATGAGTTAGCAGAAGTCTACCATCTGCAGTGCGGCCAAACCCCAGAAGTCCCTTGTCCGGACCAGGGCCCCATCGTGTTAGGTGCTGTACAAACCCCAGGGAAGACACAGTCCCTGCCCTTAAAGGTTTATAATCTATGACAATCTCTCCAACGACTAATCCATAAATGTGCTCTTTATTTGACATCTCTTCTCCCCACCTGTTCGAACATGCATAACTACTGCGGCTAGGGGGAGGAAATGAACACTCTCCTTTCATGTTTGACTTCCTCCGTGTCTTTCCTTTCATATCCCAGGGCACTCGTGTCGTACATGCTCTGGTTTCACTCCCCAGTCGTTTTTGGCACCTTCCCCAAAGATACGGGGTCACACTGCCGCTGCAGGTAGTAATGTTTATTTTTCTTCTTCAGTAGCAGCTTGTTTGGGTGGTGGTTGGGGGAACAGATTGATTTTCCTTGGCTTGGCATGTAGAGCTCCAGAGCTGTCCTTGTTTTATCCCCTTTAGAGTTCTGCATTTAAAAGCTAAGCCGCAGTAGAGGATGTGGAGGTAGATGTTTGGCAGGCACCGACTTGGCTTATCAAAGTGGCTAGACTGTGCTGAAGCAGTTCACGAATCCAAATACTGCCCACGTGCATGGGCTGCCTTCTAGCCTGAACTCTTAAAATAGGAAGTGGGTTAGCTTTGTATGGCACACTCATCTCAGAAGTTCTGGTGCCCTCAGTCAAACTGGGTGGTGGCTTTCATAGGCTGAGACGAGGAAGGAGTAATTAGACAGGATATTCACTGCAAGCTTGGGCAATTCGCGACTCAAAGATCTGGCATTAGAAAGCACATCCTCTCCTTGTTGGCAGAGGCGTTCTGAACACCACTAACATGAAAACATAGGAAGTCGGAGTTCTGAAGGTCTGCGTGTGGGGGAAAAACTTATGGCTCTTTGTGCCAATAATCAGCAGCTGTATTACATTAAAAGGGATCAAAGACAGCTAGGATTTTTTTCCCATGGCAAACAAAGAAGCTGACAACATCTTCACACTTATGCATGTTTGTCCTAATGACCACAATCATTTGCACACACACAGTCTGTGGAACTCACAGCCACGAGATATTTCTAAAGTCTAGATCTTAGCAGGGGCCAAAGAATAATTGGAAATTTATGTAAATAATACAAAAATCTTGCATATTGTGTACACTAAAAATGTGTAAGGAATATACACCCTTTTGCTTCAGGGCATAAATCAAGCACTGTCTGGGATTAGGAAAAAATTCCCAAATGGGCTGGTTGTTTCATAGCAGCTTCTCATACCTTCCTCTGCAGCATCTGTTACTATTCATTGCTGGAGACAGGATACTAGAGCAGACATCCAGTCTGGCAATTCCTGTATAAGGATATGGGTGTGACTATAGAGGTCAAAATGGTTACCGTTGATATTGTAAGGTGTGGCACTGGACCTGCAGGACAGCACGAGAAACAGCAGCCTCCAGCTTCTAATGGGCTCAGGTTAGTTTTTGAATGTATGAATAAAAGAATTTCATTGTTAAACACAAGCTTTCTTTGCTTTCAAGAGCACATCACAATTCCTGTGTCCCTTCAGCCTTGGTGCATCCCGTGCAACCCACCTGTTTAGAATGTCTAAGGACGGCGTTGCAGGCTTGGCTTACTAACAAATTGTTGTGTAAATGAAAGGTTATTTCAAGGAAAGAAGCCTTATGGTTAAGGCACTGGACTGGGACTCAATTCCCAGCTCTGCCATGAACTTCGTGTATGGCCTTCGGCAAGTCACTTAATCTTTCTGTGATTAAGTTCCTGTTTGCAAAATGGGAATAATACTTCCTTTGTCTAGCTTGTCTATTTAGATTGGAAGCTATGGGGGGCAGGAGCTGTCTATTACTATATGTATATGTAAGTACAGAGTCTAGCACAACAGGGCCTGGGCTTGGGCCTCTACCTTAATAGAAATAATCCTGATAGGAAGTGGAAGAAGGAATGTGAAATGGAGAAGGATGGAGTAAGTTAGTATCAGTGCTTAGGTATTATGGTGTTAGGCACTTCACATGTGCTTAAAATAGATTAAAGTTGTGAGCTGAAGATTCAAATTGGCATAATTATCCGATGTATCAGCACTTGCAAGATCTCAAGCTCATAACTAATTGCTTTGCTGCTTGGTTATCTGAGTTGCTTAAAATAGGTTATAAATGAGATGTCCCCTATGCACAAAGAAGAGATATATATTTTCACTCCACATCAATTTCGATTAAAGAAAAACAACACTGAGAAAGACCAGCAAGGTCTTTCCAAGAGAGCACAGTGTGTGTGCCTTCTTTGCAACAGATTGCTGTAACTCTGAGAACAAAATGGCTGCTGTCTCTGCACACAGGCAGAGTTCTTAGACCTTTAAAGCTGCAGTAGCCGGAAAGTAAAGAGATCATTGGTTCCTAGCCGCATACACCACAAAAATCAAGAATTAAATGAAAATGCAGGTGGTAGCATGTGACCAGTTGGAGCAGTCAAATAGTGTGAAAACAGGGATGGGAGTAGAAAGACATGCGTAGTCTCCCTGACTGTTACTGACTTGTTGAGTGACCGTGGGAGAGGTTATTCTCAATGCTGCCTTCACCCCATGTGTAAATCACGAGAGAAACTAATTTAGACAAAGATTTTAGCCTGTTAAAGTTACATTTCAACTAATAAGTGTGGTATACTTCTGTTTTATGTGTAACCATTCCTATTTCCATTAATTTTGCTCGGGATCTCTTAATCTTAATTTATATTAATAAATTTATGGTCGATTTCACTAGCATTATATCTCAGTGTGGTGGTATTATAAAGAACCTGATCCAATCAAGCTGTTTGTATACAGTTCCCTTGGAACCTGCTAATCACTGTGCATGTCCGGTGACAGGGGCCGGACCCTACAGGGAGATGCTTCAGAGGATCTTGGGGACTGGGGTGTACCAAGTGTTAACTTGCACGGGAAAACTTGTACTGTTAACTTGTACTGGCAGAGCCCTGAGAAGATTGGTGGCTGACAGGCTGGGGGTGTCAGGCAGCACCAGCACGTCTCTCTCTTGCTGAGGCGGGGGGGATAACGTGGTGACTTACAGTCCTAGGCTCCCAGAGAAAGTGTCACACCTTAGTGTTCTGTTAAGATTCAGGAGAGGAAAAGGAACAGACTCTACTCTTGAGGGAAGACAATTAGAATGACCAAAGGCAATCCCTAATGTTGCTCTGTATTTCACCTGATAATTGACAGAGAAGTGGACGTGGCATTCTCTAATTCACATGCCCTCCCTAGAGACCAAATAGTTGCCCTTTGTTATTCGAGGGGTCTGTATATATGGAAATAGTTACTAGACAAGGTGCCAGTAGATGGCACTCAAGAATATATTTAATAATTCCTGGGTTTAGTAGAACTTCTTGTCATGCCCTGTAAACAGCTTCCTTTGTGCAATTAACAGCCTCCATGGTATTCCCACATCAATACGTTCAACTCTGTAAAACTGACCTCTCCAATAAATACTGCATTATATTTACCCACATGAATTATTTATAATTAAGGGTAATATTTTTCACGTACAAAGAACTTGTCATCCGATTATCTCCAGATCGTACCAAAGAAAGTAAATTATGTAGGCATTTAGCCAAATTAAGTTGTTTTACCTTTAATCAGACATATGACTGTCATTTCAAAGAGTTAAGGGGCTGACCCAAAACCCATTCTTGTCAATAAGAGTCCTAAAATGGATTGAATGGACTTTGGATCAGGATCTAGATGCATTACATATGATCTTAATTACAAGAAGTTATTCCAGGCAGTTGTAAATAAGAGGGGAACTTTTTGCAACTGTCTCTTCAAGTAGTTCATCTGGCTACTGAAAACTGAACAAGTTGGTCTAGATTGTATATCAACTGACAAGAACTGACTTGAGTCAATGTGATTCACCAGTCATGATTAATTTAGAGATTGTCAGACTGAGCTTTTCCTCCCTGTTTCAGCCAGACATAGATAACTGGCTTAAGACCCCTCTTATTCATGGATGGGTTTTTCTGTACTTCCACATTTCTTTCTACTACATGACCTCTTGTATTTCTCAATTACCTGCATGGGGAAGAGATTTCTGATAGCAGATAGATGAAATGCTCGATGGACTAGCTGCAAAAGGCATAATGAGATCCAAAAGCTGGAAACTGAAACTAGACACATTCGAACTAGAAATGAGGTGCACATATTTTTCCAGGGAGAGTAATTAGCCATTGCAACAACTTGCTTAGGGATGTGGTAGATTCTCTCTCTCCTGAAGTCTTTAAATCAAGATTGGCTGTCCTTCTAAAAGCCATGCGACAGCTCAAAAACAGGCTATGGTTGATGCAGAAATTACTGGGTGAGGTTCTATGGCCTGTGTTATTCAGTAGGCCAGACTGGATGACCAGAATAGGCACATTTGAAATTTTACCCCTTGTCCAGTGGGGACTGTAGCGAGGCAACGACTCACCGGTGCGGCACCTCCCGCTGGTCATCCTGGGAATTAGCTCTCCAGCCTCCAGAGCGCCCTCTGCAAGCCGGTGTCCCGCTTGCCTCAGGCCCCCGTGTCCCTCCCGCACCCCGGTGCCCCCTACTTTGGGGTTCTGCCCTCTGCAGTACCCTCAGTGTCTCTGGGTCTCCCCTCCCCGGGGAACCCCCAACCCTCTATCCCCACCTTGCCTCAGTCTATGGCTACTGCCAGTCACCATCTAGCCCCCACTCACTGGGGCGGACTGCAGTGTACAAGCCATTCATCATTGGCAAAGGGGGGTTTGGATCTGCTGCCTTTGCCTAACCCCAGTACCTGGTTTGGCCTTCAACAAGGCCTGCAGCCTGGGGATTTGCCAGGCGGGAGCTCCCCTGCTCCTCTCGCCTTTCCCCAGCCCTGCTCGGTTGCCTCCACCCTCAGCTCCCAGGCAGCTAGGTCCTTCTCCCTCTGAAGTTAGAGGGAGAGTCCTGCCTGAGAACCTAGCTAGCAGCCCTTTTATAGGGCCAGCTGCAGCCTGACTGGGGCGTGGCCCCAGCTGTGCCTGCCTCCCCAATCATCCTAGCGTATTGGCTCCCCGGGACAGCCCTTTCCCAGGGCTGTTTTAACCCCTTCAGGGCCGGAGCAGGTGACCACCTCGCTGCAGGGACAAAAAACCTAACTGGCTTCAAAACTGAGCTTGATAAGTTTTCTGGGGCGGGGTGGGGGGATGGTATGATGGGACTGCCTACAATGGCATCTAGCCAATCTGCTACTGCTAGCAGCAAATATCTTGAATGGCTAGTGATGGGACACTAGTTGGGGAGGGCTCTGAGTTACTACAGAGAAATCTTTCCCAGGTGACTGCTGGATTTTGCTCACATGCTCAGGGTCTACCTGATCACCATATTTGGGGTTGGAAAGGAAATTTCCCATGGGTCAGATTGTCAGAGACCCTAGGGGTTTTTCGTCTTCGTCTGCAACACAGGGCATGGGTCACTTGCAGGTTTAAACTAGTGTAAATGGTGAATTCTCTGTAACTTGAAGTCCTTAAACCATGATTTGAGAACTTCAGTAATTCAACCAGAGGTTATGGGTCTATTACAGGAGCGGGTGGGGGAGGGTCTGTGGCCTGCAACATGCAGGAGGTCAGACTAGATGATCATGATGGTCCCTTCTGACCTTAAAGTCTATGAGTCCTCAAAATCCCCCAAATAAATAAAAATAGACTTAAGATTGACTTGTCTGAGGCTACACAGGGAGTGAGGTATTACCTGACATGAGTAAGGATGGTAGAATCTGGCCCTATGAGAAGTAGAATTTCCTTTTATTTCTTTCATTTACTTCATCAAATCAAACCGTGTTTTTGTGTTATAGGACTGACCAAAATGGAGGGGGCTGATCAATTTCACTAAAGGTGACTTACAATTGGTGCCCTATAAATACCTGTTACAACTTTGGTTCAGTCACAGCAACTTGAGCTCTTCATTTTATCAGACTAAATAATCCTGATTTCCGCTTTTCATGTGCAAGTCCTGGCACACTAGCCGTCTTTGAATTCCGTCTCTGGCGCTTTACTCTGTACCAGTAGATTTTGCAGCTCCCTTAAGAGACAAAGGCTCTAATAATTGTTCTGGAGATCTGCAGTATATTCCTATCATTTTCCCTGAGACAAGGTGGGCGAGGTAATATCTTTTATTGGACCAACTGCTGTGCGAGCTCTGCATGGCTCGAAAGCTTGGCGCTCTCGCCAACAGAAGTTGGTCCCATCCAAGATATTACCTCGCCCACCTTGTCTCTCTAATATCCTGATACCGACATGGCTACAGCTACCCTGCATACATATCATGTTACCGGGAATTTGTAACCAAAAAGGTTCCACTGCAAGGTGGCCTCCATCCTGGAATGATTTTTTAATGGTATCCTTTTGGGATAATTCAGCTTCTCACCTTCTCCAAGCCCGCAAACTAGCCGGAGCTTCCCGTGTTGTTTATAGCCAGGGATTGCTGTGCACCATTAATTTACAACGTCCGACCACATCTCTGATATACTAATTATGTCATCTCTCTCTTGCCGAGCTAAATAGTACAGCTCTTACCATGTTTGACAGTAGACTCCTGCAATTAGTAGGAAGGAGTGTATACATTTAACAGCTAATGGTACACCCATTGCTATTTGTCCCACTATGTGACAGGCTGCTTCTGTTTGGATTGGTGTCTTTACCTCAGTTCTCTGTATTGTTCTTGCCCCTGGAAATTCAATACTTCCTAACAAATCCTGCTCTCGCAGATCCTTCAACTACTTCTAGCCACCTATGGTGTTTGTGGTCTGAGATAAATGCTCCTCTGTGCTTCTCCGCTCCCAGTTTAAATAATCTCTCAAAACCTGTAGGCTGAGATTTTCAAAGCAGCTAAGAGGATTTAGACACACATCCTATATAGACATGTACCCTCCTTCAGGGTCAAAGTCTCCATGCCTGCTTTGAAAATCTCATTGCTAGCAATATGATTCCCTTATGAGTTGTCTGGAGTTCATGCCCTCCCCATAGATCTTCCGTTTCCCCTACAAGTTCCTAAGTGCCTAATAAACTTAAAACCCACCCACTTTTCACCATCTTTCCATCCACACCGTTGAAGATCCTTAGCATTAGAGATAGGTGGGAAATGGTTTTTCCATCCCAGGAATCTTTGAGATTTCAAACATTTTCCTGTTCCTCCTTGGGATGAAACTGAGACCAACCCTCGTTCAAGTCCCTGCTCTCCTACATTCCAAGTGAGAGCACTCAACTATTGGCTATTTTGGGGTCTCTCTCTCTGGTTTTGGTCAGAAATTCCACCCTGGACTGGAGAAACCTTTCCCACGTAAAATTTTGTCAAAACTGGTACATTCTCCGGAAGAGTTTCAGTTTCAATGAATCACCATTTCCCAACAAAAAAATGTTTTGTCGAAAAATTCCCAAAGAGCTCTACTTAGGATCCCCTGCCCCTCCATATTCTAGAATTAGGAGCATGTCAGGTGCCACTTGTTGACTTTCCTCCTAATCTCACTTCTTCTACAACCTCTCTTCTCCAGCTCCTCATGTTGCTGGTGCTAATGAACACTAGAACCATGATTTATTGTCCCATACTCACTATATATCTATTTACTGTCCAGGTGAGATGCAATCTCTCTTGTGTCTAGTGGCCATATCACTTCAATCTTGTGTCTTAAAACCACCTTTCGGGTGTCTAACAACAGAAGACAGTACCACACATACACGGCTTCTCCCACCTACTCAACATAACCAATCCCCCGTCATCTGGAGAGAACTGTCTCGTTTGTCTATTTAGAGTCTGAGCTCTTCAGGGAAAAAATTGTCCCTAATTTTATGTCTGAACAGCACAGTAGGGGCCCAAACATGGCTGGATCTCTAGATGCTACTGTAATATAAATAATATTTCATCATGCTAAAACACATGGATTATTTGGGGCCCACTGTGCTAAGCACATTCCTGTCTCCCCTCCAAATCATAAGAATCCCAACTTGCTGCTTTTATGCAGAAAACTATTAATGAATTTAGGGGGGTTGTTGTGATGGGTTGGATCACAGAAACCCCCTTGGGGCTGCCAACTGATGTTCCAAGACTACTTCTGCCCCTGCTTTCTGCCAGCTTGGGACTCCAGCACCCTGTCTCGCTGAGCCAGACACGCCTGTCTGCTCCAACACAGACCTGGGGTCTGAACCACATGTCCCAATGCTGCAGACTTAACTGAAAGTGACTTAAGAAGTGTTCCTGTCTTTAACATTCAGATGCCCAACTCCCAATGGGGTCCAAAACCCAAATAAATCTGTTTTACCCTTTATAAAGCTTATTTGTTTGCCCTCTATAACACTGATAGAGATATGCACAGCTGTTTGCCCCCCCCCCCAGGTATTAATACATCCTCTGGGTTAATTAATAAGTAAAAAGTGATTTTATTAAATACAGAAAGTAGGATTTAAGTGGTTCCAAGTAGTAACAGACAGAACAAAATGAATCACCAAGCAAAATAAAATAGAACACTGAAGTCTATGTCTAAGAAACTGAAAATAGATAAAAACCTCACCCAGTAAGCTTCCTTTTACAAACTAGTCTCCTTCTAGTCTGGGTCCAGCAATCACTCACACCCCCTGTAGTTACTGTTCTTTGTTCCAGTTTCTTTCAGGTATCCTTGGGGGTGGAGAGGCTATCTCTTGAGCAAGCTGAAGACAAAATGGAGGGGCTTAAATAGACTTTCTCTTGTGGGTGGAGACCCCCACCGCTTTCCTCTGCAAAGTCCAGCTACAAGATGGAGTTTTGGAGTCACATGGGCAAGTCACATGTCCATGCATGACTCAGAACTTACAGGTGACAGCCATTGCCCACATGGTATCTTGAATGTCTCCAGGAAGACTTCTTATGTGGATTGGAGCCTTCCAACATCCATTGTTTGTTAAATCCTTCTTGATTGGGTACTTAATTTGCACATTCCTTTCTCAAGAAGCTGACCAAATGCTTTACAAAGGCTACTTAAAAAATCAAGCCAGTACACAGCCAATATTCATAACTTCGAATACAAAACTGATACGTGCATACATATAGGATGAATAGATTCAGTAGATCATAACCTTTACATAGATATGTTACATGGCATATGTAGCACCAAATCTTATATAAAGGGGGGTCAAATGAGGTGTCTAAGACAAGGTTATGGTCTGCTGATTATGATTATGCTGTCTATATGTGTGTATCATTTTTGTAGTTGAAGTTATGAATATTGGCTCTATACTGTCTGTATTTCAAACTTATGCTATGCTTCTGGGGAACACTCCAGACAAGTTGGTGTCAGCTCTGCCTAGCCTGCTTGATGGCCCATTAAGGACCATCAGCTACACAACTGACCCATTGAGAGAAGGCAGACGTGCCTTGTGACTCAGGAAGGTATGCAGGGACATGCCTGTGGACAGAACTCTGAGGTTTTTCCAGGCCATGTGATGGACAGCTTGTCTGTGGGACAAAGAAAGCAGAGACCACATGGAAAGAGACTATAAAAAGCTGCTGCAGCTCCTCCGTCTTGTCTTCAATCCTGCTTCTTACCTCTAGAGGGACTTTGATACACTGAAGCTCTGAACAAAGGACTGAAAGACCCATCCCAGCTGTGGATGTTCTCCAGAGACTTGATCTGAACCTGCAGTTTATTCCATCACTGCTACAAGCCTGAACCAAGAACTTTGCCATTACGGTATGGAATTGATTCCATTTAACCAATTCTTGCTCTCATCTATATCTTTTTCTTTTATGAATAAACCTTTAGATTTTAGATTCTAAGAGATTGGCAACAGCGTGATTGTGGGTAAGATCTGATTTGTATATTGACCTGGGTCTGGGGCTTGGTCCTTTGGGATCGAGAGAACCTTTTTTCTTTTACTGGGGGTATTGATTTTCATAACCATTCATCCCCATAATGAGTGGCACTGTTGGAGATACTGGGAAACTGGAGTGTCTAAGGGAATTGCTTGTGTGACTTGTCGTTAGCCAGTGGGGTGAGACCAAAGTCTGCTCTGTCTGGCTGGTTTGGTTTGCCTTAGAGGTGGAGAAATCCCAGCCCTGGGCTGTAACTGCCGTGCTTGAAGCAATTTGTCCTGAATTGGCACTCTCAGTTGGGTCCTGCCAGAACCAGCATCATTACAGTAACATAAAACATATTCTAGTTATGTCATATATACATTCATAAGCATATTTCCATAAAGCCTTATGGGGGACACCGTCACGCATGTTCCCGTCTCCCCTCCAAATCATAACAATCCCAACTTGGTGCTTTTATGCAGAAAACTATTAATGAATTTCGGGGGGTTGTATTCAAAGTTCTAATTACAACGCACAAATGTAATTATATTAAGACCTTTTCTTTTTGCTAAATAAAGCTATCTTCACATCCCACTCTATGTTTGCAGCTTCCCAGGATCCAAATTTTCAGTGGCACAAAAGAAGGTGGTATAAAGAAAAAGTTTATCAGAAAAGTGACTTAAAAAAAAGCATAAGAGAGTTTGGAGCCTAATCCAAGAGAGTGTGAATGTGTTACTGCAAAAAGTTTCATACAGATGGTTAAAAGCATCCTGATTCTAGAATAACCCAATAAAATGGAAAAGTGCTTCTATAGATTTTCCTAGTCTGTTAGCTCAGAAACACCATTCCTGCTTGTTTTGGCTGATTTTTATTCCTGCCTTTGAGTGTAAAGGAATGGCAAGGAAGTTTATGAATGAGGTCCCACTAACATTCCAGACTGGAACATGTACCTGGACTGATTTCTGCCTAAATCCTGGGATGAGGTCATTTAAAAACCACCTATTTTCCCCAGTGTGCGAACTCCAAGTCTGACATGGACAGATTTGTGGCTAATGCAATGCAGAAACACGCACAGTAGTCTTCACGAATGCCAACATAAGCCTACCTTCACTGGATAGGGCTCTTGGAAAAAGATTTCCACTTTCAAAGGATGTTTATAAAATCAGTTTGATCTGCATGCACTCCGGTTCAGGAATGAGCTGAGATAATGTTTTCCCATACCAATGTGAGGACAGCTTCTTGGTAACAAAACACCACCCCCCTCCAAATAAAAAATAAAACCAACCCTCCCTTCCCCCCCCCCCAGAAAAACCCACTAAAGGGTTAGAACAACAGGAAATGATTCATTTACTACTAGTTGCTCACATATTTTAAAGAGCTCCCTGAACTATTCCTTTACTGTACAAAAAACAATGATGGTGGGGGAAGATGTGATGCATGACATGAAAGTGAATTTTATTGTTGAAACAGTGAACACAGAGGAATGATTCTGCAACCAAAGTATGTAAAATACCTTGCAATCCAGCAGCACCAGAAATCCAAGTCTGCTGGAGTTCGCTAATACACTGGTCATAATCCTTTTTGTATTCCCCCAGAATGCAGCTATGTAGAGGAGCCACTGAAAGATGGTTTTCCTTGTGCCATAAAATAAATTGGACAATTAATGTCTTTTGGAAACCTAATGGGATCTTTCTTGAATGCCATTTACATGGAAGCTGGCAAGCTGTCATTCATCAAAAAACATTCGCTTGAAAAAATATAACAGAAATATAAATGACTGTAGTTCCTAACAGTTTATTTTAAGCCAGCAATACTCAGACTGCAGTTCGCAAGCCACAAGTGGCTCTATAATGTGTCTACTGCAGCTCTTTGCATATTAAAACACTGTGTGATGGAATTATTAACCAATCTAAGTTATTAACCAATCAGGATACTTTTATTATGTTTTTAACCAATGAAGTTATCAACTTGCGTTAAGTTATAACTTATTTGCTGTGAGAATAATATTTATATATATAAAACCTCATATTTCCTCTATCATACTGTTTAAATCAGAATATATAGTACTATAGTAAATGAAACAATGAATTCATGCTACCATGATTCTTTTGAGTAATGTTGATCACTAATTTGGCTCCTGAATCACTGAGGTCTGAGTATCATTGTTTTAAGCACATTTATATAGAAAGCAATTTTCTGCATAGTCATCTTATATAGCTAAGAAGCAAATGCATTTCATTAGCTAGGGCTGCCTTCATTTTTGGGATCTGTATCTGACCCAACTAACCTATCTATTTATATGGCCCCTATCTCCATAGTATCTGAGCACCTAACAACCTTTTGTATAGCTGTCCTCATAGCACGCACCCAGGGTGGTGGTGTTATTCCATTTCACAAATAGGGAACTGAGACAAGAAATCTTCAGCAAAACAAGGGATTGAACCCAGATCTGGTAAGCCTCAGATTAGTGCCCTAACCACTGGACTATCTTCCCTTTCCTCTCCAGTAATGTACATTATCTAGTACTAGGGCAGATTGAGACTGGGTCCAGCTATGAATGAGCTAATTTTTCCTCTAAGAAAAAGAATTCCCACGGGCACTTTGCTGGACATAAACAAAATAAAAACCACGTCGAAACCAAATTCAGATCAGAAAGGCAAATTCTTACTCCCCGATATCAAGAGCCAGATTCTTATAGAGCTAAGGTTGACTAGCAGCACCTTCCATGCGTGGTTCCATTCATTGCAGCAGGACCACACGTAGAGGAAGGCACTGCTCATCATTCAGAACAGGAGCCAGTGTTGGCAACTCCAGGCATTTCGAAAGAAATCATGTGCCATGATTATCTCCGCTCATTCCTGAACCGGAGTGCACGCAGATCAAACTGATTTTATCATGAGATTTTAAAAAAATCCGAGTCTCTGTGTCGAGCCTTTGGGATACATGCTGAGCTAGGAGGTGAACCCAAAGCTCCCAGGCCCCAGTCTAGAGACTGCCATACAAGACTAGCCTTTCACTAATTAATTATAACAATTATTAAGCATTTATTACAGTAGCACCCAAAGGCCAAAACTGGGATCAGGGCCCCACATGTTACCTACTGTACGAGCACATGCAAAGAGACAGTCCCTGCCCCAGAGAGTTTACAGGCTGAAAAGCAGAGGAAGTGAGGAGGGGATAACATACAGGTAAGGTGATGGTTGGCAGTTTTGCTAGTTACATATTCTTGTCTGGGTATGGAGGGATTTTTTTTTAATATAATTACATATTGTGATTTATTTGCCGGACTGCACCTGCGCACCTTGTCCCCTTTTTATCAGCCGATCCAGGAAAGACACCAACCCAGCACAATCTGCCTTGGTGTCATTGTTCAACACCCCGCCCCCTAAAAATCAGCTAATGAATTGAAGCTGATCCTAATTAGTAAGCTGTTTTTCCTTCCAGAGGGCTGCTGGGCATGTCAAATGAAGTGCTATTTTTAGGGCTCTTGCAGAAATTCTGTTATTAATTTATTGTGATTCGTGAACAAAAAAATTCACACAACCTTTAAACCTGTTCAGAGCCAAGTAAAGTGTAACCATTGTCCTGTAAACCCAATGAGGCTGCTTACTTTCCAGAACAGCACAGAGGGTTAATAGATACCTGTCTACCGAGCACACATACTGTGTTAAGTAATGAAGGGACTTATTCAAAGCCCATTGAATTCAGTGGAAGGACTTTACATGCTAAAGCAGTGATACTCAGACTTCAGTGGTTCAGCAGTCAACTTAGCGATCAACATTATGGCCGTGAAAAAAGCTAATGCGGTCTTGGGATGCATCAGGCGAGGTATTTCCAGTAGAGATAAGGAGGTGTTAGTGCCATTATACAAGGCGCTGGTGAGACCTCACCTGGAATACTGTGTGCAGTTCTGGTCTCCCGTGTTTAAGAAGGATGAATTCAAACTGGAACAGGTACAGAGAAGGGCTACTAGGATGATCCGAGGAATGGAAAACCTGTCTTATGAAGGGAGACTCAAAGAGCTTGGCTTGTTTAGCCTAACCAAAAGAAGGTTGAGGGGAGATATGATTGCTCTCTATAAATATATCAGAGGGATAAATACCGGAGAGGGAGAGGAATTATTTAAGCTCAGTACCAATGTGGACACAAGAACAAATGGATATAAACTGGCCATCGGGAAGTTTAGACTTGAAATTAGACAAAGGTTTCTAACCATCAGAGGAGTGAAGTTCTGGAATAGCCTTCCAAGGGAAGCAGTGGGGGCAAAAGACCTATCTGGCTTCAAGATTAAAGTCGATAAGTTTATGGAGGAGATGGTATGATGGGATAACATGATTTTGGCAATTAATTGATCTTTAACTATTCATGGTAAATAGGCCCAATGGCCTGTGATGGGATGTTAGATAAGGGTGGGATCTGAGTTACTACAGAGAATTCTTTCCTGGGTATCTGGCTGGTGAATCTTGCCCACTTGCTCAGGGTTCAGCTGATCGCCATATTTGGGGTCGGGAAGGAATTTTCCTCCAGGGCAGATTGGAAGAGGCCCTGGGGGTTTTTTCACCTTCCTCTGCAGCATGGGGCACGGGTCACTTGCTGGAGGATTCTCTGCACCTTGAAGTCTTTAAACCAGGATTTGAGGACTTCAATAGCTCAGACATAGGTGAGAGGTTTATTCCAGGAGTGGGTGGGTGAGATTCGGTGGCCTGCATTGTGCAAGAGGTCAGACTAGATGATCATAATGGTCCCTTCTGACCTTAATATCTATGAATCCATTACCCAAAAGAGCCACAGTCATGTGAATTCACGGTTTCATTTACTGTATTATATCTAACATTTTCACAGAAAAATAACTGACCAACTATTCTACAATTGGTTAATAACATAGTAAAAGCATCCTGACTGGTTAATAACTTTGATTGGTTAATAATTCAGTCACACAGTGTTTTAATACCATGTGCTGCAAAGAGCCACAGAAGACACATTAAAGAGCCGCTTGTGGGTCCCAAGCCTCAGTCTGAGTATCACGGCCCTAAAGCACTATTAGACTTAAAACAAAGGTCTGATCTTTTCTTTATAAACTGGCAATCATCCTATTTATATTAATTTTCTACATGGAGCAGGGCGGGAGAGAGGGAGACCCCAAAGATAGTCAGCTAGCTGAAGGGGGGTTCCAAAGAGGATGGAGCTCGGCTGTTCTCAGTGGTGGCGGATGACAGAACGAGGAGCAATGGTCTCAAGTTGCAGTGGGGGAGGTCTAGGTTGGATATTAGGAAACACTATTTCACTAGGAGGGTGGTGAAGGACTGGAATGGGTTACCTAGGGAGGTGGTGGAATCTCCATCCTTAGAGGTTTTTAAGGCCCGGCTTGACAAAGCTCTGGCTGGGATGATTTAGTTGGGGTTGGTCCCGCTTTGAGCAGGGGTTTGGGCTAGATGTCCTCCTGAGGTCTCTTCCAACCCTAATCTTCTATGATTCTATATAAATGTGAGCGAGATATTTAAAGTGATCATTTAAAGCCTGTTCCCAAACCCATTGAAATCAATGAGAACCTTTGAATTCACAGCAGTGCATTATATTTGCAGGCTAAAGCGTCTATTTCAATTGGCTTGTTTGTTTAGTCTAACCAATAATAACCAGCTGAACAGTAAACGAGTCTCTGAAATGCACTAATGAGCACAGTAGCCACAGGCTACCCACGTTAGACCACTTGGTCCTGTTTAATTCTAGACAATCAGCACCCTCTTGCCAACTAAAGTGTAAAGTCTAATTGAATAAAGCTCTTCTTTTATTCATAGGATGTATAAACTGCCAACTTTATGGTGACAAATTTCCAAGAGCTCTTACAGTTATTCAAAACATTCAAGTACGTCAAAACTGGAAGATGGACGGAGGCGGGGTTTTAATTTTGCAAAAACCTTACTGATCCAATACCGGGTTACTTTGGATCAGAATTCCAAAATACTTGTCCCGCATGGATGGTGGGCCAGACTCTATGTAAAGTCATCCTTAATGTGTGTCCTTTTTAGAAACGCTTTTTTATTGTTAGACAAGGGTATTTTTATTTCAAACCCCACCCCTCTTCTCATATTTGCTAATGATGCCAGTGAAAAGGCTATGCCTCTCAATGCTTGTAGTGTTAAAACACTCAGTAACAGCAATTCTAGAGTCAGGATCATTGCCTCAACTCACAAAACCTGTGGCAGAGGTCGTGGGGGGAGCAAATCTCCACCAGAGTCCGTTCCACACGCCCCCCCCCCCCCCCCCGAGATTATTATTTGTAGAGTTTCCCCCTCCACACACACAAAAGCCCCACGACCAAACAGGCCTCAAATCTGGAGGATCCTGGCAGATCTGTAAGGGTATGTCTACACTGCATTGTAAACTTGGGTCTCTGGGCCAGTTCCAGCTCTTTAAACATTTGTCCCTTCAGTGCTTTTTGCTCCTGTTTGTCTGGTATTCTCTTTAAAAAGATATAATGGTCTTTAAAAAAAAGATCTAAGGTGAAATCCTGGCCCCCTCGAAGTCCATAACAAGACCTCCAATGACTTCGCTGGGGCCAGCATTCAGCTGTAGTGTGTGAGAGTGTCTATCCAGTGACTAACTACACCTGTTATAAATCCCATTGAGGTCTCTGGCTTGAGCTGCATCCACACTGTAAACTGACGGGGCTTGGACCTGAGTCATAGCTGGACTCAGGCTCTGACCCACCCCTGCCAGCAGGGTCCTAGGAGCTGAATCCTTGATGACCCGAATCAGGCTGATTTGTGTGTGGATGGAAGGGAGCTTGAGCTCAAACATGAGTCTTAATGTGCAGTGTAGCCATGAGAGGCCAGGGACATCCACAAGGGGGCTCTGTGTCTCTGCCCAAGCGCTGGCCCCTGGTATGTCCCCAGCCCCCAGGCTACCTGCTGGGGACATCCCTGGCTGAGGCAGCCCCAGGTAGGGAGCTCCATGGAAGGGGCAGTACAGAGTGTCTCTGCATTATCCTTTTCCAGAGATGCTTCATGGGGCTGGAGAGAGAGCAACATACATTGCTTCTGGCCTGCCTTGTCCTCTCCTGGTCCACCTCCTGCTCCCCCGGCACTCCCCAACCTCCTCCATAGCCACCCCCAAAGCCCAACACAGAGCAGCTTCATAGAGAGGTGTTCTGGGGGAGAGAGGCAGCTGAGCCCTGCTTCTCTGGGGGAGTGGGGAGATCTGTGTGTAACCCTTCTGCCAGGCCAAGTTGATAGCAGCAAGGGCCGGGTTCAGTACACAGGGGTTCCCTCTCATCAAAGTAAATACAAAACTGGCTCGAGCCCCCACCCAGTGACCTGGGAAAATCTTACACACCCCCTGGGCGCCTCAATGAGGCAATACTTCCCCTCTCGCAAGCACAGAGTCTCGGTGTAGTAGAGAATCTTTAATAACATGAGGTAAACGACATCAGCGTTAAATTGGGGAAACACCACAACTAGTGTTCATTAACCAAACCATGAGCAAAGACCCACCCAGAAAATTGGGCCACATCCTTTCCCTCAGGTTCTTGAGTCCCAGAACCCAAACGTCTCTTGAGTCCAGCAATCCTCAAATCACCCAAAATCCAAAAAGTCCAGCCCCAGAGTTCAAAAGTTCATCTGCATAGTGTTACTCCCCAGTCTGGCTAAAATATGCCTGTGTGTGGGGGAAAGAGGTAAGGGGTACCTTACGTGTCCTGAAGCTGACTGCCCCACAGGGCTCTGCTCCACCACGACCGGCTCCGCTCTGCACAGCTCGCCGTCTCACGAACAGCTCCGCTCAGCTCAGCTCGCCGTCTCACGAACAGCTCCGCTCTGCACAGCTCGCCGTCTCACGAACAGCTCCGCTCAGCTCAGCTCGCCGTCTCACGAACAGCTCCGCTCAGCTCAGCTCCGCTCGCCGTCTCACGAACAGCTCCGCTCAGCTCAGCTCCGCTCGCCGTCTCACGAACAGCTCCGCTCTGCTCCGCTCGCCGTCTCACGAACAGCTCCGCTCAGCTCAGCTCGCCGTCTCACGAACAGCTCTGCTCAGCTCACCGTCTCACGAACACGCCGCTGTCTCACGAACAGCACCACTGCACTCTAGATCTTCTGGCTCCCCACTACTTGACACAGTGCTCTTAGTGATTTCAGCTCTTAGTGATTTCAGCTCTCAGTGATTTCAGCTCATAGTAGTGGGGGCCTTAGTGCTGGTGCACCATAAGGCCAAAGTAAATGCAGCACAGTGCCTGCAGCAAGACTCTTAATAGACCCAAAATTAGCTCTGACATTCCACAGTGGAGAGAGACAGAGGTGCAATTGGTGCTTCAGGCCCTCACAAAGGGGCCCACACCACCAGGTACTAATACCTGTCTCAAGTCTCTCCCAATTCACAGAGTTTTGGAACCCATGTCCCTTGCCTAGCGAGTGCTACTCAGTTGATGGTGAGTCCCTCCATCATAACAAAAGGCCAAGTACAGTTCCAAGCACAGTTCCCATAATCAGGGTAATAACAATTTACTCTTCCTGCCCCAATAACAAAGACACTGGGGATCCCACAACAGCCAAAGTGACCATTTGGGCAGTTATGGCCTCATTCTAGGCGGGGTGGGTGTGCCTATGCAAATTGAGATCAGCCCCTGAAGTTCTTTTCCACTACTTGCCACACCTCACCACCAGATGTCAGGGTGGAGCCCATCCTGACTCTGCTTACATGTGTATCTAAAGTTCCTTTGGGTTGCAAATGTGGGGTAGTATCCTGGAATACAAACATACACCATGACAGATAATTATGTTCAGGTTGGTACCAAAACCACCAGGCCAGATTCTCATCCTACTACGGACAGTGGAGTAAATCGGTTGTTTGCATGGACTTACTCCAGCTTTACACGGGTGTAAGTGAGATCCGACTCTGGGACCAAGATGTGTTGTTTCTTCTGAGTACCCATGAACTACAGGCTGATATCCACACCAACGGGAGGGTGGGGAAGCACTGGAATGGGCTACCTAGGGAGGTGGTGGAATCTCCTTCCTTAGAGCTTTTTAAGACCCGGCTTGACAAAGCCCTGGCTGGGATGATTTAGTTGGGGATTGGTCCTGCTTTGAGCAGGGGGTCAGACTAGATGACCTCCTGAGGTCCCTTCCAACCCTGATAGTCTATGATTCTATGAATTGGAGTTGGAAGCTTGGGACACCAGGGACTTGCCAAGCAGTGCTTTTTGCTGAAGTGTGAACTCCAGAAAGCCCTGCTTTGACACTAGGATTCAGGACCCATGTTTCAGCGTTTTGCTGGTGCGCGGTGACGTGAGGTTCTAGTTTTGTTTTCAGCGAGTGTTGCTAGGAGTGGCAGAAGGTTAGCTGTTTCCCATCCCATTAGTTTCAGAGACACTTACAAGTCTGACACAGTGCACTGCTGGCTGCACATCACCAGGCCCCTCTGTCAAAACCAGGATGGCTGATGAGCTACGAACAAGCTTACGGTTAGATAATAGATGAAAGAGTCGCAAGATAAATGAGGTGCCTATAGAAAACCTGGCCAAATGTGTTTAAAACAGGGGATCCGACACCATTAATTCTCAGCAACCAGCTTTAAAAAAGGCAACTCGGCACTTGACTTATGCTTAGAAAATGTTATCTTTCCTTTTAACAGCAGTTTTACAGTGTATTTGGAGAAGATGACAAACAATAGGGTTATTCTGAAGTCATGCCAAACACTACATTTGTTCAAGGAGAGGAGCAAAGTTTTCCCTAATGTGTCAATTGACTTCTGTAGCCATGAAAACAGCTTGACCAACAAGAAATATTAATAAAAAGTGAAACCTCTGTTCCTAAGTTACAACTAGAGCTGGTCCAGATTTCTCCAACGGAAGGTTTTATGGTTGGAAAACGTGGTTTCGTCAAAATCAAAAATCAAATCAAAATCAAAACTTTCCACAGGAATGTGTTGATTTCGACAAAATTTCATTTAGGAAACAAACAAACAAACATAGGAGGTAATTGTCCTGCTCCGTTTAGCACTGGCGAAGCCTCAGCTGGAGTACTGTGTCCAATTCTAGGCACCACAATTTACGAAAGATGTGGATAAATTGGAGAGAGTCCAGAAAAGATCAACAATAATGTTAAAAGATTTAGAAAATCTGACCTATGAGGAAAGGTTAAAAAGACTGGATATGTTTAGTCTTGAGAAAAAAAGATTGAGGGAAGATGTAATAACAGTCTTCAAATATGTTAAAGTCTGTTATAAAGAAGACAGTGATCTATGTCCACTGAAGGTAGCACAAGAAGTAATGGGCTTAATCTGCAGCAGGGGAGATTTAGGTTAGACATTATGAAAAACTTTCTAACTATAAAAGTAGTTATGATCTGGGACAGGCTTCCAAGTGAGGTTGTGGAATCTCCACCATTGGAGGTTTTTAAGAACAGGTTGGACAAACACCTGTCAGGGATGGTCTAGGTTTACTTGATTCTGCCTCAGTGCAGGGGGCTGGACTCAATGACCTCTCGAGGTCCTTTCCAGCCCTATATTGCTATGAGTCTGTTTCCATTTTGACATTTTCCGAATGTTCCATTTTTATTTTTTTGTTTCAATCATTTTTATTTTATTATGAAACATGAACATTTTAAAAAGCCAAAATTGAACCAAAATGTTTCAATTGATCTGAAATAACATTTTTTTGAAAATTTTGTTTTGGGGGGAAATTTCAAAATTCTTTGCTTTCGTTCTGATTTGTAACAAAAGCAACTATTGAAATCGAGGAATTCTGTGTAGAATGGAAATGCTGGTTGCCACAAACCAGTAGTTCCAACTAACCTTTGCACTCCCTTTACTGAAAACTGAGTACTCTGTTGCAATGGCATGCAAAACCTTGGTTTCTAACTGGGTTTGATTATCCATCTAGAACACATATATATCTGCATCTATCTACAGCTATTCCATATTACAACTATCAAATGAACTGGAACTATAAAATATATCAAAGTAATGCTTAGAGATACTTTCTTCTGCATTTTGATTTTAAAGGAATGCTGTTGAGTTAAAATACATCACCCTTCTGCCTCAGATACATTCACTTGCTATAGTTCTGACAGACCAAAGTTTCCTGTGAATTTATGAGATTTCAGACAAAACATACTCTCTTTTCAACATTGCATATTTGAGAGCACTTTATGTAGGGTCCATTTCATGGTTTTGCTAGAATCAGTCATTTGAGTGGGTTTTTCACAAGAGAAAACATTTTTAAAAGGAACAGGAATTTGTTATTGTAAACCCACAAGATTTGCACGGGGACCAGAGGGGAGGTATAGCCTCTACAAGCAAGTGCTTTAACCCATTTAAAAAAAACCAGACAACAGCTAGATTTGAAACTGACGGTGTCCCTTTAACTCAATACTTCTCAACCGCTTTAACAGTATGACCCCCAGTTCTAACAGGGAAAAACTGTCTCAAGGACCTGTCTCAGCTAGCCATAAACAGAGGGTGAGCATGACCCCTGACACCCATTTGTCACCCTCACCAGGTGGTGGTGGCTCTCAGATTGCTAACCCATCTTTAACTCCCCATGAGAGAAAGTTAGGGAAGTGGGAGATGGACAAACGTAGGCCCCAATGCTGCAAACAGATCCACACAAGCCAACCCTGGCGTTTGTGCAGACCCCAAGGATTTCAGCAGGCTCCGCAAAGGCACAAAGGCCATTGTACGGGGTGTATGTTTAAGCCCATAGTGTTGAGGTACACTAGAAAAATAAATGCATCACCAGCCATTCACCATTGTGGGACCTGTTACAATTTATGCTGCAGCAGCCGGGCACATCACTGCACTGGGCATCCTTAGCTTTGAATGTCCTTGCACTTGTTTGGGGTCTCATCGTTAAGTGACGCTAACATGTTCTTTGCAGGCTGAGTTTCCTGTGTTAATATTAGGAGGGTTTGCAGGGTTTTTTTTAAGCTAGGAGAGATGTAAATGTTAATAAATACAATATTTGTTTTGATAGGTATTTGTTAACTCGTGACTCCAGCACAGGTTATTAAGCTGGGAGCCAATTACTTAAAAACAAATCAAAGACCCCAACTTTGGCCCCCAGTTCTGCAAAGCACTTAAGCTCATGCTTAAGTCCCAGAGTTAAGTTTTGGGCTTACACACATTGCTGGATCAGGGCATTAATGAGTGCTCAGAATAGCTGAATGTTCATAATTAGAACATGATTAGAGGGCATAATTAGAGATGTAGGACTTTTAATACTTGTGTTGATGCAAGAAAAGAAAGGGACCCTGCCTGACTCTCAGAGGCCACGCTGAATTTGCTGGGCCTGGAGTTAGAAAAAATAAAAAATCAGTTTGGAGGTCCCAAATCCTGCCAGTGGCTCTGGGGTGTAATGTGTTCCGGGCTGTGCCTGGTTCACGGAGGATAAGAGCCTACGATAGCGTTCCCCTGGAGAGCCTGGCTAGTTCGCTCATGCTGCAAGGGCTTATGCCTTCAGCTTTGAAGGGTACCTGTGCAGTTCTCTGTGTTGCCAAGATGGCAGCCATTGCATACAGGCAGAGCTACTCCTATAGCAAGTCTCACTGACTTCAGGCCCTGGTGCTCATGGATTCATTTGCAAACTCAGGGCCTTACACTGTAAACTGAGGAAAATCTGACCTGAAATCACTGACAGGCTAAAGATGGAAGGCCCTGGTGTCACTGTCAGAGGAGAAATGCAGTGTAAATATACAAGATTAGAGGACAGATGATGGGCTTAATCCTATAAACATATTAGCACCATCCTGAGGTGAGTAGTCTGATGGAGAACAACAGGTTCAGGTGAATAAAGATATTCACATGGCTTTGGGCTAGACTGAGCCTTTGTTCCTAGCTCTGAGAATGGTGGGGCACCGTATAGAGTGTCACAGTCCCTTCCCTGGCCTATTTACCAGGCACACATTCCTTCCCGCACCTGCAGGGGCTTGGGGGATAGTGTCAGGGCTTTGCTAATTCCCCCTGCCCCCCAACACAGACACCTGCTCAGGGAGTAGTACCCAGGCACTCTGTCCATGCTACAGCTGAGATGCCAGGAGGCCATACAAAGGAGGGTGCTCTTATTTCTCCGTGTAGCCGCATTAGGGCCAGGCACGGCCTGGCCCCAAGTCATTACAGGATGAGCCCCTGTACCGGTTTGTGATCAAAATGTCGGCCAGCACGATGGTATCACCAGGCCTGAGCAAAGGGAAGTGGTAATCGCTAAGTTGCTGCTATACTAATGGGACGTTTTGCAGAGGACTAGGAAGTGTAGCAGCTTTAAGCTCTTTGGAGCAGAGACCATCCTTTTTGTTGTGTTTGGACAGTGCCTAGCACAGTGGGGTGCAGGTTCATAACTGGGGCTCCTAGGCACTACGGCAATACAAATAATAAATAAATACTAGCTTTGCACCTCTGGGAACCTGCTTTCTGAATGGTCTTAGTTCACAACTAGAGGTGAGAGCACAATGGGAGAAAAAATGGTAATACTTATTTTATTTGAAAAAAAAAAATGGCAAAATTCAATCAGACACACAGACTATTTGCCCAGAACACGATGCCGGGCAAGTAATAGAAGAAACTGCTGAATATTTTACTTGAAACATATTAAGAAATTCACCATGCAATGGACATTATTCAGTGAACTCTAGTTGCAAATGGAATAAACTTGGTCTTAAGTTAGCTCCTATAAACACTAAAGCACACGAGTAACACTGCACATACAAGGAGTCCAACTGTCTTCAAATCAATGGGACTACTTGCACGTGTACTATTGGGCACTTGGGTAAGTGTTTGTGAGATTGGTAGCGAACATTTATAATGATAAAGGAGTAGTAGTGACAAGGTTAGGGCTAATAATCCTTTGAACTTCTACAGCATGTTTCAGCTGAAGAGCATCAATTAGTGAAGCCTAACAATCCCCATTACCAGAGCTCATCAGGAATTTTCCGTCAATTCTTTTTCGATGGAAAAATGCAGTTTCCGCAAAAGTGAAATTTTCCCGAGGAAACATTTTGATTTTTCTACACAAATTTCAATTTTCTGGGAGGAAAAAATGAAACATTTTGTTTCTAGTTGGTCTGATAATAAACCGTATCTGCCATAGTGCCCCAGTGCGCCGTGGGAGTTGTGGTTTGGGTGCCCCCATTCTACCCATGCTGCATCTCTCATGATGAAGGGTATGATTACATCACAGAGGTCACAGAAATCATGGATTCCATAACTTTCAGAGACCTCTGTGACATTTCCCAGGCCCGGAATGGCAGGCTGGAGCTCTCAGCTGGTAGGGGCAGTCCCTGCAGTTCTGAGCCCTGCAGGTAGTGGGGGACCCCTGGACCCAGACGGTGGGTGCTGGACCCTCTTCCACAGTGGGGTTTGGGCTCTTATTGCCTCACTTCCAGTTGGGCTTCAGTCTCCCTCCCCCCTCCCCAGCCCCATTTTATCATGGGTATTTTTAGTAAAAGTCAGGGAAGGTCAGAGGCTTCTGTAAATTTTTGTTTGTTGCCTGTGACCTGTCCCTGTACTAAAAATAACCATGACAAAATCCTAACTTTACTCATGATGCACCATGTTCTCTCCTCTGAGTTGTGGGGGATCATGAGTCACATGACTGTGGTGCATTATGGGAGATGTAGTCTGGCCAGGGAGCAAGTTACACGGGGGTGGGGTGAATGGGATAAGAGGTTTTATTTTCATATGTATACTGGTACTGAAATGATATAGTCAAACAGCAGACAAGGCAATTCTTTCAATCTGGAATCTTAACCCTGTACCGTTGACTGGTTCCCTAGAGCAACTCTGCCTCAAGAATTGACTCTGATCAGAGCCCAAGGCAGCCAGCAAATTCCTGTTGTGCTAACCTCTCTCTTGTAAACCCCAAAACTAACACCTCAGCATGTCTTCCCAAGACTCAAAACTTGCTTGTACACTAGCAAAAAACCTTGGAAGTCTGTGTGTAACAGCGCCACCTGGTGATGCTTGCCATAACAATTACATGATTTCACTACACGAGAAGTCCAACTGCACTATGATTCTCCATTAACATTAATTTCTGGGAAACTTTCACATTTGCATATGCCAGCCTGACTGTAATCAGTTCTGGTGACCTCATTTCCCAGAGCATGAGCCAGCTCCAAATTCAAGATACACGTTAAATGTAGCACAAAAACAACCCAATTTTGGCTCTGATCTTCCAAAATGCCCTGCACTTACGTCAATGGGGCTCTGAGGGCGCGCCGGGCTCTGCCGTGCGGAGCTCATTGCAAGATCAGGGCCTTTGCTTGGAACTCAATAACAGTTCTGCAAAATTACCTTTTATAATCCAGATGTTCAGATAAGCTTATGCCATGCAGCCAGCATGTCCCATACATAGTTTTGTCAGTCGTTCTATGAGAACAAGAGAGTTACCAGTGAGAAAGGACTTTAAATGGTTAATTTTAATTTGAACCTGCTTTTTCTTAATGTAGATGAGTTTAAAGTGCATGTTTCTTTCAGTATTTGTACTGATCAGTTTACTGAGAAAGGCCCCAATCTGGCTCGCAGTTATGGGTGTTAGTTGCCCCAAGCACTTCGGTGGGCCTATGTAAAGTTAAGCACGTGCCTCACCGTTTGAAGGATCAGGGCCTACATCTGCAGCTGGCCAAGTCAGTCTCATTTTAATTTCTCTTATCTTTACAATAGGAAATATAGCCCCTGCCTCAAGGAACGTGCCACCTGGCAACGACAAGACAGCGCCGATGTGCGTAGAGCATTAGGCACTGGTTTGAAAATGATAAATGCACTAAGGTGCCTATGGGAAGGAAGCACTGAACGCCAATGGAGTCTGACACCTATCTCCCTCAGCTACCTTTGAAAATCCCAACCTAAATAAACCTCCATGGGTGAAATCTTGGGCCCGCTGACTTCAATGGCAAAACCCACACTCACGTCCCTGAGGCCAGGACTTCACCCTGGCTCTATGGCCTCTGTTTTAACAGAAGCCCTCTTTCCCTCCCCCGCAGCTAGCTACTAATTAACGCTTGTTTTTCCTCAGATAGCCGCCCCCGGTTTGCAAAATCTCTTACCCTGACATGAACTCTCATTCCGTTTCTGCTTCGGCTGAAAGTGGATTACTTCACTACCGCTCCAGAAGTGCCAGGTGAAAATCTATCTCTCTGGAGCGAACATGCCCAGGTTCCTAGGAAGAGACACATGTGGTATCGTTTTTCTATTATTTGGAACATACAGAACTAAATTAATAACAGTTCTTACAAGGCCCTGGGGCTCTGTGGAAAAGAATTTTGATCTCCTCAGGAAAGGCTCACCATTGCGCACAGGAGAGACGCACTTGACTTCTGACCTCTTTTCAAAGACACCTGTGTGAGCTTTCAAAATCCACTACCGCCAATTATCCACTTTCAACCTGAAGTGTTTAAACCTCGGACCACATTAACGGAGCTTAGCACATAGCCATGTCATTGCAGACTTCCTGATGGGAGGAGATGCCTTGCCACGGTTAAAAGAGAGTTTAGGGATGGGGGCACGAGATTAATCAGCTTCTCCTCCTGACAGCTTCAAACAAAGAAGCCTTTTAGCCACCTGGTTTGTCTCTCTCACACCTGCGTGAAGATTGTGAGACAATGCTTTGTACTGTTGCCTTGATCCTGTTATTTGCAGGTACCTGTCTGCGGCCACACTGTAGCACTTAATAGCCCTTCAGCGAGACCAAAGTGAAGAAGTAGCACACATACTGTTTCTTCAGGATTGTAGTTTTAGGACATGATGGAATGTATTTAAAATCCAATGGGATTTATTGGGGGGTGGACGAGTGTTGTGTGAAGGGGGAGGAGGGACGGAGGAGCTTTGATTGTATTCCCCGTAGACTTGTGGACAGCGTATGGAATTCCTTCTGTTACTGTAATGGCAGGAATTGCAAAGCAGCACGCTAATTGTTCATGGACCTACGCAGGGGGACACCCACCCTGGGTACCGTGGGCACCCTGGGCTCTGCCTGCATGGATCTGATTGCAGGATCAGAGCCATTTTTCATTTCTGAAGACTCAGTCTGGAGTTCCCGACTCAGGTAAAGATGGCCTAGCAATATTCAGATGGATTTCATTGGGGAGGGACCCCACTATACAGCTTTCAGCTGTCTTCTTCCGGCCATTCCCTGCCCCTTTTGCCACACACCCCAGACCCAGGATCTATGCTCCCATCACCTTGTCTCCTCTGTACCCAAATCCCGAGTGGTTCTTCCCCTCTCCTCACTGGGGAGCTGGACTCATCCAAGGGACAGCAGCAACTCCTCTATGTACAAAACGCTTCTAGAACTTCAGGAGCTGCTTGATCTGGTTTATCCCCACGAGGGCCAAATTTTCATTGGGTTCCATTGTATTTTGCCTGAGTAAAGAGTTTGTGATTGGGCTCTCTGGCAGTAAAAGCTGCTTTGTTTTCTCTGTCTCAGTGCAGGAAAGTAAGTCTAGTTTTTAAATTCAATTCAGTTTGTTTCCCATATTAACAGTATTAACCAGAAGGATAGAACATTATCGGCCCACCTCAGATCCCAATCCTAGTCAAAAAGATGTCTACATGACGGGGAGAGTCGAGCTCCTCAGCCAAAAGTCTGTATATATGATACAATATTTCAGCAAATGCCAGTGCCTGGATTGATCAATGTAACCGAGTAGGGTTGAAATATTAGAGACAAATTCCTAGTCAAGGCCTGGTTTAAATCAGCAATGTTGTGGAAAGCTCTGGATGCGTACTAAAAAAATCCAAATGTTTTTTGGTTCTAGTCCTCCCCCGCCCCCCTGAAAAGCAAAACCATCCTTGCACAATGATTCATATGCTGTAGGCCTAGGTCTATACCAATAATTTATCCCAGGCCAGTCCTGGCTGAGTTGAGCAATGGTCCTCTCCAATCCTGCACCTACCCAACCCATTTCCTCTTAGTGAGGATTCAAGGGGACTCTAGGAAAAATACGAAGGGCCAGATCCTGATCACATTGAAGTCAATGGCAAAACTCTCACTGACTGCAGTCGGATCAGGATTTGGCAAGGGTCCAATCCAATGCTCCTGAAGTGAATCAATAGACATTCATTGACTGCAATAGGTATTGGATCAAGCCCTGAGAGAGAGAGAGGGGGCTCAATTCACCACTGCCCTGTACCTTGTGTTGTCCTTGATACCAGTGCTAAGTGGATGTAAAGCTTCTGATTTGATCGTGTATTACATCCACTTTACATTTGCGTCAATGAATCCTCAATGTGCAAGGTAATGGTGAATTGGGCCAGGCATGTTTTTCTTTTTCACCCTAACTGATAAATCATTTATTTCCCTGTTGTTATTTCTCTCAAAGGGCAGTTCCTTCAAGATTTCGGTGCTCAGTACTTCAGAGTTCCTTACACAGACATTCAGTGGTACAGGATGAATGATGGTAGGATCAGGATTCCCTGGAAGACCTACGTCCCAGCCCACAGTCATTCTGTCTCTTTGCGTTCACACAAGGTCTGTCTGTGCTGAGTAATGAAAACCCAAGCTTTAATCATGGTTCAGCTATTTCTCTGTGTGGGATTCTCAGAGATGAAGGTATATCACTCTGGATTTGGTAGGTTGCTAATGAGATAAAGGTTTGTATGAGGCGATCAGGGAATACTCAAGTTGATAAGAGTGGACCGATGAATTTGCTACCCCAACTGTATGCTCATTTGCCATAAACATCAAAACACCACTGAACAAAGAAGGCTTGATCAAATGGTCAACCCTACCAGAAAGAAAGGCTAGTCTTATGGTTAAAGACCTGAACTGAGTGCTAGGAGGGATGGGTTCAATTCCTGGCTCTACCATGGGCTCTCTCTAGGAACTTAGGCAAATTGTGAATGATCTCCCTTTGTAAAGCGCTTTGAGATCTACTGATGACAGAGCTATATAACAGCTAGCTATTGTTTCCCCCATTTTTAACGAGGAGATAGCATTTCCTTTCTTCCACCCTTTGTCTGTCTTGTCTATTTAGATGGCATAGGTGCTGACTCCGTGGGTGCTCTGAGGCTGGAGCACCCATGGGGAAAAATTGGTGGGTGCTCCGTACCCACCAGCAGCTCCCTGCCCCGCCCCTCTGCCCCAGCTCACCTCCGCCTCCACCTCCTCCCCTGAGCAAGCTGCCTTGTCCTGCTTCTCCCCCTCCCTCCCAGCGCTTGCGCCGTGAAACAGCTATTTCATGTGGCAAGTGCTGGGGCGGGGAGAAGGAGGGGGGAGCATGCGGCGTGCTCATGGAAGAGACGGGGTCGGGGTGGGGATTTGCGGAGGGGTCTAATAAGGGCAGGGAGGGGGCAGAGTCGGGACAGGGCTGGGGGCCGGGGGGGCGCTAGCCCCCACTGGCGCCAAGGAAAGTTGGCGCCTGTGTTGGATGGTAAGGTCTTTGGGGCACAGACTGCCTCTCACTATATGTATGTACAGCATTTAGCACAATAGGGCCCTGATCTCCGTTGGGGGCCTCTGTGTTACAGTTACACAAATACTACCTTGAGCAGTGGTTCTTAACCTGGGGTGCACACATCCCCAAGGGGTGCGAGATGCCCTTTCTGGGGGTGCGAGACATGCCAGATTTTTTTAGAAGGTAAATCATCGAAACCACAAATTAAGCACAGGCACGTAAGTACACCTACCTTGTTTCATCAAACCTATGTGTTTATTAACATTATACATGTTTTCACTATGACTGTAATCCACAAACGAAAAACATATCGAGGTTTAAAGAACTGACCTACTTCAATGATTTTTGATAAGGGGTGCGAGAACATATTTTGATTTTTGATAAGGGATGTGAGAACATATTTTGAGAACCAAAGGAGTGCAGGCTGCCGTCATGGCGAAGAACCACTGACCTAGAGCGGCAAAGAGTCCTGTGGCACCTGACAGGGTAACAGACGTATTGGAGCATGAGCTTTCGTGGGTGAATCCCCACTGCGTCGGAGTGATGTCCAATGCATAGAGTTTTCATACAGCTGCTCAGGAAATGTATTTTATTTTCCATGAAATAAATTGAAGGAAATAAGGCATTGTTAGGAAGAAACTCCCCACCCCCGCTCCCTGAAAATTGTCACTTTGATGTTGTTTGTCGGAAAACTGAAGTAACCAGAAATTCTTGTGACAATCTGTGGAATCAAAAAAAAGCATTCAACATTCCACATTTATAAAGTAATGCAAAAGACCCTATCAGCTGTATAATTTCTTTCCTGACTGCAGCTCACTGGAAACCCTTTACAGAGGCAATTTCTTCCACAAAGTCTCAGTCAAAGGCTCTGTTCCCAAAGAAATCACTTCTGGGCACGTGTGAAAAGGAAAAACCTGTTTCCAATATGCAGCGAAGGGTTTGCTTGTTGTACTCCTGTTTCACGGAGCAAACTCCCTGCTTCTCTCTCAGGTACATTGGCAGGATCTCCCCAGACATTCATTTTTCATATCATAATACTCAGTGTTCTACATGGTAGGTGTGTTCCTGGAGACAAAAACAGGCACCTCAGTTGGGCCATGTTGAGATTTATGTAGTTTCTGTGGGCCAATATAACCATCTCCTTATACCCCTTAGTTCAGCTGGCCATTTCTGCGCCCACTCCACTGTTCTGTGGCACTGCTTTGGAAGAAGATCGTAGCCTCCCCTGCACTTATGACATAACCATGTAGTGTTTTCTTTGCCTTTTTTGCTTCCCTTGCCCTAATGACTGTGTTCATTTGCCTTTCTTCTCTCCCACCCTTCTATTTCTTTATTCTTTCTCTTGCCTCTCCTCCATTTTTAACTTTTTCACCCTGTTTCCTCTCCATGCATTGTTTAATGTGCTCACTCACTCTCTTTTTCTCTTCTTCCTCCAGGATCACGTCATCACACTCTTCTTTCCACCCCAGTGGCTTTTTAGACAGTTCAACCACCTTCTTCCAGCCCTCAAAGTTAACCCTGGAGGCCTCTTCTAAAGCCCCACTCACCTCCAGGGCATGTGGGAAGGCTGCCAAATGGAGCCCATCTCCAGATCTGTTTCCCCCCCACCCCCCGCGGCTGGGTCCTACATGTGACGGGAGAGAAGGGGGCCTCTCAGAGGGCTGGCAGAAGCTGATACATTAATGGTGCAGAGGAGTGGAGGTAGTTTGAGGAGGCTTTGGCCTCCCTGCACTGTGGTGTCCCAGATAGCAACCTCTTAGGGCTATTCCTAAATCCTCCAGGCATGTGATGTTGGATCACTCAAAGAGTTCAAACGCAGAGATGCTCCGTAATCCTTAGCGGCACTGCTAGGGGGCTGCTGGGGACTCTGTGTTATTTCTTGTAGAATGCAGTTGTTAGGAAACCCTTTAGAGGGTCCTTAGCTATCATACTCCGGAGTGTGGGGCCTCTGTCTCCCGGAGCAGTTTGAGTGGGCTTGTTGCGGTACATACCATGCAGTGGGCACGTCAAGGAGTGTGGGTGTCTAAGAGGATCACTGTGGCCTAAGGGGCGCGAGGGAAGGGGAACAGAGGGGCCAGCACTGGGGTTCGGGGTGGACCCTGGAAGCTCATTGAGCATGAGCCTTCAAGTAAACACGTAGGGTTGGTTTAACAACCTGGACAAACAGAGCTTCACGGTTTAGTTCACCAATCCCTTATGACCGGAACCCGGTAGAGCTCCCCCTAGGGTTGCCAACTTTGTACTATTTAAAAACCAGACACTCCAGGAGGAGTGTTGGAACCTTCCCTGCCCCGCCCCTTCCCCCTGAGGACCCGCCCCTGCCCCTTCCCTTCTCCCCAGGCCTCCTCCTTGCCCTGTCTCTTCCCCGAGACCCCACTCCTGCCTTGCCTCTTCCCCCGGAGGACCCGTCCCTGCCCCTTCCCTTCTCCCCAGGCCTCCTCCTTGCCCTGTCTCTTCCCCTGAGACCCCACTCCTGCCTTGCCCCTTCCTCCTGAGGTCCCGCCCCCCCATTTGCCCCTCTTCCCCCCTCCCTCCATCACTCACTGCTTTCCCCTCTCTCTCCCTCCCTGCCTGGGTCGGGAGGGACTCACCTGCAGAGCCGGGGCTGGGACCTGCAGCCGCCCGATGTAGGTAAGAGGCGGCCTTGACTGAGTAGGGGCTGGTGCCGATGGTGACTCGGCGCCTCCCCCGCCCGCAGTAACCGGATGTTGGGTGTCCGGTCAGTACAGCTGACTGGACACTGTCCGGTCCCCTTTATGACCGGACTTTTCAGTCGAAAATCGAGCACCTGGCCACCCTAGTTCTCCCTGATATGTAGGGGCCAGCCAACCTATCACCCCCCGCCCCCAACCCCAGGCACACACTTGACCAGCTCTGACACAATAGCCAGTAGAGGGCAGTGGTGTGCATACACACACACCAGCCAGTGAATTGCAATTCAAAATAAAACTATTTCCCCATGTTTATTCCCCACCCCCTCCACCTACTGTTCCTCAGACATTCTTGTCAACTGCTGGAAATGGCCCACCTTGATTATCACTACAAAAGGCCTTTTCCGCCCGCTCTCCTCCTGGTAATAGCTCACCTTACCCAATCACTCTCGTTACAGTGTGTATGGTAACACCCAGTGTTTCATGTTCTCTGTGTATATACATCTCCCCACTGTATTTTCCACTGAATGTGTCCGTTGAAGTGAGCTGTAGCTCACGAAAGCTTATGCTCAAATAAATGTGTTAGTCTCTAAGGTGCCACGAGTCCTCCTGTTCTTTTTGTGAATTGCAATTGTTCATTACGAAAAGCGGTTAGTTTATTTTGGTTCAGAGATCGTATGGGACTGAACGGGCAGCACGAGCATTTCTGCCCACGAGTACAGGATTGTTTGGGAGGTGCTGTCCCAGGTGCGTGGCTCTGGCGTTCTGTTGATCTCTGAAGAACCCAAAGTTTCTGGTTTTGTGAACTTTCTGATTAAAAAAAAAAAAATCTTCCGAACCAAAAGCTCTTGGGAAAGACAAGGGTAGGAACCAGAGACAATTTGTTGGGGTTTCCCAGCTATGGAGAAGAAGGTGGCTTTATGGGAGCATTTCTTATTCACCACCTTTTTCATAATGCCTGATAGATGCATAGAATCACTAAGAAATCCTTCCTATCTGTGTTTAGGCCCCTAGACCTTTTTCCCCCATAGCTTCTTACAGTAACTCTCCTCACCCCATGAAGCTTTCTGGCCTCTGGGTTCTAGCAGAAAGTCATATCTATCTGTGGGCTTGAGCCTACCTCCATGACCATACACAGCACAGCTTGCGTTGACTTTCACGAGAGCAGGATTGAGTCCTAAATGGAGGACTTTGGGGCTTCTGAAAGTCTTCGAAGACTTGAACGGCATTTCCTAGTGATTTAGGCCCCAATCCACTTTAAGCATTGACTTCAATGAGACAACTCGTATGCTTAAAGTTAAGGACATGCTTAGTGCTTTCCTGAATTGGGCCTCATGTCCCTCTGCCTGAGCAGCCTAATTTACCTCAAATTTCTGTCTGAGGCCCTTGGGGACAGACAGGTCTTCAGCTTTTATAAATTGGCATAGATCCACTGAGGTCAATAGAGATATGACTGTCAGAGTTTCAGAGAACCTGCACCTGTATTCCCCCTCCATGGTCCATTCCAGGGGTGCCCAGTATGATCTCAGCCCTCCAGCTGTCACCTCTCTCTGGGCAGGGACCCAGGTACCACTCCCTCTGACTGAGGATGTATAGACTGCATAGCCCCCTACGATACACGGTGACATCCCAACCAAGCCAGTCTGCCAAATAACCAGCACCTACACATCACTTTCTCTCCAAGGACTATGGACAGTATCGTCAGCTGTTACAAGCTACCGCTCAGCTCTTTCCCAGCAGAGTACATTTATTCTTAAGGTAAAAGCATCACAGAGGGAAAAAATATAAAAAACTCAAAGTTCCAACACACTAAAAGCTCACCAGAGGTCACCCCCAACTTCAGCATGAGGCTTTGGTAGACATCAGTGGCTCCAACTCTTCAGCAAGGGCTGGGGTCCTTCTCGGACCCAAGGTCCTGTCAGTTTGTTGAATCAAAAGGAAGACCCTGTGTCTGTTCAGGCTCAGCTTTTTATATCACAAATCCTTTCTTTGTTTCCTGGTCACTGGAAAACTCAGTATATGTAAACCACCTGAGGGGTGGGACCTCCTCTCTGGAGTGGTCTGCAGTCTCAGTGACTTGCCTTTATCACCACCTCCTTCCCACTGTTGTTAGTTCCTGGAGGAGCTGTGGTAACCCTCCCCCCATTTAGTAGAACACAACCACACATAAACCATTCATAAATTTAGTACAATGGTTCCTCCCAAAGACACTGCATGGGGTTGCAATATCTGCCACAACAATTTACACCTGCAGAGGATCTGGCCCTCAACTTTCTCCTCCGTCTAAGGGGACTGTTGTTTGTTTCATCTCAACCAGGCTTTAGTCTCTTTTTCTCTTGTGTAGTCCTTACCCTTAGGATGCACTTTACATTTCTGCAGATCTCTCCAACTCTGCCATGCTGGCCACACAAGCAACAACTCAGCACAAAAGCCTCCGTCCTAGCCCACACAAACTTCCTTTTGTTTAAGTAAGAGGTTTTCAATGAGCTGTAAAATTGGATTAGCTGGAATGAAGGACTCCGGATAGTGGAAGAGTTCTTCGGGGACGTGGCTGGGTCTTACTGTACTATGGGAATTTGGGGCAGTTTATATGAACATCCAGTTATCTCTCAGGGCACAGGTCAGAATCTGGGAATAAGCAAACTGTTGACAGCGGGGACTACTCATCGGAGATTATGGTAGTTGGACAGTGAAAATCCAAAAGGATCTGTGTGTTGATGACTCACAGAAGAGGAATGAATAAATTAGTTGCCTGATGTGCACCACTGGAATTGGGATAATCTGGGCAGGTGGGGGAAGGAATAATAGAAAGATTGCAAAGGACTGCTCCTACTACCAACCATACTGGAGCACTCTAGAAATTACCAGTATGTCCCCTCCATGATCGGTCTCTTGTGAGATTTTGTGGCTGATGCAGAGGAAGATTCACGCTAGCCATCGTGGTGACACGAAGAAGAAACAGCTTCTTTCTTTAGACAAGGCGACTCCCATTGCTCTTACTGACACACATGTCTCATGAATAAGCCTTTAGAAATGAGTTCATCAACAACACTCTGTGTGCCCAGGCTACAAACTATGGGATGGATGGTGTGCAAATGTCGGGCAGAAATACTGACTCTCCTTACTTTTAGGCATATCTGTGGCTTTTTGATACTGTAAACAACTGACACAGCCATGGAGGAATAGTGTATCTGAAACAGTTTATACAAAAGAATTCCATCTGTCAGTCTGTTTACAGTTCACATGTGAAAAGGCAAAATCTTTAAAAGGAGAGACCAGGCGAAAAAATGTGGGCTACACTACAAATAATTGTTGAAATGGAACAAGTATCCGTGCAGACTTTTTAAAACCACAATACAATTTTTCTGTTTTTTTGGTATAAACTAATTTTAACCCGTTTGCTTTTAAAGTTATTCAAAACAATAAAAATTACAATGTAGACTAGAATTTAGGGTTTTCTTAAGTGCTTCTTAATATTGAAATTTGTCCTTGTGCTTTTCAAAATGACACACTAGATAATGACATTGCAAAGACTCTGTATGGAAGAAATAAAAAGATCACTTGGCAATAACCTTGAACATTAGAAGCTGTGTTATCCAAAGAGGAACTCTGAAAATTGCCGTAAAGAGCTTCAACTTCCCATTGGACAGCCACCAGGGAAAGGCAGAAATTATCTAGTTTGCATGGCTTCTCCAAAGAAGTCCTCTTACAATGTACACCCCACAGCCACTGTAATGGATAGAACAGAGGTTCTCAAACTGTGGTCCGCGGACCACCAGTGGTCTGCAAGCTCCATTCAGGTGGTCTGGGGATAGTTCCTTCTAAGGTGCGCATCAGGGCAGCCGCTCACGAAAGAATGAAGGGCCACCCACCTAATTACTGGAGCCGCGCAGGCATGGCTCCACTAATTAGGTGCCTGGACCCTGGAGAGGACACACATGTAAGGTGAGGTGGTGGCCTTTGGGGGAATAAGGGGTAGGTGGAAGGGGGCAGTAGGGTCAGAAGAGGCAGTGGGGGGGAATTAGGGATGTGCAGGGCTGCGGCAGCCAGAGAAAGAGGTGACTTTCCCCAGTTCCAGGGCTGTGGCTGCCAGGGAGGGACCCCCCCTCCTTCCCAGCCTTAGCTCTATGGCTGCTGTGGTGGGGGAAAGACCCCACTCCTTCCCAGCCCCAGCTCGAGGGCTGCCATGGTGGGGGACAGAGGGCGAGACCCCCGCTTCTTCCCAGCCCCAGCTCGGGGGCTGCCATGGAAGGGGAGAGAGGACACATCCATCTCATTAGACAGGTAAGACTACTGATATTAAAATATGAGTTGTGCGCTTTTATTTGTAGAACAAAAAAAGTTAATTATTATTACTTTTTTTTATATAGCGCTTTTATCCAAAGCGCTTTACCATAGTTAGCTAACGGTACAAACAACATTTGGAAAGATCATTAAGTGGTTTGCCGAGACCCTCAGCAATTTTCAAGTGGTCTGTGAAAAAAAAACATTTGAGACCCACTGGGATAGAACATAATTTATGGGAATGGGCTGGTGTAGGACTCATAGGCGCCAACGTCTGCTAGTGCCAGTGGGTGCTTGACCGCCCCCTCCCACCCTACCCCCATTCCAACCCCTTCCCCAAATCCCTGCCTCCTCCCCTGAGCATGCTGCATTTCCGCTCCTCCCCGCTCCGTCCCACCCAGAGCTTCTTATGCCACAAAACAGCTGTTTTGCAGTGGCAAGAGAAGCTGGGACGCAGTGTGCTCAGGGGAGGAGGCGAGGTGAGCTGGGCTGTCGGTGGGTGCAGAGCACCCACCAATTTTTCCCTGTGAATCCTCCAGCCCCGGCGCACCCACGGAGTTGGCGCCTATGGTAGGACTTGAACCCAGAATGTTCATGCACAGCTGAAGCAGATAGGTATATTTAGTGACACCATGCCTAGATGCTGCCCAAGTAGAAGGCATAGGGTGGAGCTACAGGGAACCAGGCACAACCCTTGTGTTCCTGTCTCTGGCCCCAATCATGCAGCATAATCCATGCAGGCACAGTATTCATGACTGAGTGTTACTGCCTGCTACGGTATGGTCTACAGTGAGGATAAGGAACCTATTACTACCTTCTACATGAAGGGATTACCTACAGCTTAAGCGGTAGAGGCCTGCGTTTTGGAACTAAAAGACCAAGGTTCTATCCTTGCTCTTGGGGGGGAAGCCGGTCCGGCTGCATGAATTATATATAGTAATTTTGTCTTCTGGCTACAGAGTATATTGCACAGGCATATAAGGAGCAGGGGATTCTAACACAGATCAGTACTAGCCTCTGCAAAGGGAGTGGGGCCTAGGACCATTCCCACCAGCCAGCAGACTTGGGTAGGCATGGGTGCTCCATGCAGAAAGGTTAGGCAATCAGGACACCGCGCCTGCTTTAGTCAATCCTTCTCACCTCTCCCCCAACACTGGCAGTGACTCAAAGGCACAATCTTGGCCAAAAACAATCAATACTTAATAATGAGCTTGATGCTGCGAAGGGTTAAATGCACAAGCCTGTTACATCCAAATACCTTGGTTTTAGATCACACTCCAAACTTGCATGACAATGAATGTTGTGGTCTTGCCCCTAGGGTGAATTTGTCCCCATTAAAAAACTGCCACAGAGAGTTTTTCCACAGTTGGCACTGGACTGGAATAGCAGAATTTCACAAGCATCACACTGGATCCAAATGAGAACTGGTGAAAATCCCATTGCAGCCGGTTCCCTTACTCCAAATCCTCATGTAGCATTTATCCTGAATGCTTTTTTAAACCACCCCCAGCAAATCCATACTGCAGTATATTGTAACCCTCGTCTAATGGTGGTTGGAGGTATATTAGGAGCCTTGCAGATGAAGTGGTATTACTGACATCAAACCTCTTACCCAGACTGATTCTGAGCCATTAACTTGGAATATTGGATAATAACGGAAATATTTTCATAAGGCAACAGCTTGTTTTAATCGCCCAGGTTTAAATCAGGCTTTTAATATCCCCATAGGAATCGGAAGCAGTGCTGGGGGCTTTCTGAGCATACCAAAGTATGTCCAGTCTCAAAAATTAAGAAACATTCTTCCCACTGGTTTGACCAAACATGTGCTCCTCGTATTCCTTCACCACAAAGCATCGCTTCTTTGTTGGCATTGCTCAACACACACAGTGACATTAATACCAACCTAAAACCTTTCGTGAAAGTCCACTGGGCCAGATTCTTCCTCCTTGATGTCAAGTATCAGGGGGTAGCCGTGTTAGTCTGTATCCACAAAAACAACAAGGAGTCTGGTGGCACCTTAAAGACTAACAGATTTATTTGAGCATAAGCTTTTGTGGGTAAAAACCCCACTTCTTCAGATGCATGGAGTGAAAATTACAGATGCAGACATAAATATACTGACACATGAAGAGAAGGGAGTTACCTCACAAGTAGGGAACCAGTGTTGACAGGGCCAATTCGATCAGGGTGGATGTAGTCCGCTCCCAACAATAGATGAGGAGGTGTCCATTCCAGAAGAGGCAAAGCTGTTTCTGTAATGAGCCAGCCACTCCCAGTCCCTATTCAAACCCAAATTAATGGTGGTAAATTTGCAAATGAATTTTAGTTCTGCTGTTTCTCTTCAAAGTCTGTTTCTGAAGTGTTTTTGTTCAAGTATGGCTACTTTCAAATCTGTTATAGAATGTCCAGGAAGACTCAAGTGTTCTCCCACTGGCTTTTGTATGTTACCATTCCTGATGTCCGATTTGTGTCCATTTATTCTTTTGCGTAGAGACTGTCCGGTTTGGGCAATGTACATGGCAGAGGGGCATTGCTGGCACATGATGGCATATATCACACTGGTAGACGTGCAAGTGAATGAGCCTCTGATGGTGTGGCTGATGTGGTTGGGTCCTATCTTTAGAAATCTCACATTGGTACCTTCTTTGCGTTTTGTCAAATCTGCAGTGAAAGTGTTCTTAAAATGAGCAACACGTGCTGGGTCATCATCCGAGACTGCTCTAATATGAAATACATGGCAGAATGTGGGTAAAAGAGCAGGAAACATACTATCCCAAGGAGTTCAGTCAAAATTTAATTAATGCATTATTTTTTTAATGAGCATCATCATCATCATGGAAGCATGTCGTCTGGAATGGTAGCTGAAGCATGAAGGGGCATATGAATGTTTAGCATATCTGGCATGTAAATACCTTGCCATGCCGGCTACAAAAATGCCATGTGAATGCCTGTTCTCACTTTCAGGTGACCTTGTAAACAAGAAGCGGGCAGCATTATGTCTTGCAAATGTAAACAAACTTGTTTGTCTTAGCGCAGGGGTTCTCAAACTTCATCGTACCACGAGCCCCTTCTGACAACAAAAATTACTACAGACCCCAGCAGGGGGGACCAAAGCCTAAGCCTGCCCAAGGCCTGCCATCCCGGGGGCAGGGAGAAACCAGAGATCCACCTCCCCGGCCAGGGGGGCCAAAGCTGAAGCCCAAGGCCTTCAGGCTCAGGCGCGGGGGCCTGTAACCTGAGCCCTGCTGCTCAGAGCTGAGGCCGTCGGGCTTGGGCTTTGGCCCCGGACCCCAGCAAGTCTCAACCAGCCCTGGGGACCCCATTAAAACAAGGTCGCGACCCACTTTGGGGTCCCAACCTACAGTTTGAGAACTGCTGTCTGAGCGATTGGCTGAACAGGAAGTAGGACTGAGTGGACTTGCAGGCTCTAAAGTTTTACATGGTGTATTTTTGAGTGCAGTTATGTAGCAAAAAAAAATCTACATTTGTAAGTTGCACTTTCACGATAAAGAGATTGCATTACAATACTTGTATGAGGTGAACTGAAAAATACTATTTCTTTTGTTTATCATTTTTACAGTGTGAATATTTGTAATAAAAAATAGCAATATAAAATGAGCACAGTGCAGTTTATATTCTGTGTTGTAATTTAAATCAATATATTTGAAAATGTAGAAGAACATCCAAAAATAGCTGTTAACTTTCAATTGGTATTCTATTGTTTAACAGCGCAATTAAAACGGCGATTAATTTTTTAAATTATGATTACTTTCTTTGAGTTAATCGTGTGAGTTAATTGCGATTAGCCGACAGCCCTACTTAGCAGACATTAAACTGAGGCTAGACGCCATCTAGAAAATTGCCTGGAATAGCTGTACCAGCAAACCCTCAGAATATAGACACAGTTTGCCCCAGCAAAACAGGGTTCTTTGACCAGTATAGCTTATATCAATGCCTCAAATTAAATATGCCATACCAGCAAAAGCATGGGTGTGCTGATATAACTGCCTACACTACGGCTTACTGCTAGCAAAAGAAATCACATCCCTAAGCGATATTACTCTACCGGCAAAATTTTCTAGCCTAGACTTGGCTTGATGCTGTGCTGGATTTGTAGGTGTGGACACTGAATACATGTACTGCTCCAAATCATGTGTCTCTCCAGTTATTTTAGCATAACAGCTTCTAGATGCTACCATGGTAGCACTCTAGAAATTCTCTATTTAAAACTCATGTATTTCTGTTCTAAAAGATCTTTTTGGTCCTTTTTTGCATGAAACGGGAATTTTACAAGTCAGCCAGGCCTTGGTTGGGGAGAATGACTGGGACTCGGGGTTATAACTCTGCTTAGAAACTCTTTTTATTTTGTTTGGTTTTGGAGCAGATGACGCCTGAATTCTCTCCCTCCTGCTCTCTGCTTCCCCTCTCGTTTGGGACCCCTGTGTTTAATTATCCAGTCTGGGATTCTTGTTCTCTTCTATTACATTGTTGGGAGCCTTGATTTATGACTCACTTATTTATTTTACTTTTGTAGTTTTGCTACTTTTTAGCGCTATCAATCTTGGCTCTGGGTTTTGTCTTGTGGGGCATGGGAGGGGCCAGTAGGCTGTATCCCACACACATGGCGACCCAGGCATTCTTACCGGGGGAAGGGTTTCTCCTGGTCTTAATCACTCAGGGGCAAATCATCTCCCCAGAACCAAGAGAGAGCCGCTGGGCTAGGCACAAAAGCAGGCCAGCATCCTCCCAAGCCACAGAGCATCAGGTCCGCAGTAACATTCCCCACACTTGCAAATGCCCCTTACATCGATGGGAATGGCTAGTGGATCCATTGGCCCCTGCCTCCATCCCCATCATTATTCACAGATAACCCTCACCGAGCCATGGATCCTTCAGTCCTGTACTTGCCTTCACTGGCCCCTCTGCCAGGGCCCTCCAGGCACATACCAGTAGACAGGATTTGCCAATTATTACTGTTAAATGACCCTTCTCCTATGTGTTCTTCTATTTACAATGGAGACACGTTGTAGAGTCTAATGCCCAGGGGATTTGTGTGGGTGGCTCTTGTTAATGGTCTTCGGGAGCTATGCCCAGCAACTCTGAACTTGAGATACGTGGGCTTCTTCCAGTCTATCCCTCCAAGAATAGCTGGTCCAGGTTTCCTTCCTCTTCATTCCTCTGACACTCAGGAGCCTCACCAAGAAACTCCCTCCATGCCATCTTCATGGCTCTTCTACTCAGGTCAGCACCTCTTGGACCATTTTGTCACACCTCTTTCAGCAACTAATCCTCTTGGGTATATTTTCCTGTTTGTCCCATCGATGGCTGGCTTCCCTTGGCACCAAGTTCAGTTTGGTTTCATCTTTTGTGTCTCTATCATCCTCACATAGCATGATGGTCATGATGGTCCCTTCTGGCCTTTAAGTCTATGAGCAGATCAGAGAGTGGATAATCATAGAAATGTGGTCATGACCTTGAGAGGTCACATAGTCCAGTGGCCCTCAACCTTTCCAGACTACTGTACCCCTTTCAGGAGTCTATTTGTCTTGCATACCTCCTAGTTTCACCTGATTTAAAAACTACTTGCTCACAAAATCAGACATAAAGATACATAAGTGTCATGGCACACTATTCCTGAAAAATTCCTTACTTTCTCATTTTTACCATACAATTATAAAATAAACCACTTGGAATATAAATATTGAACTTACACATAAATATTGTACTTACCTAGAACAGTATAAACAAGTCATCGTCTGTATGGAATTTTAGTTTGTACTGACTTTGCTAGCGCTTTTTATGTAGTTTGTTGTAAAACTAGGCAAATATCTAGATGAGTTGATGTACCTCCTGGAAGATCTCTGCGTACCCCAAGGGGTACACGTACACTTGGCTGAGAACCACTGACCTAGTTCATCCCCCACAGTGCTGAGGCTGAGTTAAATATACCTAGACTATCCCTGACAGGTGTTTCTCTTACCTGTTCTTAAAAGTCTCCACTGACAGGGAATCCACAACCTCCTTAGATAACCGGTGCCAGTGTTTAACTATCCTGATAGAAAGATTTCCCTAATAACTAACCTGAGTAACGCCCCCTTGCATCCAGCAGGTGGAGACAGGAAAACACAGAACTTTGGGCAATGTTATTAACCACATATAAAGGGCTCCAGTTGTGCTTATCTCCAGCAGGTGGGAGGGTATGCAGCTGGCTGGTTTGAGGTACAGAGCATTGCATTCCAGATGGGTGCTTTAAATTTATGCATACACTCCTTGTCCATTGATGGAAGAAGGAATGTTTCTCTTGGTCAGACTGGTATGGACCTTGGAGTTTTTTCACCTTCCTCTGTAGCATGGGGTGTGGCTCATTTGCAGGGATCATCGGGGCAAATCTCACCTAATCAATTCCCTGCCACTGCAGGGGTCTCAGGTATTGGTGGCACCTTGGTCCCTCATGTTCTCTGTCTGTGGTACACAATTTAGTCTCCCAAGGATTGAAATGGATTGGTCTAACTAAAGTCTTTGGCCGTAACACAGGGGTATCTGCATGCAATTCAATGGCCAGTAATATGCAGAAGGTCAGACTAAATGATCTAATGGTGCCTTCTGGCCTTAAACTCGAACTATAAAATAGGAAGAGCATGAACCAGCAATAGTAGAACTCATCTGTAGGGGACTTCATTGTATTTTGTTTGCCACAAAGTTGCAATCAACACCGCATGCAGAGAGGGACAAATGCTGCACTGATTTACACACCGAGGCAACTAGCCCAAGTAGAATTTGACCCATAATATTTTTCTTTCTTACCTTCCCCACCTGTGACTAATTAACACCTGTTGAAAAATCAGCCAGAAAGAGACAATAGCAATGGACAGACTTTGGTATTTTAACAGCCCAACTCCAAAACATCACAAGTAAGTAGGGGGCAAAAGGATTGGAAGGGGGGACATGGAAGACTCTTGGCATGCACATGATGCGATCCCACACAATAAAATATTACCATAGCAAATCAGCTGACGCAACAGGCCTGCCAGGAGCGTAGCAGATAAGAGGAGTAATTTTTCCTTGCAAATTAAAAATTTACAGCTTGAAGTGGCCTTGGCAGAAAGCCATCAGACCAGTGCTGAGAGAGGGGGAAAAAGAGGGAATTTATAACATGCCTTGGGATAGCTGGATATCTGCACTCACTGCACACAGGGCCGGCTCTAGGTTTTTTGCCGCCCCAAGCAAAAAAACGTTTTGGCTGCCCCCACTTTTTTTTTGGCTTTTACACATGTTTGCACTCTGCAATGGGTTTTTTTTTAGTTTTTGTTCTGTTTTGACTGTTTAAAAAAAATGAAAACAGAGAATCTGTAGTTAGTGAAATAAAACAATTTCCTACTAGTGTACTCATTTAATTTTAACAAAATCACAATTACAAACAATTTTGAGTTCAACTAGACACTGTAATGAAAAACGTTAGTGTCTTCCGGTGCGCCCAGCTTCTCATAAATTAAAAGAATGTATATGAACTGAATGTTTCTGGTTTTTCTACTTGCGTAGTCTTTTAATAATTCAGTGAAATCTAAATTTTTTGCATTGGTACTTTCAACTGAAATTAATGCGAATCCTGACAAATGATTTTGAGACACGGTGGACCACAAATAATTTTTTAGTAATTTCAGTTTTGAGAAACTGCGCTCACCAGAAGCCACTGATACTGATAATGTTAAAAGAATGCATCATACTATAGCAGTGTTTGGAGTGAGGTGCTCGGGGCTGTACATCCCTCCTGTGGGCCCCCAGCCCGACCTCAGACCCGGCCCCACTCCCGCAGAGGGGACAGTAACCGACAGAGTGGCTGGGGGGTGGGTCAGCCATGGGGAGGGGGGTGGACAAGGGGCACCTGCCCAGCGCCAAGCCGCCCGGGGCAGTGGGTCCCTTACCGGCCATGGGTCCTGCCCCGATCCTGGGCTCCGCTCCGCTCGGCTCCGGCTCCTCCGCCGCTTGTGACATGTGCAGCAGGGGCGGGCGGGCAGGGGGGAGGAGCCCCATCGCCCCGCTCCCCCGACGGCGGGGGGGCCATGGCAGGGACCGCCCCCGGGCCGGGACCCCCCGCGCAGAGCCAGCTGCCCCGCCCCATGCAGGGGCTTATTGGTTGACTGCGCAGGGCCGGGGGAAAAAAAGGGATGGCCGGAAAGCCGCCCCTGGAAATGTGCCACCCCAAGCACGTGCTCGCTTTGCTGGTGCCTAGAGCCGGTCCTGACTGCACAGCTAAGGTTTCTCACTCGTCGGGCCATGGCTGCTTGCAGATGCTAGGGGCTTTTCAGGATGCCAGCAGCTCACACGGTGGGGCAACCTGCTCAGTTACGATTCTCGGTGGTTACCATGGCATCAATTAGAAGCCCTGCATTCCCTTGGCATGGCAACGCGAGATTGCGCAGGTTCTTTGGCCAGGCCGCACTAATCATTACCAGTGCTACTCTCTGTCTGTTAGAGGACCTTTTATTCAAAGGCCTCACAATACTGTACATAGGTGGGTAAGTATTGTCATCCCTGCCCTATGGATGGGGAAACCAAGGTACGCTGAGGCCATGCCCCTCCTCCCCACGCCCACACAGCTTCTGCCTCCTCTTGCTGGGCCGCAACCACCAATCCGAGTGAAAGCGTCCTGTCATCGGAGCTCGGCTTGGGCTGGCGCCCAGCAAGATGCCCTCCCAACACCTCTCCTAAGCCGCCATCGTACTCCCCAGAATCTCAGCATTCAGATCTAGAAAAGTATGTCTCTAGCTGTGATGGTAGGAAAGAAAGCCTTGAACATATGAACAAAGGCCAGGCCTACCACTAAAATGTGGGTCAACCCAGCTGTGTCGCTCAGAGCGGTGAAAAGTGTCACGCCCTGTGTGACGGAGCTGGGTCGACCTAACTCCCGCTGTACATGCAGCTAGTGGGCAGAAAAATTCTTCTGTCGATCTTGCTACTGCTTCTCGAAAAAACTACTTTGACGAAACCCGCCCCCCCCTTCTGTCCCTGCAGCAAGTGTTTACACCAGCAGTTCTCAAACTTCAGCAACCCGAGGACCCCCGTTTTGATTTGAAATTTTTCGCAGACCCCCAAGCTGGCTTCTAATTTTCCCCAGGGGTGCTCAACCCTGGCCCCAAGCCCTGCCCCTCCCCACTCCATCCCTGCCCCTCTTCTTCCCCACCTCTTTCTGCCCCCTGCCCCGAGCACACTCTGGTCCCGCTCTTCCCCCTCCCTCCCAGCGCCTCCTGCACGTCGCTGAACAGCTGTTCCGTGGCGTGCAGGAGGTGCTGGGAGGGAGGGGAAGGAGTTGATCAGCGGGGTCAGCAGCCGTGGACATGATTCGCAGACCCCCTGGCAGTCCGCGGACCCCAGTTTGAGAACCGCTGGTCTACGCTACAGTGGCATAGCTGCAGTGCCACATCTGAGCCCCTGTAGCATTTGTAGGGTAGACGAACCCTAAATGTAAGGGATGCTGCAGCCTCTTTGAGTCTGGAACAATAGCTTGGAGCCGTGCGAACAGCCCCGTTCATTCCAGGGAGGTCGCAACCCCAGTGCCCAGGGATGATCATTTAAATGTCATTCCTCATGGAAGCGTGTAAGAAAGGAGAGGGAAGGTCACAGATATACAGAATTCAGTGTAAGCGACGTCTCATTTTGGCACCATCCGTGGATGGTGTTTGGGAGATATCAACACATACTTTTCCCCTAATCAAGAAGGCGCCAAGCAGGATATGTGCGCTCCATCAAGGTGTAGCTAAGCCCCGGAGGCCTGCAGATCCGGCAAGGCATCTGAGCCCTGTGGAGGCGGGGGAGCTAAGCTCAAAGGGTGCATTGGACTTCAGAGTGCTGCGAGATTGTATTTTGACCAACTGTGTGACGGAGTGGCACCTCATTTTGGAGGTGGGTGGAGTTTATGTTGTGGGCGGAGCTTGGAAGAGCATCACCACCTTTATTCTTCTGCTTCAGGGCCTGCAGCATGCGTCAGGTTTTCCCCTCCTGCTGCCGCTGTGGCTGAAGGGAGAGCAGCGCGCAATGCAGGGAGCGGAGATGGAGAGACAAGACGGGGAGGGGCGTGGGATGGAGGCCTTGCAGTCTGTTTCACTCAAGTAGACAACAGAGGTGAGGTCTGGTCTGAGTTAGCAGGAAAATGGCAGGCTCCAATAATTGTATAGTATCCAGGGCAGGAATTTAAACCTGGCACTGGGAGCAGAGGCAGACCAACGCTGAGAGCTTTCAAAGGTCCCATCCTTTGTAGCAAGACAGAACAGCAAAACATGTTGCATCTCCATCAAGCCATGATTTAGTGCAGACGTGGAGAGCTTGGCCACCGAGTTCTAGTCTCCAGCCAGATGGGAAAGCTGAGATGTCCCTGGGGCCTGCCCTGCTCTCAGCCCAGAGAGAAGGGGAGATGGGAAATCTTGTTGGTTCATCTTTGTGACGGGCTCGCACGTGGCGTCACCCCTCCTTCCTTTTATTCCTGCACGGCACCCTTCTCCTGGGCTCTTTGAGCGACAGCGGAAGATGTGGTGGAAGGGGGGAGGAAAGTATTTGAAAATATTTTTTAAAAGCATGAAAAGTGTTGGGGGCGGGGGAGCGTGGCAAGATGAGACAGTCAGAATAAAAATGGGAGCTTAGTTTGCAAGAGTGGGGAGAACCCCCAGTGTTGTCCCACTCACTCCACTCACCTATTCGGGAGTCTAAACAAGACACCTTTTATATGCAAAAGGAGAATGGTCAACCAGAAACGAAGCCATGTCTGTTCCCTTTGTCGGTGCACAAAAGGAGGCCACAGCCTTGTACCTTCATAGTCAGGGGCTGGTGCAATTGCAGTTTCCGCACTCTCCCAGGGAAGTGCTGTCCCCCCAAAAGGCTTCTGTTGCAAAGAGGCTCTGCCCTAGTAGAACAGGAATGAAGAAACTAAACAGCACCATCCTCAGACATGGGACAGCATGTGCATGGCCCTAGGAGTTTAGGGGACACAGTCTCTCCTGCAGCATCTCCTAGAGTGGCCTGGCTCTGCAGCGCCCCCTAGAGCAAGGCTGGGAACATGTGACCCGAACTAGCCCGTTCAGCGGAAATCCCATTTCTCACCAGGAACGATCAAATCCCCGTTTGTCTGTTGCTGAGTGTTTCCAGCACTCCCAGCCTTCAAATTTCCCTGCATCTTTGCTGTCCCCTCCCTCCCCCTCAGAGAGCAGCTTTCCCTGCCAGGCTCAGGAGGGACACACATTTGCATGGTGCAGGAATCTCGACAAACACAGCCGGCTGGGGTGCATTACATCAGCACCGGGTGGGGCAGGCAGGGACAGAATCGCCTCCAGACAGCACAGAAGGAGAACCGCTTCCCTCCATTCAGGACTTTGAATCATAGTGCAGTCCTCGCGTGGAAATCATTTTTTTAACCTCTTGTTTCTAAAGAGCTTTCTAAAATAAACCCCGTTAGCAGCCGCTGCGAAATCTGTTTGCTCTCAGAGCTGGCCCCCGTGCAGATGCCCTGCATATTACATGGGCTTGTTTTGCATTTTAACCCTAAACATTTGGCCCAGCCCACCTCTAACCCCCATTTTTGGTTCAACTCTTAATTTTTAATAGTCCTTGTCATGACGGAAAGTGCCAGACTCCAGCTGTTTTCCCCAAACCTCTGGGAGAGGCCTGGTTACCTCTAATTCTCATAAATCTTGACTCCAGTTCTAGTAAGTCTTTAAGCCTGACCACGACACTGCACAGGCCGTGCATGATTGAAAACAGGAGTCGAGGAGGGGAGAAAAAAAGAGAGAGAGCGAGAGAGAGAGAGAGAGAGAACCTAAACCTGTGATCCACTTTGGGAACACCTCCGATGAGCATGTGTCATGGACCAGCTAGTGTAATCTCTGCAGAGACAATCGCGGTATTGCCCTATTAATGGCATGTGCAATTGAGCCAAGCAAGAGAGAGAAGGGTCTAGCCAAGAAGACAGATAATCTGTTAAACATATCTGGGCACCCCTTGTTTGCCTATAAAAGGACTGTGAGAACATCCTCATGCAGGAGAAGTCCAGGCCCGTATTCTCCAAGATATAGAAATTCTATATATATTAGTACTGTCCACTAAGGATTACTGGGCCAGATCTTCAGCTGGGGTAAATGGGGGTAGCTCCATTGGCTATAGCTGTGCTGATTTACCCCAGCAGTGGATTTGGCTCCCAGTGTGGCAAAGGAACCAGTGTGTAAGAGGACAGCGATTCAGAAAGACGTTTTTAAGGCCCGGCTTGACAAAGCCCTGGCTGGGATGATTTAGTTGGGGATTAAGTCCTGCTTTGAGCAGGGGGCTGGACTCGATGACCTCCTGAGGTCTCTTCCACCCCTAATCTCCTATGATTCTATGAAAGTCTGTACTGCGGTTTGGAAAGCTACACCCACTAGCGTTGCCTTGTGTCCGCCTCTGTTCCTGTGATACAGAAACCACACGGCACATGGACACCCAATGGCCCAGAACACCTGCAAACGTGAGCCTGAGACAAACACAAGGGCAGACCCTGGGCTGCGCCTCCAGGCAGGCTTTATTCCCTTCAGATTCTTGGCTGCTCCCAGATTATAACTGCCCCTGGTATAAAGAAGAGCAGCCCCTGGCTGCTAAAACTCAGTCCCTAGGCACCCTGACACAGGCTGTGCTGCAGCCCAGACTCCTCCTAGCCATGAGCTATGGGCTCACACCCACAACACCCAGTAGGCTAAGGCTTAAGGGCCAGCACAGAGTCGTCAGAGGTGGCCCAGAGACTGTGTCTGCACTGGGACATTGCCCTGTGGCCAGCTGTGATGCATTAACAGCCCTTCAACATCACCAGGGCAGCCTGTGGGCTTCTGGCATTTGTGCCAGGGGCCAGTTGAGCCCCAGCACTGGAGAAAGCACAAATATGGCTTAGGTTATGTCCACACTGCAATGTAAGTCCAGGGCTCAAACTCAGGCTCAAGCCTAGCTTCCCTTCCATCTATGCACAAATTGTGCTGACCCAGAGCTCGGACCCAAGGTCCCAGGACTCCACGGGGGGGAAGGCCCAAGCCTGAGTCAAGCTGGGACCCACAGTTCAAGCCCTATTGCTTTGCAGTGTAGACACAGCCCCACTGGAGTCATGCTCTGAGAGTCCATCAAAAGTATCCCACAATCTCACGGGCTGAATGTCTGTGTCCTCTGGACAGTCCGGTTTTCCCACTCTGCACCATGAGCAAAGGGCTAGAGCAGCCACATTTGGGGAGGGCGCTAGGAAGTCTGGGATATGGGTGGTTGGACTCGGGCCAGCATAATGCAGTGTGGATGCTGGAGCCCAAGAGTTCAACCATTCCTATCCTAGTATTACAAATGAGTGTAAACACTCAAGCCCTAGGTTAACAAACCCAGCATCTACTAACTCAAGTTCTACCAACCTTGGCTTACATTGCAGTGTAGACAGACCCTTAGAGCCATCTTTGCCACCCTCACCGTCACAGGTGCACTGAGCTGTGCTCTGGTACAGCTGAGGATTAGCCTGCCATCTTTTTTCATATCTCAACTCAATACATATGTCTTGTCCCTGGCCTATGCCTCTCCCTTTGCTGTTACTCCTTAATCCTGTCACTGAACAATTTAACTGTTTCAAGCTGTGCGAGAGCAGGCTCATGTGAAACACACGACATAGTGTCCACAGAAACATGGTGGGGTGTGCTGTCAGCATGCTAGCAGGTTAGTCTAGGGGCCCTTTGGAGGCACACAACTGAAATACATCTCCTTGACAATGGGATTATTCGTTTTTATAAGCACCCCAGGGCCAAAGACCAGTTCTTCCGGCAAAGCCTGGATAAACGGGTTTTTGCACAGGGTGGTTACATGGACCTCGGGTCTCATGGAAAGGGTCTCCACGCACAACCCTGTGGTATGGAACAAAGCACCAATATCCGCATTCTCTGTGCCCCCCCACCTACCATGTAGGGGATTGAGCCAGTTGCTCTTGACACTTGCTTCTCCACTTCTCTGGCCTACTCCAGACCAAACCTCCACCATTCATAAACCCTCCCCTCCCTCAGTCCCCTGTCTGCAGCGATAGCACATATCGCTGTAGAGCAACTCTCTGTTGTGTACAGAGAGCGTGGAGTGCCCATGCAAAGCCTCTCAGAGTACATCTACACAGCAATTAAACACCCACGGCTGGCCCGGGTCAGCTGACTTGGGCTTGCAGAGCTGGGGCTACTGGACTGTAAAACTGCTGTATAGACGTTCAGGCTCAATCTGGAACCTGAGCTATGGGACACCGTGAGCGGGAAGGGTCTCAGAGCCCAGGCTCCAGCCTGAGCCCGAACATCTACACAGCGATTTTTAGCCCCGCAGCCTGAACCAGCTGACCTGGTCCATCACGCATAGTGTTTCTGCTGCTTTTTTTGGTGTTGCACACCTGTGCCACGGGGGGAGCTTGGTGGATAGGGTTTGACCCAGGCATGGGAGTTAGTGTAGGGTTGCTCATGAGTGCTGGACGGCTGTCATTTTTTCTAAATCCCAGAACCATGCTCCCAAAACACTTCAATCCATTGGTGAAGCATCTGTTGTTCATTTTAAATCCACACTCAAGGAAGAATTCGCCCCTGTGCAAAGGACTAGCATGAAGGACACACGCCACTTAAGTGCTCAAAATACAGCTTATGTGGTTCATAAGGCCAGTGCTCATCCTCTGCAGAGCAGTGGGGTGGAAGAACATGCTGGCCTCCAGCGTGTGCGCAAGATGGAAGGCTGTGTCAGAAATCTTACTAGCTAGTTCCTGTGCTCTCCCTAAGTGGGAGGGCACAGAAAGGGCAACTAACTGTCCTTATCACCTGAATACACAGCTATAGTTCCAAGGCTACAAATCCAGTACCTCGAACCAGATGCATAGCTCTGTCTGTGGTCTCTAGCTGGGGCACCGTCTCTGGGCCAAACGTGCTTTCTTACTGCAGATGTGGAGGCTGGTAATCTTTCTTCCGTATCAAGGGAGGCATATTAGGAAAAAAGTAATATTGAGGGAAAGAGTTAAGTCTGTGTCTGTGAGCCTTGAGTGTGACCTCTTTCCAGTGCACCTGGCTTTCAGACCTGTTTCTTTTGCCAATTATGTCAGAAATATTCTCTTTACGATTAAGAAATATGCACACTTAATAACAGTTACAGTCAATACCAAGAAGTGTTAGTAACGTGCCAAACATGTGTCTTAGGGCAGGGATTCTCAACCTATTCCTTCCTGAGGCCCACCCCCCCATGTAAAAACCCCATGGCCCAGCCACCACAATTAATTTTTCTGCATATAAAAGCCAGGGCCGGCGTTAGGGGGTCGCAAGCAGGGCCGTGGCCCAGGGCCCCACGCCACAGGGGGCCCCATGAAGCTAAGTAGCTCAGGCTTTCGCTTCAGCCCTGGGTGGTGGGGCTCGGTGCCCCAGGCTGCAGTCCCATGCAGCAGGACTTCAGCTTTCTGCCCTGGGCCCCAGCGAGTCTAATGCTGGCCCCTGAAACCTGCTCATGGCCCCCTAGGGGGCCCCGGAGCCCTGACTGAGAACCACTGTTTTAGGGTATGTCTACAGGGCAACCAGACCTGTGACCGCAGCACTTGTAGCTCTAGCTAGCGCATAAAACAATCACTGGAGCCCCATCAGCGTGGGCTGTCCAACCCTGCAGGAAACCCGGGATACGTGCTATCACAGCTTCACTGTGATTATCAGAGCAAGCGGGGGCACCACCCCAGAGCAGCCTCAGTAGACAGTGTGCCGCAGACACACCCCACTGAGGTGCAACTCCTCCTTGGTTTCTTCCTTGCTCCAGGGCTGAGAGGTAGGGTAGTCATTTGCTACTGACCTCTCCCAGCAGCGACTCGCCATCCCAGCCTACCTGTGTTGGCCACCAAGTAGGGTGGATGGTCCAAGACTCTGGCCATTCCTCACTCCCCTGTTGCAGGGAGGCAGCAACCAGGCCTTTAGTCCTACTTAGTCCTATATGCTGGCCCAGGGCCCATTATAAGTGTCAGGTGGTCCTTCAGGTTGAGGGCTGGAATCTGGAACCCATTTGCAACACAAAAGGACAACTTTATTGAACCTACAGACGTAAGAATGACTCTGTATGTTATCGGCCAGTAGATGGCACTCTGCGTAGCTCTATCTCTTTTGCATAGCACTCCCCTAGCACTTACTCCCTCTCCCTTAAACCTGTTCCTTCTAACTTACCTGCATTTCTATCATCTCTGTAATGGCTGAGGACTGCACACACACGTCTTCAGCCTTTTGAGGGATATATCGCAATCTGTGTCCAGACCCACAAGTCGGGTCACGTCTTTGCAAGCAGTTAACCTATGGCACGGACAGACTTGAATGGGCTTCTACCTGTGTGACCACACGGTCCGGGGGAGGAGTCCTGAACACCGGGGCTCACAATTCAAGGGACAACATGTTTATATACAGATGAGAAATCCATCCACAGTGAACGTCTCATGGCAGGCTTGCCCACTAGGAAGTGAAAGTGTATCTCGCAGGAGGAAAGGGAAAGCCACAGCTTTGCATCCAAAATTGGCAGCTTCAGCTGAAATACATAAAAGTCTTGGATGGGCTTCATGATTGCATGTGCACATGAATATCGAATAAGCTCATCTTTGTGCAAAAGCAATCGCTTACAGCCTTATCCTGCAGACCTTCTGAGAGCAGCACCATTAAAGCCAATGGGGAGGATTCATGTAAAGGTTGCTGGTTCAGGGTCCTAGAGCTCTTGAAGTAAGGAAGTTCTTTAAGAGAGCAATCCTGCTTCTATTTAAGTAAGTGGCAAAAGTCCCAGTGGAGGCAATGAACTGAGGAACCCTACTCACTATTCCTTTAAGGAAATCTTTAAGACAGATGAACCACGAGGAAAGAGAGAAACCAAGAAGTTTCTTTTTTTTTTTTTATTGTTCCTTGGAGTAACAACTTGTGAATTGAGAGTAATGTAGAAAATAGTTAAGCGGCCAGTCCAGTGGAAAAAGCAATTGGGGTTGGATTGGACCTTCTGTATTATCTATATCTAAAGGGGAAAAAATTAGATACATAACCAAATTCTTTTGTTATGTGCGCACAGTTCCCATTCACTTTAGCATGGATTGCAGATCTGAATCAAAGAGCAAAGCATCATCTTTAATGTAGAATGGGGACCAGGAGTAGGGGACTGGGGGCGAGAGGGGGGGGAGAGGGGACAGGGAAACAAGTACAGAAAACCAGAAAATAAACCATAATGTCCATCAGTCACTAAAAGAGTAATTATTAACAATTTCTAGCAAGTGACAACTAAAATTAACCACTTAATCTACTCTTTTAAATATGACATTGTTTAAAGTATGGAAACCACAAACTATGGAAAATATGGAGGTGTTGGCTTGTGTCGTGGATGGGCAAACCATGGCCTTCTTAAGTAAGTGCATTTCAAGGAAACAGAAATGGCTTTTTCCTCAGTCAAAACATATGCTTGATCCAAAGCCTATAAAAATTCATGGGACTTTCCACTGACTTCAGTGAATATTGGATCAAGCCTACAGACGAGAAGCATAAGTTTTAGTGGATAAGACATCTACCTACATAGCTGCAATACTTATAATGACCCTCATCTCTGGCTTTTCCCAGCATCTGGGTTTCCTCTCCTTGAAACAAATTCTCCTCTTGGAACTATGCGCTCATATTCCACTGAAAACAATGAGTGCATCCAATTGCAGAATTCCTCCCGTAAGACAGCATTCAGTCTAATGATGCTTGAGAGCTACAGCTGAAGAGTTCTCTGTGAGAGGCAAGTACTGTCAATGCTACATTATCAATGCAATTGCTAGCCTTGCCTTTGCAAAATAATTAACATTGCCCCATTCGTTGGGGCCCTCCTTATTGAGCATAGGAATAACGGGAATACAGCAGGAATGTAAGAGAGGGGGAAGCATCTGGTCTGATTCGCTGCTTTTCCTCCACCCCCAGCCCCGTCCTGTTACCAACTTCTTTTGTCTTCTTTCCATCTTGCCCTCTTGCTCTTTGGAGGTGAAGGGGACATGGCCTGCCGGTGCAGCCTGTCAGACTTCTCGGCCCGTCACCGGCCAAACAGCTTGGCCAGCTTTGCTCCATGTGTCTCCTTTGTTACGACAGAGATTTTTTTCAGTGCTGTTATAAAGCTTATCTCCTCCTGTTATTTCTCAATATCAAATCACAGTACGAAAACAGATTTCCCTGTGCTTAACACAGGTAGTATTACTCTTGGGAGTGTTAATGGCTTAAGCAAAGATTTTCCACCTACAGGCAAGTGACTGATAGCTTATCCATCTGCTACATAAAACCAATGTTTAAATCCAGGTTTCAATGGGTCACATCACCTGTGGTTTCAAAACAACCCCAGATTTTTCCCAAATGCAAGACACAAAACAATGAAAATTAGTACTTGAAAATCAAGCAGATTTTCTCCAGTTCAACAAACAACTGGGAGCCCATCACTTTGTAAGTTAATTGCCCTGAGTGGTTCTGTCATGGGTCAGGAGGAGGTCATACGGTTTAGGCCAGCACAATCTACTCTCACAGCTGGAGAAGGAAGTCTACCCCAGCAGGTGTCATAAACACCAATTTCCCAAAATTTCATAATCATTTAGATCCAATTACAAGACCCACATGGTTTTTGACTTTCCTGAGGAAGAGTTGCAAGATATTCCATTACTAAACAAAATCGAAGGAGTTTGCATTGACTTTGTGTCTTGCAGGCATTTTGATTTTGGATTTTAATACAGAGAATTCAGTTTCATTCCAGGACTTTATTTGAATAAGCTGCAGTCTAAATTATTGGTAAATATACATATTATAGCCACTAAGGGGCACGGTCTCCCAAAATAGGGAGAAAAATGTAAGTTGCATGCAATTTATTTCAATATATGTCTAGTAGAAACTAGAGAGCAATAAACTTATGTTGATTTTGTGACAACCAACATCCCGACATCAGCCTCTGATTATAATAAAGAACTATTGCTACACCATTCCTAATGTTTTGATTCAAAGATTAAAAACAAAAAAGAGAGCAGCAAATTTGAGCCATGTTCAAGTTTTAATCCAGTAAGGTATGTGTCTGCAAGTAACGGAAAGGGGTCTCATTTTCTGCGTAGTTCACTGAAAATGGCATGAACTATGACTGATGTTTTCAAAGCAAGGTACCTAACGTTAAACGTGGATTTTGTTGCCTAGTTACCTTAGTAATGTACCTGGTTTTCAGGGATGCTGACAATCAGGTAACTTACTTAGCAACCTAATTTGAATATGTTGAACATAAGAATGGCCCTACTGGGTCAGACCAAAAGTCCATCCAGCCCAGAGTATCCTGTCTTCCGACAGTGGCCAGTGCCAGGTGCCCCAGAGGGAATGAACAGAACAGGGAATCATCAAGTGATTCATCCCCTGTTGCCCATTCACAGTTTCTGGCAAACAGAGGCTAGGGGCACCATCTCCCCATCCTGGCTAAGAGCCATTGACGGACCTATCCTCCATGAATCTATCTAGCTCCCTTTTGAACCCCGTTATAGTATTGGCCTTCACAATGCCCTCTGGCAAGGAGTTCCACAGATTAGCTGTGTGTTGTGTGAAGAAATGCTTCCTTTTATTTGTTTTAAACCTGCTGAGTATTAATTTCGTTTGGTGACCACTAGTTCTTGTGTTATGAGAAGTAGTAAACAACACTTCCTTATCTACTTTCTCTACACCAGTCATGATTTTATCGACCTCAATCAGATCTCCCCTTAGCTGTCTCTTTTTCAAGCTGAAAAGTCCCAGTCTTATTAATCTCTCCTCATACAGAAGCCATTCCATACCCATAATCATTTTTGTTGCCCTTTTCTGAACCTTGTCCAATTCCAATATATCTTTTTAGAGATGGGGTGACCACATCTGCACACAGGATTCAAGATGTGGGCGTACCATGGATTTATAGAGAGGCAACATGATATTTTCTGTCCTTATTATCTATCCCTTTCTTAATGATTCCCAACATTCTGTTTGCTTTTTTCACTGCTGCTGCACATTGAGCGGATGTTTTCAGAGAACTATCCACAATGACCCCAAGATCTCTTTCTTGAGTGGTAACAGCTAATTTAGCCCCCATCATTTTATATGTATAGTTGGGATTATGCTTTCCAATGTGCATTACTTTGCATTTATCAACATTAAATTTCATCTGCCATTTTGTTGCCCAGTCCCCCAGTTTTGAGAGATCCTTTTGTAACTCCTCGCAGTCTGCCTGGGTGTTAACTATCTTTAGTAATTTTGTATAGTCTGCAAATTTTGCCACCTCACTGTTTACCCCTTTTTCCATATCATTTATTAATATGTTGAATAGGACTGGTCCCAGAACAGACTCCTGGGGGACACCACTATTTACCTCTCTCCATTCTGAGAACTGACCATTTATACCTACCCTTTGTTTCCTATCTTTTAACCAGTTACCAATCCATGGAAGCACCTTCCCTCTTATCCCGTGGCAGCTTACTTTGTTAAGAGCCTTTGGTGAGGGACCTTGTCAAAGGCTTTCTGAAAATCTAAGTACACTATATCCACTGGATTCCCTTGGTCCACATGCTTGTTGACCCCCTCAAAGAATTCTAGTAGATTGGTGAGGCATGATTTCCCTTTACTAAAACCATGTTGACTCTTCCTCAACAAATTATGTTAATCTATATGTCTGACAATATTGTTCTTTATTATAGTTTCAACCAGTTTGCCCGGTACTTACAGGCCTATAATCGCCAGGATCACCTCTGGAGACCTTTTTAAAAATTGGCATCACATCAGCTATCCTCCAGTCGTCTAGTACAGAAGATGATTTAAATGATAGGTTACAGATTACAGTTAGTAGTTCTGCAATTTCACATTTGAGTTCCTTCAGGACTCTTGGGTGAATACCATCTGGTCCTGGTGACTTATTGATATTTAATTTATCAATTTGTTCCAAAACCTCCTCTAATGATACCTCAATTTGGGACAGTTCCTCAGATCTGTCACCTAAAAAGAATGGCTCAGGTTTGGGAATCTCCCTCACATCTTCAGCCGTGAAGACTGATGCAAAGAATTCATTTCGTTTCTCCGCAATGGCCTTATTGTCCTTGAGTGCTCCTTTAGCACCTCGATCGTCCAGTGGCCCCACTGGTTGTTTAGCAGGCTTCCTGCTTCTGATGTACTTAAAAAAAAATTATTACTTTTTGAGTCTTTGGCTAACTGTTCCTCAAATTCTTTTTTGGCCTGACTAATTGTATTTTTACATTTCATTTGCCAGCGTTTATGCTCATTTCTATTTTCCTCACTAGGATTTAACTTCCACTTTTTAAAGGATGCCTTTTTGCCTCTCACTGCTTCTTTTACTTTGTTGTTTAGCCACGGTGGCTCTTTTTTGGTTCTCTTACTATATTTTTTAATTTGGGGTTTACATTGAAGTTGAGCCTCTCTTTGTCCTACTGTTTTTCTTAGTGTTAGTGAAGGGGACCAAAACCAACAGCCGTGGAGTTCTCTATTTATCCCCAGAAAAGATACCAACTGAACATCCTTCCACTAAGAATTGGAATGAAGCCAGCTCTGTCTCTTGTATAAGCCACCAGAAAGCCAAAGGGTGGTAAATAATTTCTCTGCTTTACTAGCCTTGTACATTTTTAGACTCCTAAATAGCAGGGAGACCTGGGTTCTGTTCCTGCCTGTGACCTTCGGGAAATGATTTCACGTCTCTATGCCTCAGTTTCCCCATGTGTTTAATAAGTATGATGATGCTGACCTCCTTTGTAAAGCACTTTGTAGATCTACTGAGAGAAAGCACTGGAAAAGAGCTACCTATTATTACCACTCGCCCTTTTCCTTCTTTGTATTGTGACAGATTGAGTTCCTCTGATCTATTTAGCTTAACAAAGAGAAGATTAAGCAGTGACTTGATCACAGTCTGTGCGTACTTCCGTGGGGAACAAATATTTAATAATGGGAAAAAGAAATAACGTCAGGGAAAGGTCTAACACCATCCAAGGGTTGGACGTTGAAGCTAGACAAATTCAGACTGGAAACAAGGCATACTTTTTTTAACAATGTGAGTAATTAACCGTTGGAACAACTTCCCAAGGAACTGTGGAGGATTCTCCATCCGTGACAATTTTAAAATCAAGACTGGAGGTTTTTCTAAGAGCTCTGCTCTAGGAATTAATTAGGGGAAGATCTATGGCCTGTGTTATACAGGAGGTCAGACTAGATGATCCCTTCTGGCCCGGGAATCTATGAATCTGTGAATTATCAGCCGCTGAGTCCCTTACCTCAAAAGAGCATCACAGCTAAAGGAACTGAGACTTCTTGTTTGTCTTTCAACCCCAAATGCAAACAAAAGAGCTCCCAGCTGAATCACAGAGGCTATTTCACTGGTTCACCACATACTTGTCATTGCAGGATTTTGTAAAAGGGATTTCCCCTCTCCAAGAAACAAGTCAGAGGTCCCTCTCTCTGTCTGTTAGGACAGAACGCTGCTGTCACATAGGTGGGTATAATGCAGCCAGGAGAAAAGTGTCACGAGGGGGGGGGGGAATTTGCCCCTTGACCGTGGTATCCCCCTTCAGTGAAACACACACACTTCATCCAAACAGAGCAGGTGTGCTGGTGGTAACAGCTCAGCCTGTGAGAGGCTGTACAAATAGAGATTGGGAGTGGTTGAGTCATTATACTAAGTAAAACTATTTCCGCTTGTTTATTCCTTCCCCCCCCCCCCCCCCCCATTGTTCCTCAGACGTTCTTGTTAACTCCTGGAAATGTGCTGGAAATGGCCCACCTTGATTATCACTTCAAAAGGTTTTCTCTCCCCCCACCCCACTCTCCTGCTGGTAATAGCTCATCTTAAGTGATCACTCTCCTTACAAGGTGTATTTTTTCATGGTCTGTGTGTATATAAAGCTCCTCACTGTATTTTTCACTTTATGCATCCGATGAAGTGAGCTGTAGCTCACGAAAGCTTATGCTCAAATAAAGTGGTTAGTCTCTAAGGTGCCACAAGTCCTCCTTTTCTTTTTGCGAATACAGACTAACACGGTTGCTACTCTGAAACCTGTCACAGGACAATGTGACTATGTGCTACTCCAATAATACTTTGCTCCTGTAGATCCCAAGTGCTTTACAAAGAAGGTAGGTATTCTTATCGCCATTAAACATGTGGGGAAACCGAGGGACAGAGAGGTGAAATGATTTGTGCAAGGTCTCAGGCGGGAATGATTTGCCCAAGTTCTCCTGAGTCGTAGCCCAGATCTGTGGCACCATACTGCTGTTAAAGGACTAGAATAGCATTTCAGATTCACTAACTACAGTATTGCATTTTTTTCACCACACCAAATATTTATTGCAGAGGCCTTTGCAATTTATAGAGTCTACTGTAGCAGGAGCTCAGTAGGTATCATATGTAAAACCCACTATTACTCTCCATGTATCAATTTTATTGAACTTATAATATACATTTAGTACATATAACCAGCTTTAGCAATCTAATTTGATCAAGATCTAGTTTCTGCCCTCCTTTCTGGGAGCATGCAAGAAAGAAACTTAATAAATTCAAGGTCCTTTTTATAGCAGAATGTGCACCACGTGAAGTAAACCCTTGAACAAATGAGCAAGATCCATTGTCAAGTTGTCCCAGGAAACTTTAAGCAGAATGTGTTTTTGACAGCTTTGTTAATGTGGCTTGTTTCTGCCAGAAGTTCAAGCATAATTGAGACACAGTGTTGAGCTTTAAATATGTTCCTGAGACTTGAATAGGAAACTTGATGAGGCATGTAATATAGCATAACCTCTCAATTATTCACACATTTAGATAACTCTAATCACCCTGCTCCTATGATAGCAAGAACCAGTAGACACTAAGAACACTATCATCACCAGACACTGGCACAAGCTGACGGATAGCATATTGCAACAGCAGAGAAAAGGTTTGAAGGAAACATCCATCAGAATTTAGCAGTAAAGTAATCAATCACAGCTAACGATCGCTCATTCCTACAATCCCAGGACCCAGTATCAAGTCACAGTTCAACTCAACAACCACCAAGAACTGGGCATACAAAAGAAGAAATGTGATGAGCTACTTGGAAATCTTTCTAACAACCAGCATTCCATCTGCTTGTCTACCTTTCAGAGGGCAGTCGGCGGGATTCTTAGTTTATCTGATGAATTGGGGCTTTTTACCCTCAAATAATTTACTTGCAAACAGCATTTTTTTTGTTATTTGATCAACAGTTATTGAGTCTGAGAAAGGGAACAATGCTCTGTCTATAGAAAATATAAGTCTGGAGTTTTTCTATCTGAAGTCTGAGACACACTGCAAACTTGGAACAGAAATACTATAGCAAATCTTAGGAGTATGAACAGCATATCCTCTTAGTCACTTTCTAATATAATGGAGGCATGATTCTGACATCCTTATACTGAATAGTATCTTACTCTTGGGACAACTTACAGAGTAAGTTGCTACTCGGTGTGAGTAAAGATGGCAGGATCAGGTTCTACATATCATCTATGAGCCAGATTCTGACACCATTACCTACACTGAGTAGTTGCCTATTTCTTACATAGTCCCATAGAAACCAATGGAGCTACTCGAGGAATACGGTTATCAGAATTGGACTCCTTATTGGGAGCTTCCTGTGAGCTAGTTTTCTGCTAGGATTACGTACTTATGCAGTGGAATGGGGGTATCAGAACATACCTCTTCCATTCCTATGAGCACTACTGGTCTTTCGCAGATCCATAGATTATAAGGCCAGAAGGGACCATTGTGATCATCTAGTCTGACCTTCTGTATAACACAGGCCAGAGAACTCCCCCAAGATAATCCCTAGAGCAGGTCTTTTAGAGAAATGTCCAACCTTGATTTTAAAATGGCCAGTGATGGAGAATCCACCACGACCTGTGGTAAATTGTTCCAATGGTGAATTACTCTATTAACAATTTATGCCTCATTTCCCCTCTGAATTGGTCTCGCTTCAACTTCCAGCCATTGGATCATGTTAGACCTTTCTCTGCTAAATTGAAGAGCCTATTATTAAATATTTGTGGCCCTGGTAGGTACTTATAGGCTGTAATCAAGTCATCCCTTAACTTTCTCTCTAAATAGATTGAGTCTTTTGAGTCTATTACCATAAGGCACGTTTTCTAATCTTTTAATCATGCTCATGGCTCTTCTCTGAACCTCCTCCCATTTATCAAGATTCTTCTTGAATGGTGGGCAGCAGAACTGGACACCCTATTCCAGCAGCAGTTGCATAAGTGCCAAATAGAGAGGTAAAGTAACCTGTGTACTCTTTCTTCAGATTCCTCTGTTCATGCCTCCCAGGATTGCCTGAGCTCTTTTGGCCACAGCATCACGCGGGGAGCTCATGTTCAACTGATTATCCACCATGACCCCCAAATCAGTTGCAGGTTTCAGAGTAGCAGCTGTGTTAGTCTGTATCCATAAAAAGAAAAGGAGGACTTGTGGCACCTTAGAGACTAACACATTTATTAGAGCATAAGCTTTTGTGAGCTACAGCTCACTTCATCGGATGCATACAGTGGAAAATACAGTGGGGATATTTTATATACAGAGAACATGAAACGATGGGTGTTACCATACAGACTGTAACAAGAGTGATCAGGAAAGGTGAGCTATTACCAGCAGGAGAGAGGGAGGGGGCGGGGGGAGAGAACCTTTTGTAGTGGTAATCAAGGTGGGCCATTTCCAGCAGCTTACAAGGACAGTAGGAGGGGAAATAAACAAGGGAAAATAGTTATACTTTGTGTAATGACACATCCACTCCCAGTCTCTATTCAAGCCTAAGTTAATTGTATCCAGTTTGCAAATTAATTCCAATTCAGCAGTCTCTCGTTGGAGTCTGTTTTTGAAGTTTTTTTGTTGAAGAATTGCCACTTTTAGGTCTGGTTTCAGAGTAGCAGCCGTGTTAGTCTGTATTCGCAAAAAGAAAAGGAGTACTTGTGGTACCTTAGAGACTAACAAATTTATTTGAGCATAAGCTTTCGTGAGCTACAGCTCACTTCATTGGATGCATTCAGTGGAAATTGAGTGACCAAAGAGATTGAAGTGTTCTCCGACTGGTTTTTGAATGTTATAATTCTATATTATAATGTTATAAATCTGTTTCAGAGTCCTTGCTTCCAAGGATAGGGTCCCCCATCCTCTAAGTATGGCCTACTTTGGCTCTGGAAATGCAGGAATAAGTGGGGCTACATAACTGCTTATTCTCTCCCTAAAGCAGGTGAGGATGGAATGGAATGAGGTGGGGAAAAGGTGAAATCTGAGCTCCAGGTCCAACTTGCCAGTGTAGCTAAGCTGGTGTGGGGATTGCCAGAATGTGTTGTTGGTACAGGCCAGGGACAAATTACCATCTGCCCTGCCACCACAAAACCAAGGAGGAAGCAGGGGAGAAATAGGAGTCAGGGGGGTATTTCAAACACAGTGCCGCCTGAGATGACTTCTGGGTTGGTGCAGCCTATGGACTGCCCTTGCTCAAGGATCTGCTCATAGCCACAAACTAGCTCTATGGCAACAAAGGTAAGAATTTTCTTGGGATGAGCCATTTTCAGAGTCAAGTGCATGGAACTGCACATACATCTTCGTGTAAATGGACCTGACATGCAAAGTTATGCAATGTGCATGAGCTAAATCAGGTATTTGTATGTGCTCAGCCTGGAAAATTTGGCCCTAAATTTGGAATCCAGCATAACCAAAAAAGCTGATCGAAAAAGGACTTTTGGCTGATGCTTCTAATTATCTTTTTATGCTCTAAGTACAGCTTGTTATGTAGCATTACAACGGGACCAACATTAATCAAGGAGCGAAGCTTCATTACTGAGAGGTGCCCCTAAATCTCTGTGGTGGATTCAGAGGCATGGACTATGTAAAATCCTACTTCCATCTAAAGAGAAAAATATCCTCTCTCATGGCTATAACTATTTCTCTAGAGCAAATTTGACTCTTCAGATCAATTTCCCCGGCCTATTGGGTTGGCAATGCACAGCCAAACTGAAGGCGATTGGCTAACTAACCTCTGATGTCACCACTCTATTTAAGAACTGTTCCTAGCTCTCTTGAAATCAAACTGCAAGTGCTAAGCGTCACCTTTCCTTTTGCTTTATTGTTTTTCTTCAAACAAACAAAACCTCACAGAAACTTTCAGCGGTGTAGACGGTTATTTTGGATGTGATTTTAATAAGAAGTGTGGATTTTTGTTCATATCCTGTGTTAGCAAGTTCGACAGAGTGCAGTTCATGATAGTGAATGTGTTATATGCTCATCTTGGGATTCTGATGACCCATCAAACAACTTACCATGAAGTCATCACAATTCCTTAAAATGTGCACAGGGAAATCCTGCTCTGTTTTTGTGTATCATATGCAGGGAAGAAAATTACCCATAATCAGCGTAGCAGAGGTGGTCTTTTGTAGGCCCTCTAAGCTTTGCAAGAGGGACAGAAGAGGAAGCAAGGTAGAGAGATCTGACAGCACCCTAGAATCAGAGGAGCAAATGAAAATGAAAACCAGTAAGTTTACATGGGAAAACACCATGCACCGCGCACACACAGTTTTCCATCAATGTTAATAACTTTATGAACTGGCCTCAGATGTTTTCAGCAGCTCCCACCAATTTATGTGGAAATCTTTCTGTGCCCAGTGCATGAAGTTTCCAACACTGAAAACTTCATAGACTGGGCGAAGAAAGTTTTCCATATAAATTGGTGGGAGCCTGGCGCAGTTGAGAAATGCAGGCAAGCCAGTTCACAGGGCTTCCAGCGCTGCAAAGTGCTTTTTAATCAGGGCACAGAGAGTTTCTGTCCATGCGAATGTATTTTTAGTGGCTTCCCTGCTTCTTGGGCACTCAGCTCCTTTCTCCCCAATCTGCTCTGGCTCCAAGCCCCCTTATTTGGTCATGGGCCTCTATAGCTGCAAGCTATCTACAGAGAGCAGAAGGGAAGAAGATCTGTACTACTCAGCGGTTCTGCCTTGAAGAAGGTGTCCACCCAGAAGAGATTATAAGTGCACTGGAAGAGGGCTTTAGCATGCCCAAAGGTAGCCGCTCCATTGCTGCTAAGGTCCACAGGAGAGATACTCCTCCAGAAGAACACCTTATAAGATGCACTAAGCAGGGCACTCCTGTGGTGTCGAGCCAAATAGCTCTAGATTATGGGATTTCTTTTTGCTAATTTGCATCTCTCTCCCCATCCCAGTGCCTGCCAGGCCAACCCCAGACTGGAAAATGAAGAACCAGTACCGGGAGGAAGTCTGGAGCTGCACTGCCTCGCCTCCCAAAACCCTAAGGAAACCTGCTTCCTTACCTGACGCTTTTCTGCACACTGGCAAGGGAAGGCCACTGGTGGTTAGTGGTCAAGAACCAAAAAGGAGACCCACTCACCAACCAACCCTCGGCCTACCACCAGAGGAGACATTGATGACCTTCCTCTCCGCAACCAACAGGACAGCGGATACGCCTCCACTACTGTGTCTCTGAGGGAACAGATGCCAGATGAGGGAGCCAACTACAGAAATCTCCATGAGGAGTCGAGGAGAGAATGGTGGGTCAAAGATTAGCAGGGCTAGGGGAGGAATGTGGATGGTTGGTTGAGGAGAGAAGGCATGGCAGCTCTGGATCATGAGTGAGGGGGGGTATATTAAAGTATGGAACGGATGTTTTTTTGAGTAGGGTAGGGGAGACTGTAGGGGACTGACAGAAATTTTTGAGCTGACTGTGGAAGTGATGGATTTGGGGGGTTGGGGGAAGAGTATGTTACCTAGGAATGTCCTGGGTTCCTGACTGACTAAGGCAGAGCATTTCTGAGGAAGGGCGTAGTTAACATTTTGGCAGTACCTCCCCAGTGAACAGCCACAGGAGTATATGAGAGTCTGTCACTTTCCATAAAAAACAAACAAACAAATCAATCATTTACATGAATGTTTGTGGGAAACAGATACAAAAGGTCCAAATGCTGCCGCTTATGTTTGTGGGTTTTTTAAAAAACAAATAATTGTGTGTGTATATATATATATATATATATTCATATATTCCAGTGGTTCCCAAACTGGGGTTTGTGAACCCCTGGGGGTTCTCAAAATGTTACAGATGGTTCTCGGGGGGAAATTCCCTAATGGCGGACAGAGCTGTCCCTAGCGACCCCGGGCAGCACGGGGCCAGCAGCCCAGAACCCCTGGACTTCCAAGAGCTAAGCAGATCAAAGCAAGCATATTTATCACACTGAGGAGATTTAAACTTCAAGACTTCTTATAAGAAATGGAAAGGGAGGTGGATATTTTTTGCTGTTTTTAAAATTAAATAGGCAGCTAGTCTTGTTTTAAAAATTATTATGAAGAATAAGTTTAAGCTTTGTTGTACCGTGCGTCGTTTGCCTGGACTGCTCAAGACCCGAATGCTTGTGTAGGAGGAACTCTTTGAGTTGGCTTCTTAAATACCTTCATGCTGTCTCACATCTGATACTCCTTGATGAACCATAGGAGCCTTGTCTTATAACAGGCTTATTCCAAGTGATACAGGCTACGAAAGTGAGATCTTGGAAGAGTGTTGCTGTTTTCAGAATGTAATAAAAATACTGTAATGATAAATAATAATTAATAATAAATAGTGTGTAATAAGCATGTCATAAAAACAAATTTTATATTTCCAAGATCACTGCTTTTATCATTTATACTCAGGTAAAGGAGAAAATCCCTGGAAATATTCATTTTTAGGAGGGGGTTTGCGAGACTTGACATTTTAGTGAAAGGGGTTCACAGGTTGTTAAAGTTTGGGAACCACTGATATATTCTAAGGTCAGAAGGTACCACTGTGATTATCTAGACTGGCCTGTATAGCACATGCCATTGAACAGGGGTAGTCCATAGACATACTGTGGGCCAAATCCGGACTACCAGATGCTTTTGAAAGCACCCTGAAATCTTTTTTTTTTTTGCATATTATTATTATCATCATTATTATTGGTTTTTAAAATTTTCTCTGGAGTCTGCATCTTGACTATACCTTGACTAAGAAATTTGGACCTTGACAAAAAATTATTCACTACCCCTGCTACAGAACTTCCCAAAATAATTCCTAGAGCAGACATTGTAGAAAAACATCTAATCTTGATTTAAAATTGTCAGTGATGGAGAATCCACCTCGAGCAGTGTTCCCTCTAATTTTTTACGTCCATGTGCAGAGTGAATTTTGTTATGTGCACCAATATGGAGGTGATGTGTGGTAGGGGTGGGGTTGAGGGGTTCGGCGTGTGGGAGGGGGCTCAGGGCTGGGGCAGAGGGTTGAGGTGCAGGCTCTGGGGTGGAGCCGGCAATGAGGGGTTTGGGGTGCAGGCTGTCTCGCCGCAGCAGCTCGGGGCCGGGGGAGAGGTGCCTCTCCCCGGCCGTGGTAGTTTCAACAGGGCTGGGCTGGGCTGAGGGAGGGGCTGTGGTGGGCCTGGGCCGGGCTGGGCCAGGGAAGGGGTTCCTCTCCACCCAGCTGCAGCAAGTCCGTGCTGGGGCCAGCAGGAAGGGGCGCCTCTCCCCTCTCTCCCACGGCTGGTCCACGCTGGGGCCAGTGGGGAGAGGCATCTCTCCCTGCCGTAGCCCTGAGCCCCTGTGTGGGGCTTAATAAGCATTTGCGTGGCCACGCAGCTTAGAAGGAATTTAGACCGTGACCCTTCCTTGGTAAATTGTTCCAATGATTAATTACTCTCACCATTAAACATGTACACCTTATTTCCAGTCTGAATTGGTCTAACTTCAACTTCCAGCTATTGGATCATGTTAGACCTTTCTCTGCTAGATTGAAGAGCCCATTAGTAAATACTTGTTCCCTGTGTAGATACTTATAGACTGTGATCAAGTCACCCCTTAACGTTCTCTTTGTTAAGCTAAGTAGATTGAGCTCTTTGAGTTTATCACTATAAGGCATATTCTCTCATCCTTTAATCATTCTTGTGGCTCTTCTTTGAACGCTCTCCAGTTTATCACCATCCTTCTTGAAATATGGGCACCACAGCTGGACACAGTATTCCAGCAGCGGTCACACTAGTGCCAAATATAGAGGTAAAACAACCTCTCTGCTCCTACTCAAGATTCCCTGTTCGTGCATCCCAGGATCGCATTAGCTCTTTTGGCAACAGTGTCACACTGGGAACTCATGTTCAGCTGATTATTTATCATGATCCCCAAATCTTTTTCAGAGTCCCTGCTTCCCAGGATAGAGTCTCTTATCCTGTAAATGTGGCCTACATTCTTTGTTTCCAGTTGTATACTGTAGCTGACTGTAGCTGTATTAAAACATATTGTTTGTTTGCACCCAGTTTACCAAATGATCTAGATTGTTCTGAATCAGTGACTTGTCCTCTTCATTATTTACCATTCCCCCAATTATTGTGTCGTGTTGAGACTTTATCAGTGATGATTTTATGTTTTCTTCCAGGTTATTGACAAAAATGTTAAATAGCGTGTGACCAAGAACCAATCCCAGCGAGGCCCTGTTGGAAACAGACCAGCTCAGTGACAATTCCCCATTTACAGTTACTTTTTGAGATCTATCAGTTCGCCAGTTTTTAATCCATTTAATGTGTGACATGTTAATTTTATATCATTCTAGTTTTTTAATAAAAATATCGTGGGGCATGAAGTCAAACATCTTACAGAATTCTAAGTCTATTATATCAGCACTATTGCCTTTTTCAGCCAAACTCGTAATCTCCTCAAAAAAGGTATCAATTTAGTTTGGCAGGATCTGCTTTCCATAAACCCATGTTGATTTGCATTAATTACATTACCTTCCTTTAGTACATTATTAATTGAGTCCTTTATCAGCTGCTCCATTTTCTTACCCCAGATCGACATCAGGCTGATGGTTCTATAATTACCCAGGTCATCCCATTTACCCTTTTTAAAAACTGGAACAACATTAGCTTTCTTCCAGTCTTCTGGAACTTCCCCAGTGCCCCAACACTTACTGAAAATCAACATTAATGGTCCAGTGAGCTCCTCAGCAGCTCTTTTAAAATTCTTGCAGATTTAAAAATGGCTAACTTTAGTAGCGTCTGTTTAATGTCCTTCAGCGATACTGGTGGAATGGAAAGAGTGTTATCATCACCATATGGTGAGCCTGCATCATCTCCTTTCCCCCCAAATACAGAACAGAAATATTTATTGGACACCTTTGCCTTCTTTGCAATATTATTGATCATTCTACCATCTCCACCAACCAACAGATCAATACCATTGTCAGGATTCTTTTCATTTCTAATATTTTTAAAAAAATATATTCTTCTTGTCCTTAACTCTTCCAGCCAGAGATTTTGCCTTATGTCTCTTGGCTTCCCTTATCAATTTTCTACATCTCCTAACTTCTGATTTATATTCATTACTATCAACTTCCCCCTTCTTCCATTTATTTTTTGCAGCTGCCTTCACTTCCCATCTACACCAGTTGTTATTTTTTTAAACTTATATGGCATTCTTCCTTGATCGTGGGAATGTGACTTTTCAGGCATCTAGTAAGGTGACCTTGAATAATTCCCAATTATCAGTCAATTTTTTTTTATTAAATTCTTCCTCCCAGATGATTTGTTTCCTAAATACATAAAGTATTATAGACCCACATAATAGTGGATTGGTTCACTTAAGGTTGCTCTATACATAGCATATACCTAACACAAAACCGAAAAACAAAGACAATGAAAAGTGAAGGCTACCAGCCCAGACCTCTTCCCAAACCCAGACACCTCACCACTGGGACATCTAGCATCCATCATAGACAATGCACCAGCTGCTCCCCTGCCCCAGTAGGCATGCCAGTCTTCCAGCAACTTCTTCCTCCACCTCCACCCATTGACCTCAACCACAAACAAATTGGGCATCCCCCTCCCTGTACTGACCCTTCTGCACATTTCTGTAAAACTACACACATAGGTTTGCTATTGTAAAAGACTGTATGCAGGCTACGTTTCCTTAGCACAATATTTGTACTATACCCATATCTCTGTCTCTGCTTGTGTGATGGCCACCATCTGACCCAACACCCTAGATTGAACCAGGGACTTCCAGTGCTAATGCTGCAACAGGCTTACATCCTCTATGGCTTAGGCCTCGAGGGAGGGCATGTAATGGTCTGTCCTGTGGGTTACATGTGCAGTAAATGTAGATGTACATATGTAAACGTTATCATGGCGCTTTGAAGTTATGCCGTAGCAGATCTCACCACAGTCGTGACTGTGAGCAAGGGAACTAGCCCTGGATGTGATGTGATGTTCTGAGCAGGTCTTCTTCTCTTGCTTGACCTAAAATATTATTCACCTCCTGTTGCACACTGTTCCATAAAATCGTTTCATGAGGCATTCTTCTTTTTGTTAAGAAGGGGAAGGAGAGAATGAAGCATGTGGACTCTGCTTTCCAGAGAGGAGAAGGTTGGGGTTTCTTCCAGAGGAAACTGCCCGATATAACATAAGTTCTCAAAGGGGCGGGAGGTTGGCCTGATCAAAACTGCTGAGTGGAAAATCTTGACGGAAAATGTCAAGTGCCATTTATCAGCACAACCGTGCACCCTAATGGAAGGCATAAGAATAACCGGATGATTGGTCCCATGAAGCTCCGCACACTTCAGCTGTTCTTGCAGTGCTCCTTTGCAGTGAGGGTGCCAGAGTGGGCCGTGGGACAAATATGAGTTCTGATAATGCAAAAAAAACTGAAGGAAAACTGCCTCCATTTTACTCAGCCCAACACTATGTAAGTTCCAGGGAAAGGAAGCAATTCCCACAAGGAGTACACAGGGAACAGCACATTTGGGGTGGGGGGGTGGAGTTTTAAATTACAGTTAAGATTTGTAAAGTGTGGTTCTGAAAGTGACTGTGTGACAATGGCTGGCTCTTACTCAGCAGACCTGCTCCCTGTGTGAATTCAGAGTGAACTCATGCAACATTTCACTATGGCCATGTCTTCACTAGCAAAGAAGATGGGTTTTTACTGCAAAATCACTAACATGCATTAGCTCTCCTGCTGCAAAAACCTAGCGGAGACAAGGCACTTTAGTTTTACCATGAGGTGAACTAGGCCAGGTCCACCCCAAGCAGCAGGTATAGTGCTGACCTTGCCTAGTCACCTCACGTAAACACTACAGTGCCTTATCTCCACTTAGTGTCAGGGTCTGGATTCTAGGGGCGTCAGGCCTGGTGGTTGGAGTGATGGTCGAAGCAGGATGTCGGGTTGGGATCGGGCCGAGGACTGCACTGAAATCGGGGTTCAGATTCAGGCTGTGGTTCAGAACCAGGGTCAGAGTCCATAGACAACCCAAATCAGGATCAGAGTCAGAATCCGGAAGCAGGCCAAGCATAGCTGCTGGAACTCGGGGTGCTGGGGGTGCTGCTGCATCCCCTGGCTTGAAGTGGTTTCCTTCACATTCAGGGTTTACAGGTTCAATGGCTCTCAGCACCCCCACTATGAACATTGTTCCAGCCCCCCTGGACTGAAGGTCAAAGCCAGATTGGAGTCAGTCCAAGGGCCTGGGGTTCAGGAGGAGAGTTCAGGGCTGTAGCAGGTCAGGAAGAGGACTGGAGCCAGGTCAGAATAGGGCACATGTAAGGCTGAAGCCAGCTGGAACAAGGCTTGGGCAAGGCTGGGGCAGGAACATAGACACGACCGAGGGCAGGCTGGAAGCCTAGCGCATCCGTAACATCACGAGGCAGCAGGAGGGTTCTAGCCAAGTGGTGCCATTGCATAGACTAACTTGCAGCGCCAGCAGTGAGGGTGAAATACCTGTGCTTTGGGGTCGCCTGACCCAGGTCCTGCCCAGGGATATGCTGCTGCAGCATGCCTGAGAATTGAGTCATTGCAGGAGGGGCAGGTCATCACAGCTGAGTGAGCAACCCTGGTCTGGCTATGGGTTTGCCTCACACTTAGGGTTTTACAGCAAGATAATGCTGGTGCATTGGTTACCTCCCTGTAAAAAATACCCACCTTTGTTTCAGTGAAGAGAAAACTCATATTTTATTCCTGTTCACCAGCAGAGCCAAGAATGTGGTGGAGAGAGATCTAGATTCTACTCTAGCTCATGCATCAGCAGTAAAATGGATAACTAAGGCCCGGATCCTCAAAGGTATTTAAGCACCTAACTCCAATGGGATTTAGGTACCTAGATACCGTTGAGGACCTGGGCCTAAGTTCTAGCAGCAGAGTCTTTATATCCTTGGTGATGAATAAGCCAAAAAGAACTGAGTTTGCTGTTCAGATTGCAAGTTCAGATTGAGCATTCAGAAATAGGGGGCGGGGAATCATAATTTTACTTATTAGCTGATCTGGAATTCCCTGAGAAACAATCAACATGGAACCCCCACCCACCCCGATTTACTTTTTCAGAGGTGGCCGTCTTGCTGAAAATGATGTGAATTGGGAGAGTAGTTGCACTGTATGTCAGAGGACAAAACCCAGATTCCAATCTGCTTTGACAATTTCGCAATGAGAAAAGGACGCTGAGCACTGTTCCATTTGTGTTCCTACAGCTACATGCGTAATACTAAATGTTCCATACCATACAGAGCTCTCGGTTCATGGCACTTCAAACCCACAGTGACTAGGACTTTTTTCATCGCCTACAAGCTGCGAGAAATGAGCCATGGCCGCCGCCTCTCACTACAGCTAATGAACCAAAAAATCTTCCCGGTGGAAACAAACGAAATCTGTGCAGGAGGCCAGCTTGCAAGCTTGACAGGCCAAATGGTGCCAGCGATGAAGGTCCATTTAGTTGAGGTCCATTTGTTTCCTCAGAAACAAACATCTGACCAGGCTAAGAGCCATTCCCAGTCTTGTACTTTGGGGTTTTAAACTGTCATCAAGTGCACGTCACCTTAGAATTCCCATATGGCCAACATTTTTTGATTCGTTACCTCAGATTCTCGGCTTTGCTCTTACTGCTACAGGTGCTGGGTCTGGCAAGCTGCATTCGTCATATTATGGCAGACAAATAACACCTTGCAGTCAGACCCAAGCCTGGGCTACACCACCATTCCCGGCTAGTTCTGTTTGTTTATATTTCAATAAGGAGTCATGTGACTGGTTACCACACTGTTATTGTTATAGGGTTCATGATGGAGTATAACATTACATGAGAATCAGTCGTGTTTATTTAAACAGAGAGGGTCTCATCAAGGTCAAAACCTGACATCTCATTACCCAATTGTGTGATGGTCCCATATGGAAGACCAGAGCTAAAGGGCTTGTGTTTGGGTTGCCTTTGTATCTACCAGAGTGGATGTGGAGGGAAAACTAATTTGGAGGTGCTTTTAGAGAGAACAAAACCATGCAAAAGGCTTCTGGCAACAGGGCCATCTGGGGCAAATTATTTTTGACAGGATATAAGTGTAGATAGCTCATAACATTAAGTAAAAATCAACAGTGTTCTTACAATCCATTTGAAAGCTGTTTTACAGAGTTTGGTCAAGGCCCTCCGTTGGTGTAAATTGTAACTCCACTGAATCCAATGGAGCAATGCTGGTTTACACAAACTGAAGATCTGGCCCTCCACCGTCATTTAATTATTTGTTATTTATAAAATGCCAGTGAGGCTCTTAAAATCTCTCTCGGACACCAGCAGAACAGTTGAGACATACACAGTGCACCAGAAGGCAGATGGGATGTTTGTCTTTGGAGAAAGTCTGGGTGAAAGGCTGCTCAGAAGGACCAAGTTGTTAGGAGAGGTCTGAAAGATAATTAGGGTGTCACTGTGCAAAAATTTTTTTAAAAAGAACAAAAAGAGAAGCAGTGTGGTCTAGTGGATAAAGCGTTGACTGAGGAGTCTGGAGATCTGTATTCTGCTCCTGGCTCTGCCACTGAACGGCTATGTCACCCTAGGTGAGTCATTTCACCCCTCCGTATCTACATTTCCCTTCTCCCCCTTTCTATGGCTCTCAAGCTTTTTGGGGCCATCACTGTCTATTACCATGTGTTTGTACAGCGCCTAGCAGGATGGGATGCTGATCTCAGAGTGTGTGTGTATGGGGGGGGGGTGTCTTTAGGTACTACTATGATGCAAATAATTAAATGCAGGGAGGGTGGCATGGGAGAAAGTCGGAAACTGGGAGTGTGAAAGGCATGGCTAGGAGGGGTGTAGGGAGCGGGTGGAAACCAAGAGCCACTTTTCAGCTAACGAAGTTTTTTAAAATTTGATTTAAGTAGTGGAGAGTCAAAGCACTGTGGCCTGTAACCAGAGAGAGTGTTATACTAGACAGCCATGTACCCAGGGCAGAATACACTGCTTGTGTGTATGTGTGTGTTTAACAAGCAAATAAGGCAAAAGGTATTTTTTGAAGATACAAAACCCAAGAACACCACAGCTGGGAAGCAAATATGAGCAATAGCTTTCACATGCTAACAAATCAAAGATCCTTGCAAAACAGATGCTGAGGTTTGTGGGGCTGGCACAGCCTCTCCATTGGCAGGGAGTTAACTCACAGCAAGCTGAAAGGTTCAGAGATGGAAGAGTATCTAGAGACCGTTTGTTCATAAACACATCTGAGGGCCAGCAACCTGCTTTATGCCCGGCCTGAGCTGCACTGACGGATTCATTCCATGCAATGTTTCTACAAGAAAGAAGGCAGACATGCAATGCTTCTTCAGCCCACGCTCTAGAGAAATAATTAAACAGTTTTTCTTAACCTTTTGAACTTTTCATTTATTATTGCCATCCATTATGTCTACCTTCTCAAATAGCAGAATCCTGAAACTGAGCTGCGGGGTCAAGGGTTTATTGTTTAATGGAGATAGAACATTTTGTAAATTGCACAAAGTCACAATGTTTATAATAGAAGCGTCTGGTGTACTGAATCTTTTCCATTTAACAAACAGTGAGCTTTGACATGTGTTCTTCCTCCATAGCAGGAAATCTGGGATAAGTGCAGTACTGGCATGGACATGTTACCAAATCCTTCCTGTAAACCAAATGACATCTGCATTCAAATAAAAACATTCCTTCCACCAAATACCAGGAAATACTAAAAGTATCACTCTTCTTCTAAGGTCATGCTAAAATGAAATCTTTGGCTTTCAGAACACAAAGTAAGTTTGCGGAGGGCCAAGATTCTTTTGTTCAACACACATTTGCTGTTACAAATCCTGGGGGATCTCCTTCTGGGTCAAATATGTGCATGCGTCTGTAGAATTTTGCAAGCATTTAATCTTCTTCATAGGGAAAAAGTATAAATATTTTGGGAGAATGGACTTACATTAACAAATATTCCTGTTGCCTTTGCTTTTATTAGTGCTCTGACTTTCAAGTCAGAAAAGGATTTGCTTAAAACAAAGCAAACATCTTCAAAATGTGCTGTGCCAAAATAATCAATGGGATAAATACCTGAGATTTACAAAATATGAATATTCTTCAGTAAATAAACTGAAGCAAGGACAGTCCAAGAAGAAGCCCTGCCTAAGTGGCAGGCAAGGGGATGTCTGTTCTATGTACTTTCATCTACCAGACTGCAACTCAAATGCAGAACATTTAAAGAAAATAAATGTATGTAGAGCAGATTCTTCCTCCTCATGTTGCTTTTGCGGATTTTATTAACTAGAGTTAACGCCACATAAAACCTTTGGATTATTTTCCTAGCAAATGAATACTACAATGGCAGAGATGGCTTTCCATGGCTAATCAGCATAAATATCCGCTTAAAGCTGAGTAATTTGTTCACTGCACAGAATGTACTTCAGCGCTTTTATGAGCTAAAAAGCTCAGAGAATGTTTTGAATGACTTACATTTGAAACACTGCAGACAGACATCAGACACATTTCAACTGGTTCCTCACCAAAAATCTTTCACTGAATGACAGACTATTTTTAGTGCGTTCCATGCCAAATTTCACTGTTGGGTTACTCAAAAGCAGCTACCTGTAGCTTTAATGAAGAATTCTCTCCTCTGCACAATCTGCTCACTAACCGCAAGTCAATAGGTAAAGGAGTACTTGTGGCACCTTAGAGACTAACAAATTTATTTGAGCATAAGCTTTGCGAGCTACAGCTCACTTCATCGGATGCATGCAGTGGAAAATACAGTGGGGAGATGTATATACACAGAGAACATGAAACACTGGGTGTTACCATACATACTGTAATGAGAGTGATCAGGTAAGGTGAGCTATTACCAGCAGGAGAGGAAAAACCAAAAAAACCCAAAAACCTTTTGTAGTGATAATCAAGGTGGGTCATTTCCAGCAGTTGACAAGAACATGTGAGGAACAGTAAGGGGCGGGGGGGAATAAACATGGGGAAATAGTTTTACTTTGTGTAATGACACATCCACTCCCAGACTTTATTCAAGCCTAATGTAATGGTGTCCAGTTTGTAAATTAATTCCAATTCAGCAGTCTCTCGTTGGAGTCTGTTTTTGAAGTTTTTTTGTTGAAGAATTGCCACTTTTAGGTCTGTAATTGAGTGACCAGAGAGACTGAAGTGTTCTCCGACTGGTTTTTGAATGTTATAATTCTTGACGTCTGATTTGTGTCCATTTATTCTTTTATGTAGAGACTGTCTGGTTTGGCCAATGTACAAGGTAGAGGGGCATTACTGGCACATGATGGCATATATCACATTGGTAGATGTGCAGGTGAACGAGCCTCTGATAATGTGGCTGATGTGATTAGGCCCTATGATGGTGTCCCCTGAATAGATATGTGGACACAGTTGGCAATGGGCTTTGTTGCAGGGATAGGTTCCTGGATTAGTGGTTTTGTTGTGTGGTGTGTGGTTGCTGGTGAGTATTTGCTTCAGGCTGGGGGGATGTGTGTAAGTAAGGACTGGCCTGTCTCCCAAGATCTCTGAGAATGATGGGTCGTCCTTCAGGATAGGTTGTAGATCCTTGATGATGCGTTGGAGAGGTTTTAGTTGGGGGCTGAAGGTGATGGCTAGTGGTGTTCTGTTATTATCTTTGTTGGGCCTGTCCTGTAGTAGGTGACTTCTGGGTACTCGTCTGGCTCTGTCAATCTGTTTCTTCAAGTCAGCAGGTGGGTATTGTAGTTGTAAGAACGCTTGATGAAGATCTTGTAGGTGTTTGTCTCTGTCTGAGGGGTTGGAGCAAATGCGGTTGTATCGTAGAGCTTGGCTGTAGACAATGGATCGTGTGGTGTGGTCTGGATGAAAGCTGGAGGCATGTAGGTAAGTATAGCGGTCAGTAGGTTTCCAGTATAGGGTGGAGTTTATGTGACCATCGCTTATTAGTCAATAGGTGTCACAGTTACTTAGGAGTGGCAAACAAATGGAACACAAAGTGGAATCTGGGGAAAAGAATTTGCAAAATGCTAAAGAGATGGTTGAAAAATTAAAAGAAAAGAAAATTAATGTTTTGAAAATTTCAAAAGTGTTTTCATTTCAGTTTTCAAAAAAAAAGGTTTTGAATAGTTTTGTGATTTTTCTTATGGACAGTTTTTTATTTTAGCAATTGTGACAGTGTTGGGCCAGATGGCTATAGGAGAGTAATAGAAGGCAGATATATTAGCCCCAGGCTCAGTAGGTCCCTTTTCCTGGGGTAAGGTAACAGGGAAGGTTCCAGAACAATCAGGAACCTTCTGGAGACAATTAAGACAGGCTGATTAGAACACCTGCAGCCAATCAAGAAGCTGCTAGAATCAATTAAGGCAGGCTAATCAGGGCACCTGGGTTTTAAAAAGGAGCTCACTTCAGTTTGTGGTGTGCATGTGAGGAGCTGGGAGCAAGAGGCGCTAAGAGCTGAGAGTGAGAACGTGGACTGCTGGAGGACTGAGGAGTATAAGCATTATCAGACACCAGGAGGAAGGTCCTATGGGGAGGATAAAGAAGGTGTTTGGAGGAGGCCATGGGGAAATAGCCCAGGGAGTTGTAGCTGTCGTACAGCTGTTCCAGGAGGCACTCTAGTCAGCTGCATTCCACAGGGCCCTGGGCTGGAACCCAGAGTAAAGGGCGGGCCTGGTTTCCCCCCAAATCCTCCCAACTCCTGGTCAGACACAGGAGGAGTCGACCTGGACTGTGGGTTCACGAAAACGGACAAACTGAGGGCTGCCGTGAAGCTCCAAGGCGAGCAAATCCGCCAATAAGCGCAAGATCCACCAAGGTAGAGCAGGAACTTTGTCACACAATGTATGCTTCTTCCTCTTTTTCCACTTTGCTATGGAGAAAAGGGAGGAAAAGGGGGGGGGCAGCAGAATTGAAAACCTAAAAAAACAAATTGGAAATTTTTCATTGGAACAACACTGAACATTTTGAAAACTAAACTTTTTGCAAAAAAAAAAAAAAAAAAAAAGCAGCTCCCCCCTCCAGCGCAAAAGGCCACTTCTTTAACAAAAACATTTTAAAAAATATTCAACCGTCTCTACAAATATGTGAGGGGCACACTCCACATTGGAGAGGCCAGCTAGGCAGGTCTAGGATTATAGTCATCCATGGTCCTAGGGTCCCCCTCCCCCCACTTTGTTGTGTTCCTCACATCCCCTGTTGACGTGGTAGCATGTTTGAGAGGTAAAATAACAATGGCAGTTCACCCCTCTTGGAGCTATTGGCTCAGGCTGTCTGGCAGACATCACTACAGTGGTTACGCTTGGGTCAAGCTTTTCAGGGCAGCTCTGAGCGTTGGGGACAATTCTTTCTTTAAATGAAAGCTGAGATCCTGACCCATCATGTGACTCCAGGATCTGGGGTTCTTGGCACAGGCCTGTAGTGCCTTTGTCTTAATCTAGTCCTGCGGGGCGGGGGCCTGTCCCGCCTGACAGATCCCATGTTACTGGCCAGTCTGGGTAAGAAAGCTTTCTCCTGGGTCCAAAAAAAGCAGGTATTGGAGAAGGGCTGTCTCCCAGAGGGGGAGGCCAAGGAGGGACAGTCAGAGCAGAGATTCCCCAGAAACAAGAGCCCAGGGGAACCCAAGGAGCAGACTGTTTCTTATCTACTTAAAGACTGCATTCTGCCTGAGGAGGCCTGCAGTGAAGAGGACTGATGGAGGAAATGTGTCCGGATACCGCGGTGCTCCAGCTAACCTTGGCAGCAGAATGTCGCTGGCGGCTGTTGCAGTGAGTGAAAGCAGCCCTGAGGTGACTTAAACCTTGTGAGCAATGGAAAATCTGGTCCCCTGTGTCAGAGTCTAACACGGCCCTGAGAAAGCCAGTCAGTCTTTGGCCCTCAGAGAACAGGGCTTCCGCGCTGTCGGGACCAGTGCTTTGTCCTGATCTGCGTTCCTTCCACACCCAAAACGCCCACGTTCGCTTCAGGAAGCGTTCTGGGCGTGCCAGGAATGCAGGCCTGGGCTGAGTATCTCCAGAAGGGGTGACTTTCCCTTACTGTGTTGCAAGGCTAATGTAGCGCAGCATCAGCCTCGGCTCCAGCTGCAGACGGATAACGGCAAAATGGCTGCGGGTCAAAGCGAAAGAGGGAAAGGAGAGGAGGGGAGATTATACCACAATGGAATTTCATCTGGCTAAGAGCTCGTGTGTGACGGGGCTCAGTAGGGACCTGGAATAGACGCATATTAAATAAAACACGAATCGCTTCAGACCCCAGGAGAGGTATAGGACCACTGGGCAAATGTTAAGCCACAGAAATTAACCTTGCTAGAAAAGATCTCAGCCAATTTAGAGGAATGCAAATACATATGCTCATTAATATCCCTGCCTTGGCATGGGAGGGTGGCCGGCCCTGCACGCCTGCACAGTCACTTGTCATTATTACGGTGGGTTTAGCATTGCCTAGAGTATCATTCCTTCACAGTGCTACTGCCTGGAATGGCATCAGACTGTCAGACAATACTGATTAGTACTTGTATTACAGGGATTGCATGGTGTCCCCATCCCAGGGCTGCCTTGTGCTCGGCAGTGTGCAGAGAGCAGAGGGAGCCAGACCTTGCCCCAAAGAGCTTGCCATGAGAGCCGGGTGGAAATGGGTCCTGCTAAACTATTTGCAGGAACAAATCATTTTGATTTCATTGACAGTTTTCTTCCAAAGTTGTGGGGGGTTAATATGATGGGGTTTTGTTTTTTTTTCCAGTTTGTGTTGTTTTGGTTTTGGTTTTTGACAACCACAAATCGAAAAGTTTGGTCAAAACCAAATATTTCCTATGTCAATTTCTGTTTGGACAAAAAAGCCATGTTTTTATTTGCCTTTCGGTCAAAGAAACACAAACATTTTGACTGGTCAATTTTGACCAGCTCTACTTACAATCTGAACAGACAAGACAGAAAAAGGGTGTAGGGTAAATGAAGGCCCAGGGATTTGCCTAAAATCACAGAACAGATCAATGGCAGATCCAGGACTAGCACCTCCATCTCTTTAATTCAGTGCCTTATCCACTAGACCACACTGTCAGCTAGACTAGGGCTGCACTAGGAAGATGTTGCTGGTATAGCTACACTTGTATATTACACCAGCAAAGCACTCTGAAGTGCTGATGCAGCTTATACCAACTTAAACTGTGCTTTTGCAGATATAGTTTATTCTAGCCAATTCCCCTCCCGCAGCCGAAATAAGCCATACTAACAATGGTGCAGTTTTGCCAGTATAACTAGAGTCTACACTATGTACTTTTGGTGGGTAGCTGTGCCAGTCACAAAGCACTGCTCATCGCACCCCTGACCAACACAGCGACGCTGGTAAAAGTTTGTAGCGTAGGCCTGGCCTGAGTTGGGAATCGCCGGGCGCGACTGTAATAAACAATTTCCTCTGTGGGTTAAATTTTCAGTTCAAAGTTACATCTCATTCCTTTTCTGGTGATACCTTTGAGATGCTATTCAGACCTTATATTTAAAAAATGTGAGAAAATAACTAGATACATTTCAGAGTTTGTATTTTTGTTGGCCTCATATTTGCTATCCTTATGGAAAACAAACCAAGTTAAAAGATACATTTTGTTGCCAGAAGCATATATTATATATATAAGAAGTGGGACATGATGGAGGAAATTGTGGGTGACAAGTTTGAAACAGATGCAAAATTTATTTCCTGATCACATCCGTAGTGTTTGCAGACACATCACCCATTACAGATCCTACGGAGATGCAGCATAAATCAGGGTAACTATAAATACTGCTATGCCAGACTGTATTGGGGCGGGGGGGACGACAGTGTGTGGGATGTGGATATAATGGATTGTTTTCTTAGTGATCTGACCTTTATTAAGCTTTCACAAGATCAGAGGATATCCCTGGACATAAAATATTTTCTCAGGACAGAACACTGGCAAGTTATCCAAGATATGTCCTCTGGCATATCTCTAGTGGTGGACTACTTCCCAGTAGATATTTCGAAGGCTTTCAAGACATTTGCTCTGCAGGAAGCTTTTCCAAGGACCTTTCAAACAGGCCACCTGCTGAGAATACACGAATCACAGTTCTCTTCAAGACAGTTGCGCTCCCACTTTCCAGGTCCATATTGCCACTCACTCAGTATGAACCACAAGCTCATTGCCAAAATTCTGGTGGCTAAGTGCCATGCCTCTAGGCTCTATGAAAAGGCAGCTGGCCTCTGACAACAGCCAAAAAGTCATATGTTGTCCACCAACCTGTCAAGGAAGGGACTTGTCCTGTTATCTCTCAGTCCTCGAAAGGGTCAATGACTATATTTGCTTATCTTTCTAAGGCACTTTAGTTTGGCTGATTGGCACCCCTTGGTGACAGGTAGGATTAATGATCTATCCATGCCCTTTCCTGGAGAGCTGAGGAACAAAGAAAATCTGTCCCCTTATCATCAGTAAACCATCTTTTGAAGCAGTTTCCCTGCAAATTACAGCACACCTGAAGATATAAGGCCTGACTCTCTTGCCACTTACACTGGGCTAAATCAGAAGAAGCTCCATCAAAGTCAAAGGAGCCAAACCGGTGTGAAGATCATGAGTGAGGAGAATCAGGCTCAGTGTTTATGTTCATTGCTAATGTCCTGCTCTTGGCAGTTAACCCATGTTTGAATCCTCAGACTCCTTTATAACCTGTGGCAAGTTTTGTGGGTAGAAAATGAATGGGGGAAAATCCAAGATTATGTCTAACAGAGACTGCCCAAACTACACTTATCAGTCACCCCACTTCAAAGTGACCCAGAGTTCATTTGCTTGAGGGCAGGGAGTTCTTTACACCGGGGTTCTCTGAAGCCACTGTACACACCTTTAAAAACCTCTCATTGAGTTTGTAGATGAGGGAAGGTCTCCGTGTCTGTCTTAGAGGGAGTTTCAGTTCTTATAAATCTTGAGTTGTCCCTCCAGTGTGATTCTGCTGAAGGTCCCAGAGAAATTAGGCTCAACCATTCCCTGCACTTCTCCATTCAGTTTGGCAACAGAAAGCCCTACAGATTCGAAGGACATTCTGAAGGTTTCCTGGCAAAACAACAGACATCAGGCTTTTCTTCTTGAATTGCTATTATTTGGCACATCGTAGAAGAGTTGTCTCTGGATAGTTTGCTTCTCCAAAGGAAGCTTCACCTTTCTCTTGGTGATTACTGAGAAGGACCAGATGTTCCCTTTTAGCTCCCTCTTGGATCTAATCTCCTTTATTCTTTGATCCCAACCCCACTTAAAAGAAACCCCATATTTAGCTCTTCTTGGGTGGTCCTCAGGGAAGGCTTAGCTATTCCTACCCCCTTATTTCAGCTTTCCCAACGCTTATACCCTATGGCATACGCCTACCTTCTTGAGTAATAGAAGGAAGGATCTTAACCCTTCCAATTCTGGTCCCATGACACTATTTTCCGCAGGGGGGATTTTAGAAGTGCCTGCTTAGAGCCAGGTAAGGCAATTCAAATAGACCCAAGTGTTTCTCTCTCTCTCTTTCCAGCGATCCCAACTGGGGTATATATCATTAAACTCATACCCATTTATTGGTTTTAAAAGACTTCTTGGTCTAGCACAGCTCAGGAAAAGGAGACAGCACAAAGGAAATTTTAAGTCACAGTTGCACTCCCTCTGTCCTGGGCCAGTTGTGGGCAGGGTTGGTCCCCCCTGCCCCTGTGTAACTTCGAGGAACAAAAGCGCTGCTGTAACTCATGCCACCTCAACCCCAGGAGGTTGGTATAGCAGCTGAAAACTGCCAGGGCATAGAGAAATCTTGTGCTGCATGGACAATTTTGGTGCATTATCTCTTGCACACACAAAAAACATTTCAGGCCCCAAACCCTTTTGATCTTATCTTGCCTACACAAATGTGGTTTGTGAGTGCATGTTCTGTCGTCTGTGTGTACAAAATGTTGCAGATGTGTGTCACTGCGTGTTCAAAGTTAAGTTGCATAGAAATAGAGACAGACCAGAGGCAATACATGGGGGTGGGGGGCATGTAGGGTCACATCTCCCCCCCCCCCGATTTCTGCCTTCCATTTAGCACAGAGGTTTTCAAACTGTGGGGCACGCCTTCCCCACCCCACCACACCAGTTTGAAAACCATCACCTGTCTCTTGCCCAGGAGCCAGCGGATCGGAAGCTGGGGGGAGCTGCCTGGTTCGCTCAAGCCCTGGTTCTCGGTGCTGTGGAAGCCGGGAAACTGGCCAGCTGCTTGGCAGCCCTTCCTGCCCTGCTGCCTGCATGGCCGGTGTTCCCCAGGCAGGGTGGGCAGCCCAGCTCTGAGCTGTGCCCCCCCCCACCCCCCCGCCAACGTACTCTTGCCTCTCCCCTGAAGGAGCCCAGTGCTGGCTGGTGACGTCCCCTGGAGCCGGACCCTGCCCGCGGATCCTGGCTGCCATGCCATGTTTCCCGAGGTGCCCGGGTAACCCACACACCTCCTGGGTGTGGTGCTCTGTCCCCGCTAATGGCACCGAGACCACTTAGAGATTAATGAGTCTGCTACCACCTTAGCCCAGAGGCATGTGGCTGTTCGCTCATGCAGCAGAGGCATAAGCGTTTAGCTCCAGAGGTCCCAGGTTCAATCCTGCCTGCTGATGACCAGGATCTGGCGGTGTTACATCTGCTCTCTGCTGCTGCTCCTCAGCCCAGAGGTGACACATGGGGCAGTCATGTGCGCCCCCCCCCCCCCATCATCAAGACTTACTCATCGTCTCTGAAAGAGACCAGATGACAAATTCTGTTCTCACTTACACCAGTATAAATCCAGAGACGCATCAGTGACACCCGTGGAACTACTCAGGTCTTACCTTGCTTTAACCAAGAGCAGAATGCAGCCTCATGCTTTTAAAACGGGGTCCCTTACTCAGATGTCTTGAGACTGTAGCGGTACTAGCCTATGGAATTTATTGATTTACTACGAATCCTGCGCCCTGACACTTTAACGTTAGAAATAACTTAGTTTTTAATTTCCACCACTAATTCTTAAACGTTTTTCATTTTCTTTTATCTGTCTCTTATAGACTAAAGAATACACGTGAAATTGCCATGTACATAGACAGCCCAAAGATGAGTGTGAACACAAAGCTTTTCAAAGCCGTTTCAAGATCATTTATCCTGTACATGGCAAGTAACCACACATCCACTGGTGGGTCAGGGGACTGCTTTTGATTTATCAAATGTTTAGGAATGACTGAAGAGTAGAGATATATGATTAATCATTTGAAGCAGGGAGATGGTATTATTTTGAGTCATACTTGACAAGTTTTCTAGGAATGCTGAGCTCTAGTATAAATACATGGACTACCCAGCTGTTCAAACAGTGTGATTAATTAAACTGATTCTATGTGAAAAACAACACCAACGCTCACTCTCAAATTGCAAATCATTCCCAATATAGAGGGGAATGGTCAGCAGAGCTTTATTAATTGCTGTGGAGGTGATGAATCTATGCATTCCGGAGCACATATGTGATGATGGACTAGTTTTACTGCTGCTGAAGTGCAGGAGAGATCCATGAATGTTTCTTTATGGGAAATCGTCCCATGTACACATGTGGGAGAAGGAAATCCCTGTGTGAACTTGCTGAAACTGTGCGCCCCGAAATTTGCAACACTGAGCACTGCAGTATTTCAAAGTTATGGCCAAAATAAAAGGGGAAATGTGTTGCCCTTTCTCAACCAGCTCTAATAATAAAACATCATTTCTTCACCCCACCCTGCAAACATATGCGACTTATCACCTGTCCCAGACACGTCCCCAGGGCCCTCTCAAAATCTCTGCAAACAAAGAGTGGGCTTTGCAGCCTGGGACTTGCCCAAGATCATACAGGAGATCTGTGGCAGGGAAGGGAATTAAACCCAGGTCCCCCAAAGTCCTTGGTTGTAACCACTGGACCATCTTTTCTCACAAAGAAACCCCATTCCACTGGGCACTCTACAAACATGGAATAAGAGAAAGGCCCTGCTTTGAAGAGCTTACAGCCTAAGTCAACAAGGCAGACATAGGGTGGGGGATAGGGACAGAACTTACAAAGCAGAGGGACCTGCATGATGGTTTGCAAAAGGCATATGAGTTCCACCATTGTTTTTCAGAGGCATGGGTTGCTCGTTTTCTGCTCTTTGGGAGGGGTTTTGGTAGGAGGCAATTAACTAAACAAAGGACAAAGGAAGGGAGGAAGCCACAGAAGGGAGGGAGGAAAGGGGGAAGCAGGTGTAGGGCTGGAAAGAGGGGAGGGTGGAGAGCAGGTGTAGCGATGCTGTTACCTCATTCTGTACGAATCACCAAAGCCTCCAGTGGGGGTGAGGACCCAGTTTGGTGGAAGCACCTCCCCACCTGTTTATACTTAACTTTAAATACATGATCATGTCCATCCCCATTCAGCACAGTGCTAAGCAGGTGTTCACTGAAGTCAACAGGACTTAAGCACGTGCTTTGCCGAATTGTGGTCTAAATGACTCGGTATGGGTTGTCCTCTTCTGAATTTGACCTCAAGCAGAGCCCAGCCACTCAGACAAAGGCCCAGCGAACTCCTGCCTGGAGCCGAGAGCTCGCATTTACATTGCCTCCGCGGACTTGTCTGTTTTCCTCACCCTGCTGTCAAGGAGGGGGATATTTGATATATGCCGAGGGACAGATGGGGAACACGGCAGAGTAACGCTTGCAGAAGGCAAAGTGGCTCCTCAGGTGTAAACTGTCTGATGATCGTTAAAAAATGATGAATTTGCTTTGTGATTGCGGATGTGGGAAAACACGCTGGAAAGGGCCTGACTGGATATTTTACCACAGCCGCCAGTGTAGGGGAATGACAGCTTAACAGCAAGAGTACAACTGCCTTTCAGCTAGGCCTAATCTCAGGGGGGCACCTAACAATACCAAGCAGTGACCCTACGCTAAATGGTTTCCAGTGTGACCGTTCCCTGGATACGTGCGTGCGAGCCAACATTTCCAAACCAGGACTGTAAATTTTGTCTCCAAAATCCGTATTTAGGCACCTGCCTGATTTGCAGGCATGTGGAGCCCCTCAGAGCCCCAGCTGAGGTCAACGGGAAGTGCTCCATGAGCTAGCTTTAGTCTCCTGTTTTTGTAAACTGGAGCCAAGATTTTCCAAATTTGCCCCATTCAAACCCAAGAGGGCCTGATTCGGATCGCTCGCATGGCTTCGGTGGAGTTAATGCTGACTTATCCCACTGTGAGAAGAAAACTGTGCCTCCAGATTTCAGTCTTAAACCATCTCCTGGAGATGGACTGTAACTTATTTTTACACAGCCTTAACACCCAAGTGCCTTTGACTGGTACCCTAGCATGCCTCTCCTCTGGCTTCAAGAACATATTGCCTCATATATCGTTTTCAGCCTCTCTGAAGAAGAGCTCTGTGTAAGCTCGAAAGCTTGTCTTTCTCACCAACAGAAGTTGGTCCAATAAAAGATATCACCTCACCCACTTTATCTCTCCAATATCCTGGGACCAACACGACTACAACACACAGCTAATGATTTTCAGCCTTTGGAAGCTGCTATTTCCCAAAAGCAGCAGAGTGATATTTAAGAAATGCTTGTACTGTTCCCTCTTGCTCTGAAAGTAGTAGGAATCCCTATAGACTCATTTATATATCTGGGGTAGAATCCTGGCCCCATTGAAATCAAAGGAAAAACTCCCCTTGGTTTCAGTCAGGCCAGGATTTCAGCCCTGGTTATAAGCAAGGCCATCTAATGGCCCTGAGAACATAGAAGCAGCTCCTCTTGGTCACCCTGAGCGCCCCAATAATGGAGGATGCCATCTTCATGTCCTTCTGCGTAGGATTTGACTTCATACCATCGCTGATCTGTTCCAAACAACACATTTTCTTAGCACACAGTGTTTGTCTGAAAATACACCTGGAGGGCTGCCCAATTTGGAGAATGACTTGAATTACAAAAAAAGCACAGCTGTCTTTAACAACTCTCGAAGTTCATGCAACTCGTCTGCAATTTATTGACTAGGATTAGATGCTTATTGTCTATGACACGTTAAATACCATTACATTGAAGTTTATACAAGAAAGTCCAAGTTTTCAGACTGGAATCTTAGCAATAACAGCTGGACCATTTGTTTATGTGATAGACAGGAAAGAATGACTTCTGTAATCTGTGTGTTTGGCTTCAGGATTTTCTACAACACAGAGAGAGAAAAAAATTCTCTGCTCCCCTCTTCCTATCCCCGCATCCCTAATTTCAAATGGTCAGGCAGAGCTGAACACCACCGGCTCATTTGTCCCTCGTGTTAAGACCTCTGCCAAGGTTAGCCTTGAATCCTTCCCTCGCACTCTCACACCTGACAAACTAGCACTTGAAGTAGTGTAGCCCACCTCTCTGACAATAAGGGTCCAAGTCTCCAGCTTACAGCTCTCTCCCCCAGGCTGGTCACATTCCGCATTTTGTTTCTAGCATGAAAGACTTTGTTTTAAATCATAATAGTAACCAGGCTGTAATCACATTATAGCACACATGGAGAACTTGCAAAAAGGCATGTGCTTTGGATTTGACATTCTGATTTATGGTTGTGTGCTCCAGTTACACAGCTGCAATCTCATTTTCCGACAAAGATGTTTTCTATTTTTCTATTACTTTGCTTCGCCCTGTCTTTATGTAGAAGCAAATGAAAGCCACCAGGTGAAGTCGGAGCAGGAGGACAAATGTTTGTGTGTTCTTTTGAAGAGCACAATAAAGTATTTTAAGCTGTACTTTCAGAAACAGCTTCTTTCGGACAAGTGTAGGTGGTGTAAATGACTTGTTTCATGCCATTTGAAATTAAAGAGATTTGCAAAACTTTACTTTTAGAAATTGGATCGTCCTACAAAGTTTGCATCTCAGTCACTTGAGCTCAGATTCCTAGACAGGGAAAATCATAGCAAAATTACATTAGACATTTGGATAAACTGCCTACTACAGCTAGCTAGTATGGAGCCAAAGTCCACTACCATTACAGTAAGGGGACCCTTACTCTGTGAGTAGCCCCACTGATTTCAGTTGGACAACTCACAAAGTAAGACTCTACTCAGTGTGAGTAAGGGTGGCTGAATCTAGCCCATCATATTTTGCTTAGTTAGGGACAGGTTCAACCACTTGTATTTGCAAGGAGAAGCCCCATTCTTTGTGCAGAATGAAGTAGGACTCCTTGCCAGTGAGGGTGGCAGCACATGGTCCTTGATTAAAAAGATGAGCGCTTTTGCTGTAAATTGCATTTTATGTCAGAATTGGCTGCGGTGTTTGTTTTGCACGAGCCCCTATTGTTTCCAGCACAGTACAGTAAAGAAAATGTCATCGACATTCTTTATAAAGCCTCAACTATTTAAACTGTGATGAAATATCCTTGTAGGGCCAGTTTTGGTTCACCGCTGCATATGGCCCAACACTACACGTTGTCCCACATCAGGAGTAAATGATGTGCTGTAAATGTATCAGATTTGCAGGGGAAGGGTATGCCTACGGTGAAATGTTAGGGGTAGTAGAACACGACTTAGCAGACCCTGGGTTTGTTAACCTACGGCTTGAGTGTCTATACTCATTTGCAAGCCCAGCTTAGGAACTGTTGAATTCCAGAATCTACACTGCATTATGTTGGCCCAAGTCCAGCCACCCATGTCCCAGACTTCCTAATGCCCTCCCAAAATGTGGCCACTCTAGCCTTTTGTCCATGGTGTCGTGCGGGAAAACTTGACTGTACAGAAGACAAAAAAAGTCAGCCCATAGGATTGTGGGATACTATTGGCAGACTCCCAGGGCACAAGCCCAGTGGGGCTTCATCTACACTGCAAAGCAATAGGCCTTGAACCCTAGGTCCCGGCTCAACGCAGGCTCAGATCCTCCATCCCCGTGCGGTCCTGAGACCCTGTGTCAGAGCCCTGGGTTAGTGCAATTTGTGCATAGATGGAAAGGGGTTTAGGCTTGAGCCTGAGTTCAAACCCTGGATTTACACTGCAGTGTAGTCATATCCTAAGATGTTAGTACATTGTAGTTTCTGTTATGGGTTTGGAAGATCCTAGATGGGAAATACATTTATAGCAGCTCAGTGACAACTCGCTAAGGGATTAAAAACATTTGTTCACAACTGCAAATGTTTGTGAACGTGCACTGTATGTGTTAGGCCCCAATTGAGCAATCAGATCCATGCACATGAGCTCTTAATTTCAATGGGGCTTTGATCATCAACTCTTGGGCCAGGACCAAGTGTTGCATGTTGATTTCAGTGTGTGCCAGCGAGTGGTAAGCATTTTTGAAAATCAGGTCACTTAGGTGCCTCAATCTCCATTTCCTGAGGTTGGCCAGATTTTGACAGTACTCAGCACCTCAATGAAGTGCCCACATTTTCAAAAATGCTCAGCTCCCAGCAGTTCCTGCTACACTCAATGGGAAATCCTGGGAGCTGAGCCCCCCTGAAAAATCTAGCCTCAATCAAATCTGGCCATTCCACTTTAGGCGCCATTTTTAATTCATTTTCCTGGATTATGGCCAGTATGATTTTGGCCTTGTAAATACAGGTTAGGCTTTTTAAAGAGGCCTAACAGAGTTGGGGAGGGCACTTGTAATAGAATCTTTGACATTCACTGCCACAAGCACTAAGCGTTATGATTGTCATCCACTTTGACTGTACGTAAGAAACTCTCCCTTCAGAGGTTAGAATACAACTAGGAAGGTAACAGCAACTCCAGTAATGGCGTATACGTTACACAAACTAAACTAATAGGCAGGAACAGCCACAACGGACACATCTAGCTCCTAGACTGAACTGGTCCCTCTATCTGGGCAGATTCCTAAGGTTATAGTCTGAGTGAGTCAAAAATGGGGGAGGGGAATATTTCAGCAGAAAAAATTGACTTTTCACCAAAAGGTCCAAAAAAAAAAAAGGGGTGCCAAAAAATTCCATTTTTCATTAAAAAATTTGAGGAAAACAGACTTTCCATGAAAAAGTTTGTTTCACTGAAACCCCAATTTTCCACCCAAAAAAATTGATGGAGATTTTTGAACCAGCCAAAGTTATGGTATTAGCACCGAGCCTATCGGTCCTAAATATCTCCTCTGGGGACGTGCTTTCAGAGGATCCCTTATTGGCTGTTTACTCAGGAGAGAACTAGTCCCTTAGCAAAGCAGACTATAGAGCATTTGAAAACTGGTCAAATGGTAGCAAGACCATTGTCAGAATTTAAGACAAGCAAGAGAATCTTGCCCATATGCTCAGGGTTTAGCTGATCGCCATATTTGGGGTCGGGAAGGAATTTTCCTCCAGGGCAGATTGGAAGAGGCCCTGGAGGTTTTTCACCTTCCTCTGTAGCATGGGGTATGGGTCACTTGCTGGAGGATTAGCCTGGAAAAAGGCTAATGTAGTGCCAATCTTTAAAAAAGGGAAGAAGGAGGATCCTGGGAACTACAGGCCAGTCAGCCTCACCTCAGTCCCTGGAAAAATCATGGAGCAGGTCCTCAAAGAATCAATCCTGAAGCACTTACATGAGAGGAAAGTGATCAGGAACAGTCAGCATGGATTCACCAAGGGAAGGTCATGCCTGACTAATCTAATCGCCTTTTATGATGAGATTACTGGTTCTGTGGATGAAGGGAAAGCAGTGGATGTATTGTTTCTTGACTTTAGCAAAGCTTTTGACACGGTCTCCCACAGTATTCTTGTCAGCAAGTTAAGGAAGTATGGGCTGGATGAATGCACTATAAGGTGGGTAGAAAGCTGGCTAGATTGTCGGGCTCAACGGGTAGTGATCAATGGCTCCATGTCTAGTTGGCAACCGGTGTCAAGTGGAGTGCCCCAGGGGTCGGTCCTGGGGCCGGTTTTGTTCAATATCTTCATAAATGATCTGGAGGATGGTGTGGATTGCACTCTCAGCAAATTTGCGGATGATACTAAACTGGGAGGAGTGGTAGATACGCTGGAGGGGAGGGATAGGATACAGAAGGACCTAGACAAATTGGAGGTTTGGGCCAAAAGAAATCTGATGAGGTTCAATAAGGATAAGTGCAGAGTCCTACACTTAGGATGGAAGAATCCAATGCACCGCTACAGACTAGGGACCGAATGGCTAGGCAGCAGTTCTGCGGAAAAGGACCTAGGGGTGACAGTGGACGAGAAGCTGGATATGAGTCAGCAGTGTGCCCTTGTTGCCAAGAAGGCCAATGGCATTTTGGGATGTATAAGTAGGGGCATAGCGAGCAGATCGAGGGACGTGATCGTTCCCCTCTATTCGACACTGGTGAGGCCTCATCTGGAGTACTGTGTCCAGTTTTGGGCCCCACACTACAAGAAGGATGTGGATAAATTGGAGAGAGTCCAGCGAAGGGCAACAAAAATGATTAGGGGTCTAGAGCACATGACTTATGAGGAGAGGCTGAGGGAGCTGGGATTGTTTAGTCTGCAGAAGAGAAGAATGAGGGGGGATTTGATAGCTGCTTTCAACTACCTGAAAGGGGGTTCCAAAGAGGATGGCTCTAGACTGTTCTCAATGGTAGCAGATGACAGAACGAGGAGTAATGGTCTCAAGTTGCAATGGGGGAGGTTTAGATTGGATATTAGGAAAAACTTTTTCACTAAGAGGGTGGTGAAACACTGGAATGCGTTACCTAGGGAGGTGGTAGAATCTCCTTCCTTAGAGGTTTTTAAGGTCAGGCTTGACAAAGCCCTGGCTGGGATGATTTAACTGGGAATTGGTCCTGCTTCGAGCAGGGGGTTGGACTAGATGACCTTCTGGGGTCCCTTCCAACCCTGATATTCTATGATTCTATGATTCTATGATTCTCTGCTCCTTGAAGTCTTTAAACCACGATTTGAGGAGTTCAGTAGCTCAGACATAGTTGAGAGGTTTTTCGCAGGAGTGGGTGGGTGAGATTCTGTGGCCTGCGTTGTGCAGGTGGTCAGACTAGATGATCATAATGGTCCCTTCTGACCTTAATATCTATGAATCTATGAATCTAAAATTGCACCACTCATGGGCAACCCTGGGTGTGTTGCAAAGAGTGCCAGTCTCCATTATACAGGAGAGCACTGAGCACTTAATATATTGGGGCATGTGGGAGAGGAGTCGTAACGTGCTTTCTTTCTGCAGTCCACCTGTACGGTCCTCCTCCTCCGACTCATCAGAACAGCTGGTCGAAAGTTTTTCAGGGGAACAGTTTTCCATTGAATGCACTTTCATCAAAAGCCAAGTTCTGTGGGAATGTGGCAACTCTGATGACATTTTTTGATGGAAAATGATTCGTTTCTATAGTGTTTTGATTTTATTTTGGCTTTTATATTATATTAAAATATTAATTTTATTATATTATATTTTATATATTAACTAGTATGCATATAATATATGCACAGTAGGTTGTATTAAATTATAATAAAAAAGTTGAAACTAAAAGAAACATTTTGAGCATCCCAAATCAATTGGGGGTGAGATTTTTGTTTCATGAGAAATGTTAGCTTTTTGTTCCGAATCAGAAATAATTACCCGCCCCCCCCAAATGTCAGAATTTCCCATGGAATGGAAATTCCGGTTCCCAATCAGCTCTGTTCACATGCTCATTGTTTTGCACTCCAGGACTGTGGTCACCTTTACAAACTTTTCAGTTGCAAGAGGTAATTAAGTAAGTTACCTCTGCACCTCTAGTGTTCCTTTTATAAGTAATTGGGAAGGGCAGGTCTTCACTACCCACCAGATCGGCGGGTACTCCAGCTCACGAGAGGCAGAAGAGGAGTCGACAGGGGAGCGGTAGCAGTCGATTTGCCGCCGTCCTCACGGCCAGGTAAGTCTACCTAAGATACACCAGCTTCAGCTACGCTATTTGCATAGCTGAAGTTGTGTATCTTAGGTCGACCCCTGCCCCCAAGTGTAGACCAGGGCTATGACTATCACAGCATCATTATCCAACAGAGAGGAAAGACGATCCTATGGCTAGGGCACTAGGGAGTTAGGAGTTTATTATTAGTTATTTCTCTTATGGTGGAGCCTAGACACCCTGATCCAGGAACAAGGGCCCATTGTGCCTGATGCTGTACATATATACATCCGGGATCAAGTCCCAGCTCTGCCACAGATTTCCTTCATGACCTTGGGCAAGTCATGTAATCTTTCAGTGCCTCAGTTCCCATCTATAAACTGTCCTGTCTATGCAGACTGTAAGCCCTTTGGGGCTGGGTATGATTCTCACTGTGTGTCTGAACAGTGCCCAGCACAACTGGGGCCTGATGGAGGTTGGGGCCTCTAGGTGCTACTGAAATGCAACTAAGCAATAGTGGCAAAGAAAAAATTGGAAGCCTTTTCAGAGCAACCCCTGCATATTGTTTTTGTGAGTGCTAGACCTTGGCTGTCCCCTGTGATGTTGCACTCCACAGTATTTTATGGAAATATATTTGTGAGTGTAAATATGATGTAACTGGAATATGCTTCATGCAAAAGGTCTCTTATAAGGTCTCCTTACAAAGCTTATGATCTCTGAGCATGTTCATTTGTTCACAGACCATTTGTTTTCGTGTGTTATTTCTATGACTGGAGTTAGAGGAATTAGCTATAAACTTGTATCACTCATGTAAACATGTTAAGTGGAAGCCATTAAGGGTGCTTCAGAATCAGTGATCTGTGAGTGGGTTTGTTTAGCTGCCAGCCTGCCCGGGTACCTGTCTTGCCAGCTCCTAGGTAATGAAGAAGGTCTTATAGTGACATGAGATCATGTCACCTGAACTGGAATCCATCTTAAACCTGGTACTTTTCCATTGAGAAGGAGGGGTGGGAACCCAGAGAGAGACAAAGGATTCCCGCCTTGTGCCAAAGATATAAAAGGGGGTGGAATAGAACAAAGAGGGCTGCCAGTCATGAGAAATCCCCATCTTACAGCCTGAGCTGGAACTAACAAGGACTGTACCAGGGGAAAGGACTGGGCCCACACTAGGAAGGAGTCTAGTCTATGAAAGAAGCTGATTGGAACATCTCTGAGGGTGAGATTTACCTGTATTCAGTTTCTTAATGTATTAGGCTTAGACTAGCGTGTTTTGTTTTATTTTGCTTGATAACTTACTTTGTTCTGTCTGTTATTACTTGAAACCACTTAAATCCTACTTTTTATACTTAATAAACTCACTTTTGTTTATTAATTATCCCAGAGTAAGTGATTAATACCTGAGAGAGCAAACAGCTGTGCATATTTCTCTATCACTGTTATAGAGGGCGGACAATTTATGAGTTTACCCTGTATAAGCTTTATATAGAGTAAAACTGATTTATTTGGGGTTTGGATCCCATTGGGAGCTAGGTGTCTGGGTGCTGGAGACAAGAGTACTTGCTGAGCTGTTTTCAGTTTAGTTTGCAGCTTTGGGAGTGTGGTTCAGACCCTGGGTCTGTGTTGCAGTAGGCTAGCATGTCTGGCTCAACAAGGCACAGTTCTGGAGGCCCAAACTGGTAGAGAAAACGGGCTCAGAGGTAAATTCAGCACATCAGGTGACAGTCCCAAGGGGGTCTCTGTGACTGAACCTGTCACACCCCCAAGTTGTTATATATAATTATTTGTATTACAGGAATGCATGGAGGCCCTAACACAGCTCGGGGCCCATTGTGCTAGCCCCTGGACACGTAGATAGGAAGATACAGTCCCTGCCCCAAAGGGCTTATAAACTAAATAGACAAGCCAGAGAAGGTGGCGGGGGGGGGGGGGGACATGGAGACACAGAGAGGGGAAGGAATTTGTCCAGAATCACACATGAGATCAGTGCCATAGCCAGGAATAGCACCAGGTCTCCTGAGTTGCAGTCCAGTGCTCCAGTCATAGATTCATTGATATTTAGGTCAGAAGGGACCATTATGATCATCTAGTCTGACCTCCTGCATAACGCAGGCCACAGAATTTCACCCACCACTCCTACAAAAAAAACCTCACACCTATATCTGTGCTATTGAAGTCCTCAAATCGTAGTTTAAAGACTTCAAGGAGCAGAGAATCCTCCAGCAAGTGACCCGTGCCCCATGCTACAGAGGAAGGTGAAAAACCTCCAGGGCCTCTTCCAATCTGCCCTGGAGGAAAATTCCTTCCCGACCCTAAATATGGCAATCAGCTGAACCCTGAGCATATGGGCAAGATTCATCAGCCAGATACTACAGAAAATTCTTTCCTGGGTAACTCGGATCTCACCCCATCTAATAGCCCATCACAGGCCATTGGGCCTATTTATGAATATTTAATTACCAAAACCATGTTATCCCATCATACCATCTCCTCCATAAACTTATCGAGTTTAATCTCAAAGCCAGATAGATCTTTTGCCCCCACTGCTTCCCTTGGAAGGCTATTCCAAAACTTCACTCCTCTGATGGTTAAAAACTTTCGTCTAATTTCTAGTCTAAATTTCCTAGTGGCCAGTTTATATCCATTTGTTCTTGTGTCCACATTGGTACTGAGCTTAAATAATTCCTCTCCCTCTCTGGTATTTATCCCTCTGATATATTTATAGAGAGCAATCATATCTCCCCTCAACCTTCTTTTAGTTAGGCTAAACAAGCCAAGCTCCCTGAGTCTCCTTTCATAAGACAAGTTTTCCATTCCTCGGATCATCCTAGTAGCCCTTCTCTGTACCTGTTCCAGTTTGAATTCATCCTTCTTAAACATGGGAGACCAGAACTGCACACAGTATTCCAGGTGAGGTCTCACCAGTGCCTTGTATAACGGTACTAAAACCTCCTTATCCCTACTGGAAATACCTCTCCTGATGCATCCCAAGACTGCATTAGCTTTTTTCACAGCCATATCACATTGGCGGCTCATAGTAATCCTATGATCAACCAATACTCCAAGGTCCTTTTCCTCCTCCGTTACTTCTAATTGATGCGTCCCTAGCTTATAACTAAAATTCTTGTTATTAATCCCTAAATGCATGACTTTACACTTCTCACTATTAAATTTCATCCTATTACTATTACTCCAGTTTACAAGGTCATCCAGATCCTCCTGTAGGGTATCCCTGTACTTCTCTAAATTGGCAATACCTCCCAGCTTTGTATCATCCGCAAACTTTATTAGCACACTCCCACTTTTTGTGACAAGGTCAGTAATAAAAAGACTAAATAAGATTGGTCCCAAAACCGATCCTTGAGGAACTCCACTGGTAACCTCCCTCCAGCCTGACAGTTCACCTTTCAGTAGGACCCATTGTAGTCTCCCCTTTAACCAATTCCTTATCCACCTTTCAATTTTCCTATTGATCCCCATCTTATCCAATTTAACTAATAATTCCCCATGTGGCACGGTATCAAATGCCTTACTAAAATCAAGGTAAATTAGATCCACTGCATTTCCTTTGTCTAAAAAATCTGTTACTTTCTCAAAGAAGGAGATCAGGTTGGTTTGGCTCAATCTACCTTTTGTAAAACCATGTTGTATTTTGTTCCATTTACCATTGACTTCAATGTCCTTAACTACCTTCTCCTTCAAAATTTTTTCCAAGACCTTGCGTACTACAAATGTCAAACTAACAGGCCTATAATTACCCAGATCACCTTTTTCCCTTTCTTAAAAATAGGAACTATGTTAGCAATTCTCCAATCATACGGTACAACCCCTGAGTTTACAGATTCATTAAAAATTCTTGCTAATGGGCTTGCAATTTCTTGTGCCAATTCCTTTAATATTCTTGGATGAAGATTATCTGGGCCCCCCGATTTAGTCCCATTAAGCTGTTTGAGTTTCGCTTCTACCTCAAATATTGTGATGTCTACCTCCATATCCTCATTCCCGTTTGTCATGCTACCATTATCCCTAAGATTCTCTTTAGTCTTATTAAAGACTGAGGCAAAATATTTGTTTAGATATTGGGCCTTGCCTAGATTATCCTTGACCTCCACTCCATCCTCAGTGTTTAGCGGTCCCACTTCTTCTTTCTTTGTTTTCTTCTTATTTATATGACTATAGAACCTTTTACTATTGGTTTTAATTCCCTTTGCAAGGTCCAACTCTACTTGACTTTTAGCCTGTCTCACTTTATCCCTACATGTTCTGACCTCAATAAGGTAGCTTTCCTTGCTGATCCCTCCCTTCTTCCACTCCCTATATGCTTTCTACTTTTTCTTAATCACCTCTCTGAGATGCTTGCTCATCCAGCTTGGTCTACAACTCCTGCCTATGATTTTTTTCCCCTTACTTGGGATGCAGGCTTCCGATAGCTTCTGCAGCTTTGATTTAAAATAATCCCAGGCCTCCTCTACCTTTAGATCCATAAATTCTTCAGTCCAATCCACTTCCCTAACTAATTTCCTTAATTTTTGAAAGTCAGCCCTTTTGAAATCAAAAACCCTAGCTGCAGATTTATTTTTATTAATCCTTCCGTTCAGTTTGAACTGAATTAGCTCATGATCACTTGAACCAAGATTATCCCCTACAACCATTTCTTCTATGAGGTCTTCACTACTCACCAAAACCAAATCTAAAATGGCATCCCCTCTAGTCGGTTCAGCAACTACTTGATGAAGAAATCCATCAGCTATCGCATCTAGGAAAATCTGAGCCCTATTGTTATTACTAGCACTCGTCCTCCAGTCTATATCTGGGAAGTTAAAGTCTCCCATGATCACACAGTTTCCATTAGTATTTACTTTATTACAAACATTAACAAGGGCTCTATCCATATCCAAATTAGATCCCGGCGGTCTATAGCACACCCCAAGCACTATCCCAGGGGAGGCTTTAATAGTTTTCTTCCCCAATTTAATTTTTGCCCAGACAGACTCAGTCATATCCATTTCATCGCTTCTTATTTCTTTACATTCTATCTCATCATTGATATACAATGCTACTCCACCACCTTTACCTTTATTTCGGTCTTTCCTAAACAGCACATACCCTTCAATACCCGTAGTCCAGTCATGACTACTATTCCACCATGTTTCTGTTACCCCTATAATACCTGGTTTCACTTCCTGCACCAGTAGCTCTAGTTCCTCCATTTTGTTACCTAGGCTCCTCGCATTAGTGTACAAACATCTTCATTTTTGCTGTTTGGCCTCACTCACATTCTGTACCCAATTAGGCAGGGTCATTTTACTACCAGTATAACCTATTAGACTTGTATCTACACTGCCTTTCCTCCTACCCACGGCTGTATCCACTCTTACTTCATTTCCTTTCCTCTCAATGCTAAATTCTGGCATGGAGATTACCTGGACATCTCCCAACCATCTCCCCCTAATTCCTAGTTTAAAGCTCTCTTAATCAGTTGTGCCAGCCTCCATCCTAGAAGTCTATTTCGTTCCCTACTCAGATGAAGTCCATCCCGAGAGAACTGTCCTCTGTCCATGAATGCCTCCCAGTGGCCATACATCCCAAAGCCCTCCTTATAGCACCACTGCCTAAGCCATCTGTTGATAGTCATAATCTTGTCACACCTTTGTTGCCCTTCTCTAGGAACAGGCAGAATCCCACTAAAGATCACCTGAGCCTCAATTTCCTTAAGCGTCTTCCCCAGCCTAGCATAGTCTCCCTTAATACTTTCCAGCGAGAATCTAGCTGTATCATTTGTTCCCACATGAAGGATAATTAGGGGATTCTTTCCCAGTCCCTTTAGAATCCTTTTCAACTTCAGGTCTACATCCCGTATCTTAGCACCTGGAAGACAGCACATCCTCCTATTCTCCGGATCAGCTCTGGTTACAGGCCTGTCTATTCTTCTCAGTAAAGAGTCCCCAGTCACATAGACCTGTCTTTTCCTAGTGACGGTGCTATTCTCCAGTCTATCCCCTGTTCCCTCTGGCTGAAAGTTCTTTCCATTCCTATTCTCCCTTGTCATCCTCTTTAACCCATCCTGTATCCTCCTGGGGCTCATATTTGGTGTAATCTCCATTAACTCTTCCCCTTTTCCTATAGGACTAGCCGCTCTTCTCTTCTTCCTTGCCCTTCCACCTTCAGTGACTACCTGCTGAGCCCCTTCTTCATTTTCCAACTCTGCATACCTATTCTTAAGCTCTATTTCTCCTTCACTAGCCTTCAAGTATGAAACTGCAGAAAAACCTGAGTGTCTCTGGATTAAGTTTAGAAGTGTGAGCAACAAGGGTGATGTCGTGGTGGGAGTCTGCTATAGACCACCGGACCAGGGGGATGAGGTGGACGAGGCTTTCTTCCGGCAACTCACGGAAATTACTAGATCGCAGGCCCTGGTTCTCATGGGCGACTTCAATCACCCTGATATCTGCTGGGAGAGCAATACAGCGGTGCACAGACAATCCAGGAAGTTTTTGGAAAGTGTGGGGGACAATTTCCTGGTGCAAGTGCTGGAGGAACCAACTAGGGGCAGAGCTCTTCTTGACCTGCTGCTCACAAACTGGGAAGAATTAGTAGGGGAAGCAAAAGTGGATGGAACCTGGGAGGCAGTGACCATGAGATGGTCGAGTTCAGGATCCTGACACAGGGAAGAAAGGAGAGCAGCAGAATACAGACCCTGGACTTCAGAAAAACAGACTTTGACTCCCTCAGGGAACTGATGGGCAGGATCCCCTGGGAGAATAACATGAGTGGGGAAGAAGTCCAGGAGAGCTGGCTGTATTTTAAAGAATCCTTATTGAGGTTACAGGGATAAACCATCCCGATGTGTAGAAAGAATAGTAAATATGGCAGGCGACCAGCTTGGCTTAACAGTGAAATCCTTGCTGATCTTGAACACAAAAAAGAAGCTTACAAGAAGTGGAAGATTGGACAAATGACCAGGGAAGAGTATAAAAATATTGCTCGGGGATGCAGGAGTGAAATCAGGAAGGCCAAATCACACCTGGAGTTGCAGCTAGCAAGAGATGTTAAGAGTAACAAGAAGGGTTTCTTCAGGTATGTTAGCAACAAGAAGAAAGTCAAGGAAAGTGTGGGCCCCTTACTGAATGAGGGAGGCAACCTAGTGACAGAGGACGTGGAAAAAGCTAATGTACTCAATGCTTTTTTTGCCTCTGTCTTCACGAACAAGGTCAGCTCCCAGACTGCTGCACTGGGCAGCACAGCATGGGGAGGAGGTGACTAGCCCTCTATGGAGAAAGAAGTGGTTTGGGACTATTTAGAAAAGCTGGACAAGCACAAGTCCATGGGGCCGGATGCGCTGCATCCGAGAGTACTAAAGGAGTCGGCAGATGTGATTGCAGAGCCATTGGCCATTATCTTTGAAAACTCATGGCGATCGGGGGAGGTCACGGACGACTGAAAAAGGCTAACGTAGTGCCCATCTTTAAAAAAGGGAAGAAGGAGGATCCTGGGAACTACAGGCCAGTCAGCCTCACCTCAGTCCCTGGAAAAATCATGGAGCAGGTCCTCAAGGAATCAATTCTGAAGCACTTAGAGGAGAGGAAAGTGATCAGGAACAGTCAGCATGGATTCACCAAGGGAAAGTCATGCCTGACTAATCTAATTGCCTTCTATGACGAGTTAACTGGCTCTGTGGATGAGGGAAAGTGGTGGACGTGTTGCTCCTTGACTTTAGCAAAGCTTTTGACACGGTCTCCCACAGTATTCTTGCCAGCAAGTTAAAGAAGTATGGGCTGGATGAATGGACTATAAGGTGGATAGAAAGTTGGCTAGATTGTCGGGCTCACCGGGTAGTGATCAATGGCTCCATGTCTAGTTGGCAGCCGGTATCAAGTGGAGTGCCCGAAGGGTTGGTCCTGGGGCCGGTTTTGTTCAATATCTTCATAAATGATCTGGAGGATGGTGTGGATTGCACCCTCAGCAAGTTTGCAGATGACACTAAACTGGGAGGAGAGGTAGATACGCTGGAGGGTAGGGATAGGATACAGTGGGACCTAGACAAATTAGAGGATTGGGCCAAAAGAAATCTGATGAGGTTCAACAAGGACGAGTGCAGAGTCCTGCACTTAGGACGGAAGAATCCAATCCACCGCTACAGACTAGGGACCGAATGGCTTGGCAGCAGTTCTGCAGAAAAGGACCTAGGGGTTACAGTGGACGAGAAGCTGGATATGAGTCAACAGTGTGCCCTTGTTGCCAAGAAGGCCAATGGCATTTTGGGATGTATACGTAGGGGCATTGCCAGCAGATCGAGGGACGTGATCGTTCCCCTCTATTCGACATTGGTGAGGCCTCATCTGGAGTACTGTGTCCAGTTTTGGGCCCCACACTACAAGAAGGAAGTGGAAAAATTGGAAAGACTCCAGCGGAGGGCAACAAAAATGATTAGGGGACTGGAACACATGACTTATGAGGAGAGGCTGAGGGAACTGGGATTGTTTCGTCTGCGGAAGAGAAGAATGAGGGGGGATTTGATAGCTGCTTTCAACTACCTGAAAGGGGGTTCCAAAGAGGATGGATCTAGACTGTTTTCAGTGGTAGCAGATGACAGAACGAGGAGTAATGGTCTCAAGTTGCAGTGGGGGAGGTTTAGGTTGGATATTAGGAAAAACTTTTTCACTAGGAGAGTGGTGAAACACTGGAATGGGTTACCTAGGGAGGTGGTGGAATCTCCTTCCTTAGACATTTTTACGGTCAGGCTTGACAAAGCCCTGGCTGGGATGATTTTGTTGGGGAGTGGTCCTGCTTTGAGCAGGGGGTTGGACTAGATGACCTCCTGAGGTCCCTTCCAACCCTGAGATTCTATGATTCATGTTATGCAATTGCACATTCTGCATTCTACTTTTATGCAAAAGAGGAAGAAGACAAGGCAGCAAGCTGATATCAGGGACTTATTCAAAAAAGCAACTCCCAGGGTGCGTCATAGGGTCATGACAGATTCAGCCCAATCTCCTAGGCCTTCTACGTTTGCAATGATAATTGATGTAGATAATGACGACCCTGAGGCACTGCAAGCTCCTGAAGTGCCTTCTGAATCATCAAAGATTAAATTATGTTCAGTATAGTTTAATGTTGTGTATTTTAAGTTATCGGGATGTACGCCATACGCTGCCCGTAGTGATATGTAGTGTCATAAGATAACCTACTGTAGAGAAAACTTTACCTGTATACACCTAAGTGCTTCAAGAAACCAACCACTCTGCAGGGCAGTACTACCACTGGATTGGTGAGTACCTGTATAGTATTTTATACTTTATTCATTTTATTGTATTCTATTTCTTTGAGAATTGGTATTCCATTGGTAAGTATAACTCTTAGTTAACCTGAATTTTTGGCTATCCGCCACCACCCATTCCCCCAACATGCTGGATAACAAAGGTTTTACTGTACCTCCATTTCTTTACATAGTGGTGGGCATGGCACTGGTCCTCCTGGGCCCTTATTCTCATTCATGCCAGGTGCTTACCCCAACTGATCCCCACTCCCCCCCAATTTTTCTTTTTCCCAGTACCATTTTAAAGGCCAAACAATATGTCTCTAGTTTCACCCAGATCTTTCCAAGATCCTTGGTTAAATAAATGTGCTTTATCAGCTTTTCTGCCGTCTACCAACACCTCCCCTCTGCTCACAGTTTCAAGCATCTTTTCAGACTTTTCCCATCTATCTAGTTGCTTCTTTCAGATTTCTCAGTCAGCCCCTGGTACGTGAGCAGTCTAATTCCTTGATTGTCTGTGTCACGCTGTCTGGAGCGGCTCACGACTCTGAGTGCCAATCAGGGCAGAGTGTCAAGATGCAGGGCAGAGACCCCAAACTGATGGTATGTTCTATAATTAGATCTCCCCAACCCAGTAACAAATGTGAAGTCCTGAAGTAGTAGAACTGTCCTCCCATGGAGTCACAGACAGTCCCCTTGGGCACTACAGGTCTATCTTGCCACCCAGGCAAGCTGGACTTAGTGATAAATGGTCACTTGCACCAAAGATCACAACATATTCAGGTTGCTCCCAGCTCCAAGAGACCAGTCACTTATTCCAGGTCAATCTGTACCTTAGGCCTGGTCTACACTGGGTGTGTGTGTGTGTGTGGGGGAAATCGATCTAAGTTATGCAACTTCAGCTACGTGAATAATGTAGATGAAGTCGACGTACTTAGATCTACTTACATGGTGTCTTCACTGCGGTAAGTCGATGGCTGACACTCTCCCATCAACTCCGCCTGCACCTCTCGCCCTGGTGGAGTACTGTAGTTGACGGGAGAGTGCTCGGCGGTTGATTTATCACATCTAGACTAGATGCGATAAATTGACCCCCGCTGGATTGATTGCTGCCTGTCGATCCAGTGGGTAATGTAGACAAGCCCTTAGATCTCACACCAAAGACAACGCTTGGCCAATCCTATAGTAAACTGACTAAGAACTTACTAACTAGAAAAAAGAAATGAGAGAGTTATTTCAGGTTCAAGTAGGCAGCACGTATACACGAATGAGTTACAGCCTATGATTCTGAAAAGTAACAGCGATGTAGTAATCTGTCAGCACTGAATGTTTTTTAGGGCTAACCCAGGCTGGCTCTGAGGATCTTTGCTTCTTTTCCTAGCTCCAGCCCTGTGAAAGTTCAGCCAGAGAAAAGATGAAAAAAATTCATGCCAGCTATATTTATTTCCCTCGTGCAGAATTCAAACTGATGGGATGAGCTTCCTTGCACATAGTATCTTCATGGGTATGAGGGGCAATTAGCCCAGTCTTTATATTGTGATGCTTCACAATGGCCCACTTAGTTTTGATAGTTCTTGGTAGGCGGGGGAATCCTCCCCCTGCCTAGGTTCACAAGTTCAGAGCAGGCATTCTTCCAGTGATAAAGCAAAATTTACATATTACCATATAGCACGGGATACAGGCATTACAAGTAAGATTAATGCATGCACCAACTTACAAGCATTTTACAGAGTCTAATAAACACATCTTTGCAAACCTAACCCCTATGTTGAACAATGCTAACATGCAGGAGAGCTGGTCTGGTTTCCAGCTATGAATTTGTCAGTGCTCAGCTGACACCTACAGCCATGGCAAGAGCTGGCACTTGGTCTACCAGCATCACAGTCTGTGCTGTAGGGATCCAAATGTTCTTCTATATTTCTCCTTTTTCCAATGGGAAATGTCTCTCTCTTTCTTTCTGGCCTTCTCCTTTTGGAGACAAATTTATGTAGCATATTTACTAGGGTCTGCTTCAGTCAAGAAATTACTCCCTGCTGTGCCCTCATCTTCATGGATTCGGAGTGCCAGTTTCACTGAGAGATCGTGAGAGATAACAGGGTACATATATAGGGAACACTGCTGAAAAGTCCCATCCAACTCCCAATCTCCCCTATGACTGGTCTGCACGACCCCAAAGTACCAGCTCTATTCTTGTGACCCACCTCAGGACTCCGCAAGCCCTTCCTTGTTTCTTCTGGAGGATTATCAGCTTCTTATCACTGGGGTGGGTAGGAATTTTTCACACAAAAAGATTTTCTTTGCGGAGGGGGGAATGTCCTCTTTTCAAAAAAATAAAACGTTTTGAGGAAAATTGGCTACATTACTGAAATTTTTCCATTTTCTACAAAATAGTTAAACACATTTAACTGGAATCAGTTTCAAAATTTTTCATTTACAGAAAACTATTTTCTTAAAAAAGAAAACAAACAAACAAACAGGGTCACCCAGGACCATTCCAGCAGGTCACTGGGGTGTAGACATACCTCAGCAATGAACCCTACATTGTGGACTGGAAGGAGAGGGATGTAGATCCTCATAGGAGGGGTGGTGGGGGATGAGCAGGGACTGGAACGTGATCCCTGTGGGGGCTGAAGGGAGACTGGAATTTGACACCCTCCCCCCTCAAAGAAATATCACAATTGATTCCACTGGCTGCCTTATGCTACCAGGTGGTTCCCCTATGGAAAAGAAAAAAGCAGCTGCCATGCAGCCGAGAGGTGGGCCCAGATTGATAAGGGCGGTCTTGAAAAAAAATGATTGGAGAAGCTGCCGTGAAAAGGGCAAGACTTCTGGAAGAAGAAACCGAGTCAGACACTCCTCTCCCCCAGCAGGCATGCAAATCCAGGTTCTTGGTTGGGACCCATCTTTACTTGCACCTAAGATTATTGGATTGATCCTCTCTCAACTTCGAGACGGTAAAATTTGGCAGAAAAGCCTGTAGCGTAGATTCAGCATCACAAACACAGGTTTCATCATGGGCAGAGGCAGGGCGAGGAACAAAACCAGAGACCAGGTTGCACAGCTCTGCTGAGTGCTTCTGCCTGCAATGGGGGACAGGTTTGTTGAGTTGGCAAACCCCGTACCTTGCAAAGAGCTCCGTGGAGGAGAGATGACGGTTTTGCATTGTTCTCCAAATTATTTTAAATGGCAGCTTAAAAGGCTTTTAAGGTTTTTATTCCAAGCGGAAGTATTAACTGGAACTGCCAGGGGCAGTTAGCTTGAGAAAAGCAATACCGTACATCTTAAATTGAGTAGGAACTTTTTATGACCCAAATTCTTCATTTATTATACCCAGATGGTGGAAGCGCACTGCTGTCTCAAGTGCCCAGAAAGGAGAGATAGGACAGGCCCTGCTGGCTTGAAGACAAATGAGGCTAGGCCAGAGTTTTCTAATAGGGAAAGTTACTTACCATGTCATTCTTCAGGTTTCTCACTCTCGGGTCTCAGCGCCTTAGTGGGAGACTGGTAGAACTCCCCCGGCTCTGATGGAATTTGGACCCTGGAGGGCAGCAGTAGCGGGGCTGAGCATGAACCGTGTCCCCTGTGGCCATTTCACACCACTCCCTGCTAACTGCAAATGCTGCCATCTGAATGGCCCAGTAGGCTTCCTTTTCATTGCAGTTGGCAAGTGAACGAGCACCTGACAGCAAATTGTGCTTCACCAGCCGTTGCTTCAGCATTCCAGTGACATCCACCAGGCCTCCTTTACCCTGCCTGGTAGGACTAGATTGAAGCCTATCTGCTCCCATGTGCTCAAAGACACGCAGAGTTGGCGGTCAATGGCGTGGATGCAATTCCTGGCTGAAAATCAAGCTCACTCTATCTTTAACTCTTATTTCTGAGACCGTTATCATGTGCACATTGCACAACCTCGGCTCTCATTCAATAATCAGCTTGCAAAGCTGATTCCAAACGCCTGCTTACTGGGCACTTGTGTTTAGCAATTAAGTGGGAGTGGAGGGGTTAACAACTAACTGCAAAAACCATCAAAAGCAAAGAACCAAGTAGGAGGCAGCATGGTCTATAAGGCACTAACCTAGAAAACAAGAGACCCGGGTCACTCTGCCACTAATCTGCTGTATGATCTTTGGCAAATCTCTGTCTCATCTATAAATACTGTAAACTGTTTACAATGACTGTCTCTCATTATGTGTTTGTACAGAACCTAGCACAACGGGGCCCTGATCTCAGTTAATCTCTAGGCACTGCAGTAACACAAACAATCCATGGAAGTAGCATCAGTAAAAGGGAGCAGTCCATGGAAAAGTATTCCCAGAGCATGGAGATCAATATATTGGGCCCAATTCATCTCATAATTGAGTTACATTGGAGAGGAGTCTGGCCTGTTGTGTCCTAGATGTTGTGGAGCAGTGTTATGGGGTGCTCTACTCACTGCTAGGATGGTGCCTCCCCCTGGTGGTTCTGGGGATTAGCTCTGCGAGGCTGATGCCCCTTCCTGCGGTTGCACTCCATCTCTCTGTCTCAGTCTCTCAGTCTTCAGCCCCTTTTTCGCTCCAGGAGCTGCTTTGGCCCTCTGGCCAGGTCACTGCACTCGTTTTCCCCTTCCAGGGTATCAAAGTCTTTCTTCAGCAGTCTGAGGTAGGCTTCCCCATTCACAGCCTCATTGCTACTTCCCCAATGCCTGGCAGGCGAACCCGGGCCCACCCTCTACTATGGATTCCAGCTCAGGGACTCTCTAGACATCAGCCAAAGTCTGTGTCCTTCTATACCTTACCGCTTTTCCCTACCATCTGTCACTACCCTCTCCCTCTCGGTTTGCCAGCTTCACCACTCCCTCCTCCCAGGGAGTGACTGCAGGTTTTCCCAGCCACCCCTTCTGCTGCCAATTTCCTGTCTTTATAGACCCAGCCCAGCTCCTTTCTCCTCCGCTGGACTCCCTCACCCTGTCAGGGGATTACTTAGCCCCCTGAGTCCCCTTAGATGTGATCGGTCTGGCTAATTAGCTCCCTTCTTAATCAACATTAACTCTTCAGGGGAAATATGGGGTGAACACCACCCTCACCTCAGGTGAAACAAAGTGACTGAAAAATCCTTTCAATCTGGGGACTATAGCAATCAAAGCCAAGCACTTGAGCTGGAAAAGGAGTAATTTTGAGGCGATCATCATTTTTCTAGGCGCTTTATCATGCGTCCAGTAAAATCAACAGCAAAGCACCTGTTGACTTCGGCTGCAGCAAAACAATGTCCGACATTTAAACACTGTTATAGGGCATTCAGGTTACTGTACTTGAAAGCAGTTTAATCTCAACATATGCTTAGCGGTGTGGAGATGCTCATGTGATGAGTGAAATAGCAATTAACAAATTAAAGGAGCAAAAGTAGCAATAACTTGATTTACAGGTAAATGGTCATTTTAACAACTTGGGTAATGGGGGTTTCATGGGTGCTTCTGTAGCACGACCTAGCTGGGAGAATGGAATATCGGAGGAGACGTAAATGGAGCTGAACTGTCAGGAGGTGAGTTTGCACAGAACCAATGGCTGGAAGCGGAAGCCGGACAAATTCAAATTGGGAATGAGGCACAGTTTAACAGTGAGGGCAACTGACTGCTGGAACAAACTTGATGTCTTCAAGTTGCGACTGGATGCCTTTCTGGACAATACGCTTTAGCTAAACATAATTTATTGGGCTCAACACAGGAGCAACAGAGCTAAATTTGTTGGCCTGTGATATACAGGTCAGACGAGATCATCTAATGCAGAGGTAGCCAATTATTTTTTGTCAAGGTCCACGTTTCTTGGGTCAAGATATAGTCAAGGTCCAGACTCCAGAGAAGAAGAAAAGAAGAAGAAGAAGAAGAAGAAGAAGACGAATGATAATAAATAAATACAAAGATTTTGGTGTCCATTCAAAAGTGTCTGGCTGGACTGGATTTGGCCCGTGGTCTGCCTATTGACTACCCCTGGTCTAATGGTTCCTTCCAGCCATAAAGTCTATGAACATTAAAAGTATGAATGTTGAAAACCTTAAGATGCTTGGCACCGTCCCCCTCTTGAGCTATGATCTTATCAGATCTCACAAGCCAAGCAGCGCTGGAATTGACTGTTTACCTAACACGGATGGGGGCCCCCCAGAAATACTACAGGGAGTAGGGCTGATGATTCAATAGTTGGCAGCCTTCCTTCTCAGTCAGTGCCGAACCAAGGCAGTGTGTAGGGAAGGGAAGCACACTGCTCTTTGAAATGCCCTCTGTGAGATGAGATGTAAAATCACAGACTTCTCAACCACTTGGTCATTAAAGATCCTTGGGCATATGTCACCTAGCAAGAGGCCTTATTCACTCACAGCAGCGTCAATCCAAAGCAGTTCCCCTGAAGACGACGGATTTCAACCGTCCAGAGGGAATCTTAGAGACAGGAGAATCCAGCTGCTTGTTGGGTAACTGTTGTTCTGACCAGTAGAACTAGCCAGAGAAAGGTATTTTTCATGAAAAATTTTTCAAGAAATGAAAGTTTTCTGGGGGGAGGAGTTTGAACATTTCTGCAGATTTTTTTAACAGAAAACAATTTTTTAACAAAAAAACCCCCACATTTAAAATATTCAGTTTAAAACCCCGCAGCAAATTTTGAAGAAAAAAAATCCATGAAAAATTTTGTTCCTGAGTGGGGGCGGGGGGCTTTTGAACCAAAAAATAGTCTTGCATGAACATTTTTGACCAGTTCTACTGATCATATTCCAGGCTGGCTAATTATACTCTATCTAAATTGCCCCTGCAGTTTCAACTGGATAAAACATTTCTCCTTTTCTATTTTAACTCTTGTGTAGTGATGAACAGGTGATGCATTCCACCCCAGAAAGCACTGCATTTCCATGCTACACTGTCCCCTGTATTGAAAACTTTCACAAGGCCATAGAGTTCCTTTAGAGAAGAAAGATCTATATAAATATATTTATTATTAAGTTAGTAAATTAAAAAAGCCAGTGAAGTGTTCAGCCATCCTCTCCCAGGAATACATTTATTATACAATAAGCACAATAACTCCCTGTGTTGCGTGAAGAAGGTTCCCTTTAATCATTGGCCATGGGCCAAGTTCTGAACTCCTGATTACTTCTCACTCTGGCAAATTTGCACGGAATCAGTGGATCAAACCTGATCTCCTCATTCAAATTTAACTCAGTCCTTACTTAGGCAAATTTCCATTGACTGAAAACTAGGTAAGGGCTTCTGGATTTGGCCTCATAATTGCAAAATAGATTCTATAGCAGCAGCATGATATTGCTGTAATGGTCAATTTTGATGTTGAGTACGTTTGCAAATAGTTTTTAAAAGGGTACTAAGTGATGAAGAGATGTTTTAAGTGGACCTGACTGAAAACAAAAAAGGGTAGGTAGGTTTATGAAACATTTCAGAATTGACATTTTTCATTTTGTTTGGAATTTTCCCTGGAATTTTTTGTATTGGAAAAAGCTTGGAAGAAGGGGGAAAAGGCGAATTAAACAAGTCAGAGAGTTTCCCACCACCCCACCACCAAAATAATAATAATAATAATTAATAATTAATGAGGTATTTCTCTCTCTTTATATATATGAAGAGAGAGAAATATCTCATTAATTATGTCTATGTATATCTGTAACATACATAACGATGCATGTCTGTAACATGCTTATAACTAGAGCCTAATGAAAGCTTTTTTCGGATGGAAAATGCCTTTTTGCCAAAAACAAATCTTTGCAAAAAATTATATATATTTGCAAAAAGGCATTTTCCATCTGAAAAAAGCTTTCAATTGGCTCTAGTTATAAGCATGTTACAGACATGCATCGCATATGAGAGAGACAAGGTGGGTGAGGTAATAGCTTTTATTGGACCAACTTCTGTTGGTGAAAGAGACACGCTTCGAAAGCTGGTCTCTTTCACCAACAGAAGTTAGTCCAATAAAAGCTGTTACCTCACCCACCTTGTCTCGCTACTATCCTGGGACAAACACGGCTACAGCGACACTGCAGACATGAGTAGTATATATCATAGATGGCTATAAGCATAATGGTATTGGATTTAAGCAAGCCTATAATGAGCAACCATTTTTAAAACATCTGTTAATCATTTATTGAAACTTTATGAGCTTTTTATAAATGTACCCTTAATATAAAATGTGACCCAGGTAACTATACCCGGGCCTTCCCTTTCGTGTTCCTCACTGGTGTCTTGCGGGTTACTGTTCCGTGCTCCTGCTCATTCTACTGGGAAATAAAACTCCCTGGGGTTAAAGTAAATTAACAGTGTCTAGGATGGTCTTTATTGTCGTTTCTCTGAGTCCTCTAAAAGCACCACAGATATTACCCATAGATTAGGTTTGCAGTTTAAAGCTTTCCTAAGTCAGGATGAAATGTTTCAGCGTCTGTTGGTGGGATATATAAGGGGATCTGGGGTCATTAGCACTTAGCAGTAAGTGAGGGCAGTGGAAATCCCTCGCAGCTACCGAAAGTGAGGCCCGAAGAAAGAGCTTTTTAGCACCGCCTTTTCTTTCTCTCCACCGTTAGCAGCACCTGGTGGTAACAACCAGGGTTTTACAGCAAATGGCCCCCCTAGTGCTTAATCTGGTTCGAGCTGCGTGATTTGACCTTTGTTCTGCTGGAGATTTTTTTTTTTCTTTGCAGAATTTTAAAAAAGAGGCTTTGGTTGTACATATGGTCTATGTCATGGGCCAGATCCTCAGCGGGTAAAAATCAGCATAGCGCCACTGAAATCAACTCAGCTTTGCTGAATTACTGCCGATGTGCATCTGGACCTACATCTCTCACATCAACAAACCCAATATATTATAATGTACCATTAGAAATCACAGCATGACTGATTCATTGCCAACCACTAGACTATCCGAATCAGGATGAATATATGGATGAAAAACCCTCCCTACTTTAATCAGATTTTGCTGTGATCGTTCATGGGTTTGGTTTCCCTGATGTTTTCCTTTACCCATCTCTTTTCCCTTAAAGTTTGTATTTTGCAGGGAGTGCAGGCTACATGGAACAATGACAACCCCACTGCCCCGCTCCAAAAGCGGATGGTGCTGGCCTCCTTTGAGAGAAGCTCATTGCAAAATGATTGGCCACATTTTCCTTTCGCTTACACCACTGCAAGCCCATTGAGAAGAGCATCTGGCCTTGTGTTATTAATGGTCTTAAGTTGCAGTGGGGGAGGTCTAGGTTGGATATTAGGAAACACTATTTCACTAGGAATTGTAGTGATGATTTAGTTGGTGTTGGTCCTGCTTTGAGCAGGGGATTAGACTAGATGACCTCTTGGACCTCTCTTCCAACCCTAATATTCTATGATTCTATGGACATGTGAAGACAGGTGGGACTAAGACAGAAGTAGCACCTATGCAGCAGGACAAGAAAAGACAAGGGAAGTTATGGTCTTATGCTGATTTTACTCCTTGCACCATAGTCACATCCTCTGGCTCAGCAAACTCAGTGGACACTAATAGGGTTTCCAGTCTGGATTTCTAGCCAGCTACAGAAGGAGTATCACCATAAACTGACAGTGACTTCTTAGGTTGAGAGGAATCAGCCTTCCTCATATGCTGAGGATCCAGATGTTTTTCATTAACTGGTGCACACATGGATACAAATGTCCTCTTGACCTCCACTTGATACAGAAGGGATTACCTTACAGTTTGCCTTGTCCGTAATGGCTTTGGTGATGACCATTGTGGCCAGACTCACTTTGCTGTATCCGTCTTGTGAGTCACTACCAGGGATACTTTGCATAAGCACAGGCCACCTCTCGGAGAAGGTATATGTGCTCTGTGCTTAGTTGAGTACAACTGCTAGTGGACTTCATGATTCCCCTGACTAGAGAACAAAAGGAACTTTCCACATTGACTTCACTGGTAAAAATTGCCTTGCAGGATAGCAGCGCGACCCACAAAGGCGGTATTTTGTTTAACACAGAGACTAAAGTACTAAAACAGGATTTACACCATTCTAGAATAAAAGCTGACCTTCTGGGGAATTATCACTTATTTTTTCTCGCATTGTCTCCTCCTATGATCTACTCATCTGTGCTCTCTGCTTTCATCTATGTGAGCTGCTTGCACTGAATATGTCCCCCTTAGGCAACTGAATCCATCTCTATTCAAGTTTGCAGGATTGGAGCCGCATTACGCTATCTAGGTCTATTAATATATAATTTCTATTCCACTACCATGTTGCCTATCCCTGTTTTTGTGCCATTTCAGATCATATTAAGAGAACAGGTTTTCTTTATAGAGTGGAAGACTCAGAGTATTAACAAAGTACAAAATACAGTAGTTCTTCCTCACGAAGGAAGACTTCTTTTCACACAAGAGGAGAATTTTAAAACTACTGATTTACGAAGCAATAACAATTGCTTTTTTTATGCACAAGGGGCCAGCTGGTGAGAACTGGCATATTTCCACCGAAGTCACTTACACCAGCTAGGATCTGGCCCATGAGGTTACTTATATTGGGCCCAATTCTGCTCTTATTTGCACAAGAGTAAATCTGGAGTAACTTTGGTTGAGTCTACATCTGGATTTACACCAATGTAAGTTAGGGCAGTGTAGCATATAGCAGTGGTTTTCAAAGTTCGGATCCTGGGTCGTGGAATGCAAGGCACTGGGTCGCCTTGCTCAGCATCCAGGGACCCTGCCATTCAGCCAGTAAAAACTAGCAGTTCCTACCTGTTTTGACACCATGCTGCACCCCGGAAGTGGCCAGCATCAGGTCCGGCTTATAGGCAGGTGGGCCATAGGGCTCCATGGACTGCCCCCGCCCCAAGCACCAGCTCTGCACTCCCATTGGCCGGGAATTGGCCAATGAGAGTGGGGGGTGGGGGCGGTGCCTGTGGGTGAGAGCCGCACAGAGCCGCATGTGCTCCTCCATCCAGGAGCCGGACCTGCTGGCCACTTCCAGGGCGCAGCACGGCCTGCAGTGCCAGGACAGGTGGGAAGCCTGCCTCTGCACCCCAGCTGCACTGCTGACCAGGAGCCACCAGAGGTAAGCCTGCACCACAACCCCCTCATCCCCGCCTCATCCCAGAGCCGGCACCCCCAGGCCAGAGCCCTGACCTCCTCCCGCACCCCAACCCTCTGCCCTATCCCTGAGAGCCCCCAAATCCAGATCCCCTTCCTGCACCTCAAATCCCTCATCCCAGCCCCACCCCAGAGCCTGCACCCCCAGTCTAGAGCCCTGATCCCCTCCCACGCCCTGAACCCCTCATTCTCGGCCCCCACCCCAGAGCCCTCATCTCAACCCTCTGCCCCAGCCCCCTCCTGCACCACAAACCCCTCATCCCCAGCTCCACTGGGTCACGGGCATCAACAATTTTCTTCAAGTGGGTCGCCAGGAAAAAAAAAATTGAAAACCACTGGCATATAGGACTTGGGCAGTGTCCTTTTAAATAGTACGGGAGCCTCTGTCTTCTAATGCAGAAGCCACCAGAAGTCTAACAGAGCAGAAGCATACATATTAATATCTGAATGATGTATAGATAGCAAAGACACAACCAGCAGGATCTGGCCAACTGCATGTACTGTATTTATGGTGTGTTTGTATAGGGCGGGAGAGAAAGAGACTCCTCTTGTGGCATGTGAGACACAGGGAGAGTGCGGTGATGAAATAATTCACTTCTCAGGCCATTTACCGAGAGTCATCCTTTTTCCTGCAATTCTAGAAGAGAAATTTCGTAGCAGAGACCAGCCCTCCTTGAATCTCTAGATAACACAGGTGATATGTTGTTTATTTCTTTTCTCTGAAGTCCCTGCTCTACATTGTAAATAGTCATTTGTTCCTCTCCCAGAGGCTGATACATGGTCTCACCAGTAGGAAATGTATCATCCTCCAATAAAACCAAATCCTTGGTGGTGATGATGATGATTTATTGATCTTGGCTCTCTCGCTTGCACAGATGGAAATAGAAGCTGGCAGTTAGCTCATGTCTTGCAGCCCAGCCTAGGCAAGTGTGTTTACTGCTGGCTGCTTTCTACAGAGGGGATCTGCTGTTCAGGGGAATTTTTCAAGCACTGCTGCCATATTAATCTAAACTTGAATCAATGTTGATTAAATTCAAATGCATTTGTAGGGGCCCTGCTTCCTAGTGCCATGCTACCTACAGGATAGCAACATGCAGGCAGAGACTAATCATTTAGTAAACACATATATTAAGAACCTCTCCAGCCAACCTAAACAAACAATAAAACGCAGCGTGCATGGCAGTGACCCATGGAAACTTCCTGGGTCCAAGGGGCTCTGCAGCTGGAGAGGCTGTCATTGCTAGCAGATGCCTATGGCTACTCCCTGCCCACTCTCCACCCACTCTGATCACCATATAAAGCAATCAGACACTGGGGGACGCAGCAGGCATCCCTCAAAGGACCTAATGCGGGGGGGGGGGGGGGTAAACCAGTTTTCTGACAGGGTTAAGAGAACCACCTGGAGTCCAGGTAACCTGGCAATGACCACACAGCAGACTTTGATCTGTTTTACACAGTGTAAAACAGGTGTCACTCCACTTAAATCACAGTCCAATTGAGATTAGAACCTGGCCCAGTAAATCTGTCTGTCTGATTAAATTAGGACCCAAGGCCTAGATTTTCAAAAGTGATACTTTGCACGCCAAACTCGAGGCGCCTGAAAGAGGCCTGGTTCTCAGAGGGTGGGTGACTCAACACATTCTGAAAATCAGGCCTTTTTACGGGGTCTCAAGTTTGGCCCCCAAACTCACAAGTCACTTATGAAAACAAAGGCCCAAGATTCTCCTGGATCTACATTGGAATGGGTAGAGTGAGTTAGATAAAATAAGAACTGTCTTGAACCTTTGCCTTGTCCGCATATTGCTCCTTGGCTCAATCTCTTAGCTGGTTTGGAAAAGTTTAGTTCATTTTAATGACAGGTTTCAGAGTAACAGCCATGTTAGTCTGTATTTGCAAAAAGAAAAGGAGGACTTGTGGCACCTTAGAGACTAACCAATTTATTTGAGCATAAGCTTTCATGAGCTACAGCTCACTTCATCGGATGCATACTGTGGAAAGTACAGAAGACGTTTTTATACACACAAACCATGAAAAAATGGGTGTTTACCACTACAAAAGATTTTCTCTCTCCCCACCCCATTCTCCTGCTGGTAATAGCTTATCTAAAGTGATCACTCTCCTTACAATGTGTATGATAATCAAGGTGGGCCATTTCCAGCACAAATCCAGGTTTTCTCCCCACCCCCCCACAAACCCACTCTCCTGTTGGTAATAGCTTATTTAAAGTGATCACTCTCCTTACAATGTGTATGATAATCAAGGTGGGCCATTTCCAGCACAAATCCAGGGTTTAACAAGAACGTCGGGGGGGGGGGTAGGAAAAAACAAGGGGAAATAGGTTACCTTGCATAATGACTTAGCCACTCCTAGTCTCTATTCAAGCCTAAGTTAATCGTATCCAATTTGCAAATGAATTCCAATTCAACAGTCTCTTGCTGGAGTCTGGATTTGAAGTTTTTCTGTTGTAATATCGCAACTTTCATGTCAGTAATCGCGTGACCAGAGAGATTGAAGTGTTCTCCAACTGGTTTATGAATGTTATAATTCTTGACATCTGATTTGTGTCCATTTATTCTTTTACGTAGAAACTGTCCGGTTTGGCCAATGTACATGGCAGAGGGGCATTGCTGGCACATGATGGCATATATCACATTGGTGGATGTGCAGGTGAACGAGCCTCTGATAGTGTGGCTGATGTTATTAGGCCCTGTGATGGTGTCCCCTGAATAGATATGTGGGCACAGTTGGCAACGGGCTTTGTTGCAAGGATAGGTTCCTGGGTTAGTGGTTCTGTTGTGTGGTATGTGGTTGCTGGTGAGTATTTGCTTCAGGTTGGGGGGCTGTCTGTAGGCAAGGACTGGCCTGTCTCCCAAGATTTGTCAGAGTGTTGGGTCATCCTTCAGGATAGGTTGTAGATCCTTAATAATGCGTTGGAGGGGTTTTAGTTGGGGCTGAAGGTGACGGCTAGTGGCGTTCTGTTATTTTCTTTGTTAGGCCTGTCCTGTAGTAGGTGACTTCTGGGAACTCTTCTGGCTCTATCAATCTGTTTCTTCACTTCCTCAGGTGGGTATTGTAATTGTAAGAATGCTTGATAGAGATCTTGTAGGCGTTTGTCTCTGTCTGAGGGGTTGAAGCAAATGCGGTTGTATCGCAGAGCTTGGCTGTAGACAATGGATCGTGTGGTGTGGTCAGGGTGAAAGCTGGAGGCATGTAGGTAGGAATAACGGTCAGTAGGTTTCCGGTATAGGGTGGTGTTTATGTGACCATCGTTTATTAGCACTGTAGTGTCCAGGAAGTGGATCTCTTGTGTGGACTGGACCAGGCTGAGGTTGATGGTGGGATGGAAATTGTTGAAATCATGGTGGAATTCCTCAAGGGCTTCTTTTCCATGGGTCCAGATGATGAAGATGTCATCAATATAGCACAAGTAGAGTAGGGGCGTTAGGGGACGAGAGCTGAGGAAGCGTTGTTCTAAGTCAGCCATAAAAATGTTGGCATACTGTGGGGCCATGAGGGTACCCATAGCAGTGCCGCTGATTTGAAGGTATACATTGTCCCCAAATGTAAAGCTTTTGTAGTGGTAAACACCCATTTTTTCATGGTTTGTGTGTATAAAAAGATCTTCTGTACTTTCCACAGTATGCATCCGATGAAGTGAGCTGTAGCTCACGAAAGCTTATGCTCAAATAAATTGGTTAGTCTCTAAGATGCCACAAATACTCCTTTTCTTTTTGCGAATACAGACTAAGACGGCTGTTACTCTGAAACTTGTTTGTCTTAGCGATTGGCTGAACAAGAAGTAGGTAAATAGTGGGGTCCCCCAGGGATCTGTACTGGGCCCAGTCCTATTTAACATATTCATAAACAATCTGGAAAAAGGGGTAAACAGTGAAGTGGCAAAATTTGCAGATGATACAAAACTACTCAAGATAGTTAAGTCCCAGGCAGACTGCGAAGAGCTACAAAAGGATCTCACAAAACTGGGTGACTGGGCAACAAAATGGCAGATGAAATTTAATGTTGATAAATGCAAAGTAATGCACATTGGAAAACATAATCCCAGCTATACATATTGTGACGGGGCAAGACCAGATGGCTATAGAAAACTAATGGGAGACAGATATATTAGCTCCAGGCTAAACAAATCCCTAGTACCAGGATAAGTTAAATGGCAGCTGCTACAGGTCAATTAAGATACCTGGGGCCAATTAAGAACTTTCCAGAAGGCAGGGAGAACGCTAGGTTGATTGGGACACCTGAAGCCAATCAGGGGCTGGCTGAAACTAGTTAAAAGCCTCCCATTTAGTCAGGTGGTGCGGATGTCAGGAGCTGTGGGAGGAAGTTGTGCTGTTGGAGAGACTGAGCAGTACACACCATGTCAGACAGAAGGAAGGAGGCCCTGAGGTAAGGGTGAAGTGGAGCTTGAGGAAGTGGGGGCTGCTGTGCAGAAGTAGCCCAGGGAATTGTACATGTCATGTTTCTAAAAGGTCAGCTACCATAGTTGATACTATTAGGGTCCCTGGGCTGGAGCCCGGAGTAGAGGGTGGGCCCGGGCTCCCCTTTTTGCCCCCCCCAATTAATCACTGAGAATGGGAGACAACAGAGACTGTGCAAGGGAGGATAGCTTCTCCTCACCTCCCTCACTGGCTTATGATGAAAATGGCTCAGTAGACTGTGACCCTTGACTCTAGAGAGAGAAGGGTTACATGAAGGGTCACAGTGAGCCTCTGAGGCTAGTGAAATCTGCTAGGAAACCAGGACGCATGGGGGCAAGGACAGAGCTTTGTCACAATATACAATGATGGAGTCTAAATTAGCTGTTGACACTCAAGAAAGGGATCTTGGAGTCATTGTGGATAATTCTCAGAAAACATCCATTCAATGTGCAGCGGCAGTCAAAAAAGAGAACAGAATGTTGGGAATCATCAAGAAAAGGATCTATAATAAGACAGAAAATATTATATTGCCTCTATATAAATCCATGGTATGCCCACACCTTGAATACTGCGTGCAGATGTGGTCACCCCATCTCAAAAAAGATATACTGGAATTGGAAAAGGTTTAGAAAAGGGCAACAAAAATTATTAGTGGTATAGAACAGCTTCCGTATGAGGAGAGATTAATAAGACTGGGACTTTTCAGCTTGAAAAAGAGGTGTCTAACGGGGGATATGATAGAGGTCTATAAAATCATGAGTGGTATAGAGAAAGTAAATAAGGAAGTGTTATTATATCCTCATAATACAAGAACAAGGAGCCACCAAATGAAATGAATAGGTGGCTGGTTTAAAACAAACACAAGAAAGTATTTTTTCACGCAACGCACTGTCAACCTCTGGAACTCCTTGCCAGAGGGCATTGTGAAGGCCAATACTATAACGGGGTTCAAAAGGGAGCTAGATAGATTCATGGAAGATAGGTCCATCAATGGCTATTAGCCAGGATGGGCAGGGATGGTGTCCCTAGCCTCTGTTTGCCAGAAGCTGGGATTGGGTGACAGGGCATGGATCACTTGATGATAACCTGTCTGTTCATTCCCTTTGAGGCACCTGGCACTGGCCACTGTCGGAAGACAGGATACTGGGCTTGATGGACCTTTGGTCTGACCCAATATGGCCGTTCTTATGTTCTTATGACTGAGTGGGCTTGTAGGATCTGAAGTTTTACATTGTTTTGTTTTTGAGTGCAGTTATGTAACAAAAAAAATTCTACATTTGTAATTTGCACTCTCACGACAAAGAGATTGCACTTGTATGAGGTGAATTGAAAAATAATTCATATTTATATTAGAATAAAAAATAATACACACTTTGATTTCAATTACAACACAGAATACAATATATACGAAAATGTAGAAAAACATCCAAAATATTTAATACATTTCAATTGGTATTCTATTGTTTAACAGTGCGATTAAAACTGCGATTAACTGTGAATAATTTTTGTAATCGCGATTATTCTTTTTGAGTTAATTGTGAGTTAACTGCAATTAATCGACAGCCCTAATCCTAATCTAATGTAATCATAGTCAGAACATTTCAATTTTATTGCAACAAAATGTTTAGACTGTTCCAAAACAAAATATTTCGAAATATTTCATTTTACAGGAAATTCCAGATTTTAATGTTTTGTTCTGATTTGGAAGGAAAGCAAATTTCAAAATCTTGGACTTTCCCATGGGATGGAAATTCCAAGCTCTAACATCCAGTGGTCTGTACAATCTCTCAGCAGTGTTCATCTCTTACGACCGTAGCTATTTGAATACCACAGGCACTGACTTTCATTTCTCTGGGAGGGTGCTCCATGCCCGCTCCGTCCCAAGGCCCCAGCCCCACTCTGCCCCTTCCCCTGAGGCCTCACCCTTGTTCTGCCTCTTCCTGACCCCGCTCTGCCTCCTCCCCTCCAGTGCCACACGCTCACTCTGCCTCTTCCCACCTCTGCTCCACTCCCTCCGCCCAGCGCCTTCTGCCTGCCATTGAACAGCTGATCAGTGGGGGCCGTTAAACAGCTGATCGGCGGGTGGCTGGTGGGTGCTGAGCACCCACTATTTTTTTCCTGTAGGTTTCCCAGCCCCGGAGCACCCACGGAGTCGGCGCCCCTGCTCTGTGGTATCCCAGCACCGATCTTCCTTTCCGCTCTCCGGGCTGTGGTTCTTTCTCTCCCCAACCCCCGACAATTGGGAAGCCTTTCCCATTGGCGTGCACTTTCTTGATTGGCCCACACGTCCTGTGACCGCTCTTGTCTTTTCCTGAGCCCCTTGAGTCCTTGGTTCTTTCCTGATGACCAATGAGGGAAAGGCAGGTGCTACACATACCAATGCAAACCACTGTTGGTTAGTCTTCCCTGCATCTCAGATCAGTCCAGCTTCACTTCCTGTCACTCCTGATTCTGGCCATTTGGTCTTGGCCTTATAAACCGGCTTTCATCACCCAATTAGAAACAAAGCAACCCCCTGCTACTTGTTATATTTGGCAGCGTGAGCACACACAAACCCTCATCTCTGGAGCTCCCATTGGGTAAGCACGTGCTCCGGATGGGAGGTTTGGCAGGCCAGTCCTTCAACAGTGTTTCCTTTCTGCTTTTAACTGCCTCCAATGGTCACTGCTGATCAGTAACTCAGTGACTCATTAAAAACACGAACAATGGCTGCATTTGTTCTATCAGCGTGGCCACCTGTTGATCCCAGACATTTATAGCTGAACTGGTTTAATCCTACAGAACAGCTAACATCAGTCAAGTCCCTTTGTGTCTGATAGCGCGTGTTCTAAGAGGAGGAGCGGGCTGTGGGATTTCGTTGGTGCTTTCGTCCTGGTTCGTTCAGCGGGCAAGGCTGCAGAACGCGGGCTTGACAACTGTGCGCACTTCGACACGTCTCTCTCTAATGGATGGGAAACCGCTCAGGAGCTGCGTGACCAGAGCCGTTCGAAATTTGCAAAAATAAACAGTGTGAGGGCATTTTTCTGAATTTTGGACGATCTGAGCAAGCCAGAGCTAGCTCTCTCTTGGGGTATGGGGATAGGGGTATGGGAGAAGGGAATTCACTCGGTGCAGAGGGACAGCTCAAAGGCTTTGCAGCCCTTAAATCCTATTTTGAGAACTTCAGTAGTGATAGGCCTTTTTCTGGCCCTGTGCAACGAAGTGGATTTTACCCGCTGTAAACAAAAAAACTGTAGGTGGATACTGATGTCAGGGAAACGTCTTCTTGCCGCTCTACAAGGCCACTGCTCTGCCTATTGATGCGCCAGGACTTCATGGGCTGTTCTGTATACAAGTAACTATTGTCTCTATAGCAATGCTACTAAAAGCTTCGAGGGATCTCACCATCTAATGCAGGAGACGTTGATAAGCCTGGCTTCAAAAAGGTGATAAGCCCCACTCCAGTGTGTGTGACAGCAGATTCAGGCTTGACTTTTTACTATTAAACCCAAGAAATGATTGTCTTTTCCACTCTCCTCCCATGACAGGAGTGCAGCTGTTTCTAGTAAAGAGGAGCACTTTTAGTCTCCTGGATTCTCTTTGTGCTCACCTCTCATAGAGCCTGATGTTCCATGAGCCTTGCCGGGTTCAGAGAGCGTGAAAAAGCAGTTTGAGTTTGTGAGCTTTTTCTTTCCCTGGAATTTAAACCCTTCCCCCCTCCCGCCCGCCCCCACAGGCTGATTCAGGCTGAAGAAATGGGGTTGGTTTTTTTCTTTTAAAAGAGTTCAAGCAAGTACGTGCTCTGGAGAAGAGAGAGAGAAGAGCCCCACCCCCAGTCCTGCAAAAGGCAGCGAGGGGGTACCTTGTCTATGGCCCGTGTCCAGGGCCTGTGTCTCCTCCCTCTTCCACTGCAGTTACACGGGTGCAACCAACGCCACGGACTTCAGCTGAGTGACTCCTGCCTTACATCAGTGCAGGGCAGAGGAGGCCCAGGCCACAGCAAGCATGTGTTCGTTCAGCTCTTTGGCCCTGAATGCTCCCCCCATGCCCAGGTGAACTGGAAGTGAATCTTCCCCTTACCCCCCCATGCCAATATGACCCAGGAAAAAAATCTCTGCCCTCCCCTGCCCATCCCTGGAGCCTATGTGACTCAGGGGTCAGCCTCCTCCACCCTTGCCATTTCTCCTGCTAACCCTGGCTCCACTCCTGCGTTCAGTCTCCAAATATCAGCCCCAGCCACGCGGAGTGTGAGTGGAATCATTGTGAACACAGGGAGGCTGATCAGCACAGCTCCGCTGAGGTCAACCGGGCGATGCCAGGCGGCCGAGGACCTGGCACATGGGGTTTAAGGAATCCTGGGCTCGGCGAAAGGAATTCCGAGAGCTGTCTTCTCAAAGGTACGTGGGACATTATGGAAGCAAAGTCATTTGCCCGCTTTCCTTGGAAGAGACTCAGGTAGCTTCTACCTGCTGTCTGATCATTAGACCAGCTTGGTCCTTCTAGATGCTAAAGACAGCACGGTTTAAATACCTGTGTATCAGTCTTTCCCATCCTCCACAGCTGGACCTGATTCTGATCCCACTCCCCCTACTGTGAATCAGGTCTTCTTCAAAGGAGTTACGCCTGCATTAACCTTTAGGCCTTTGATTTGATCTCTCCCAAAGCAGCTCAGGAGGTGAAGAAGGAAAAACGACTAAGGAATGTGTGATAATGCAGCCCTCCAGTCCTACTTTATTACATCCTCCTGTTCGGCAGCCCTTCCTGCCAAGCCTTAGTTGTACCAAGAGTGGCAGAAGCACCCTAAAAGTGTGGGGGGGGTGCCTGAAATGTGGCCCTGCTCCCTGCACCGCCCCTTCCCCTCAGTCCCTACCCCCATGCCACACCTTCTCCCTGAACCCTTGGCCTCGCACCGCCTCTTCCCCACAAGACCCCCACCCCCTGCTCACTCTCTCCGACCCCTCCCTTCCATCATCCGGCCCCCTCCCACTTTTCAAAGTGATGGGACCATGGCCCCTTGCCCTCACCCCTGTTCCGGCATCCCTGATGCCCTCCTTCAGCATGTAAGTTACACTTGTTTTTCATACCGGCTGAATGCCAAATGGGTGCAAGTCATACTGCGCACTCCCACTTGCACCTGTTTGGCTGCAAACATTTCTAAGGCGACGAGCAAGCACTGCTCCCCGGGAGGGAGCCATGTTGGATTGGAAAATAGGCGGCCAGGGAGTTACACAAGGAGAGCATTGGCCCTTTGTGTTTAATTACAACTGAGATTGTGGGGACAGTGTCAACTGGCCCTTCAGCTGCAAAGTCACAGAATAGAGACTGGGAGTGGATGGGTCATTGCAGATATTGAATCTAGTTCCTTAAGTTAAGTATCCCCACACCTTCTTGTCAACTGTCTAAATGGGCCATCTTCATTATCACTACACAAGTTTTTTTTCTGCTGATTATAGCTCATCTTAACTAATTAGCCTCTCACAGTTTGTATGGTAACTTCCAACTTATCTGTATGTGTGTATATGTATCTTACTATATGTTCCATTCTACGCATCTGATGAAGTGAGCTGTAGCTGACGAAAGCTTATGCTCTAATACATTTGTTAGTCTCTAAGGTGCCACAAGTCCTCCTGTTCTTTTAGCAGGAGCTCTGTATGCCGTACTCTACCGCCATGTTTTCGATCCTTTTTGAGACCCGGGACCGGCTTGCTAACTTCCTAAACTGTGTCAGAGAGATCTCCGGGACCGGTGCCGGGCCACAGACCGGTCGTTAAGAAACACTGCTCTATGGGATGATGGTTTCCACCTCCTCTTTTAATCTTGGTCTGATTAGTAAAATCAGAAAAGTAATTTTAATGGTGGCTATTTAAAGGCATATACTGTGTTTCAACATTAGACATTAGTTAGGGTTGCCAGGTGTCCAGTTTTGGACCTGCACGTTCGGTCAAAAAGGGAACCTGGCCACGTCCAGTCAGCACAGCTGACCGGATGCTAAAAGTCCTGTTAGCTGCAATAACTGGCCTCGGGGGGGGGGGGGGGGGGAACAGCAGCTGCGGCTGGAGTCACATGGAAGAGGTGCTCTCTGCTCCCCTTCTGAAGCCTGAAAAAACAGCAGTGGCTGGCTTCCAGACCAGGCTCCAAGAGGTAGGAGCCACCGCCGAGGGGGAGGGGATCCTGTCCGCCCCTCTTCTGCCCCGCTGTGTCCCAATTACCCCGACTCTGGCCCCTCGCTAAGAGGACTGACCCTTCCCTGCCCCCTTGCTCCGGGGACCGGAGTGCAATGTCCCACTATGCCCTGCCCCCCCCCGCCCTGCTGTGTCCCAATTGGGCAGGGTCTGCATCAGCTCCTCCCAGCCTGGCTCTGCAGGCAGGTGAGTCCCAGGAGAAGGGCAGTGAGCAGGGGTGTGTGTGTGGAGAATGAGTAACGGAAGAGGGGGGAGAAGAGTGAGCAGGGGGCGGGGCCTCAGGGGAAGAGGCGGGGCAGGGGGCGGGACACGAATGTTCATTTTTCAGCCATTAGAAAGTTGGCAACCCTAAGAAGAGTTCTTACTACAGTTCTGTGTATAATACTAGTATTTAGAGGCCTCTATTGAGATTGGAGGCCCCACTGTGCTAGGCGCTGTACGGACACACAGTAAGAGACAATCTTGGCTCGGAACAGCTTACAACCTAAGTAGGCAAGACAGACAATAGGTGAAAGATAAATAATGCCCATCATTTTACAGATTGGGAACTAAGATGCAGAGAGATTAAAGGCTTGTCTACAGGGTGCCCACGTTAATGGGAGCTAGGTACCTTTTGAAGCGTGCCAGCGGGGTCTACTGGGGGCAGTTACAGTGCAGCCCATTCAGCACTTTACAAACCTCACCCCACCGGGGGTCCTTTTTGCCGTGCCATGTAGACAAGTGCTAAGGGACTTGCTCAAGATCCCACAGGGAGGACTTGAACCCAGAACTTCTGGTTGTCTTAACTAGGTGGCCATCAATCTTGATTCTAACAGTTCACTCTGACCTATTGGGGCCTGACAGTGCCTGCCTGCATTGCTAGGCCTTGTCAGGCACAGTCCATAACACCATAACATACCCATGTGAACCTGGAGTGAATGGCAGGCCTCTACCCCATTCGTAGCCAAGCATGTGGGAGCTGGCCTCACTGCATGGGAAGAACCTGGGAGCTCACCTACAGTTTGTCAGCTGCAAAGGGGACACAAACTAGATCAATAACATTGATTTACATTTACGTGGGAATGCTCAGTGGCTCGATTTCCCATTCCCCCCCTGCTCAAGCCACTCAACTACAGACCCGATAGCGACTATAATGAGGGGAAAGGGAACGTTTTAGAGCATATCAAAACTGCATGTTAATGGGCTTTACATGATGTAATATTTGAGGGTGCTATAATGCTTTGCATCTAAGGATCTTAATCCATGCAATAAAGATCCGTTCACTGAGCCTCACAGCCTCTCTGTGAGATCGGGGATGGCTCACTCAACGCACCAATAAATGCCGCCACCTCTGCGGTAGAAGGTGGTAGCTGATAAGTTGTACACCCCAGGTTGGTACAGGAGGCAGAGAAAATGGCTGCTGAACTGTTCCAGATGGGAATCAAATTGGGGTTCTAAGATATTCCATTAGCTGTACGGGATTCAGGCAAACCCGGGGAACTATGTGCTGCATAAGGGAGCTCCTGGCCTAGACAATAAAAGTAGATTAACTTTCCTTCCAACTTACTTCGTGGTCCCTCCTAGGTATCCAGTCTTGCTGCCCTTCCTCCTGGAAAAACTCCTATTGACTTCAGGGGGAGTTTTCCTTGCAATAAAAACTGATTGAACAATCAGCAAAGAGTCCTGTGGCACCTTACAGACTAACAGACGTATTGGAGCATGAGCTTTTGTGGGTGAATACCCACTTCGTCGGATGCACATAGTGGAAATTTCCAGAGGCAGGTATAAATATGCAAGCAACAACCAGGCTAGGGATAACGAGGTTAGTTCAATCAGGGAGGATGAGGCCCTCTTCTAGCAGTTGAGGTGTGAACACCAAGGGAGGAGAAACTGCTTTTGGAGTTGGTGAGCCAGTCACAGTCTTTGTTTAATCCTGAGCTGAGGGGGTCAAATTTGCAAATGAACTGAAGCTCAGCAGTTTCTCTTTGAAGTCTGGTCCTGAAGTTTTTTTGCTGCAGGATGGCCGCCTTTAAATGTGCTGTTGTGTGTCCAGGGAGGTTGAAGTGGTCTCCTACAGGTTTTTGTGTATTGCCGTTCCTAATATCGGATCTGTGTCCATTTATCCTGTTACAATGGAACCCTGGAACAGGCTGGCAGCGTTGGCCTGAAACACCACACACTGTAAGCAGGACATAGACGCCGACTCCATGGGCGCTCCAGGGCTGGAGTACCCATGGAAAAAATATAGCGGGTGATTAGCACCCACTGGCAGCCAGCGCCCCCCTCCCCGCCATGCTTCCTGCCCGCCGGTGGCCCCGCCAATCAACTCCTCCCCTGCCCTCCCAGCCCTCCCGCCCACCAGTGGCCCCACCAATCAACTCCTCCCCCGCCCTCCCAGCCCTCCCGCCCACTGGTGGCCCTGCCAATCAACTCTTCCCCCGCTCTCCCAGCACCTCCCGCCCGCCAGTGGCCCCACCAATCAACTCCTCCCCTGCCCTCCCAGCCCTCCCGCCCGCTGGCGTCCCTGCCAATCAGCTCCTCCCCCGCCCTCCCAGTGCCTCCCACCCGCCAGTGGCCCCGTTAATCAACTCCTCCCCCTCCCTCCCAGCCCTCCCGCCCGCCGCGATCAGCTGCTCCGAGGCATGCAGGAGGCACTGTGGGGAAGGGGGAGGAGCGGGGATGGGGCGTGTTTGGGGGAGGGGGCGGAACTGGGTGGGAAGCGGCGGGGTGGGAGTGGGGTCGTGGGGGAAGAGGTGCAGTGGGGGCTGGGGCAGGAAGGGGTAGGAAGGGGTGGGGCTGGGTGGGGGGTTGGGGAAGGGCTGGAGTGGGGGCGGGGCCTGGGGCTGAGTGCAGGGTGAGCCCCCCCGGGGAATGGAGAAAGCAGGCACCTGTGAAGCAGGGGTTCATTATGGTAGGAAAGGGCTAAATGGGTTCTCCTGGCTCACTGTGGCAGATGCAGAGACAACCCGTGGCTGCCAATAGTGGGGCAGCAGAGTGAAGGCAGCCAGCTTCAGCCATGTTATTGAGCATGTTCACATGGACTGAGCATGCTCAGTACAAGCCAAGCAGCAAATCTGGGCGGGGGGGGGGGAAGCACCTGACTGCAAATACCCCCCACAAGCATTGCCTCTGGGAAGATGGCTGGTTACTCCAACTGGATATAATGAAGTGGAAGTTGTTCTCTGAGGGAAAGGGGCTGTAGGGTGTGGGCTGAGCATTCCTGAGGGAGGAGCAGTTAAATACAGGGAGAAGATCTGAGCTGAATGTCGTTATTTTATTGTTTTCATTGTTAATAAAGCCACAAAGCAGAAAGGTGCAAGTTCAGACTATACATTACAGGTGGACTGTGTGTGTAAGGGAGGGATAGGCACCTGCTCACAAGCCCTGTGATCCGCATGTTCAGTTACAGATCATCCTGGATCACTCATCCTGGATCACAGATCATCTTGGATCACTCACTTTTATTATTTAACATTTATATTGCAGTAGGTATAAAGACCACAGTCAGGTTGCTAGATGATGTACAGTATATAAAGGACAGGTTTCAGGGTAACAGCCGTGTTAGTCTGTATTCGCAAAAAGAAAAGGAGGACTTGTGGCACCTTAGAGACTAACCAATTTATTTGAGCATAAGCTTTCGTGAGCTACAGCTCACTTCATCGGATGACAGTCCCTGTCCCAAAGATGTAATGGGAGATGAGACAAACAAGTGGACGGAATGAGGTGAAGGAGACAAGGTAAGAAAAATAGATAATAGAAGGAGCCCAATTCTTAGTGGGTCAGTCACAGAGATCACACCTTTCCACCATTATCATATTGCTGCAGTGTTCTGTACGCATCACAGATGATGTTACTAATTTAAGCTCTGGAAGTTTGTGGGCAAGAGACTTAAAAAAATTAAAAGAATAAATTAGATTTTCAGATGGCAAGTGTATTTGATTGATTAGTAGGAGCTGGCTGTTTCGTGTCTTTTTTCATATGATTCAATAAAATATTTGTGAAACAGCATAACCGCACTTTACAGCAAGTACCATTGTATGGAGCAGGAGGGAGCGTGAAACCAACCTACTTCCTCCACAAGTCTTGCTTCCTAAGGACTACGCTTCCCAGCATGCAACGCTCAAGGCTCATTGTTAACCACTTTCTCACTGCGGTGTTGTAAACTATCTAACGACAAATATTGAACAATAGCATTGGAAATTATGACTCAGACAAAACACTCATTGAAGTATCAGGGAGGCATTCAATGCCAGTTCTCCTGAATAAGTGTCATGATGCCCAGCATGGGACCTTCAACACAGACCTCTACCATTTGAGATAAAAAAAGTAACTCCATTAGCTCTTACTAGTAGTAGGCAATTATCCTCTAGAGACCAGCCACCAGAGGGAGATGGGGCACACACTGTCAGTGTATTACATAAGGGATAAAGTAAAAACAGAATAAGGTCTTCAGGATTTCTGCCAGTGTAAATACCTATGTTGTTGAATTTTTCTTTATGCTGATGAATTCTAATCCATAACACAACATTCCCTTTTAATCCAAGAAGGTCCCCTTGGATTAAGACAGAGCATTACATACTGGAACTGGTAATCTTTACGGGCAAAACTCTGTATTTAAGATATCAACAGCTACATCCTGTTCTGTGCTATGCGAGCTCCTGGCAAATATTCAATTCAGTCCTTATCACTGGCCACAAAAGGCCAAATTCTGCTGTCAGTTGACCTCATTCCAAAAGATGCTGAATGCCCCCAACTGCAGCAAGAGTCAGTGGGAGGTGAGGGTGCTCAGCACCGGGCAGGATCCAGTCTAGTTACACTGGCATAAATCTGCAGTGGCTCCAGAGAAGCCATTGGAGTTACTCTGGATGCACACTTAGGTAAAGGACAGCAGAATCTGGCCCACAGGAACCTGTACAGTGTTATCAGTCATCACTGCTCGGGTTATTATGTGTTTACTTTACGGTGTAGTAGGTGAGCTGGTGAGCTCTCTTAGCCTTAGTCTCCTAGCAGTTCTGCATCTCCAGCGGGCAGTTTCTGATCTGACTTTAAACCCTGTGCAACCAACACCAGGAGGTAAATGAGGCAGAATTTGGCCCCCTCGAGAGATTACTGCAGGCCTCGAAAGATCTCCAGTGGTATCCAAAAAAGAATAATACAGCTTTTCTGCAGACAACTCTATCTTTACTACATACCAATCCGATGACAAACCAATTGGCACGCGATTGCGAGCACAAAAGCAATTTGGCTTCCTGCCTCCTCCTGTTGACAGCTTTAAAGCCGCTGTCTTTAAACCCACCTCCCGTAGGTGGCTAGGCAGCAGAGCCAAAGGCAGAGATCACACTTCCAGAATGTTTGTTAGCTGTAGGTCCCCAGGCACCGAGTTCTGGAAAATATTTTCCAAGCCGTGTCCTGAGGGTCAGAGGCAGGTTCTCTGGCTCGTTCCTTGCTGATTTCACGCTGGGGTTTGCATGCGGCAGATGTGTTTTCAGGACTCATAGGAGGCCAGGCAGATTTGATAGTCTCTCTGGGTTCATAGTCCTCTTAGATCCCATTCTGCCCTGCACTTTTGTGATTTGCTCCCTTACACGGTGATGCTGAAGGATGTGCTCCCTGAGACATGTCTGAGGATAGAGTCATTTGCAAACTTCCCCGTGCTGTTCTGACCACACGGACACATCTTTCTGAATTTCAAACCAAGATGGGCCCGGGTCGGCCTCAGTCAGATGGAGACTGCCTCACGGCGCAGAGAGGAACTGGCTTAGCTCGAGAAAAGCCACCCGATGAGCAAGATTTCTTCATTTTAAATAGCTCCCCCCAGGCATCAGGCTTGGGAGCTGAGGGTCTAGACATATAACTGAAGTCAAGAGAGAACCTCACTATGAGGAGAAAAAATGATGGACAAAGACGTATTTTTATGCATAAGCATAGGTCACATCCTAATGCCTCTCTTGTTTCCTTCCCTAGCTGGCCTCCATCAGTCCTTTCAAAACAGTATTCAATTCATTGGATGCCACCAGCTAGCCCACCAGCACAAAGCTACCATTTTTACCCTAATCTTGCAACTTGCTCTGCATGGGAGGACCTCTGCACTGGTGCTGAGCCCCCCTGGAAGTCAGCAGGGCTCCATGTGGATGCAGGAGTCTGCTCAAGCTGTCACAGGATTGGGGCCCTTGTTCTTGCAGTGGTTTAAGTCCACCTTGTTACCAACTGACTGAGCAGAGCTCCCTCCACATATGACACCACAACTCATACCTGAATCCTGAATGCGCTGCTCTGCACAGAGCAGCGTGGGAATTAAAAAACAAGAATCACTGCTGAAGGAGCCAGAGTAGGTCAGCTAAGATTATCCTCCTGCTTTAATTAGGTGTCTGAATATCTTTAGGGCTTTGTTATGTAAATGTCAAGCCTTGACTTGTCATGAGGTTAAATCTGCAGTTTTGGCCTGAAAGGTGTCATACATACAAAGAGAGATTGAAAAGATTGGGATTCTTTTCCTTAAAAACAAGATTAATAAAAAGAAAGGGAGTACTTGTGGCACCTTAGAGACTAACCAATTTATTTGAGCATAAGCTTTCGTGAGCTACAGCTCACTTCATCGGATGCATACTATGGAAACTGCAGAAGACATTATATACACAGAGACCATGAAACAATACCTCCTCCCATCCCACTATCCTGCTGGTAATAGCTTATCTAAAGTGATCACTCTCCTTACAATGTGTATGATAATCAAGTTGGGCCATTTCCAGCACAAATCCAGGTTTTCTCACCCTCCGCCCCCCCCCCCCCCACACAAACTCACTCTCCTGCTGGTAATAGCAGATTAATAAAAGGGAACATGATAGAAGTATATAGAGTGATGAATGGTCCAGAGAAGCTAACTCAGGAGTTCCTAGGTTATGAGAACAGAAGCAAGGGGACATTCAACAAAATTAAAAGGTGGCAAACTTAAAACCAATAAAAGAAAATACTTTTTCACCCAGCTAAACTGTGGAATTCATTGCCTTGGTTTTGCTGAAACAAAACAACATCCCAGTTTACATACACCACACTAGATAATGTAGAGATCTATCAAAAGTCTTTAGTGATATCACCGGCTGCACTGCTGGACTGAATGACAAAAAGGAAACGGGCTGAAATGCCTTTCCAAGCTGCTAAAAACCCCTACATCGCTCTTCAAGGTGGCTTTAGCTAAAAAGCAGGTAAAAGAATCTGCCAGCAAAATGCCATTTTTTCCACACTCCCACATCACAGCACCTGCTCCCTCGTTAGAGGTGTTACTCCAAAGCCATGTCCACTCTATTTGAATCAGCATGATTCAAAAGTTTGTTAGGGCAGGAGCTTTTCAGAAGTAGCTAGTAGGTAGATTTAAAAGGCCCTAACATGGCCTTCCCATGGGATAGGGTTAGGGTCGTGAAGTTACAGATTTATGGGTCCAGAATTGTTGTGAGCATGCGGAACTCCCAGTTGCTTCTCCTGCAGAACAACGCCTGCACTATCAGGAGGGGGAATTTAACTCCTTTCTTTTTCCAGTTGTTACGAGAGGCGACTATCAGCCTTTTGATATCATTTTATTCAGTCATTTCTGCTCATATCGACACGCAAGGAGGAAGCAGAAACCCTCTTTTGAGAACGACGTAGGCCCTGAAACGTCGTAAATGGTGCCCGATTGCAAGGTCAATAGCTGTGAAACAGAAACCTTATTGAGACTCTAATTAGAATGCCCAAAGCTGAAGGCAGAGGCAACATGTGACAGTGGAAGTAATTTTTCTCTCCTATGGGCACCCTGATCCTAACCCCAGAACTCAAATGCTGTTGGCTCAGCACCTCTGATTACCCAATAGTTTGGGGGAATCTCTCAAGACCCACAGATAACTGGGGCTGAGTTCTGTATGTGCATGCATACATCATCTGTATGACTGGTGTATACATATACACTGCAAAATTTATAAGCAACTCATGATTATATGAGAAAGGTGGGTTGCAGGGACATACTGTACCCTCTTTATTCCTTCATCACTTACATTCCACTTGCATGTTTATTAATTTGAGTACTCCCCTAAGTGCTGGAGCTTTTATCTTCTGTGTCAGGGGAGCTAACAATCTAGTAGCTTCTAGCAGCCTGGAATCCATCATCTTCCTCATTCATCCCACCAGCACATGATGAAAAATACATTCAGACCATCCAGATTGCCAGAGTCACATGAGTGCTTCGCACTGACTGTAGTTTACATTCAGAAGTTTTCATTCACAGACTTTCCTCCAGCGTCTTTCACAAAGTGGGTTGTTTGTAACATTCCCTACGTTTCTTCACAGCATCTCTAACAACGATTCAAGAGGTCATAATAAGAACCTGGTGATTTTCCAGCCATGATTACTCCTCTGTTTTATTTACTTGTCAGAGAACTGTTCTAGGGGGTTATGTTTGTTTCTGCTGAAGGAAAGCTTGAGGGTATGTTTCAGGGCTGACATTATGACACTTGTAGGCAGGACAATCTGTAGTTAGAAAGAATTGCTGTAAGTCCCCAACGTGTTCCTTTATACCTCTGCTGTGATCGAAAAAGCAGCATCTGCACTGCAACGCAGGTCAGATTTTTATTTTCCCAATAAAGAGAAGGATGAGCCTGTGGTTAAGGCACTGGACTGGAACTTGGGAGGTTGGGGTTCAAATCTCAGGTCAGCCACAAACTCCCTATGTGATTCTGGGCAAATTGCCCAACTGAGGCTGTGTGCCTTCCCCATTTGTGAAATGATAGGAATACGAAGTTCTTTTTGTTGTTTTGTCCATTTAGATTGTAAGATCAGGGCAGGCGTTGTCTCTTACTCTCTGTGTGTGTAACAGCCTGGCCCAGTGGGCCTCTGGGTGCTACTGTGATGCAAATAATTATTAATAATAATTGTGGGAGAACTGGTGCTAACAGGAGATGGATTATTCTCCAATGCCTTCATTAGCTGGATTTTCTCTTTGAAATGGTGATTCAGCATTTCCCAGTGCTGCCCCACAAAAACGTTTATGCCAGTTAGATGCAGAAAATACTCGTCTTTGAGACCGACATGAGGTTTCAATGGAAGCTTCAGTTTTAACTTAAGTCTCTTAGGCCTGGTCTACACTACGAGTTTATGTTGGATTTAGCAGCATTAAATCCGAATTAACCCTGCACCTGTCCATACAATGAAGCCATTTTTTCGACATACAACAAGGGGATTAACGCTGAAATCGACATTGCCGTTTCGAATTAGGGTTAGTGTGGACACAATTCGAAGGTATTGGCCTCCGGGAGCTATCCCACAGTGCACCATTGTGACTGCTCTGGACAGCACTCTGAACTCTGATGCACTGGCCAGGTGTACAGGAAAAGCCCTGGGAACTTTTGAATCTCATTTCCTGTTTGGCCAGGCGAGTTCATCAGCACAGGTGACCATGCAGTCCCAGAATCAAAAAAGAGCTCCAGCATGGACCGAACGGGAGGTACTGGATCTGATCGCTGCATGGGGAGAGGAATCCAGGCTATCAGAACTACGTTCCAAAAGACGAAATGCCAAAACATTTCAAAAAATCTCCGAGGCCATGAGGGACAGAGGCTACATCAGGGATGCAACACAGTGCCGCGTGAAACTTAAGGAGCTCAGACAAGTGTACCAGAAAACAAAAGAATCAAATGGACACTCCGGGACAGAGCCCCAGACATGCCGCTTCTACGCTGAGCTGCATGCAATTCTAGGGGGGGCCGCCACCACTACCCCATCCCTGTCCGTGGACTCTGAGGGTGGGATACTTTCCGCCATGGCTGAGGATTTTGCAGATGGGGAAGATGAGGAGGAGGACAAGCTTGGGGAGAGCACACAGCACACCATTCTCCCCGGCAGCCAGGATCTTTTTATCACCCTGACTGAAATACCCTCCCAACCCAATGAAGCCAGAGAAGGGACCTCTGGTGAGTATACCTTTTAAAATATAATACATGTTATAAAAACAAGCATTTTTTAATGATTATGTAGCCCTGAGGACTTGGGATGCATTCGTGGCCAGTACTGCTACTGGAAAAGTCTGTTAATGTGTCTGGGAATGTAGCGGAAATCTTCCAGGGACATCTCCATGAAGCTCTCCTGGAGGTACTCTAAAAGCCTTTGCAGAAGGTTTCTGGGGAGAGCAGCCTTATTCCGTCCTCCATGGTAGGACACTTTACCACGCCATGCTAGTAGCAAATAATCTGGTATCATTGCATGACAAAGCCTGGCAGCCTACGGTCCTGGTGTTTGCTGACATTCAAGCAACATCCGTTCTTTATCTCTCTGTCTTATCCTCAGGAGAGTTATATTGTTCATGGTAACCTGGTTGAAATAGGGGAATTTGATTAAGGGGACATTCAGAGGTGGCCGTTCCTACTGGGCTGTTTGCCTGTGGCTGAAAAGAAATCCTCCCAGCAGTTAGCCACGCGGTGGGAGGGGGGGCCATTGGCGCTGAGCTGTTCGTGTTTGGCTAGCAGGGATCTTCCCTGATACCAGCCAGGTGGTGTGGAGGAGGGGAAAAGCGATCATCCCAGAAAATTGGATGTAGGGAGGGGATTAGTTTGGTTTCTGCTGCTGCAAGTTAACAGGAAAACTGCACCAGTAAATGGCCAACTCAACGGGCTTTGCTTGGTATGAGAAAGGAGGGGGCTGCTGTTATGAAGGTTGCAGAAGCTGAAAGACTATGGCTTACCATGGCCGCCTGCAAGCCGAATTCTGTTGCCCGGCCCTGCATGTGTGATCTCTAACACCAAAGCCGCAGACACTCCATATAAGATGTAAAATGCTACCTTGTACCAAAATCACATGTGCTATGTAATGTGAATAGTGTTGTTCACCGTGAAAGAGTATAGCCATTGTTCTGTAAAATGTATCTTTTTAAATACTTCACTCCCTTTTTTTCCTCCAGCAGCTGTTTCAAGCCTCCCTCCTCCATCCCAGAGGCTATCTCAGATAAGGCGGCGAAAAAAACACACGTGCGATGACATGTTCTCTGAGCTCATGCAGTCGTCCGGCACTGACAGAGCTGTGTGGAGAGGCACAATAGCAGAGTACAGGATGGTGGCCGATGAACATGGGGAGAGGTGGCGGCAGGAAGATCAGAGGAGGCATGAGGAAACGCTGGGGATACTGCGGGATCAAACGGACATGCTCCAGCGTCTGGTGGAGGTTCATGAATGGCAGCAAGATCACAGACTGCCGCTGCAGCCCCTGTTTAGCCGCCCTCCCTCCTCCCCAAGTTCCATAGCCTCCTCACCCAGACACCCAAGAACATGGGGTGGGAGGCTCTGGGCACCCAACCACTCCACCCCAGTGGACAGCCCAAGCAACAGGCTGGCATTCAACAAGTTTTAAAGTGGCCTTTTCCTTCCCTCCTACCCTCCTCCCACACCCCACCTGGGCTATCTTGTGAGTTATCTCCCTAATTTTATAATCAATTAATAAAGAATACATGCTTTTTAAACGATAGTGACTTTATTTCCTTTGCAAGCAAGCTGTGGTCAAAGGCGGGAGGGTGGGTGGCTTACAGGGAATTTAGAGGCAACCAAGGGGGTGGGTTTTCATCAAGGAGAAACAAACAGCAGTGTCACACAGTACCCTGGACAGTCATGAAACTGGTTTTCAAAGCTTCTCTGATGCGCACCGCTTCCTGCTGTGCTCTTCTAACCGCTCTGGTGCCTGGCTGCGCGTATTCAGCAACAGGCGATTTGCATCAACCTCCCACCCCGCCATAAACCTCTTCCCCTTACTCTCACAGAGATTGTGGAGCACACAACAAGCAGCAATAACAATGGGAATATTGCTTTCGCTGAGGTCTGAGCGAGTCAGTAAACTGCGCCAGCGACCCTTTAAACGTTCAAATGCACACTCTACCACCATTCTGCACTTGCTCAACCTATAGTTGAACAGCTCCTGACTACTGTCCAGGGTGCCTGTGTACGGCTTCATGAGCCAGGACATTAAGGGGTAGGCTGGGTCCCCAAGGATAACTATTGGCATTTCAACATCCCCAACAGTTATTTTCTGGTCTGGGAAGTAAATCCCTTCCTGCAGCTGTTTAAACAGACCAGAGTTCCTGAAGATGCGAGCGTCATGAATCTTTCCCAGCCATCCCACGTTGATGTTGGTGAAACGTCCCTTGTGATCCACCAGTGCTTGCAGCACCATTGAAAAGTACCCCTTGCGGTTTATGTACTGGCTGCCCTGGTGGTCTGGTCCCAAAATAGGGATATGCATTCCGTCTATAGCCCCACCACAGTTAGGGAATCCCATTGTAGCAAAGCCATCTAGTATGACCTGCACATTTCCCAGAGTCACTACCTTTGATAGCAGCAGCTCAGTGATTGCGTTGGCTACTTGCATCACAGCAACCCCCACAGTAGATTTGCCCACTCCAAATTGATTCCCGACTGACTGGTAGTTGTCTGGCATTGCAAGCTTCCACAGGGCTATTGCCACTCACTTTTGAACTGTGAGGGCTGCTCTCATCTTGGTATTCTTGCGCGTCAGGGCAGGGGAAAGCAAGTCACAAAGTTCCATGAAAGTGCCCTTACGCATGCGAAAGTTTCGGAGCCACTGGGAATCATCCCAGACCTGCAACACTGTGCAGTCTCACCACTCTGTGCTTGTTTCTTGGGCCCAGAATTGGCGTTCCACGGCATGAGCCTGCCCCATTAACACCATGATCTCCAAATTGCGGGGGAATGCAGTTTTAGAGAAAAGTGTGTTCATGTCCTCATCACCGCACTGCCGTTGCCTCCTCACCTGGTTTTTCAGATGCTGGTTCTGCATACACTGCACGATAATGCACGAGGTGTTTACAGTGGTCATAACTGCTATGGTGAGCTGAATGGGCTCCATGCTTGCTGTGCTATGGTGTCTGCTCCTGCTCGGGCAATCCAGGGAGAAGGGCGTGAAACGATTGTTTGCCATTGTTCTGGCGGAGGGAGGGGCGACTGACAACATGGCTTACAGGGTTGGCTTACAGGGAATTAAAATCAACAAAGGGGGTGGCTTTGCGAGAAACAGAATGGCCCCCTCAAGGACAGAACTCAAAACCTCAAGGATAGAACTCAAAACTGGGTTTAGCAGGCCATTGATTTCTCGGAGGGGGAGAGGAGAAAATGAATACAAAACAAATCTGGTCTATTTCTTGTTTTGATCCACTTCATCTATCTTTATACATCTTACTGGCAGCAGACTGTGCAGTACGGCCGCTAGCCATCGTCATCTCCTGGGTGCTCGGCAGAAGACGGTGCAGTATGACTGCTGGCCATCATCTTCTGCTGGCTGCAGATTAAAAGACAGTGCACTGCCGGTAGGACTGAATCGCCATGAGACGAAACTTAAAAGGGAAATGACCTGGCTGAGTCACTCCCATGTTTGCCCAGGCGCCCCTGACCTCATCGAGGTCAGTTAAAAGAGCACCCAGGACTACGTCGACAACGGCTACCAGTCATACTGCACTGTCTGCTGCCAAAAGGCAATGAGCGGCTGCTGTGTAGCAATGCAGTACCACGTCTGCCAGCACCCAGGAGACATACAGTGACGGTGAGCTGAGCGGGCTCCATGCTTGCCATGTATGGCATCTGCACAGGTAACTCAAGAAAAAAGGCGCAAAACGATTGTCTGCCCTTGCTTTCACGGAGGGAGGGAGGGAACGGGGGCCTGACGATATGTACCCAGAACCACCCGCAACAATGTTTTAGCCCCATCAGGCACTGGGATTTCTACCCAGAATTCAAATGGATGGCAGAGACTGCGGGAACTGTGGGATAGCTACCCACAGTGCAACACTCCGGAAGTCGACATTTGCCTCCCTACTGTGGACACACTCGGCCGACTACATGCACTTAGAGCATTTGTGTGGGGACACACACAATCGACTGGATAAAAATGCTTTCTACAAACCCAACTTCTATAAATTCAACTTAATTTCGTAGTGTAGACAAGGCCTTATAATATTACGTTAACAAAAAACAATTTACCAACAGCTGCACTTCTAAGAGACCAAGGGACTGATTAAACCTGTCATGTAGATTACGTATAGCCCTTTCAATGAGAGGTGTGTACCCTAGCATGCAACATGTTTCTGACCAACAAGCAAACTTCAAAGATGATCGGGGGGGGGGGGGTGAGGGGGGTGGCTAAAGTGTGGGGAGGGGAAGGTTGGATAAGCTGTAACTCAAGTGTTTTTAATAAATCTCATGTATTTCACACAAGGATACTTTAGAGCACTTTGACAACTTTAGCACATTGACACCTATTTTCAGTTATGCCATAGTCCCTATCTGTAAACAGGTTAAGTAAATAATACAAGTGAATTGCATTTATAGTTTAAACAGAAAGAACAGCACTTCAAATGCAAATAGGAGACAGCCTGTCTACAAGGACATTTAGCCAATTGCTTGATGCATGTGGTTTCAAAGATGGTTGACTTTTATCCAAGAGACACAGATGGGAGGATTTAGACATAAACAGCTTTTAATTTACTACTGATGTTTTGTCTTGACTATACCTATTACTATCAGAGCAATAAGTGAGCAAAAAGATACCTAGAAAATGCTTTCCCAGCTGAAGTCTGCAGTGGTGATGTGAAGAAATAGTACCTGAAATGAACAATCGTTCTGTGCAGAAACTCTCCACTTTAGAATGTAAACAAGCCTGGACACTAAATGGATTCAAACAGCATCCATGTACATTTCTCATCTAATTTAAAACGCAGTTCAAAGGTTTGATTTTTTTTTTCTTTTAACATCGAGGGACATAGCTATAGTGGAAATACACTGTTTATGAGGTGTTTCTCCCCTTTGCTTCCTCCCCTCCCCCAATTTAGTCCCTGGAAATACAAGTCCAAATGCCTTGCAAAATATGCTAATAAATAAAATAAAGATTCACAGTGGATAAGTAATAAGGCAGATGGGTAATTCATAATCAAGATTTCCAGATACTTTGTGGGTCTGATCCAGAGTCAAACATGTTTAAGTAAGTGAAAAGATTTCCATCAACTTCAATTGGCTTTGGATCTGGCTCCAAAGCCATCTGCCTGAAAAAAGCCCAATACTGGTTTAACCGATAAGCTAAAACAGACAAGATATGTAAGAATGAACGTACAGTATGTGCACTCAATTCATGTGACCCACAATGGACATACGTTTCTGCGAATCTCTCTGTGTCTCAAGGATATGAAATAATTGCCATTTTCATTTGCCAAAAGGCTCTATCTAAATATTGCGCATTGTTAAAACAACAAAACCAAACAAAAGGGCAGCTGGGACCAAATCAGATGGGACAAAATGAAAAGAATACCACAAGGAAGTAAACATGCAAAGTGCACATTTTCTAAGGGACTCTAAATAATGCACTAAGTGAATATTTTGGAGCTTGGTTACATGCAGGTGCTAGGACGCTTTATACTTAGAATGCCTGGAATATTTTCGCTGCTAAGGGAAATTAATAAGTACTAGTTTGCTTAAGCATTTTGTGCCAATACTAACCATTAGCTTTTGGCTCATGGCCACAACTGTCTACTCTGCACTGGATTCTGCCACCAAGGGAAAGGTCATTAAGGCCCATACTTTATTCTTCTTAGTATGTTCCAACATAATTAACAGAAGTTGTTCACCAGCTGGTTTCCTTTCTGTCAGCAAGTACCTACAGTTTAATGGGCTATGCGGGATTCTTTACTTTAAGTGGGTGAGGCTGGAAGGAAAATTAAAATGTATAATCTTTGATCCACCCACTTCTAATTAGTTCTTAGGATTTTACATAATAGAAACTATAAAGGAAGTGGAGAAGGGGGAAATGAAATCATTACAAACCAAGTGATCCCAGGCAGCCAAATACATTTTTGATTCTGCTTTCCAAAGACAAACTGTGGTTATAAAGACAAAGTTATAACTTGTTGGAGTGGGGATTTTTGCTGAAGATTTACCAGTTGTACATACCGCTGTTGTCTCAAGCTACATAACAATTTGCAGTCGATAAGATCATGCATCTTTGGATATGTCCATACTACCCGCCGAATCGGCAGGCAGCGATCGATCCAGCAGGGGTCAATTTATCGCGTCTAGTCTAGACGTGATAAATCAACCGGCGGCACCAGCAGAGTCGACGGGGGAGCAGCAGCAGTCGACTCACCGTAGTGAAGACACCGCGGTGAGTAGATCTAAGTACGTTGACTTCAGCTACGTTATTCATGTAGCTGAAGTTGCATAACTTAGATCGATCCCCCCCAAAATGTAGACCAGGCCTCAGATTCTTTGGTTGCTTTGTGATGTATCTTTATTCCAGTAACGCCTAGAGGTCCCAGCTAAGATCAGGGCCCCATTGTGCTAGGTGCTGTACAAACACAGAGCATGAAACAGTCCCTGCCCCAAAGAGTTTACGACATGAATAGACCAAGAGTAGGAGAAAGGAAGAATTATTATCTTCATTTTACAGTTGGAGGACTGAGGCATAGAGAGAGTAAAGGGTACCATTTTCTAAAGGACCTAACTCCTATTGAAAGTATGTGGGATTTAAATGCTTTTGGAAATTGTACCCTAAGTGACTTCTCCAAGGGGGCAGAGGGAGCTTGTGGGGGAGCTGAGAAACGACCCAAGATTAGCAGGGTCCTAGGCCAGTGACTGCATCTCAAGACCTTTCTTCCTCCTCCAGCCAGCATTCTTCTTCTTCTAAGTCAAGGGTGAATGCTGGCCCAGAAAAGAGCAAGGTGAAATTCTATTTAATGTAGAAATTAGCATGACATGACAGAGTGCTAGGTTGACTTTTAGTGGGATTAAGTGCCTCATTCCCTTAGGCACCTTTGAAAATCCAAGTCCTACACTAAAAAAAATTAAAGCAATTTGTACCGACTTTACTGTACAATTAGAAATGTATTCCCTAGGCCAGTGGTCACCAACCGGTCAATCGTGGAGGATCTCCCGGTCAATCGTGGAGGATCTCCCAATCGATCGTGATCTCTGGCTGCGCCGTGGGGCTGCTGCGAAAACAGGCTCCCTGCCTGCCCCAGCCCCACGCCACTCCCAGAAGTGGCCAGCATGGCCCCGTGGCCCCAGGGGCAGGGGTCTCCCTCCGCACACTGCTTCTGCCTGTAAGCATCACCCCCGCAGCTCCCATTGGCCGGGAATGGGGAGCTGTGACCCATGGGAGCTGCAGGGGGGGCGGTGCTTGCAGAGAGGGGCAGCGCGCAGAGCCACATGCCGCCCCCCGCCTCCGGGCCGCAGGGGCACACTGGCCCCTCCCAGGAGCGCCATGGGGCCGAGGTAGGCAGGGAGCCTGTCTTAGTAGCAGCCACGCTGCGCCGCCGACCGGGAGCCGCTGGAGGTAAATGCTGCCCAGCAGGAGGCCGCACCCCAACCCCCAGCCCTGAGCCCCCACCCAGAGCCAGCACCCCAAACCAGCTCTGAGCCCCCTCCTGGAGCCAGTACCCCATACCCGTACTTGCACCCCTTGCCCCAGCCCTGACCCCCCTCCCAGAGTCAGCACCCTGTAGCCCCTCTTGCACCCCAACACTCTGCCCCAGCCCGGAGCCCCCTCCTGCACCCAAACTCCCTCCCTGAGCTTGCACCCCTCACCACCTCCTGCACCCCAACCCCTGCCCCATGCTCAGCCCAGAGCCCCCTCCCACACTGTGAACCCCTCGGTCCCAGCCCAGAGCCTGCACCCCCTCCCAAACCCCAACCCCCTACCCCAGCCCGGTGAAAGTGAGAGAGGGTGGGGGGAGTGAGTGACAGGGGGGTGGAGTGAGTAGAGCAGGGCTTTGGGGAAGGGGCGGGGCTCCCGGGAAGCGGGGAGGGGGGTAGATCCTGGGTTGCCCTTAAATTCAAAAAGTGATCTTGAGCATAAAAAGATTGGAGACCATTTGCCCTAGGCTATTTGGTAGGATTAAGGAATTGATAAATGGGACGCAAAACATTTACCTTGGTTATAAATTAGACCAGGCGGCTAGTGACCAGGTGGCCTCATGCCACGTGTATTCAGTGGTATAGGTGAATTCAGTGGCTTGCGGAACCCTGATTAGACTACATCTTCCCATGATACACCAGTCTTCCCTCTTGGTGAGAAGAGGTGGTACATCCTGGGAATCCCATGGCCATGGTGCATCATGGGAGCTGTAGTACGGGTGGGGAGCCTGGCCCATGGAGAAGAAGGAGGCCATAAAGACATTAGAGAATGAACAGAACAGGTCAATTATTGAGTGATCCGTCCCCTGGTGTCCAGTCCCAGCTTCTAGCAGTCAAAGGTTTAAGGACACCCAGAGCATGGGCTTGTGTCCCTGACTGTCTTGGCTAATAGCCACTGATGGATCTATCCCCCATGAACTTATCTACTCCTTTTTTTAACCCAGTTATACTTTTGGCCTTCACAACAGCCCCTGGCAATGAGGTCATGAGGCAACTAAACTTCAGCTCCCGTGAGGCACTGCAGTGGTCTTTCGGCAATGAAATATTTTGGGGTTACTCCAAAGTGGTTTGGTTTTCAGCCAACAAAACTAAAAAATGTTGGGTGGGGTTGTTTTTGTTTTGTTTTCAGAGGTTTTTTGTTTGTTTGTTTTGTTTTGGGGGGGAATCTAAATTTTCCGTGGCAAGCAGACACTTTTGATGAAAAAATTACATTGAGTCACAGAGCCAAGTTTCCATCAAAAAACAGAATTTTGGGCCGGCCCTAGTTCTAAAGTTGAATGGGCACCGAGACTAAACTACCTTCATTCTTAACTCTAGAGCTGCCTGCACCAGGCCAGAGCCAATACACTAGTGTGGCATTATACCTTTTCTCTCCTGGTATTTGACTGGCTCAGTGGCCAAATCCAGGATTTTGATTTCCAGTAAAGCCCAACTAATATGCCTTTCATGGGCACTAAGTAATGAATTTAAAATGCTTATTTAAAAGAAGACGACAGCAGAAATCAGGATAATGTTGGTATGCATTTGTAGAAACTTGTCTCCTTCCTAGACACAGATCCTACTAAGGGTCCTGCATGGGTAGCTCCTTATGTTTGTGCAGAATCACATTGAATGCAATGGGTCTCTATATGGCCATAAGGACTTACAAGCTTCATTTATCCAAGAGCATAGCCTAATGAGCTAATATGTGCTTTGTTTCTATGATCCTTTATAGATAAAATCTCTTCTTTCCTTCACAGAGGAAAACTTTCCTTAAGGAGTTGTGGGACTGGCAAAAACATTTTATTTGGCAATTCAAGACTCTAGTTAATTCTCTGATTAATATATCTAGAAGAGGGGATAATGAGAAGACAAATATCATTATGTTGGGGGTTGGGTAAAAGCGCATGGAAGCTGGTAGGTGTCATACCCCTCCTCCCGACCCTTCATTCAGGATAAATGACAAAAACAAGCAAGCTCCTTTATGGAACCAAATAGGATCACCCACCCAAAACACAGGCACATGGCAAGCCTTGAGTAGAAGCTGTGGCTCAGGGGTTCCCTTGGAGACTGACATAGCAACCACAGGGGCTGGGGCATTGTTCGGCAGAGTTGTATGTGTGGGAGAGAAGCAACCGAAAGAGACAGAAGGAGACAGAGAAGGAGCACAGAAGCCCCAGACACAGGTAGCACTCCTGTAACATTCCTGGTAGCACGGCCCTGCGAAAAAGTCTAGAGACAGCTGCTTGGTTAAAGTGCTGGCTGAAAGAGACTTGGAACTGTGAGCAAAGAACCCATCTCCTATTGGATTGCTACTGTGTTCAGGGAAGCAGGACTTGGTACATTCTTTGTAAATACACAGGGTTGCATCAAAGAAATATCTGACTCCATCATTGGTTTCTCCACCTAACCGACCCAACCAGCAATGCCACCCAAATTAGCTAACCGCTCAGGTCAAAAAGGATAACAACCCCACGGACTGTTGTGATGATGTCCCTGGATGGACTATCCATGGCGACTGGACCCAGAATATCCGGATCTAAAAGCATAAGCCTCTGTTCCTTGCAGTAAAGGACTGGGCCCATTAGCAGACTCATAAATCTCTTTATGTGGTCAAGCCACTAGAAGGAGACAACGTGTTTATATTGTTTACATGTACACATTTATATTCATCTTTTGAGTGTCCCCATTTGGGGATATAAAATGCAAGAGACTGGAAGAAGTACAGAGAGGGAAAAAAATGGAGGGGGGGGGGGAGGGGGGAAGATATTTAATGGATTGGCCCAGATCAAATGCCTGCCTCCCACTGAAATCCAATTGCGTGAAATTCCATAGCGGCAGCAAATCCCCTGACCTCCATATTTCAAGTCAGTGCAATGGCTCCTGATCTGGAGCTACTCGAGGCAGAGAGGATCGACATACATCTTGAAGCCCCCACTGAGAATGAAGGGAAAAATGCAAGTCCAAACGGACCCTGAAGGTTAGAGTATTGAGGGTCTGTGTGGAGAAGGCATGTCTGGAGTGACGCAAACCACGGGCAGTTTGAAACTGGGAGGAGGTGCATGCTGAGTTATTGAAAGGAGGGAGCGGAGGATATTAAGGTTTCCTTGATTCCAACTTCAATGTCCTCTCTTCAGTGTCCTCTCTTCAGTGTTTGCCTCCTTTGGGATCATAGATGAACACTGGGATTTTCAAAGAAACCTAAGGGACTTAGCCACCTCAATCCCACTGAAGCCAACTGGAGTTGGCCACGCCACTCCTTCGGGTGCCCACCCTGCAGTAGTCTAGCTATCTATAAGAGAAGCACAGCCTGGACAATGGCAGTGCGGGTTGGCCTTCCAGGGTGCTTCAGCCCTTCTCTGGAGAGACCACACTTCCATGGGTGAGGAGGAAGCTCAGTCTCTATACCTGTTCTGTCCGCAGCCCCTTTGCTGAGGCAGGCAACCAAGTGCCAACTGTGCCTTCCTGGCTGGGAGGGGAATTTTCCTGTGTGTCTGTGTGATTGCCGCCATCTTGGCCAACACAGTAGGGGCTAACCCAGGCACCTCCAGCACTGAAGCATGGGCTGCTACAGCTTGAGCTAAAGAGCCTAGACTCTGCAGCTGGGGCTGTAGCAGACTCAGACCAGATCGGGCAGAGAGAAGCCTGTAACTCACACACTCATCCGTGGGTTACATTGGTCTAGCACCAGCACAATGGAGTCCTGATCCCTGATTGGAGCCTTTGGGCAATACCTCAGTGCCAATAGGAAGTGATACGATGATCTGTAATAATCCTTTCCACTGGACTGTGTTTACCAAGCCATTAAGAGCCATCAGATGGTGGTAAATTTCGGTTCTTACTCAGCAGAGCTGGATTTGAACTGAGGGCCTGGCCATAGAGACGTCATATACCAAGTGGGGAACTATATTTTTAGGGGGTCGACAATAGAATTCTGAGCTCTCCAGGGTTAGGTGACAAGTGCGGGCCTGCTCATAAGTCACTGAACATTGATACCGTCTGATTCCGTAATCAGCAGATACTCTGCTGGAATTGCGAATGGCGGTCGGTGTCAGGAACGAGGGCCTGCAGCAGAGCTAGTCTCCAGGCAGCCTCACAGCTGGCCTGCAGCAGCTGCCTGATTAGCCACACAACTTGATTGGCTGCCAAAGCCAACAGACTGGCTCTGAGGCCAGGAACAGCAGCAGCTCACTGGCTTCTCAACGCTCAGGCCCACCGCTGTGCCTGCTCCTGTCTTACCTTGTTCCTGCTGCTCCTGCCTTGCACCGAGTCTTGCCTCGCTCCCATCACTGCCTTGAATCCTTCTTTGCCTGATACCCTGCTTGCTCCATTTCCTGTCCTCTGGTTCTGACCCCTGGCTCTGGTTCCTGATTACGGACTCTGGCTCGACCCCCCTGGCTCTGGTACCCAGTTCCTGACCTCCAGTTCCGACCCCTGGCTCTGGTGACCGACACTGGCCACTAGGCATGCTGCCTGCTCCAGCCACCAGGCCTCCTGCCTGGTCCTGCCACTAGGCTAGACCGCCCTCATCCCGGCTGGCTGACAGTCGGTCCCCTTGTCTGTAACACTACAGGCTCATACGGAGAAGACAGGAGAATCAGCCCCCAGAAATTAGCCTCTTTTGTAATGAATAATTTTTGTATTATCCTTTCAGCAGGTGTCAACATACCCCTATGCAGCAGTGGCCAGATTCTATAATGTGTTAAGCTCCTCTTGCCCATTGACTTCATTTCACCCTTCCATGGCAGGAGGTGCTTAGCAGCCGGCAAAAACTTCAGTACCAGGCAAATTGGTTGAAACTAGACTAAAAAACAGAATTATCAGACACATAGATGAACACGATATGTTGGGGAAGAGGCAACTTGACTTTTGTAAAGGGAAATCCATGCCTCGCCAATCTGTTAGAATTCTTTGAGGGGATCGACAAGCATGTGGATAAAAGTGATCCAATTGATAAAGTGTATTTGGACTTTCAAAAGCCTTTGACAAGCCGTCAAAACCGAAGGCACTTAAGAAAAATAAGCAGTCTTGGAATAAGGGGGAAGGTCTTCTCATGGATCAGAAAACAGTTAAAAGATAGGAAACAAAGGATAGGAATACATGGTCAGGGTCACAACCCCTTGCTCTGACTGCCAAAGACAGATACTGGACAACAGGGGATGGATCACTTGATAAATTGCCCTGTTCTATTCATTCCGTCTGAAGCATCTGATACTGGCCACTGCCAGAAGACAGGATGCTGGGCAAGATGGACCATTTGTCTGACCCAATATGGCCATTATTATTATTATTATTATTATTCTAAAATCAGGCCTAAATTCCCCTGGAAGCCTAGAGAATGAAACATAAGCTGTTTTAGAAAGATGCAAAGGCCCCAAAAACACCTCCATCACCTCCCCTGTGACCCAGGGATTGCTTGGTGCCAACTGGCAGAGAGCAGAGGGGATGCACAGGATTTTACAGGGATCCCCTGTGTCCGATATATGCATAATTGACTAAAGGATGGTATGTAAGGTCTCTACTGAGAGCCAGTAGCCCACAGGTTGTCATAATCATTGCAAACGTTTGTGTATGGATGACATGTAAGGAGTTGTGTCGGTACTGAAAACATGTTCTTAAGGCAGGTCCCCAGGAAGTGACATGTCTTGGAGAGGTTCCTTTCAGGCAGTAGGTAACAGAGGCTTATCTCCCTGTCTGGTCATTGTGTGTTGTGTGCCTCACAATGGAGGCCTATTTTCATACTGAGCCAGACGCTGATTAAGAGATTGTGAAATATACAAGAAAGAAATATTCAGGAAAAAACAACCAGTGGGGGGACAGCCTGCTTATAAATAAGGACAATGGATTATTCTGATTTATCTGGGGGTGCAAACAGATACCCTATATCTTTCACCCAGGAGGCACGCTGACAGCATGACATGTCTCGTGATCAGAAGATCACAGCCAAGCCTGGCTGTGAGTTACTGGGAAGACGTCAGATGAGCATTGCTCCATAAGACAGGAAAGTATCTAGTTAAGTTAGACTCAGCTATAGAAGGCGTGTTATGATTTTATTTTACATGTAATCATTTAGTTCCAATACTTCCACTTGCTATCACATGAATCTCGACACTTCGTTAAATAACCTTTATTTGATTTCAGCATAAATTATGCTGTGAGTCTGTCACAGAAATCACAGATCCCATGACTTTCTGGGACCTCTGAGACTTCTGCAGCTGCAGCGGCCTGTGCAGCTGACCTCAGGGCTGCCCGAGCAGCCGGCCCCAGATCCAACTGAGCAGTGGCCAGTGTGGCTGGCCCTGGGGGCCACCGGAGCAGCAGCGGTTTTGGGGGCCGCCCTGGAGAAGCAGTCCTGGGGGTGGCCCCAGGGGCCTTGGAGCAGCAGGTGGCCAGGGTCAGTCAATCCCCACTGCTGGAGCAGGGGCCAGCCATCAGCCCCCAGAGCCCTGGGCACCACGCTTTGGGGGTCCCCATGCTCCGGGACTGGAGCATCCACCAGCAGCCACCGGCAGCCCCCCTACCAGAACCTCCCCCTCCACACAGTGCCTCCTGCCCACCAGCAGGCCCCGCTGATCCACACCTCTGCCTCCCTCTCAGTGCCTACCACCTGCCGTGGATCAGATGTTTCGCAGCACCAGGAGGCGCTGGGGGGAGGGGAGAGGAGCGAGGGTGCAGCGCACTCGGGAAGAGGGTGGAACTGGGTGGGGAAGAGGCGGGGGTGAGGTGGGAATCAGGGAGGGGGTGGGGCCTTGGGGGAAGGGGTGGAGTGGGGATAGGGTATGGGTGGAGCCAGGGGGAGCACCCCACAGTAGATTAGAAGCTCAGCGCCTATGTCCTGGGCCCCACACCCCCCTAGGGATGGCCCTGCACATCCCCTCCCTGAAAACCAAAAACCAAAATCTTAGAAGCTGAGGTGGTCCAAAAGCCAAGGAAGAAATTGCCATTTAAAAAAAAAAACTAATAAATGTGTTAGTCTCTAAGGTGCCACAAGTACTCCTGTTCTTTTTGCGGATACAGACTAACACGGCTACTACTCTGAAACCTGTTTTTTCATTGAAATGATCAAAATGTCTGAATTTGGCTATTTCAAGCATCTCTACAATTGCACAAAAAAGAAGGGGACATTTTGTCCAAAATGTTCCTTTCATTTCTTTTTTTCATAAAAATTCAACCAAATTTCTCATTACGCTTCAAAACATTTCCACCAGCTGCACTCCCACGACATTTCGGAAAGTGAAATCCCCGCAGCTGTGAGAAGCCACATAGCTCAGAAATGGCTCAGCCTCACTTCCAGTTTTGCCAAAAGAATGATCCTGTATCAGGCGATCAGCTCTCTCTGGAACATCGCCGGTGACATGACCTTTCCTTGTCAGTGAGCAGCTGGATTCGGGGGTGATTGTTCTCCCATTTTAACTATGGAATCAGCGCTGTAGTTCCATGATCTATAGATGTTTTTGCATTGATAAGTGTTGATGGTTGGGCTTAGATAATGAACTGGATTCATGTCTGAAAGCTGGTTAGTCTGGTTACGAACACAACGGTTGGGCAACTTGTGCACTGAGATCCCTGGCTATCATGCTGGCTAATACCTTGTTTCCTGGGACTCCCTTGTCTGTCTGCATGACCTTGTTGTCTTGTACTTGGCCTGTAAGTTCTTTGGGGCAGGGACTGCCTTTTTGCTGTGTGGTTGTACAGTGCCTAACACAACAGGGTCCTGGGTCCATGATTAGGGCCTGTCGTGATCCGAATAAATAATAAAAGTAAGCTAACCCATCTTCCTAACTCAGCCCCAGTTCCCTTTGTTTTCCATTCATGCAGTGAGGTTTCTTTTAGGAAGTCCTTCTAGCACTCCTTCCGCCCCCCCCCCCCCAAAAAAGCTTTATGTTTAGCTTCACCGTTTGGCCTGGACACTGCGATATAGCAACTTGATATGAGTTACCCATCTAAGTACTGACAAGTTTACAGTCTGCAATAATATTTTCCTACCTGTGTGAGACATATTGGTTCAATTCTTCTGTATCCAAGGCCCTTTCCCATTGATAAAAACAACAGTTCTGGTGATAATTTATGTTTTGGTCAAGGCTTACATGACTAATTGGGACGTAGCAACCTGACGTGTGGTCGCCAAGTTTTGCTGGTCTACTGCTGTACACTGACTATATCTAAGAACTGATTTTCAAATAGTGGGGAAAGTGTTTTGTTACCATACAAATTTTGCTGTTCCTTAATAGGATCTTCCACTGTTTCTGGGATTCCTTAATCATTTCCTTACCAACCATGCATGACAAACCTGACCTGCTAATGAAAAATGATGCTAGATATATAAACATGTTATTAAGAATAAATGAAGCTTTTAGTGGACGGGGTTAGTTGGCGGCCTTCTGCTGGGCAATTAGCCCCTGGAAGCTTGAATATAAATAGAAAATAATTAAAAATGGAGCCCAAAGTATGCTGTGCTGAGTTAGGGAGTCTATAATTAGGGTTCCTTTGCCATTAACCTCTTCCCCAAGTGAATGATCATAAATTACAAAATGTGTTCAGAATCTTCCCAGAGCCCAAACTACAAAGTCCTGTCCTTTGAATTGCTTTTAGAAAGCTTGTTTAAATAACAAGAAAAGTCATAGATATGTTCTCCTTCCCTCCCAGCTTTTTAAAATTTATTAACAAGGCTTCTAAATTAATGGGGGAAGCAGTGAAAATAAACTAAACTCTGCTGTTACTCTTATCTCCGTCTTTTTTTTTTTTTTTGATTGGACGGAGAAAATTGTATCCCCAAACAGCAGATTAATTTCATTAGCTACTGGTGCTTTTTTGGAATCCACTTATAGCACATGAAGATAAACAGTCTCTGAGTGATAAGGGTGTGTTTATAAACCTGTGTTTGGGACGAAAGAAAGCCAGAGCTGGTGTGTTTTTACAGGAGGGTTAATGGTGCTTTACTAATCCCTAGCCGGTGACCAAGAAACACAGACATTTTGATTTGACTGTGAGACTCTCATACATTTACATTCTTTTGTTGGTTCATACACAGGAGTACAATGCTACACTCCCCCTAGAAATGACCTGCATAGCAAAAGCATCACATTCCAGTTACTTTACCAATAGACTCTCAGTGTCCCCTGCCAGCAAAGTTAATTCAACACATTGCTGGTTTATTTGATTTTTATGAGTACCGCAGAAAACATCTTGACTGTGGCCAGCTCGTTCCAGCACCATTACAAATGCCACAACCCCCAACATGTCTTTTTGGTGCCCCACTGGAGCAGAGGACTAGTCCGTAGGGGAGGTCAGGGAAAAGTCCCATTCTGTGAGTAGTTAGTTAATCTTATATAGCACGTTGTGATCCTTGCACAAAAGACGCTATGGTGAAATCCTGGCCCCGTTGAAGACAATGGCAAAATTCCCACTGATGTCAATGGAAACAGGATTTCACCCTTTGTGTAAGTCCAAGTCCTCAGCAAAATGTCATTGGCAAAAATACCTGTTATATCACCACGGTGCTGTGCCAGAAATGTAAAAGGGAACTGGAATGTAACAGGACGGCAGTGTATGACGACCTTGTTAGCTGGGGCCTCACCCTGCTGGGAGAGGAGAAAGTGAGTTCTGCTGTCTCACTACATCAGGTGACTTGTTTCCCTGCCTAGGTATGAGAGCGGAGGAAGTGTTGCTTTCGGGAAAGAAGATCTAGTATGTGAGCAGAGCGGCCTACAAGGAGGAACCATAGGAGCACCCCAGGTCAGGGAGAAGATTGGAGCTGCTGTGTGGGCTATCTTCATGTTGTGCAGGGGTGCCTGGATTTTAAATAGGGCATGCCTAGACAAGGATAGTAGGTTGTTTTAAACCATATTAGCTAATGCATGTTAATTAACATGGTTTTAAACATCATTTAGCAGCTAATAGCGGCAGGGTTTAGCATCTTTAAAACACTTTAGCCGGTCATGCACCTGCACTTCCCACCCATGTGGTACCCAGCCCTCAAGCAGGTGCAAGGAGAGAGCTTCTTGTCGGGTGAATTAAACTAGGATCCATGGCTGGGCTACGTGAGGTCCCATGGATGTGCACAACATCCATGCAGTGGGGATCTTCTGCCAGAGTGTCTTGGGAGCAGCAAGTAGCATGGAAGGCCAAGGGACCAGGAGTGCCAGGAGCCCCGGTGCATGCAGTGTGAAGCCTTATGGTTGGACTGGACTCAGGCTCGACTGAGTGTTAATCCATCACTGCACCTACGTCCCTCTCCTACTATTCGTCTCCTTGTGTTGCACACAAGTGATTGCATGAGACATCTCTGGTGGAGTAGGGAATTGAACCTGGAACTCACCACTCGCAGCTGTCTGCTTTCACTACAGCATCAGCCTTTCAGCAAATCCGCTTTGCAAAGTCACTGAATTTAAGGCTTTTCCCTCTAGATCATGTAAAATATTTTACTCAGTCCTTCTGAAGGTCAGGGATTATTGTCTATCCAACCTTCTGGTTTAAATTTAAAAACAATAGCTCGTGGTTATCTGAGTGGGGTAATACACTGACATGCTGACTCATGGAAGACAAGGCTGAGTTTCCGATTAACACTGGAACACAGTCCAAATTACGATATTGTACAAAATGACTGTCTGGCCAAAGAACACTACAGCGCTGAGACAAGTGCGGTGCACTTCTATCCATCTTCCCTGAGCATGCAGAAACAAGGGGACACGCCAGGAAATGAACACAGAGAAAACACAATACTGCTTCATACAAAGCACCATTGGCCAGTGGAACTCATTGCCACTGTGTTACACTAGGAAGGATTAAAACAAAATCTAACATTTTGGAAGGGATATAAACTCTCAAACTTCAGGGCACTAAGCCAACCTAATGGTGATTAGGAAGATACTTTCTCTGGGGGGCTGGTTATTTCATACTTGCCTAATGTGGGATTTCCTGCACCTCCTTCAGAAACCTCTAATTCTAACCATTGGCAGAGCTAGAGTTTACATGGCCCGTTGGACTGATCTTCGATTCTTGTGTGTCACGGTTATTAAAGATGGCTAGAAGTAAAGATGGGGGAAACGGTCTGGAAAGCATAAAGAGCCTTACTCCGAATTGCAAACAAACCCCAAGTCTGTTTTCTGATTCAGATAGTATCGTTACCTTCTTATCTCTTTTAGGAGTTATGTATCAGTGCACAGGCAGGCCTGTTGCAGCACACAAAGCCCCTGGCAGGCCTATACCAATCAGGGCTGTGCATCTGCATCAGGGGATCTGTGAGCTTCAATCAGGAGCGTGGCGAAGGCTCTCCCTGGAGATGACCAGGCCCAGCTCAGGGCTAGTGCAGCTGGTGAATGAAATTGAGTGAGAAACAAAACCTTGGGAAGGGGCGGGGGAAGCAATAAAACAAAGTATTCTCCGTTCTCCTGCTAAACTAGAAAAGTGCCCAGGCCTCAGAATCAGGCCAGGAGCTGTATCTGGATTGTGACGACACGCTCTCCAGGTACGGATGTGGCGGGACATTTTCCGCCCAGTGAAGTGATTGGCTGAGCCAGCCTCCGCTGATGATGCTTCTGTGTTTGCCTGCGGCATGTTCATTTGCTGTCGTTTATCTTCCAAAAGTCACTTTATCCCTTACGCTAGACTCCCTAGGACCCATCAGTGGCAAGGGGAAACCACATTTCTAGTGAGGTGCAACAGAAGTCTTGGACGCTAAGATCAAATGAGGAGAGAGGTCCCTGCAGCAGCTCAGCAGAGTAACCCAGGGGTAGCTACTGAATCTTCTCTCAAACAAGCAGTTTAAAGATTTCAGCCTCGCTTTTCTTTTTTGTCTTTTTTTTAGTAGCGCGTGGAATATGATGCATGGTAGCAACTCATCACACTGCAAATACTTCAGCTCTCCCATGTGCAGACCAAGACTGGCTATGATTCGAAACTCTTCTATGTGCCATTTGTTGCAATCAAGCCATAGCTTCTCTCTCTCAACAAAGCTACCTCATCCGTCTTCAGATCCCACCTCAAAACTCTCCTTGGCTGTGAGGTTACAAAAAACTTTTCGCAGCTAACTGCTGGTGTGCTGAGACCGCTGCTGATCACGCTGACTAGTGTTGTCTCATTTCCTTACAGTCCCCGTCAGTCTGTTGTCTCTTGTCTTATACTTAGATCAGAAGGGGACAAGGTCCATCTTTTGGTCCATGACTAGGGCTCCTTGGTGCTACAGTCATACAAATAATAACTAATAAGAGATGTTTCCTCTCTCTTGGAAATGCAGTGAGGAAGGGGCAACACTGAATTCTGTCCTCATGCGAGTCCTCTTTCTTTTTTGGTCATTCACACCTCAGCCTTTTAAGCAAAACACTAGTTATTTCTCTCTGGGTTTAATTAACTCTTTACTTTAAAAAAATCTGAACAAGTCCTTTTGGGTGTCTCTAACTGGAATTTTTAACATTAGCCACCAAATTAACAGACCGCATTCTGTTTTTACTTATACCACTTTCACACTGGAGTAACTCCACTGTATTTACTCTTGGCAACAATACCACCATACCTTCTCCAAGTGCTTTAGAAAGGAGGGCAGTATCATTATCCCAATTTTAGAGATGGGGAAACTGAGGCACAGAGACACCCAGAGTCCCCCAACAGGCCAGGGACAGGAAAAGAACCCATATCTCCTGAGTCCTAGTCCAGGGGTCCGATCACTAGGCCACACAACCTCATCATAGGCCTTAATTCAGGACAGCACTTATGCGCATGCTTAAACCCCAATAGACTTCAATTGCGCTTAAGCATGTGCTTAAATACTGCCCTGAATAAGGAAAACTTGCCTGAAGGAAGACCGTACACAGGTGTAAATGAGAGCAGGATCCAGTTCTAGGTGAGTGTTTGGAGATACACGTGACATGAACACAGATATTTAATCTCCTGGTGATGTACAGAAAATCTGAACCCGCTATTCCAAGTTCTCTCACACCATTCACTAGTCAGTCTCATCTTCTCTCCTCAAAAGTGTGGCTCCGTGAGCAGGGGCACAGGCTTTAATTTTGTTGGTGGCGTTTGCTCATGTAGTCTATTCTATAGCCATCTTTTCTGGAGTGAAATTCTGGCTGGTTGGCTTGCTTTCCTCATAGGCCCAGCATCAGTTCAAAGATTTTAAAAAATGCCCCCAACCTTGCACCCCAAACTCAAACGATGCTTTTGGAGGTTCAAAAATATTTCTGTACTCCACAATGGGCGCATGGGAGGCCCCGTCAGAGGGTAGGAGTCTACTACCGCTGCCAACTAATGGAGTTAACCTTCTGCAACTTGCAAGTCAGATCATTGACATGACTTGGATTTCTGCAGCTTAATTTATTTTCTGCTCCTGCTGTAGAGAAAGGAACGAGGCCCTGATGCTGCAACTAAACAACACGCTGTTAGTTCCCAGATTGGGTCTAAATTGATTACAGGAACTCGTGAGATCTGATGCAGTAGATTAGTCCATCCTGTATTGAGTTATTGCACATACTGTAAAGTGCCTATTTGCCTGACAGACCATAATTACACCACAGGAGGGAGTCTGTAGGGCTTAGCCTGCAAATATGCTCCTAACAAGTTTTACGTGTCCAAAATGCATCCAATGTGTATTAATTTCACCACAAACACCGGCCGAATCTGAACCTTTCTGGTGATTCTGATTGACGGTGTCTGCAGCACTGCATGCATCTCCAGTGTATACATTTTCCACGTAATAAGGATCAGTGCTAATAAACATGTTACAAGGAACCTTATGGCTCCGTACTTCATAAAGGACACTGATGCGGCTTCCTTGGAGTCAGCTGGTGTTGTATTATGTCACCCGCTGGAAGCTCGCACAGCGTTCTAGGGACATGTATTAAAATATTGGATCTTGAAGTAGGATCTTCACTCTTCTCCCGTCACTCATTTCTCCCTTCCTTTCTCCCACCCCTCTTTTCTTTCACTGTCATTGTCACCCAGCCATAGAGCCTGGGGGCTCAGACACAGAGCGGGAGATGGTTGGCGACCTGCATTTTTTACTTTCCGTAGGGCCCTACAAAACCTAACACTGGCCCCACCTGTCCTCCTCCCTGGTAAACTCATAACCCACCCCCTGTACTCCCTTCACTCTGCTCAGAGGTGTTTTTCAGGTCCAGCCATAGCTGTCCATGTCCTTTTATTTTGAAACAAATGGATCTATAGACAGCTGTTTGGAACCATTCCATTTCTTTCCTTCCACGGTCTTGTGAGATTCCCCACTTGAGCTCTTCACCTGACTCAATTCTCTCCAATCCCACCCCTGGTTGGGCAGCCCCCATGAATCCATGACTTCTTTAGAAGCCCTCTTAGACAATAGGCAAGACAAGCCGGACTGAGCCTTTACACCAGGGGCTGCTCTCTATTGACTCAGACTCAAATGTAAAATTATTTGTTGTGGCATTTCGCTCAGCTGGCACCCGACCTCACACTCTGGACAACGTTTGTGTTCAAAGTCAAGTGCCGCAATAAGAACATCTCCATACTTAGCCCAACACACCACAGTCCTAAATGCCCTCTAACCACACCCACCTCAAAGGCTCCTACACTCCCCTCGCATCCACTCAATTACAAACCACAGCATGACGTTGTTGTAGCCAATGGCAAACGGTAGTACATGGAAGCCACCCACCTTCAAAGCTCTTTTGTTTGTTTGTTTGTTTGTCTTAGTCTGGCTGGCTTTTCCCCTGGGTTTTCTTTTCTGGTGTTAGAGTGGTCATCTGTCATCATGTACATGCTTTTAATTTAGTGTATTTTTACTGCAGCTGCAATGTCTGCCTCATGTCTTGGGTTGGAGGCTAGGAAGTGGGTGTTTGGGCTTGGGAGAATTTACCTTTTCTCCATCCTGTATTAATTTGGGGGAGGGAAACTTGTAACTGGAAACTTTTTTTTTTTTTTAGAAACTTTTTCCACTGGAAACCTTATGGACCCAATTCCTCTCAACTCCCCGAGGTCACTGGGTTTACAACACAGATGAGTGTGGTCCAATGTCTGCAAGGTTCACCATTCCCTGTGCTAATGTACCTGTCTGCCTTCTCCATTGCTCCTCCTTTTATAGTCACCCCCGCCCATCGTAAATAACAACTTTTCCCTTTCAGAGGTAGACCTGGAACCCTTTTGCCTGTTAGCAAACATGTCTACGTAGGCTTCACATTGGAGATGGGATCCAGCCAATAACGTGCAGCTCCGAATGTCCCAGCTCTATAACCTACTTACAGCCCAACTCTAAATGCTCAGGCACTTGGCAGCCAGATCCAAATCCAAGCCTTCCCAAGTCACACCTGGTAGATGAGCTGAAATCCATGGGGAGCAGAAAGGCAAGCACCGTCAGAGATGCCGTAGCTTGTGCTCCTGCTATGCTCCTCTGCACAGGATAACAGCATAGCTGGGAGGAGTGGATTGAAATCCCTCCTCTGAAGCAGGCAGAGAGAATATTTGAATCCACATCTCGCACCTCCAGGAAAGCGCTTTCATCACCAGGCTATAGAGCTGCTCTTGTCTCTCTCTTTGGCCCAATGAATATTTAAATGTTAATACAAAGCAGAATAACTTCAACAGGAGATATTGAGAGAGCAGCCCACCACAGGATAGCCTACAATGTGGTGGCTGGGCTGCTCACCAGGAGAGCTGAGTTCTATATTCTAAGATAAGGATTCAAACCTGGCTCGCCCACATCCCAGGCAAGCGTCCTAACCCCGGGCTAAAGGGGAGCTGGTAAATCAAAGCATACCCACTGTTTGCTGGCCCCGACAAACTTTTCCCTAGCCAAAACTATCTGGTCAAACTCCCAAATAGTTCCATGCCGACTGAAACTGCATTTTTCAACTAATAAATTATTTGTCTGAAAAATTTCACACAGAGATCTTCTGCTCAGCTGTCCTCCTGGGTATATGGGAGTACGGACACCAAGTCTAGGCTCCCAGGCCACTGTCTATTCATCCCATGCAGTGAACCATGCCAGGCCTGCTACGTACTATGCCCTAGGGCTGGTTGACATTTTTTTCCCCAATGGAAAATTGGGGTTTTGACCTTTTTGACAGCAGAAAGTGTGTCTGCTTTCCTCTAAAATTTGTGAGTTTTCATTCGTAAAACCAAAAAAGCCAGAAAAATGAAATTTTGCACATTTCAGCAGAAAGCTTTTTGGTTGCCAAATTTTGCTCTGTTTCGGGTTTTTGGCATCACGTCAGAACATTTTTGGCTGAGAATTTGATGAAAGTGAAAAAATGTTGACTTTCATCAAAATTTTTCTGCTGAATTTAAAAAAGAAAGGAAACATTTTCCAGCCAGCTTCTCTTGGCATCTCCACGGGTGAAGGAATAGGATTTGCCAAAGAATGACCGGCCAAGAAACTCCCTGTATGAAAATACCTTAACAAGCTAACAAGGTGGGTGAGGTAATATCTTTTATTGGACTGTCTTCTGTTGGTAAGAGAGACAAGCTTTCAAGCTCCACAGACCTGAAGAAGAGACCAGAAGTTGGTCCAATAAAAAATATTACCTCACTCACCTTGTCTTTCTCATATCTCCTGGGATCAGCATGGCTGCAACAACACTGCAAATTACAAGCTAACAGTGAAAAGTCATGGGTTCAAGACAAGGACAGGGAGGTCTACATACCTCCATACCTGTCACAGAGAGCTATTCTACTCCAGAAGCACCAATGCAGCTGTGCCATTGTAACTCAGCTGACGAAGATGCTCTATGCTGACTCCACCTCTGTGAGAGGCAGTAGCTATGTCTGCAGGAGAGCATCTCCTGCCAACATAGCACTGTCCACACTGGTGCTTAGGTCAGTGTAACTTGAGTCGCTCAGGGGGTGGCTTTTTCACACCCCTGAGCGACGTAATTTATAGTGACAAAAGCGGTAGTGTAGGCTTGCCTTAAGAATTCCTTAACTCTGAGTTAAAATGGGGGGCAGGTTTCCAAAGTCACCTATCTGTTCAAAAATGAGATTTTCAGTTTATTCAGTCTAGTGTCCTGAGAATGAACTACAAACAATGTGTGGCACAGTTGTATTGTCTAGAACTCGGTATAAATCCTATTAGCAACATTTTAAAAGCTACAAGTGATCACTGGTAAAATTCGCCAAAGTGACTACACGATTTAGACGCATAAGCCCCATAAGACCGGCCATACTGGGTCCGAACAATGGTCCATTTAGCCCAGAATCCTGTCTTCCGACAATGGCCAATGCCAGGTGCTTCAGAGGGAATGAACAGAACAGGTGATCACCAAGTGAGCCATGCCCTGTTATCCACTCCCAGCTTCTGACAAACAGAGGCTAGGAACTCTAAGAGCATAGGGTTGCATCCCTGCACATCCTGCATAATAGCCACTGACGGACCTATCTTCCAGGAACTTATCGAGTTCTTTTATGAACCCTGTCAATTTTCACTTCAATAGGAGCTAGGCACCTAACCTGTTTAAATGGTTATGAAAATCCCAATGGGTGTCTATCTGCATCTTTAGGAGCCTAAGTACCTTTGAAAATCTGGCCATAATTCCCGTTTGAAAATGGGATTTAGGTGTTTTTGAAAATGTTCCCCCATGACATGCTACGCTAGTCATCCCGGAAATTTGCTGATGCCTGTAGGTATTTTAGACAGAACAGAAGAAGCCAATGTAAATCATGTTCTCAGTTAGCTATGCAACGCATGGAAGCCTTCAGTTTTGACAGACAATGCTAATTATTTTTCTCTCTGTTCATCAACAAAAATAATCACATACGTCTAAAGAGGCCTTTGAACTCGCACTTCATATAAACTTTTGGCTTTCTATAGTCTGTGGTTTTTAAGTGAGAGGCATCTAAAAAATTAGGAGACTCAATATATGGTCTTTCTTAAAGGTCAATTTTCAGTCAATTAGGACTGAAATGAACTAGTTTATTTGAAAATCCTCAGAAAATGTAAGCTTTACTGAGTCCTGAAAATCTTTGGCAGATACACTGTTTTCCCCACAAAAATTGAGGATTGAACCCCCAGCTTTAAGAGCAAAATAGAACCAGACCTTAACTATGGATTCATTATTGCGTCTCCATAATTTTGCAATAAACAGGCAAATTTAAAATGCTGTTGGTAGCTACTTTGAGGAGGCCACGTTTTTCATTATAAGTTTATTACATTTAGTATGTAATTTATAGTTGGCAGGACAGAAATAACCCTCTGGAGCAAATACTCTGTAAGACCATAGCAATTACCCCAGTGTTGTGGTGATAGCGCTGGGGAACTGACACTGCTTCTTTATTATAGAAATGATAAGATTCAAATCCAACACTGAGTTTCCTGCTGGCAGCTTTGTAACTCTAAATTTAGCTGCCTGCTGGCTTCTTTGTCACCAGAATTTCTTGCCATGAACCTGAAGGTGAGGGGAGATTTGCCTGAGTAAGGAATGCAGGATGAAAGCCCACATGCGCTGATGATTTAGCCTGTCAGAGAAACGGCAGAAAGTTATGGGACTTGTAAATTTCACCTCTTCAGTTGCAGTTTTTATGTGGGAAAATAGCCAACTACAGGGACAAGGCTACAGCATCTTAAAGCCAATGCAATATTATATTGGATTGTTCCCACCCTGAGCCCCATGCAAATCATTCTTGCTTAGATGTTACAGTTCACTATGACATTGGAAGCCCATGGGACATTTCCTGTCTTCTCCTCCCCACCAACATAAAGAGATCTGTGTTAACTGATAGCTACCCTGGGGAACTCAGCGTGAAAGATAACAAACTCAGGTTTACTTTTGTGTGGGAGAGAGAGAAAGGAGGATACATAACCAGGAGAGTTTAACAAGAATTCAATATATTGAATTGGAAACAAACTGTGTTATGTTGATATTATTATTACTCATTTTTTGCATTGTGGTAGAGATCGGAGCTCTCAACCAAAACTGGGGCCCCCTTGTGCTGGGGGCTGCAAGAAGGGCCTAGAAACCCCAGTTATGGGCCAGGACCCCACAGTGCTAGGGGCAGTACAAAGAGGGGAAAAAAGACGGTCCCTGCCCCCAGAGAACTTACAGTGTCTGTATCATGCCCCTGATACAGTGCCCAGGTTGAGCAGGAATTTATGAGGGAAATGCCCCGAGAGCGTTGTGATGGGGCGTGCAACCCGCACCAGCAACAATAATGTTAAGGAGGGCCTGATTGGCCAGTTAGGTTACCTGAGAGAGGTAGAGCCAGGGTTAATTGAGAGTGAAGCCCAACCGGGGCAAGGCTCGGCCAGCACTAGAAAGCCAAGAGGCTGAAAGGAGAAGGGAGCTGGAGGGGAAGGGGTCTGCAGTCACTCCCTGGAAGGAGGGAGGTCGTCAGGGGCGAGAAGGAAGCCCGGGGGAGACTAAGCACTAGGATGCTGCCCTGGAGTAAGGAGTCTAATAAGAGGGTGGGGGTTGAAGTAGCCACGGGGAGTAGAGTAGACTCCCATGTAAACCCAGAAGCAGGCCAGAGAAGATTGAGAGGTTGGGCAGGAAGGAGCCCAGGGAAACAGCAACAGGGCCTGGGAGTGAGCAGAGCTGGATTGCTGGTTGTAGAGGGCCTGGGCTGGAACCCAGTATAACAGCCAGCCCCAGGTTCCTCTGCCAGCCACTGGTGTTGCAGCACAGAGCCCCATCTGGCTGAACACCATCTGGCAGCAGCATTTGGACAGTGGTCTTGTTGAACTTTGTGCCCCCCCGAAGGAGTGGACTGTGCAGTGATCTGGCCGGAGGGCCAAGTGACCGGAAGAAAGACTATTACAGAGCGAGCAATGAGCAGCAAGGGGGCACCTGACTCAGCGAGAGCTACATTCCCCAACGGAGACTCAAGGAAGCACGCAAGTGGTGCATGGAACCCCTGTTGCAAGCTTGCACTCTGAAGAGACAAGACAGACTCAGGTTCATTTTCAAAACGGGGACCAGAAGTTCAGCTGGATGAAGTGACCTTCCTCAAGATCACCTGGGGAGTCTGTAGCAGAGCTGGGAATTGAGCCAGATCTCCTGAGTTCCAGTCAAGTGCCTTAACTACAAGCCCAACCTCTCTCTCTCACGGCCTGATCCTGGGTTACTGAAGCAAAGCTAGGTTTGCAATTGACTTCAGTGGGCATAGTGTCAGGACAGGAAAGCTTAGGAGCTGAAGATTATACTAAACATCTGGCTGGCATAAAACTGAAGATCTCCTTATTGTCTTTGCAGGGGAGGGAATCTTATTGCTTTAAATTTAATTTCTACCGTATTATTCTAAACTCATCGAATCTAAAGGATTCGATATTGGTGACAGATTGGCATCATCCAATCCATGAGAAAATTGCTTTGTGATCAATGATAGTTGACTTGTATGACTTTTTCGGACATAGGAAAAATCCTAAAATGATTCAATACCAAAAATAGCTTTAGGAAAGCACACATTTTGGGGCCCGTTTTTATAATTACAATGTGACATTTAGAGAGCTATGAAAAAGTGGCTCTTACCTTAGGAAGAAACTTGATCTACCCTGGATCCTGTTGACTTGGTAATAGTGTTACTTGAGTACAGTGTGGCATGGGTCAGCCAATATCCGCTAAAAACTGCTCTCTGTCGGCTTTAACAAATATAATTTTGAATATTGTGTCCAAACAAGTGTCTTTGCATTGTGTCTTTAAATCATTTGTTCTTCTAAATGCAGCAAAGAAGCTCAAAAAAGAATGTGAAAGAATTGCCAGAAAGTTTTATATATATATAATTGCAGCTGTGGTTATTGTGGTTTCTTTTGGGTGGATCAGAAAAAAATCAAGTCTTCCTTCCTCTGGGCTATAAGAAAATGAAAAGGAAAAACTCATTGCCATCATGTCAGTTTCTTTTTATCAGTAATGGACTGAAGTGTGGAGCTTAGTGGGTTGTCTAGTCTAAGGACATTGACACTGGTGTAGCTCCTTTCATGTAGTTATGTCGGTGCAACCCCCTTCTGAGCATTGGGTTATTGGTGCTGACGCAAGCCCATTCTTAGTCTGGTGCTGCACATCTAACTGGAGGGTCTGCATTGCCTGCAAAAGAAATCCCAGTTTAGTCCCCACTCCAGCAAAGCAGTTAAGCACGTACTTAACTTTAAGCACGTAAGCAGTCCATCGGGACAATGCACATGTTTAGGATTAATGCAAGCTAAGTGCTTTGTGGCTCCCAATTCTCACCTGCAGACCAGGAATACGGAAGGGGGAATATTTATAATCCAGTGCTCTGGCTGTACCCGAAGACAAAGAGCCAGATTCTGCTCCCAGCAACGCTGGTATAAATCCAGCACAACACCCCTAGCTTCAGTGGAGCAACTCCCGATTTACACTGGTGTAACTGGGGACCTGATAGGACTGGAGGATCAGGGAGAGTGGAGGGTCCAGCGAGCTCACTGCACCCTCCAGCATCAGGCTGTGACAGCAGAATTTAACCTTAAGTTCCTCTGCCAAGTCAGTTTTAGACGTAATAAAACACTGCTGGGGCCTCAGTGATCTGAGTCCAAAGTGTTGGGCTGAGCAAGGTGTGAGCCAGGGCAGAATCTGGCCATCAGTTAGGTCCAGATTTTGCCACCTTGAGTAGCAAGGAGTAACGCACTGTTGAAATCAGTGGAATAAGACCCTGCTCCCTGAAAGCAGAGATGGCCTAATCTGGCCCTTGGGAAATATCTAGCCATCCTACACAGTGCTGGAAAGGCTAATATTTGAGTCATATTCACAAGCTTTTCAACTTAAGATCCTTACACGAGAAAAGCCTAAAAATATTTGGTGTAGACATTTTGTGAAAGAAGACATACCGCACATAGTTACAGCAATGAGTAGGGCTCGTAAGCCCAACAAAAACTTTTCACTGAAGCTTTTTTTGGATTGGGTCATGTGATTATCTGGTTTTTTAGTCTCTATTAATAGACATTTTTCTGGTTCATCCTTACCTCTATTCCAAAAACTGCACACTTCATAAACTATTTTGGTTTACCACACGCCTTGGCACTTGGTATTTTTCCTATGATGTGAAAACAAAACTCCAGCTTGGCTGTTGGTGGCCATTATTCAAGACACAGATCTTCTCAATCAATTCTCAGGGCTGCGAAGTGTTGCTAATTACCCCTTGTTGCTATCAGGCTGCTCTGGTATCTAGACAACTTGGAAAAAAAAAAAAGAAATACAGCATTAATTTAAAGGAACAGTTCACTGCCACTCACAGAGAACTGGAGACGCTGATGGGGCAACTGGCTCCAAAGTCAAGCTGGTTGTTGGATACTCTCCTATCACCACTGGGACTTGAATGGGCAGATGGGGCTGAAAGAAGCTGGTGTTTGTGTAACCTGGGTATTTAGGGCCAGCTTTTTAGAAGGCCAGTCTCCGTCTTGATGGGTGCAATTTCTGCCCATGTTTTTGCCCTCACAATCTAACTGTGGGCACTGATTTGGGTTTTTGTGCCTCTAACTGCCCGCCGGACGGCACGGATCAGGGACGGAAGGGAGAGAGGCACAAGCCCTCAGAAGTGGGGTGGAGAAGTGTGGGCACAATGGTTGTTCTGCAAACTGTGCCTGCAGAAAGAGAAGCCGAACCTTAGCCGGCCTGGAGGTGAAGTGCCGCAGCAGCAGCTCCAGGCACAGGGGACAGTCTGGGCGGCGTAAAGCTAGGCTAGCCGGCTCTACACCTCCTATTTCCTGCCCTGACATGGCCTAGGGGGTGGGCTGGTGGTCAGACCTCCTTTCATTCCAGTGATCCCTGGGGACCCTTCCGGGAGAAGTGCTTGGAGCTGCTCGAAGCTGCTCTAGTGGAACTAAGATGGGGGGGGTCAGAAATGGGGCTCAGTGACCCCTGACTCGCTTGCCTCTTCCCACCCCCCATCCTGTGCAGGGCATAGCTCAGATGGATGCAGACATCCGGACCATTGTCAAGGCTCTCAAACTGGGGGCTCGTATCCTCTGTGGATCGGCGCAGAGGGGAGACGTGTCACACGCACTGGCCCATGGGTTACACAGGCACGACGTGGGTCCGCGGGATGTCCGCCACGCCCTGTGAAAGGGCGCAGCATACACTTCACCAGGCACGGGGCCAGTATGGCGGAGGAGCGAGGGGAATGGTGCGGGGCTACAGCTCTCCCATCACCTCACCCCCCCACTCCATGGCAGCCCGTGGTCACTTAGCACCAGAGCCAGCACTGGATGTGTGGAGCACAAGGCATCGGAGGGGGCCCAGCCCTGTTTCCCTTTGAGCACCCACCCAGGCCTGCCGCTGATCTGGCCCCAAATGCTTTTATAGATCATGAATAAACTGATAATAACTAGCAACGCCCAGACTCACTCATGCCGTCGGAAAACGACTCCACTCAGCCGCCCGGGTGACATCACCGTAAATTGAAGGAACAGGAAAATAAAACCAGGATTACCTGTGTTTTTTAGCAGTAGCAAAAGCCCTGGGCTCCTCATTAAAAAAGAAACCAGCCACTTTAAACCCTTTCATTTCTGACCTTACTTCATGTTTGTTTACAATTAGACAAGCTAGCTCAAGGTGAGAGGAAACTTTGAAATGAGAACAGAAAGCCCTTTCAGATCCGGGCACATTAAATTGGGCCTCTTAAAGCTGTTACTGACAAGCAGCGTGTGGTTTTCTAGTGTGTGCTGACGTAAACGAAGAACTTGGCAAAACTTCCGCTTCTCTGTGACCTTTAACGGCTAGCTTGAAAGATAGGTGTAGAGTACACACAGTAAGGAGCGGAGGGAACTCCCCGGGATTCCTTGCCTGGCTTTGGTTTCTCTTCTGGCCCTTGGGTAAGACCCTTTATTGATCAAAATGACCAATTTGCCTTCCCTTTCCCTTACGGCCAATCTATAGGGAGATCATGAATGATTTCCCCTAATATTGACCTTTAATTGCTCCAGGAAGTAGCTGGCACAAGGCACTGTGTCGAGCTAGGGCTGATGGCCTCCATCCTGTTATACAAACATTTACAAACCAGAGTGGCAATTTTATCAAAGAATGAGGTATCCCCCTTACGTGTGGAACGCCTGCCTGGGCTGGTCCATATTCACTCCTCAATCAAACCCCTCCAGGTGACATATTTCTATGTATTGCCTAGGAATTGCTAGTCACTTATGGGGCAGGTTGTTATGGGGAGTAGAAAGGTGATGTAATGCTACCTCAGCCCCTCTCCACAGGTCCTGTGTCAAACATAACTAGTCTAGGCCCTGAGGATCTGGTCCAATATGCTGCAAAAGTGTAACCAGCCATTGGCTCGCCATTCCATTACAAATCAATGACCAAGACCAAACGGTGCCCTCCATGGAGCTGCACAGGGATAACAGGGCAGAATTCAGACCCCATTGTTTAGAAAGACCTGAATGTGCAGATCTTAGTTTTTTAAAGTAACCTACAGAGAGAAAAGGTTTTGTTTTAAATGATAGCTTTGTTAAGCTTTTCAGACCCATCAAATCATTAGTACAGGATAAGTTTAGCCTTTTTAAAATGTTTGCCTAAAAGCCAGAGACTAAAACCCCAGCCAGCTGAGTAATACCGGCTTGGCTGTATAACCAAATATAAAACACCCAAATATACAACAAATAAATAGACATGGTTTGTACTCTTCCAGCTGGGCTTAACACCTTTACAAATAGATTTCTTTGATACTTAAGAAATAATAGAGTGGCTTTCATTTTGCTAAGACCTTACTTATATCAACATATCTGTTCAAGTACTACACTTCCTTTTATGAAACTCTGGAATTCTTTCATGTCGAAAAAGCTTTTTTCAGCCAAGTCCTAAGTTGCGCTGGCATTCTAATGTCTTGAGCGCAAAACTGGCTAACCACAGCCTCAGAATTCCCAAAGGAAATAATGAAAATTCCTGAAGTCCTTGGCAAGGAAACAGTTGAAATTTTAAATTGAGTTAATCACTTTAGCTAAAATGTTTGCAATAAAATAAATATTGGGTGGAAGGGAAGAGGGGAAATCCCCATCAGTGATTAGTGTAAAAGAAGAAGACAAAAGATCTTCAGAAGTAAAGTTCGCTATTCTTTATTACAATAGTCCTTTCTGGTGTAACTGCAAATTGGCATGAGTGGAAGTGCTCCATCGAGCTGTCTGGTACATCGCAGCAAAAGCATAATGCCTGACCTCGCACTCAACACCTCCTATGATCTGAAAACCAGTCTTGAGTTCTGCACACACAACTTCCATTGACTTCAGTGGGAGAACCTGGTAGATATCTGAAAGCAGAAACTGGTACTAAAATTCTGATAGGTCAAGATGACTTCATTGACCTTATTTGATAAAAATAATAAATATGACTCACCATAGAGCAAACACATTCGTTGTGTCAAAAACACAAGGAATTTGGGCTTCTTTTAGTGAGCAAACCAACATAGCCAAGTGTCTGAAAGCTTCCTCAGTTGACAAATCGTTTAGACAAATAATTTCCAGACTATGCATTGACTCTTCGCTATTTGCCATTCACAAAACTGAGGCAGGATTAAGTATGCCTAGACCATCCCTGACAGGTGTTTGTCTAACCTGTTCTTTAAAACCACCAAGGATGGGAATTCCTCAATCTCCTAAAGTAATCTGCTCCAGTGTTTAGCGATCCGTACAGTTAAAAAGGATTTCCTGATACCCAACCTTAAGCAGATTCCTTCTTGTCATTATGGTGGATGATTAGCCACAATATAAATGTTATCAGCCACTGAGAAAAGGGAATTGTAACGGAAAGGCTGACAAACCCTACCTTTGTGCGGATTGATGCCATCATCATCATCATCATAATCTATGCAAACTATCTGACAGATGATCAATTTGTCAAGGGTTCATTCTCTCCCGACCCCACCCCATTCAATGGGAAACCTTCTCTGTTGAACACTGATATTTCCTCTATTATGCTGGGAGATACACATTTGTTTATTGCAGTCAGCTACTTGAAAGCCAACCATGTAAAGTGAAACAAGTTTGTGGACCAGTCTCTGCCTTTCCCCTGCAGGAATCATAAACAGTATTTGAAAAGTGAGAAGATTTTCCATTCATATACAAGTGCAGAAACCACAGCTCTGTGTCTCTTTAAAGGAAGCCGAGTGCCACTTCCTCTCCAAAAATGTTTTGTGATGAGCATTCATTTTACATCTCTCCATCTCTTTCCTTAACCCTTTACACTTGACACTCTCAGGATATGGGCAGCCGTAAATAATATTCAGCTGCAGCTATAAGTTCTTACATCAACGCATGTACGCAAATTATACCTTTCCCGACATAGATGCAAAGGAGGACAGACAACTTATCCCATATCATAAGGTGTTGGGGGTAATGACTGCTAAAACCAACACCTCAGTCTCTCGATTCTCATCTGCTCCCCAATGCCTTTCTACAGGACACTGTTAGCCTGTGAAACTCATTGCCACAGGATAAGCGCACAGTATGGTTGAGTTACAATAATAAATGTTAAAAGACCAAGAGTTTTGAAAGGGACATAAATCCTCCTGTTTCAGGGCACAAGTCGTCCTCTTACTATTGGGCAGGGATGGCCAACCTGAGCCTGAGAAGGAGCCAGAATTTACCAATGGACATTGCCAAAGAGCCACGGTAATATGTCAGCAGCCCCGCACCGGCAGCCCTGCCGATCAGCACCTCCCCCTCCCTCCCCGCACCTCCCGATCAGCTGTTTCGTGGCATGCAGGAGGCTCTGCGGGGGAGCGGGGAGGAGCGAGGGCACGGCAGGCACAGGGGAGGGGGCGGGAAGGGGTGGAGTGGGGGCAGGGCCGGTGGCAGAGCCAGGGCTTGAGCCGTGAGCGCCCCCCGGCACATTGGAAAGTTGGGGCCTGTAGCTCCAGCCCCGGAGTCGGTGCCTAGACAAGGAGCAGCATGTTAACTTCTGACGGGCAGCATGCGGCTCCGGAGACACAGGCTGGCCACCCCTGCTATTGGGGGTTAGGAGGAAACCTTCCCTGGAGACAGGCTATCCCATAATTGCCTTCTGCAGGGTTCTTACACCTTTCTCTAAAGTACCGGGTGCCAGGCACTGTCAGAGACAGGGTACTGGGCGAGGTGGACTATGCCTGGCAACTCCTATATCCCTTGCTGTCACTCCTTTCATAAAAAATCTGTGATGTACAGGGAGAGAGTTTAATCAGATCGCCTGCCAGTGTGCTTCATGGCCTGATGAGTCATAGTTCGGGCTTTCATATATGCCCCCACCCCCCTCTTGACAGGCCCTGGATGAGGTTGTTCAAGATAGAGGGAGCCTGCCCTGCGACTTTTTACACAGCAGCTTTTTACAAAACTGGGCCTGCGGCTCCTCTGTGTGCTCTGCGTTGTGTGTCAGTGTGTTCACCTCAGACCAGGCCCACTCAGACACACCACCAGGAACAAGGCTTTATTCTGTAAAGAACGGGATTATAGTCCAGCAGCCGCCTCTCTGCTTGCCTGCTATGTGCTGAGACCTCCTGCTGCGGGGGGCCGAGGCTATATCCTGGCAGGAACCAGGAAGTTCTTCCAACATGCCGCAGCTTGTAGTCCACAACTTGCAGTTCCCAGGGCTGCTGTTGAAGCGCACTGGACTTTGGGCTACACCTACATCCAAAAATATATTTCACACACTGTAAGCATAACTAAGGAAATGCATAGAGCCGGTTGGCTAATGCCAGAGGTGATTTGCCAATATTTTCTTGGAGAAATTTGGTGAGTTTGCTCCACTGTTCACTGTAAGGTCATGTTATTCATTGTTCATGAGTCTCCGGGTGACTGCTGGTTTATTTGTGAACAGGGCTGTGAAGCTTACAAGTTTTGACCATAAATGATTATTTATCTGAAAGCTGGTTGTGGAGGTGTCGCACTCATTGCTTATTATTTGCTCGTTTGCATGGATTATTGATTGTTTTCCTGATCAAAGAGCTCCAGTCATTCTGTCAGAGAGCAGAAAAAACAGCATATGACACGTGACAAAATGCACCACAGATAAAATGCTCAGTTCACAACCAACTCAGAGACTGAAATTTGCTCACCAGGTTTTGACACACGCTTATGAAAACTGCTTTAACAGAAATCAGGGACTAGTTTGTTAGCAATTCCTGGTCAAGAAAAAAGGGCTAAATTAGTTGGATAATTTATTTGCAGTTAATACTTTGACCATCTCTAAGTAATCTCAGTGAAACAGACAAGAAATGCAGAAGATAAGCTTATTTTGTAAATTTCTTCCTTACCTACATTCCAACAGATGCAAAGGAAATTCCAATCTTCAGCTTAGACACACAAATCACATGAAACACATTGCAGTTTAGGGTTAGCAACACAATGAGCTTCAGAACAATAGAACCCAATTCTGCAACGGTTATTCATGCACAGCAGGAACAACTGGGCTATATGTCTGAGTAAGGACGATATGCATAAGTACAGGTCGCAGAGTCCCCTGGGCCTGAAAGGCTAGAGACAAGCAAATGGGATGCACTTCAGATTAACTCATTTTGCCTAATTTTGAACAGCATGAAAGTTCAGCTCAAATTCAGTATTGTTAGGTTTCATTCTACTTGGGAGAGACTTAAAAAAAAGGAAGCAGAGAGAAGGAAGGGGGGAAAACAGAGCAGAAAATTGACAAAGTGAAAAACAAATACAATGGGACTGGAGAAAGGAACAGAGTAATTCTAATGAGAATATAAATGGGGAATATACTATACTCCCAGTACACAGCTTGGGTACACAGCTCTTTCTGAATCTATTGACCCCTAAGATATACAAAAGGCTTCCGATTAGCGAGAGAACTTTTCAAATGGAATCTCTTTGTAAGGAGAATGGGAATAAAAGGTGCACGAACACAAACTGCATTTGCAAATCCTGCTAGCCCAGAAGCATGGTTTGGAGAGATTCACAAATCTCAGGCTCTAAGAGGTTCGCCATCTCTGCTTCATAAATACACAGAGGGCGAGGTCACCACTTGTCCTATGCATCTGCACAAGGGGAGTAAGGGGGCATAAGATGCCAGATGCCAAAATTCTTTCCAGGTGTCTTCTTTAGCCACTAGAAACAGAAGCCTTGTAGATCTGAAACAATAGATCCTACCAGCACTCACCTTTTCAGCCACTCCAGCAAATAATAGTAATATCTAAGGGCCAGATTCTGCACTTGTGTATGAACAGCTGAAGCATCAGGGAAAGCTACACTGCTCTATCCCACCAACGTAGGTCCACCATGGTTTGGAGGGACCATCTCGTGAGAAGAGACGATGGTGAAAATAATAAACTGAGACCACAAAAACAATTTATTTTTTATTCAGTCCATCTCAGCAGTGGATCACGAGGCATTTTACAAAGGAAGGTCACTATCTTTCTAATGAGACTGGAAATTGTGATTGTATCATTTATGATACAGACCCCTATCTACTAGTAATTGGACTGAGATTTTCAACCAACACCAGATAGGTCTATAAGATGGTAATACCTTTTGGTCCCTACTGACCTGGACTGGATTTGAACTTGCATTTTAGAGAGGAAAGTCTCCATAATCCAGAGGAAATGTTGTCCAGTGGTCAGGGCACTGACCTGGGATTCCGGGAGCTATTCCCCACTCTGCCAGGAATTTTCTGTGTGACCATGGGGCAAGACACTTCATCTTGCATCTCTGGGCCTGTTTTCCTTCCCACCCTTTGCCTTTCTTAGGTTGCAAGCTCTTAGGGGCAGGGGCAGTCTCTCTTGGCAGCCTGACACAATGGGGCACCAATCTCAGTTAGGTGCTGCCGTCATGCAAATAATAATCAGATCCTTGATCCATCATGTGTCCCACTTAATTTGTATGATTTTATAAGGGAGGTTTCTGAGGTTTTAAGCCATATAGTACCGGAGTTTTTGTGGTCTGAATTTGCATATGTCCTCAGGTAACCTCTCACTGTTTTTTCTTTCTAGGAATTCTCCTTTTGTCACAAGAACAAGACCAGTTTGGATATATTTTTAGAGAACATCCCGTACAGCACGTCCAGCCTATATGTAGTACAGTGTAAGTGGATACAGGCAGAGAGGCTCATTTCCCAGCTATCATAATGAATGACTGGCCGCTGGTTTGCGATTGCCTTTTACTTCACCCCACATGCAGGGGGACACAAGTTTTCAAGACTGGTGAAGATTCTGGAGAAACAATGCAATTCAGCCCAGGCTTCACTATTTATTTTCCAAGCCGAAACTGCACATTGCTACCAAGGCAACATGGAGGAGATACAGTACTGAGCTTACCGTCGATCCCTGTCTGCCCAAGATATTGACCTCAGCGTTTTAGGGGAGTTCGGTTTCCAAAGTCGTGGTTCTGAACGGTGCCGGACTGATTGCTCTGATGAGTGAAGCTAGCCCTGGAACAGGTGCTGGTGGGCAAACTTCCCCTTGATGTGGGACTAGTTGCTCCAGGGAGGTTTGAGTCAGGTTGGAGAGCAGATCACTTTCCACCCTATTTAATACTTGGCCTCTCTGCTACGCTCCGCCAAAAAGAGAGGCAACGGGTGTCAGATATGGTGATGGTTATTCATAGATTTTAAGGTCACTATGATCTGAGCCCCAGGGCAAACAATCCCACCCAGTAACTCCTGCAGAGGAAGGAACTATTCCTCCCTGCTACCTAAGTGTCAGAACTGAGAATCGTCAGCACAGAGGAGATGAGCTGATATTTCTTCACATACCAATGATGCTCGGTTGCTACCAGCCTCAGGGCTGATCCTGCAAGAAGAGCCACCACAAATGTGTCCCACCGCTGAAGAGAGGTACCTGGGGCACCCAGCAGTGACCCGACTGGGAAGCAGGGCTGCCTTCTGTCCAAGTTCATTTGTTCCCTTCCTGTACCCCTGCCTGTCCCACCAATTCAGGATCAGCCCCCTGGCTGCAATCCAAACTGCTTGTGATTAACCTGCTGACTACTGCAGGAGGGCCACAGGTCAGTGGACAGGTAACAGAGACGCTATAACAGATCGAGAGCAGCCTGTCAAGAGGCGTCTCAGGGCCCTAGGAGGAATGGGGCATTTGGAGGCAGTTGGGTGGCAAGAGCTGTCCCATGGGGAACGGGGACAGCTGCCTTGGAGCTAACGTCACCGTGGGACACCCAACCCAGCAGAGATGGAGCAGCCTGCTGGCAGCAGCCGCATGGGAACTGCTGAGTCACTGCAAGAGGATAACACAGAGCGGTCCCCAGCTAGTCATACTGTGGGGCTGGCTCCTGGCTAGGGAGCCTGCAGGATAGCTAATTGCTTTTAACAGAGAAATGGACAGAAAGCGGCAGCCCAGGTGGTAGGTTGGAAGACGGGCGCACACCCAAGGACATGCTCTATGGGGAGCTACCAGAGGGAACAAGAACAACAGGAGGCCCTGAGCTTGGCTATAACGACACATGCAAGCGAGATATGAAGGAATTTGGAATTGATCCTGACCAATGGGAAATCTTGACACGTGATCGTAACAAGCGGTGCCACCATCTCTATCAGGGTATCAAAGTCCATGACAGGAGCTGGCTCCTACAGCTTGACGAGAAAAGAGCCCGTAGGAAGCAAGCAGCTCCCAGCCAAGATCCACACATTTGCACGAACTGCCAAAGATCATGTAAATCTCGGATTGGCCTATTCAGTCACATGAGACATCGCAAACCATCTACATCATAGGCTGCGATTCCCACCGTCTCTCGCAGACGAAAGGAGGCCAACAACAAGGTGCCAGACCTGTGGAGCCCAAGCAGCTCCATTTGACACCACCCAGAGGCAGAGATGACCCATGCCTGCCGATACTGGGGGGACAAAGTGAGGGCAGCCAGCTTCAGCAGTGTTACTGAGCATGCTCAGTCCATAGGAGCATGCTCAGGACAACCCAAACAGCAAATCTGGGGCAGCACATGACCCCGCATGCCCCCATCCCCATGCGTCGCCCCTGCCTAGGGGCCAAGCTAGAGACTACCCTTTGCTTAAGCTAGTAAGCCTAGGGTATTGGCTCCCTTTTCTGCCAGTCCCAGTAAGTCATCCCTTCATTTTAGCCATGTGTCTGAGCCTTTGGGGGCACACTTCTTGCTACAGCCTATAGGGTGTAGCCTCTAAAGCCCCACGAATGCCTGCCTGAGTTGCGGTGCACGGACTCCTAGCCACCCTGAATCGGCCTTAGTGGTTGCATTTCCATACCAATCGGAGGATCTCTGTTACCATGGTGCATTTGGAGAGCATTGATAGGCTATTGTTATAAGGAAATATATTACGGGGAAATACCTCAAAGAGGGCAGTAACCCACGGTTCAGAAGAAAAAAACGGGAAATGGCCTGGATACTGTGTTAATTTCAAAAGTAAACATCTTTGTTAACAAACCAAAAAGACACCCACCTCCCCACCCCCAGTTCTACAGTATCTGCACTTGTGACATGTCAGGAAAGTGGGACCAGCCAGGCTAACGATTCAGATAAGATCGCGCCAGCAGTGAAAGTAGCCGCAAAAGGAAATGTATATTGTTCTAAACCTCAATTAATTTAATTTAGTGCATCACCCAAAACAAATGATCATAGCAGATAAAACAAAAGTCTAGTCAAGCAAAGAACAAAGCTAATGCAGTCATAATCAAAGGTATTTTGTTTACTTGCCCTATTCAGAGAGATCCATTTCCCCTAAACAGTACATGAATAATTTAACGTTGTTTCCTATGATGCTTTTCAGACTACTTGGTGTTGCCAACCAGAGGGCTGATATGGGAACAATACTGAGATCTCAATCTTGCTGGTTGCCTGTTGCCTTCTGTAAATAAACCACAGGAATAAATGACTTCCCGGCAGTGAAAGTATTCATGCTGCTTTGTTTAAGTCAAGAATCTACATGATGTGCATAGGGGCTGCACTGTGGGGAGTAGGCTAGCATTGTACTTGAAGAATTTACAGGGAGGGTCGAACTGGCAAAGGGCACCTGCTGGTTTGGGGGGCACAGTGCTTCAATCCACACACGCAAAGGCTAGGCAGAGTCCTGAGAAGGCAGCGGTGCAGAGATGTGCTGCCCGAAGCAGAAGCACCATAACGCCTCCCAGAATTCCCCAACAGGCCGGACATGCTCACCTGCTGTGTTACCCCTTAAGACAGCTCAGTGTGTGTTTCCCCACATGGCTCCCTTGGCCAGCAAGTGAGGACAGACTGAAGGAAGGCATGGATCCACCTTCCATCCATGCCCTAGGGGGCACTAAGAATCATAGAATCATAGAATATCAGGGTTGGAAGGGACCTCAGGAGGTCATCTAGAGGGAGCAGTCCTGGTCTTCAAAACACAGGAGCTGCTGTTATGGCTGACCCCGAGCGTAAGAGGGGAGAGGGAGGGTGAGACAAGCAAGGAGGGTGCACGAGCCCAGATAGGGTAGCTCAGGAGGAAAATTGGGTTGGGTTGCTGCCTGGGCTGGAATTTGGCCTTAGATGTGTATTTGCCGAGTCCTGTAGATACCTAGGGATACGGGAAGAAAAGCTTATGATGTGCAATGCTGGTTGCCTCCCAGAACACATGGTCAAAGTCCCTTCCCCAAAGAACTCCCCAGCTAGAATCTGGACATGGTCAAACAGACAAGAAGGTGGGCGGATGGTGATGGTGCAGAAGAGACACTGCCTGGGCGTGAGAGGTGGGATGATGGCAGCTCTCTGGGGTAGGGACTGTCTGTATTCTTGGGCTGCACGGTGCCTTGTGCAATGTGGCCATGATCCCAGAGTGGGGACCCTGGGGACAATAACAATAGAAACAAGAATAATGGAAGCTCAGGTTTGAACACAAATCAACCTCTGGGAAAGGTTTGATCCCAGTGCTTCTGGTTTCACCCAAACTGACACCAACTTGGCAAGAGCCTTCCAGCTGCACATTCCTTCCATGCGGTTTTATGAGCTGTAAACTCAAAAACACAAAACAAAGTCATCCAAACCACACAGGATCATTCACTCCTATGTTTCCCCAGAGCTTCCTGCCCTGGCTTCTGGTCACCATAACCCCTTGTCTCAGTAATACCCTTCCTTTGAAGAGATTGAACCTAAATGGGCTGAGCTGCATCAAATTAGCTTCTAGCTCAGAATGCCAACCTGACCTATCTCTGAATCCTGCCTGGAAATTAATCCTCAAACCCCCAGACCATTGTTTGTTTGGCAGAGCCTCTTCCAAGGGACCCCATGCCAGGCAAGGTGCAGCAGGGATTTGGGGTCCCCAAAGATCCCTGTGTAATCCAGACACCTCCTGGGTGTGGTGTTCTGTCCCATCTGGTGGCACCGAGACCACTTAAAGAGAGAGAGAAAATGAATATGCTCTACAGCCTTTGCTAAAAGCCAACTGCTAGGGCTAGCAGTTGCCTAGCAGTTGCCACTAAAAACCTGCAAACTAAACAAACAATGAACACTGGGATCTTCATGATCAATGAAGTCACTTGCCAGTTTTACAGCCAAAGCTGCTGAAATTCAATCTGTGCAGCTCGTCATCTGTTTATAAAACATCCCTCATTGTGAAGACATAAGGCTGTGTGCCTTGGAAGCCTATTCACCACATGGGCTATTAAATCAGACTTTTAACTCCACCCATTGTCAGGGTAGCAAACTGAGAGAGGACGCCGTCCCAGGACATACATGGTACCTTTGCCTAGGAATCAGCTGTGATCTCATAGAACTATACAACTGAATGATCGAGAACAAGAAAAAAAAACCTTCAAATATTTAACAATCACAAAAGCCTTTGTAAAGATAAAAATACCAAGATTTCGTATCTGGTTTTCCATGTGCAGCAGCTGGAAATATGATTTTTAAACTTGTTCAGTGAAATGAAAACTTCAGGGACTTACATGATGTTTCTTTTGGTCAAAGAAAGGCAAGATATATTTACACTGGTGTCATTGGAAAAACACCTCTTGGATGCTTTAAGCATTTATGATCAGGATGTACTCTTAATAAAATTGCTAGCCAGTAACACAGCTCTCAGCTTTGAACATTAATACTGGAACGGACTTTACTATCGTGCAAATTCTGTTGATGAAGCAGGGTTGATTAAGTCCACTGTACTTTCCTCTTGTTATTTAACAATATAATTTTCTCTGTGGGAAACCGATATAAATATAATAAAAGTTTCCAGATATAAGCATCTCCATTTTTCCTGGGAGATACTGGGGCTAATCCATTTCCCATTGAAATCAATGGATGTTTTGCCATTCACTTTCATGGGACTTGGATCAGACTCCTTTTCCTTGTCAACTTCCCTAGAGTTATTATACCAACATTTTGATCATGTTCACACTTCCTCCAATTCATGGGCTTTCATTCTCACTGCTTGAACATCTCCTGGGAGTCCACACAAGAACTCCAAGGGTACTCAAGCACTCTGAAAATGAGGCTACTGCCAAGCCTGAGAAAATGAGGTTTTTTTAATTGAATTGGGACAGTATTAGTTACTACAGCAAATAAGGTTCCACTTCCCATGCCTGAATTCTGAGAAATAATCAATTTTGACATTACCCTGACGATTTATTATGGCTCCTAAAGTGTGCAAAAGAGCCCAAACGTTCAGAGGGAGGTCCCAGTCTGTCCATGCACTATACTGCAACTTATGTTGCCAGCAATAGGGTCTTTCCTCATGAACAGGCCTTAGGCCAGTCGTCCCCAAACTTTTCAGCATCACGCCCCCCTTTACCTCTGTAAAGAGCCGGGGCCAGGCGTGGGGCCGTGGCTCTCCAGGGAAGGAGGGAAACGTGGACGGGGTATCGGGGCCAAGGCTGAGGCCGCAGCTGGGGGTAAGTCTGGGGCCAGGGCCAGGCTGGATACCGAGCTGTGGTTGAGCCGTGGCCAGGGGCTGAGGCTGGAGGCGGGACTGGGAGTTGGGGCCACAGCTGGGGGCGGGGCTGGAGCAAAGCTGGGAGTGGAGCAGGGCTGAGTGGCCCCGCCGCACGCCCCTGAACCGTCCTCCATACCGGGGGGGTGACCTCTGCCTTAGACAGAAAATTATCCCCCCCCCCAAAAATTGTAAAGAAGGCATTGACAGGTTAAAAATCAATGTGTTCACTTGTGAATTTACCTCTCTATTAGATGCCTCAGTCATCCACCAATTTTACAGCTTGTTACTAGAGGCTAACTTGTTTTATTGGCCTTTGAGTCGGGGGGCTGCCAAATCCTGGTTCTTCCTATTCACCAAACTGGGGATAAATTCACACTCAGGCCCTGCTCCGAAAGTCCCCTTTGTGCTCCCTTTTCCATCCACGAGAGGGCTGCTGCTGCCTATAGGAATCTCTGTGCCGGTAGATGTCATTTCATAGAATATATCAGGTTTGGGATTACTAATTAATTTTTTTTTAAGTCGGGGGCTGGATAATTGCATCAGTGGCTGCACTGACGCTGAAGGCGTTTCATGGGGACCGGATCGGCTCAGTGTATTTCCTGCCCTTTGTTAACACACTCGACGTCCGGTGTCGTGAACGGGTTGGCAGCCTCTGTGAAGTCCCCAGAGCACATGTACACACACAGTCTCAGAGGCCATTCGGGTGCTAAAAAGCTCACAGCCTTGACAGACACAAAGAGCAGCAGGGGAAACAGAGGCACGCAACAGAGACACAAAGGGATGGTGTGATTTGACCAATGTCACACGCAGGTCAGTAGCAGAGCCAAGAACAGAACCTAGCCCCACTTCCCTGTGCTCTGTCCAGTAGGCCCTGTTGCCTTTTGAGTGAATGGCATAGACTTCAGTGTCCACTAACCCAGCTGCAGCCCATGAAGAGACGGCCACGTAACGCTAAGCGGACGGTGCATCTGTACTCAGTTAACATGTGCTAAACATAAATGAAAAAAGAAAAAGACCGGGGCTCAATCCACCCTTCCCCCCGCTCCCGAACGTGGTATTACTCAGCATACAAATGTTACTTTTTCTTCAAAGTAAAAACTTCTGCATTTTATTTATTTTAAAAAAACATTTTATAAGTGCAATAATGACATCCTTTGGCTTGGTGCCTCAAATGCCTGAGGCACGTATATGCCTCATTACAGCAACAGTACACGCCCGGCCATGTATTATTTCGTACATTGGCAGCTCGCTCTACACTCATTAAAATTTTGTAGGTACCGAACAATCTAAACAAAATCTAAAGGGCACTGCACCAGTAATTCTCCTGTCATTAGTGCGGAGCAGAGCAAATGAGTGCATGACAGATGCAGAGGCTCAGTAGCATGGCTCTGCAGCCCGTACATCTGAAACTCTTTTGTGGTTCTAGTCCTATACATTTATAACCGCGGGCCATTTCTGTACACAGTAGGTGGTGATACTACCAAAAAAGCACACGGAGAGGCAGTCATTTCACATGCATCCCAGAAGATTTGGACTTTGTCTAAGGTAATAAATAACATGAAACTGAATACACCAGAAAACCTCTGTCCAATAAAAGGCAGGGTGCTTGGAAAGTCTGGTGTCTTAAATGCTAATGGGGAGTGGGGGGGAGAGTTCCTCAAAAGGGCCAAGTGAAATATGGAGAATGATCTTGCATTGTGTAAAGAGCAATTCCAAGCAAACAGGACTTCCATTTGGATCCATATTAAGATTTATCGACCCTTATTGTCAATATTCTCTTCATCGGAGCCATAGTTAACACTGACTTTGAGACCATTAAGAAGGTTGTGTCTAGGCAGAGGGAAGGTGATGCTTACAAAATGATCTGATCCTTTTTTAAGTTAGTACCCCATCTCTCATTAAATGCCAAAAGGCACCTTAACCCATTAGGCTCTTTTGAAAACCCCAGCCATAAGGACCATTGTGCTGCTCTGACAAACGCTTCTTAAAATAAAAAGGAGGCATACTTGTGGCACCTTAGAGACTAACACATTTATTTGGGCATAAGCTGTCGTGGGCTAAAACCCACGCCATCAGATACTTCTTAAAATGTGTACCTTATCATTCTTCTTTAATATTTGTGTTTTGGTAACAGCCAGATGCACCAATCAGTATCACGGTCCCATTCTGCTAGCCCCTCTCCAAACATTTAGGAAAGGAAGACATGATCCCTTATCATTTGTACGTCGCATGGATAAAGCCAAGTGTTAACGAACCTCTGAAAATTGTCAGGTAATATCCTTTTATAAGATTTAATAGAGATAGGGCCACCTTGGTTTTAAAGAAGAAAATAATACAACACAGTATCATGAGACATTGTCCTGTTTTATTTACTACCTACTTACCGCCTCCTTTAAAATACAGTTATGGGAGAGGTGGTTAAATAAAAAATAAAGACAAAGAGCCAGATTCTGCTTTCAGTTATACCACTGTACATCCAAAGTCAATGGTATTCCCCTGTCTGCAGAATCCAGGCTTCCCAGCAATATGACAAAAGACAAAAACACCCTATCACCACTGTGGGTGAACGCTTTTTGCAAAGCGATCACTCTATGTCTGACCTCTCAGGGTATATCTCCACTGCACTTAAAAACCTGCTTCTGACCCATGTCACCTGACACAGGCTCAGGCTCAGGGGCTGGATAATTGCAGTGTAGAAGTTCAGGTTCAGGTTGGAGCCTGGGCTCTGGGACTCTGCAAGGGGGAGAGCGGGTGCGGGGGAGATCCCAGAGCTCGGACTCCAGCCCAAGCCGAAACATCTACACCAGAATTAAACATACCCTTAGCCCAAGCCCTGCAAGTCTGAGTCATCTGGCACGGGTCAGCCGTGCGTTTTTAATCACGGTGGAGATCTACCCTCAGCCCTCATCCTCAAAGGAAACTTGCACCAAGACCTTCAAAGAGGTGAGCCTGGGAGCTTAAATTCACAACTTTGCTAGACATTAAAAACCATGGACTGAACAGAGACACTGATTTATGGCTTATTCCAACAATCTGTAACACACCAACTCACCATCCCACAGCTTTTTTTCCCTTTCTCCCCTACTACTGGTGACGTGTCAATGGGCCACTTCACGTTGAATGGTCCCTAGAAATATGTGTTAACTACTTAAGTTAAACAATCTGTTCCCCTTGTAGGTAGCTGTGAACCTCTGAGTACATTTCCCAGACCTGAAGAAGAGCTCTGTGTAAGCTAGAAAGTTTGCCTCTCTGACCAACAGAAGTTGGTCCAATAAGAGATATTACCTCGCCCACCTTGTCTCACTAACATCCTGGGACCAACAAGACCGACCACTGCACAGATGCTTGTTTTACCTTTGAAAATATTTTGAGAAAAGTTGTGATTTTCTTCTCTGGATTTTGTTGTTGTATATTTTATTCCTCTGTGACAAAACGCCCAGGCTCCTAACCCTTTCCAGTGAGCTCCCAAAGACCTTTGGCTTTGCTCCAGGTGCTATGTAAAAGAGACACAACGATATATAACTAAGCAGATTATTAAAATAAAGAGTGCCATCTAAGTAGAATGTGTGGCATTGTTCAGAAGCTAGTAGGTTCAATAAAGTTATTGTTGTCCATCACAAATGACTTCCTGGGTCCAACTCTTCATGGATTTCTCATCACAACCTCATTAATCCATGATTCATTTTCATTTCCCCAAGAAGCTCTCACTTGGGGCCAGATCCTGTAAGCTCCTGAGTGCCCTCTGCTCCCATTGAGTAGGGTTGAGGTTGCTCAGCATTTCATTGGAGGCACTCAGCAGCTTGAAGAATTGGGTCCTTAGTGACTTCTCTTGGCACTTTGTTAGGGAATGGCCCTCACATGCTGATTAAACGCCTCCCACCAAACCACTGGAGGGATTGTTTTACTCTGTGACATGCCCTCTCTCTTTCGGAGCACAAAACAGGAGGCCCATTAAAGACAAAATAATTCTAATATCCAATTAGGAGTCAGCTGGGGCTCACAATCCTTGAAGGCATAGTCACGGCCTTTCAGCTATAAGACACTGGAAGCTTGACAAGACTCATGTGTGGCATGTTTACATACTGGGGAGTCTGACACCTCCTCAGTTATATAACAACTTTGTGCAATACACTTCTCTAGCCAGGACAGGCAAATAAGGCACATTTTAAAGGCAATGAGTGGTATTATCAGAAGCACTCAAAATTGGCCTAACTGCTCCCTTTGCAATCCAAGGTAAAACTCCAATTGATGTCAGTGGAGCAGAGATAGACCAACTCTGAACACTTTTGAAAATCCCATCCAACATCTCCAAAAGCAAACTCTCAATTTGCATCTGAAATTTTAGGTTTCCAAGGCTTCTACATCCAGAAGTCCCTGATTTACATGCACAAATATGCTGACCATGCATCATGGTACTAGGCCCAGCCCAAGAAGGTTTCCCACTGGAGAGCCAAGAAATGTCTGCTCTATTCTATACAAGTCCTTATATGGCCCTCAGCACTGTAGTGCATTAACCAATGTGACTAACATCTCTTTCTACTATCCATCTGTGGGATAAGAATTCTACTGTCCATTATGGGTTTGGGAAGAGAGCAGGGAGGGCGGCACTGAAGTGTTTTCCCAAGTGTTTTGCTCTCTCAGTCACCCCTTTTTCAGTTTCTGTATAGGCAGAAGAGGTGTCCTAAATTTTGCCATATTGATTTTGAAATGATTTCCTCCCCTTCCTGTTAATATCCTGATAGGGGGACGGCGAGAAAGGTCTTATACATGGTACTCAGCAACAAAATGCACTTGAAGACTCAAATTCCAATCATTACTCAAGATACAAGTGAAAATGTATAGGCCTCATCCTGCTCTTCATTTATCCCTTTCTCATAGACATCTCATAACTTGCGGGGTCTGCCAAGGGCTGGAATAGCAGGACTGCTGAAGGAGAAGACAGAAGTGCATTAGGAACACTATCTCACCTTACTTTGTTAAGGAATACAGTTGCTCTGAAAAATGTTAAAAGAAAAATAAGTGCCACCATACACAAACTCTGAAAAGCATTGGTTGAACATTAGATTATATTCTAATATCGGAAGGGGAATTGGGGGTGGGAGGGGCGGGTTAACAATGGGATAGAGCCCTGTCCCAGTGGTTCAAATAAAATCCATGCTGGCACTGGCTGAAAATAGTTATTCTGCTAGCTGTCAGGTGGGGAATTTAGCTCTGAACAACACAAAACTAATTGTCAATATTTTGTTATTTCATCAATATGTTAGTGACCTAAGCAGTACAGGAGACTCTGGGCCGGCTCCTCAGCTGGTGTCAATGAGTGTAGCTTCATCGGAGCTAATGGGGTTATACTGCTGGTGTAAATTCACAGTGCGTGAGAGGAGAACCTGGCCTTTTAATTTGGCCTGGGAGTTTATTTCTTTAAGTGACAAAAATCTTAAACCTCCAGATGACACTATTTAAACTAGGTCAACTTTTCTGCTGTATTGAAGGGACTCAGGGCCGGTGTGATCTCACACCATGGTTTTGGTGAGGAGTCTCCTGATTTATGCCAGTATAACTGAGACCGGAGTCAGTTCCTTTGTCTGGGGAACATCTTTATTCTTAGGAATTGTGCTTGTAACAAGGCTTTTCAGGAACACGGCAATTGCACACGTGAACGCATCACTTCCTGCATTACTATGCTAGAGAGAGCAGCCAAGCATCTCTTGCTACAGCTGAGAACTAATTAAGACTGCTCTTTTCCAAATATTACATGGCTCAGTCCATTCTTCCCTGATTAAGAACAAAGGAAGAAAGGAGTCATTTATTGCCATGAGTCACTTGAGATACAATGGAAGGAATTCCATGAGATGACCGCGACCAAACAAAAGCTGACATTATGAAAGCCATGTCTAAATACTAATTTAAACTGTCAACTTGAGGAAGGTGCATGACAGAGAGAGAATTAAAACTTTAAAGAGCCCATAAATCATAGCAGAGATTGGCTGAGTGCGAAGAGGCTAAAATACATTTAATTTTAAACTCTTAGAATATTGGAAAATTTCCTCCTAATCTGGGGGTGAATTAATTGCTTCTCTCTCCAAAAATTGCATAGAAAAACAAATAAAACAGGCCAAAAGTTCAGCTGGTGGAAGTGAGCCTAGCTCCACTGAAGTCACCAGCTGAGGATCTGAGCCTAGTACTTCTCCATCAGTATGTGAACGCTGGATAAACACCATCCCATTTGATTTGCTTGCTTTACAAAAGGGGGAAAATAATTTGGGCCACAGCCTCAGATAAGGTAAATTGGTGTAACTGACTTCAAGGGGGCTATTTCAATTTACACTAGCTGGGGATCTGGCCCGACATTTTTGTATACTGCTGTTTATACCCAGGGCCAGATTCTGTCCTCATTTACACTGGGTATATCCAGAGTAACTCCACTTAATTCAGTCAAGACCCACTTTCCATCAGTGTAACTGAACAGAACTAACCTAGCTAATAATAGCTAAAAGATATAGAACCAGAGAATCATAGGACTGGACGGGACCTTGAAAGGTCATCTAGTCCCACCCCCTGCACTCATGGCAGGACTAAGTATTAGCTAGACCATCCCTGACAGGTGTTTGCTCAAGTTCAAACAGGAATTAAATTCTGGAAAGTCCTATGTTGTACAGAAGGTCTGACTAGATGCTCACAATGGTCCCTTCTAACTTTTATGCCATTTTGTACATCCCGCACAAGATTTGGGTCACTGGTTTGTTCTGTTCTGCTCTGTAAAAGCCTGTCTTGTAGAGATCTTTTAGTTGTTCCTAAAGGACGTTTTCTGCTATTTCTCACATTCCTTAGACCTCTTCCCAGTTCTTTAGCCCTCGCCCCAAAATTTTTTTTCTGGGCGTTGACTCCAGATAAGGAAATCAAAGCTGTCCTCCTTCCATTGCAGCATCCATCCAACAGGGGGGGAGGGTTAAGAATGATTGACTGGACTGGTTGATTCACATCCCAGACTTGGAAGAGGGTTCCAGTGGTCCATATGGGAAGCCTGGTTCTCCAGCACCTTGGGTGGCCATTGGGACCCGATTTGCATTTTACACCTAAGCATGCCCAGGCGATAGCAACCGCATGAGGAGCAGGGCCATAGCAAATCAGGCTCCCAGGATGGTTTTTTTCCTAGCAGACCGCACTGCGACTGCTGCCGCCCTGTCTCACGTAGCGTGCGTACGGGACCCTGTGTCAGCGTGGGACTTCCACGTCTTTATTCCTTCATTCCTGTTGGTGCCATACCCTCAGAACCAAGACACTGTCCATTTCTTGTGGGCAAGTCCCTATGTACAGTTTTATGACCCTTTTAAAGATTGCTATTAATTAATTGATGATGATGAGTATTATTCAATCAAAGAAATCCTGAAATCCATGACGGCAAATGAAAAAATCATGAGTTAAACAAACAGACTGATTCCCCCGTGGTCCAGAAGGCAGCTGCTGAGGTCTCCTCTCCCCACAGGGTCTTTGCTTTCCCCTTACGTCCTAGTCAGAAGTCAAAGACCAAGAAACATGGTTTATTAGTTATTCAATAAATAATATCCATTGTCTACATGTCTCTTCTCAGGATTTTATACTGCTACCTGCATCCCTGTAGTATCTGAGCACCAGGACAGCAACCAAAGTGTTCTGAAAACTAGCAATGGTGCAGAACTTGGACCACCCAGAGATGCGGACATTCCCCAGGGAACTGCTTTGATTCCTGCTTAGCTGCCGTTCAAGGGATGCCCCTGTGTTAAGGCAAAGGTACTGTTTCAGCTTTGTCCAGAGGGTATGCAGAGATGCTGTGCGCGGGGCGTCTGACGTGAGCATCTCACAGGGGTTACTGGAGTCAAGTCATCCCCAATGTTTGTGTAAATTCAGCCTGAAGTTTAGAAAGTAGGGGCTTTTTAAAAAGGGGAAATATAAATGAGGTGCAGAGCCTTTCACAAATAGGGACCACACCTCAGACCATAAGTTTTTCGGAGCTTTGCTATTAATGTTGATGGGACCAAGATTTTATTGACAGCTCTAGGTTTGGCTACGATTGTTAGCGGTCAGCAGTCCTTCCCCTTTGCGATAGCTGACACAGCCTGCGGTAGCCTGGGTGACCTCAGAGCATTTCTCAGGAGACAGGAGGCAGAGCTTAATATCGTACATACAACTACCTCCTCCACCTCCTTCCCCTCAGAACTGGCGCCCTTGCTGGCACCCTCAGAAGAGAGGCTAAGTACTGAATGGAGACTGACCCAGACCCTCCCTCTGAGATGCAGGCCCCTAAATCACTCTCAGCCTGCTTCTCAGAGTGAGCATCCAGTTCAGTCTCCATTTAGTATTTAGCCTCTCTAGTGCCTAAGGTCCCAAGGCCAGCTCTGATAAAATAATCCCTCCCACCACTCCTATATATCGGGGCTGAGGCACAGTGAAGTTTGCCTTTGGTGGGTGGCTGTAGGCCTTCACACGCTCCGGTGGGAACATTCAACCCTGACTTAACTCCAGTGAGGTACATGTTGGGCCTGGTTCACCGCTGAATTGCGCCAAGCTTTCCACTGGTGCAAGCCCATTGAAACTCCGGGCATAGAACTGAGGTAGTGGAGCGGTGAGTCAGGTGTTTGATGTCAGTGGAGTTACACCCAGGGTGGATTTGGCCCGAGGGCAGTTATCCCAACACTTAAATGGCTCTTCGCTAACCCCACTTCTGTGCATCAGGAGTCATTTGCATAGGAAGGGGAGAGAAAACCCAGACTACCCCCTGAGAGTTGATAATAAGGCCAGCAACATACTGGGCTCATAAAGGGATCAGGCTGCAAGGATCTGGTGCTGAGTGTTGCCTTATGCGTTAGCAGCTTCGTTGGCTCCCAGACCGGGGACCCTGTGAACTTCCCACCAACTCAGTGCAGATATTGCCACATATTTTAGCCGCCAAATTCATCGTAAGCCAACAGAATGCACTCTTGATGAAGAGTGAGTCTATCCAGTGAAAGACAGACTCACTGCCAAGTTTGGAGGGGCTTCTTTGCCAGCATTTGAAATGTGGGTGAACAGTTTGATTCAGTTGGGTAATTTAAGGACCTACCGGTACGCCCAGGAAGACCGTATGAAGCCAACCTAAATACCCTGTATGTCAAATGAATATGCCTTTAGAGATCCATAAATATATTTGCAGTTGGCCATATTTTTGTGCAGTTTCCTTCCATGTTTGTAAACACTGGTGAAATAGGCCCAAATCTGCGTGCACCTCCAAGCAGTTACAGAACGTACTGTAATTCTGTAATGCAAAACAGAACGGCTTGCTAACTGTGCAGCTCTGGGTAGGATTCCTGACATAATCCTTTTACGTATTTTATGTTAATCACTTCCATCTCGGGAACACACGCAAACAATACCCTGTTAGATGCTATGTTTGGCACTTAGACAGAAGTGCAATCTGCAGCAAGCACTCGGGTGGCGGATGGGAGGCTAGAACTGACTGTATCTGAATGGGAGACAATAGGTGGATGCTGGAAGTTGGAAGGAACCAAAAGATAATGTGCAAAGGTCAGAGTGACAGTGAGTTATTTGTTAGGAGGTTTTTTTTTTCTATTATTGGCTCTTCAAGTAGAAGATGTTTCTATCAGCCACCCACCATTATGCATGAAAATGAAAACCCTTTGCTATTACATCATGTCATGTATTCACTGAGGCCCAACACCTAGGTGTGCAGGGTCTGAAATGGAGAGGAGCCAGCGTTGCTTTTGCTGCATGGGAACAGGAAGCCAGTTGGCTGCGGGCAGCTGGTGCATGGATCTGCACCAGTATGCTCCTGTGCTCTGTGAGGGCTTCATCTAGGGTAGCATGGAGGAGTGGGGCAGAGAGGCATTACAGAGACAGGGATGAATGGGACCATGATCAAATGGCTGCAGAGTGGTACTGGAGAATACTGCAGTCCATGGGAAAACGTCTTCACTGATTTAAATACAGTTCGCTCAGAAAATACTTTCTCAATCTGTTCCTTTTTGAGCAGGCAGAGACTCGGTCCTTCACGAGCAACGGGGACCTGACTCTGCTAGAATGGGGACTTTGCTGCTGACTGTGAAATCAGAAACTAAACAACGAGGAGCTACTTTATGGGTGGGAGGGAGGACGTCAGCTGAGGCTTGGACGAGGAAACATAGGGCTCTCGTTAACGCTGGTGTGAATGGGTGACTCTGTGGGAACCTGGGAGGTCAGCATCAGGCCCACAGAATTTTTAGTAATTCTTTAAGAGAGCTCCTGGAGCACAAGGATTAGAAGAGACGGAACACAAGGTGGCATGTTACTGCAGGAGCAAGCGTTTAAAAAGTAAAAATCAAATTAGCCAGTTGCCAAAGCACAAATCAAATAACAGTTGGTGCTGTTGAAACTCAGCAAGTGTGGCTCATCCTCTGTTTGGGTAAACCATAAGGCTGTGCACCTCGGCAAGCCTACTCACCACATGGGCTTTAAATAAGACTCTTCCCTCCACCCACTGATGGGGTAGCAAAATGAAAGAGCCCATCTCCTTGGGAGGTGCATGCTACACTTGCACAGACCAGGAATCAGCTGTGATCATCCTGAGCTGAGCAAATGGACAACCAGCAAAAATCCAAAATCAGCCAGATATATGGTCATTACAAAAGTTTTTGCCTGGGTACAAAAAACTTAGGATTCTGTGTGATATTTTCCTATTACGGCAGCTGGAAATAAGACTTTCTTCATTACTCAGGGAAACTAAAACTTCAGGGACTTACATCATGTTTCTTTTGGTCAAAAGACTGGTCCCACTGGAAGAGCACCGCTTGGATGTTTTAGGCATTTATGTCCAGGATGTACACTTAATAAAATTAAAGGGTAGCAATGAAGCTCTTAACGTGCAACATTAACACTTACTGAGAAAATTCTGTTGTTGAAATATTTCCACTGATATCATGTGCTTTTCTTATTGTTATTTAATAATAAATCTGGCCCCCAGAGAAAGGACTACAAATATGAATTTAACAGTTCCCAGCTACAGAGCATCTCCAACTTTTCCTGGGAGATAAATAGCTTAGAGAGCTCCGTACAAAAATTTGTTATTCTTGATTTTAGTCCAATAATGCTGTAAGCAGCTTCTGTAGAAAAGAGCAAGTACCCAGACTCTTCAAGAACAAAGTGAGATGAAGAAATGTCATACCAGCTTTTAGTTATGTTTTATTCCAGTACTAAAGGGTTAAATATCTCACATTATGTGTGCACATTAACTAGCCTGAAGTCCATGTGAATTGTTTTGTTCCTATTGGTTAGATGTGCCTGGGAATAGTAGTTTCACCACTTTTTGCATCAAGCCTGTTGCAACTATTGTTCTAGCTTACACCTCCAGCATAGGAGGCATGTCAGAGTAAAGGGGAGGAAGGCTGAAGTGCTCTGCACGCCTTCAAACCCTGGCCAATGGAACGGTTCCTATCAGGCCATTACCATCATCATGAGAGCAGTCCTAAGGCGCCTCTAAATTACACTGCAGCCCAAACAGGCCTCCCAGGATCAGGGGAGGAGAAAACTGACCTAGAAACTCCCTGGTTTTGGGTCCTGCACTGAGCCCTGTTAGGATATAGATATTCAGGCCTGTCTGTAAAGGCCTTTACTCTAAGAATTTAGGTGTATTCTTATCACTTGGCTAGTTATAGAAGTATACAAGAAAGAATCAAGTTAGCCAGACCTGAGGATCTGGCCCACTGATGTTTGCAAGTTGCTCCGATAATATTGTGATGGTGGCCAGACAGATAACTAGAGAGATGCCTTCCAGATACCTGAACAATTCTGTCCTCAGTTACACCCAAATGTGACAAAGGGCAGAATTTAGGCCATTATGTTTATGATTTATTCTTGGTAGTAAAATATTTTTAAAGAAACCATAAAGAGGGATTTATCAAGCCTGTAAAGTGGACTGGGAAGGAGAACTTAGTTTTTCAGCAAGTTGAAATACACTCACATCTACAGGAAATAGTGAGTGCCGTGTGACAGTTCTGCACACGGTACAATGTACTGGAACGGCCACTGTGAGGGCAGAAGGTTGATGTGTGTTACAAAAGAAGGTAGACGACAACACTTGTAAGCACTGTACATTTGACTTAATAGCTCCTCAGGCATTGAAGAAAATGTTACAAGAAATCCAGCTAAAACTTTACCTGGGAAACAGTGGGTGGGAAAGTTAGGAGCAGAGACAACCAAGTGATTGACAGATCAAAATATTTACTTAAAGCGTGCATAAGGTAGTCATAACAAAAGCAAGAACTTCAATAATTAGAGCCACCCTTTTCAGTTTCAGGTGGAGGCACCTGTCTTTATTCCCAGCTCACCTCTCAGGCTCTTGCCACCCAGATGTTTCAACAGGCTTCTTGTTACGATCCTAAGACCTTAATGATCTATTGGAGGCATTCCATTTTTCACCTTGCATCCACAAACCACTCATTTGTCCTCTACCTTTCTCCAGCTGAACACTTGTTTCTCCAGCTCTAGTTTTAACTGAAGCTCTTCAATGATGTATTGAGTTCTTCAATACGAATCGTTCAGGATTGCAGGATTTTCAAAGCTGTTGAGCTATACAGAGCACTCTAGCTAGCCGTACTTGTGGTCTGGCCGATGAAACACTACCCCCCCACCCCAAAAAAAGCAGCAGCTAGAAATACCACTAAATCACTATTGTTTCCTATGCTTTAATTTGATGCCACTGCTCAACAGCTACATCTGTTTACAGCAATCCACAGTTAAGTGATCATGGTTTACACTAGATATTTTTGAACTTGCAGTTATTTTATACGGAGCAAGATCATCCCAGAAATCAGCCTCTCTCATTACAGCAGGGGTGTAGATAGATTGTGTTTACTTAATGCACTAGAAGTTCAAATATTTAGCTTGCGGTTTAGATGGCTGAACAATCTGTACTGTAGTTAAGGGCTACGTATGCATCTTGAGGTTGAGAAGAGGGAACAGGTCTGGGTCTGAACAAAGCCCAGAATATGCACATGTGTTTGTCAATACGACTGATCCCCACCCCCCTAAAAGAGTGGATGTGCAAGAAGGCATGAATCAGTCCAAACAGCCTGCTGATGGTCATTTGACAGAATATGTGGGAAATTGAGTTTACCTGGAATTTATGAACTGGGAAGGCTGTTTCTCAGAAGGATTAACAGTGAGTCACAAAATAAACCCTGGGTCATTCACAAGCCTAGGCACTATATGTCTGGTGTCATGAGAGTGAGAACAGTTGGAGAGCAAAGAAAGGTCTCATGACAGCCTGTTAACTAATTTTCGTACTCAGAGTGAAGACATGTTCTGGAATCTTTAAAAAACTGTCTTTCGTGACCCCGCATGTCTCCAAAGGGAGCTTTGTGAGAAGCAAGAGCAGGAACAAAAATACACATGGGTATAAATGCACTGTAAGAAGGTAATAACGTATACAACTTTCTGGAAATATCAGATACTATGTTTACTACCAGCCGGGGACTGGGATGAAAATCCAGAAGGCTGACAAAGAGCAGGAACAGCTGGTTACTTAAACTTGAGCCTCGGTACAGATGCAAAAAATAACACTTCGCTCCTGTGTGGCACTTTTCACCGATTGGTGAACCCCAAAGCACCTTACAAATGAAGGTGAGGATCCTTAGCCATGTTTTACACTTGGAGTTTTCGCTTGAGAAGCATTTCATAAACACCCTTATTCTCAACGTGAGAAATGTTAGCAGAGTTTAAAAGCAATCCAGATGCATGGGTCGATTTGATTTTTGGGTTCCCCTGTGATGAAGCTAACACCAAAGTCACAGGGAAGAGAGGAAAATCAGGAGTTTCTAAGGTCAGTTGCGTGGATTGCAATATATGGACGAGGGCAGGGAAAGGAATGAAATCAGAGTGCTGTCTGAGAAGCTACCGGCAGAATTGTTATTTTCCATTCATCACTAGGGACCTGGTCCAATGTCCACTGGGGTCAATGGAAAGATTCTCATTGACTGGCTATTGGAGCAGGTTCTATGAACCACCAGGGAGCCATTGATGAATGTAAAGCAATTTCTTTCAAATCCATTGTCACAATGAGGGAGAAATCACATCAGCTGCTACCAGGGCCATGGACGGCCAATAAGCAGCAACACTAATGTGGCTCTGCGTGGTAGGGGGCCTGCCGGAGAGGGGCCATGCCAGCAGGATTCAAGCCTCACACACAATGTGGGGAGCAGCGTTGCTGTGTGGCACCAACCTGGAGGCTGTGGAAGCATGGGAGGAGTCCCAGGGGCCAGGAATTGCTCAGCTCCACTGGCTCATAATCCCACACTCAATCTCTCAACTATGCCCACGTCTGCTGCGGTGCCTACAGGACACCAGCCAGTTAACAGTGGCTTGAGGGGCAGATGGGAATAGGTGGCCCCGTACTGTAGATATTTACAGTTATCAGCGGGGCAAGTGACCCACATTTATATGTAAATAAAAATGTTCCCTTCACATTCCACTTGTCTTCTCCAATTGTAAGCTCTTTGGGGCAGGGAGCCACGTTTTCATGTGTTGGTACAATGACCAGCATCGTAAAGCCCCACTCCAGATCGGGGCTGTCACACTGTCTGGAGCGGCTCACGGCCAGCAGTGCCAACCTCAGGGCCAACTGTCAAGAAGCAGGGTAGACACCCCAAGCGGGTGGTATGTTCTAGAATTAGATTTCACCAAATCAGTAACAAATGTTGAACTCCTGATGCACTATCACAGTCTCATCATGGAGTCACAGACAGTCCCCGTGGGCACTCTGGTCTCTCTTGCCACACTAGCAAACTGGACTTAGTGATAGTTGGTTGCCATACCCCAAAGATCACAAAAGATTCAGGTCGCTTCCAGTCCCAAGAGACCAGTCACTTTTCTCAAGTCAATTTGTACCTCAGATCTCACACCAAAGGCAGCGCTTGTAGCCAATCCTATAGTAAAATAACTCAGGATTTATTAACTAGGAAAAAGAAATGAGAGAGTTATTGACCGGTTAAAGCAGGCAAACATATATCCGCACATGAATTACTCTTTATGGTTTTAAAAGGTGACAGAGCTGTAGCAATCTGTCAGCACTGAACGTCTTTTAGGGCTAACCCAGGCTGACCCTGGAGAACTCTGCTTCTGTTTCCTAGCTCCAGCCCTATGAGAGTCCAAACAGCAAAGACAGAGAGAAAATTTTCTTGTGTCCCTGTTTTATTCCCCTTCTTCCAGCAACCAAAAACTGATGGGACAGGCTTTCTTGCAGGTACCACCTTCATAGGCGAGAGAGAGCCATTAACCAAGTCTTTTTACTGTGATGTTCCACAATGACCCATTTAGTTTTGATAGTCCATCTTGATGGGTGGTGGACCATTCCTCCTAACTGAGTTGGGATAGCTCAGTGGTTTGAGCATGGGCCTGCTAAACCCAGGGTTGTGAGTTCAATCCTTGAGGGGGCCATTTAGGGATCTGGGGCAAAAATTGGGGATTGGTTCTGCTTTGAGCAGGGAGGTGGACTAGATGACCTCCTGAGGTCCCTTCCAACCCTGATATCCTTTGAGCAGGCATTTTTACAGCTATAAAGCAAAACTCACATATTACCTTATAGCACAGGATACAGACATTCCAGGTGAAATTAATGCATGCAGCAATGTACACTCATTCTAAAGTCTAAACACCTATTTGATAAGTCAAACTCCTATCTTGAACATACAGGAGAGCTGGTCTGGTGTCCAGCTATGAATTTGTCAGTGCTCAGCTGAGGCCTCAGCTGCCCCAAGAGCTGGCACCTGGTTTGCCAGCATCACAGGGGCCTTTGGCGAGCCTGTGCATTATTTGTTAATCACTAATAATAATGATGAGGGGGAGGTGTTATTGTTCTCAGTGGCCAGCCATAGTCAGCAGGGATGGGATTTCTTCTGTCTTTCATGCCTTGGGCATGCAATGACTCTTTGCTAGGGCTTCGCAAAGGGAATGGGACTTTCACCCTGAATGACCATTTGAAATATTGGAGTAGGTTCTATTTCAAAAACGCTACATCAAAAAACTGACATTGCTAGGCACATGTATTACCAAATCTCTTCGGGGCAAGACCACCACGCATTAACCTACTGGACAAACACAGGCTCCTTTCACAGATCAAAAGGGAGAACGCTGCAGAACCTACCCTGATAGCAAACAGAATATATCTGGGGTCAACAATTTCCTCCATGTTCCGTGTATACCACAAAATACAGCACAGCAGAGAAGGACCAAAGAACATGCTGTCCCAGCGTAAAGGCTGCCAGCATCCTGACAGAATTAGGAAGTCCTCTCTCAGAATTGCCCTCTGGACATGAAATTACACAAAGAAAGACTTCATTAGGATCCATAACTAAATTGAGTCCAGCGGCGGGAGAGTGGAACATTCCATTTTTGTTTTGGCACGTTGCAACACTTTGCAACCTTTAGGATATTGTTCTAAGTAAGACCTGGAATCCTGCACAACTGCAACTCTGACAATTCAGTACTGTGTAGCAGAAATTATGAGAAGAGAAGACTTTACCTGAAAAAAAACCCTGAAAAACATACATGGGTCCAGGGCAGTGATCACTCTAATTTTTCCCACCCATGTGCAGAATGATTTTTGTTACGTGCACCACTATGGAGGTGATGTGGCAGGGGTGGGGCTGAAGGGTTTGGAATGTGGGAGGGGGCTCAGGGCTGGGGCAGAGGGTTGGGGTGCAGGGGTGTGAGGGCTCTGGCTGGGGGTGTGGCTCTGGGGTGGGGCTGGGGCTCAGGGGCTCAGGGCTGGGCCAGAGGGTTGGGTGCAGGAGGTGAGGGCTTTGGGGTGTGGCCAGCAATGAGGGGTTTGGGGTGCAGGAAGGTGCTCCGGGGGTACAGCGGGGAGAGAGGACTCCCCCCAGCTCTCCTCGCAGCAACACCTGGGCTGTGGGGGGGGCGAGGTGATAGGTCTGGGGCTGAGGCTGCAGGATAGGTGCCCCTCCCCCAGGCCCAGCAGGTTCCAGCCAGGGGAAGGCTGCCCCTGCCACCCCTGGGGCCAGGCACCCTGGCAGGTCCCTGGGCGGGTTCCCTGGGCGCCCGTGCGGCAGTACATGGAACTTAGGTCCAGGGGGGCTGGAACAATTTTTATAGTGGGGTGCTGAGAGCCATTGAACCAAATTGTAAACCCTGGATCCCTCGTCCCAGCACCTATCAATGGGTCCGATTGTGAAGCCCTTTCCCAGCAAAACTCCCATTCCAGCCGGGAAGGGAAGACTTGAAGCCATTGGCTTCAAATGGGAGTTTTGCCTGAGAAAGGACTGCAGGAGTTGGGCCAAACACATATCAGGTCACAGACATTCACAAGTCTCAGAAAATTGGGGGTTAAGATAGGCAAAAACAGAGATAAGTCCCTAATAACCGTTATCGAATGACTGAGATTTGTACTTAAATGGTAACAGTGGTTATTGAAGACTCCATTACAAAACCACGCAGCAGAAGGGGTTGTGGCACTGTTGTCCCTGCAGCACTTTCTATTTTCATGCCACCCATGAGGAAGTGATCCCTGGTTTAACTACTTCACCCTATCTGCTTTGGTACTTACATGGGCCCTATTGGATCTGATACACAATCTGTCGTGTGTATGGACCCTCATGTGCCACTGTGAGGTAAAGTAATGCTGTTACGCCCATGCTGGGGATGGGACACACAGAGACTGAGTGATTTGCCTATGATCACAGAGAAAGTCTGCGGCAGTACAAGGAATTGAACCCAGAACTCTCAAATCCTAAGCTAGGGCACTAACCACGGGACCAGCCATGCATCTATGAGGTGATGAATTTGACCCATTGAGTCTGCTTCCTGTCTCCACATGACTGAACCTTTCTACTCTTTGCTGAAACTCTAAGAGAAATTTTTTACGAGAAAGTCAGAGTCATACTTTTGCTCAGAATAACTGTTCTTAAACAATTTCTCCAATGCACTCAGCACAAAGTGCTTATTTGACTTTAGCATGCAGGTCTTTTCTCTGCCCCTGTATTTTCTGTAACAAACATTTTAGTGCAAATAATGAAACGCATATCACATGCTTCAATCATGCCTGAATCCCCTGTGTCCCTCTTAAAGCATCTCTCTGCAAAAACAAGACACCGGAAGCTGGTCCACAGGAGTAGAAGGAATGTTTTAAATAGTTAACTTTGAACGACCTCATTGAGATGACTAACGAGTCGATCACCTTCTAGTTGGCTATTGAATGGCTTAGAGAGACTAGAATTGTCTCATTTTCTCCACAACTGTAAGAGCTGAAGTCAAGACTGGAATGGAGTACAAAGAGCAATACTTGGCAAACTTTAAGACTATGACCTATTCTAGCTCTGTGGGAAGGAACCTTTGGTGTTGTCGATTTTCATGCAACATCATCCGTTCCTCAAAACCTGCAAAATGACCCAAAAGCTCAGCCCCTTCACAATTCAGGGGTGAGGTGTGTTTATCTAAAGGAAGGAATTCCCAGAGCAACTGAATATTTAGGACAAAGCATCTTCCACCAAGTTCTGTGGCTCCATACCACATGAGAATTCCCACAGGCCAGGGGGATTCTCCTAGGACCACTTAAGCAGCGGTGATGGCTGCTTTGCAACAGTGGAATACCCCAAAGCAGTAGGTGGGCACTGGAAAATCAAGGTCTTAGTCCTCCTCCCCTCCTCTGCTTGCATTGGCTCCCAGATAACACATACCCAGATCAACCAACCTTCAGATAAAGAGTCAGAAATCTCATGTTCCTTTTCACGTTGACAATACCACTTATTACTGAGTACAATGGTGGAGAAGCCTCCAGCTATAAAATCAAAGTAGCAACACACTTTATGACTGAAATGCTACCCAGACCACCCCAAAAATGGAAAGGGCATACAAAGGGATATGGAAATAATACATCCAGCATCCCTGTTTCCCCATGGATACCTCAATATGGTTTAGTCCTTTGCTGGAGAAAACTTTCTGTGGGAACAATGGGAGATGCCAGGCATTCACTACTAAAAGGCTATTGTCCTCCCAACATATATATCTTCTCTGTAGCAAGAGAGATTGGCGCCCTTGAATTTTTGGTTTTTGAAGACAGATCCAATTGGGTATTGTCTTAAAGAGGTATTCAGAAGACAGAGAGAATGGCCATCCAGAACTGAACTGAATGAGCTTCTGAGCACATGGGAATACATTTCATCCTGCGTCTTTGTCTCAGTTGATCAGAGGAGGCAAAGGAAAGCTAGTGTCTCAGCAGATGGTATGGGGGAAAGGATCCAGGATCTCTGGGCACAGAAGAGAATTTTCTGGGGGAGGATCAAATTAGTGGGTAAATTATAGAATCAGGAAAAAGAAAAGGAGTACTTGTGGCACCTTAGAGACTAACAAATTTTGATTCATTCATAGCCTCCGAAATGTTTGTGCACAGGACCGGCACAGTCAGGAAGCTCATGGAAGGGCATGCGTGCAGGTGAACTGTACAGCACTTAACATGCTCCAAGATCATCCCGTGATAGAATTTGGAAGGGGAAGTTGTTAGGAAGGCGACAAAGCTTAAGTTTCTGTATCTACAAATCTGATGAAACTGAGGAGGTGACCAGCCCTCTGTGGAGAAAGAAGTGGTTCGGGACTATTTAGAAAAGCTGGACGAGCACAAGTCCATGGGGCCGGATGTGCTGCACCCGAGAGTGCTAAAGGAGTTGGCGGATGTGATTGCAGAGTCATTGGCCATTATCTTTGAAAACTCATGGCGATCCGGGGAAGTCCCGGACGACTGGAAAAAGGCTAATGTAGTGCCCATCTTTAAAAAAGGGAAGAAGGAGGATCCTGGGAACTACAGGCCAGTCAGCCTCACCTCAGTCCCTGGAAAAACCATGGAGCAAGTCCTCAAGGAATCAATTCTGAAGCACTTAGACGAGAGGAAAGTGATCAGGAACAGTCAGCATGGATTCACCAAGGGAAAGTCATGCCTGACTAATCTAATTGGCTTCTATGACCAGATAACTGGCTCTGTGGATGAGGGACAGCAGTGGACGTGTTGTTCCTCGACTTTAGCAAAGCTTTTGACACGGTCTCCCACAGTATTCTTGCCAGCAAGTTAAAGAAGTATGGGCTGGATGAATGGACTATAAGGTGGATAGAAAGTTGGCTAGATTGTCGGGCTCAACGGGTAGTGATCAATGGCTCCATGTCTAGTTGGCAGCCGGTATCAAGTGGAGTGCCCCAAGGGTTGGTCCTGGGGCCGGTTTTGTTCAATATCTTCATAAATGATCTGGAGGATGGTGTGGATTGCACCCTCAGCAAGTTTGCAGATGACACTAAACTGGGAGGAGAGGTAGATACACTGGAGGGTAGGGATAGGATACAGAGGGACCTAGACAAATTAGAGGATTGGGCCAAAAGAAATCTGATGAGGTTCAACAAGGACAAGTGCAGAGTCCTGCATTTAGGACGGAAGAATCCCATGCACCGCTACAGACTAGGGACCGAATGGCTCAGCAGCAGTTCTACAGAAAAGGACCTAGGGGTTACAGTGGACAAGAAGCTGGATATGAGTCAACAGTGTGCCCTTGTTGTCAAGAAGGCCAATGGCATTTTGGGATGTATACGTAGGGGCATTGCCAGCAGATCGTTCCCCTCTATTCGACATTGGTGAGGCCTCATCTGGAGTACTGTGTCCAGTTTTGGGCCCCACACTACAAGAAGGATGTGGAAAAATTGGAAAGAGTCCAGCAGAGGGCAACAAAAATGATTAGGGGACTTGAACACATGACTTCTGAGGAGAGGCTGAGGGAACTGGGATTGTTTAGTCTGCGGAAGAGAAGAATGAGGGGGGATTTGATAGCTGCTTTCAACTACATGAAAGGGGTTCCAAAGAGGATGGATCTAGACTGTTCTCAGTGGTAGCTGATGACAAAACAAGGAGTAATGGTCTCAAGTTGCAGTGGGGGAGGTTTAGGTTGGATATTAGGAAAAACTTTTGCACTAGGAGGATGGTGAAACACTGGAATGCATTACCTAGGGAGGTGGTGGAATCTCCTTCCTTAGATATTTTTAAGGTCAGGCTTGATAAAGCCCTGGCTGGGATGATTTAGTTGGAGATTGGTCCTGCTTTGAGCAGGGGGTTGGACTAGATGACCTCCTGAGGTCCCTTCCAACCCTGATATTCTATGATTCTATGAAACATTGGGGAAAGCTGTCTTGACTTATCCCTTGAATCCTAATGCAGAATGAGCTGGAAATCCCAAATTTAATGGCTATCACTGAGAAATAAAAATACTTCCCAGCTGCAGGACAGAGTATGCCCAGCCTCCTGCCAGACCAGCCATCACAGGGTGCAAACATGGCATGAAGCCACCTTTGCTGTTCACCAGCCTGGGCTGTCCTGTCAAGATGTGGCCGTGCAAACTCACCAACGTTCCTGCCTACAGCAGCAGCTCAGCAGCTGTAGAGCTAGCCATAGGCTGACGCAGAAAGCAAAGAACAGAAGCTCCATATACAATGGTTTGTTTAGTGAAGTAAGCATGCGGTGTGCTTCGCCCCAGGAAAATGGAACTGATGTGGGGGGGAAAGTCAAGAGAATCTCTTTGGTGGGGGAAACCGCACAGAAAGAAGGAAGGTGACAGAAGGAACAGAATTCCACTCAGCGCAATCAAGAGGAAGACGAACCAAAGCACAGAGTACACAGAAGGGCGGCTTTGTGGCCTCAGATGCAGCTGTCATAGGTTTAATTCCAAGCTCTGTCACTCTGTATGAAGGTATGGGAGTGTATAATATCATAGATACTGTATATACAGAAAGAAAAGGAGGACTTGTGGCACCTTAGAGACTAACAAATTTATTTGAGCATAAGCTTTCGTGAGCTACAGCTCACTTCATCGGATGCATTCAGTGGAAAATACAGTGGGGAGATTTATACACACATAGAACATGAAACAATGGGTGTTACCATACACACTGTAATGAGAGTGATCAGGTAAGGTGAGCTATTACCAGCAGGAGAGCGGGGGGGGGGGGGGGGGGAAGCGGGAAACTTTTGTAGTGATAATCAAGGTGGGCCATTTCCAGCAGTTGACAAGAACGTCTGAGGAACAGTGGCGGGGGTGGGGATAAACATGGGGAAATAGTTTTACTTTGTGTAATGACCCATCCACTCCCAGTCTCTATTCAAGCCTAAGTTAATTGTATCCAGTTTGCAAATTAATTCCAATTCAGCAGTCTCTCGTTGGAGTCTGTTTTTGAAGTTTTTTTGTTGAAGAATTGCCACTTTTAGGTCTGTAATCGAGTGACCAAAGAGATTGAAGTGTTCTCCGACTGGTTTTTCAATGTTATAATTCTTGACGTCTGATTTGTGTCCATTTATTCTTTTACATAGAGACTGTCCAGTTTGTATGGTAACACCCATTGTTTCATGTTCTCTATGTATATAAATCTTCCCACTGTATTTTCCACTGAATGCATCCGATGAAGTGAGCTGTAGCTCACCAAAGCTTATGCTCAAATAAATTGGTTAGTCTCTAAGGTGCCACAAGTCCTCCTTTTCTTTTTGCGGATACTGACTAACACGGCTGCTACTCTGAAACCTATATATACAGAGAAGGATATACCCTTCCTGGTAAAGCATTTGATATGCTAACCATCATTGATATGCTAAGCCAATGGATGCTGGCATTTTACAGAAATATATGACAATGCAGTGGGCTGTGTAATAAAAATCTGAAGCAAAAAATGTGGAAGCAATTCAAGAAAACAGATCTCACATTTTTGTCTTTGTTAGAGTCAGATTCTGACATGCTCTGACTAAAAGTCAACATCTGTATGCATTTACAATTAAAATATATAGGTATTCACGATGGCTGCCTCCTTCCATGATGTTTTACTGCTGCCTTTTTCTTCTGAAATATTCAAACCATTACATTATTTTATTTCAATATATTACACATCACCCTTTCACCTCGGCGCTTTGGTTCAGATCCAGCCCTTGGTCGAGGAAATAGAAAACATCTGAAAACATTTAGTAGCCTCATCTCAATGCCTAATGGACTACAGTCTGCCCTGACATGACAAAACACAACAAATAAACTGGCTTGCCACAGATTAAATATGTTTTCACAAAAACACACCGGGGTGTAGGGCTTCATAAAGGCATTGCTAATTGCACTCAAGCCCACGGTGTTAAGCATCAGAATAGTTTGCAGACCATCTGGGCTGCACCTGTCCCCCTGGAAGAAACAGGTGACTGAAGGTATTTGCAGCCTAAAGGATCCGCCTCGCCGCGTTCTTCTGTTATTCTAAAGCCGAGAGATGTGTCAAGCTACAGTTAAAACACAATCCACGGACACCGTGTTCTGGACAGTCTCCGTATCTTGTAGTTTATAAAAGAATCAGGTCCATGAAGAAAACTTTATTACTGACAAACCCTGCAGCTTTTTTTTTTTCTTACACATGAATTTTAAGGTGGACAAAAGTCACTAAAGCCCTTGTCTTTGCTGGGGCCCTCAGCCATCAGTGGCTGGCGACCAGCGTGGCTGCATCGGTGATAGGGTTGCCAAGTGTCCAGTTTTCAACCGGAAAGTCCAGGCAAAAATGGCACCTGACCTGCAGGAGCAGGGGTGACACGTAGCGGGGACATGCGGGGGCAAGTGCCCCCCCCCCAAGATTGGCCTGCCGGAACAGGGAAAGGGGCTCTGTCTTTCTCCCACAGCTGCCGCCGCCTCCCACAGCCAGGCTCTCTCTCTCTCTCGCAGGCAGCCACCGCGCTGGCTGGGCTCTCACACCAACCGAGAGGGGAGCGGCCAGCGGGAGAAGTAGGTGGTCCCACCCTTTCCACTCCCTGCCAGGGCCTAGTGGCCAGGGTCAGAGGCTGAGTGAGCTGGAAACGTGCCGGGGAGTGGAAAGGGCAGGACCACCCACTTCTCCCGCCGACCGCTCTGCTCTGGGTCGGTGTGAGAGCCCAGCTGCCCACCGTGGCTCCTGGGCTGTCTGAGAGCGAGCCTGGCTGTGGGAGGCAGCAGGCTGCCCCCTGCCCATGCCCGGCTGCTGGGGACAGGGGCTGAATGTGCCAGGGGCAGGTGCAGTGGGAGGAGAGAGCCTCCCCCGCAGGTAACTGATGGGGTGGGAAGAGTGCGGCGGTCCCTAGGCTGGATGAAGGGTTGCGGGGGGAGAGGAGTGAGCAAAGGGCAGGGATGGAGCAGGAGGTGGAGCCTCAAGGGGTGAGGGAGGCACAGGGGGTAGAACAGGGGGCAGGGTCTTAGTGGGAGGGGGCGGATCAGGGATGTCCAGTTTCCAGAAATTGGAAAGTTGGCACCCCTAACCGGTGATCACTGTGCGAGGCTCTGTTCATGCACAGAGTACGACGCAGTCTGTCCCTGCCCCCACAAGTTGACAATTTAAATGGGCAAGACCAAGGGTGAGAGAGGAAACACACAGAGAAAGGTGAAGTGCTTTAATCCAAAGCCATGGAGCTGACTAGCAACAGAAGCCCAGTCTGCTCATCCCCAGTCCAGCACTCTAACCACTAGACTCTACTGACAGACTATTTGCTGAATTCTGCTTGACAGCTGGACAAGCCACACCAGTGCGAGTCACGGCTTATCGCGGCTTTTCCCACCAATTCATGGGTTTTGCATGGGTGCCTCTACACTGCTGGCTGATATGGGGGCAAAACCCAATTTAAATGAGTCCTTAGACAGAGCCGCCATGGACTGAATCACATCAAAATGTTCACAAGAGAAGCTAAAGTCTGACCCTGGAAGGTGCTGAGAACTCTCACCTGCCATTAAAGTTGGCTGGAGGTGGGAGCGTTCAGCACCTTAGCAGGACAGGTTGCCAAAGCTCTACTCTGAAAAGTGACCGGGTGGAGATGGCACCTTCTCACTCAGCAAGTGCTTGACATCTACTAATATCAATCAAAAGGCTCCCATTGACTTCAAGGGGTGTTGGATCAGGCTTCAAATGTGCTCCTATCATAGCTCACCAGAAGCACAGTGCCTCGTACAGGCAGCCCCTTGCTAGTCCTCTAGCCATTAATTGACATTCAGCTCAACAATGGCTGCCTGGACTTTCAAACGCCAAGACAAAAGTAAACAGTTTGCTTCATGCTTTAACGGCGGGTCAGTCGGATTGTTAGGCCTTGACTTGAGCCTGAGTGTTTTGGGTTAGGACCAGGGAAATCCTCTCCTGTCTCCGCTTCACCAAAGCACTCCCCTTCGAAGAAGCCTTCTTATCTCACCTGGTTGGCTACCACCTCCTCCTGGTCCTTCTAGCCATTGTAGGACCAAGTCTTGTTGGTTTGGTTGGTACCAGAGCCTGAGTGGATTTTCTAGCCATTACTCAGAGGTCTAAATTCACTTGCGCAGGTGATTCTTTTCCTTTGGGAGGGTGTGTCAGGGTGGCAACCCCTCCAGTTGGAGGCAGAGAAGGGCTGGTACCCCTCGTCACAGCTCCCTTGTGTGTATTTAGTCAGATCTGAAAGTAGAACTCCCTAAGGTCTGAGACATTATCCTGGCCTGTACACACACTCTGTTATTTTAAACACGGAAGCATGTTACAGTGTACATATTTAATTTTGCTATCGCAAATAAATGTGAAAAGGGGATATGACAATAGCTTCCCGATAGGGCAGGGGTGGCCAACCTGACCCTGAGAAGGAGCCAGAATTTACCATTATACATTGCCAAAGAGCCACTGTAATATGTCAACAGCCCCCCATCAGCTCCCCCACACCCAGCTCCCAGCGCCTCCTGCCCACCGGCAGCCCCACTCATCAGCACCTCCCCCTCCCTCCCTCCCTCCCCACACCTCCCTATTAGCTGTTTTGTGGTGTGCAGGAGGCTCTGGGAGGGAGGAGGGAGGAGCGAAGGCATGGCAGGCTCAGGGGAGGGGGTGTGAAGGGGTGGTGTGGGGGCAGGGCCTGTGGCAGAGCCAGGGGTTGAGCCGTGAGCACCCCCTGGCACATTGGAAAGTTGGCACCTGTAGCTCCAGCCCCGGAGTTGGTGCCTTTACAAGGAGCCGCATGTTAACTTCTGAAGAGCCATATGTGGCTCTGGAGCTACAGGTTGGCCACCCCTGCGATAGGGGGTCTTATAATACGATAGCATGCTTTTGCGACAGTATAGGGCAATGTCTAGGAACTTAGGGAATTCTCGTGTCAGGAAGAGCTTGATGAAAGAGGACAACACATGTGCAGGAAGGAATAAAGCCTTAATGTTATACTGTCTTGGCTCTCTCTCTCTTTTCTAATGCTTTGAACACCGAACAGATACAAAGGAAGGTGGAATTTGGTTCCGTGGCTGGAATCTAGCTCACAAATCTGCTGCTGAGTGAGCCAAAAGAGAATCAATTTCATTCTCGTAGTTGTGTTGACTCTGCTAAGAGGCGTTAAACTATGAGTGCTAAAGAAAGCAGGTCCGATTGAATACACACCAGGGAGTGTGTTGGGGGGGGTTTGGCTCACAAGCGGTGGGTCAGTAATTTAGCACCTCAACGTTCATCGTTAAGCCTCTTCATTGCCTTGACATGATGCTTCAAATGCCAGTGTAATTTACAAACGTGGGCTGCTTAATCCACCTGATTTCCCTAGAAACTACCAAGCTGTTTCAATAGCAAAGCTGGAGATCTAGGAGTACGAAAAAAAACCCCGAACTCCTATGGTGTCATGTGTGGCTGTCAAGCAATCAAGGGGAAGTAATTTCAGTCGAAACTGAATAACTCGGACACAGTCATCTCTGCTCTGACTGATTCCAGCATCTGCTTGCCAATCTAAAAATCACCTGTTTCAGCAGCAGTTAATAACCCGGGAGCCATGCTGAATTTGTGACAGTAGTGTCCTTTCTTTTAATGGACCAACTTCTGTTGGTGAGAGAGACAAGTTTTCAAGCCTCACAGAGCTGGTCTCTCTCACCAACAGAAGTTGGTCCAATAAAAGATATTTCCTCTCCCACTTTGTCTTTCTAATATCCTGGGACCGCCATGGCTACCACCATACTGCATACAATTAGGGTGGCCAGGTGTCCGGTTTTTAACCAGAACACCCGATCGAAAAAGGACCCTGGCGGCTCTGGTCAGCACCACTGACCAGGCCATTAAAAATCCGGGTGGCGGCGCAGGCAGGCTCCCTACCTGGCTCCACGTGACTCCCGGGAAGCAGCCGGCATCTCCCTCTGGCTCCTAGGTGGAGGGATGGCCACAGGGGTCTGCGCTCTGCCTCCGCCCCCAGTGCCAGCTCTTCAGCCCCCATTGGCCAGGAACCGCAGCCAATGGGAGCTGAGAGGACGGTGCCTGTAGGCGCGGGCAGCACACATGGTCGCGCCTCCACTTAGGAGCCAGAGAGAGATGTTTCTGCTTCCCGGGAGCCGCCTGAGGTAAGCGCTGCCTGGGGCCTTCACCCCAAAACCCCTCCTGTACCCCAACTCCCAGAGCCTACACCCCCAGCCAAAGCCTGTACCCCCTCCCCATCCCAACCCCCTGTCCCAGCCCGGATCCCCCTCCTGCACCTTGAACCCCTCATTTCTGGCCCCACCCCAGAGCCCACACCCCCAGCCCAGATTCTGCACCCGCCTCCAGCACCCCAACCCCCTCATCTTTGGCCCCACCTGAGAGCCTGCACCCGCAGCTGGAGCCCTCACCCCCATCACGTCCCAACCCGCTGCAGCAGCCCAGTGAAAATGAGCAAGTGAGTGAGGGTGAGGGAGAGCAAGTGACAGAGGGAGGGGGGAATGGAGTGAGTGGGGGGGCCTGACCTCCTAGAAGGGGCGGGGCAGGGGGCGGGGCAGATTTTCTGAAAATACAAAGTTGGCAACCCTACATACAATAATTATGACAGATTCATTTTTAAGATAGTATTTTCCTAAATTAAATTATGCCCACAGCATATTCCAGCAGAACCATGACCAACCTAGTGGCATCTTGATGGCTGTGCCAGGACTGGGGTGGGGGAGGCGAATTAGGAGCACTGAGACCACCTGGGCGATACCTTGGCTGATCCCAGGCCTGCTGGGATGCAGGGAGTGAGGACACAGCTGAAGTGCCCAGGGTATACAAAGGTTGGTCTCATGGACAGAGCACTGGACTGGGACATGAGAGAGCTGCAGGCCCCTCCTGGCTCAGCTCTAGACTTCCAGCATGACTGTGGGCAGGTTGCGTCATCTATCGGGTGCCTCAGTTCCCCCACCTGTAAAATGGGGCTCACAGTTTTTCCCTACCTCACAGGACATCGTAAGGATCAAAGCCCATTCATGACCAGGCGGTGCTTGGAGATGTTGATGATAAAGGCCAGATGAGCAAAGTACTCAGACTACCAGCAGGTAGCAAGCAGGGTTGCTGTAGCCGTGTTGCTCTTAGGACATCGGAGAGACAAGGTGGGTGAGGTAATATCTTTTACTGGACCCACTGCTGTTGGGGAGCGAGACAAGCTTTCGAGTCACACAGTGCGCGGAAGGTGAAATCTACTCCAGCTACACAAGGCTCAATGAGGGTAGAGCCTGAAGGAGCTGGGGAGATCACAGCCCAGAGCCAGTGAGCAGGACAGGGCCGTCCCTAGCTGTTCTGGGGGTCCTACGCAGCACCCCCGCTGGTGAGTGCAGGCCCGGCTCTGCTGCAGTCCTCAGGGGCAGGAAGGGGCAGGGCGGGGGCAGAGCGAGGCGGGGGCTTTGGGGAAAGGGGGGAGTGGGGGGCGGGGCTGGGGTGGAGCAGGGGCGGGATGGGGCGGAGCAGGGCGGGGCTTTGGGGAAGGGGTGGAGTGGGGGCGGGGCTGGGGCAGAGCAGAAGTGGGAAGAGGCAGGGCTGGGGCGGAGGCCATGGGGAAGAGGTGGCACAGGGGCTGGAGCAGCATGCAGCTGTGCAGGGCACCAGGAAATGTGGTGCCCCAAATTTCCTGGTGCCCAATGCAGCTGCGTACTTTGCGTATGGGAAGGGATGGCCCTGGAGCAGGAATAGCCCTGGAGCAGCCCTCACCCCAGGCCTCTGGCCTGCCCCATCACAGGCTGCCACGCTGGCCCAGACCCTTTCTGCAGTGTGAAAGGGGACACAGGCGCCCTTGCGGGGCCACCCTGTCTGTCATGCTCCCAGGCAGTAGGAGGGACATACTACTGCTAAATTTCACCCTGAACCCTTTCAGAGTGCGCACCGCCATGTAGCTGTCCTTTGTCATGTGTTCGTACAGCTCCTAGCACGATGGGGCTCCAAACCACACAGGGCCCTGCAGGTGCTACTGTGATACATGCTATAAAAATGTCTCCACTGTGTGTATTTTTGTTGTGCGTGTGTTTTTTATAAATATATAAAGCAATAAAACAGTTTGAACTAAAATAAAGCCTGGGAAAATGTAACCTATTAAAGCCAGGCAGAAACATTTTTCTATCAGTTCTTTTTTGGTTTGTTTAAATAGACCTCCAGGCTTTTCCTCTTGGTTTAAGACTATTCTTTCATGGAGAAGTTTCAGTGTATATTAAAATCGCTAGCTGTTGCCAGCTCAGACTTCTGCACTGGGCGTCTAGGCTTTCTGTTCCATGAAGACAAATAAGTGGGCGCACGGCTGCTCCCTGTCCATACATTGTTCATGGTACTGAGCAGTGATTTTCCATATCTGACTGTCTTTGCATTCACCCCAGGAGGAAGGGTGAGCCTGGTTTATTAAGTTCCCATTTCTCAAAAAGCAGCAACATCTGGAGTGCTGAGCCGTTTGTTGGCACAGCTCAGTGGAAAGGAATTCTGCAATGGGCGAGATTTGCCCTGCTCACTAGGTATCACTACAATCCGTTCTGGTGACAGAGAAAATATTTAAGGCAGCCAATCAAATAAATAACGTCAGAAGGATGTGGTAAGACAATCTGTGCTGTCGAGTTTTGTTTTTTTTAACCGACAAACTAGATAGTGAAGCACTTTCTCTCTATTTTCTTCATTGTAAACTACAATTTACTCTACTTTTCCATTACACAAGAGTCTTCCATTAGATGGATACCAGGGCAAAACTTCATTTCGCGTGGCGCTTGACTGTGTGGGTTAGCTAAATCAAGCCAGGTGAAATAGATTAACTCGAGCACTTTATTTCAATGCAGCTTTTATAATCATGCTGGCTAGCACTTCCTCAGTTTGACTTCCCCCACAACTAGTCATATGGTACCCAGGATCTGCCGAGGAACTGTAGTGCGTCGTTTATTAAGAACGCTTATGTTAGACACAATGCTCCTGATGGGCCAGGGAGCTTCTTCAAAGGCTGGTTCATGGGCTGAACATCAGGTGTGTTTGAGACCAGCTGTATCACTTCTGCAACACAAATGGTCATATATTCCCTAAGATCGGTGCGTGCAACTCCTTTGACACCGGCGGGACTGAGAGTGTGACATGCCCCCTGTTCTCCACGTCTCAAGTAGAGAAAAGTCCATGGTTGTTCCCAACACCAGAAGCTGCCACCATCTCCACTTTAAACCAACCTGTCTAGCCCTATCAGTAGAAGCACCTATAATAAATCATAGAATTACAGTGGCTTGGAACCGTGACTACCACATCTCTCCCACTTCACTGCATATGTGATACCACATGTGAGACTTAGATCCTACCTAACAGCAGGGTGTTTTGCAAGTCCTCAGCTCTAGAATTTGATTCTCCCGTGGTCTGACAGAGTCCAAAGTTTTTGAACGGCAGGGCACTGCTGCAAGGCATCACTGTTGTCCCAAGTTTCTCATAAGTGGGTGGGTTTAGTGGACCTTGAATTCGGGGGAGAGGAGAAGAGCTGAGGTTTGGAAGAGTTGGGTGCATTGTAACTAAAACGTTCCTGGCTAATGGGAAGCATATCGTCTGAATTGCTCATGCATCTGCACCAAGGGAAAGCCCACTGGATACAATCAGACTATATTCTGTGAAGTCAGAATGGAGGATGGTGACCTCCTGTACTGTAGGTGGCCAATCTTTTCCTAGCTTGTTCAATGTGGCTTGGACAAGTGCATAAGCCAATGTTTGCGAGGCAGTATCATGTAGTGGACAAAGCATTAGATTGGGAGTGAGTGAATGTGGGTTCCTAATCACAGATGCACCAGTGGCCTGATGTGTGACCTTAAACAAGTAATTTCACCTCTTGTTTCCCTACTCTTTGTCTTGTTCATTTAGACAGGAAGCACTTCTGGGCAGAGACTGTCTCTCACTTGTATCCAGCACAATGTAGCCCTGATCTTGCTTGGGGTTTCTAGGCATTACTGGAAGACAAATAATAATAGTTTAAAGTCTTATAAGCAAATATTGTTTTACCTTTATGCAACAATAGGCTTTTATGCACCCCAGTTTTATTTAAGAAAAACACCATTTGTCTCTCCTCATTACTGAACAATGAGGATGGACCAGATAACTAACAAGAGGGGCTCTTCCTAACTGATTCCGTGATCGTTGATAATTGACTATCGGGGACTGAAACGTTTTATGCTTCAGGTTTATACAGCTTGCTCTCGGGCAGAGATTTGGAAAGCCAACCCACCACCATGAATGGAGCTAAACATTTGTCACCACATCGCTTCCATACGTTGCCTTTGGCTACCAAAGGAGAATTTTGAGAGGGTCGTTAATTAGAAATTTTGCCTATGCAACAACACAAGGCAACAATAATAAAGGTGGAATTTGTCTGTGGCATATCCCCACCCCTCCCCCGGCTATGGTGACTTAAGTCAAAAATGTTAAACTCATTCTGCAACCAGCAGACATATTCCAGCACGTTAAATATTTAAGTGATACATTTGCCTGACTATGGATCATTGATAAGACTTTGCATCTTGACAAGTGCTAATGATATTCATAATCATTTGGATGTAGAACTAGATAAAGAGATTTCGAATGCATTCATCTCCACCTTTAAGTATTATTTTGATGACAACTAAAACAAAGAGAAGAGTATTTAGTTAATGTCTATCATCCTTCTTGGCAAGACAAGTAAAGTATTTTATCCAGACAATCCTAACTCCTGGAGAATATCCAATAAAGGTAATCCTCATCTACTACAACAGAGTAGCTATTTAGAGCTGGCTTGTTCAGGGGCCTGTATTCTTAACAAAACATTTACAGAATTGGTGTATCAAAGTAAAACATTTCTGGTCAAATAAATCACTCTGTCTGATTTTATTTGTAAAGCTTTAGACTTCCGTATAATATGCACAAAATACATGACAGGGTGGTCGGAAGGGTTTGCCCACATAAGTTCAAAGCTTTCAACCACATCGCCCCATCATGTATTCACTATACACCACATCGCTTACAGCAAAGATCATTTTAAAATGCTTCACAGAAATGGAAAGCTCGTATTGCTCCTATTTTTCATAACACCTGAAAAGCCAGGCTTCCTTAACACCCACAGACCAGCTATCGGAGCATGAGAGGGGAAGGAAAATTGTAACCAACGGATTCTAGAAAGCTCTCAAACTTAACCTAAAACCAACTTTTCCATACATAAATTGTGCTTCTGAGGCCCGACATTCTCAGGGCCGACAAGATCTAGAAGCAACCACTCCTCCACGTTGGAAATGGGGGTCTCCAGTTTGTAGGCTGAGGGTGCAGGCCCAGCCTGATGAGGTCTGAGGCTATTGTTTTCATTCTCTGTGCCAGTGCTTTTCAGTGGTACCCCAGCCTCCTGCCATAGTACATTGCTAAATACTAAGCCGAAAGAAAGGACTGCCCATTGTCAAGAGTGACGGAAGCTCCTTAAAAGTGTGGGGGGGGGCCCACTGGCACCCGAACTATGGCCCCACCCCTGTGCCGCCCTTTCCCCCGACGCCCCACCCCCATGCTGCCCCTTCCCCTGGAGCCACCGGCCTCACACCGCTCCTTCCTTCCGACGCCCCGCCCTTGCACTGCTTCTTCTCCCCAAGACCCTGCCCCCTCTCGCTCCTCTCCACTCCCTCCCCCCCGTCGCTTGCCCTTACAGAGGATAAAAAGTGATGGGGACAGAGCCTCCTGCCCCCCCCCATTCCAGTGCCCCTGCCCATTGTGTTCAACCAGAGTTCCACATGCAGGAGGAGAACGGGAGGGCGGGATAGCTCAGTGGTTTGAGAATTGGCCTGCTAAACCCAGGGTTGTGAGTTCAATCCTTGAGGGGGCCATTTAGGGATCTGGGGTAAAAATTGGGGATTGGTCTTGCTTTGAGCAGGGGGTTGGACTAGATGAGGTCCCTTCCTTCTCTGATATTCTATGACAGGAAACAGTTCTCAGATTCACTTACAACCTTGATTCTCCACCAATAAGAACAGGTCTGATTAGTTACCTCAGAAAAAGAGCATCAATGTTTGTTCCTATTTAAGGGCATGTCCTTTATTTCAATGTTAGATGTTAAAGCTTATTACTGCCCGGAAACCACAATAGAGATCAGGGCCCCTTGAGTTAGGTACTTTATGTGCACACAGTAGGATTCAGTATCTTCCACCGTTGTTTGCAAGGTGTTATAGCTGTTCATCCCAGGATATAAGGGAGACAAACCAGCAGAAGATATTACCTCATCCACCTTGTCTTTCTTAAACAGTAAGAGACAGTTTCTACCCCAAGGAGCCTGCAACTGAAGTAGGCAAGGCAAGGTGAAGGATTATTAACTCTGTGTTATAGGTCAGGAACTAAGGTACAGAGAGGCCAAGTGATTTGCCAAAGGTCACACAGAGTGTGTGTGGAAGAGCTGAGAACTGAACCTCAGACTCCTGGATCCCCGTTCAGTGCCCTAACCAAGAAAACCATTCTTCCTGCCCCTGGCGTACTGTCCTCAGTTATGCAGATTAAGGGCCTGATCCCACAAACCTTTACTCACAATTCCAGTGAAGAAGAATTGGTGTTGAACACACAAAAGCATTTAGTGACTCGGGCTGTGTCTTCATTAGGCAATAAGGTGGGTCCTTAACTCATGTTAGCTAACATGAGTTAAAATTCGACTGAAGACAAGGCAGTTTGGTGTTTTCACACATGTGATCAGGTCAAGTTAAAGCCTACGGGGGAGCCTAGGGTCGACCTGGACCTGCTAACTCATGTGAAGGCTACAAACTGCTTTGTCTACACTAGGATTTTCCCCCATGCTACTTAACACAAGCTAAGAACACACCCTTTTCCCTTAATGAAGACGAAGCCTCTATGGGTATGTCTACACTACTTTTGAAAACGTGCAGCAGGAAGTCTCAGAGCCCAGGTCTACAGCACAAAAAACAACTGCATAGACATTCAGGCTCAGGCTGGCGTTCGAGCTTTGAAGCCCACAGAGGGGTGTGGGTTTCAGCAACATACTCTAAGACCAGGAAAGCAAAACAGGCTTATCATCGACAGCTTCCTAATCAAGAGAAGTTAGTGGGACTGCCCGAGCGAGTCTAGGTTTGCAGGATTGGAGCTTTAATTAATTTGGGTTATTAAATTTGTACAGAATAATACTCTGAATACACGTGTTCTTTTGACCATGTCAGACGGTTGCTCCAGGTTTTTTTAATGACGTTGTGATCAAATGCAAAGTAAACTATTACTGCTTCAAAAAAGAGACTATTAAAGCCACCTGATGCTTGAAAGCTGCCATTATTAATTATTATTTGTATTCCAGTAGCACCTAGAATCCTCAGCCATCAGCCAGGACCCCACTGTGTGAGGTGCTCTACAAAGACTGAATGAAAAGACTGTGTCCACCTCAAAAAACTTATAATATATTATATATCATGCCCCTGATACAATGCCCATCTTGAGCAGGAATTTACCTTGTTACAGATTCATTTCTGCTAGATTTTGAGCCATATTCCTCTCTCGGTGACATGGGCGCATGTCTCTCGTTGGCTCCTGTGTGTAACTTGGTGTATGGCTACACTTAAAATGCCACAGTGCCACAACTCAAGCACTGCCATAAGGGCGAGCGACAGGGAGGGGAAACGGCGTGGGAGGAGCAAGCAGGGGCATGGTCTTTGGGGGGATAGACAGTGCAGGAGCGGGGCCTCGGGTGAAGAGGCAGTATGGGAGCTGGGCTTTGGGGGGAGGGATGGTGTGAGGGACGGGGTTAGGGGAGAAGGGGCAGCATGGGGACGGGGCCTCGGGGAGAAGGGGGCAGCATGGTGGGGCGGAGCCACGGTTCAGGTACCAGTGGACCCCACTTTAAAGAAGTGGTCCCTCACCACTTCTGCTTCAGTGTAGACACTACCTCCACCGATGGGAGGGGTTCTGAACCTGCCTAGGAGGTGGTAGCTAGGTCAACCGAAGAATTCTTCTGTGGGCCAAGTGTTATCTACACTGGAAGTTAGGTTGGTATAGCTATGTCGCTCAGGGCTGTGATTCTTCACACCTGTGACAAGACAGCCGACGTTAGTATGGTGGGTCCTGCGCTTTTCTTGGCAGGGGGGCTAAGATGCCACACCTTGCCCCTGCTCTTGGGCCGCCGAGGTTCCCGCTAGTGACCCGGGGAAAGTGGTAGAGGAGGGAAGCGGGGGAGGGGTCTGGGTTTGCTCCTCACTCTGAGTCCCAGCCCCTCTCAATCCTTTGGGTTCTTACCCTCTTCCCCCTTGGGTGGGGTACCTTTGGTCCTTAGACACTGGGGGAGGAAGTCTCCCTCCCCTGCTGGGGCAGGGTCTCCCTTACTTCCGTTCTCTGGTCTTTTCAAGTCTCACAGCACACCTCCAGACTCCAGTCCTCTCTCCTTCCTCCTTCTCCCTGACTGGCTGAAACAGGGGGGTTTATTAGGTTCCTGACAGGGCCTTAATTGACTGCAGGTGCTCCAATTAACCTGTAGCCACCCTCCCTAGTCTACAGGGAACCACCCCTTAATTAGCCTTGGGCTTATATATTTCCCCTCGACCACTCTACCACTGCTCCCTGGCCCTTCTGTATCACACACTCCTAAGAGACATAGCAATGCCAATGTAAGTTCCCAGTGTAGAACAGCCCTTGACTGGGTATTTGACCCATTGTATTCAACACTGGGAGAAAGAAGTCAATTTGTGGAGAGGAGCAACAAAAAAAAATAGACAAAATGTGGACATATGGTACCCATATTCCAAACATGCAACTCCAGCATGTTCCTAACTATTGAACGCTTCCCTGAGATACAAATTTCATGTGAATATTCACCCGATGACCAAATGGCAATGCAAATGCCGCAAGGAACCAATACTTCAAACAGCATTATTGATTCCCAAGTAGCACTGGAAAGACCCCAGATCAAAAGAAATTAAAAAATAAAGTTCCAATGAATTCACTTAAATATTAAAGTTACACATAGATCAAGGACATGCTCTATGGGGAGCTATCAGAAAGGAACAAGAACAACAGGACATCCCAAGCTTGGCTATAAAGACACATGCAAGCGAGATATGAAGGAATTTGGAATTGATCCTGACCAATGGGAAATCTTGACACGTGATCGTAACAAGCGGTGCCATCATCTCTATCAGGGTATCAAAGTCCATGACAGAAGCTGGCTCCTACAGCTTGACGAGAAAAGAGCCCGAAGGAAGTAAGCAGCTCCCAGCCAAGATCCGTACACTTGCAATAACTGCCAAAGATCATGCAAATCTCAGATTGGCCTATTCAGTCACATGAGACATTGCAAACCATCTACATCATAGGCTGCGATTCCCACCGTCTCTCGCAGACGAAAGGAGGCCAACAACAAGGTGCCAGACCTGTGGAGCCCAAGCAGCTCCATTTGACACCACCTAGAGGCAGAGACGACCCATGCCTGCCGATACTGGGGGAACAAAGTGAGGGCAGCCAGCTTCAGCAGTGTTACTGAGCATGCTCAGTCCATGGGAGCAAATCTTCGATTGGACTATTCAGTCACATGAGACATTGCAAACCATCTACATTATAGGCTGTGATTCCCACCATCTCTCGCAGATGAAAAGTTGCTAACAATAAATCAATGGTCAACACTTGGCAATATGGTGCTTACGTTCCTTTCATGCTTTAAGATAGTCAAATTCCAAGGACAAAAGGAAGGCAAGAGGGAAATCACTCATTTTTAGAATAGAATCATACACTAACCATGCCTCCACTCCTGAAAGCATTTCCGCCTGTGAGTAACTTCACTCATGGGAGCAGTCTCATTGAATTTGCCTGCATAAAGTTATTCCTAAGTGCATATGTGATTTTAGGATCAGGGTATGTGTTACTTCAAAAACACCGTATTTTTAGATATTGAAGGCATAAAGTATTTGTCTTCATAAAAAAATTATGATGATCTTTCTGATGGGATTATTTTTTCATCTTATTCCCTGATCCTGTAAGCATCTACAGTACCTTTACAGTGCTTTCATACTGCTGTATGAAAGCTACCAACATGCTGCTTGCTGTTTTTGTTTCTTTACATTTAGTGGAAGCCCTGTTGCATTTTTATAGCTTAACTCTCTGCTCATAATTGTCAGGCTATCTCCTAACATATGGAAACAATTCATTTTCTTTGCCATCGTTTGGATCTGAAACTAGGATACCCTAAAATGTAACTACACATGTATTTCCCTTAACTAATTACATAATATTTATCCTATTTTCTTTAAAGTAATACTTGCTAGCTAAGAAATGAAGAACTGCATTGCTTATAATAAACTCTGCATGCTACATTGTAATCTAAACTGTAGAGTTATATATGGCAAAGGACTAAAAGTTTTGAGTTACTCCCCTTGGCAAACATTTTTTTAAGGATTGCTTAAATAAGCAGTACAGAAACCAGATGTCATTTGGTAAGAGTATCTGAATGACCAAAAACTTGCTGTCTGGGTATTTTTTTACTTTATAAAAACATGAGAAATTCTTTGGATTTATATCATATTTAGCAGCTGTGAAACAGTGCAAACATCTGTTTGTACCTATAGGGACTTGACCTAAAAGGTCCTCATCTCTTAATCACCAAGCAACAAGCTAGTCTCATATACATAGTTTATTGTTTTCTTTTCAGCTGCCTGCTGCACTTCAAAGTTTTTATACTCTCATGTTCTATTATCACTGCAAGAACAATCCATTCATTACAAAACCAGATCATTAGATCTGCTGGTCGAATAGCCATAAAACACTATCGACTCTGAAATAGATTCATAATGGCCCTTAAATTATGTCATCAAAACCAGCCATTTGTCTTTTGTTAAGGACTTTTTGGGTTTAAAAAGACTGAATAACATGGAAAAGGAAGAGTCTCTTGTCATTGCTAGTTACTAGAGAGACAAGGTGGGTGAGGTAATATGTTTTATTGGGCCGACTTCTGTTGGTGAGAGAGACAAGCTTTCAAGCCACACAGAGTCTTTCTAATATCCTGGGCCTGACACGGCTCTAACTACACTGCATACAACCTTGCTAGTTACTGTAAGAAAAGATTATTATTGTTCATGTACACACAGCATTCTAGTGACTCGAAAACCAGAAAAGTAACGAAGCTTTATCAGGCCTACTGTTCTTTAGGAATTGCCAAATTCGAAATGATAAGCTTAGAAATTGATCCACTGTCTTAATTCAATTAGTGTGTAACCCTTACAGACATGGTTTTCTGAACCAGGCCTCAGTTTCTGAACTGTTATAAGGGACTAATAATACTTCCTCTCACACAGTCTTTGTTGTCTGGTCTCTTTAGTTTGTGAACTCCAGGGCAGGGACTGTCTCTCACCACGTGTAAGTACACTAGCTTGCACAATGAGATCTCAGCATTGGCTGGGGCCTCTGGGTTCTACTGGAATGCAAATAGCAAAGAAGAGTCTTCTCAATATGTTGTTTATAGTATTTCACATATGTGCGCACTCACCACTGTTTAGCCAGGAGCAAAATTTGCAGCTTCCGTGATAATCTCTTCTCCTTTTCCCCTAATGTAACATTGACTTTGTGACCTCCATTTTTATGCAATGAGAGAGCGGTGCGAAGAGTGCGGAAGAAAAGATTTGTGGTGCTTGGATGTGATAGTGGAATCAGCGCTCCCAAACCTACTGTGTGAACTTAAACTATGCTCTGAACTCAGTTCAAATGGGATACACTGTATGGCTCCATCCCATTACAGGACAAATAAATCATTTCTGGAAAGCTAAAACAAATGGCCCAAGGTGAGATCTACAGACGGTCCAAATGGAAAGAGAACCGCTTACTCTAAACGGCAAATGCAAGTAACCAATTAAATAAGAAGGCAGAAAAATAAAGCGTGTAACTTGTTTAACAGGAATACATTGAGTGCCTCAAAAGCAAGTCTTCCAATCACCTTTTTTTGGTGTTCTTAAGCAAACATTCTTCTTTGCTTACGTTAATATGAAATGTAGTATGACAAAGTTCTTATGGATGGCTATGCCTTTTGTCCATCAGTGCTTGCAGATACATTCAAAACAGCTGGCAAATACTTTTAAAATTATGTAAAAGGCCCACTTTGAAAAGAATATTAATATCCCTTTTAAACAGCAGTGTATTATATTAAATTAAGGGTAGGAATTTCGAAAACCAAAAAGGTGCTTCTAGCGTTAACATTTTAGGTACTTTTAAATGCATTCATCTCAGGTGCGTCTTGGAATTTATTTTGGCTAAATTTGAGAGCATTATGGTGGTTGCACATTTAAAGAACAATACAGATAATCACACATATAGATCAGTTATTTCCCTTACTACTACTTCCTCAGACTGGTTATCCCTGGCAAATATAAGAATGCTGTCGAAACTATATCATCTTGTCACTTAACAGGAGAGAGGCTCCTTACCTGTTCAGCATGGAGAGGATATAGCTATATATTGCAATTGCAGATCAAGGGTGAGATTTTCAATCACACCTAAGGGAGTTAGGCTTCTAAATCCCATCGACTTGCAATGGCACTTAAGTGTCTAACTGACACAGTCATGGTGTGGGATTTTCAGAAGTGTCCATCAGGGATTCTATTGGGCCCTTTCATGGACCCTATCAACCATCCTTTCTCAATAGCCTGTTCTCCTCAACCACAATGAAATTGGTCACTGCACAGGGAAGCCAGGAGCAAGGGGGAGTTTTTTGTGTCCTCCCTCCAATACAGCTGAAGAATTCAAAGGTATCAAGAGGGAGCAGTGTAACTGCCGCACTAATTCCTAAAATGAGAACAATGACATTAGAACAGGAGCATTCCAAAACACCCCAGCAAAGTACTGATGGGACAGTCCACAAAGTATATCACTCCCGGGCATTAGCTGTCCCCAAGAGTAGGCAAGATCTCTTTTAGATAACCAGTCATCAGTAGGCAATGAGCCAGGTCCTGGAGAAGGCTTAGAATCCAACTACCACCAGTTCTTATGCACCGCTTCTGCTGATTTAGAAGTACTAGTGTCTTGATTCTTATGAATGAAATGCGTGGCAGTGACTTACTTGACTTGGTATTGCTACCCAGTGGGTGCAGAAGGGTTCAAATGTTGCTCCTGGGCAGGGCAGGAGACATGAGGCTTTCGTGTCACGCAACTGTCCAGGATGGTGTGAATGGGTCATTGAGGGCTGGCTAGACCCAGTCCATATCAATGGAGGATTCAGAAAGACAATGGAAACCCCAACAACTGAGCAATAGGCACCTAACAATGTGAAGTTCCAGCAGGCAGAACATGTGAATTCAGTAGGAGGATGACCAAGAGGTGACAGGAAGCGAAGACAAGAACTGGCCTCTCAGAGACACAGCAGTTCTCATCTGGGACCGAGAGACAAAGCCAAGGTGGATTCTACAAGCCGCTTGGCTGAGTGAACCCTAGTGTTGCCCAGTGTGAACAGTACCTTAACCTTTGCTTCTCTACGTTAACCTAAGGACGTTCAGCTTCTGCATGGCAGGTAATTAATAAAGGGATTTCCCTACACCCCCTCTAGGGTGAGGGTGTACACTCCCCCTGACCTCCCCCATTCCCTCACCAGTGGTCAACTAGTTACAGGCGGTGTTACCAACTTAGTCATTTTCCAACACCCGACCCCCATAAATTCAAACACAACCTCCCATTTCAATTCCTGGAGAAAACACTAGCATGGTTACCAGTTTAGCAGCCTCCGCCATGAAGGACCTGCACAGGATTTGGAGCCAGAAGAAGGTGAAATCCTATACAAAAGTACAGATTTATCAAACCTGTGTATTTCCGATCCTCTGATACGGATCTGAAACGTGGACGGTGCTTGAACAAGACATTGGCGCCTGGAGGCATTTCAGAGGCATTGCCAGTGGTGACCACTGGGCATACGGTGGCTTGATTTTTATCAGTAACAGGGATTGTATGATGGGGTATACAAATCCTGCACTGGCGTAGAAGGGGTTAAAGGACAGCGCTGGGATCAGGTAGCCCTGCCCCTCCAGCCCTGCAGAGCATGGAGACAGGGTTGAAAAGGGAGCAACCCAGCTCAGAATGGGGGGAGCTGGGGGAGGAGCACAGACCTACCCTGAAGGCTCCTGAAGGAACAGGATTGTAAGCGGAGCCCAGCCGGAGGCAGCAGTTTTAGTTTTCATTTTCTTTTGTCATTGTCTGGAACCAGAAGCAGGGGGAAGGAAGCAGTGGTAGGAAGCGACCCAGGGAAGGTAGCTCAGAGGGCCCCTCCCGGGGGCCAAACACTGCTGACCTTCCCAGGGCCCTGGGTCAGAGCCAGGGCACAAAGTACGTCACTCCCGGGCATTAGCTGTCCCCAAGAGTAGGCAAGATCTCTTTGGAGATCAGGAGTGGGCGAGTCCGGGCTCCCCTACCCCTGCCCCACGACCGAATGGACGCTAACCGCTAGGCTCCTCAGCCCATTCCATTACAGATGTATTATCGAGACATGACCTCAAGAGGACTGAAGTTGTCATCGGTCACCGCCGGTGAGCAATTTTGGCCACATAGCCTGTCTCGGAGATAAAGTCCCTGCACCTTGAGCCCTGAAGATTGGAGTTGAGGTCAGGAGGGGACATTGCTCGGTCACTGACTGGATGTGGCCACATGGTTGTCCTCGATTAACCGAGCAGCACCAGACCAATAATAACCCCATAGAGCTTTCAGGTGCCTGGAATAAAGCCGCACACTGTGGCCACGAATGCTCGGTGCTACAGACCCCTGCTGTGTAAGTGTACCGTCGTTGTTTTGAAAAGTCTGGCCTGCTGTCACGGCAAAGGCTGCCTGAGAGCATTGTGCCCTGAAGGGGGAGGGAACAAACCTCCTGCAGAAATCGGGCGCGGCTGAACTCGCGACAGGCATAGAGAGAGGCAGAGGCCCAGTTTCAGAGCCATGGAGGCTGTCGGCCGGCCCATAGGCGCCAACTGCTGCTCCCGCCAGTGGGTGCTCGACCCCGCCTCTGCCCTTGGCCCCACCCCAACTCCACCCCTCCATGAAGCCCCGCCCCTGCCCCGTCCCATTCCAACCCCTTCCCCAAAGTTCCCGCCCCAACTCCGCCCCCTCCATGCCCCTATTCCGACTCCTTCCCCAAATCCCCACCCCAGCCCCGCCTCTTCCCTGCCTCCTCCCCATAGCATGCCACATTCCTGCTCCTCCCCCGCCCCCCCCCCCGGAGCAGCCAAACAGCTGTTTGGTGGCGGCCGGGCAGGAAGCTCTGGAAGGTAGGCAGAGGAGCCGGGACACGGCGTGCTCAGGGGCGGAGGTGGTGGAGGAGGTGTGGGGGAGGGGAGCTTGGGTGCCGGTGGATGCAGAGCACCCACTAATTTTTCCCTGTGGGTGCTCCAGCCCCGGAACACCCACGGAGTTGGCGCCTATGGGCCTGCCCCTGTGGAACTGTGTGGACCATTGGGGTCTGGCACACTAAAAGGGTCACTCCCAAGGAACTGGTTACAGGCTGGGGCATAGACCAGATCCCGTGAATCCATGACACAGCCTCTAGAAGAGGAGTGAAAAGAACTATGTTTAAGAATCCTGAAACACAACGAGAAATAAGTAAAGCTACTGTACCAAACTCTCACCTCCGAAATAGTAAAATAAAAAAATTTAAATACCCAAAAATTGCTGCAAATTTAAGCAAAACTTCCTAGTTTATAGATAAACAATTTTTTATTACTACAAGGAATATGCTGCATCTGAGACAGATTAGCTGCTTTTCATGTTCTCTAGCATAGTATACATTGCACATGCTAATTCTTTCCTTCTTTTTCATTGGAAGTTTCTTTTGTTATGGATTGCATCATAGGTTATTTTGTTCCAGTTATAGACTCTCACCTGTGCTGGCCACTGATGCAAACATGTTAAATTCTTTGCTGGGAAACTGGATCATCAGCTGCAATTAACCGCTGCCTGGATTCTGCAGCAAATAAATACAGATTTAGGGTACTGTACCATATTCCATGACAGTGTTTTTGGCAATTTTCTGAAAGCTAGAACAATAATCAATAATTAATACATGCAACTTTCCAGTACAATGAAATAAGCCTGAGTTTACTTTTCCCATAGGTATGAAAGCACTTTTCCTGCCACCACTGGCTCCTTTAGTTGATTGTAGTGATATTTAATTTCCAGAAGCACCTATGTCCTATTTTCAAAAGAGATTTAGACGTTTATCAGCCATAAACTGTCACTTTTGAAAATGGGACTTACACTCGTAAATAATTAAGCTGCTTTGGAAAATGTTATCCTTAGACTAATTTCCATCAGCTGTTGAAGGTCTACTACTGATTGGTCAGTATGGGTATTGCACACTAAGCCTGGGGTCTGACTCAGGTTTAAACCCAATCCCTCCTTCCATCCACACACAAATTAGTTTTACTCAGGTCAACAAGCATGCAGGAGCCATGCCCTAGGACCCTGCTGGTGGGGGGCAGGGGTCAGAACCCAGGTCCCATTGTGACTGGGGTCCAAGCCCTGTCATTTTGCAATGTGGACACTAATCAAGCCACAGAGCTGAATCACAAGGTCCATGTGGTGCAATGTGGACAGTTTAGCACAGCTATGAGACCCAGATCCATCAATTATGAGATCAGGTTTACAATGAAGCATGGACACTCAAGCATGGGATTGGAAACACTCAACCCCCAAAGCCGGGTCCCATAGGCACGGGCTTAGTGTGCAGTGTAGACATACCCTAAATGGTTTCATAAGGCAGCTGGAGATTGTCCTCTCTGGTGAATGCTCTTAAGATTTCATTTTACAGATGCAAGAATTTCATAATCTTTCAGTGATATTTCTTCTAGCAGTGGTAGCTCCTCTTGAAATAGGTGACATTGTTTGGCCTGAGCCACTGGGTCACTCATGCTTTGGGTTTGAAGTCGCTTTCAACAGGGCTGCTTCTGGCCAGGTTCTTTCAACCTGCGTTGTTGGAATAGAAAGTGGTGCCTCAAGGAGGTTCACATGAAGGATGTAATACTGTCTTTAATATTAGCTTCAGCACTTACTGAGGGTTAGAGTTTATATGTTACCCTATATTAAACAATACTCACTTCTATGCTAACAGAGCATTGCAATATTGTCCCCTTAGCTTAATACATCCAGGTATTATTATTAGACATGTTCAAAAAATCTGGGCCCAGATCTAATTATGTCTCCACCTATCAAGTACTTCCTGTTTGTCAGTCAACAATCCCATATCTCACAAGGTCATTGTGATTCCTTTAAAGCACGGAGCAGCATTCGGGTATTACCTGACATCAGCAGCAGCTGGCAATCTCTAAAGTTTCTCATACCTATAGGTCAGCACTAAATACCCCAAAACAGTCCAAAATTTCACAGTTAAGTACCTTTGCTTTCCTGAATTAAGAGTTCTGGAAAGCCATCCTTAAATGCATCAGTAGGCTAACCTGATTATTTTGTTTAAATCAAAGATCTATTGTCACGCATATTCTGCTCTCCATGACTGTTGGATTTAGTCTTGTAGCATTATCCAAATGCAGTGGAAACTGTAGGTGCTCAGCATTTCTCTGAGATGAGGCCATTTATTTACCTACCTAACTATGGATTTAGCTGCCTAATTTTCAGCACCCCCATTTGAAACTGTTGGCTAAAAAGCACCATTTTTCTGTCTCAAACACATTATACGAACCCATGGAGTCAGAACACTTCATCAAGTTCCTTCCTTAAGTTTCCATGGTGTGTTAGGTTTATCAGTGATTTTGCATTGTCTTTTTGTTTGCTTCCGGAGATGGCAGGGTGTCCACAGATTGCACGATCTTGCAGTGGAAGTCTTTTTTATAGTTCATTTTCTGAAATCATTTCAAATGCTTCACCACCATTTCTTTGGGGGTTTTTTGTCCAACTTCAAACATTGTTTTGTGGCGCTCATCAAATTTGCTTTTGCATATGTATCTAATTGAAAGGTTACAGTGGGTTAACCTCTACGCCTACCACCCAAGATGAGGTGTAGGAATTCTACTATTGTGGTATTTGGAACTCTGAATAATTGCAGGGGAAAATATTATTTGTAAAGCAAGGACGAGAACCAGTGAATGGTGTTGGTAATTGTTTATATACCTCATCGGAGACACAGCACTTTTTCTTGCTGAGAGCACAAACTTCTTCCTTTGCTATCCCCCACTTGGCGTGCAAAAAACCAGACCATTAAAATCAGTACCTCCAGCTTCATCCTACAACCTCCTAGACTGGACTTGCAGAGAACCTTCTCTGCCCGTTGCCAACACTCTGGGCCTGATTTGTAAAGGTCCTTCCTTATGTTTGCATTCTCCCTTGCTCTTCTCTGCGCGTGTAGTTAATGTTCCTCTCATCCTGAGCCTACCCATGCTCTACCCTCTTCCACCCGCTGCATGTTGCTGCTCGGGGGCCCCCTACAATTGGGGGAGGGATAGCTCAGTGGCTTGAGCATTGGCCTGCTAAACCCAGGGTTGTGAGTTCAATCCTTGAGGGGGCCATTTAGGGATCTGGGGATTTAGTTGGGGATTGGTCCTGCTTTGAGCAGGGGTAGATGACCTCCTGAAGTCTCTTCCAACCCTGATATTCTATGATACAGCATGTAGGGTCCCCTACAATTGCACTGCACTGCATTGGTCCCTCTGCATCCATCCTCCTGGAGCAGCAGAATTGCACGGCAGAGGAGAGCTAGAGTGCCCCTTACCGCATTTACTGGTGCAGACAGATCTGCTGGGGCCGCAGACAGTTGCCTGCTTTGCACGTGGCACTGCCAGTCGAGAGCTTGCACGTTCTGATTGAGTTACTGGCGAGGCTAAGAATTCTCACAGTCTCTCTGGGTCACGTGGTTGCTGCACACCTGCAGTCGCTCTGCCTCGTCTATGAAACTTGCAATGAAATGAAATCATTTTACAACGCTCCAGCTCATCGTTTCGTAGTTTATTTCCAGAAATAGGTGATTAATAAGCACTGGTGATTAACTAATCACCTGGACCCTTTTGCTTTAAAAAACAACAACCAAGAATGGCTCTGAGCTACAGGTGCACATAAAACTTGCTTAAATCGAAAGTTTGAGGAATGCCAGAAAAACAAAGGACACTTTGGCCAAATGTTCTCCAAATACCTGAAAATATAACTGAACAAAAACCATCTTTTTGGACTCAACTACGTGGATCTTAGCAGATGTGTCCAGGCTAAACAGAATACCAGGCACCTGGATCTTTTTGTATCTGATGAGAAAAAATGAACAGGGCTGCACAGGCTGGATGAACAAACTGGTCTTTTCCATCACTGACTTCTCTGATAGCTGGGAATGATTCTCAGACATTGGGAAGACAAGGCCGAACGAGTGGTGAAATTATTTATTACAAATATGGGCCCCAATCCTGCAAAGTCTTCCATGCATAGTGAACTGGGAGTCTCACTGAACTTAATAGGACCATTCCTATGCTTAGGGGTCAGCATGTGCATTTGTCTTTGCAGGATTGGTGCCAAGGCAAACGCAGCTTTAAATAGGAAAGAGACACCTTTGGAACAGAGGACGGGGAGAAGGCTTTGAGGAAATTAGAGGAGTCATTTCTAAGACTGTTTCGATGTCAAACGACACCAAGTCCTCTGAAATTGTTAGGCAAATATAAAGACAAATGAAGGAATCACATTCCACAGTTCCATATGGAAGTGGGGATGGGGGTGGAGCCAGGTTCTTAATCAGTATATATCACTGGCCTGATAACAGTCTTCAGTTATGTTAAGGCTGTTATAAAGAGGACAGTGATCGATTGTTCTTCATGCCCGCTGAAGGCAGGACAAGAAATAATCAGCTTAATCTGCAGCAAGAGTGGTTTAGGTCAGAGATTAGGAAAAAATTCCTAACGATTAGGGTAGTTAAGCTCTGGGATAAGCTTCCAAGGGAGGTTGTGGAATCCCCATCACTGGAGGTTTTTAAGAGCATGTTGGACAAACACCTGTCAGGGACGGTCTAGGTTTACTTGGCCCTGTCTTAGCACAAGAGGATGGACTAGTTGACATCTCGAGATTCCTTCCAGCCCAACATTTCTACGAGTCTACTATTTGCAAGGGAGGTGGGGGCAGGGGTAAAGACTACTTACAGGGCTTTCGCTATATTGGTATATATTTAAATTCTTTGCATTACAGGGCTCAATCCCACTCCAATGGAATCAGTGGTAAACTCTCCCCTTGACTCGAGTGGGAGTGGGAGCAGGCCCCCAATTTGTAAATATTAACCTTTTGTTGTTGTCAGATTATTTACGCTTCACCCTTATAACTCTCGCAGGCCAAATGCACACATTCCAGTTCTGGACTCTTGGCTAGGAGTTGGTGCTGCATAGATTTACTCCTGTTTGCCTTCCTCAAGTGGGCAGCACCACTGGCTTCAGTGGGAGTAACTGCTTGGGGAGTGGGAGCAGGTTTAGGCCGCAGGACTATAAGTTCTTTGGGACAGAGAGGGTCATTACCTAGATCAATAGTTTTCAGTGTTTTCCATACCACCACCTGTCTCCCACTTAGCAGTATGGGACAGGCAGGGTGATCATAAGCCACTAGGTTTTGACCCTCTCACCCTTCCTAGACATTTTCACAATGGGACCGGGACTTGACGGAGGCCCTCGGGCATTATTGCTATATCAATGACTCAGCCTGATCTCTGAACTCCTGAAAACAAGTGTTTATGATAGGCAAGAGTGTCATTTGCCCAGCACATCCTTGCAGAGAAGTACGGCGACGCTTGCCCCACACACGGGGCTACCCATACCAAAGGGAGCAAAGCATTCTGTTGTGTTCCCAGCACACACACAGAGAAGTTAGATAAAAACATGAAATGCTTTTGCTGGAAGGTTGCAATGTAGAATTCCGAATGATAACACACAAGAATCCCAGAACAGAGAGAGACAAAGCAGGCTGCTCCCTAACACAGAGAGGCACTATTCACCCACCTTACTGTAGGCTGGCTCTTTTCAGTCTGATTCTGATGGCATGCTTCTCTGCAGAGACCCCTAGCTACCAAGCAGGATAAGGAAGGAACTCACACGCACATATCACCACCACCATTCTGATGTGATAGCTTGCAATTTCAACCCAGTCTCAATACACTACACCTCCATGGGGTCATTAGTCTCCCACGCACAGATGAGCAAGGAGTGAGTGACAGTAGCTAAAGCATTGACACCATCCCTCAGCCAGCAAGGAGGGGGAAACCACCTGTCCCAGGAACAGGCTGATACAGATGAGTTCCCCGCAAAGCAGCAGAATGAACCTGGGGATGAATTGTTACTCTGAATCACAATCTGGGCCTGGGCCAGCTCCTGCAGCAGTTCAGTTACACGCTGCCCCTTACTCACAGCAAGTGGTAAATTCACAGTCGAATCTGCTGGAAGTCAGGCCCCAATTCCTGGCTTAAAGAGCATGGCTGGGCTGATGCTACCGTAACAAAGCACGCTGCTCCATAATACCCGCAGGGCATCTTGTTCCACTTTACCCCCTGCAAACAATTTAAAGGAAAGCAAAACAGAACACAGTGCAGCATTTGCTGTCCAGTCCAAGAGCGCTCACTTCCAGAAACCTCCCTCTGCTCATTAGAAAGCTTGACGGAGAGCCAGGGACAGACCAATGCTCTCCTTCGTCGGTGCATTAGCCAGCTCCACAACTGGGACCACAGCGCTCTTTGGACATGTAGGTCGGTCATGGGAAGGTCAGAGTTGTGCTTTGAACTGGTCTGCCAATAAGGCAAGTGGGGTTTTTGTTTTTTATTTTGTTTTAGGCGTTTTTTCACGGGGGAGGGTAGGCAGTGGAGTGAACTGCACAGCAAGGCAGATACATTGAACCTGAGCTCCGGACACTGCTGAAAATGTATTCTGCCTACACCATTTGCCACTTAAGTGCAGCTATAGAGGAGAAATGGTCTGAAAGATATTTATTTGTATTGCCCCGTCACCTAGGAGCACCCATCATGAACTATAACCCCATTGTGCTAGGGGCTGTACAAACACAGAACACAGTCCCTGCCCCCAAGAGCTTACAGTTTAAGTAAGCTTAAAAATAAATAAATATAGACCCATAGCCACACCTAAGCTTGATTACAAATGAACAGTATGGGCTAGATTCTGCCACCCTTAATCACATTAAGTAGGCCCATATTTCCAAATAGTCCCATTGAAGTCAGTGGGGTTCATTGTGGAATCACATGCTACGTGATATGAGTAAAAGGTTAGGGGGTCTATTAGAGGAGTGGGTGGGTGAGGTTCTTTGGTCTACAATGTGCAGATGCATGAATTGACTCTGAAATTAGACCCATCAACTGCCTGAGCAGCAAGACAAACAACACATAGACTAAAGCACAACTGGATGTGGTTAGCATTTCTCGAGAGCCTTTAGAGCTAAATAGATCAGAATTTCAGATACGCTGAACAGGGTGGCAGAAGTATAGAGTGAAAGAGCCTGACCAGGATGTCAGTTGCATTGGTGTAGGACCATTTTAACTCTGTTGACTTCGGCAGAGTTACACTGGTGTGAGATCAGACTAAAGTCCCGACGATCTCCAAAGGAAAAAGCTACTAGGTCATTTAGCTGATCTCCCTGCCAGAGTAGGCCTGATCCCTGGTATACATTTGGTAGTGTTTGGTTCAGCCCCAATGAACTGTGTTGAGTTTATTTGGGGAGTTTTTTAGGTAATTTCATTTTTATATTAACGGTACATAAGGAGGGGGTAGCAAGTCTACAGATCATTAGAAACCCACACAGATAATCCAAAACAAAGACAAGTTCAGAAGACTATTGTTCATTTGTACCAATGACTGGAATTACATGTTCTGGTGTTTTGTGAATGGGAACAGGTTCATTATAGACTTCAAAGGCAGTGTGTCACACATGTGCCCCCGTATCCTTTGTGCAATGTCCTCTATAAGCAACGTACATGCTCCTTTCCTTCGTCAGTGGCTGGTTTGATCATTTGCACCATTCCAGAGCTGGCTAAGCCACAATTTTCAAAAGTGGCTAGTGACTCTAGGAGCCCAGCTTGAAACACCTGACTGGGGCCTGCTTTTCAGAGAGTGGGTGCTCAGCACTTTCTGGAAAAAGCAAGCTGTTCTGGAAACATGTCGGCTGCCTGTACCAACACGAGTGATACAGACCCCAAGCAGCTCCTCTTAGATCGGCTTGAAGGCCTCTTGCACAATAGCTAAATATGCACTATGAGAACGTACCCGGTCTTGGGGGCAAGGGTGGGGAATATAACGGGCGTTACATGTACTTACATCTGGGAAAGAAGAAAATACAACAAACACCAGACAGTTACAAAATGGCTGGAGCTTGTTAGTGTCTGTCAAATTTAAAGGGCCAGTTCCAGGACAAGCGTGTGTGTTGGGTGTGCCCATACAACGGAGAAGGCCAACAGGGCTCAGACTGCTACAAAGAATGGAGCTCGTGGTGTAGGAGGTGTTTTCTGCATCCCAGGGCTATCCCCACACAGATCACCATTGGCCTAGGGCTGTACACATTACTTATTAACAACGGGTACCATTTCAAAGTCCTTACTTAGCCAGAACTCCCCTGGGCATTATGTGATTCAGTTAACTCCAACTGACTACAGTAGAGTCTTGTCTGAGTAAAAACTGGGTTTTGGAAATTCAGGCTTTAGCCCAGTAACGCTGCTTAGCTTTTGTATAACCCCCTGTAGCAGGGTGGTTACCCCGCTCCTGATATAAGAGGAGTGAGAACAGCTAGGGGAAGCTGAAGGCCAGGTGTGGCCAGCTCAGCTAGGGCCCAGCTGGCCCTGATAAGAGGGCTATGGTCCAAGAGCTGAAGGAGTCTCACTCTAGCCCTGGAGTGAGAAGGACCTGGCTGCCTGAAGGAGCAAGGGTACCTGAGGCTGAGCAGTGCTGGGGAAGGGCAAAGGAGCTGGGGAGCTCCAGCCTGGCAGAGTGAGGTCTTGGGTAAGGCCTAAGAAGGTTCTGCGGCTGCAGAGGGGCAGCCCAGGGTGAGGCAGAGGCAGCTGGTCCGACCCCCTTGCCAACGATGAGCGGCCATTATGGACTGTAGTTTGCCCCAGTGAGAGGAGGCTAGATGATGACTAGCAGTAGTCCCTGAGGCAAGGTGGGGATAGAGGGTTGGGGGTTCCCCTGGGAGGGGAGACCCAGAGTAAGGGGGTACTGCTGGGGGCAGAACCCTGAGGTAAAGGGTCACCGGGGTCCAGGAGGGACATGGGGCTAGCGGCAGGTGAGACACCAGCCTCCAGAGGGCGCTCCATCTGCTGGTGAAGAGTTAATTCCCAGACGACCAGCAGGAGGTGCCGTGGCGGTGAGTCTCGCAGCGCTACACCCCCACAGTCACAAAGAGCTGCACAATCATTAACTAGCAGCTATTTCACACACACACCCCCAGTCAGACTGCAAGGTAGCAGGAGGCAGCATGGTCTGGTGGAAGAGTGCCACTGATCTGGGAGTCCGGAGAAGTGGGTGCAATTCCTCCCTCTGCTACTCACCTGCTGTGTGGCAACAATGATCACTACTCCACACAGGCAGCCTGCTTCCCCATCCTTCATGTCTCATCTGTTTAGACCATAAGATCTTAAGGGCTAGGTCTATCTCTCACTCTATTTATGTCCAGCACCTAGCGCAATATGGTCCTGATCTCAGCCAGTGCCTGTAGGTGCTCCTGCAACAGAAATAAAAAGCAGTTAAGTAGTATTGTGCTCATTTTACAGACTAGAAACAGACACAGAGATGGCCACACTAGGAAGCCAGGATCAAACCAAGGATTACAACTCAGATATTCCCCTTTTTGTCCAAACTATTTTCACTTGATCTACTTTTTATGACCATTGGATGGACTGTCGGCATGAAGAAAGGAGGCTGAGGAGGGCTCCTCTTCTGTCAATTATCTGGGGGAAGTTCTACACCCTGGGTTATGTAGGAGACCAGACGAGATAATCACAATGGTCCCTACTGGCCTTGGAATCTATGAACCAGAAATTCCCAGACTGGGACAACTGGTGACCTGCAGAGCAATTTCTGGTGGCCCATGGAGAATTGATTGGTCACATGTTGCTGGCTCCTTCTCCGTCTTTCCAGCAGAGAGAAACAGAGCCAGTGGGTGGGAAGAGGAAATGAAGAGCAAAAGCAAGACTGTGATTAATTGTCTTCTCAAAGGTCAACACACTGACTGCACTAAAGACAGCTAAAAAGCCACCACCACTTTCCTAGGGTTTTCTTCCATGTAAACAATAGCTAGAGTCCCCAGGGGAAGTTATGGGATAGCAAACGGGAGGAATGGTGGACTATGAAACCACCATGGGGGAGGAGGTGTCCATGAGACAAGCTTCATATTAAGATGTGCTCCGCACACAGCAAAAGCTTGAGAACCCCTCTATTAAAGTATTGCTACGTTTTCCATTCTAATTCCCCACGGCCTGCTGGTTTTCAGCCTTACGCTAAACATAACTGTATTGCCATTAAAGCAACTGTGCCATGTTTAGAGGCTTGCTGCAGGACTGTCTCTGCTCCCAGTCTCGAGGCTGGTAGCTTCTAAGAAGTCCCTATCTTTAGGGTGATGCACCAGGGCGGTTTCCCCCAGTATGCTATTCCCTCTGTAACTCTTGGTATCCAGAGTAGAATACGTTACGCAGGGTAGTTCTGACTCTAAACGCGTTTTGGGTAAGGCTGCCTGCAATGAAATCCTATTTATTGACATTACACTTAGAGGTGTGCAATAAATTGAGTCCACTGTGTTCTTCCGTTTTCCAAGGCCACAGATACTTAAGCATGGTTGCCGCTCCTAGACGCAGCAGAGGAAAAAAACCCATACGTGTGTGAATGGGCACTCTGTGTTTGACTCTCCCATTCAAAACACTCCAAGGAGTAAGTAATAACAACACACAACTCAGACAAATGGGAAAGGGAGTTTTCGGAGCTTCCGCATGGCTAGCGTTATAAAGGAACCACTTCCTTGCGGTGCATCTGCACAGCTGCTTCCTTCGCGCAGTGGCTAGGTTCTGATGTGGCATTAGGAAAACAAAACCACATAGCATAACGGTGATAAATGCAGACCCCCATCCAAGGCCTTGCACAGCATCAGTGCTTGGCCTGCGACGATGGATGCCATGAATGTCTGGCTGCCGACATTATATTCCTTTCCCTCTCCTCCCCCACTTCCACAGGAGGCTCTGATACTTCCAGGGCAGATCTCCCCGGTGACCAGGTTAGCAAATGCCATCTGAGCCCCGCTCCCTACCAACTAATGTCAACAAAGAGCTGTGGTGCTCAGGGCCTTTTGAGCAAAGCCAGCTGTACAGGTCAGGTGAGCTCCTCTCTTGCTCCTTCTCTCCTCCTGCCTGCAATCCCAGCTTCTTCTCATTGGCCAGCTCACTGTCTCTTCATCTGCCCAGACCCAGACCCGCCCCACTCACAATCGTCACCCCTCTCGGGAGTCCAAACCCTGAAATCCTTCCTGGCCAAATATTCCAATTTAATGTAACCCTTCTGCCAGGTGAAGCCAGGAGCAGCCAGGGCCAGGTTCAATATCTAGGGGTTCCTTTCCATCAATACAACACAGAACTGGCTCAAGCCCCCACCCAGTAACCTGGGAAATTTACACACCACCCCTGGGTGCCTGTGAGAGGCAATACTTCCCCACTCGCAAGCACAGAGTCTGAGTGTAGAAAAGAAACTTTTAGTAGAAGGAGGGAAGTAACTCGGTGTTAAGAAAACAGCGCAAACGGGGTTCATAAACATAAACCATGAGGAGAAGACCCATCCCCAAGTAGGCTGGACAGTGTCCTTTTCCCCTCAGCAATCCAAAAGCCCCCTTCACGTGCCTGACCCTTCTCTGTACCCATTCACAGTTGATGTCCTTGGTCAGTGCAGACCCAGAGTTCAGAGGTGCAGAGTTCACCTCCCACCCGGGTGGAGGTGGGGGCTAAAGAGGCACCTTATTCACTTCCCTGGTCAGGCACTCACTCGCTGTCTCTCTTTGCCAGCCATCCTGCTGGCCACTTGCCAGTTGCTCTTGCTGGCCACCTACTCCCCGTTCTCTCTGCGCCTCTCCGCCGCTGCCCTGCTGCTCACCACTTTCGTCACGCCTCTCCATTAGCCGCCCTGCTGGCCACTCATCATACTTTGCCGCCGCCGCCCTGCTGGCTGCGTGTTGCACTTCTCCGCCTCACCAGCCACTCATTCACCAGCTGACTGCCAGTCACCATCTGCTGCCACCTCTACACATCAGTCTCTCAGTGATTTCCAGCTCTGGGCAGGCAGGGCAGAAACACTGCCCCCTCTCAAGCGATTTCAGCTCTGGGCAGGCAGGGCAGAAACACAGTCTTACCACAACTGGTTTCTGTTCTGATTGAGCAATTTAACATAACAAAAGAGGCTCCTAATGAAACTTATTTAGCTCAATTCTTTGAACAGTGAGGAAGAACAGGTTGAACCAATCTTAGAAAGAACCCTTGTTGAGGGTATCCAACCTCATAGCTGAGGTCCTATTTTCACAGGGCTCTGACATTTGAGCCCTTGGCTTACCGAGGTTCTCTCAACTAAGGGTGACCCCCTCACAGTCCTGTTTTTCTGTATTCCCACAATAATTACAACATTGATAATCATATTTCACTACCTCTGCATTTAGTACTAAGGTGATTTGTACCAAACCCCAGCCAAGTTGATCACTTTGACACCGTAATATCTGCTAAATATGTAAGCAGAGTAGGTGCAAACTGTATTTACATAAACACACCCAAGTCTCTCCCCCTCCCAGTTAGCTGGCAGGAAAGCTTTCATTCAGACCCTGCTTACATTAAAAATATCAGCCAACCCTTTGGGTTAATTCCTGGTGGTGCTTGTACTTTCCCGTGACCATCTCTCAGGTTGGCTAGCGCTCCCTACAGTACCTCAACAGGCTGCTATGCACAAGGGCCCTTGCTCGCGTCAGAAGAGCATGAACCATTAAAACTCATGCAGGAAATTGCACTTCGAGAGCCGTGGGCAATACGCAAGTGACCGTCTCCTGCAGCTACACCCGCTGGTAGGCCGTTGACTGATAGCACAGGAGAGAGGTTTGCAAGAAGGGGAGCCACTCACCCAGAGCATCCACCTGGCCCCAGCCATGAGAACAGTCACGAAAACAAACTTCTGGGATATTCTGATGACATAATGTGTGGGCAGGGGGACCGGCCGGGAGGTAAAACAACAGTCACTTTGTTTACTCGTCTTCCAAGAATTGTGCTGCTCTCTCTCCAGCGTGCTCCATCAGGGTAGTTCCCACACACACACACACACACTGTTTTTCAGTGACCCCGCAGGGTTGGTACTGGCTGGATCATGTGCTGGGCCCTGACCTCTGTGGCTTCTCCATTGCCGATGTGCTGCCTGAGGCAGCTTGCTGGCCTCTTTGCTGCCCACACGCAGTTGGGCGGCGTGTAGAGCAGAGTGGCTTGGCTTCCAGCCATGCCCCTCTTCCTCTGTGGTCATGCCTATTTTTTGATGCTGCACGCTGCCAGAGCACAGCCGCCCCGCAGTGCCAAGCATATGCCTCTGTGCTCAGGGACGGCAGAGCAGCACCCTGGGTTTTGGTGTAGCTTGCACGTGTTTCACCACTGTGTGGTGCACCTTGCACAAGTGTCTCGTTGCACAGCCATCTGAATGCTACAGCCCTCAGTGTTGCCTATTGAAGAGCTACGGGCCCATTCTCTGGTCTGTCAGGGGCTATGTTGACAAGAAGCTGGCCTAGAGCCAGCTGATCGAGCCGGGAGAGTGTCCTGTCAGCTGTTTTGAATCGTCTGTGCTGCCTTCCTGTTACCCACCTCTGGCCTATACAGCATGCCATTGGCCCCATGACCCTGTCTGACCATTTCACCCCTCTCTCTGAGTCCCACAACTAGTTCTTTCCCCTCACCTTCAAGGCTCTAAACAGCTCTGCCTTGCCTACACCTTCTCTCATTTCCTGTCATTCCACTGGCACTTGTTGCCTTCATCAGGGACTTGTTCCAAAGGGTGTTTGTGTTTTGCAGCAGACACTGCTAATATTGTTAGGGCAGAATTCACCAGGTGGCATTGTTACATCTAGTCTTCCATAGTTTTTTGTTTTGTTTAGTGTTCAAGCAAGTTTTTAGTCTTGGAAGAAATGCTTGTGTTGATTTGAGTTTGAGTTATACAAAGTTCTAGGTAGAAGGAGCTGTGCAAGTGGCAGCAGAGGTTTTTCTCTCTGCCTTGGGCTCTGATTAGAGTCAATTCTTGAAGCAGAGTTGCTCCCTGGGAAGTGGGCAGCGGTATTTGGCTGGATTCCTGGAACAAGGCATTACCCTGCATGCTGTTTGATCATCTCTGTTCTAGCACGGGTGGGTGGTGTGTGTGTAAATAAAGCAAGTTACACTTGGAATATACCCAGACTCTGCACCACTGATATCTCCTTCCCTGGAAAGCCGACCAGCAAAGCCCCAGACTTCTGCTATCACTCTGCAAAGGGGTGACACTGGTGTGTTTATATTTTAGTTATCAACATCTGAATTGTTCTGTACCATCTAACCATGTGCATTGCAAGGTTTTATGACCACATACATCAATCATGGGTACCCTCACTCTCCCACTCTCATTCCCTCTGTTTGTTACATACATCTATTCCACCTTGTCTTACATTTGATTATAAACTCTTCAGGGCAAGAACTATTCCTTATTGCGTGTTCATACAACACCTGGTACAATGGGACACTGATCCTTGAGGAACCTCTACCTACTTGTGTAATACAAATAAAAAAGAAGAAATAAAATGCAAGGTAAATTTCAGCCAGTATTTGAGTATTTAGGCCATGTGGTCCAGGGGATAAGGCACAGTAGATCTGGATTCTATTCATAGCTGTGCCATGGGGACTGGACAAGTCATTTCTACTCTCTGTGACTTTGTTGCTCCAGCTGTACAACGGAGATAATAATACCCTCCTTTGTAAAACATTTTGAAATGTATGGGTGAAAGAATTCTATAAATGCTCATGGTTATTGTACCATCAGATACCAAGCTACATAAAATGACACAACGATTAAATAGCTAAGGCCTGGTCTACACCGGGAGAGGGGGGATAACGTGAATAACATAGCTGAAGTCGATGTACTTAGATCTACTCACTGTGGTGTCTTCACTGCGGTGAGTCAACTGCTGATGCTCCCCCGTCAACGCCGCCTGCGACTCTCGCTCCGGTGGAGTACCGAAGTCGACGGGAGAGTGCTCAGCGATTGATTTATCGTGTCTAGACTAGACGCGATAAATCAACCCCCGTTGGATTGATCGCTGCCCATCAATCCAGTGGTAATGTAGACAAGCTCTTAGATTTTGGTTGTATCCATCAGAAGCCTTGTGCCTGTTATGTTTTCCCAGTAGCCTCAGTGCCACATAAGAATTTTAAGTATCTATTCTAATATAATATTAACAGTAAATCTGTCAGATAATGATCATTATGTGAATGTTTTTGCATTATATGTTCCTGCTGGCTCATCTTTTCTTCTCTGCTACTCCATTTTTTTATCTTCTTTTTTTACATGTTATGGATGGTACCTTTAAGAGAGAGCCAAATGGAATAATGTGGGCTTTTTTAGATTCATATTAGATCTACAGTGTGTCAGTGAATAATACTAACTCTTCAGCCTGCTTGCTGATAGGGGGGAAAAAAGATGTAAAACACTGGCATTTCCGCAGAAACCTTTTCAACGTTACAATAACTCAAGCAAGTGGTTAGGCGTTTACAAGACCTCGGAAAAAATTACTTCTTTTTAGTAAGTGTTAATTATATGACTAATTATATAGAAAGAAGGTTGAAACACTCTTCTACTCATAACCTGTGTGCTTACACGATGGTCCTTGCGTGACAGAGAAAACAGAGAATAAATCCTGTTTGGCCTTAGCGTCAGGAAGTGGACGCTAAACCAACCCTAACTTCAAATTTATTTATGTGGACAGCTGTAAGGAACTGTTTTCAAACTGACCAACATTTCTGCTACTTTAAAAAAAAAAAAAAAAGCACCAGCCATTCAGTAAAACACACATTTGGAACAGTCCAGGTTTTAGGAAAAAGATATAAAAGGCTACTTTGTTTATGTTCTTCATCAATGGTATGTTGGCTTTAAAAAAAAATCCCAAATAAGAAAAAAATCCATTATGTTAAACCTCTTATCTTCTCTCAGAATGGTTATGGTTATCGTAAAACACACACATTGGGCCATTTCAAAACACAGACAGGCTCAGTGTCAAACAGTCTCCAGATTACCCTTTTTTTTTTTTTAACAATTTTGTAGACATTAATAAAGTTTAGCATATTAAAGTGAGCTGCTTTGTTCCTCCTGTCAGGTTCTAATCACATCCTTCCGGGGCAATGTAAACACACAAAAACCGGTCATATCCTGCACCTTGTACTCATGCAAAACTTGCATTGACAGCCATAGAGCTTCTTTGATTTGAGTAACACCTGAAGGCCCAGTTCTCTACTCCATTACGCTGGGTTTGTACCACTGGCTTCAGTGGTGTTACACTGATGTGAAACCAGAGTCACTGAGTTAAGGGCAGCTGGTCCCGTGGTTAAGGCACTGTACTAGTATGCAGGAGATCTGGATTCAGTTTCTAAGTTTGACACAGATTTCCTCTGTGACCTTGGGTAAGTCACTTGATCTTTCCATGCCTCAGTTTCTCATCTATAAAATGGGATACGATGTACTTCTGCTGGAGCTTTTTGCTGTCCCATCTACCTATATTGTAAACCCTTCAGGTCAGTGAATGCCCAGTTCTCCAGGACAGAAAGGACTTTGTACAACACTGGGATTATCTGGGATAGTTTGGCTGTAGCCGGGTGAGTTCACAAGGATGTAACACACTTTCCTTCCCCTCTCCCTCAATCCCCACTGCCAAGAGCCTAGATTGCAGGGCTGGCTGTTTTCCAGCCACCTGGGACAGGCCTGCCATTTGAGGGCAAGGCACAGGAACTGAGCCAGTTGCAATTACAGAGCATTAGGCAGGCATGACACTGAAGAAGCACGGCCAAAAATTAGCTGGAAGCATAACAAGCCTATGGAAAAAACGAAGTCGATTTTAAGGTGTGCCATTGCTAGGTGGGATACTTTGAAGAGGTAGCAACACTGCCGCGGGCTGATCCATCACATATTCCCCAATCAGACTAAGGTTGTATAAATAGGGGCATAGCGAGCAGATCGAGGGACGTGATCGTTCCCCTCTATTCGACATTGGTGAGGCCTCATCTGGAGTACTGTGTCCAGTTCTGGGCCCCACACTACAAGAAGGACGTGGATAAATTGGAGAGAGTCCAGTGAAGGGCAACAAAATGATTAGGGGTCTGGAACACATGACTTATGAGGAGAGGCTGAGGGAACTGGGATTGTTTAGTCTGCGGAAGAGAAGAATGAGGGGGGATTTGATAGCTGCTTTCAACTACCTGAGAGGTGGTTCCAGAGAGGATGGTTCTAGACTATTCTCAGTGGTAGAAGAGGACAGGACAAGGAGTAATGGTCTCAAGTTGCAGTGGGGGAGGTTTAGGTTGGATATTAGGAAAAACTTTTTCACTAAGAGGGTGGTGAAACACTGGAATGCGTTACCTAGGGAGGTGGTAGAATCTCCTTCCTTGGAAGTTTTTAAGGTCAGGCTTGACAAAGCCTTGGCTGGGATGATTTGATTGGGGATTGGTCCTGCTTTGAGCAGGGGGTTGGACTAGATGACCTCCTGAGGTCCCTTCCAACCCTGATATTCTATGATTCTGTGATTCTATACCTGGGCAGCATACACAGGAACTTTTACCTGGGAGCTCTGGTTATCTGTTAATGGCTTCTGACAGGCACGACTCAGGTATTGTTGGATATCTATCAGGCTAGAAAAATGGGAGCCGTATAATTTCCTTAGAGCACCTCATGTTCTTAAATTGGAACCAGAGAGGCGGAAAAAGTGGATTATGGTGGAAAGAGTGTAATCATCCCATGCTAAATTCACCACCAAGCCACAAGGTAGACAATGTCGGGCTATGAGCAGCACTGCAGTCTCACAGCAAATTTACCATGGAAAGATTAGACGTTCTGGTGACATCCACTATAGCTGGTGCTGCTCTAATGTAGCTGGAGTCCTATTTGACTCAGAGTTTTCTCTAGGTCACCAGAAATCTCTTCTTGCTGCCATTGCATCTTGTATTCCTGATGGCTTTTATTCTAGCCCCAGGTCTTTTCTCCATTTAGTGTCTGTCAATACGGTCCATGTGAGTCACGTTACCAGGGTTCTACGAGCAATACTGAAGTGTTGCTCCAAAAGCACAACCAAAAGGCAAAGATTTAGGTGTCCCCCTCCCAGGGCTAAAAGCTGCAGGAGGGGACTTTTTGCTAGAAAATCTCCAGAAAGACTCCCTTGCACAGATTCCGCACATTATTCCATTCCTCCCAACCTGGGGAACAGCTCCCCACAAACCTGGAGGATCCCAGGAGATCTGCAGCAAGCCAGGGCAGTGCCCTTCCTCTGGCTGTGACCCACCCTTTCCCTGGGAACACAGCTCCAGCGAAGTCATGCTTCTACGGAATACTCCTTCCAATGGTGAGAGCTGAGGACCCCAACAAGGGCCTATAAAACCTGTATTACAGCATGCAGGTCCTTTAACTTTTCTGATTAACTACCGGGCTGAAGTGGGGGAAATGTGCATCAGCCCCAGCCCTGGCCCCCACACTTTCACTTGAGTCAACAGTGTGCCCTTATTGCCAAGAAGGCCAATGGCATTTTGGGATGTATAAGTAGGGGCATTGCCAGCAGATCGAGGGACGTGATCGTTCCCCTCTATTCGACACTGGTGAGGCCTCATCTGGAGTACGGTGTCCAGTTTTGGGCCCCACACTACAAGAAGGATGTGGAAAAATTGGAAAGAGTCCAGCGGAGGGCAACAAAAATGATTAGGGGACTGGAACACACGACTTATGAGGAGAGGCTGAGGGAACTGGGGATGTTTAGTCTACGGAAGAGAAGAATGAGGGGGGATTTGATAGCTGCTTTCAACTACCTGAAAGGGGGTTCCAAAGAGGATGGATCTAGACTATTCTCAGTGGTAGCAGATGACAGAACAAGGAGTAATGGTCTCAAGTTGCAGTGGGGGAGATTTAGGTTGGATATTAGGAAAAACTTTTTCACTAGGAGGGTGGTGAAACACTGGAATGCGTTACCTAGGGAGGTGGTGGAATCGCCTTCCTTAGAAGTTTTTAAGGTCAGGCTTGACAAAGCCCTGGCTGGGATGATTTAGTTGGGGATTGGTCCTGCTTTGAGCAGGGGGTTGGACTAGATGGCCTCCTGCGGTCCCTTCCAACCCTGATATTCTATGATTCTATGATTCCCCCAACACAGACCCTGCACTCCCATAGCCCAATCTGCTCCTGCAATTAAGCACTCGGGGCATGGAAATATGGGTTTGTGTGCACTAATGAATGGGTTGATGGGCTGGTACATGTGGATTATTTTTAATGCAGATTGTGGATTGTATTAAAGATTGCTCACCTGGTCAACTTCTGATTAATTATGTGTGAACCTCTAATTAGCACGGGGCAGAAGATACAAATACTTGGATCCTAGATTTGGAACACCCTAAAGTCCAGGGTTACCTGAATCAAGGTTTTGGGTCAATCCATGACAGCAATAGAAGCCAGAGGAGAAATTCAGCTCCTGGTGTGAGTTCCAGATCCCCTCCTTGAAAGTTTGGGATGCGGGGGAGGAGCTCTGCTCCGGCGTGTTGCTATGGCTGGTTCTCCACTCAAAAGCTGCAGAGTTAGGGTTAAGCATCCCCCAGTGCCGATCCTTTTTTTAAATTCTCTGAACCTCTGAGGTGGATATATCCCAACAGGCCCCCTTATTTTGGGAGGCCAGGGGAATTGGCGAGGTCGTCAGCGCCTCCCCTCCGCCATCTGGAAAACCTGTCTTCTGACCACTCCACTCGGTGGGCATCTGCTGGGAGCCCTGTTCTGCCCGTTCTCCTGCACCCAGCTGCTCTGCCTCTTAGAAATGTTAAAGGGCATTGGGGCCTGTGAGCCCCAGTGCCCACGGCGGGGTGAAGAAATCCTCCCCCTCCCTGCATTGGGTGAGAGCCCTCCCGTCCATACCCAGAAGGGCGACAGATGTCCCTTTACTTGGGCACAACGGTTGGGCTGCGTTTGAAGGACAGGTGACAGTGCAGTAGAGAGGGGAGTTTGCATTTTAAACCGCAGCCATTGTTTTCTATCGCTAATTAAATCTCAGTCTTGCTCGTTTTTACAGCTACTGCCCCTAAACCGTAGGGACGGACAGACAGACACAGCCTCACAAACTGCAGGCTATCCAAGGACTGCATGTTAGCATGGGACGCCGAAGCCTGGAGTAACAGAACATGGTGTTACACTTAGTGGATTTTTCAAACTCGAAAGTCCCTTTCTGGCACCTGCACGGCCCAAAAATCTCTTCAAAGGAGCCTGAGGGACAGGGGTAGAGAAAACGAACGAATTAAAATACAATGAGGGGGCAGAACGTGCTTCATCGGCACAGTGCTGGGCCAGGGGACTTCAGCATGTGCTTAAGAGCTGCGCTGAACCTGGATGGATTTAGGCATTTGCTTAGGGTTAGGCACACGCTGATGTGCTTTTCTGAACTGGGGCCTGCGTACCTTCGGCAGCCCTTGACTTCAACAGGAGTTGAGAGCACTCCGTACTCAAGGGGGGAAATTTACCCCATCCAGCAGGACAGTCCAAGACATATGCACCACTTCAGTCCCATGTAAACCCTATTTTTGGACTCCTGTGGTGTCTAGGCCTCACTTGGGGTAAATTCCACCCCAGAGCAGGCCCCAAGGTGATATCAATGTGTTATCTTTACCATGTTTCTGCATAGGTATGTGATTATTATAAGTAATAAACTCTATCCAAAAAAAGAAAAGGAGTACTTGTGGCACCTTAGAGACTAACTTCGGATGAAGTGAGCTGTAGCTCACGAAAGCTTATGCTCAAATAAATTGGTTAGTCTCTAAGGTGCCACAAGTACTCCTTTTCTTTTTGCGAATACAGACTAACACGGCTGTTACTCTGAAACTCTATCCAAGTAATCCATAGCCAAACTGTATCCATATACACCATTGATACCCAACTTATCCGTAAGATAAGGTTATAATTTGATCTTGGGACTCTGGTAACTTGTGATGGTTGGAAAGTGGGTAGGAAGGGCTGCAAAAAAGTTTCTAAGAAATGTTTTTAAATAGTTCTGTTGAAATTTCATGGAAAATTTCAACTTTCCATGGACAACCTAAAACCTAGAATGTTTAGCTTCTTGGCAAAAAGTCAACATTTTCCAAGAAAATCAGACCCTTTTGTGTAAAATGTCATTTAGTTGAAAATCCAATTTTCCGTCAAAAAACAGTTTTGATGGAAAATTTTCATCCAGCCCTAACTGTAATATATACTGCACCAACCACTCAAGGTTGGTTTTCATGGTTTGCCAGTAGCCTTTGGAACAAAACAAAACAAAAAAATCACAACACACTTCTATGTTATACTGTACCGCTGGGTATAATTTATTTTCTATGGAACAAATCCCTAGACCAGTTTAGGTGGCAGTCAGGCAAATTAGCCTCCAACAGGCACATAAACTGATTGCAAAAGAGGCCAACTGACCCCAACGAAAAAAAAGTCTTTAGAAATCTAAATCCGCTAGCATGGTGTCAGGATTTCCCATACTGTATAATTAGACGGTTACACAGAAGGTGTGAAAAACCTTCCCCGGTATAAAAAAATATAAGAAATGTAAATAGAGCCACTAAAATTAGCGTCTTGAACTTTTGAGCTGAACGGGAGGAAAAGAATTCAAATTAAAAAATGGAAGGAGCAAATTTTATTTTAAAACAGAGGAGACTAGGTCTTTCAGTGCTACCACAATATAAATAATAATAAAAGAAAAGGGTGGGGGGAGAATTTGTGTAAAACCAAAAATAACTTTTACACACCAGCAGAGTTCACAGGTAATTTTGATGGTGGGTAAAATTTCCAAAAGTTCCTAAATGACTTAGGAGCTATGCCACATTTCCAGAAGTGACTTAGGGGCCTAACTGAGGGATTTCCAACAGCACAAATGGGTGCTGGGTGCCTAACTCCCACTGGAATACAAGGGGAGTTAGGTGCCAAACTGCCATTTGTGCATTTGGAAGCTTCCCCACAAGTCTCATGGAGAGTCAATGGGACGTTGTTGCCTCAGTGGCTTAGTCCCTTTTGAAAGGGGGGTTTAAGTTCCTAAATCACTTTGTCCCGTCTGAAAATGTTAGCCTAGGCCCCAATCCTGCAAACTAGAGCACTGCAACATGACCCGAACCTGATGGCACCCAGTTGTCAGGTGGGTCAGATCAGAAAACAACCCGACCTTCTTGGGCTCGGGGCAGGTCGGCTCACCTCTGATGGCCTTCTCCTGCTCATGGGGTCTGCATGCCCCTGCTCCTGCCGACCGCAGCCATCTTGCTGTGCTGTGTGCTTTGCGGTGCGAGCGTGCTGACAAGTTGCACTGCCCAGCCCACACAGTGTAGCAGCCAGTAGGAATGGGTCACGCAGCCACCGCTACTTGTAGTCACCACGATGACCCCATGGGCAAGAGGCAGCGATGGTAACTCAGGCTTGGGGGGGGAAGGGTCAGGGCGGGGTCAGAAAATGACTTGGACCACACAACTTGTTAGAGTTAAAATTGAGACTGAGGAATCCGTTACGTACTTGGTACAGAAATTGTATTTCTTGCCGTTCCCCCCCACCCCGGTATTTATATGAATTCCAACAACACGCATCTCTGCTGAACCCAAGGATCCGATTCTGCCAGGTGCTTTCCATTGCTTACTGCTGGTGTTCCCAGAACCTCTGCAACAAGAATCCTCCATGAGCAGGGCAGGGCAGGGACCAGAGGCCATGAGCTCTGGTCAACCCACTTATGCGTGTACGCCTGTTAATCCTGCAATGGTCTCTATGCAATTCACCAAGCAGACTGGTCATGCTTGCAGAAGGGCGGAGGAGCCGTGCCTGCCATAGCTGCCAGCCAGGACACAGGAGGACCCTGACTTTGCTTTTGTGTTGGGACGCACCCACCTATTTGGGACGCACCCACCTGACATTTGCCTCTCCTTGGTTTAAACATCACTTGAATGCACTTTAAGCAGAAGACAATAAACGGTGTTAACAACACAGACTATAGGAAAACATCCCAGCCAATGTATATGGCATGATAGCTACCCAGGAGGAGCGATCTGAAAGGTAGGGCAGTAGACTGGCCTCTAGAGACCTAGGTTCTATCCCTAGCTCTGCCACTGACCTGCCGTATGATTTTGAACACAGCATGTTCCCTCTCAGTGCCTCAGTTTCTCCTCCCGCTCTTGGTCTGCATTGGCTACTTTGACTGTAGGCTCTTTAGGCCAGTGACAGTCTCTCATCATGTGCATGTACAGTACCTAACACAGCGGGGCCCTGATCTCTGTTGAGGCCTCTGGCTGCGACTGTAATACAAATAACTAACAATATGCATTACACGTGTGCCCCCTGAGAGTTGAGCTATAAAGTCTTAAAGGTATGCTCCTTAAAATGAATTAATTTGAGAGGATTTTATTTGAACATCAAAACACTTTATTGTAACAATGAGTGCACAGCTGCAGTGAAATTGCGAAAGACATTCCTTACTGCTGGCCCCAAAAAAGCTATGGCTTGATCTCCCTTGTCCACTAAGTCATGTGCACACCACTTTTGCATTCATAGAATTGCCCATGTCATCTGTTCTGCAACTACTGCAGGGCACCAGTCTGCATCTCAGAAGCCCGGTGTTGTATTCTAGCTAGGTTAAAACAAAAACAAAAAACACGAACTCATACAAGGCAAAAACTATAACTAATCTATTTCTACTGTTACGCTGTATTACATTAGCTACAAACGGCAAATGTTTACTGTTAATTAACGTTTGTTCACATGCAAAATTTGGACCTCAACGCCAGCCGGACATACCTAGACGCAGCCTAATATTATATTTCACAAAAACATTCATCCTGTCGAAATAAACATCCTCCATACAATATTAGCCTTAAAATCCCTGCGCTGTCTACACCAACAGATGTTAGTTCTCCTAGGCACTGCTCTTAAGATGTTTCCCAGGACTCAATAAAGTGAACATTTTGACTGTCACAAACTTACCCATACACTATCCCCACTAACCTACTGACTGTAAGGATCTATGGGGAAAATACACTCAATTCTTTTAGTATTCTTTGGATGAGACTTGTTAATGGATTTTAAATAAACCAACTATTATTTGTCTCTCTCATAGATTTATTATTAATCTTATTTCACCCCTACTGTAGTGTAAAGCCACCCACATTATGTCACAGTAAAAGATAAAGTCCTGTATTTAACAACTGTGAGAAACTTGTTGGCAAATGATATATGATGTTGATTAACCAATGATGCAGTTTCAGTCTGGTTGAACATGCAGGCAGCTGAGATGGGAAAGCAAGTTTTTTTTAAAGAATTTGTTATACACAGTAGCAAGAAAAACAGGAAGTAGGTGTTTATTAGCAGTTTCCAAATACACCAGCCAAAATAAGACTCCCCATGCAGTCTGAGTTATTCAAAATACAGCAACGAGCAGAATTCCTAAGATTATAAAAGGGTAATTAATCACACACACTGTTCACAGACCAGTGATTTGGAAATTTCCTTTTTATTGAAGATCTGGATCAAGAGCAAACTTCAAAGCAAAACTAATTGATCTGAGATTCATTGCATCTGGTCAATAAACCAAAAATAAAATATTATTTTGATGAAGCCAATTGTGCAGTTTATATTCATTACGCTATGACAGAGTGCACAAAGAACATTAAAAAAGCCATTTTTCAAATAATGGCTTCCTCAACATAAAAACTATTCATACTCTGTAGACTGCTGTTTGCTGATAATCTGTAAATTGCACCTGAAAGCCAGCAATGTTATTCCAGGCTTGTTTCTTAGGAATGCCAGCATACTTTGGAGCCTCATTCATAAAAAGTGAGCAACCCACTTATAGGGAAGGCTTACATTCTTTATTTGGAAACAAAATTTCTGAAAGCTTTTGATTCAGTGAACCCACTAACTCCATTAGAGCAGGGTGAACAATTTGCAAAGAACAATTCATTCAGTGAATGAGCCCTTTCTTCTTTGCAAATTGTCTGCAAACAGACAGTGATTTTACCTATTTGTTCGCTACTCAAAGTTGTTTGACAAATGTTGTGTGCAAACAAATTTCAGTCAATGGATTGCCGGCAAGCTGCTTGCTGCCAGTATTCTTTTGTGTATTTGATATTGAAGCTGCACGATTGGTCACCGGAGTCACATGGTGAGTTTTTTTCTGTCCCCTGATTGCATGACCTCCCTTTAATAAACTGTTTCCACTTCACCTGAAAAGAATTTCATTTCCTGACCAAACACAGTAACCTCTGGTTAAATTGATTAATATTCAGTTTAACAACACTATTGTCAAGATTTACCGTCCAGGCCTCCTCATGAATGCAGTCTTCGGACATAGATTCAAGAGACTGGCATCATTCACACTTTCCTGGGCTCAGCCTCTCTCCTTGATTCCTTTGCTTCAATAGGTGTGTCCTCCCCGGTCCCTTTTTCCTACATTTTATGCACATGCTTCCTCTCGCTGAGCACACCTGCGCTCTCTCTTGCTACACCTGGCCCACTTCTGTGCAGGGAACTCAATGCTCTTGACGTGCTGCCATGGGGCACCCCACAGTGTTCCCCCTTAGCGTGTTAAAAACTGTGTGAGCTCAATCCTGAGCCCCACTTGTTGCCTTCAGACTGGGGAAGTGGCCTAAAGGGAACGGAAAGCATTTGGCTCTTCCCTGCTGGGGAGTCTCATCACGGGAGAAAGGTCTATGTGTATTCACCCACGCACACATTGCAGCTGTGATGTATAGTGGGGCATGCCTGGATCACAGAAACAGAATCCCAAGCTAAGGGTTCCCAATTCATCTCTTGGCCTCCTGTCAAAGCTGATGCAACCATGTTTAAAAAAATAATTTTTACAAGCTTTAATTTCTGTATACTTTCCCCTGGAATCAAAGGCTTGAGTCTATAGACGGCCAAATCTCCCGAAATCCTGATATCGATTTGACCGTAAACATCTGATACAATTTTGGGCCCTTCTTCGCTAAAGTCCTTGCCTGTGCCATCCGAATTCTACAAGGAAGACAGTTGCTGTGAAGAGGAAAGAACGCTGTGAATAAAACCTTTTACAAGGGATTAAATTTCATCTAAAAGCATGTAATTCTACATAGCCAGAAGCGCTTTCTAATCTTCATATATAGGAACTTACAAGGCAAGGAATTCAAAGCCATCGGATTAAAGGAAAAATGTGAATGACCAGCTACATGCTGTTACTCAGCGGACAGACAAGTCACTGTACATTCTTCAAAAGCTTCAACTGCTGCTCATGAAACCTGTCGGAAACAAGCGGAATGTGTCTTTCTACATCATTTTAAAAAAAAAAGACACACAAATAAAAACAACCCTCCAAAACAATGATTGGACATTTGCAGAGTAACCCAGGATGCATGCCAACACTTTGGCCTCACTTTGCTCTTACTGTTCAGATCAGCAGGTACCACCTCATCAGATTAAGACCAGCTGTTCTTTTCTCATGAAAGAATTTCCCAAAAAGGTACCATATAATTCAGGCTTAGAAACCTAGATACTTTGGAAGAATGCAGACTCTGCCTGTGATTGTCAAAAGGAGAGAGAATGACATTATAAAGCATTTAAGAGCTTTGGTTTCAATTATTTTATATTAAGGGATAGGTAAGCTTAAATTGCTCAGACTCTTTAAAAAAATAAAAAGGACTGTAAATAAAATTGGAAACAGATACATAACAATCTAGTTCCCACAGGTGCATTTCCTTAATGTGGAAATACCCGTGTGAATTTCCATTTTCCCATAATGTAACGGGAGACAATAAATTCTGAAGTTACCCTGCGTTTAGACTTAGCCATAGAAGAAGTAACCTCTTGTCTGTTTAGATTATCTGAGTATCCCCATGTCCCTCTGTGTGTCTCACACCAAACCAAGGTTTGCGTTGCCTGCTGGGGCTTATTGCAAGATCAAAGCTTCGGGCCACTCACAATAAAACAAGGGGAATAGCCCAAAGAATCAAAGAAACAAAGGACAGGTTTAAGAGATAAGGATCAGCCTCAGATATGACATTTCATCCAGACCAGATCCGGCGCACAAGTTCAATTCAAAGTTCATAAGACAAAAATACAAAGAAATCAGCTCCAAGTCTGTGTTGTGCCCTACGTCCCTGAAGTTACCTCCATCTCCCAGTTCAACAAAGGTTTTCCCTTTAGATGATACCATATAATTTAGCTCATCTACCCACTCAGATATGGATTTCAAGCATTTCTAATAACTTTGCACAACCATAAACACCTACCGATGCAGTCCCACAAACAAGGTGAGAGTGTGTGCTGTGACCGGTGAAACAGAAATTACCCAACATTAATTAAACAAAAGATTTCTTAAATATGCTCGTGCTCGTTAAGGACAAAGCAAGATTAAGGCCAAAAAACCACAAATGTGCTGAAACGTGCATAGTTCAATCATTCTAAAGATGAGGAAAAAACGAAGGGAAAAATTCCCTCACCTTTTGTACACCCTGGGTATGTCTATGCAGCAAAGTAAAACCGGCAGTCCCAAATCTCAGAGCCCGGGTCGCGGCTCATGCTGCGGGGCTAAGAATAAGAGTGTAGACGTTCCCACCCAGGCTGGAGCTTGGGCTCTGAAACCTGGGGAGGGAGTGCCGGGGTCTCGGAGCCCAGGCTCCAGTCAGACTGGTAATGTCTACTCTGTTGCTACTTTTAGCCCTGCAGTCCAAGCCCCGCGAGCCTGACCCAGGCTCCGAGATTTGGCGCTGTGGGCTTTTCTTTGCAGGGTAGGCAGGGCCACATTGCCAAAAGAGCTCCAAGCTAGACTTCCAAGTGCCCAAGTTAACACCAGGTTTTCAAAAGTGCTCACTAACCGATATAGTGAGTGTACAGCCACTTATTTGGGTGCGGAGCCCTGGTGCATTGTTTAGAGCATACATGTATCTTGCGGTTGTAACTGGCTTGGCTTCTAGCAGGGTTCTCGACAGCTATTTGTGTGTACTATTGAATTCAGATTCCCTTTCTGCCTGGCAAAGATGAACATTTGATACTTCCCCCATTCCCCCACTTAAAACCACCGAATTGTAAATGTAATAATATAGGAATTGTATTTTATACAAAAGGATAGCATGTTCCAGCCGATACATAATCCCTGCATGTGAAACGCCACTCACTTCAGCAGACAGGACGCAGGATGCGAATGGGATTCTTTCCATTGACTCAACAGGAGCTAGCCTGGCCCCCATAATAATAGTCAGCTCTTTTTATTAATGAATTTCAAAGCGCTTTACAAAGGAAGGATAATACAAATGATCCCTGTGTCACAGATGGGGAAACTGAGGCAGACAGGTGAAGGGGCTTGCCCAAGGTCTGTGGCAGAACAAAGACAAGACCCTACATCTCGTAAGCCTGGGCCTGAACCCCTGGACTGCACTGCCTCCATATTATGGATCTTTAAATAGTTTGAAAGGGATGGGAGTGATTACTTATTGAGATTTTACGTACCATACGTTGCCTTGAACTATCTAATATATATTTAGCAACATATATGGAGATGGAGACAGTGTGATCTAGTGGATAGGGCTTCGGACGGGGACTCAGGAGACTAGACTCGTAGCTGAAAGCAACGGAGCTACTCATAGCATGTAAGTCTTTGCAGGACCAGGGCCTGAGGGCTCCATTTTATCACCCCTACTTGTGTTCAACACTACCTTGCTTTACAAATATTCCCCCTGAAAGCTAGGGGACTTCATACAATAATACCTAGCTCTCCTCTAGTGCTTTCCATCAGCAGATCTCAACGCTCTTCACAATCTCTAACACATTTAGCCTGACACACCCCCCCAGAGGTAGGGCAGGGCTCTCATCCCCTGGCTGGATTGAGGTGCAGCGAGACGGACTTTTCCAGGGTCACACAGGAAGTCTGTGGCAGATCAGGGAATTCAATCCGGGTGGGTCTCCCCAGTGGCAGGGTAGAGTGGGGGTTTGGATAATGAACAGAAATAAGTGGAACAGGAAAGTCCCATCCGTCTCAGCCCAATGTTGAAGGAAAGCCTCCCCTGGTCGACTGCAGTCTGGGCCTGATCCTGCTCTCACTGAAGTCAATAAAGGAGCCTTTCATTCTGCAGCGGACAGTCCTAGTATTTCAGTGAGAAGAGAGCAAACTGAGCTGAGCCCCGCCCTGGCTATCCCTATTCGTGGGTGCAGCTGTAACGGTGTTACATTACTTCCATTGTCAGAAACAATGTAGACGGGGCACAGGTGTCTCATTTGCTAAGAAGACTCTTCCCTTAAGATCTTTAGTGGGATTTCAGTGGCTCATGGACTTTGCACGGGATGAATTTCACCCCAGACGAATATTTTGGGGGGGGGGGGATCTGTCATATGCTGCCTCTCCACACACACCCCACACACCCCCTCTCTAACGGCAGCACAGAAAGCCGTCAGATGGCTCCACTGCTCTTCGGGATGCCAGAGTCCTGCTAAGCAGAGCTGATCCATGGGCTCCGGGGTGTGTCTACACTGCAGTCTGAGGTGTGATTGCAGCTCAGGTAGGTATATCCCTGCTGGATTTATTCTAGCTAGTACAGCTAAAATAGCAGTGAAGACACAGAAGCTGGCATGGGCAAGGAGCACGAGTACACACCCATGGTCCCTGGCGTGCTTGTAAAGCCTGTCCTGCAGCCCATGCCACCATGTCTTCACTGCTATTTTTATCCATGCTAGCTAGATTAAAACTAATGTGGGTACACCCACCTGACGGCAAAGCAGATGTACCGTTAGTGGAGATCCATGGTGTCTCCTAGTGTCATAAAGATAGGAAGCCAGGGAGGGTCAAGAGCTGCACTGTTACAAAGAATGTGCAAGCAGATCTTCAAATAAATGTTTTTATGTTCAGTAGTAAATGTCTCAAACTGGTGGCCAGGCAAACTGTCTTATAGGGGCTGTGAAAGGCTTTACAATTTCTTACCCCCTGTTCCAAGGTTGGGCGCTCGCCTTCATTTCATAGATGTTCACAACTGGCCTGTCTCCCAAGATCTGTGAGAGTGAGGGATCGTCCTTCAGGATAGGTTGTAGATCCTTGATGATGTGCTGTAGAGGTTTTAGTTGGGGGCTGAAGGTGACGGCTAGTGGTGTTCTGTTACTTTCTGTTGGGCCTGTCCTGTATTAGGTGACTTCTGGGTACTCTTCTGCCTCTGTCAATCTGTTTCTTCACTTCAGCAGGTGGGAATTGTAGCTGTAAGAACACCTGAGAGAGATCTTGTAGGTGTTTCTCTCTGTCTGAGGGGTTGGAGCAAATGTGGTTGTATCGTAGAGCTTGGCTGTAGACAATGGATCATGTGGTGTAGTCTGGATGAAAGCTGGAGGTATGTAGGTAGGCATAGCGGTCATTAGGTTTCCGGTATAGGGTGGTGTTTATGTGACCATCGCTTATTAACACTGTAGTGTCCAGGAAGTGGATCTCTTGTGTGGACTGCTCTAGGCTGAGATTGATGGTGGGATGGAAATTGTTGAAATCACGGTGGAATTCCTCAAGGGCTTCTTTTCCATGGGTCCAGATGATGAAGATGTCATCAATGTAGCGCAAGTAGAGTAGGGGCATTAGGGGACAAGAGCTGAGGAAGCGTTGTTCTAAGTCAGCCATAAAAATGTTGGCATACTGTGGGGCCATGTGGGTACCCATAGCAGTGCCGCTAATTTGAAGGTATACATTGTCCCCAAATGTGAAATAGTTATGGGTAAGGACAAAGTCACAAAGTTCAGCCACCAGGTTTGCCGTGACATTATCGGGGATAGTGTTCCTGACGGCTTGTAGTCCATCTTTGTGTGGAATGTTGGTGTAGGGGGCTTCTACATCCATAGTGGCCAGGATGGTGTTTTCTGGAAGATCAATGGATTGTAGTTTCCTCAGGAAATCAGTGGTGTCTTGAAGATAGCTAGGAGTGCTGGTAGCGTAGGGCCTGAGGAGGGAGTCTACACAGCCAGACAATCCTGCTATCAGGGTGCCAATGCCTGAGATGATGGGGTGTAGGATTTCCAAGTTTATGGATCTTGGGTAGCAGATAGAATGCCTCAGGTCGGGGTTCTACGGGTGTGTCTGTGCAGATTTGTTCTTGTGCTTTTTCAGGGAGTTTCTTGAGCAGATGGTGTAGTTTCTTTTTGGTAACCCTCAGTGGGATCAGAGGGTAATGGCTTGTAGAAAGTGGTGTTGGAGAGCTGCCTAGCAGCCTCTTGTTCATATTCCGACCTATTCATGATGACGACAGCACCTCCTTTGTCAGCCTTTTTAAGTATGATGTCAGAGTTGTTTCTGAGGTTGTGGATGGTGTTGTGTTCTGCATGGCTGAGGTTATGGGGCAAGTGATGCTGCTTTTCCACAATTTCAGCCCGTGCACATTGGCAGAAGCACTCTATGTAGAAGTCCAGTCTGTTGTTTCGACCTTCAGGAGAATCCTTCTTTTTGTAGTGTTGGTAGGAAGGTTTATGAGGGTTAGTATGCTGTTCAGAGGTCATAGAATCATAGAATATCAAGGTTGGAAGGGACCCCAGGAGGTCATCTAGTCCAACCTCTGCTCAAAGCAGAACCAATCCCCAATTTTTGCCCCAGATCCCAAATGGCCCCCTCAAGGATTGAACTCACAACCCTGGGTTTAGCAGGCCAATGCTCAAACCACTGAGCTATCCCTCCCCCGATGTGTGTTGCTCCAATTACTTCCATGGATGGTAGGTCTTCACAGTCTAAGGTAGACCAGAGACTCAAGGATGGTGTAAATGGGAACCGCTCCACTGACTTCAACAGAGCTATGTCAGTTTATACCAGCTGAGGATCTAGCCCTCCCAGTAACTCTTCAGGCAGCCATGGGGGAAACAGAGCTGGTGCTAGGGGAAGTCACCTTAATAATACAGACACCATTGTGGAAACAGAGCAGTGAAGGAGCTCCAGAAAAAGAAGCCAGAATGTGGAACAGGAGCTTTAGTGGCACTGGCCACTGTCAGAAGACAGGATACTGGGCTAGATGGACCTTTGGTCTGACCCAGTATGGCCGCTCTTATATAGTTTCTTTCCTGTTCCCGGACAGGTGCAGGAACTGAAGTACAAGTGAAGAGGTCTCTGCACTCTGGTCAAGAAGAACACAAGAGAAAAATCACCCCTCCATTCTTATACTGTGCTCTGGAGAAGATGCCCCAGTAACCCTACTCCTCCTCACCCCAACAGAACAAATGGTAGTGGGAATACATAAGCAATGGTAGTATTGATTCTTTGTATTACAGGAGCACCTAGAAGTCCCAGTTGAGGATCAGGGCCCCATTATGCTAGACCCTATATAAACATATAATGAAAAGACACTCCCTGACCTAGTCACCTGATAACAGAAGTATAAACTGAGAGGCAATGGGCGGATGCAACAGATACAGGGAGCACAAGGTGTCAGGAAGACAGTTATGACTAGCCTAACAGCTGTCAAGTAGGCATCCCTGCTTTGGTGGGTTGTAAGGAGGGGTTACATAGCTTATTGATGCTGTGCCAGGCCTCTGAGAAGCTGAGGAGAAAGGCAAAGGGGCTGCGAAAAAGTGAAACGGTAACAAAAAAGAAACAATTCCTAAATCTGATTAATACCATAGGCCAAATAGATTAAATACAAGATACGCTAGGGTAAATGTGTCAAGACGTAAAATAACATCCATTCAGCTTACTGGGATGCTTTGGTCATCAAAAGGAATAAGTACGTCGGAAGGGCTTGATTTGGTGTGGTAAATACGTCAAATCATAATACGATTACTGCTAAGCCATTGGCTTAATCCAAAGCGGTCTGCAGTCTTGCAAAAAAGGTTGACACAAACTAATGAATGTCACAAAGACGGCCTAACAAAAAAATGACCTAAATTCTGGTCTCACCTACACCAGTGTAGACTTGGAGTGACTCCACCGATTTCAGCAGAGTTATTCTGGATTTACACCAGCCAAGACTTTGGCATGACAACTTTCGTTCCTTCCGAAGAAGCCCAGATCAAGAGCTTGTGTTGAATGAAAATCGTGTGGATTTTCAGATATTTCCTTTTTTAAAGGTGACTGATGATTAAATCAAATATGATCCCTTGGCATGCGAAAGCCCGAGAGAGAATTAAAGACAAATTGAAACATGAACACACTAACCCTGCCGCTGTTTATCTGATGCAACACAAATGTGTCAGCTAAAGAGATTTTCTTTTGGCCATAGGGAACAGAAGATTCCTGTCAGCACCATGTACGAATCAAGCGAGAGTGTTTTTTCTTTCTGTCTCCGGAGATTATACGCCTTCTGAGGTTTCTATACATGTTGTCTCATAAGGTGCTTTCACAACATCCACACCACAGATACATTAGCCAGCACCAGTCATGTATAATTCCAGTCACATAAATCTTTCTGCAATTACTAGGCCTAGTTCAACCTCCCTGTGAGATAAAACGGCTCATTGCATCATGGCATCATTATGAATTTTTCCTTCCAATAAACCTCCCTCCGGATGCCTGCTCCATGACAAACATGGATGTGTAAGGTTGCCTCTGCCTGTGGCGGACAGCCGTCGTTAAGGTGTTCCAACGACTTAAAATCTTACTAATGGCGAGATAAATATCAAAGGAGAAAACAAACAAAGATTCAGGACTCCAAGGGAAAACTAAACGCCAGGCACATGCAGGCTGCAGTTACTCTACTTCATACGATAAGAGCCTGATCCAAAGCCTAAAGAAGTCAGTGGAAAGACTCCTATTGATGTCAGTGGGCTTTGGATCAGGCCCTAAATAGCTGGCAAAAATCTCACAGTGGCTATTGTCATATTTATGGTTGAAGGTTGGTGCCAAGGGTTGCTCTACTCACCGCTGGAGCACCTCCCCGTGACCACGGCTGGGGATTAGCTCTGCCGGGCTGATGCCCCTTCCTGCGGGTGCTCACTCAGACTCTCTCTCAGGACTCGACTGCTCCCTCTCATGGTTTGTCCTTCCAGCCAGGTCACTGTCATTTTTCTCTTCCAGGTTTGTGTACCAAGCATGAGCAGCTGGTATTATAAGCTCCACCTGCGGGACTCTGGGCTGGGGCTGAGGCTGCTCTGGCCCCGGGCTGGCCGGCGCAGATGGGGCTGCTCTGGCCCCAGGTCCGTGGCAGTGGCTAGGCTGCTCGGGCTCAGGTTGCTTGGCCAGCTGAAACCAGCCCAGGGCTTCTCTGGCTGCGAGGTGGAGGGGGGCTCAGGGCTCTGGCTGTGAGGGGCATGGCCTCGTGCGGAAGGGGCAGGGCCGTGGGGCTAGCCTCCCCGAAGGGGGATGTCCACCCACCACCCATGGCACCAAGTTCTCTTTGTACCATCCATCACAGGCAGTCTTCCAGTTCATTGCCCCTCAGTGGTGCCACTTCCCTGCTGCCCCACTTTCTTCTGCAGGTTCCAGCCCAGGGACCCTACCACCAGCAGCTGGCGTCTGCATGGTGTCACACCTTGCTACTGTTTCCCTGGACTGCTTCCTACGCTGCCTCTATCAGGTTCCCTCTCCACCCTCCTCTGGGTATACCCTTCCCTGCAGGCCAAGCTTTTTGCTATCCGTAGTCTCAGGGAGAATGACTGCAAACTTCCTCCCTGCAGCCCCTTTCTGCCCTCGGCTACCTGGCTTTATACCGGTGCCCCCCCCCGCCCCATTCCTGTCCAGCTGAGCTTCATCTTTTAATTAGTCCTCATTGCTCCATGGCCCCTCCTCCAGGTGCAGCCTAGCTGGTTAATTGGCCCACCTAAACACCCTACCCTTTGAGGTGGGTGTGGGGTGAATACCCCATCAGAGTCCATTTTAACTGCTTCCCCTTTGTGCATCTGCAAATTGCAGGAGAATGTAATTATGATTAAAAAAAATTCACTGGATTGTTTGCATGCACAATTTATGTCATTGGGATGTCTAAGTGCATGCCTGTGCTCCCAAATCAGGTATATAGAAGGCTAAATGTCATAAACAGCATCTGCAAAGAACTGCAGGTGTCAAAAGAAAGGCTGAGTTAAGATCAGGTGTAAAATCAGGTCCTAATATAATTATTTTACCATTATTTTGGATGATAAAAACAAAAGTAAAATTGAATCCAGCTAACAAAGAATCAATGCTGAAATCCTAGATAACTGATCAATCACATCGAGTTGTTTGTTATAAAAAGACAATTCTTATGTGGCAGATAAATTTTAAGGTGAAGGAGTGGAAAGGAGATGAAAGAAGGTCAACTGTCCAGATGTGGTGATGGACATGAGTCATCATGTGGCTTTGATAAGAGTAAAGTTATTGTTGAAAAGTCGGTGAATTGAAACGTGGCTTTTTCCAAACCATCTAAGGAAACTGAGTATCCATATCTCCCGGGAGGCTTTCAGAATCCCACCTAAAATGTCTGTTTATAACTTGTCTGCAGCGTTGTTGTAGCCATGTTGGTCCCAGGATATTGGAGAAACACTTTGAGAGTGGTAATATGTTTTATTGGACCAAATTCTGTTCGTGAGAACAGAGTACTTCATCAGCTAAGAAGAGTTTTGTGTTGCTTGAAAGCTTGTCTCTTTCACCAAAGTAGTTGATCCAATAAAATATATTACCTAGTCCACCTTGTCGGTTTATAATGAGTTTCTTTTCCTATCAATATCCCACGTGCCTCTGGATTTTTAAAAAATTTCAGAGCATAAAGTAATAGAGTTGGTTGGAAAATGGAATTTCAGTCATCCATGAAATGCCGGTATTTCTGACATTTGTTTGCATCCCAAATTGGGCCAAAAAGTTGAAATATCAAAAGATATTTGTGGAATGAAAAGTTCTAAAAAAGGGGATTTAGAAATGTCAAGACAAAATAATTTGACATTGTCCATCTAAATGTTTCCTTTTCAAATGTCAGTATTTTCAAAATTGCAAAAGAAAAATGTTTTGGTTAGAATTTTCCCACTGAAAAAATTGGAAATATTGTTTTCAAGGAAATTTTCCTCAAGAAATTTTCTTGACAAAACCCCCATATTTCGCCCGGAAAAAAATTTAGGCCAGAAACATCAACCTACTTATTTAATAGTGACTTGGGCCCCCATTCTGCAAACAACTTGTGCAACTTGATTCACGTGAGTAGTCCAACTAAACTCAGTGGGACTACTCATGTGTAAAGTAACACATATGTTTGAAGGGTCAGAGCCCAAGGGATCTGGCTGTTTCACAACTTAATGCTAATCAATTTGTGTGTTCACTAAATTTTCTTTTAAAGAAAACATTTTTAGTATCACTGTATGCTGGAAAGAACCAATAACATTCATTCCCATAAATCTGCTACTCTTCTGAGAGAAAAGGAGAAATTATTTGAGTCGTGAGATAGCAAAGAAATTCCTTACATTCAGAATACAACTACTACTGTATACAAGGGTCATATCCAGGTATGAGCAGCCAAATTGCAATCCTTCTTGTAAGTCATCTTTGTGCAAACGCATTTTAACTCACTGAAAATTCCCTGTGCTTAGTTGCCCCATAACTGTGGAATGCACGGAAGAGCCAAATAACCAGATTTCACTGGCTTATGTGTTTTTCCTTGCCAAGCATTATAAAATGAAGTAATGGGTACCCTGTATTAATTCTGCAAAGCTCTCAGACTTTCCTTTCTCCCCATCAGGAATGGAAAGTTGTTTGAATTAGATGGGAAAACAGCTTCTTTTTAAAAGTTCTTCCTTCTCCAAACACATTACTGTGCTACTGGAAACCATTCAATTTAACTAAGTCATTAAGTTAAATCATCTGAGCACATTTTCTCAGTAAGAGGAGGCTGCATGGTGGGCTGATTTCAGAGAACGGTTGTGTATAAACATCTCCAGGAAAAACAGATGCTGATGACATGTCAGTATCTATTTAGTTTTATAAAGAGCCTCGTGCTATGTGGGCCAGATCTTGAGCTACTTTAGGGCAATTTTGCACTGCTCTCCCAGAGCAAAACTGTTTTAAGTGGTCTTTCCGGCCCCCCGACGGTCTTCCATTCAGAGGGAGGACATGTAGTGTGAAGTAGATCTGCTATGCTAGCTTTACACCTCTCCTGGGGCCTGCTCCAGGGATATGGCCAGAGGAGAAGGGGCAGAGCCAGGGTGCCCTGTACCCCAGTATTCCCTATCTGCCACAGTGGTCTCTTGGGGTTGTTGGCAGCTGGCACACCTCAGAGCAGCTCCTAGGCTGCTCTAACTGGCAACTGGCCTGCCGCTGATCAGCCTAGGATTGGGAAAGTGTGAGGGTGGTTTCAGGTGGCTCCTTCCAAGCAGTGATAACTGTTTCTCAGCCACCCAGCAAGAGCTGGCCCTGTTTCTAGAGACTGCACCTTACCCTGATGTCCTTTAGGTTGATGTAAATCAGGAATGATACCAGGCAGGTGCTCCAGCGGCTTAGTGGGAGGAGGGATTTCTCTGTGGGTGCTAGACCGTTCATTGCAGAAAAGCTACAAAACCTTCTAGGCCAAGTGTCTACAACTGCACTTATATGCTTACATAAACCTACTCTATGCATGCAGAACACCTAGTCACCCAGACACTGATTTCACTGCCCTCTGCATGTCAATTCCAGCAATTGCACCTATCGATAACCTACCCCTGCTCCAGCTTTTGTAGAGGTACAATAATGGTCATTCCATAAAGAAAAGTGTGATACTAAATACTTAGCATTGATTGGCTTGCTTTAGATCATGCACAAGTCATATCCCACTCTCCCCTCGCATGAGGCCGGCTTCCTAAATACGCTTCCCACACGACCTTTGGGAGACCATTGTTTGTGTCAGTTTCTTCCATTATTGCTTCTTCCACAGGGCTGATTCTGCTGGTGAACTCCCAGGGGTTCAATATAAGGGACTCAGCTGTATTACTTGCAGGGGGTCGGTTATTTAGATCTTTCGGTCTGGAGCAAATCCAAGGCCTGTTTTGTAAATCTCAGTAGAAGCTTGTCTTTGGAAGTGTACGATGTGTTTTCAGCTCTTGGAATGATTTAAGTCTGTTTCCTGTAATGAAGCCTCCTTGTATATTAATCCGACCTCTTCTTTCCATTTGTATCGCTGTATGGTGAAATTCAGCCTCATGCAGAGGCCCCAGCACTGGGCCTGGGCACCATTAAAATCTTTAAAATAGGACATAAATGGCACAGAGACCCTGGGCTGTGTCCCTCTGCACAGGGGTGAATTTCACCCCCAAAGTAGAGGGATTTGGGATTATCTCCTAAAGAGGTTGCAGGGAACTATTTGAGTTCTTTCTAACGTCCCTCTGACCTTTATGGAAGTGTTTTTTATAGGGGGGGCCTTCCTTCTTTTTGTTCAATCTTTTATGCCTATTTGTCTTTGCCCATCATTTCCTGAATTCCTTCTGCGCCCATGTGGCGCTATTCAGTATCTTCTCAGTGATTCAATCAGCGGCCAGCTAGTGATCACCTTTGCTTTGCATACACTGATCTTCGCTTCTTTTGGAAGAGCCTGGCTTGTGTGCAACTCAGTAAAAACGAATGGTGGCAAAGTATTGTTGTTGTTGCTATTAGAAAAATGTTCAAAACTATCTCTAACTTTAAGTGGAGGTATTTCCCCCCCCCCCCCCCCCTTTCCACAGGAGAATGACTGGTAACGATTTGCGTGGCCATTGTCACCGAAATATGGAAACTTTAGAGATCATGTAAAACTTTGCATGCTGTGATGCATGTAGCCAGGAAACGACAGTGCCTTTTGTTTCCTGTGCATTGCACACCTTTAAATTTCAAAGCAAATCTGTGCAGAGTTCAGCCATTTATGTTTTCCAAGCTCTGTGCAGACTGCCAGAGATGACACACACACACCATGCTCTCTCCTGGAGATTTTACTTTTGTTCCCTCACTTTGGCACCATTTTAACATTACATAAAGGTCATTCTGAATCAAGCTATCTCTTTGCACTTGGAAAAAACATAACTCTTGGAAACTCATTTTCACCAAATTACAGTGTGGCCAGTCCCAAGCTTTCAAAAGTCACAAATACCCCTCCCATACCCAAAAATCATGAGATTAGCTTTAAAAGTCATGAGGGTTGGTTTTTTTTAAAAAAAGTAATACATTTGACATTCTTGTTGTTTGCCTTCTGTTTGTGAATTTTTAAGGTGAATTTGCTTCACATTCTCAAGATTTCCTCCCCAGTAGATTTCCTCCCCAACTTTTATTTAAATGAAACCTGACACCCTCACACATAATCACTTGACTCCAAGAGCTGAAGCTTTAAGAAGAACATCAAAATATCCCGAGACACATGATAAAATCACATGAGTCAAGATTCTCAAATATTCACCTGATTCCAGGAGCTGGAGCTTTAAGAAGAACACCAAAATGTCCCAAGACGCACAATAAAATCACATGAGCCGAGATTCTCAAATATTCACCTGATTCCAGGAGCTGGGGCTTTAAGAAAAAGCACTTAATATAATGAGAGTTGGCAGCTCTGGGGACACAGACCCTCTTAAATATAACATGGTTGGCTAGGAAAGCTTGAAAACATGACCCCCAAGCCCCCCAACTCAGAAGGTCAATGAAAAGTACTACAAACATATAAGAGCACTCCCCAGCCCTGTACGGCTCTGGTCTTCCTTTAGCTCGTATACCTCAAGCCGGTCTCATGTCCCATCCATGTCCTCCCCTGTGGATCAATCCCCTACACCTCCCCTTCCCCTTCCTCTAGCACCGCCCACCAGGCTGAGTGCCCACCAGCTCCCCGCCCCCATACCTGATCCTCCTGTGGGGGGGGGAAAGGAGGAGTTGCTGGGAGGGCAGCTAGGGGTCAATCTCTCCTCTGGAGCTGACTTAGCCCCCTGTCTGCCTGGCCAGGCCCTGCTGCTCTGCCCTCAGCAGCCTCTGACCAGTCCAGCACAGGGAAGGAGCAGCCCCTGAGGCGAGAGGCTGTAGCTGCCGCTGCCTCCTCCCTTCCCAGCTGCTCCGCTCAGCAGCAGTTCTGCGGGGAGGCAGGGAGAGAGGGCTGAATGCTGGTGCGCTAAGGTTGAGCCTCAGCGTGCTCTCTCTCCTTCTCGTCCCTCCCCTCCAAGTGGGGGCTGAAATTCTGGGAAGAGGGGAGACCCACCCGGATGTCCTCACTAAGATGAAAAAACCAGAGGGGAAGCAGTCACCTACAACAGTTGCACCCGTGTTTCTCCCTGTGCCGATCCTAGCACAAGGGGCCCTGCTCTCAGAACGCAAATCATCGCAGTGTGGCCACCTCTCAAGATGTTATGGCGAGTCTCCATTGTTTGGTGTTTTGTCTTAAAGCCCCAGCTCCTTGAGTCATGGGATTGCGTAAAACCCTCACGCTTCCCTTACTAAATAATGGACGCTTCTAGACCTCATGGGATTGCTTGAAACCGTGGACCCTGAAGGCTAGGAAACCAGAACGCAAATAAAAAGAATCCAGAATGTAGCAGTTTCTTTTTTTATAAAACAAATTCATGATTTTTAAGCCAAGCTCATGATTTGGGGGGCAGGAGAGGCAGACTCAGAATTTTTAAATTCTTTGGCTTTGGCAATACGGAGTACTTTCATTTTCATCTTGTATTACTGTTCATTATTACTGTAACGCCTAGCAGCCCAAGTCATGAACCAGGGCCCCATTGCTCTAGGTAGTGTAGCTGAGCAAAAGGACAGTCCTGGGTCAACGGGCTTACAATCATGTTTCATTTTACCATGTGGACAAAGTCGGTGCTCAGACAGCACAGGGATAGCACAATCTAAATGGACTAGATTAATGAAGGCACATATGGGCCCAAATCCTGCACCATGTTGCTCCAATTGCAGGATCAGGGCCACGAATTATTTCGGCGCTTCCACTCTCTGGAGGGAGGTTCCTGAGCGTTTACATTTTAAACAAGCTGGCATTTGTTCAGTATTCTGAAACCATCACCCTTTAAACTCTCCCCGTTGACAAAAGCCGTCACTCTGAACTTAGAAAGCGACGACCACAGGCGGGGGAAAGAAAATGGTTCTGAACTGCCTTTGGAGACTTCCAGCAGGGCTTTGTCAGTAAACACAGTGAGCTGTATATGCTACAACTAAACTTTGCTGGCACGTGTAGGCATTAATAATAACATGCTGTGAAAACTGGCAGGGAGGAGATTTTTTTAAAGCTGACCACAGGATTTAGACACACAATTCAGTAGGCATGTGCACAAACCCCCTAGTCTACCTTAAAAAGCACAGCTGTCATTTGTTAAAGTGTGCTAATGAAATGTACAACCAAACCTCACACAACATCTAGCTGACTTGTCGGAACAAAGAGAAAGAAGGGCTGGGAAAGATTCTGGTAGTAGGGCTCTGTTTATTTGGATTTAGGGTCCTGAAGTTTGGGTGATACATGAACCCCTAAATCCTGATCAATCCCTGCCCCAAACTCCTTTCTTTGGCTCCCTTCTTCTGGATCTGTTGTAGCAGTAAACCTTATTAATGACAGGCAATTATGGGACTTCTTAATAGAGCTGATTAAACATTTTCCATCAAAATGTATTTTCCCTACAGAAAATGGCTTTTTTGATCAAATGGAAATTTTCACCTCCCCAAAAATCTGGTTTTTCCAAAAGGACGTTTATTTTGTCAACAACTCTTCCCCCAATTCCAGATTCCAAAAAAAAAAAAAAGTAGATTTGAACAAGGAGAGGGAAATCCTTTTTACAGAAAACAAACCCTCATTTCCCAATCCGCTCTTCGTCTTCACCACTTTACTCCCTGGGTCGACTCACGCCCACCGCCTTCTGCATAACACAAGGGGAGGCACCAGCATCTGATGAAGTGGACTGTAGCTCACGAAAGCTTATGCTCAAATAAATTGGTTAGTCTCTAAGGTGCCACAAGTCCTCCTGTTCTTTTTAGGTTAATTTGGGTTAGTTTTGCTAGTTACTGTAGCATCCACAGTCTCCAAACACGCCAAGCGTCCCGAGAAGCCCTGGACCCACCTCACATATGGACTAACTCTAGATCTCTTCGGGGGTGAGGGAGTTGTTCCCCCTATTTCTTGGTCTGGTCTGAAATTAGATGGCCCACTCTTCTTCAGAGGACACCTCCTGCCACCACGGTCCCTGTCCATCGTCCTTGCCAGGGGCCTCAGGGGAGCAGCAGGTGGAACTGGAAGATGCTCTTTTGCATTCTTCGGGTCTTGGGGCCCACAGCTGCCTCGCTGTAGCTCGAACTGAGCCTCTGGGCCTAGCTGGGCCTAGCTACATCCACAACCCTTCTGGGGCATCTCTGGACCCGCCGCCTAGTACAGAAGAGGTGGCAGCACAAACAAGACGGTTGCCTGGCCAGCTGCTGCCGGCTGGGTGGAGGGCAAACTCCAGCAACCCCCGCCCCGGTGGAAATTCCTACACGACACTGGGGAGGGTAGAGGCCTCAGCAGGTAGCTCCTCTGAACCTGATGGAGGAGCAGCCTGAGACCTCCACGGGGGGGAAATGGGATGCTGGATGGGAACAGGAACAGAGGGTGCCGACTACAGAGTACATACCCCCAAAGAGGAGCCCCAGAGCCTATGGGGGTGACGGGCAAAAACCCCATGGAGAAGCTGAACATCCCACGTACTTGTGAGCCAAAGAAATGTTTCTGGTTACAACGCAGAGTGATTCAGCTGTCCCCAGTACCACCAATACTCAGGCTGTCCAGGACTGTCTGTCCTGCCGTCCTTTAGGAGCAATGATTTTAGAAATAACCCAGATCATCAAACTGCATCCACATCTCCCAGTCAAGGCACGTCACCATGTCCCTGCAGCCTGCTGATGATCAGCAGAGCGCTGATTAAAGATCCGCGTCTTGTCTCTGCCTGTGTGTGCCACACCCCGGGCGACATGCAGGAAATGTTATTACAGCATAATTGATCCACACGCAAAACAGAGATTAAATCACGTGTTGGCAAAGGTAGATACTCGCTTACATCATAGGGCGCTGATGTGAGTAGCCCTATTGATTTCAAGGGCAAACTGGAATAGCTCCATTGATCTTGAGGATGCTACACCCGTTCACACCATCTGAGGTCCCCCACACCTAAAACCACCATGTTTTCCATGCAGTCAGTTGAAATCAGTTTGACTGCTTGCAGAAGCCGTGGTTGAAGGATCAGGCTCATGGCTTGAAAACACTAATAGTTCATGACTAATCATCTGTAAACATATACACACACGTCCATTCAAGGGTATAAATGTACATTATTACACCCAGGCCATGGAACAGAGCGGAATTTGGAAAAATCTGGGTGTAACAGGTTCTGCAAATTCCCAGACCCAACTCATTTACAGTTCCTACACACAAGCTCTTTCTGTCCTCAGATCCCATCCTGATCACAGCCTCCCACTTACCCTTCACTGTAAATAAACTCTGCCTTGCATGGATTTCTGCCACCAGCACAAATAAAAGCTCCAAGGTGGATGGAGGGAATCATAGGACTGGAAGGGACCTCGAGAGGTCATCTAGACCAGTCCCCTGCACTCATGGCACAACCTGCAGCATGACCTGGGTCTAAAAGAAGGAGGAACAAAAATACAAATAGAATAGCGAGAGGCTAAAGTGCAGAATGTGGGTCTGGATCCAGATTTCAAATATCCCAGATTCTGGGGATTCTGGCTCAGGGCCATTTGCAAAGTTAAAAGCCAGATCTCATAATATCTTATCTGCTTCTGTGTTAAATAGATGGGCAGGAGCAATATCTCTGGTGGGCTTCATGGCACATCTGGCTCCTCTCCTTTTCAGGGTTATAGGGAGTTCTGCTTGGGGTAGGTTTTCTGCTGTTGTTTATTCCCTCGGGGTATATTACATTATGATGCAGAGGGTCTGAGAAGGCCCTACTTAAGGAGCCCATTGGGAAAAGGAAAAGGATATTAAATCTGAGGAGAACTGGCATGAAATACGTAATTGTTTGATTGCTAACATCCTGATCCAAACGCAGTACATAGGCCAGGTTCTCAGCTAGTGTAAGTCACAGGAACTCCATTGACTTTGGCTGCGTTATTCCAGTTTACACCAGACGACAATCTGGCTCCTTGGTTTTCAAAAAAATTGTTTAGGAAGGCTCCAAAGCTGTATTCAGATCTTCCTGGGCAGAGAGCTCAGTCTAATGTACCACTCTTAAGTTGCATCCGATGAAGTGAGCTGTAGCTCATGAAAGCTCATGCTCAAATAAATTGGTTAGTCTCTAAGGTGCCACAAGTCCTCCTTTTCTTTTCACTCTTAAGTGCTTACCAGAGATGCTAACTGTGATGTTCTACACCTTGGGGGGGGGGGGCCTGTAACCCTCATATTCCTCATTTAAATATAATTGTGATATTGTATATAAAGCAGGCCATGTGAGGTATCATGGGAAAGGTTATGATCCGCTGAAAGCCATTGTTCTATCTCAATATGTGTATCATTAATGCATATAAAATTATAAGAATTATGTTGTATGGTTTTCACTAAAATATACTGTGGGTTTGAGAAATGCCCAGACACTAGCTCTCCAGAGACAATGACAAGAGAAGAGGTAACCAGCGCCCGGGTGGGTGCTGAACAGACATCACTAGCCATTGTCCAGAAGAGGAGTTACAATTCCTTGCCTCACTCACAGGAGACACACTGGGGGTATTGCTTCACCTTGTGACTCAGCAATGCCCACCAGACATGCCCGGACTTGTGCTCTCCAAGCACAAGGACTAAAGGTATAAAACAGAACACAGGGGCCCCATGATTGGCCTTTTCTCCTCCCCCCACCTATGCTGCAAGCAACGAGAATGCTCAGAAAACTGAAGACTCCAACAGAGGAGACTGGCCCAGGTTTAAGAGACAAACTTATATATTAAGGACTGTAAGATCCAGTGGGTGAGAACATTGCTTGATCTAAATCAGGGGTCTCAAACTCGAATCACCAGGAGGACCACATGAGCACTCGTATGTTGGCCCAAGGGCCGCATCACCCCCACCCCCCGCTGCCCCTGCCCCTGCCCCTGCCCGTGGGGTGCAGCAGGAGGCTCAGGGCAGGGGGCTGGGGTGCAGGGGGGAGGGTGGGGTGTGGCAGGGGGTTGGGGTGCAGGCAGGGGGCTCAGGGCAGGGAGTTGGGGTGCAGGAGGGGTGTGGCAGGGGGCTCAGGGCAGGGGGTTGGGGTGCAGGAGGGAGTGTGGGGTGTGGCAGGGGGTTGGGATGCAGGCAGGGGGCTCAGGGCAGGGAGTTAGGGTGCGGGATGTAGGAGGGTTTCGGGTTCCAGCCCGGCACTGCTTACCTTGAGCAGCTCCGGGGTGGTAGGGGCGCGCACCAGGGCCAGGGTAGGCTCCCTGCCTGCCCCAGCCCTGGCCCCGTGCCATTCCGTTCCGGCAAGCAGCGGGCACCACTTCCCTGCGGCCCCGGTGGAAGGAGGAGCAGAGAACTCCGTGAGCTGTTCTTGCCTGTGGGTACCTCCCCCGAAGCTCCCACTGGCCGCGCTTCCCCATTCCTGGCCAATGGGAGCTTTTATTTCATTTTACTTTATTTTGGTAACCACTCTGACTTTTTGACTATCACTTAAAATCTATCTATCAATAAACTTGTTTTACTATTTATCTTCATCAGTGAGTTTGCCCAAAGTGTTTGGTAAATCAGCTCAGGTTACAAAGGCTGGTGTATGTTCACTTTCCAATGATGAAATGGTGAACTAATTAATAAACTTACATTGCTCAAGAAAGGGTCTTGAGCCGTGCAGGATGGTATACTCCTGAAGTACAAGACTCGGAGCTGGGGGGATTTGGCTGGTGCCTTTCTCTGTAATTCATGAGTGGCTCTGGGAGCATTCATGCAATTGAGCTGGGTGTGGGGCTCCACCTGCGGTTGTGCTGAGTGATCACAGCGCCTGGAGGGGTTTGCTGCTTATCACTAGCAAAGCATTGTGAGAGACAGCCCAGGCTGGAGAGGGGCCCAGCAGGGGGCACAGCAGTCCCAGGCTGCACCCCAGGGATCCTGTCACACTAACACTGGCCTTCTCCTGGGTCTGTGAAACCTTAAGACCATTTTGGATACAGATACACACAGGGCAGTTTCTGAGGCATATCCCATACGGAAATTTCTCCAGACACAGGACTTATGTCTCTTAGGGAAACAGAAGAAATGAGACTGTAAAAGCAAGATCTGTCTAGTCGGTTTGGTCCTCCTGCAACTGGTCTGTAAATGCATCTGCCTCCTGCAGATGACTGACTCAAGGCCAACTTTGCCCAGCTGGCCAAACCTAACAAGTGATTTTCTACCATTGGAACAGCTAGTGTTCCATGGCAGGCATTAGCTGAGAGACTTCCAGGAGAGGAGACAACATTTGGGAGGTGACTCTTCTCTGGAGCAACTCTGCTGAAGTCGATGGAATTACACCAGTGTAGGTGAGAGGAGGATCAGACCCATAGCCCCTTTTGAACAAATAAATGAGCGCAGTAAATTGTGGGCTACGCAGACACACCCGAATACCCCCTATCGGTTTGTGACACCTGTGCCCTGTTTTGTGTTTTGCTTGAGAGTAACGGTTCCTTTTCATTTTCGGTCGCTTGCTGGAATAATAGGTTTGGGGTAAATTTTTTTTTTTAAATCGTGTTCTTACTGCACGGTTTGTCAAATAATCGTTTAATAATTACATTCTGGTTTTGACTCATTTTGAGCAAGAAAGCACTAAATGGTCTTATAATGTCCCGAAACTGTCAACTTGATATATAGGGTTCTATTCAGCAGAAATTATATGCAGTTTCCATGCCACAAAAGCCGCACAAGGTCCTGGATCCAGCCAAAATATTCAGCAGAATATTCTGCCAGGCCGCAGGGCCAATTATGCCAAGATGTGCAGGTGTATTTTGCAGAGAGCAGCTCAGGCTGGAGACTTCATTAGATTACTCGTCTTCTCCCACCATGTTACACTAAAGCTCGGTCACCTGAGCCAAAACTCTACATGGCCCCAGAAGCTATTTATAGATTTTCAAAGTTAATCCGTCTCAGAGATGCCATGTCCTTTCATCTGCAGGTGCATGGAGCCCCTTTCCAACATTCTGGGAAAGATATTCGTGCCCGGAACACTAATCTGACCTACAACTGGTGTACCTTGGCGTAGCTCCACTGAAGTCTGTGGAGCCACTTCCAGACACACCAGCTGAGGATCAGGCCTTTTGTGTCTTTCGCATGCATGCCTGCACTCATGGCCGTTTGCTAGAGCACCACTAGACCTGCTAAGAGGGCAGCATGCCATTGGTCTGGGTAGCTCATAGCTAAAGCTGGATTTTGCAGGACTGCAGTCACAGAAAGTGACAGCTTTACCACAAGAAATTCCTCCCCGTGGCAAGTAATGGCAGACCGGAGCATTGCTGAGCTCCATTCTGCAGGATCCCTGGGTAATACCCACTGGATATTATGCAGTCAGCAAACAGCTCCATTCTGCAGCATTCTCCACTTTTCATTCAACAGCTGGGATTTTTGCATGTGTGAAGGGGAAGGCATGTGTATCTGTGACTGCCCGGGGGTTGAAGAGGGACTTCCAGATCTGAAAGTATGAGTTGCTACAGACTGAGCTAGAGACCCAAGGCTCCCTAGGTAGAGCCGTAACGAATTCATATCCTCTGCAGATCTGCACAGAGGAGCTCCTGTAAAAACACCCTCCCCACTGGGTTATGTAGCCTGTTAATAAAGCACAATGAAAATGGGTTCAAAAATCATTTTCTCTTCCAAGGTCTTATTCATCTCCATTCACAGAGCCTCTGTCGCCCTGCACGTACATTTCATCCTTTGGAAAGACACCGGGGGAGTGGGGCTGAACATCAGAGGATGCTGTTATCCCTACAAAATCACCCTCTCCGTGGATAACCAATTCCTGAGAGATCAGCTAGACAAATCTGCTATTCAAGGACTCTTGATGCTTTGGCTAGTAGGGGAAAGGGAAGGTTTCCCATGCAATCCCATGGTCTGTCAAAGCAATTTCTGCTCTCAGATTCTTTGTCACAAGTTCATTTTATGGGCGTTGCCAGAGAAAGAAGCCAAACAAGCATCCATCGCATATTGCTCAATCCGTGAACACATTGCTTTCAAGCCACATTAGCTTCACCCAACACATTGCTGCAGATGGAGTCAATCACATCAGTATGTGACCTTTCCACCTTACGGGAGGTTGTACATGTCAATCCTGACTCCTGATGGAGATGAGAAGTCACACAGGACTTACCAAGGGGTGCTATGGCTTGAGTAGGTAGATGACCTGTGACCACAGTCAGGTTATAAGGTAAGTGACTGCCCAGTTTCATGAGTCCTGGCGCACAAGCTGGCATAGTTTATCCTTGGTGTAACTATGCTGAGGTCAATGAAGTTTTACCAAAGATGACATTGGCCCCTTGGAATCCCCCAGCTGAAGTCTAGCCAGGAGCCTCAGGCTAACATCCCTGCAAGAACAGTGCTGGATTTCTTAAAAGCCACAAGTGGCCAAGATCACAGGAGGCCGTGTTACCCCAGAGATCCCAAAGGTCGAAGGGAACCGCCAGCAGGAGCAAAGCTCCCCCAGCACGTCTCTGTTACTGTGGCACAGGTGAGGGCAGGCAGGAGGACCATCACAGGAGTCAGACGCAGGAGCTACAATGTCTGGGTTTCCTCCTGTGGGAGCAGCCAGGGAACTCATGGACCCTGGGGCGGATTCTCCCTGCGGGGAGGGTGGCACCACAGCTGCCTCCCACAGCTGTTTCGCTAGAGAAGGGAGCTTTAAAATAATATCAGCCCAGGGTTCCACAGGAGAGTGGAGGCTGCCCAAGGAAGGCACTGAATCAACACAGCTCCTGACAGGCCTGGCCACACCCTCTCCTGGGCTGGCTCTGCCCACTTGGGATACCTCTGCCCACTCTGGATACTTTGGATACATTGCGAACTCGGGTCTTGGGGACCCAGGCTTGTGGGACTCCATGTATCCAAGCCGCCACTTGAGCGTCCACACTACATTATAAACCTGGGTTTACAATTGCTGGACCCTGGTCCGCACGGCCCGACACAGCAGTGCTAATACGTCTGTACTGCACTGCGCAGTCCTTCTGACCAGTGGTGTAGTCCGGAATGGGCATTTACCAGAATGCCCCTGCCAGCATGACCTCGCACGTTCTAAAATGGCATCCTCCATGCAGTGCGACCTCAAAATGGCGTGCGCCATGAGGCAATAGTCCCAGTACATGGTTCCACAGAGAGCCAGCCCCACTACACCATTGTTTCGGACTCAGGTCTGCAGCTTGCTCTGCATCCACACTGCAAAATGACAGGTGTTGGACCCAAGACTCGGCGGGACTCAGGCTCTGACCCACTCCCTTAGCAGGGTCCTTGGTCCTGAGCACCTGCTGCCCTGAGTCGGACTGATTTGTGTGAAGGGGAATTTGGGCTCAAACCTGAGTCAGAGCCTGGGCTTAGTGTGCAGTGTAGACGTACCCATTGGGGCTGCTCCAGCTTGCTCCAGTCCCCTGGCACAGTGGGGGGTTGCAGAAGCGTACTCCACCACATCCTTACTGTTGGCAAACTTTCTGCCCCTGGAGGTCTGGAGAGTGTGTTCTGCCAGAGGAATGTCAGGGATGAATGGAGCCCATTGGCTTCCAAACTCATCTGCCCGACCGGAAGAGGGGAATGCACAAGCGGTCCAAAGTGGGGAGCTGCAAAGAACAGAGAGAGCCTGAATAGCCATCAGTGTGCCTTGAATTGGGGGAATTCGTCACCCTAGGGCAGAGTGTGAATTCATTTTGGAATAAGAACCTTGCTTTACAAATCAGAGCCAGCCCAGCCCAGTCCCCCTATGTGCTAACTTTGGAAACATCCCGTCCTAGCTACTCAGAAAAGGGAGAACGTGGAGGGCTGTGTGAGTAAAATGGACCTGGAAGCTGTGACTCTTCACACAAAGCAATGGCTTTAGTGAAAACATTTCCTGTAAACAGAGAAGATCCAGCCTGTTTCAGCTCAAAGTCATGTTTTCAGTAAGGGCTTAAGCTGATTCAAAAAGCATATCAGGGGTTGGATCTCAAAACTCATTGACAGGTCTTTGGACTGGTTCATATCGGGGGGGGGGTCTTTCCTTAGACTCTAATATGCTTTGGACCGGGCAATATCAGGAGTTTTTCCATACACTCCAATGGGCTTTGGGCTGGGCCCTCTATTGGTCCCATCTGCGTTCAAAACAACTTTCAGTTGCGTTTTATTTCATTTTACAGGCACATTAACACATTTCAGTCACGTAAAAATCTTCCGCTTTAAAAAAAAAACAAAACCCCCTCAGCCAAATAAAGTTGCTGTACCAAAGCTGTCCAGTACCGATTACATGCTGAGTAATACAGAACACAGAGGGACAGACTGTGCGACGTGAGCAGTGAAATCACTGCTCGTGGAGCTAGGCACCACTCACCGTAAGGAAGTGGTGCAGAATATGGGCTAGGATCAATATTTGATTAGACTACAGCCTACATATCTCCACTTACTTGTATTTGGTTTTTTATGATTGTTCTTCTATAGAAAGCCACACCACAAAGGCAATTCACATCGCAGCAAGCGCATAGCTGCACATGGGCAGTATGAACCCATCCTCCAGCTTGCAGGAGACACTCTCCTAACCAAAACCAGACTGGATTCCCGAATAGCTCCAACCTCATTTAAATCTCATGAAACCTACACACCTGTGTTTGCACATTCCTGCTGCGAAGCCCTGCCCAGGGGATGATGGAGTTTGTTCCACTGCTTGGGAGCGAGGTTCTGCGTGCTATTCATGATGGGTTTCCCAGGTGGCCCCGTTGGAGCTGCAGTCCGCGGAGCACATATCTGGCTAATGACAACAGGGTACTGAATTTGACTGATGTCGTTAACAATCACCTGGGCCAAGTTTGCTTAACTGGAATCGGTAAAATAACATTAAACACCCTTATAGCATCGCTGGTCCTTTTCATCTGCAGATCTCAAAGCACTTTGAAAAGCACAATTTATTATTATCCCCATTATTGCCAGTCGTTTAACATGGAGCTGAGCATTACTGGCCCACTTTTGCAAGTGGGAAAACTGTGGAATACAGACATTAAGTGACTTGGCCGCTTGTCTTTGATAGTCCTGTCAGAAACTCATCTTGTTACTTCAGCATTCTTTCACCGAGATGGTATCTTTTGCTGAGCATATTGCTAAACATTTTTCACAGGCAAATATTACGCCCCAAACATTTTTTTATGTCTTTTGGCCAATAACAACAGTGAATCAAATGAAAAATACTAATTTTGTAAACTATCCTTTGGGACTGTCTATGCCTGGGGCAGCGTCCAGCTGTATTAATTGTCTTTCCAGGAGCACTGCTGGGCCTGTTCATTGATGCCTTTAAATAGCGGAGTAAATCGTAGCTACATAAGATTTATCTATATAAAGGCTCTCAAAAGAGTACCTAGAAATACCTGTTACTGCTTCAACAGCTACAGAAATGGGAAGGGTTAGCATATGTCTCGCAGCCTGTTCTCAGTAAGGACCTGATCCTGGGTTGATTTAAGTGAATAGAAAGACTCCCACTGACTCCAATGGCTCTTGAATCAGGCCCTCAGTCATAGGGGACTTAAGTGGGGCATATAATAGCCTGGGGTTGGCCACCCACTGAGGCGCCGCAGATGGAGATCCAGCCTGGTGATAGGAACTGAGACCAATGAAATTCAGCTCAGTATTAGGATGCATGGAATGCGCAGTAACTGTTCCAAGGCAAATTCTAAGGGCTGAACTCTTCGCTCAGCTACTGAGGTAAACAGACCACAACCCCATGGGAACCCAAGAGCCGAATGTGGGGCTAGATGTTTGGTTTGGCTGTGGACTAGCTCGGTCCCTGGCCAGGACGCGCTGGTACCAGCACTGGGCAAAGTACGGCTCCGCCCAGTGCAGGCCCAATGCTCTCAGGGCACTTACGCCACCGTAATTCCTCAAACCAGCCTAGTGAGAGCGTTTAGTCTTCTCCTTTAAAAACCACACACAGAGGAACATAAAGGGGCATATCCTCTTTCCCCCATGCACAGCAGGAAGAGCATTGGCCTGGGGGCAGCTACCGCCCCAGGATGGCCGGAGCCCATGCAGCTGTTTGTGAATGCCACTCCACCCACCTACCAGGTGCATAACTGGGCACTGTGTGGGCGGGGAGGGGCAGAGGGGGAGATAAAATCCCCCAACCCAGGGCTCTGGATCCTGTCATGTGGGAACCCTTCAGAGCAGATCCTTTGCCCACTTTCATTTGTGGGGAGGGATAGCTCAGTGGTTTGAGCATTGGCCTGCTAAACCCAAGGTTGTGAATTCAATCCTTGAGGGGGCCATTTAGGGATCTGGGGATTTAGTTGGGGATTGGTCCTGCTTTGAGCAGGGGGTTGGACTAGATGACCTCCTGAGATCCCTTCCAACCCTGATATTCTATGATTCACTCCCACTCCACGCTCTGCACCAGCATACGCTTGGCTTGCGTGGAGACCCATTCCGAAACATCGAGGGGTCCATGCCAGCTCTGACTGGCAGCCCCCAATACATCCCCAGTGCAGTGCTTCCCTAGTGCAGGGGGCCTCACAATGGCCCCACCAGTTCCTGCTAGGCTTTCAAAACATTGTCCCACCAATTCACCCAATGCCCTCCCCAAATACTACAGGATCTGTCCCACCTTTCCAAAACCAGAAATCAACAGTCTCATCACCCCATGCTCACACCCTAGGTCAAGTTCACAACTGGAGTAGGCAGTGATGCTCAGGCTACCACTGACAGGCCAAGGGCAAAGCCCCTTCCAGCTGGTTTACCTCTGACTTTACAGGTCATCTGCTAAGCAGCCAGCATGACCTCTGGCCACAAGAAGGGGCAGCTGAATAGTATGAGAGGCAGCACAGTGTGGTAGACAAAGCAAGAGACTCGCACCAGGTCTGACACTGACTCCCTGTGTCATGTGACCTTCATCAATGGCATGGTATATGAAATCAGAGTCCATTTGAAACCAGAGGCATTTATGAAAGAGAACAGCTACAAACAAATAGGCTTCCACTCCCAGATCGAGTTCCAGCTTTGTCCCCCTTGTTAACCAGGGGCCGAACCAAATCTGCAACTCTATGCATCACACAGAGATTTCTAATGGCTGAATCATATATTACAAATAAATATCAGTTGAGAAAAAAGGCTATGCTGGTTAAAAAATTGACCTGGTTTAGAGGGAAAGTGAAGGCACCAGTAAAAAATAAAATATAACAAATGGAAGAAAGGGGAAGCTGATAGTAATGAATATAAATCAGAAGTTAGGAATTGTAGAAAGTTGATAAGGGAAGCCAAGGGACACAAGGATAAATCTATGGCCAGAAGAATTAAGAACAATAAGAAGGAATGTTTTAAATATATTAGGATCAAAAAGAATACTCACAATGGTACTGGTCCAGATAACTTACATCCAAGAATTTTAAAAGAGTTGGCTGAAAATCTCGTTGGACTGTTAATGTTGAATTTCAGTAAGTCTTGGAGCACTGAGGAAGTTCCAGAAGACAGCTAATGTTGTGCCAATTTTTAAAAAGGGTAAACAGGATAGCAGGATAATTACGGGCCTGTCAGTCTGACATCGATCCCAGGCAAGCTAATGAAGTGACTGGTATGGGACTTGATTAATAGAGAACTAAACCAGGGTAATATCATTAATACACATCACAAGGGTGTATAGAAATAAATCCTGTCAAACTACTTGATTTTTTTTATGAGATTACAAGTCTGGTTGATAAAGGTAATAGCGCTGATATAATATACTTAGACTTCTGTAAGGCGTTTGACTTGTTACCACACAACGTTTTGATTAAAAAACTAGAACGATATAAACTTAACATGGCACATGTTAAATGGATTAAAAACTAGCCAACTGATAAGTCTCAAAATATAACTGTAAATGGGGAATCGTCATCAAGCAAGTGTGTTTCCAGTGGAGTACCATGCGGATCAGTTCTTGATCTTATGCTATTTAACATCTTTATCAATCACCTAGAAGAAGATATAAAATCATCATTGATTAAGTTTGCAATTGACACAAAAATTGGGGGAATGGTAAATAATGAAAAAGACAAGGTCACTGATTCAGAGAGATCTAGATCGCTTGGGAAACTGGGCACAATCAATCAATATGCATTTTAATACAGCTAAATGTAAATGTGTACATCTAGAAACAAAGAATATAGGCCATACTTACAGGATGGGAGACTCGATCCTGGGAAGCAGGGACTCTGAAAACGATTTGTGGATCATGGTGGATAATCAGCTGAACATGAGCTCCCAGTGTGATGCTGTGGCCAAAAGAGCTAATACTATCCTGGGACGCATAAACAGGAGAATCTTGAGTAGGAGCAGAGAGGTTATGTTACCTCTGTATTTGGCACTAGTGCGACAGCTGCTGGAATCCTGTGTCCAGTTGTGGTGTCCCCAATTCAAGAAGGATGTTGATAAATTGGAGAGGTTTCAGAGAAGAGCCATGTGAATGATTAATGGATTAGAAGCTCATCTTAATTAATTAGCCTCTTACTCCATTTTTTCTCCTGCTGATAATAGCTCATCTTAATTAATTAGCTTCTTACTCCAACTTTTCATGTTCTCTGTATGTATGTATATATATATATATATATATCTTCTTACTATATGTTCCATTCTATGCATCTGATGAAGTGGGCTGTAGCCCATGAAAGCTTATGCTCAAATAAATTTGTTAGTCTCTAAGGTGCCACAAGTACTCCTCGTTCTTTATGCCTTATAGGTATAGACTTAAGGAGCTCAATATATTCATCTTAACAAAGAGAAGGTTAAGGGGTGACTTGATTACAGTCTGTAAGTCCCTACATGGGGAACAAATATTTAATAATGGGCTCTTCAATCTAGCAGTGAAAGGTATAACATGATCCAATGACTGGAAGTTGAAGCTAGATAAATTCAGACGGGAAATAAGGCATACATTTTTAACAGCGAGGGTAATTAACCATTGGGACGATTTACCAAGGATCATGGTGGATTCTCCATCACTGCCAATTTTTAAATCAAGATTGGAGCTTTTTCTAAAAGCCCTGCCCTAGGGATTATTTGGGGGAAGTTCTATGGCCTGGGCTATAGAGGAGGTCAGACTAGATGACACAATGATCCCTTCTGGCCTTAGCATCTATGGATCCATAAGGTCGTACCATCTATTCCATGGGGGGCAAACTGTGGAAATGACAGGAGAAAAAAATACTGATGAAAGGACAGGAGAGAAAAATACGTGATTGGCTGTGAGATTTTCTGAGATCTCTCCCCTGGGTTTTACCACTGAGAAAGGCAGTCAGGCCCATTGCTGGCTTTTATTAAGTTAATATTATACAGGACGTCATGCACCCCCGCATCTCCTGTATCTGTGCATGCCGCTTTACTCTTCACACTCCTTTGTGGGAGTGAAAAATGAGAGCTGTGCCCCTAGTCTGTTCAGCAAACCCTCAAAGATTTTCAAGTTCTATCCATTAGTAGACTGTGTTCATACAGGCCCTTCCTCCCTCCCCTCCCCCGAAAACAAGGTCTATAATCAATTTAGCATGCCTTAGCTAATCTCGGCATGAAGGATTTTACTTATTTTAGTATTAAATAACAGGTGTTCATTACAGTTTAGACAAAACGAACAAAGCCAATAAAAGCAACGTCAAGTGCCTACTGTCCTCCATATAATTTAATATGTAAAACAGTGCAGACTGTTTCAAGTTATTACTTCATAACATATAATCTCATGTTACTGGAGGGAGAGGTGAGGGACAAGTGGATTAGTTGAAAAAGCACTTGCTTTTTGCCTGTGGGACTCTGGGCTGAGCCTAGACTTACGTTGTAACTGACAAGGGGTTTGTGGTTGCATTTCTACCAGGAGAAGAGTAATTCGTGTTCCAGAACTAAATCACTTCAGAGTGAGATTATCTAATGAAGAAAGGCCAGAGCTAAAACAAGTATAAGCTAATGCCTTTCTTCCCTTTGTCCTGTGAAAACAGTATTACAACAGCTATAGGAATGGTTCAGTGAGAACTCAAAATCAAAAGTCCTAATGCACAGTGAGAACTGCAGAGAATTCCTCAGCTCCTGCATTCAAGCTGATAGAATAGTATTGCTCCCCTGGCTTCATTGTAGCTCCTGGCTGACAACAGAGGTGGGCTGTTACCTTGTGTCGGCTTCCTGACCCTCCTGAAGCCTGAAAGGACTGGAGGAACCATGGGTCTGCCTGGCAGCTCACCCTGGGGAGAGAAGATCATAGAATATCAGGGTTGGAAGGGGCCTCAGGAGGTCATCTTGTCCAACCCCCTGCTCAAAGCAGGACCAATCCCCAACTAAATCATCCCAGCCAGGGCTTTGTCAAGCCTGACCTTAAAAACTTCCAAGGAAGGAGATTCCACCACCTCCCTAGGTAACGCATTCCAGTGTTTCACCACCCTCATAGTGAAAAAGTTTTTCCTAATATCCAACCTAAACCTCCCTCACTGCAACTTGAGACCATTACTCCTCGTTCTGTCATCTGCTACCACTGAGAACAGTCTAGATCCATCCTCTTTGGAACCCCCTTTCAGGTAGTTGAAAGCAGCTATCAAATCCCCCCTCATTCTTCTCTTCCGCAGACTAAACAATCCCAGTTACCTCAGCTTCTCCTCATAAGTCATGTGTTCCAGTCCCCTAATCATTTTTGTTGCCCTCCGCTGGACGTTTTCCAATTTTTCCACATCCTTCTTGTAGCGTGGGGCCCAAAACTGGTCACAGAACTCCAGATGGTGGGGTAGCCCTTGGATATCCCTGAAAAGGCCACACAGACACAAGGATGTGTGTGTTGTACAGAAACTGGAGCTGACCAGGCCACTGGGAATCCAAATTTAAGATATAAAGTACTGTGTTTAGGCATATCCATCAAATGTTTAATTTTCCAGCTGCTGCTTTTCTCAGCAGCATAAGTTAACCTTGGTAAGAACTCCATTGTAACCTCAGACCTGCCCCGTTCATCTCCTGAATTTGGAATAGCATCAGCATTTGAGAGACTTAGCTGCATTTTCCATCCATTTCCTGTATCTGCTACATTGTTGATCACTTTTGTCCATCTGCAGGGTGTGCGAGACTGTATCTGCACGACTTCTGCTTATGGGATGGTGGAGCCCCAGAAAGAGGTGTGGTTTGAACAAAAAAGGCAGGAGAAGCCAAATTCATAAATGTGGCCTATGCCACCATCTGAAAGGAGGAGGATCTGGAGGCAGTGCATGAAGTATATATTACAGCCAACCCACTGTGCATGTGAGCTTATATAAATATGGCCCTTCTCCTGTTCACATGGTAAGTGTATCAATGGATTTGTATGGGTAGTTAGAACCAGCTTTCCTCACTTCTCTGAGACATTACTGGGAAAGCCATCAGGTCAGGGTGCCTTTCTGTTGCAAAATCCTATGGGTGTTGACTTTCAGTTGTTCAAAACTTTCCTTCGGCCATCAGCGTCTCATACACAAGTGTGTTTTGTTAGCTGTAGGCTGATGCCTCGACTAGATATATACACAACAAGGGAATACCTCCCAGGCTATAATCAAACTGTGGAGATGGTTCTCCTGAAATAGTGGGTGTTAGAACGAGTATGGATGAACCTCCAAGAATGCAAGACACAGTCTATTTTCTTGCCCATGATATGTAATGAAAAGATTATTGAAAATCCTGTTTGATCCTCAGAATCCAGAACATGGCATACTTCAAGGGAAAAGAAACATGGAAGGATACATCAACTTACGGGCCCAATTTGAAGACCCCTCCCATGACCACATCTGCACATGAAAATGAAAGAGCAAAATGTGACGCAATTTCCCCTGCCTCTATTTTACATGGAAATCCACGGTTATTTTGAAGTTAAGTTTGTGAATCATCAAAAGAGGAGATTCAAGAACCAAGCATGACCTTGCAGCTAAGCCACTGCACTGGGGCTTGGGAGATCCGGATTCAGTTCCCGAGTCTGCCAAAATCTCCCAGTGTGACTCTGGCAAAGTCACTTCATCTCTCTATGCTTCAGTTTCCCAGCTGTAAGATGGGGTGATAACACTTCCTTTTGCCCACACTTTGTCTTATTGATTAGCGTGTAAGCTCTTTGGAGACAGGGTCTATGTCTTATTATGTATTTGTACAGCACCTAAAACAAAGGGGTCCCAATTTCAGCTGGGGACTCCAGGCAACATAGCAATTGCCGTATCTTTTCCTAAAACTATGCCGGGAAATTGGACTTTGCAGGCCAATTTTTGCGTGCAAAAAAAAAATCTGCCAAAAAGTTCTCAGGGGCCCGAAAACCAGGAGAACTTGATCTGTGAAGGCTCTACAGTGGCAATATGGTCAGAGCAAGAGTAGGGTTGCCAATGTTGGTTGGACGTATTCCTAGAGGTTTCGTCGCATGACGTAACCTATAATTAAAGATTAGCCTTTAATTCCTGGAGACTCCAGGATGATCCTGGAGGGTTGGCACCCCGAAGCAAGAGGCTGAGTGCTGAAAGGGGCTGAGCATTAACACAATGGAGGAGCCACAAGAAGGAAGAGATCCATCTCATGGCAGTCAGGTTTGAAGTCTTATTTCCCTATGGCAGCTCAGACCCTGGCGGTTGGAGGCTGAGCCCCATAATCTCTCAGATCCCTCCCCTTCGAATAAGCATGAGTTAAGGGCAGCCAGACGGACCACAAAGAGTTTCCTGACCACTCCCTCCCTCACCCCATAAACTGTTCTGCAAGAGGAGAGCACTGAGGATAACATTATTACCTCAAGCCAGGCAGAGCTCCCTGTGGACAGGCCTTAAAATCACTATTGACAGCTCAGTTGAAATCATGCAGGATTATTAGCCTCTGTGAGTTCTGTCCTCCCCTCATTATCCCCACTTGCTATAAAGAGGAGAACAGTGCACGCAACGGAGGGACCGTCCATCTCGTTGCTGTCATGATTATATTTCAATAGTGCTTACAGGCCCTGTCAAAAATCAAGGCCCTGCTGTGTTAGGCCCAAACACAGAGTAAGGGGAGAGCCTCAGCCGTTTGTAGCAGAGGTTCTCTCTTTGTCCTATTCAATGCCACACATTTCAGCTACCAGGAGAAGACAAAAACGATCCCCTCAGTACTGCTCATGCCTGTTTGAATCAATAATCAGCCTCCACTTCCTTCTCTTTTTTTCAAACTTCAGTTTGAATCATTGCATGGAGGGGGGGCGGGGTGAGGAGGATTAAATTTGCTATAAATTCTCTCGGAGCCTCATGCTATTCCAATCCCTGAATTAAATCCACTCAAAGTCGAGGCATTGGTCTGCTAGCCATCATAAAGAAAGCATTCAATCGCTATGAAGTCAGTCAGATCTGCAGAAAACACACCCCAGATCAGTGGGCTTTATGACAGGGGCACAACAGATACCTAAGAAAACCGTTACACTTGCAGAGCAAGCTAACACTGAGTAAGTGCTTAAGGCCCATATAGTGCTCCAGCATCTCGCAACCGATGTGAGCAAGGTTAGTGTCTATTGTTAATTAGCCAAGACAAAGCTAAAGCAGCATGTCTATGGCAGGCAGCACTCAGCACAAGCCTTTGCACTAACTTCAAGAAGAGCAGGATCAAAACCCATTTGTGTTGTGCAAAACATGTACCTAAAATAATCTTCCCATTTAAATTCCTCTTAAAAACCTGGGCCTCCCTGCACCCGAGTGTAATTCACAATCCCCCAGTGTCCTTTAGCCAGCTAACGTTGTTCGGATCACCAGCAAGGGCACCCGTACCGCACTTGACATGAATGACATTTCCACTGGCGTCCGTGGTACAAGGCGGGTCTGAAATATCTTACACTGACATAGGCCCTCGGCCTGCAGTCTTTTTTCAGGATCCCCGCTATCTTCAGACACAATTTTGGATTGCTGGGTTGCTTTCCGATGTCTATCCGCACATGTAGTGCTATTGTAGCCCTGGTGGTCCCAGGATATGAGAGAGACAAGGCGGGTGAAGTGATATCTCTTATTGGACCAACTTCTGTTGGTGAGCGGGACAAGCTTTCAAGCCCCACAGAGCTCCTGCCAGACCGAAAGAGCACTTGCGGAAGCTGGAAAGCTTGTCTCGCTCTCTCTCGCCAACAGAAGTCGGTCCAATGAAAGAAATTACCTCACCCGCCTTGTCAGACAGATAGATAGATACTGGCATTCACCCACATATTATGCATTAAAATCCGCTAAGTGTTTATAACACAGTCGAAGCAGTTGTGCAGTAAGTGTAAAAACGCTCCTTGGCTATTTGACCATTGCTTATTATAACCGTGCGTGGGTCAAACATGGCCTTGAAGGTTTTGCAGCCCAACCGTTGCGGGGCTGGGCTAGGGCCGGAGAGAGACCAAGGGAAACCCACCAGAAATACAGGGCTGCAAATACAGGGCTGGGGGCTTAATTTTGCACTTTACTACAGCAGCCTCCCTGGGAGGGCTGCCACCTGTGGGCTGAAGCAGGTGCACCATTCTGTGCAGCCCCAAAGGCCTACTTTGTGCCAGGCAAATGCAAAAAAGCAACAGGAAGGCAGGCAGGCGGGGGCAGGCTGGTTTTTATAACCCTGACCACGTTCCTCACCTCAGTCCCCTCCCCATGCTGCAAACACAGGGCTCTGCTTAACTGTACTGCATTCCCCTGGCCGGCCATCCTCCCAGGACAACTGGCCCCAGCGAGCTGAAGCAGGTGGATAGGTGTGGGCCTAAAAAGGCATTAAAAAAAAAAAAACACCCCACCTCTGACAGGGAATTTTTAAACCAGCGCAACACCCACCTCCCCTCCCCCTCCGAAGCTCTTTCTTGCCAAGCTGGGTTTGCCGCTGCTCCTGGGCCGGGGGCCGGAGCAGCTCCGCCGGCTCCGGAGGCCGTTGCCCCGGGGGGGCCCGCCCCAGCCGGGGTTATCTCCCTCCAGCCCAGCGGCGCAGATCAGGGGGGCGGGCTGGAACTGCCCTGTCGCCCCGCTGCGAGGCGCTTCCCCCCTTCCCCGGAGCTCCGGCCACTTGCAAATGAAATTCTTTCTTGGGCAGGGCCCTGCCTGCTCCGCCGCAGCCATCAAAGGGCAGCAGCAGGTCGCCGCCGCCCCGGGCCAGAGATCTCCCGGCTCAGGACAGGAATGAGGGAGGGGGCGACCCAAGAGAGCCTCCTGGAGCCCAGCGCCGCGCCCTGGCTCGCAGCCACGCAGCCCGGGGAGCTCCCCTGCGGGAGCCAGTCCAGCCACTGTCGCAAATCGGGCTGCTGGGCTCCGTGTCCCCCTGTTGGGGCTGCCGGGGGCCGGGCCAGGCTGGCTAGCGGGGAAAGACGCTGCAGGACCCGCGGGGGCGGGTTGAACCTGCCCGGGGCTGTTGGCTGGCAACAAGGAGCGACGGGTGCGGGCTGGGGGCAGAGGCAATCGGGCTGCCGGGGGGGTCAGGGGTCGGTGTGAGCAACCCCGCGGGGCCACTGTCCCAGCTCCCCGCGATCGCGGCAGCGGCTCGGCCGGCGTCTCTGCGCGCTGGCAGCGGATGACTTGGTGGGGGAGAGAAGGTGCAAAGCATCTGGATGAGCTAGTCCCGGGCCCCCCGCTGCGAGCCCTGGGGGCTCTCAGATCCCGGGGTCTGAGTCCGGGGCGGTGCTGAACCTCTCACACGCAAACAGAATAAACCCGTGTCCCCCCCGCACCCCACCTTCCTCCCGGGGCTGGCCCGAGGGGCGAGCAGGCTTGCAAGGGTTAAGGGAGGCGCTGGCCTTTGTTTTCCACGCAGCCCAAAGGGCTGGGCCGTTAACGAGGTAAATGCAATTCGCAGGATTTCACGGTAAATTCCCCAGCCCCCAGAGCTGGCTGCACAAACAAGCCGCGTTATCCGGTCCTGACAAGCCGCCAGCGAGGCTTGGGGGAGCGGGAGCAGCTGAGCGAGCAGCGAGTGGGACCCGCGCCTGGCCGGGGCTGGGGGGATTAGTTCAAGTCCCAGGCGCTGGTGGGAAGCGGGCACCGCCGGCAGGCGGGGGGGCAGGGCCCGATCGCTCCGGATCGGCCCCTGCTAGACCCAGACGATGAAAGCAAAAGGGGGTCCGGGGGGTAAAGCCCCTCTTGGCGGGGCGTTTTCCAGCGCGATCGCCCTGGCCGGCTCGCGGCTCTGATCCGGCCTCTCCACCTGCCCTCTCCGGGGAGCGGAGGGCTTGGCAGCCTGGCTACGCTGGGCTGGTCGCTTTCCACCCCGCTGCCCGCTTCGGCAGGCTGGAGAACAAAAGCGCCCCGTGCCTCCCCCTGTCCCTTTCCCTGGGGATACGTCCCCAGCTCGCGCCGTCCGCCCCGCACCCGGCGCTCAGCGGGCTGCAGACTGAACCCAGCTTGCCAAGAAAACCCCGCCAGGAGCCAGGTGACGGCGGGGGCGGGGAGGGGGAAATCCCCGGGAGTCAAAGCGAGAGCAGCCCTAGAAACACCTCCCCTCCAGCCCAGCGCCTGCACTCCTGCGACGGGGCCTCGCGGGGCTCTTGAAACCGAGAGGGTGCTTGAGTTTTACGCGCATCCCCTCCCCTTCCCCGCTGCAGGAACAGCCGCAGGTAGGGATTAGCAGAGCCCAGGGGGAACTGCTCCCGAGGTTTTGGAGGGCCGGGGCAGTGCAAGCGGGTCTTCAAAGGCTCATGCAAACCTTCCAAGAAAGCAGTCTCCAGCACCGCCTCCCCTCCCCCTTTTCCTTCCGCGCCCCCCCAGAAACAAAACCTCGAATCGCTTTGAACGCGGGGGGAGCCCGGAGAGGAAGGGATCACAATCCCCGCCGGTTTAGCATAACCCCTCGGGTAACTCGGCCCCGCTTTTCACATGCATTTTTTTGCAAACGCTTCCAGCAGGTTAGCAAGGCAAGTGTCACTCCCCGGGGCTGGGCCTGCCCGACGAGCCCGAGTTCCCAGGCTTTCCCCGCACCCCCACGCTGCCAATCACCAGCGAGAGACTATATCTATCTCTATATACTTAAATAAAGATCATTTTCAATGGGAAGGAGCCGGCTCCTGCTCCTAGCCCCGCCCCAGCCAGTCCCCCCTAAGGCGCCGGGCCCACGCTGCCTTTACCTTTCAAATAATGACTCACTGTCGTTTTTTCTTTTAATATGTCGTTATAAATATATTTTGTCAAAATATAGGATCATTATTGTCAAACCATTTGCACATAAAGTCATAAATAAGGTCAAGGTGAACGTTTAGTTTAAGATCAGGGTCCAGCGGGAACACGCAGTCCTGGGGAGGGGAAGGGGGGGGGGTTAACGGCACCCGCACCCCTCCACCACCATCTCCTGGTAGTTTTTCAGGACCACTTTGTCGTACTCGTCCAGGTACAGCATGGAGATGGCGCTGAGCTCCGTGGGCACGCAGCAGGCCTTGGGGATGCTGGCGTTCACGGAGTTCACCAGGGTTTGCACGATGGCGTGGTTGGTGGAGTTGAGGTGGTCGGCCAAGGGGAAGGGGCAGTCCCCGTGGCAGTAAAAGGCCTGGTAGCCCGGGGGGGCCACGATCCAGTCGTTCCAGCCCACGTCGCTGAAATCCACGTAGAGCGCATGGCGGCGGCAGTTTTTTTTGTTCTTGCGGGGCCGCGGGTGCTTGGCGCTGCGGCGGGCCCGGCGGGTCAGTGCGTGGCCCCTGCCGTCGTGGCTGAAAGTGACCAGCAGCGGCCTCAGCTGGGCCCAGTCCCCGCCTCCTTGAGGTAAAGATCGGCTAATCCTGACGTGGCTCCCCGGCCGGGCGGGCTGCAGCGGGGTCACCTCCACCGCCAGCCCGTGGTTGGGCTGCTTGTCCTGGGTCCAGCGGAGGACGGCGGGGCTCACGTCGAAGCTCTCCCACCGGGACACGTTGTGGTGCACCAGCCGCGTGTCCAGCAGCCGGGTGATCACCTGCCCGCGGGCCGGCAGCGGCTTCATCACTTCGTAGATGTTGATCCGGTGCGAGCCCCGTTCCCACGCGGGGCTCTGCGCTTCCAGCTGCTCCCGGTACAGCCGCAGCTCGGCCGAGGTGATCACCTCGTTCTCCGGCACGCTGCTGAGGTTGAAGAGGAAGCGAAAGCGGGGGGTGTCGCTGGGCCCGGGGAGGGTCTCCAGATGTTCTGCAAGGAGCGGGGGAGGGGGGGGTAAAAACAGAGCGTGTGAACGTTTGGGGGAGCCGAGACACAAGGCCAGGTGAGTCAGGGCACACGGCTCCTCCCTCCCGGCCACGCTGCTTCACCTGTCCCTAGCCCCGCACGGAGAGAGCTCAGCCCTCCAAAATGCAAAGCAGCAACATTCCCCCCTCCTCCCCCTGCTCGCCAACGCATCATTTCCACGCCTAACCAGCTCCTGCCCCGGAATCCCGCTTCACCACCGCCGGGCCGTATTCATACGGATTTACAGGCGGGAGTGTTTTAAAACAAAGTTTCTTTAAAACACTTGTCCTTCCCCCTCCCCTCCCCCCGCCGCCCCCCGAAGGATCTTGCTCACAAACTGTGCCCAGCGATTGGGAAACACAGAGCCGTGCCTTGTTGATCCCATTACTGGGGGGGGGGCGGATAAATTCCGACACAGCAATGATGCCGGTGGATTAATAGCTCCGCTTGACTTTGGAAAAGAAACATCCGCTACGAAACATTTGGATCAGATTACAAGGCCCTATTGAACGAACCTCACAAACACGCTGTTGTCGGTATTAAATTCAAGGAGGTTTTTTATTTTCTTTCTTTAAAAAAAAAAGAAAAAAAAAGAGCCCAAGCAGGCAGCGATCGCTTTGATATCTCAAAACAAACACACACGGGACGCGATGGGGGGGATCTCGGTTACTCCGGAGTTGAATCCGGAGTGAATTCCGTGGGAGCTCGGAGGGGGTGACACGAGTCGAAACCCGGAGTGACGGGAGGAAGCAAAGCAGCCCTTCACACCAACGGGTCAATTTCAATCTCCGCGCAGGATGCTGGAAAACGCAGCCGCGGGACTAGCCCAGGCCAGCGGCCCGGGGGGAGTCCGCCTTCAGCCGATCCAAATCCCGACCGCTTCCCGACGCCCCCACCCCAGGGCTGCAGCACTGACCTTCATGGTGGAAACTCCTCACGGTGTTGGCCCGGCTAGTCGATCTCTCGGGGTAGCGCAGGCTGATGTCCTGCAGGCTTTCCTCCTCTTCCCCGGACTGCAGCCGGTAGAGGTCCAGCATGTACGCGGGGACGACGGCTGCTTTGCTGGGCTGGGGCCGCCTTCGGAGCCCGAACATCTGCAGCAAACTCGCCTCGAAACCCCGCAAGAGTTCATGGCTTTGCCCAGAGCGGCGTCCAGATCCTGCTTGCGCCTGGAGTTCTGCAACTTTCTTCCTCCCCGTCTCGGGTATCAAACTGGCATGGTTAGTACCTCCTAGCAGAACTTGGCATAACAGAATGACCATCAGCATTCGGTTACCAGGAATCATGGTGTCTCTGGGGTTTCCAAAAAAAACGCAACAACAAACAAGGAGGGTCAAGATTAAAAACAGCCACCCCACCCCACTCCCCCCCAAAACCCGAGCCAGCAGCGGCTGCGAGCGGCAACCGCGTCTCAAAGGCGAAGGAATCGCCTGTAATGGACTCGCTCGAACTTGTTTACAACCGAAGAGCCCCCACAATCAGATAGCCGCTATCCGGCTCATCTGCTCGGTCCCTGCTATCTTCGCAGTGATCTCCGCCTAACTTCTTTCAAGAATAAACAGTGAACATTGGGCTTAGATGGAATTTCTCCTCTCGCCTCCTCCCCGACCCGACGGATCGCTGGAGTGCAGCTGATCGGGGGCCGGGGGGGGGGGTCTCCACGAGCCTGGATCACAGGGCAGAGGGAAACAAAAAGTGACTTGGCCCCTTTTATTATTTTGCTGGCGCTGTCCCTTTGAAGTGTGGCTGCAGCTTTGCCGCGGCCTTCAAGGGGTTTTGAGAAACGAGACATGCCAGAGAGGAAGGGGGGGGGGGCAAGTGACTTGAATCTAGGGTCACTGCGAAGGTAAGACAGAGAGGAGGAGAGTTTGAAAAGTCCCCGATCTGTTAGCAGACGCGCCTGGGAGGGGGCTTGCGCGTTACAGTCCGCGAGGGGTCAACCCCGGGAGCGAGGGGAGAGCAGCGAGAGACGTTTACACCACTTCCAAGCCCAGGAGCAGGAGGAGAAGGAGAAGGGGCTACTCACTGACAGCAAACAAGGCATGTAAAAACAGTCCATGATTCTTGCCAGCCAATCTGGAACAAACGGGTGGAAAAGCTCAGGGGCTCGGAGGCGCTTGGCTGCCGGGGCTGGGACTGCGGAGCGGCTCCGAAAATGAATATTTGAATCCAATGAGCCTCCAAAGCGGACTGGCTCTGTTTTTCTTCCAGCCCATGAGAGTCACGTGGCCCCCAGTCACTCCTCGCCCCGCTTGTCCGTCACAGCCAGGCACCGCCCACTGGGCTCCAAAAGGGATGTCCCGCCCCTCCGCCCCTGTCAATCTCCTGGCAAGAGAAACCTCCTCTTGCCAAGGGGCAGTGGCTGCCCTGGTCCTGGCACTACTGAAATCCCATGGGTGGGGGTTGAGGGTGGCTTCAGTTTAAAGCCCGATCCTGCTCCCACTGGAGACCCCCCTTCCCCTTGCATCGACCTTGTGCGTCTAGAACTGCAGTGCTCGAGCGACTGCCCTCCCAGCCCCACCCTGACCCCACAACATCCCCGCTCCCCCCAGGCCAGCCCAGCCCCTCCTCCCCGCTGCAGGCCTGCTACCACGCTTTGCATCCTTTGCAGACGGCTGCGCTTGTGTCATGCAGCCTGTGAGTGCAACCCAGGGGCGATGGGTCTTTCCCAGCAGGTCTCCTCCTATAGAAAAGTAACCCCCCTCCATTGAGCGCACATTTCCCCAAGCGTTACAAAATAACCCTAGCAAGAGGACCAAACGCATGGAGGGTCTCAACCCTTCCCTAGCCTGCAAGAAATCTTGCCAGCATTAAGTTAGATGGGGGGGTGGGGGTCAGTCAAATCCCGATGTTCTTAACAAACCAAGGGAAGGATTTGCCAATAGGGCAGAGGCCTGTTTTGCTGGGATTAGAGCTCCCATCTGAGTTTAAAAACACAAGGAATAAAACCCAAGGCATGGTCAATTTCATCAGCGCCATAAAACAGGAGAAAACTCACTAAGCTTTCCCTAACATCCAGCTTCCCATGAGTGGGGCACTGGGAAAGTCGTCTTAGCTTCTAGGGGCAAGTCAAATATGAAATAGGCTTTGGGATCAGGTCCTCCCCCACCCCTGGGTTTGCACGGGGGTGTTAAGTTAATTCTTACCGCTACATGCGGGCTTCGGCAAGTTCCTTCCAAGAACCTTACATCTCAACAGCTCAAGTAATTTACAGGCGTGCAGGGACGCTGGAAGCATGAGTCTGTCATCGGAAAGGGCCTATTCAAAAACATTACACAGTGTCAAGGCAAAAACAGGCCAACACCTTTCCCAGCGCTCTCAGACCCAACGCCTGTGAAGCAGGGCCAAGCTCAGCCATTAGTTCATCAAGGAGGGCCACAGATCCCAGCTAGTCCACGCCAAGGCAGAGAGAGGTCCCCACCCATCTGAGCCTGGGACCAAACCCATCCTAGCAGCTGATTCTGTCCTTCTCTCTCGCCCACCGCCCCACTTCACCTTGGATATTTCACTTGCCCCCTTGGATCGCTTTTGTGAACTCGCTAAAGGAGCAATACAAAAAAAAAAAATCCTTTTGGAGAGGAAATAGAGCCGATTCACCTAGCAATTCCGGCTCAGCGCTGCCCTGAAAAGATAAAGGGCTATTTAAAGGAGCGATCTCCCTGGGGACTGCAGGTGCAGGAGCGTTATAGGTGTCCTCGTTCAGGGCTTGCTGAGTTTTAAAAATGAAACACTGACATTTTAAAATGCAGGAGTGAGGGGGTTTATTCCGTAGTAACTCCGCGATTGAAGGAAAGCAGGTAAATCCTCCGCTTCCTCCAAGTCTGGAAGGCAGGCTCCTCAGTGACATGCGATTGAAAACAAAGAGTTTAGAGGAGACTCTAAGAAGTGTGAATAATGAGATTTCAGATGGTCCAGATTGGGGACGGCTGGGTCTGGCCCTTCCCTTGAAGCCCAGGATTGTACTTGTAGAACTTGTTACCTGCGGGGAGGGAAAAATGTCCCCCCCGCCCCCCGCCGCGATCTAAGGCAGCGGAGCCAGGCGGCACTCCGAATCCTCAGGTCCCCTTTCGCCATCGAACCACGCTCCTCTGTGTCAGAACTGGGCAGATGTCTAAGAGATCAAACCAGAGCGGATTGGAACGGAATCACCCGAAATCAAGTCGCACAAAGAGAGATTTTCCACTCCCCTTTCTCGCCGCACGTGCTTTTTACTCGCTCTACCCGTCCGTCTCCTCCCCGCACCAGGAGCATCACATCTGAAATCCTGCCGGGTTTAGCCAAGCGCACAGCACCCTCGGCGAGCAGCTGGAACCAGGTGTAACCTGCGCTCGCCTGGCGAGAACCAAAGAACGGGCCTCTGGGGGGGGGGGGGTTTGATCACCCCAAGGAATATGCGGGCTGGGGCGCGCACAAAGATGAGTCTAACTACGCTGATATTGGACACCCCCAAGGATCACTCATGACACTGCCTTTGAAAGGGAACCTGGGGAATCGCCTCCCCCGCGCTGGAGGCGGCAGAGTTTGGGAATGAAAAGCAGCCGCAACTGGGATGATTAAAGATCTGGTCTCTCTCCCTGCTCCCCACCAGATGGGGAAAGTGGCCTGGTTACCCCCAGGCCAGAGTCAGGTGTGCGGGGGAGCAATGCCCTTGGGTGTGACAGGGCAGGTGGTGCCGCCCCAATCTCTTACCACAGGTCCATGCGCTAGCATGAGCCTTGGCACGCTCTGCTGGAGGGTGCGGGAACCAGGGGGGCACACCAGCAATCTGGGGAGGTACTAAATCAGAGGTGGGCAAACTACAGCCCGGGGGCTATATCCAGCCCTTCAGACATTTTAATCCGTCCCTCAAGCTCCAGCTGGGGAGCGGGGTTGGGGGCTTGCCCCACTCTGCACATGCCAGGGCTCTGCAGGGCTCCCAGAAGCAGCTGCACACAACCCCCTCCACCTATGTGTAGGGACAGCCAGGGAGCTCTGCACACTGCCCCCGCAGCTCCCATTGGCCAAAAGCCATGGCCAATGGGAGCTGCAGGGGCAGTGCCTGCAGATGGGGCAGAGCCACCTGGCCGCGCCTCCACATAGGAACCAGAGGAAGGACAAGCCGCTGCTTCTGGGAACTGCTTGAGATAAGCACAGTCTGGAGCCTGCACCCCAACCCCCTCCCGCACCCCAAACCCCTGCCCCAGCCCTGATTCCCCTCCCACCCTCTGAACCCCTCAGTCCCAGCCCGGAGCACCCTCCTGCATCCCCAAACTCTCATTGCCAGCCCCACCCCAGAACCCGCACCCCCTGCCGAAGCCCTCACCCCATCCCGTGCCCCAACCCCCAATTTTGTGAGCATTCATGGCTCGCCATACAATTTCCATACCCAGATGTGGGCCTTGGCTCAAAAAGTTTGCCCACCCTTGTACTAAATGCTAATCCCAGCACTGAGGGGACACCCCAGTCAGCTGCCAGCGGCACCCTCGGTCCTTGCTAAAGCCACTTTGCCTGGGTATGCACCAGAGCCAGCTTCAGAAGTCAGTGTCCTCTCTCCCCTTCTTCTCTTCCTTTCCCCCTCCCTCTCCCACATCCCTTCCTCCCACTTTGCCCTCCCCTCCATGGACCAGGTTAACCCACACCAGCCAGTTCACTGGGCTACTGCATGCAAGTCCTGGGAGCTCCCATCGGCCAGCTGTGAGGATGTCACTCACTCCCCCAAGGCCAGGCTGGACTAGCAGCCCACATGCAGTGGCGATCCAAAGGCTGCACCCACTACCTGCCGCTGATTGGTGTACACGTCAGACACCGCTACATAGAGACTACCCTGATCACAGTAACCACTCCAGCTGACTGCTCCAACGAGGGGTGGACCCACCCCTCAGAGTTCAACCCCAGATCCAAACTGTCCTGAAGAGTGGGTGGCTGGGATCTGGGACAGACGTGCCAAACCCACGGAAAACACGCAGACATTGGGCTTGTTTCTGGCTTAATTGGCTCGTGAGTTGCTTGTTGGCTAGTTTTTGGCTTGTAGCCCAGAGGCAGCGAGTTCTATCTCCACGTGGTGCCTTAGCACCAGCAATATTCAGAGCCCAGGGGCCCAGCTCCACCAATCTCTGGGGCCGGGTGTCCCCCCCGGCCCCACCTGCCACCCCCCCATGTCTCCCCCTTGTGTCCCCCGGCCCCCTCTTGCTGCCCCGCCCCGCGCCTCCTCGGGCCCCAGAGCAGAGCATCCCTGCCTCTGCCTCCCTGCAGCAACTGCTGCCCCAGGGTCCTAGACCCCCCCTTCCGTCTCGACTGCCAGGGCAGACTGCCAGGGCCTGCCCTTCCACCTCAGACTCTTCCCTTTTCCGGCGGGACCCTCCACCATGACAGGGGGCCCCCCGCCCACAGTCCACGCTGGACAAGGGGCAGCCCCATCCCTCACCCCCAGTGAGGCTACAGTCAGGGGCAACAGCAGGGGAGGAGGCGCACGCAGCACCCCCCCGACACCCACCGCGGGGGAGGCGAGGGAGATTCCTGGACCTGAGAGGGGCCCTAGGAGCACATGCAGTGACAGTGGTGGGGGTGAGTGTGCTGCTGGGGGGGCGGGAAAGGGGGGCTCCTCCCCCAAAGCTCACTGCTGCCAGCAGGGAAAGGGCTGGGGGGAGTCCTCCTCTCTGGCCCCTGTCCCGGAGCAGCCTGCCTGCACCCCAAACTCATCCCCAGCCCTGCCCCACCCCAGAGCCCACACCCCCAGCCAGAGCTTTCGCCCCCCCACTGCACCCTCAACCCTCTACCCTAGCCCTGAGCCCCTCCAACACCCCAAACACCTTATCCCCAGTCCCAGCCAGAGCCCTCATCCCCCCACACCTAACCCTCTGCCCCAGTCCTGAGCCCCCTCCAACACCCCAAACCCCTCATCTCCAGCCCCAGCCAGAGCCCTCATCCCCCCACACCCCAACCCTCTGCCTTACCCGTGAGCCCCCTCCAACACCACAAACCCCTCATCTCCAGCCCCAGCCACAGCCCTCACCCCCCCTGCACTCCAACCCTCTGCCCCAGCCCTGAGCCCCCTCCAACACCACAAACCCCTCATCTCCAGCCCCAGCCAGAGCCCTCATCCCCCGCACCCCAACCCTCTGCCTTACCCGTGAGCCCCCTCCAACACCACAAACCCCTCATCTCCAGCCCCAGCCAGAGCCCTCATCCCCCCACACCCCAACCCTCTGCCCCAGTCCTGAGCCGCCTCCAACACCCCAAACCCCTCATCTCCAGCCCCAGCCAGAGCCCTCATCCCCCCGCACCCCAACCGTCTGCCCCAGTCCTGAGCCCCTCCCACACCCCAAATCCCCCAGCCCCTGACAGAGCCCTCACCCCACACACTCCTATTCTCACCCTGAGCCCCTCCCACACCCCAAACCCCTCTTTCCCAGCCCCAGACAGAGCCCTCACCCCCTACACCCGTACTCTTGCCCTGAGCCCCTCCCAATACCCCAAACCCCTCATCTGCAGCCACACCCCACAGCCCTTACCCCTGCATCCCCTCCCTCTGCACACCCTCCCAGAGCCTGCACCCTGCACCCCAATCCCCTGCCCCAGTCTAGGGCCTGCATCCTAGACCTCCTCCCCCACCCAAACTCCCTCACAGAGCCTTGGGCAGGTGGGGTGGGAGTTTGGGCGGGCAGAGTTTGGGCGGGGGCAGGTTCTGGGCACCACCAAAATTTCTACAAACCTGCCACCCCTGGTTGTAGCTTGTTACTTCTTTTTTTTTTATCAGCTCCCGGCAAGCAGGGGCAAGGTGAGGAAAGAGTCGGGGTGCCCAGCGGGCCCACCTCAGTCCCAGACTGCAGGCCGGGGGGATCTAGTCACATAGAGAGTTGGGTTCTTAGGGATTGGCTTGTTTTGGCCTTGTTTTGAAATAGGATTAGCTTGACTTTTGGCTTATTGTGAAAGCCAGGGTGCTTATTTACTGCACGAAAGTTGGGGCGACTGTGATCGGGCCGGGGGCGGGGGGAGTGTTGGCTCACCACAGACATAGGCCAGCTGCACCATTTAGATCCGGACTTCAAGGCAGTTCACATATGAGATTTTGGGTCAGACCCAGCTGTACTTGTAACAGGGCTTCCCCTCCAGTCATCTTGGAGGTAGTGAACCCCCCGGTAAGAGCAGGTGATGGACGATGTAGCTTTCGAAGGGCAAGTCTACACTGATGGGGGTGTGTAGAGTACAGACACGCACCCCCAGATAGCGTGGGTCTGAAGAGCAGTGTAGACACTGAGGCGCGCCTTAAGCTAGCAGAGTGCCCCATACCCTAGGGTCTGTACCCTACCCAGCTCCCTGCTCACCCCAGCAGGGCGTCCCATGTCCACGTGGCTAGTTTTAGCAGCGTAGCGTCCTGCGGCTGGCGCCTTTCGCTGCAGCATGAGTACAGCCTGCTCTCCGTAGGAAGCCGTAAGTGTCAACCAGGCACAAGTCTCCCTTAGCGAAGGGACTTCCACCTACCGAGAGAAAACGCAGACTGGACCGCCACATCAGCAACAAAGGACATGCCACCAGCTCCGTTCTTTCAGACATTGTCCCATGATCGTAATTCAGCGATACCACCAAGCCCTGGCTTTGTGTTGAGGAACATGTGCTAATAGGGTGACCAGACAGCAAGTGTGAAAAATCGGGAAGGGGGTGGAGGGGTAATAGGCGCCTATATAAGACAAAGCCCCAAATATTGGGACTGTCCTTATAAAATCAGGACTTCTGGTCTCCCCGTGCGCTATCCAGTTCTATCCAAAGGTCTAAAGCTGAAAGAGACAGAGCTATAGCCAGAGAAGTGGCCACGGATGATTTCATCTCAAGGTTCTTTCATCCTGTTACTTGCAGTTAGCCCGGAAACTGACTCTAGTGTTGTCGTACTGATCTCTTGCATTGCAGATGTTGCTTGGCACAGTTTCAGTCAGCCTTTTCACACATCAATACCTAGCATTGATGGCAGTGGGAAATTTGCTGTATAGAGATCCAGGACCTGAACCTATGGTTTCAGCCACCTAGGAGGACTTTGGCCTTCCGTGCTACAGGACCACCTACATTTAATAAGATAACACAACATGAAACAAACTCAGAAATGGCAACTCTAAATCAACACATCCAAGAAAGCCCCATGTCATTGTGCCCCAAGTATTTATGGAGTCGGAGCTGAGGATGTGATGTTACATACCATAGCTGCAGTCATACTACAGAACTAAGATAACATTGCTTTTTTGTTTTATTTTTTATTATTATTTATTCCATTTTCTGGAGCTCATTCGTGTACCATGCATTAGAAATGTCTACTGATACCACTGAAAGTACGTGTGTGGACAAAGGGCAGTGCTTACATTGAAATACCCCTGCTTTATTCCTAAACCACTATATACTTAAAAGAAACATCTTTTTGGCAGAGTATTTGATCTCGGAACCCATCAAAGCTGGTAAAATATCACCCTAACCATTTCAAATGTGTCATACTGCACATTACTCATAGCAGGGGGAAACCATTTGAAAAGTAGCTACTGTGCATCTCATTAAAGTTAAATAACATTTTCATTGAAAATGTTCCAGTCTATAAACAAAGGCTAGTCGAGTGCCTATATAATTCTGCTTTTAAACCGGTCCTCTGGATTTGTAAAATAAACTGACTCTCAGCTTCTGTGGTACAAGCAAACAAATCTACAATGAACGAATTTTATCCCGCTTGTCCAAATAGCCAACTCAGATTTTATATAACTAACACACAAGATCCATGTTTAGTGAAAACATTTGTCAGCCTAAGCAGTTTAACCTCTTTACATAGCTCCTAGTATCTTTTGCGAGTGAACTGGCCTTTTAAAGCGAAATCAAAGCATTTTGCTTATGCCCCTCAGATAAACCATGCATCTGTAAGAGGACAGTCGGGGACAGAAATCCAGGAGAGGATGGTGTGGTTTAGGTTCTTGTCTCTAAAACTTGTGAAAGTCAGGGGGTGTTTCAGTGGCTTATTGGTTATTAAAAAGAGTTAGTCATGGAGGAAACCTGTGCTGTTTAACTTAGCATTTATTCCCTAAGATGTAAATACATAAGTCCCAAACCACAACAGAAATAACCATTGATGGAAATAGTGTACCATTTACTTAGGGGACTGAAATATATTCCTACAGAGATTGTATTTCCTTACACCCCTGGAGGCAAATTCATCCCTGCTGTAGCACCCCCTGAAGGCAATGGAGTTACACAAGGGATGACTCTGGCCCATGCTTCCTAAGGAGCAAAGTGTGATATACAGTCAACCTGAAACAGAGAATGTCAAAATGCAGCTAAAAATAAAAGTTAGGAAGGTCAGGAAAGCAAACATTGCTTAATTCAGAATCACAGCTACCTTGTGTACTTTAATGATCCACCAAATCTAAAACAGGAGCTGCTTCATCTAAGCCATACAAATTGCACACAAACTTCAGAGGGGTTCAAGTCTCGCATATTTGAATGAGGTTCCTGTCTGGAATTTCAGCCTTAATTGTGCTGGAGATTCTGCAGACAGTATTTTCCTCTCTGACCTCAATGAACTGCCTTCTGAGGGGCACCTGCACATGGACGCACTGCATAGCAAGACTGATGGCCTTGTTTGGAGCGGAGCACGTACAGACTGAGATCTTTAGGGTTGCAGTCTGCAAACAATGCCAAAGGGAAAAGAGATGAAATCCCACCAGTACACACCCCGACCCTGGACAAATGCACTGCCTGACAACACTGAGAGCTATGGACTTAGATTCGATGTGATGCTGCATGCTACCAACGATTTCATTGCTGCCTGCAGAGGCCACCAGTTGAGGACCTTCGTCTCCTTTCTTTTTTCAATCCGGAGAAGAATCCAAAAGACAAAAATGATCCTTTGCCCTCATGATCATGGATTTGCTCAGGACTCCTTTCTGATAAAATCCCAGCCCTTAATACTTGTGTGGTTTTTAGGCATAACTGGCCTGATTTGACATCTGTTGGAGTTGTGGATGCCCAGTCCCTCTGGAAATCAAGCCAGCTCAGCTCTAAGGCAATGCTTTCCCCTAATGACAGCAGTTCAGAAGATGCGTCTGGACTCAGGCAGAAAGACCTTCCCAAACCAGTTCTGGCATCCCGAGTTAATTTTAGAGCAGCTGCACCTTTTGGGCTCTGAAGTTTGCAAACAATCTACCTTGTGCAAAACTTGTCCCACCAGATTTGTGCCTGAGCAGAAACAAGCTTAAAAATAAAATAAAATGAAGTCACATGTCACAGATGTTTTAATGGCCTATGTTAGGAGCAAAGGCGCTGACTTTTGTTTTTGCCGGTGGGTGCTCCTCCCCGCCCCCTCTCCTTGTGCAAGCGGCGGGTGGGGCCTCGGGGCAGAGCCTCCAGGGGAAGAAGCCAAGTGGGGCGGGGCCTCAGGATGGAGGGGCAGGCCGGACGTCAGGGGGAAGGTCGAGCAGGGGCGGGGCCTCGGCGGCAGAGCACAGGCAAAACAGAGAGCATGGCCATGGTCCGGGCACTGGGGCCCACAAAAGATTAATCTGGCCCTGCAGATGCTGAGCACCCCCTATTTTTTTTTCAGGGGGTGCTTGAGCCCTGGAGCACCCGTGGAGTCAGTGTCCATGGTTAGAGGAACAGACGTCCAGAGTGTACCGAGTTGGAATCGTCATCTTTTTCTTTGTAACTGGCTAAGCTTGTCAAGTAAAACAAAAGGAACTGAAAGAACAACTCCCATGAGCCGCATACTTTCCTTCCAAAGTAGCTCATAATTAGAGACTATACTACAATAAGCTAGAGCAAGTGTACATGCTTGAACGGCAAGTGGGATATATTGAACAACTCACTGATTTATTCAGTATTCTTCTGAACTTTCTAAAGCTGGCATATCTCACAAGTACGGGGCGTGACAAATACAAAAAGAAACTCGGGCTTTTCCTGATATACCCAAGGGACCTGAGTCTGAGCCTACTTTGGTTTTATAGTAAAATAACTCTTTTGGCTTCAGTGGAGTAACTGGTGCTTTACACCAGTGCGACTGAGAGCAGAATCAGGCCCAAGGTTGCTATATTATTGCAAGCCATTTTTTACAGATACGGTTTGTATACAAAAACATCATGCTGGTACTGCAAACAGTAGAACTATGCACAAAAATAGCACTTTTGGTAGTCAGACACATTGTCATTGAAACAGCAGGTTTGTTCGTTTTCTTGGATTTCGTTCCCTTTTTTTTTTTTTTTTAAATACCTGTTCAGACGTTGGATTGTAAAACGTCTGCCCCTAAAGATGTTTCCCTAAATTGTCTGAATACATTTAGCAGTTTTTCGTGCTGGAGGAGCTACATTTTCCCTAAAAATAGCTGTCTCGATAGCACTTTGAAGTTGCAGTTGTTTCCCCCCCACTTCCCAGGCTTCAGAGCCCGAGCTCCAGCCTGAGCCACATCATCTACATTTTTAGCGTGGTCGTGCAAGTCGAATTGGCCTGGGAGGCTCTCTCCTGGGTGCGGTGTAGACGTACCCATAGTGCTACTGTCAGACAAGTAATAACATAAAGCTAAAGTCATTTCTCAAGGCCTGATATTAAAATTCCCCTGAACTCTGTTACAAACATCTTTTTAAATCATCCGTCGTAACATCATCTACACCTTGCTTGGTTTCCTTGATCAGTGTTACAGGGGGACCAAGCATTGCTCCCATGCAGTTTCTTAAGTGAAATGGCACTTTTAGACACACATCCCCACTCTATTAATCCCCACTCAATCAAACCACAACTCTGACAGCTAAAAAGTAGCTCCGGAAGGTGAAGACCCCAGTCCTCGTGTTCTGAAATAGTAGCTGGCACTAATAAAGAATGTCATTCTTCTAACATACACCACAAGACTGAAGGAGAGTGATCACTTTAGATAAGCTATTACCAGCAGGAGAGTGGGGTGGGAGGAGGTATTTTTTCATGCTTTGTGTGTATATAAAAAGATCTTCTACACTTTCCACAGTATGCATCCGATGAAGTGAGCTGTAGCTCACGAAAGCTTATGCTCAAATAAATTGGTTAGTCTCTAAGGTGCCACAAGTACTCCTTTTCTTTTCACAAGACTGTATGGCTATCTAAGATAAGCAAATTCATGTTGGATCCATTGAGTCATGGGTCCTTTTTAAGACTACCACAAGCTTTTGGCAGCATCTTTAAAATCCCACTTTACTATGCCTCTTGCACTGATATGTGGCTTTGTCTGAATTCCGCTATGACACAGATATTTACATGCTTTACTTTTCCTTACTGTCTGGGCACTGATGCCAAATTTACCATGTCATACTACCATGGAGCACCAGTAGGGTGCTGACATCTGTCTTTGTCCTTTAATTGTGTCTTGAGATCTGTTATCACCAAAAGCGTTAATGATTTCAAACATTAGAGCAAAACTGAAATAAGTTCAACTGGGTGGTTACTGGAAAAATAGTTCTAGGAACAGCTGTTTGACTTTTTAAAACAAGTTTGCTCTGACTGTGTTCACACCCCTTTGGTTTGCTTTCCATTAATCGTCTAGTGAACAGCTTACAAGCAGAAATGTTTGCAGCTCTTGGGAATAGTTGCAAAAATGGAATTTTGAATTCATTAACGTGAACATTCACACTGATTACCACGTTCCAATCAGGGAACAGAAACAGCCCATGTGGCCTCCGTGTCCAATCAAAACTAATCAGCCTGCTTTGTTTAAATCATAGAATCATAGAATATCAGGGTTGGAAGGGACCTCAGAAGGTTTCTAGTCCAACCCCCTGCTCAAAGCAGGACCGATCCCCAACTAAATCATCCCAGCCAGGGCTTTGTTAAGCCTGACCTTAAAAACTTCTAGGGAAGGAGATTCCACCACTTTCCTAGGTAACGCATTCCAGTGTTTCACCACCCTCATAGTGAAAAAGTTTTTCCTAATATCTAACCTAAATCTCCCCCACTGCAACTTGAGACCATTACTCCTTGTTCTGTCATCTGCTACCACTGAGAACAGTCTAGAGCCATCCTCTTTGGAACCCCCTTTCAGGTAGCTGAAAGCAGCTATCAAATCCCCCCTCATTCTTCTCTTCCGCAGACTAAGCAATCCCAGTTCCCTCAGCCTCTCCTCATAACTCATGTGTTCCAATCCCCTAATCATTTTTGTTGCCCTCCGCTGAACTCTTTCCAATTTTTCCACATCCTTCTTGTAGTGTGGGGCCCAAAACTGGACACAGTACTCCAGATGAGGCCTCACCAATGTTGAATAGAGGGGAACGATCACGTCCCTCGATCTGCTGGCAATGCCCCTACTTATACATCCCAAAATGCCATTGGCCTTCTTAGCAACAAGGGCACACTGTTGACTCATATCCAGCTTCTTGTCCACTGTAACCTCTAGGTCCTTTTCTGCAGAACTGCTGCCGAGCCATTCGGTCCCTAGTCTGTAGCGGTGGATTGGATTCTTCCGTCCTAAGTGCAGGACTCTGCACTTGTCCTTGTTGAACCTCATCAGATTTCTTTTGGCCCAATCCTCCAATTTGTCTAGGTCCCTCTGTATCCTATCCCTACCCTCCAGCGTATCTACCACTCCTCCCAGTTTAGTGTCATCTGCAAACTTGCTGAGGGTGCAATCCACACCATCCTCCAGATCATTTATGACGATATTGAACAAAACCGGCCCCAGGACCAACCCCTGGGGCACTCCACTTGATACCGGCTGCCAACTAGACATGGAGCCATTGATCACTACCCGTTGAGCCCGACAATCTAGCCAGCTTTCTATCCACCTTATAGTCCATTCATCCAGCCCATACTTCTTTAACTTGCTGGCAAGAATACTGTGGGAGACCGTGTCAAAATCAGATATTTGCAATGAACTGCTTGGTTAAGAACACCCCACAGACTGAGAATTATTCACAGAAATTATTCACTGAATAATTCTGAAGGATGAAAAACCACAATCTTCCCACAAACAATTCACAAAAAGAAAAAGAGATGACATGAATCAAATATATTGTTACAAATTATTCACCTGCCTCTGTGGACAAGTGATATACATGAAGCGGCTAGCACTTCAATTCAAAGCACAGTAAGAGTGGACACAGTGGTATGCATTCGTCCAGGCAAGCAGTCCTCTGTGTCTGCGCAAAGCCCCCTGGAAATCAGCTTTGCTGGGCAAATGTACTGCTGTAAATTGTATAAATAAATGGTAGTGCTCACCTACTGGGGTAAAGGCAAACTGACTGGTATGGGTTGTGGGTTTACCAGTGTGCCTGCGGAAAGAAAAAGGACCGCCAGGATGTATTATTTGTTTGTTTTCTGATTTTCTGTAAATTGAAATGTTGTATTCATAGGTGAAAGGGCCAATCTGCGTTAAGGACAAAGATGTAAAGGTATCTAGGCACCGATAGTTTGCAGAAAGGCCCCTAGTAAAAACTCCACTGGGGGCCAGTGATGGGGCTTAACCCCCATCACTTGCAAGGCAAAGGAAAGAACCCCAGTAAGTCATGCTCCACATCTGGGGAGTGATTGACTAATTGCCTCCTGGCCTGAGTGGGCAGGGCTGGGCCTTATAACTAGACTGAGGGGGCTCAGTTGTGAGGACACTGCAGAGGACACAGGTCTCTCTGGTGGTGAGGAGCCCTGGGAGAGGGTTTAACAGACCAGTAACAATGGAGGAAGAACACTACAGGAGCAGGTTAGGCTCCTGCAGGGGAAGCCCTGTGGTACAGCCAACTAGGGAACTATGGGGTTGAAGGGCTCTTAGTTTGGACATTTGGACGTGGTTGTGCTACCCTGGAAAAGTTTAGACTTTTACGTGACTTATCCAGAGGGCCAAGCCACAGAGCACCCAGATGGGGAATTGGGAGAAGACACAGGCTGACAAAGGTCATTGCAAGGCTGAGGGGGAGCCCAGAAGTGGGTCCCTGTAGAGTGCTGTGACCAGACATGAGGAGGTTCCCATGAGGTGAGGATGGGCTAATCCATGGTCTTTCTGCATCTTTTGGTGCCTAAGTACCTGGTCAAAGTCCTGAAAGCCATACTGATGGGTTATATGTGCTGTTGGGATTAGTCACATTGGAGTCCCAGGGGCTACTTGCGTGAGCAGTGAGTCCATGGGGCTACTCACACCAGTAAGGGATGTAGAGCTTGGCCCAGTCATTCTGCAGGATCCAAAAAAGTTAATTTGCCCAAAAAAGACTTGGGAATAAGGGTACATTTGACGGAGTGTAGCTGTGAGACATGCTGTAAGAGAAGAGTTGGTCTGCTCTGTATGTAGGTATGTAAAGAGGCTTCTGTAGGGAAGGCTAGTTAGTGGATAAGGTACTAGAATGGACCCCAGTAGATGTGACTTCCTGGCTTCATTTAATCTCTCCGGTCTCAATTCCCCAGCTGTAACATGGGCATAATAATCCTTCCTTTGTCTGTTTAGGTGATAAATTCTTTTGGAAAGGGACTGTCTCTTACCATGTATGTACCTCCCCGAGCACAAGGAAGCCCTGATCTAGGTTAGGACCTGTAGGAGCTACTGTAATCAAAGTAATACATAATAAAGGAGGAGCTTCCTCAAGACAACTCACTTAATTGCAAAGCCAGTACTGCTCTTGTTGAAGTCAGTGGGCAAACCTCCCACTGACTTCAATGAAAGTAGGGTTGGACCCTACATGTATATTTCCCTGCTGTAGGGGCTACAAGACAGCACCGCTCCGTTGCCCTGTCCTCCTGCCCTGAGGAAGCAGCTGAAAGAACTCAGTCTTTTCTACTGTGCCTTTGAGCAGGACCAAATTTATTGTCTCTTTCTATATGTGGTGAACCTTTCTGCTCTACATAATAAAAATGCAAGCTAAAAGGTCAAATGTTCTCTAGATGCTAGTTCTCACCCCTATATTAAGTTATCTTCACTGTAGGGAATATTGAACTCCCAGAAGTAGGACCACAAACACCTGCATCTTGTGCTAGCAAGCAATCCAAATGTGTGTGCCATTTTTGCAATATTGGACACAGATGTCTTCACCAATTAGTCACCTAAAAATCTAGGTAGACACATGACTCCACTTTCTGTTCGTAGTGGGGATCCTTGATACCATCTTTTCTCTACTTTGAATATAATTACCCATTTAGCTGCTGTCAGGTACAGAATATGGTATCAATATTTTGAAATATTTCTTTAGCTATAATCTGGGCAGTTAAAAAGTGATGGTTTTCAGTGATGTGTTAAAAGTGATGGGATCCCTAAAGAGGAAGGATGGCCTTACAGTTAAAGGAACCGGACTGACTTTCAGGAGACCTAAGTTCATCTCATCCTGGCTTTGCCACAGGCTCCCTGGGTGATCTTGGGTGAGTCACCAGAGACCTGATTCAGCAACGTGTTAAGCACATGCTTAACAATCATCGAAAAATAATCATAGAAAACTATGGAAGAATGCTGGAGTAGATTTAAGGGTTGAGCAAGCTGTTCGGAGGCAGGGGGAGAGGTCTTCACTCTTGATCATATAGGAAGATCTTGACAATCTTTAAAAACTTTGTTTTGAAAACTCACTCAAAATGAACATGCTGACTCTGTCCCCGTGAGGTCCCTAACCGCAAATGTAATGTTTTCAAACCTGTGCTCCCGCCCCCTACAACTCACCAGGGAGCACTGTGATATATACACGTGCGATCCGATCCCCTTCTTACGTCACATAAAGCCAAGAGTAACCACAAGGTTTACCACTGCCTCTTCTAACTCCTTGATGCATGGGGAACGCTACCCAATATTTCTGGTTCATTGCCATAGAAACAAGATCATTGAATTTATGGTTCAATAATACATGAAGCAACGAGACTGATTTTTTTAGGAGTGACTCACTGGTTTGACTTGAAGGGCAAAGGGAAATATTTTGCCTGGGATATCTTATAAATGGTGGAAATCAAGTCTCCTGCATGAGAAAGATGAGAGAGTTCGCTGTGTTTGGAAACAAGGATCTTGTGCATAGCCAGAGGTGGATTTCCAAAAGTTTCCAGAAATAGTAATCAGAGTTTTTGATTACTGGCTGACAGCCATAAGGCTCATGAATTTAAGGGAAGCCCACTGTACTAGCATGCAGGCTTCCATGTGAGGACACTGTGTACTCGCTGATGGTTATCCAAGTGATGCAAGGGGACTGGCATTGTATACATGTACGGTACGTGTGTGCACCCTGCAGGAAAGCTGGCCTTGCTATTAATAGTTCATTTTGCAATATCTGCTTATTTCATTTCTAAATGACTGATCCTGGAGCAGCCTTCATAGGAGACAAGAAAACCAAGAGGGTGACTCATAGAAGAGGGTGGGAAAAGAAGAAAGATTTGAGAGAAGGAGAGACATAAAAAGTGGTACAAACAGGAAAGCAAGATGAGAGAAAAGAAACCACTAAGAGAGGATGGTGTGGGCGGGAGGGGGGGAAGGAGAGAAGTGACACAGCCAAGACCCAAACCCTGCCAACACGTACACACAAGCAGTCCCATGGAAGTCAAGTTGAATGCTCATAAGTGTTACAGGGACCCAGCCTGAAGGAGCAGCAGGAACATGGAGTAGGAGGAGGGAAACTTGAGATGGGAGAGAAATGGAGACCAAGAGGGAAATCGTCTCCTGTGCAGAGGGCCAGGGCAAGGCCTCACATCACTGGAGTCCAGAAAACGGTTTAATTCACCGGGACTTAGGCACGTGGGCTCTGTGCCAGCTCTCTGCACGGGCAGGAATTGTATCCAGCGGCACTCGATCAGAAGGTGGCACACTACTGTCCAGGCACAAAAAGAAATGAACCTACAACCTGGATATTTGAAATGAAAGGTACCAGCAAAGAATCTGATCCAGCAAGTTCTGTGAATGTGACGAGATCTGTTTATTTATCCATATTTAAGGGCTGAATGCTGGCAATATCTGAGTCACAGAAACCAAGACATCGTGCCTTCCCCAAGGAGCTCATTCATCCCCCCCCCCTCCCTCCACCCCTGCCTGTTCTAGCTCCGTAATGCAGACGTTGCTGCTTTCTTCCACGCTCGGAGATGCACACCTGATAAAACCGGGAGTCCGGAAACGAGGTATTGTATGCAAATGGGCCAGTTGGCCTGTTTAATGAACACGCACCACCATTTACATAAACAGCACCAAGCCGGGTGTTGGCAACACAATAGCACTGCACTGTACACCCCCAGAGTTAGCTCATTCCCACCCCCCACCCCCGGGGAATTAACCGTCATTCCTCCAGGCCCAGATTCACTGCACCTCAAGAAGCCACTTCAGCCACTAAGCTATTCCCATGTTTAAAATTCAGAGAGGGAGGTGGAATAGGGGAAAAGATGCTGATGAACTTGAAAGCAGGCTAGGAGCACGGGGTGGGGCCTGGGGTGGGAGGGAGGATGGGTAGGGTTGGGACTTGAGGGGGCTGTATGAGGGAGAATGAAGTGGGTAGAGCTGAGTCTCAGGGAGGATTATGATGTGGCTGGGCTGGCCAGGGCGATAGAGTGGAGGGGTGGAGGGGAGTTGGGTCTGGGGGAATGTTGGCTGGAGGTGGGGATGCAGCATTGGTCTCAGGTGCATTCAAGGCGCAGGGATGTGAGGGGACTGCCCTCACTGACCTTCCTTCCCCCATGGAGCCTGGATCCAGCCTGCCACTCTGGCCTCCAGAGCGCGCCCCCACCATGGGGACCTCGGCCTGCCAGGCTGCAGCCTGGGGCTGACCGCTGCTGAGCTAACATGTGGCTCCCACTGGCAGCCACAACCAGCCGGTCCCATGATGTACAGAGGTTATAAGGTCATGCTGCCTTATAAAGTGGTCTCACAGAACTGAGAGATACGGTCTCCAGCGGTCTAGTTAAGACACTGCTCAGGCAACAGCATAAAGTGACCGCTTTTGAGAACTGGTTTTCTGTCATGGTATTCCGGGCTGGGCAGGGGCTGAATATCCCTGGTATCTACAGGAGTGTGCAGGCTGCTGTAGGAGAAGCTGAGATCTCTGTGACCTAGGAGATTCCAGTAGCCACGCAGAGCCTAGGAGAAGTGCCTGAAAGCAGGAAGCATAACAGGTCTGCACATCCTTATAATGGGGGCTCAGGTCTCACCTCTCTCACCTCTTGCAAAGCCCCCTTCCAAACATGCACTCTTCCAGAAAGCCTGCCTACCTTGCACCATCTGCAGTCCCTTCCCAGTGGCATCACCACCCCCCTGTCCTTCCCATGTCGCTACGTGAGAGGGGGGATCCTAGCTAGATCCAATGCTGCCAAACCGAACCTGGCAAAAGCCATGAGCCAGGTCTCCAAAAGTCAGGAGACCAGCTGCAAAATCAAGAGATTTGAAAAATAACGAATGTCATATTTGTTTGTGGCGCGTTTAGGTTGTTTTCAGGCTTATCCTGGCACACGTGAGGGGTAGAAACTTCCATTTTTTTTAAAGCAAGAGCTGAGATTCGCACATAATCACATGACTCCAAGAGCTTGAAGAGAAACATCAAATATCATGACATTATCCCATGTGTTAGCAACACTGTGGAATGGAGTCTGGGGGGGATAGGGTCAGGGCTCAACATATAGAAAATTTGAAGAATTGTTCTTCCCCTGAAGAGTCCTATGCCTTAATTTGCCTTTGTCTTGTTTCTCTTTGACTGCAAATTCTTCAGGGTTCAGCTGTGTACAAGGGTGGCACTTTATTATGATGAATTATTTGTATTACATTAGCACCTATAGGCCTCAATCGAAACATGGACCCTGCTGCGCGAGGCACTGGACCCACACATCATAAGCGACAGTCTCTGCAGCGAAGAATTTACAATCTAAATAGACCAGGGTGGAGGAAGGAGTATTATTCCCGTGTTACAGACAGGGAAGGGAACTGAGGCACAGAAATTATATAATTTGCTGAAGGTCACACAGTAATTCTGACTCAACTCAGACACTCTGAGTTCCAGTTCACTGCCTTAGCCACAAAAGCATCCTTCCTCTAATCAGTGATAAGAAGTATAAAGAGGACATTGATTCCAAATTAATGAACCAAAGTAGCATTTAAACTCAACTTGCAATGACTTCACTTTAGGGCTGGAACTGACGGACTTTCCTTGGCGAGTGCTGGATGTATAGCATTCTAGGGAGCAGGCTGGGGAGTTGTTGTGGAACAGTCTGCAATCGCTTTCCATTTAGCCTTTGCACCCCTTTCGTCTGTCAGTATAAACAGAGAGAGAGAAATAAAACATACAAAACTATTTGCTAACCTGAGTATTCGTTATGTTTTTCCCCCTTTTCATTATCATCGTTTTCTAAACAGGGCAAGCCCTATGGCCCAGTTCCTCGCAGAAAATCAGTGGGAGTCAACATCTAAATCTCCTGGGGAACTGAGCCCAGATCCTTTCCTTTTCCTTTCTGAAAATACTCATGCTTATTTCAAGCACCAAGGCTTCATTCCTGCAAAGACTTACGTCCATGCTTAACTTTACACTCTGACAGTCCCATTGATATTACCTATCGTGCATGAAGTTATGCTTTGCACAACTCAGGCCTAAGTACAGGGGTATCTTTATGCTGTTCATTTTTTAGCCCAATTACATTTATCATAGCCAGTTGTTTTGCAAAACCATTAACTTTACTGCCTAATGAAAGGTGAGCAGACACAACAACACCAATCCTATAGCCTTGATTCTCAGGAAATGCAGATTTGTCACCTTTCATTCCTTTGTGTGCTCTTAGTAGGCTTGGCAGAAGTCAGTGTTTATTTTTTATAGTTTTGACAGATAACACCAATGTTTATTCAGCTTTTTTCTATTTTGATTAATTTAAATTTTCACAGTTGTGGGAAACAGACAATAATTATTTAATGACAGTAGAAACTGAGATTCAAAAAGCTAAAGGTTCATAACCATTAAAACACACATTGCGAACCTCGCATAATGACAGGTTTCAGAGTAACAGCCATGTTAGTCTGTATTCGCAAAAAGAAAAGGAGTACTTGTGGCACCTTAGAGACTAACCAATTTATTTGAGCATAAGCTTTCGTGAGCTACAGCCACAGTATGCATCCGATGAAGTGAGCTGTAGCTCACGAAAGCTTATGCTCAAATAAATTGGTTAGTCTCTAAGGTGCCACAAGTACTCCTTTTCTTATTGCAAACCTCATATGTCAAAATATACAAAATAAATATACTTACATCAAACTCGGGGAAGTTCTCAAGCAGCTTTTTTCTTACTTTGCCTATCTATAAACTTCAACTATTATCAATGAAAATGTTTTTCAGCAGTTTGTGAGTGTACAGTGGAATCGACATTTACTGACATTTACCAAGTAAAAACATTACTCCTTCCAAGCCTAACTATTAGGTATGCTCCAATTAATTTTATGCTGCACAATGCGTTCAGGCTTCGATGCTGGTCACGCTCCTAATAGTGCAGGATCTGGTCCTAAGAAAGAGGAGTAGGTTTCCTTTGCAAAAAGCACGGAGCTTATTTGCAATTTAGCTTACTAGATTTGCTTAAGGCCTTATCAGAATTTGTCTTATCGGAATGGACTCACCTATCTTCTTCTATTCCTGTTCTCTTGATATCCAAAGATTTGTCTGAATTGAGAATGTCTAAAGCCTCAGGCATGATCCTGGGTGTTCTCAAGACTTAAATGCCACTGCTTAAAGAGTTAAAGATCTAGATGGCTGCACTAAGAGGATGATAAACTAATCACTCACTCGCTGCTGGTGATCCTGGTGTCATTTACTGAAACATGGAATGCATTTAACAATGTAAAGAAACTCTGTGCAGTCCAAAAGCCAGAGATGATTGTTAGATTGTCAAGGTTTACTATGGAGAAAGTCCTCAGTCTAATTATCTGTGTTTGAGCAACCAAAGTATTTTTCCCCTCTGCTCTTTCAAGAAGTTAACATTTTTCTTCTCAGCTATTTCATGCCAGTGGGAGTTTTTAACAAGAATAGGGACTGCAGATTCAGGTCAGGAAATACCACCCAAAAAAGGAGAGGATACATGCTTCATAGACAAAAAATCTCTTCCAGGTGAGTAGTTAGAAGTGAGTCCTACTAGATAATCATAATGAAATTAGATAACGATAAAATAATAGCAAGGATATTTAGCACTTATCTATTGATTTACAACTTCTAAGTGCTGTAAAATGACTTGAGAAGTAAATGATGGAAAATGTCTAAGTCTCCGATGACTTTTCAGCATTCTGTAGATATTCCATTCTTTCCATTTTATTTTGATGCCAGAATCTAGTTTGATGTTAAGAGAAAAAAGTGCTTCAAGTAATTTTTGACTGTGATGTCCGACCAGCTAGTGAAAAGAGAGACCCAGTTCTTAAATCTTTTCTTCACATTTTAGAATTTGGAAAATAAGGGATGCTATTTTCCAATAAAAAGCAGGGTCAGAGCATAAAATCACTATAATTTATATGTTTAAAACATCACATGACTTGTGTGCTAATCCCTGGGATGCACTACTTCAAACAGTAAAGAGAAATGGCCAGGTCACTGTGTATTATGACTATTGTTTGTATTATGGTAATATCTAGAAGGCCTAACACAGACATGGGCCACATTGTGCTAAGTGCTATCTATACACATAGTCCTGCCCCAAAAAGCTAAATCTAAGAGCTAGTCTAAACAGACAAGACAGGCATCAGGTGGGAGAAAGGAACGATCATCCCTGTTTTTGATAGATAGCGAACAAAGACACAGAGAGATTAACAGATGGAGTCTGATATCCTGGCTCCTGTTGGCTAACATCTTACACCTTAAGCAGTAATCAATAAATAATAATAATAATACCTAGCTCTTATTGGAGCACTTTTCACCTGTAGATCTCAAAGTGCTTTACAAAGAAGGTCAGTCTTATTATCCCCATTTTACAGATGAAGAAACTGAGGGACCGAGAGGCAAAGTAGTTTCAGTGATGTCAATGGGACCACTTGTGGGGTACGGGACTCTTCAACCTGAGTAAGAGGATCAGAATCTGGCTCTAAGTGACTCAGGGATCCTACCATGCAAATTCTTCCCTCTCAAATAGATGATATTTGCATAAGGAACTTTCTCTTTTTTGCTCATCTCATCACACCTCATGAGGGAAAACTATTCAGGAGTCAATCTTTCTCCTAACAAAGTCAATGGCAAAACTCCTTTTAAAGTTTAATGGGACCAAGAAAAATTAAGGACACATTAACAAAAACCGGGGGAGTTCAAAAGCGCACCCACATCTCAGCAGATATGAATCACTACTGCAGAATGACTATTCTCCATACTTCTGTGCATATATTTCAAGAAATAGAAACATGTCATTCTTGCTTTTTTGCAATAGCCAATAAAAAGCTTTGCCAGCAATACCCGGATACATGAGAGGGAACCTCCACAAGAAAATTCTAGATATATAAGTTCGTTATCTGCCTTTAATTCTGCCCCAAAGCCCATTGATCCCAAAGGGCATCTTTCCATTCATTAAAAAAAGAAAAGGAGTACTTGTGGCACCTTAGAGACTAACCAATTTATTTGAGCATGAGCTTTCATGAGCTACAGCTCACGAAAGCTCATGCTCAAATAAATTGGTTAGTCTCTAAGGTGCCACAAGTACTCCTTTTCTTTTTGCAAATACAGACTAACACGGTTGTTACTCTGAAAACTTTCCATTCATTGGGGTCTGAATTAGGCCATAAAGCCTGTATCCGTACTAGTGCATCTATTCATGTTTCATCCATTATGGAATCTTTCACTTGTCTTGTTACTGTAGCACTAATGAAAGGCACAATACAGCAAAGCACATAAAAACATGCTTCTCCTTAAGCTTGAGCTTAAGTCCATCCCTATTCTTCAGCAAAGCATTTAAGCACGTGCTCAAATGTTTTTGCTGAACACTGATGCAGTTAAGCACACAGTTCAAGTTAAGCATGTGCTTCAGTGTTTCGCTGAATTAGTGGACTAAATGAACTGCGATATTTGGTGATGTGTCATTAGCTATAGACGCATGTTGAGTATGGTGAAAGATGAAGCTGTTATCAAGTTGATTGTTTTTATACAGTTTTCTTTTGATGTCTAATTAGTTCTGAAAATTATGTTGTTTTGGTTACATTTAAAAAATAAGAATCTTTACAAGTTCCCAATAAAATGCGGGTACAAAAAGTCCCTTTTTTGAAAACAGAATCATTTATTGGTTATTACTGTAATACAACACAATAGCAAGCCCCACTCTCTCTATCAAAGCATAATCATAGTTTTGGAAGCTATCAACATATGAAGGGCAGAACAGAGCTCCCTTCAGCCAAAATATTGCACTGGTCCCCATGATTCTGCTCAGAGAAAATGTTGGATGCATTCTTTTAGAATCTTACTCTTAAGAATTTAGTGAACCTTTGCACTCTGGATCAGATGGCAAAGTTTGAGAAAGAGCTTCCTTTCTGTTCAGTCATTTGCACCAAGTGGCTACCATTTGCTTCACAACACCTGTTGCATTTCATTCATCTGCTGAAGAACTATAGGAAACTTCTCAATAATCTTCATCACAGATAAGGCTTCAAATTTAACAAACAGGATCCTTAGATTTGACAGTCAATTAAAGTGATTTGGTGATGGATCCTTTTGAAGGGCTCTTTCCAAACCAGTCCCCAAAACAGGCTTTCATCAGTCTGAAAACTACATGCACTGTTCACTGATTGTTTTTCATTCACATAGATACCAAAGAGATAATTCTGCATTTCTGCATCACAAATACCAGAATACATTAAACCTCTCACCTTTTCAGTGGCCCTCTGCTACATCCTCCTGTTCTCCCCTTATTGTGCAAAGAGGGATACTCACATCCGTTTTTCAATGTAAATATTTCTTTCCTTTAAGTTATCCTCATACGCTAGTTGTTTGCAGTGTTGTAGACATGTTGATCCCAGGATATTAGAGAGACATGTCTGAGGTGATATCTTTTATTGGACCAACTTCTGTTGGTGAGAGAGCCAACCTTTTGAGCTACACAGAGCTCTCTGTATATTGCTTGTTATTCTAAAGGCGTACCGTGAAATTCGTTACACGGCAAAGGGCCAGCACAAAGTCCATGCATCTCTTAAGTCCTCAAGGGGTGAAGAGACCTAAATGGTACATAGGTCTAGTGCGTGTTCCCCACACAGAGGTGGTCGTCATTCTGCAAAGCAGAAGCAACAGCTTTGCAACCATTTCTCTTCCAATGATATTAATTTTTTTTTTAATCACAGAAGCAAACTGTAATAAGATGACAAGGAGTCCGGTGGCACCATAAAGACGAACAGATTTATTTGGGCATAAGCTTCCGTGGGTAAAACCACTTCTTCAGTGTTTTTTTACCCACGAAAGCTTGTGCTCAAATAAATCTGTTCGTCTTTAAGGTGCCACCGGACTCCTTGTTGTTTTTGTGGATACAAACTAACATGGCTACCCCCGATACTTGTAATAAGATGTTTATTTTAAGTATTAAGGAACGCGTGACTATTTTGTTCTGATCTTTACAAGCAAAAAACACATTCAGGAGAACATGGAGAGTGCTGCTTTTAAAATGATTTCTATTCATTTAGGTTGATTTTTTGAAAATTCTTTCTTGGTCACCTTGGGTGAAATCCTGGCCCCACTGAGCTCAATGGGAATTTTGCCATTGACTTCAGTGGGGCAAGGATTTCAGCCCTTGTTTTTTTAAGCAAACTTAGTCCTAGCCCAAAGCATATACATATTCCAAACCTTTCCTCTAGTGATTAGCCAAGGTTCAGGCCTTGCTGGACTGTTCTGTTAGGAGCAGAAATTGATCATACAAATCAGGTATTTCCTTAGTGCAATCCCATTTATTTACAAAGAATGTGCACAAAGTCCTGTTTCCCTGAATACAGTGGGGATAAACAACAGTTCCTTGCTCATAATTTCAAAACTTGCCTTTCTGGCCAGTCCCATGTCCCAAGGAGCTCTGTCTCTACTCCCTGTAAGGATCACACTCCCAATTGCTTCTCTCACTCTCTGCAGGCTTTCTGCAGCTTTCTGTCTCTCACACACAGACAAACATACCTGCAGGCACTCAGTTCTCCAGCCGTTGCACTTGCAATCAGTCCCCCAAGGGAAATCTCCCTGCCCACATTGCCCAGTCTCGGCCCAAGCCCTTCCACACTGGTCAGTTCCTTGGGTGGTTGCCTCCACTGACTCAGCCATCATCACAGAAAGGGGCATTTATTGCTCTTTCATTTAGCCTGAATGAAAGGTGCTTAGCACACCCATCAACTTTACCCAGATCTGTGTCTGATCTATATAGATCAAAGACTTACTGCATGGCAGTCATTAACATCTTTCAGCATAACAGACCATTCTGAGGAAGGAAGCCCTTGAACTGCACAACCCACTTCAAAGATGGGTGATCCTGAATGAACCTTGAGGTATCTGGCAGGAACAATGAGTCACTCCTCCTCTAGGAATCTCCCCTTAAAACTCTAGCTGGGACTTGTGACATTATAGGTGATCAGCAAGGAGAGGGGAAAAAAACCTTTGTGTTCCTTTTTGCTTCTCTCGGGTACACAAAGTAAGCCTGAAAGGTTGATTCTTGGATTATTTTTACAAGTGTTTCTTTTTCTGCTTAATTTTGACATTAGAAATTCAGGTCTTGTCTCCAGTTCTGTGAAGCGTTTTGTGACCCTTGATATGAAAGCATTGCTACAATAAAACCCAAGCATAGCCACACAGAGTAATTGAATTGAGTGCAGCTAATCTTGTACCCTCCAGGATGCTGTATCCATGAGCACCCAAGCCCATGTATGAACTGGGCAAGAAAGTGTTTTAAAATGTAATAAGGGGAATTTAAATTATTTTGCAGGAAACGATCACTTTTGTTCAGCTGGGGTGAAAACCAGATTTGTACAAATTAAAGTCAATCAAAATTTAGGCTTTCCAGGACTACAAGGAACAGCGGTGGTGTTCCAGGGAAATGCTCGGATGTTTTTTCTCTAATGAGAGGGGCTGATCCTGAAACCCTTACTTATACACATTGTCCCTCTTCATGTAAGTAAAATCCCAGATTGCTCACATGAGTAAGGGTTCAAAGTCCAGGCCCATCATTTTCGCCCTCCCTTCCAATTTTTAGAGTTATCTTCTTGAGGACTGAATAGAAAACATTTTCCTCTTCCCATTTTGGCCTTGTACGATAGTGGTTTTCCTTGTGTTTTCAAATGGAATTAAAATTAACCTGTCTCTATTACGTCTGGTTGCTTCCTTGTTTGAGTACGACATCATGGCAGCTCTGCTCTGATAACAAGATTGGTCTCCCTCTTCTGGTTCTTGCCTTTGCTTTAATTCCTTGGCTGGTTGGGGACGATTTTTATTTGTAAAGAGATGCCCAGAATCCAGAGGACATTTCACGCTTGATTCTGATGTTGGATCTATGACCGGTCTATTGTAGAAAGTTACACCTGTAAAACTATTGCGATCAGGGATGTAATCTATATATAACTGATATAGCTATATTGGTATAAACCCTAGCATTGATGCAATTAAAGGAGCCTTGTACAGAAATAGCTTATTCTGCTTTCTGAACCAGAATAAGTTACACTTATATAAGTACTTTTAGACAGAAAAACTGCATCCACAATAAGGGAGGCTGTAGCACTTTAAATATACTAGTATATTTAAAGCAACAAAACTTCCTAGTATAGACAAGCCACTAACCCAACTGAGAGTATTTCTTTTACTTATGAAAATGTGGTGAGCGTCACGTTTTTTTTCCCTTTCTACCATCTTATAAATCCCGATTCAGCAAAGCACTCAAGCACATGCTTAAATCTCCTTGGCTTAAATCGGTGTTTTGCTGACTCGGAGCCTTAACCCACATTTTCCTTTTTAAAGAGTTTTTTTCTAGATGCCTTATAACAGGCCCTGTTGAATGCAGAAGAGTTCTCATTGTCTATAGAAATGGCCTGATCCCAGCGACCTCTGACATTTTAAAATAAAACATTGACGAGGTGCCACGAGTTGGCTTAGTGCTAACTTAACCAGCTATCTAGCCTTTTAGGATAGCAATGAAGTTAGGTGATTTAATTGTACTTTAATGTTAGCTCCAATAACTTTGTTGTAGCTCCAGGAAAGGCATCATTATCCAAAGGGCTGCAGAAGGAATCTGCCTATCGTCTCCAGGCAAAGAGGAGAGAGAAAAGTGCGGGGAAGGTCCTGAATCTAGTGCTGAAGAGCTTCATCAGAAAGCACGTCTGAGGAGAAAGGCACAGGTTAAGAGTGGAGTGTACCCATAACATCACCATAGAGACAGACCATTACACTCAGAGGGACCGAATCTGTACTCTTCACTTTGGCAAAACACTCGCTGATTTCCACTGGCAATTTGCTGGGGAAGGAGCAATGGATGTGGCCCAATAGAGTCATCAGCACAGTAGACACAGTAAAGCCTTGTCTACACTACAGGGGTAAGCCGACCTAAGTTACATAGCCTAAGTTACATAGCCTAAGTTGACTTACTGCGGTGTCTACATTGCGCTGGGTCTTACCCGTCAGGACTTACCCGTCAGCTTACCTTACGCTTCTCATTCCAGTGGAGTGACGGAGTCAATGGGAGAGTGATCTGGGGTCAATTTAGCAGGTCTTCACTAGACCTGCTAAATTGACCCCCGGTGCATCGATTGCAGCAGTGTCGATCCCCAGTAAGTGTAGACATGCCCTTAGTTATAATGATCTAGCAGTGTGCAGAGAAGTCTGATGAAGAAGCACAAGTCTTCACTTGCTGGAGGATTCTCTGCTCCTTGAAGTCTTTAAACTACGATCTGAGGACTTCAATAGCACAGATATAGGTGTGAGGTTTTTTGCAGGATTGGTGGGTGAAATTCTGCGGCCTGCGTTGTGCAGGAGGTCAGACTAGATGATCATAATGGTCTCTTCTGACCTAAATATCTATGAATCTAAGTCTGGTGATACATCATAAGAACTAAGTGGAGTTATGCCAGTTTGCATCTGGCCTATAATATGTATAATGTAGGGTGAACACTAACCTAAGAAAAAGTTATTACCTGTGTTTCCCCGTCCACCTACAGAATCACCTTTAGACTTTCTAACCGGCAAAGGGCCAAATATTGAGCCAGATCCTCTGCTACTGTAAATCAGTAAATCAATGTCGCTCCATAGAAATCAGCGGAGCCACACTGATTTGCACCAAGTGATGGTCTAGCCCACTGACTTAAATGGAGCTATGTGCCGATTGGCCATTGGCTTTGATCCTGCAAACACTTGCTCACTGGAGCAGTCCTTACTCAAGCACTTCCAATGGTTTCAGGTGAGGATGATGCACACGAGAAAAGGTTTGGCGGCTCAAACTTACTCTTCTCACTGTGAAGGGAGGCTGCTAAAGTTCCACTGTAGAACGTGATACAGTCCCAGTCACACACTAAAGTAAGCAATTGTTGGTGGGAGTTGGAGAAGGTTGATTTGGGTGCAAGAAATAAGTTGTTAAGTCTTTAGAGAGGTTATCTTGTTACATATTTTTGGACCAGTACTTCTAAAGACAATGACTGCTTAAGTCTCATGCCAGATTATATTGTGGGCTGTATTTATTTTTAGATTTAAACACACACACACACACACACACACACACACACACAGACATCAGGGAATGTACCATTGCATCAAGATTTATTTAACTCTTTCCCCCATAATTAGTTCATAACAAGATTAAGCAGTTGTTAACTGTGTCATAAGGAAATCTACAAAGAGAATGAAATATTTAAAACAATAACAGCGTACCTATTTGGAAAGTTAAGTGCATAAAGACAAAGGACCAACACTAAATTACAAGGACAATTTATTTTCCTGACCTTATTACTGGGCCAGATGCCAAACCCACTATTCACTGGGGGTTTTGTTTTGTTTTTTGTTTTGTTTTGTTTTGTTTTGGAGGAAAAAATGTTCTGGCCTACTGTTGAAGTCTCCCCAGTCAGAGCAGTGGGTGGCTGCAAGAAGCAGAGCTTTTGCAATTTCACTCTGCGGCGCTGATTTACAGCCTTCACAACTGCTCGAGGCCAGCAATGAACGACACAAATAGTAAAAACCGGGATGGCTTTATGGAATATTGTTCTGGTGACGTTTAAAGACAAGGGGTAGGGTGCAAATCCATTTCATGCAATGTCTCCTCTAAGCCCATCGTCTCCTCATTTCTTCCCCCCTCAGAATCCCAGCTCTGGTGCAGTTTTGAACTTACATAGGAAGACAAGAGGTTAAACCAAACTGCTAACTGTGTCTCTTCAAAACTGACATTTAATACAGGGTATAAATCACTGTGGGAGCCTGTTATTCCTTCAGGAATGCAATTACATAGGGTCAAATAAAACATGAAAGAACCCAACAAGTTTTAAAATGTAGTATGTTCTCAAAAGCAGGCAAGAAGGAATGTGAAGCAGTTCAAATATGCTAACATCCACATGTTGGCCTGTATGAGAGGGATTAGAAGGAAAGGTTTCTGTTCTTTAATGATTATGTTGTTAAGCATAGGTAGGTATGCAGGTTCAGGGGCTCTTCCTGAACACTGCTCCACTCACTGAGCTTCGGGTAGATTACTGTATTCATTTAAAGCAGGTGTTTTTTACGTATCTCATTATTTTAATTGCCACCATGGCTCTATTTTACATGCCATGACCACTTAACACATGTGAAATGGGTTTATGTGGACAGACAAAATGAACGTTTGCCTTTTTCTTCAAGTTCTGAACCCGTAACCCAGGCACCCATAAATCAGGCCTTGACCAACGGCGACATCCCGGGGGGGGGGGGGGGGGGAGGAGACTATAGCATTTCAAACATTGTTTTTGTAAGTCAACCGCTGCCTTGCTCTAATTCAGTTACTCCACCACAATCTCTCTGGTTCTTTCAGTCAAAACAGATCACAATGAACACTTCTAGAAGACACCTCACTTAAGTAGATCACACACAGGCTGAAGAGTCACTGAGGATCTCATGGCTGGAGGTACCAGAACACATTCAAAACTACTGCTCAGCAATTGCATGAACAAAAGGTAATTCCTTCCCCCAACGTGTGGTCTCTTCCCTCACAACAATGTACTTCAGGCAACAGTAGCAATCTTGACTTCCAGGAATGCTGCATTTGCAATAAACATCTTGCTTATTGGGCTACTTTTTAAACAGTGATGAAGAGCTGGAGAGCAGTAAGTAAATAAATTAACCCCAACTAAGGCAACTATAAAAAGCTGAACAAAAGATAGGTCAGGTGGGTTCAGATTTCTGTATAATCACTTATTGACATTGTTCACATTTTTCTAATTTACAAGAAAAAAGCGTTTCCTCTGACTGTACAGCGATTCTTTTTTTTTATAGCTCACCCACATGATGAATTTTACTACAAAGATAAATTCTGGGGCCGCAGACTATATCTAAAATTTAAGGGGCAAATTTTGCTACATTGACTCATGAGGAGCAGTAACTTACTCCCTGAGTAACGGAGACCCTAGAGAGTAAATAGAAAAGGTTTTTTTAATCAAAAAAAGTGAGATTTAATCAAAACCAAAATTTTTCACATAAAAATTCTTCTTTTCAACATTTCATTTTTGGGGGGAAAAACCCACCTCAAAATGAGAAGTTTTGGAGAAACAGAATTGTTCTGTATTTCTGAAGATTTTTCATTTCAAAATTATGGGAAATGCTAACCTCACCATTTTTTTAGCTGTTCTCCCCCTCATCAAGAAAAATGGGGAATTTTTTTTTAAAAGGTAAAGTGTTTTTTAGTGTGTTACTTTTCACTTTTAAAAGTAACAATTTCATTTTGTAATACTCTCTTTATGTGAGGGTAAGTAACATCTAGACTTTATTTTCCAGTTGGAAAACAGTCACAGTGAGAGGAAATGTGGGAAAACAAAAAGGCAATGAGGAAAAGTAGGCTTTTTTCAAACGATAATTTTTCACATTTCCCTATGTGGAAAAGTTAATTTCCCCCATGGGTAATTTATGAATGGGGTTCTTCCCCTTTTCCAGCTAGCTCTTCTGAGTAGGCTCATTGATATAATCTCAGGTAATGATGGCAGAAGCTAAACTTAATTTGTTTTATTAGCCTCCAGCCCTCCCTACATTAGGTCCCAGTCCTGTAAAGATTTACAGGGTTAATTTTAAGCATGTGCATAAGTCTTGGTAGGGTAAGGGCCTTATTAAAGGTGCCCAACATTTCCCATGATAACACCCTGTTTTCAGTAGGGTCTTTTCTAAACTCTAACCATTTGGGATGAATTTTCCATGCTAGGTGGCTGCCTTGGCATGAGTATTTTTGGAAAATTTCAGTCCAAACAGCTCAGCCATTTTGTGAGAATGAGACCATGGAAAATAAAGTTGTTCTGTCTGAGATAAAAAATTCTTGAGACCATTTCTTTGAAAAACTTCATCACCCCCAGACTTTTGAGAAGGGTCTTGAATTTTGGGAAGGAGGTGACCATTGTATCAGGGATGTGCCTTTTACCATTCTCATGAAAATCCACCTGAATTCGGCCAAATTACTTTAGTAGAGACTTCTTTCATTTTAAATCTCTGAAGAGTCTGTCTTCACTGAACATGCTCCAACCGTCATTCCTAGTGCAGATCAGACTGCACGTGCGCCATCCCCACAAAGTGACCGAGCATGCTGCAGCTCAGGGCTTTGGGAGCTCATAAGGACTTTCCCTGTAATGGCTGCTCCAGGCAGGGAAGGAGACGGACCGTGGAATTGTGAGCAAGGGGCCTCTCTCCTGTGCCCTCAATGACCCCTTCTGGATGCTGACTGCTGGCACTCAGGCAGGGTGGAGTATGAAGCTCATGGGCAGCAGGTGGAGCCCCCCTTTGGGGAGGCGAACCCAAGACTCCCCTCCCCGAGGAGCCCTGGGCTGGCCGGAGGCCCAAGTACCCCCCCATACACTTGGCCAGAGAAGCTCTGGGCTGGCTGAAACCCTAAGCCCCCCCGCACCTGCCCAGAGGAGCCCTGAGCTCAGCCCTGAACCCCCACACTTGCCTGGAGGAGCCCCCGGCCAGCCGCAGCCATGTCATGCCTCCCGTCCCTTCCCTAGACCCCAAGCCACCCGGGAAAAGCCACAGCATGACAGCGTCTCTTCCCGAAGAAGAACCTGGGCTTTTGATATGCCCCATGCAGGTTCCAGGGCAGTGGAGGAGGAGGAATTTGCTACTCAGCTTCCTGGGTTCATCAGTAAGATCTCTGGAGTCCAGAGAGGTTACTGATGAACCCAGGAAGCTGAATAGCACATACCGCCTTCTCAGCCACCCCAGAACGTGCATGGGGCATAATAAAGCAAAAAATGTCCCCTGCCAAACCCGCAACCAGGTGTCCGTGGCAGAGCCTCCCCCGGCCTATTATACCCGCCGCCCATGATGAAGCTGTCTGATTGGATGCAAAGGGGACTAAGCCTGATCAAGGGGAAGGGAAAGGAACAGACTGGGACAAGGAGACTGGGACTGGAGACAGGGGAGAGAAGACTGTAACTGGGAATTGGAGGGAGGAGACTGGGACTAGGAGCTGTGGGGAAGGAAAACCAGGACTGGGAACTGGTCAGAGAAATGGGGCGGACTGAGTGCAAGTTGATGGGGTGGAGGGGGACACTGAGATCAAATGAGGAGCTGAGTGGAGGTGGGGAGACTGGGACTAGGAATCAGTGGGCAGGGGTGGAATGAGGGAAGGGAAGAGGAAAGAGAGAGCTGACAAGGAGCTTGGGTTATGGGGGAGAAGTGGGATGGTTGGGCAAAGGGTCTGGGATGAGTGTGAGAAAGTATGGGGGACACTGAGATTGGATGAGGAGCCTGGAGAGAGAAACTGAGAGCCTTTTGGGGGGCAGGGGAGAGACAGATTGGACAAGGAACCAGAATGGGAATAGGAATGGGGAACTAGGACGGGAGTACGGAGCCTGGAGTGGGGAGGAGAAAAGTTGGAGTCAACAGGGCTGAAGAGGTCAAGTTTGGGGGAAATGGGCAGAAGAGTCTGTGCCCACAAGAGACACTCCCTTCCACAGACTGGAATGGAAACCAAGATTCCTGAGTCTCACCATTCCTGTACGTTCAGCAAATACCTGGGAATCCCTCTGGCAAAATGTATGTCTCATCCCTCTCTAGTGCATGTCTACATGGAGGATAACAACCTACTATTGTTATCAGTTACTCCATACATAGGCGCCAACTTTCCCCGGCGCCAGTGGGTGCTCGCACCCCCCTCCCCAACTCCAGCCCTTCCCCGCTCCTGCCCCGCCCCATTCCAACCCCTTCCCCAAAGTTCCCGCCCCAACTCCGCCCCCTCCCTGCCCCATTGGACTCCTTCCCCAAATCCCCTCCTCTGGCCCTGCCTCTTCTCCAAGCGTGCCGTGTTTCCCCTCTTCCCCCTTCCCTCCCAGCTGTTTTGCGGTTCAAGTGCTGGGAACTAGGAGGAGAAGCAGAGCCTGGTGCGCTCAGGGGAGGAGGTGGAGGCGGAGCGGAGGTGGAGGTGAGCTGGGGCTGGGGCAGGGAGCTGCTGGTGGGTGCAGAGCACCCACCAATTTTTCCCCATGGGTGCTCCAGCCCCGGAGTAACCACGGAGTCGGTGCCTATGACTCCATAAGCTGAAGTGGCAGAAGTCTGTGCAGTAGATCTTAACGTTCCTACTCATGACCCCTATGGTGTCATTGTGATGCTACCTGATGGAATTTATGGGTTTTTCAGTTACCTTTTTTTTAAACCTAGGAAGTTATAGGGGAAGAGGAACTAGGCTAAAAGAACATTATTACAGTTGCAAAACCAAGCACTCAAAAGTTAGGAAATGCCAGAATGAAGGTTGCCTGGGCAATCTTAATTTGGCCCCTTGTCCGTGTATGATACAGTCTTTCATTGCAAGACCATTTCTATTATTTCCGGAGGAACCCTGCCTCATTCATGCACATGATGGATCTTCTCTGGGACTGAATCAGGGTGCTGCAATGAAGGAGGCTGCTGTCCATAGGATCCCTGACTCATTTGTTGCAGAATGTGTGTAGTAAATGAGGCAGGGGGTTGCAGGAGGAGGAAGGATGGTCTGTCTCACGGGTAAGGCAGTTGAATACTGCCCTGGAGAATTGGATTCTATCCCTGCCTCTTCCACAGAGTTCCTGAGTGATGTTGGGCAAGTCACTTAAACCAAACTTTTCAGAGATGATCTCTGATTGTGTGTTCCTCATTTTCTGGGTGCCTGACATTGGGCCCTGGGACCTGAGTTGCAGAGGTGCAGAGCACTCACAGCTACAGATGAAGTCAATGGGAGCTGTGTTTGAACACAAAGTGCTATATAATGCTAAGTACTCTGAAAAATCAGGTCTGGGGTATTTCAAATTGGGCACCCAAAATTAGTGGATACTTTTTATTTAATCTCCCTCTGTCTCAGCTTCCCATCTCTACAGGGAGATAATACCACCACCATCCCCCCCACTCAGAGGATGAAAATAAATTGTTTGTGAATAGAAGTTGCTGGTGACCTTGGTGCTTAGTCTAGATATTCTGTATAGGCTATCCTAATAATTAAAAGTGAACCATGTTTAAAATAGAATAATAGTGAATCAGTTTTTAAAAAAAGACAATAATTCACTTAGAACAGGAATTGGTAAGTTTAATATTATTTGAAAGGAAATTAATTTCACGGTCATGGAACGGTGGTTATTAATCGTGCGTGGGACAATCAGATTCCCTAGAGGTTATATTTAATGGCTCTGACATTCTATAGCTAAAGTGTAAAGGTCTGTAAACTCAAGGGTCCATGCCCTATTACTGGAGAATTGCTAATATATTTCCCATTTTTAAGAAAGGGAAAAAAGTGATCTGGGAAACTATAGGCCTGTTAGTTTGACCTCAATTGTATGCAAGATCTTGGAACAAATTTTGAAAGAGAACATAGATAAAGACATAGAGGTGAACGATAATTGGGACAAAATACAACATGGTTTAACAAAAGGTAGATCATGCCAGACCAACCTGATCTCCTTCTTTGAGAAGATAACTGATTTCTGTAGACAAAGGAAATGCAGTAGATCTAATCTACCTGGATTTCAACAAGGCATTTGTTACAGTTCCACATGGCAAAGTATTAGTTAAACTGGACAAGATGGATCTTAACATGAGAATTGAAAGGTGGATAACAAACTGGTTAAAGGGGAGACTACAATAGGTCATACTGAAAGGGGAACTGTCAGGCTAAAGGGAGGTTACTAGTGGAGTTCCTCAGGGATCAGTCTTGGGACCAATTGTATTTAACATTTTACACTGACCTTGGCACAACATGTAGGAGTGTGCTAACAAAATCTGCAGATGTCACAAAGTTGGGAGGTATTGCCAATACAGAGGAGGACTGGAAGGTCATACAAGAAGATGTGGATGGCCTTGGAAACTGCAGTAATAGAAATGGGAAAAAATTTAATAGTGAAAAATGCAATGTCATACATTTAGGGACTAACAAGAAGAATTGTTGTGACAAGATGGGGACATATCAGTTGAAAATGACAGAGGAGGAGAAAGATCTGGGTCTATTGGTTAATCACAGGATGACTATGAGCTGTCAATGTGATGTGGCCGTGAAAAAGGCTAATGCAGTCCTAGGATGCATCAGGCAAGGTATTTCCACTAGTGACAGGGAAGTGTTAGTACTGTTATACAAGGCACTAGTAAGACCTCGTCAGGAATACTGTATGCCATTCTAGTCTCCCATATTTAAGAAAGATGAATTCAAGCTGGAACTGGTGCAGAGAAGGGTCACTAGGATGATCTGAGGAATGGAAAACCTACCTTATGAGAGGAGACTCAAAAGAGGTTGGCTTGTTTAGCCTAATCAAAAGAAGGCTGAGGAGAGATGTGATTGCTCTCTATAAATACATCGGCGGGATAAATATCAGGGAGGGAGAGGAGTTATTTAAATTAAGCACCAATATAGACACAAGAACAAATGGATATAAACTGGTGATCAACAAGTTGAGGCTTGAAATTAGATGAAGGCTTCTAACCATTGGAGGAGTGAAGTTCGGGAATGGAGGCAAAAAACCCTAACTGGCTTCAAGACTGAGCTTGATAATTTGTGGAGGGGATGGTCTAATGAGACAGCCTACAATGGCATGTAGCCAATCTATGACTGTTAGCAGAAAATATCTCCCATGGTTGGTGATGGGACACTAGATGGGGAGGGCTCTGAGTTACTACAGAGAATTCTTTCCCATGCGTCTGGCTAGGAAGTCTTGCTCACATGCTCAGGGGCTAACTGGTCACCATATTTGGGGTCAGGAAGGAATTTCCCCCTGGGTCAGATTGGCAGAGACCCTGGGGTCTTTTCCTTCCTCTGCAGCATGGGGCACGGGTCACTTGCAGGTTTAAATGAGTATAAATGGTGTATTCTCTGTAATTTGAAGTCTTTAAATCATGATTTGAGGACTTCAGTCAGAGGTTAGGTGTCTACTACAGGAGTGGGTGGGTAAGGTTCTGTGCATGGGCAGAGCGTGAACCACCAGCTGGTGGAGGCTAGCCCCCAGCCCCGCCCCTTCCACCAAGACCCAACCCCTTCCACACACCCCCAGCTGGAGTCCAGGTCCCCACCACCGCAGCCACTTGACCCCCCTCCCCAGGCTAGCCCCTGCAACCCCAGAGCACCGGGTGGGCGGGTGGCACTGGCCGCAGCCTCCTCAGCACTGGAGCGCCGGGAGGGCGGGCAGCTCCGGCCACAGACTCCCCAGCCCCAGAACGCTGGCTGCGCGTGGCCACAGCCTCCCCAAACCTGGAGTGCTGGGAGGGCGGGCAGTGCCGGCCACAGCCTCCCAGCTCAGGAGGGCCGGCGGCGTGGCCCCAGCGGGGCCTCTGCACAGGGGGACTGGAGCCGCAGAGCAGGAAGCAGGAGGGGGAGGTCTGGAGGTGGAGCATGGGCAGGGCCTGCATAGCCTTCCCCAGCCTATGGTACCCACTACTCATGGTTCTGTGGCCTGCAATGTGCAGGAGGTCAGACTAGATGACCACAGTGGTCCCTTCTGGCCTTAAAAGTCTATGAGTCTATAAAGCACTGAGCTACTACAGTGATGAGAGCCATGATAGAAAAGCCCATGAAAAAATTAATAATTTTGTCTTCTCAGAAGGGTTTGAATAGTGTGCAGTACATAAGGTCTTGGGCCATACATTGAAGAATGAGAAGATAGCCACATATTGAATAGCAGCTCATTAATTGAGCACCATCCATCTTATACATCATCCGTTCCCAAACTGTGGGTCATGACCTCAAATGGAGCAGATGGGACCGCAGTGATCCCCACTGACACCATTTTTCTCCACACAGCGTGACTTTGAACGTATGGTACATGTGAGGTCATGATGCTTGGAGGACAGCATTTTGCTCTTCAAAATGGCATCCTCCATGCAGCATGACCTCACACATGCCGTATGTAGAAGGTCACGCTGAGTGGGGGACGCCATTTTGCTCTTCAAAATTGTATCCTCCATGCTGTCTGGGGTCCCGGCAGGAAATAGTTCATTAAAATGGGGCCATGCCTGCAAAGGGTTTGGGAAACTCTGTTGTATGTAAATGTGGAGGGAGCCTTGTGAAAAAAATGTATGTGATCAAAGACTGTATCAGAATATATACACACAAGGGGGCTCGATTAAGGTTGCACAGATAATGAATGCCAGAACTGAGGTTAACTTTTGAGTGTTTGACTTTGTAACCTTAATATGTTCTTTTACCATAGATTTTTGTGTGTAATTTAGAAAAGTTTGGGATAGCTTGAGCCATTAAGGCAGAGAAGTGTGGATCTGGTCCAAAGCCCATTGAAGTCAGTGGGAAGATTCCTATTAACTTCAATGGGTGTTGGATCAGGGCCAGTAGCAGGGAGCTGTACCACTCCCAAGGGAACCTCCAGGAGTCATTGCATATTTAAGAACACTGACAAAGTGAAGTCAATTTATCATTCATCTTTATCACTTCCTTGAGTGACAAGGACATATTGAGTCTCTCTGATTGCATCAGGCAGCAAATTCATTCACCAGGACATACAGTAACAAAATGTCCTAACTCCCAATGATGATTCAAGTTTACAAACTGGGGTAAACCAATTTAGACTGTAATATTTGGCTTGGAACTTAATGGGAGAGAAGACTGGCTAGTTAGACTGGCTCAGAGCCATTCAGGCATAGAATCGGAGTAAAAGAACTTGAAAAGCTTTGTGTCTTTAGCATTAAAAAGATAGAAAACAAATGTAAACAAGTAAGGATCAGAGATCCAGTTGTTTCAGTGTTGCCAGATTTGCACTGTCTGGTGATCTGGCTCCTGGTGAGGAAGGAAAGCCCTGGAAAAATAAATACTGATAAACAGCAGGTGAGGAAATACCTGGGAAATCTGAAGCTAGTGGGTGAAATTCTGGCCCCACTGAAGTCAATGGGACTTTTGCCATTGACTTCAGTGGGCCAGGATTTCACCTACTCACCAGCTAGTCTGAATGACATATCTCCTGGGATATGAAGGGAACTAGCTAAGGGACTTACTTTCCCTCTGACTATTATTTTGGAAAATTGTGGGCAAGTGGGGAGGTGTCAAGAGTCTGGAGTAAGAGAATGCTGTACTGATTTCAAAGAAGGGAAGGAGAATGATCCCAGCAATTAATGAGCTACATGAATGAACTTCTGTCTCTTGTAAATTAATGGAACAAATATTAAGAGGGAAAAAATCACTGAGCGTCAAGAAAAGACTAGAATCCTGTGCAATGAGCAGGTGTTTTAAGGAACTGGCCTTGTCAGCCAGTCTCAATTGAACAGAATTATAAAAGGGGATGAAGAGATGTAGATGTAGTAGGTTTGGGGCTTGTCTACATATACAGGCTTCAGCGGCACAGCTGTATTGATGCAGCTGCACCACTGTAGCGCTTAGTGAAGATGCTACTTACAGTGATGGGACAGTCTCTCCTGTTGACATAGCCCTGTCTACACCAGGAGTTCAGCCGGTATAACTGTGTCGCTCCGGGGTGTGGATTTTCCATAGCAGTAATACCGACAGAAGTCTGTAGTGTAGATCAAGCCTTGGACACAAGTAACATTCAAGCTCTGATTCAGCAAGGTACTTAAGTACATGTGTTATTTGGAACACGTGAGTCGTACCATTGACTTGGTGAACAGCGGTCTTGATGCTGTATCTAGAGGACTGAAAACCAGCCGAAAGGTCATAAAGTGTAACAATAAGCAGCAGTGTATCAAATCCATTGGAAGTGATCGGTGAGATATTACAAAGACTGGTGGCAGATCCAGTATTACTTAACGTTTTCGTTGATGGTCTGGAAGAGAGAGCACACAGCATGCCAATGAGACACTAAAAGAGATGCAGCTTGGAAAAATGCAAATAAATATATATGGAGAACAAACACTCCAAAATATAGTAGTTCTGGGAAAGGAAAGCAATAATGCTGAAAGAAGGCTAGAAGCGGTAGCGGAGAGCAAATCGGACCTGAGGCTGCAGTGCACCAGGATATAGCAACCGAAAAGGTCAGTGTAGCTTTGGGCTGCTTACACAGAGGCATCATGTTATGGATCAGGCAGGAAAAGTAAGAGACGCTGATATGCGTTACACTGATATGATCACACCTGGAATACCACATACAGTTTTAGGTACTACATATAAGAAAGTGAGCTTTGAGACAAGCTGAATTGAGCTTTGAGATCTTTACACCAGATGTAGGATGTTCAGACATGTGAACAGGTGCGCCCTGCAAGGCTCTGAGCTGCTGACCAACTTGCATCTTAGACAGAGGCTCCTGAGGAGAAACGATTGAATAATCTTGAGGGAATCAAAGCAGCATTTGTCAGTAGCTCTGAATCTGTTTTGCTCAGCACTGGGTTCAGGCTGACAAAGCTGTGTAGGTGATATAGCTTTAATAATGGACCTAAGACTCCAATTCATCCACAAGCAAGAGGGTGGTAAGATACTCAGTTTCATACTTGAAGATGTAGTCACGAATACATTACCAACAGTGGGCTGGAGCATCTCTTGGCAAACATTTAGAGCCGATTATCTGCGCTTCTAGTTTGTGGAGGTTTGGCTCCATAAAGTTATAAGACAAACTTTACTGAATAGCTTTTAAACAAGTGGAGACAGCAGAGAGTTCAGTAGAATGTTCTATCAGTGACTGGGACATGGACAGTTGTGCCTAGTGGTTGGAGCTGGAATCAGGAGCCAGGAAACGGAGTCTAGGGTCGGCGCTGCACTGGGGGGCGGGTGCCAGAGACAAGGATAAGAGCCAAAGTAAGGAATCAGAGCCAAGGGTCAGGACCAGGTTACCTGGAGCAAGGTAAGGCTGGGTCCAAGGCAGGAGCAGGGCTGGGAACAAGCAGACACACTACCATAGCTATGGACACATGCTTTGAGCAGCCACCAAACTACTGCTGATGCTGGGTTTAAGAGCTGGTCTGCTGACTTTTCCCACCAAACAGGTGGTGTAGCCCATCAGGCATCTGACTACAAGCCAGCTGCGCGCATTAAGTTGCCCAAAGTCTGGTGCTGTTGCAGGTCCTGATTGCTCACACATTCAGATGGAAGAGATACTATGCTTTGGGTATGTTTTCCATTCCCTAGAAAGAGAGGCACCATCCCTTGGTAACTGGAAATGTCCTCAAGAGATGAGCAATTTTATGAATAACTGGATGCTGTCACCTTCAGATTTAAAGTGGTCCAACTCAGTTCTCTAATTCTGACCGGGTGAAAATCCGAGACGCTCTGATCATGAGGGCAGATGATGACTTTGAAGGTATTCCAGATTTGTGTATAGATCAAACTGTATTTTGAATGCAGAAATGACCTGCAGCATTACCTGCAGGTGTTACACAAACGGAGAGGACCCTCCTTCTCCAGGAGCACGGTATTCTGTTTCTCTGGTGATTGCAGCTGAGCCAGTGAGGAGGGTGAGGTACTATATCTGAGGTCTCCCAAGGAGTTTCATACAGCATAACCACCAGGACCCCACAAGATCCAGTGATTATAGTTCTTTTCTCAAAAAACATTATGCCAGAGCCCTTGTTCTAAATTGAAACCCCATAGAATTCTGTAGGATCTTCAGGGTAAGTGACGTATAATTCACACTAGTAATTAACATGCAGCCCAGAAACTTACACGTGGGCTGTGTGGGCCAAATCCTGAGGATCCTACACAGCTTTTACTCAGTCCTCATTTAGCCAAAATTCCCACTCGCTAAACTGAGTTCTGGCTGAGTGAGGACTTCAGGATTGGCATTATATAGGGCCCGTTCTCTGATCTTATTTACCCTGACACACACTTATTCATGTAAGAGCCTCATTAATTCCAACTGCAGGAGGAAGCTCATGGTTGCAAAGCGGAGGCTGTACCTGCATTATGTGAAAAATCAATAGTTTGTACACAGGAATAAAATGAACCCTTTTATCAGAATTTCCCCCAAAGGAAAGGGGAGCTATGTTAGCTCAGTGGTATCCAAAAGACAATCCATAACTCTGCCTTCAGGGAAGATCCCCGTCTCCACGTCCCACACTGGGCGTTGCCACGCCTGCTCTGCTGTCCTTGCACTAAGACTTGAGAGTTCTCCCTGTCTACAAAGGAGCTAAACTTAACCCCTTTTACCCGTCCTCCATCTACTATTTCAAACAAACAAAAAAATCCACTGACGTCGACACTTCGCTATTCCTCAACTCACTGACAGCAAGCGAATCCGAAAGGCATATGGAGCATCTCAGAAAATACAAACAAACAAGCAAACAGCCAGCCAAGTTTTCCAACCTCAGCAGGATTTGCTGCTTATTACAGTGCTAATGGCCTGAATGTGCCCTAGGCAGGAATGATCCACAGGGGGACTGAAGGCTCTGTGAGGGTCTCCATGCAGAGCTTCCCAGGCATTCTCCCTGGGGCCACGCAGAATTTGTTCACCTCTTGGAAACAAGCTGGGGGGTTAGCTCCGCAAACCAGCTTGCCAAGATCTGCATGGACCACAGGGGATCTGTGGAGGTCAGGGTAATCTGCATAGAGCCCCCTGGAGCTCTGCACTGGCTTCTCTTCTGGCTCTCCTGTGTCCCTCTGACTCTGACAGAATGGCTGGGTAGGAGCTGTGTAGTCATGGGAATCTCACACTGTCTGCAGAGCCCGCTCTCCCTAGAACGGATTCCATCCTGCATGGGGAAGCCAGGCTCTGGATTAATGTACCCATGACAGACCAGCTGAGCAGAGGGAAGGAGCAAGCTACAGCCAGTGACTGCCCACTTAGCCCAACCCTGTTCTGTCCCCCACCTCAGCCCAGAAAACCTTGCACAGCTCCCATTAAGGGACTTCCATGGGGCATTCCCCGCATCACCATCTCCCTGTCACACCCACCAGGGTCTGGTTTCCTCCACCTGCAGAGGCAGAGGGGATGACATAGTCCTTCAGGTACCTTCACCATATGAACCCATTGCAAGGAGCGCAGCAGCTATGTCTCAGGTTAGAGCTGTCGTCAGCCATGTCTTCCAATGCGAGGGTGCAGTCCACCGCCTCATCCAGAAAGAAAGTAGCATCTGTGGGAGAAAGAAAGACATATGTCTGGCCTCCACAGTGAACCCTGTGCCTGGCAGGAGAAAGCAACACTTATTCCAGACCCAGCTTTTCATTCCTGTTGTAACAGTCATAAACGCCTGCTGACACCAAAGAAGAACAAGACCGAAATCCTAATAAAACAACATTCTTGAACCCTGACAACTAGATGGAGGTTTTTCAGGCCAATTGTAAAATTATATTCATTCCAAGAGCTGCACATTCTGCAAGCACTGTATGGATGCTGCCAGACGACCTTCCCCAAGATGCAATGCGAGGCAATACAATACACAATAGATGGAGGTTAAAAATTAACCACCCACACCCCTTCATCGTCTGTTCCCCGAAACGATCAGGGATTCTTCCATCCTCAAGTCTTTGGGGACTCCAGCTGAGAGAAAGCTGAGATCATAGGATAGGATTAAAATTCAAAATGATCTGGACAAACTGGAGAAATGGTCTGAAGTAAATAGGATGAAATTCAATAAGGACAAATGCAAAGTACTCCACTTAGGAAGGAACAACCAGTTGCACACATACAAAATGGGAACTGACTGCCTAGCAAGGGGTACTGCAGAAAAGGATTTGGGGGTCATAGTGGATCACAAGCTAAAGATGAGTCAGTAGTGTAACACTGTTGCAAAAAAAAAAAAAAAAGGGGGAAACGTCTTTCTGGGATGTATTAGCAGGAGTGTTGTAGTCAAGGCACAAGAAGTAATTTGTGCGCTCTACTCCATGCTGATTAGGCCTCAACTGGAGTATTGTGTCCAGTTCTGGGCATCACATTTCAGGAAAGATGTAGACAAATTTGGGAAAGCCCACAGAAGAGCAACAAAATGATTAAAGGGATAGAAAACATGACCCATGAGGGAGATTGAAAAAATTGGGTTTGTTTAGTCTGGAGAAGACTATGGGGAGGGGACATGATAACAGTTTTCAAGTACATAAACGGTTGTTACAAGGAGGAGAGTGGTAAATTGTTCTCGTTAACCTCTGAGGATAGGACAAGAAGCAATGGGCTTAAATTGCAGCAAGGGCGGTTTAGGTTGGACATTAGGAAAAACTTCCTAACTGTCAGGGTGATTAAGCACTGGAATAAATTGCCCAAGGAGGCTGTGGAATCTCCATCTTTGGAGATTTTTAAGAGCAGGTTGGACAAACACCCGTCAGGGATGGTCTAGATAATACTTAGTCCTGCCATAAGTGCAGGGGACAGGACTAGATGACCTCTCGAGGTCCCTTCCAGTCCTATGATTCTATGGTTCTATGACCATCATCTCCAAAGCCACAGTGTCCTGCAGTCTTGACGCTAAGGAGTAGAGTGTGCTGGCCTTTGTTCAGGTACACAGGTTGGCAGGAAGATATGAGGTGTTTTCCCTCCCCAAATTCCACTCCCACTGCCTTGGACTCTCTGTGTAGGAAGCAGCAGCAATCTCAATTACTGGTCTCCTTGACTTACAAGACAACCCCTCCCCCTGGGCACAGGCAACTCCCAATGGGATGGAGAGGGACAGGACCAACTCCCACGTTGCACTGACCAGTACAGCTGGCGAACTGCAGAGGGCAGCACCCCTGAAAGAGTGGGTGCGTTCCACTGAGCAGCAGGGAACTGCAGGTGGCATCCTGCCTCTCTAAGGCACGACACCAGCTAGTGCTCCTTTTGCTGTGCACTGTCCCTAACATAGGTCAGTAACTAACTGCCAAAATCTAGCCCAGGGGGCCAGACCCTCAACTGCTGTGAACTGGCATAGTTCCCTCGGAGCTGGTGGAGTCAATGGAGCGATACCAGCTGAGGATCATCCGCTGAATCCTGAACTGTGCCCACTGCCCAGCCTTCTCTTTCACAAGTGAATTCCAGCATTGCCAACACTCACAACTTTATCACAATGCCACGCTTGGGGTTTTTCTGGAACCCCAGCTCAGTGTCAGCCCTTCTGGTTGTGGCAAGACATTTGAAAATGTGACCGGGGTGAGTCCTAAAGGGTCATGAACTAGAAAGTAAATAAAAAGAACCAAACTGTAGTATTTTTTAAAAAATCATGATTTTTGGAGGCCTGACTCCTGATTTTTAAATGTTTGGGATTGGGAGTACTGAATTCCCCCAGAATTTGAGAAGGTGTTTCTCTGTGGAGGTGTGTATATATTGCTGGACAGTCCCTCAAGCTGCAGCTTAGCTGGAGAATGCTACAGTTTATTTGCAAACTCCTACAAACTCCTAATAACATTTAGCCATGAAATAGCACTTTCCATCTGCAATGTGCGTTATAAGCATTAATGAATTAACCCTTCCAGCAGCCCAGGGAGGTTGGCAAGTATTATACCTATTTGATGGATGGGGACACTTTGGAGACAAAGAGCGGTTCAGAGGCGTTCAGTGTCAGAGCCAAGATTAGAATTTTAGAGCTAGATTTTCAGCCCCCACACTTGTAGCCAGATTGTCAGAAGAGTCCAGCTCCCACTGAGCGCCCAAGATAAGTGGCCAGGCTTTCAAAGGAGCTCAGCACATTGGGTGCACGTTGGTCGTTGAAGTGAGCAGAGAAATGCCAGTTCCCAACAGCTGAGGATCTGGCCCTGACCTGGGAAGAAGAGGAAAGAGGTGGCTATGTGAGGATAAGAAGCAGTTTTCTGCTTTATTTTCATTCTTTGAAAATGAGTAGAGCTTTTGTGATGGGCTTTTATAGATTTGGAGAGAAATAAAGTAAGCTGTGTAACAACACAGATCAAAATAACCTAGCATGTTATTGCTGGCCATAAAAGAGCGAACATTTCCGCACCTGATACTCAAACAGATGGGGTCAGATTCAGCTGTCGGTGGCTTGCACTGGGTTTACACCAGCATAGTTGAGATCAGAATCTTGCACAGGAGAAAAAGCTGTCTGGATCACACTTCGGTTACTGAACCAAATCAAACTAAATAAAATCTCGAGTGGTATTTTTAGTTCACAAAAACAAGAAGGCAGTTGTCGGGAAGAAAAATAAAAGGAAGAGGGAGAACAAGTTACATTTAAATAACTGAAAGCTCTTAGTGTGAGATGAAAGCAAACTTTACTAACCTTTAATTTTCTTCAATTCTCAGCTGTACGCAGATCCAAGGAAATCAAATGAGATAATCCTAGCCTGGTGCAGCCTCCAAGAAGAGGTGAAAACCTCTCAGAGCTAGAACAACCATAAGGCAGCTAGGACTCTTGTCAAATTCCCCCTAAAGTATTTCCAAATAAAACACTTCCATTGCTCAGCTGCTCCTGCCAAACTAGCTAACAATAAAACAAGGAACTTGCAAAGTTTCTGTACACACACACACACACACACACACACAAAAAGGCAAAGAGCCCTCTTCCCCCCCCCCTTTTTTTAACAAACAAACAAACAAAAACAATTAGGCCAAGTTTCCCCACCTGGTGTAAATCAGCGTAGGTGCATTGCCATCAGTGGACTTATGTTGCTTTACATCAGCTGAGGATCTGGCCAGATATTATTTATACATTTCACAGGGGCGAGGGGCAGTCTCCACTGAGGGCTTTGCGACACTGCAGGATACTTTTCCATATTAAAAAGGCGCTTTCCAGCGTTTCGTCTATTGCCAGGTCTTTGGTTTATTGTTGACTTGTTTGGCAGAGCCATCCTGAAAGAACAATACAGATGTTTTATTGAGAAATAAAACGGGGATTCGGCTGGATTCTTTCAGTGTTAGTTTCCTTCTAATTTGGGGTAACTTTCCTTTTAATGAAGGGTGCAATCAAAACATTCACAATGAGCCAACCTGCCTCAGGCTGAGGGCCTAGTAGACATACTGAGCCACTTTGTTTCAGAAGCCAATAAATCCTTGTCTCTTGATGGTGAAAAAAGCCAACTTTCATAGACACTTCCCCACAATAGGAAACTGAAAATCCCCTGCCCTCCACTTCCACTGAGTTTTAATTTAGAAAAAAAAAAAGACCACTGATAAATGCAATGTCTTTATAACTTAGAACAATAAATGCTTCCCGCCCCCCATAAAAGCGTCAGTGGGAGGCTTTCCCTTGGTAAATCTCAACAGTGGCTGGACCAATGGGTCATCTTCTCTGGGACGTACTCTATGCCTCCATGGTTCTATTTAGCATTGTTTTCACAGCCGCAGCTCCCAATGCAGTGGAACGTGCATCTTCTATGGCTGCCACATGGCCACCAAAGCTGAGATATTTGAAGGTAGCCTTGAGGGCATGAGAGTCTCCCAAAACATCTGAGCCTCAGGCTAAAATCCCACAGTTAGGAAGATGTACCCATTTCCTGGTTTATGACATGAAAGGAGGACAATGCTGAATTGTTAGTAGATCCAGGTTTATATATTGTCAGGTATTTTTACCTACCCGGTAATAAAGTCATTAAATAAACCAACTTTAAAATAACCAAAGTCATCAGTTTACAAATCTAGAGAGAAATGAAAGCAGCATGCCTATAGAAAGCATCCAACAATTTGATTCCCCACACATCTCTTCTTGTGCATTCACCATTCCACCACACATTGAAAGATTTTAGTTCCTTCTTTGGCACAATATCTGGTGTGCTCCCAGCCTTCATGCATTTCCAGTAGGATAATAATGGATAGGCCAGGTCGTACAAGACAGCTTTAAGATACTCTGTGTCCTTTGAACATGTAACAATATGAAACATAATTTGCAGCCCACACGTACAGTGGACACACATCAAAACTGGACAATTGTCTTTGGTAGTGAGAGAACATTAGCCCTATTAGCAGTATTCCCTAGGTATTCATTATACTTTTGGTCCAGTGCAGAGGGAGAAGAAAGCTGCAAGTTATAGCTTGCCTTCTGCAGTTGAGTAAAGAGCTCTGGAGACTTCACTCCTGATACCAACGATTCTCTTCAAATCTCTCCGTGGAGCTCAGTGTTTTGTCCAGCAAAGCTAAGAAAGAAAGATTTGAGCATTAAATTGATGTGCTTGCCTTAAAGTTATTAAGGATGGACAGATCTGTTGAACTATGCTATAAAAACCTTTAAAGAAACAATAGAAAAGATTGGACAGGGCACACTGGAATTGGAGTTATACTGTCTTAAGGATGATTCTAGGCCACCAATTAAAGAAATCACAGTGGTATGGAAAACCTTGCGGTACCAGAAAATAATAATAGGGCTAAAAAAACTACGATGAGTAGTTGTAAAAGGTGGCTCAGAAGGAATTGGATGGGGTTAACAAGGAGTTTTTAAGAACTACTTTAGGGCTTGATCTTGCAAGGGGTTGAGAAGTCTGGTCCTGATCTAGCAAAATACATAAGCACCTGCATATCTTTAAGCATATGAGAAATCCTGTTGAAGTCAATCCAATTACTCACACTCTTAAAGTTAAGTGTGTGCATGTATTTTGTTGGCTTGAGACGTTAGAGAGAGAATTGAATCCACCTTTCTAAATGGAAAGAACATTTCTGCTTCCAGAATCTGACAGTGTGAAGTGATAGCGATGTCATTATGTTCTGAATATCAGATTTTCCTTAAAAATATCAGGCGAAATCCTAACCCCTTTGAGGTGAATAGCAAAACTCTCACTGACTTCAGTGGGGCCAGGAGCTTACTCAACATTACTTTCGCAGTGTCTGTTTCAATGAGATTTTTTGGACAGTATAGTTATACGTGTTCCTGACCCACCTTGTGGAACCCAGCTCAGAAGACAAGAAATGAGATGTGTTAAAGTCAGCATTTTCCAGAGCTGGAGCCGAAGCTGCAGCATGTCAACGCACACAACCGTGGGTTAGGTTGGACAGAACTGGAAAGAAAAAGTGGTGGTGGTGTTGTGTTTGTTTTTTTTTTCCAAAGTGCACATGCCTAAAGATTAAAAAATCCATATCTTCCCAGGAGCAAGGGGAGGGGGGATAGCTCAGTGGTTTGAGCATTGGCCTGCTAAACCCAGGGTTGTGAGTTCAATCCTTGAGGGGACCATTTGGGATCTGGGGCAAAAATTGGGGATTGGTCCTGCTTTGAGCAGGGGGTTGGACTAGATGACCTCCCGAGGTCCCTTCCAACCCTGAGATTCTATGAATTAAAGCCTATGGCTGACCTTTGAGAAGAGAACATATTCTTCATTGTTGTTGCTGAAGAGTCAAATGCCACAACTGGGATTGGACCATCATTGTACAGGGTGCTATAGAAACATAGACACATAATACCTGCCTTGCAGGGTGTACAATCTAAGGCAGTGGTTTTCAACCTGTGGTCTGAGGACCCCTGGGGTCCGCTCTGTCAAAGATTTCCAAAATGCTCTGCATCTCCAGTTGAAATTTTTCCGCAGATGAAAAAAGGCTGAAAACGACTGATCTAAGGGAAGCCCTGGAGCACCCAGGGGAAAAAAAATAGTGGATGCTTAGCACCCACCAGCCACCCTCTGATCAGCAGTTGGTGGGCCCCACCAATCAGCAATTTGGCAGGAGGTGCTGGCAGGGGGAGGGGGCGGAGCTGGGGTGGGAAGAGGTGCAGGGAACGTGGAGCCTTGGAGAAGGGGCAGAGTGGGATCGGGGTCTCAGGGAGGAGCAGGGGTGGAGCACTCACCCAGAAACAATGAAAGTTGGCACCTGTGGATGAAACAGCCTCCTATCATTTTGTCTTAGTGTAATCAGAGAAACAAGATTTTGTACATGCTTTGTAAATAAACAGGATTGCATCAAAGATATACCTGACTATCATCCATTTCTCCTCCTAATAGAAATAACCTGCAAGACCCCCAATATTGATTACTCATTTGAGCCTCTGGTGGCCGACATGGGATCCAATTTCCAAGGTGAGAAATTGTGAGCTGATATTCCCCTTGAGCCAAGGTGGAACAAATAATGGAGATATTCAGAGAAATCAAAGGTGGCCAAAAGGATTTAAAACAGGAGCTGGAGACTTCACAAAGGGAATTAAAATTAGACCTAAAACAAAAGTTGGAGACTTTGCAAAAGCAATGAAAGCACCATCTGGAAGCTTCTCAGAAAGGAGAAATTACCTGCAGTTGGAGACAAAATCTTTGTTGGGGCAGCAGCTACAAAGTGTCTGGGCAGATTGAGAAGTCCAACTGAAAAACTCCCAAGTTGGACTCACAAAATAGATTCAACAGGTGACCAGCAACCTGAGTGTCATGGACCAGATGGTTTTGCAGGACATGGGGGAACCCAGGAGAATTTTGGCCAATTTGGAACTTGCTAATAGAGATGAACTGCAGCAAGGATTTCAAGAGCTAAAAAATTAGCTTGTGAAGGAATTCAAAGTGTTGCAGACCACAGTGGAAGGCTTTCACAGTGGAATTACTCACCTAGGTGAATAATTGAGCCAGCCAGATAACTTGGGTAATATAGGACATTTACAACAGTTTTCTAACTCAGCTGTAGCTCACAGTGATCCAGAAGGGAAAGGTCAAATTATCCCAGCTCAAATAATGCAAAATCCCATAACCTTTGAGGAAAAAACTCTCTAGGAGCTTATTTGGCTCAGTTCAACATCACAGACAAATGAATGTTTGTGGGGATGGACAGAGAGGAAATTTAGAGCCAACATGAGTGGCTCAGCTCTGATCATGATGCAGAATTTACCTTCAGAAAAGAAACTGAGTTATCCAGATCTGTTAAAAGTCACTGATGTGCTGTGTGGAATGAGCCATCAATCCGAGTTGGCCAGGTAACAGGTAATACCTAGGAGAGGGAAAGAAAAGACCCCTAACTGAAATGGCAGGAGACTTGAGATCCCAGATACCCAATGAGGACTTCCAAGATCAATTGGCAATGGACCAATTTAGAGATGCTTAGGTGCACTTGAACTTGCAGATGAAGATCAGTGAAAGGAAGACAAGGACACCTCATGAAGAAGTGGAATTTGCCACAGAACTTGACTTTTTCCTTGCAGCAGCCCACCAGAAAAGGAAACAGCTGCTAGTGAGGAAGATGGAAGGTGACCACCATACCTCTCCAGTGTCCCACATCATGCAGGATGTCCTGTATCTGGCCCCAGTTTTTAAAGTTGTCCCATTGCCATTGTAAAGTCCCAATTTGGTTGGTTGGCTGCACATCTTGGTGCACGTCATCATCACATCTTACGCTTGCAACTGACCACTGTCATGCCGCAAGCAAGTGGAGTAGGGGATGCTTTGCAGGCTTTCCTGCACTGCCAAAAGATGCCCTGCTTCCTCTCAGAGCACAAGACCCAGGGCATCCTCCAGGCAGCCATGCTGCCTACCCCACAGGGCCAAGAAAGCGGAGGCCAAGCAATTGCTCACAACCTTGCTGGACAGCTCCTTGGACTGCAAAGAGGCAGTGTGCAGGCATCTCCACTCCACCAGAGAGGTAAATTCCCTGCCCATGTTCTTCCTGCCACCAGGGATAAAGCCCAATCCACTTCCTTGTGGAACCAAGGGGCTGATGCACCAAGCCACACATACACCTTTTCTGTGGGTTGCAACTTGGCTCATAAAAGATGGAGTTGCAACAATAACAACACACACACACACACCCCAGTTTGGATCACCTAATGCCTCAGTTCAGAGATTAATCCTAACAGTATGGGTTAATCCTACCATTATTATTTATTTATTATTTTATTGCATTATTACAAAACGGAGAAAGTTTACACCTTTGCCCGAGAAAATTTGAGGGCAGCCTCTGACCAAATGAAAAGTCTCTATGACATAAAATCATATGTGGAAAGTTAAAAGAAAGGATCTGGTCTGGTTCCACAATCTGACGAGGAAGAAAGGTAGGAGCCTAAGCTAAATAAATGTATACAATACCGACCTATATAAATGAAGAAGTGTCTAGAATACATTTGGGTCCCAGGATGAAACCCAAAGTTATCCATAAGGACCATCTGAGAAGGTCTCAGAGGGACAGGATTTCAGCCTGGCTACCCTCAGACACTGGGAATGGAGCTGTAGAAACTGAGGCTGGAAGAGTTGTGACATAGATGAAGCCCCCACTAGAACAAAATGGACAGAGTGGGTCCCAGCCAGCAGGTTGCACAAAAAACAACAGACACTGTTCAGGGGCCCACTAAAATAGGCCCCCACTGGTTGGCTGAAAGGAAATTGGGCAGGGAGAGAAAAGCCCCAAGGAGATTTGGATGGAAGTGAAATCAGTTGGGTTGGTGATGTGAATATGTCCTGACCAAAAAAAGCTATGTAACCAATGAAACTTGTATCATTTGTAATTTATACATTAATTATTTTCATGCTGTTTGGGATAGGTCACGCTGCACATCACCATTTTGGACTCATTGGATTGATGGGGGGAATGGAGACGGGGGTTGTTGTTACCCTGTAGTGTGCGTGGCTCCCAGGCTTTTTGAACTATTGGCAGTACAGACGTCACTGAAGCTGATGGATGCACTAGCCACCTTCTGTTCAGGCTACATCAGAGAACAAATGTCAATGTAAGGAATGGGGAATAACTGCTGGAGCTGTATGTGTCTGTGGGTCAGACGAAGTGAGAAGCAGGCAGAAAGCAAGCAGAAAAACCAGGAGAGACAGCAAGAGACGCACTTGTAGAGTGCCCCTGAGACAGAGCCTAGAGAGAGAGAGCAAGCTGTTTAGGCAGAATGCCTGCTGGAAAGACAGGTTTGGAATTGTGAGCAAGGAAACTGCCTCCTCTCATTTAATCCCACTTTGTTCAGAGAAACAGGACTTTGTACATGTTTTGTAAACAAACAGGATTGCACCAAATACATATTTGGCTCCTTCAACAATGTCTTCCCCAATGGAAACAACCCACAAGACCCCAGATATTAGCCAACCACTCAGACCAAAAGGGGTAACAATTTTTTTTATTTCTGTGATCTTAGCTTTGTTAGCTAACTTCCCTGCAGGAAAGTGTCTATATTTATAAATAAAAAGTAAACAACCCCCGCCATCTCTATGACAGGCCAGACTATGCCCTTCCCCTTGCACTGGTGCACAAGAAAGGGAAAGTGCACACACAGCCTGGCATAACAGGAGAACAGGGACACGCAGCAATGGGATTCCTTGCCCTCAAGAGGGCCTGATTCCAGGGTTTGCCTGAGTATGCTCAGACATGGAGGAGGGTAAAAGTGACTTTATGCTACGTTTGTGGCTCCAGGATGCTGGGGCCATCTCCAGAGCAGCTCTAACTTATTCCCAGCTGCCTTTGACCCCAAAAGTACATTCTGGAAGCCGGGAACAGCCAAAGCATAGATGCTCCAACCACATTCTTGACAGCTGGTAAAAGCCAGAGTATAGATTTTCAGCCACATCCTCTTCCCCCTTGACCACACCCTCTATACTGGAACTGTAAGGAGGTGGGAGAACAGAGCCAGTACACGAGCTCTTTACCCCCAGTGAATTTCCACCATGTAGGAGCAATTCCCAGATGGCCAGATCTGCTAGGTTTCTTGCCCCTTTGTGCCATCCTAGCAGTGGAAAGGGGCCATAGCAGAAGAGAGGAATGCAAGGAGTTTCAGGATCAGCACCACTAATAGAGCTAACCTCTGCAAAGGGAGCAGCAAGGGGAAGTACCGTTACCCAGCCTCCAGCAGAGCTGGATGGGTGAAGAGAAGAGTGCAACCTACAGACTCTTTTACAGCAGCACCAAGGCTGCAATCCCTGAGAATTCCAGGCAGCATTGTGTCTTCCTGAACCACCGGAAACTCCCGCGGGGGTGCCGCAACTCCACCCCACCGCTAATGAAGGAGGTTGGCTATATGCCGCCAGTTAGCTGCCACTTTTGATGGAAGTCTATGGCGTTACTGTGGATTTACACAGACAGCACTGAGGATTTGCCACTGTCTGACTCTGGCCCAGAAACTGCGCTGTACTGGCTGCTGCGAGGGAGACTGGCAGACCCAACAATTGCATTCACTGGCTGTCTTTGAATAATGCTTGAGAATATCAATAGCGACACTTTATTTATTATTATTACTATTCCAGACTGAAACTTTTACATTTATTTTTCTTACCTGCAAAGGGCAAAGCACTCCCGGTTAGCAAATTATCTCGAGTGTATTCTATTTGTCTAAAGATTCAAGGGTTGAACAGTTGTACTCTTTGCACATGATTTTCCTCTGGACCTTAGCCAGGGCTCTCTTTTTGTACCTACAGTTTTGCAACCACAGTTCTCCGTGAGCATCATTTAAGGTCATCTAGACACGCAAGAACTTAAACCACAGGCAGGTATTTAGACATGCAAATTGTACAAAATGCACCCACAAACCAGCACTCAGATACTACAGGCAGACCCGTCGTATCTGATCATGGCGCTCTTACTGAAGGAATATCGGGACTCACAGGAACCATCCTCAAACCACTTACTACGCAAAGGTCCAGCTTCTTCTAGAACACAAGTGACTTCCTCCACAGCCTCCACAATATTTACAACTTCCCTCAGAACACCATCCTCACCACCATGGATGTCACTTCCCTATACACCAACATCCCCCATGATGACAGTGTAGCTGCCTACCTCGAATATTTACAAGATAATGGACAGCCCTCAGATATCAACCCCAAACACATCACCAAACTCATCCATTTCATCTTCATCCATAACAGTTTTACATTCTACAACAAACACTTGGTCCAAGCCACGGGAACAGCCATGGGCAGGAGGATGGGTCCCCAACATGCCAACTTCTTCATGGGCCACCTTGAAGAAGATTTCTGGACAAATACCAATGATATACCTGAGATACATCAATGACATTTTCATCTTCTGGACAGATGACTTAAACTCCCTCATAGATTTCCACCACAACTTCAGCAACCACCACCCATCCATTAAACTCTCTCTGGAACACTCCCACACTAGCATCAACTTCCTGGACACCACAATCAGCTTCATAGAATCATAGAATATCAGGGTTGGAAGGGACCTCAGGAGGTCATCTAGTCCAACCCCCTGCTCAAAGCAAGACCAATCCCCAACTAAATCATCCCAGCCAGGGCTTTGTCAAGCCTGACCTTAAAAACTTCTAAGGAAGGAGATTCCACCACCTCCCTAGGTAACGCATTCCAGTGTTTCGCCACCCTCCTAGTGAAAAAGTTTTTCCTAATATCCAACCTAGACCTCCCCCACTGCAACTTGAGACCATTACTCCTCATTCTGTCATCTGCTACCACTGAGAACAGTCTAGATCCATCCCAAGTCCCAGCCCCCCAGGGCACACTGCCCAGGGCAGGTGGAGGGTATGGGACTCCCCACAGCAGCCCAGGCTCCTTGGGCGGCTGGGCTCTTACCACTGTCTGGCTCCATCCTCTGGCCTGGTGAGGGGGTGGAGCCTTGGGGCAAGATGAGCAGGGGTGGGTCCACAGAGAGGGGCTGGGCCTTGCAGCCAACTTCAGCCCCCTCACCGGGAGGAGGCTGGCACTGCCGGCAGGAGCTGCACCTCATGGTGGGGGAGCTGGTCACCCCTTCCATGAAGCACAGCCCCTGCTGGCACTGCTCCGCACCCGCCCAAGGCTTGCAGTTTGGGGGGGCGGGGAGGGCGACATGACCCCCTGCCTCCCAAACTTGCATGGCCCTCCTGTCCCCCTGCCCTCAGTTCTGGCGCCCCTGGTCTCTCACAGAGATGGAATAACTAAGCCAATGGGAGAGCTCTCTCCAGACTCCCGTTGGCTTAGAACATCTTCATCAAGGCACTACAATGGCATAGCTGCATCGACGCAGCGTTTGTAGTGCAGACCTGCCCCCAGACCCAAACAAGAGCTCTGTGTGGCTCGAAAGCTTGCCTCTCTCAGCAACAGAAGTTGATCCAATAGAAGTTATTACCTCACTCACCCTGTCTCCCTAATGCTGTAAGGCACTCAGATTCTATGTGAATGACACGGTAAAAGACAATAGAGTGAGAGATCTTACACCTGCCAAGCCTTTTGTCTAGCTCCAGTTTTCTTACTTATGTCATTATGCATTAAAATGGATGGCTTAATAGCATGAAATGAGCACCACTGATGAAAGAGATGCTTGCTGAGCTATTGTAATCTCACCGAAAATAATAAACCATTACAAAATAAGGTGTGTGTTCTGATGCTTCTTCATATAACTAACAGATTACTATTAATAAAGTCCACAAGCTGCACTACAAAGAGTGCAACTATTTTTGTCTTGTGGAAACCGTTTGAATAGGGAAAAAAAATCACATCAACCAAAAGAGAATGAAGGCCTAAGAGAGGGTTATGCTAAAATAACTTTCCTTTGATAACACTTGAAAATAAGTGGCTTGCCATTCGGAATTCGTTTGGTATTCATTGTAATAAACACACTTCCTGGTGCACGCATGTGGTTATAATGAGCACTGTATAAAAACGACACTGTAATTTCGGAAGAAGACAAACACAAGCAACGTAGTTCAAAGAATAAGCTCCTCAGCACTCACTAGATTTTTTTGCTTTTTAACTGACTCAAAATGTACAAGGAAGAAAGACATAAGGGAAAGAAAAGATAGCCTCAAGGGTTACCCCAGCTAAAAGGCCTCTGAAATGATCCCAACTGACCTTTCTTTGTGATAGCACCCTGCCTACCTTTTAATGGAGGCCTGAACTGAGCCAGAGGTGAGGTAGATAAATGACTGAAGATACAAATGCTTTCTCAGAGTACAAGTTCCCACACGCTCAATTTTCTTTTTCTCCATGAAGAACTGGGGGTGGGGAGGGGGAATTACAAGTGATTAGCTAATCAACATCTGTTTGTCTTTATTCATGTGTCCTTGGATCCACGGAGCGCATTTACTAATTTTTATTTCCTATTAAAAACAAAGATGAGCATTTTTTTCCCAAAGCATGCAGGGGATAGGGTCTCCCTCGTGTTGCCATTGTTTCACCCCATCATAATTACCTGGCCTACATGCCAAGTCCTGTGTGGTTACCTTCTGTCCTTAACTTTTCATGTGGTTTGACATGTCTTTAATTTAGACAATCAGACCACGTCTAACCTGAAGCACAAACATGTTTCAGAGAGCCTTTTTAGAATTCTCCAGATGTCAACACAGTGGGATGTGATGTCTAACTGTTAATTATATGTGTAAACAGGCTCGATGGTAATTACATACTAAACACAAATATTATTTGATGTAAATATAGGCTGATTGCACTCTTACATTACTGACTGGTAAAATAGCTGATACTAGGCAAAACTCTGTGCTGACTTCAACCCTATGCAATTCCTTTAACTCCAGTTGGGTTGTGCAGGGTTCAAGTCAGAGCACAATTTGTCCAATAGCTTGTTTGGGTTTTTTTAAATGATTTTATGGAAAGTGGCATTTTACTTTGTGCATGAAGATTCTGAGGTGGTATTTATGACCAAGAGTTTCCAAAGTAGACAGCAATTTATGGTACCCAACTTGAGACACCAGAAGGGGCTTGCTTTTCAAAAAGGGGCAAGCATCCACCCCTCTGAACATCAGGCCCCTGCAGGGTGTCGCAAAATTGGGCTCCCAAAATCTCGAGCCACTTTTAAAAAGCATGGTCTATGTGTATAATTTACATTAGGTTTTGGAGACAGTATGTTCTTGTCCATTGTTACTTCCACCTAGAATTAAATCATGGGTTAAGAAAGTAAGATACAAACATAAAGCCCTTTTAAAACATCTTTTGGTGCCTTGTCACGCCTAGCCCTGATTTGTCTTCCTTTTAGTTTTGTAACTAGCTGCTAACACAGGGCTTCATTCATCCTTGGTCCCCGTTGCAAACAAAGCAATGAACCTTGAAAAGAACAAGCTGGGAGGGGTTGCAAGCACTTTGAAGAACAGGATTAGAATTTAAAATGATCTTGCTAAATGGGAGAATTGGTCTGATATCAGTGAGATGAAATTAATGTAGATAAATGCAAACAACCACAATTAGGAATGAAAAAAATCAAATGCACAAATGCAAAATGGAGAATAACTGGCCAGGCAGGAGTGCTGCAGAAAAGGACTTGGGGGTTATAGTGGATCACAACTTGAATATGAGTCAGCAATGTGATGCTGTTGCAAAGAAGGCAAATGTCATTCCAGAATATATTAACAGGACGATCACATGTAAGACATGGGAGATAAATATTTCACTTTCTTTGGCACCGGTGAGGCCTCAGCTCGAGGACTGTGTCCAATTCTGGGCACCACAATTCAAGAAAGATGTGGAAAAATTGGAAAGAGTCCGGAGGAGAGGAGAAAAATGATGAGCGGTTTAGAAAATAAGACCTATGAAGAAAGGTTGAAAGAATTGAGGCTTTTTTTTTGTCTAGAGAAGAGAAGGCTTGGGGGCTGGGAGAGGACCTGAGAACAGTCTTCAAATATGTAAAAGGCTGCTATAAAGAGAATGGTGATCAATTGTTCTCCATGACCACCTGTCAGGGATGGTCTAAGCATACTTAATCCTGCCTCAGTGCAGGGGTATGGACTAGATGACCTCTGGAGGTCCCTTCCAACCCTACATTTCTATGATTCTAAGTGAATGCTGTTTCACTGGACAAAATAAATTGTATTACTGTCATACTTAAGAACACACCCATCATTCATGGCATGGTCTCACTTCACTTCTCTCTGAGCCAGATCCTGAACTCAGGTTTCAGAGTAACAGCCGTGTTAGTCTGTATTCGCAAAAAGAAAAGGAGTACTTGTGGCACCTTAGAGACTAACCAATTTATTTGAGCATAAGCTTTCATGAGCTACAGCTCACTTCATCGGATGCATGCTGTGGAAACTGCAGAAGATTATGCTGGGGTAACTCTGGAAGAACCCTATTCACTGCAGAACTCTGGATTGACACTTGTAACTGTGTTCAGAATTTAAACATCTCATCTTTCATATTTCCACCTTCCTTATGTCTAAACTGACCTACAAACAGTTTAGTGTTGAGAGGTGGATCATGATCCCAGAGGTAAGTGCAGGATGGTCACAGAAAGAGACCAAAAAGAGCTGCAGATACACATCTGTGACAATTTCTCATGAGCACCAAACCATTGGCTGACTTAATGAAGTAGCCAAGGTAATATGGGTCTGATTTCCCAGATGCACTGAGCACCCAGCCCTCCTTTTGAAATCAGTGAGAGCTGTAGTGCTCATAAGCTCTGAAAACCAGACCCTTTCGTATTTCTACAATTAACTGGCTTTTGAATGGCATGATTTACATCAGAACTGGTGGAGGAGTCACAGAGTATTGAGACAGACCTGGATATGCATGATTCAGATACTTATCCAGTAGCTCTTTTATTGTCTAAGCCAGGTCTTGATTCAGCAACGCACTTCATTTTAAGCATATGCTTAAGTGATTTGCTAAATCAGGGCCTCAATGTGGACTTACCAGTCAGTTCGAGGAAAACCCTTTCATGTTAATTAGCCTTAATGAGTGCTAATCAAAATTATGACTCAAGTGGGTGGCCATAGCAGGTCTTTGCACCATCATATGGGCAATGCAAGATTAGGAATGGGCATGCTCCTTGGATCACCAATCTCGCAGAAGAGGCGGCACATTCAACCTCTGTGGGTGGGAAGGGTTTTCCTTGGCTCCTAGGTAACACTACAAGGTCAACAATTGAAGCAGCACCGGCATGCCTTGGAGGGACTTTGTCCAGTCCTCCTCAAAGGAAAGTCACCAGGCTGCAGAGCTTTTAAGGAAGATGGTGGTAGTGACCTTGGAGGGCGGGGAGGAAACACTAGTGACAAGGGCAAGAGTAAGAAAATCTAAAGTATTCCATGTTGTTAAAGAAGAGGTTACTCACCCTCTGCAGTAATTGTAGTTCTTCGAGATGTGTCCCCCTATGGGTGCTCCACTTCAGGTGAGCAATGCACCTTCAATCAGAGATTTTCACTAGCAGTGTCTGTTTGGCCTGTGCATTCACCCCACACATCCTTGGGCCCGGCACCAAGGCTACACATGGCTGCATGGGTGAACAACCCTCAGTTCTTTCTCCACCACAAAGCCCACTAAGGAAGCTCCAAAGCAGAGAGGAAGGAGGGCAGGTAGTGGAGCACCCATAGGGACACATCTCTAGAAGAACTCCAGTTAGTGCACAAGGTGAGTAACTTCTTCTTTTTCAAGTGTTGTCCCTGTGGGTGCTCCATTTCAGGTGACTTCCAAGCAGTATCCCTAGAAGGAGAAGGGAGCTTTGGAATCGAATCCAGTACTTAAGACAGAACTGCACTGCCAAATGCCACTTCAGATCTAGAGGCATGGACCAAAGCACCGTGTCTGGTGACAGTATGTACTGAAGACCACGTGGCTGCTCTGCAGATCTCAGTTACTGGAACATCCATAAGTAGGGTGACTGACATTGATTGTGACCTCATAGAGTGGGTCAATACCCTAGCAGGAGACTGGTCCTTGGCAGTATCATAGAAAGTTATAATACACCCTGAAACCCAACTTGATAGTCTCTGGATAGAAGGCCAATGCTCTTCTGACATTTACGGTGCTTTGAACTTCCCTTGGGAAACCAGACAGCTGAAGCCATGATACTCGTGCATAACCACCACCATTGAGAAAGAAGGGGCTGCAGTGTCTGCCGCATCTAAGGATTGATGCCACTTGAAAGGATGTCCTAGCTAGTCACTGCCCTTCAGCAAAGACAGCCTTAAATTGCCATTGTTGATCTGGACAAAGGGGTTCAATAAATGCATTGAACTTTACATAGTACATATGGTTGGATTTGGCCATGAGTGCCTGATAATTAGAAATAAAAAATTGTAGAGTCACAAATGAATAGGACCAGGACAAGACACTTCTTGTCCCTGTCATACTGGGCCGCTTAGGCATGATATTCTATGCCCGCTCATTCACTGCGTCAATCATCAGAGAATTAGGTGAGAGGACAGAAATTCTGAGTTTGTGGTGGGGACACAGTGTTGTTGGTCAGACTCTTCAGGTTGGTGGTACCATTGCTGGGCTTTGCCAAATTGTTTTCGCAGGATCCAGAAGTACCTCATTGATCAGGAGGGCAACTCTGGTTGTGTTGCCAACTGGAGGGTGTCCAATAGCCTGTGTTGTGATTTCTTGATCTCCTCGAGTGGTGCATGAGGGGAATCTGACACTCAGTTAATGAAGTCTTGGAACTACCTACTGTCTTCGGCCATAGACAGTTGAGGCACTTGTGCTTTGTCTGGGATTGATAAGGAGATGGCAGTTTGAGGGGGTAGCTTCCTTATCTTTCCTGGCTTCCTGTTCCTCAACAGTCTCCTCCTGTGGGGGAATGGTCTGAGGTAGTAGAGAATGCGTCGCTCTATTGTTCTTTTCATAGAATTCGTGTGCACCTGTTCGTCCATTAGTGAGTGGCTTCTCCCCTGGACACTGCCACTGACTCCAGGAGGACTGCACATGTGAGTAACTGTTCACCATTGTGAGTGGGGGAGTTTCCAGTCTGGCCCACAGCAAGGGGAGGAGCTGAACTCCAGAGCTGAAGGCCTCTTCACTGAAAATCCGTGCCATCAGCTCTCTTCCCATTTACTGTTATTGTTATACCAAGGAGCTGTAGGCTCAAGCAGCTCAATAGATCCTTACAACTGTGGTACCACAGAAGGAAACATCTGGTTTCTCTGACAGCCAGGGCCTTACCTATTTAGGGCTTTATAGATCCATATTGACACCCCAATTATACCCTGCATTAATTCCCTAAAAGGGCATGGAAAGGATGAGGCATGAGGATTCATCAAACAGATGCAAGAGAAGAAGACTTATTAGGGTACAAGGTACAGTACTTGGCAAGAAAACCACAGCACTCTGTGTGGCTGCACAGAAGCTTCTGCTTGCTGCAGCAGCATCAATGCGTGAACCTCCAGAACTTTAGATGAGCCCCCAAAGCCTGGAAGATTAGCTGAGTTAGACCCCCACACTGCAGTGCCAATGCTTGTGTGACTGCCTCTGAAGCACATGGGGGTTTTGGAACTCAACATGCTTTAGAAACACTAGTGAACATAGCTTCACAGCATCCTGTGAGGTAGCTGAAAACTAGTATCCCTATTTCACTCAGGCACAGATAAATTTAGGGCCCGGTGCAAAGCCCAGTGAAGTCAACAAGAGTCTTTCCGCTGACTTCAGTGGGTTGTGGATCAGGCCTTTCATGAGTTTCCCAAGGTAAGAAGGCTACTCAAAGAGCAGAGCAGGAACAGAACCCAGAATTTCAGCCCCCCTTTAATGCCTTCATCACTTAAAGATTTGGGGAGTTTACTTACAAGGCCTTTTAGAAGCAGAAATAAGTAAACACGAGTGAAAAGTTAAACAAAGGAAATACATTTATGCTTGTACTGTTTTCAAGTTTATGCAAACAATCCATTTCTAAAGCTGTCGCTGACACTCCTGGCACATGCTAACTCCCAAGACTCAAAGTCATGTTGGAAGCTGAAATCATGAATAGTTCTTAGATGCTTTAGGCTAAATCCTTCTCTCAGGTCCACAAGTGTAAAATCGGAGTAACTCCATCAAAACCAATGGAATTACTCCAGCATAACTGATTTACTGTGGAGTAACTAAATGTACAATATGAACCTTTCTCCCCGTGATGGCTGCTGAAGACATATTTATAAACATAGTCAAATTAAATATTAAAATCAGTTGAAGAAGTAACAACAGGAAACTGGCAGGATGTGTATGAACTGGTGAGTTGTATTTTTGGATTGATCAGGAAGAACGCAGACCTACACTAAGTATGTGATATTATACACAAATAAATAAGGATAAAATTCTGCTCTTGGGACTACCCTGAGGAGAAAGACTTCGATATACCACTCCCCACACATTTGAGGTCCACATATGAAAAGAATGCAAGATACTGGAGCCAGGTGCTGGGGCAAGGATCAGAGAGTTTTGTTCTGTCTATTTTTTGTTGTTGTTACTTAACCATAAAATTTGATCGTAGCTTAAAAGCATTTTATTGCTCTCAGAATTAATCTGAACGCGCTAAGCTCTGTAAATTGCACAGAGTCCATAGCAGGGGGACACACAGAGCTACAGCACTCCAGAGTGAGCATGGGAAGGCATTCCAGCTCAAAGAGGGACGCTACCTCCCACAGCAACCTGATATACACTGCTACAACTCTTAATAGGCCTGGCCAGCTAGTGCAGGGAGTGGGGGCATTGCCAAGCCTCTGACTTGACCCCAGTTCTCCTTTATTCCTTTAGCGAGTAGAGAGAGAGCAGTTTCTGAGGCAGTAGTCAGAAATAAAGAGCCAAATCCTCCACTGGCGTAAATGGGTAAAAGTCTTTTGAAGTCAATAGAGCTGTGGCCATTTGCAGCAGCCGAGAATTGGATCCACAGGCTTTGTAAGTGGATCCCACAATCACCATCCTAAAAACCCCACCGTTTTAGTCCAAACTGAAAACATACACATTTACAACCCAAGAAGGATTGTAGCAACCCAGCACTCCGCTTGTGCTAGAACGCAACACAATTGCTATTCATGCCTCTCTTTCATGCGTTTGCCTCCCTCCATTCAGCTGTACAATATAGCACGTTTAACAGCTGATCCATCTGGAGGAGAGCCTAAGAAGTTAACTTCTAGCTTTGAGATGGTTACTGGTAATTGTAGGCAATTTCAAATATAATTGCAATCGAGTTGAAAAAGCTCTGTGTGCAATGTTTATGCTCGTCACTAATTTAAGGTCTAGAATGTTGGATGAGCTGCACTTCAATACACGCCCATTTTTCATCTTCTTGATTGTACCTCGAGTGATTACAAAACTAGCCCCAGCAAACCACAGTCTGCAATGCAAGACAAATGTTTGAAAACTTGGATATAAAGTTTCAAGCAAAGCTGCTTGAAGGTTAACGACGGAGCATGTTAATGATTATCAAATAGACAAGGAAAGCCACAAAAGCGCTTGGAACACAGAAATGCAAGAGCCCCTTGAAATAAGTGGTGGCTAACCTTGTTTAGAATAATACTTCTCTTCAAAGAAATGGGACTGTTGCATGTCACAAAATATGTCCACATGTCGTTTTAATTCAGGAATAATTATCCATGGCATGTTTGTTAGTGGAAAAATGCACAGCTCTTCTATTACTTACACATAATAAAATCTGCATTGTTTACTGTGAACAGCTGAGAGGATACTGGTAATAAATAAGCCCCGTACCAAACTTGGTGCCCAATCCTGCAAACACATTTTCAATATTTATATTATGGTAGCACCAGCGGGCCCCAGATGAGATGAAGGCCTCATAATGCTGGGCATGGTACAAACTGATAGTAAAAGACACTCCCTGCCCCAAAGAGCTTACAAGACAGACAAAGGTGAGGGGGGTGAGAGGATGACTTCCAAGGTCATGCAGCCGTGGCAGAGCCTGTAATAGAAGCCAGCCCTCTCGATCTCTCTTTCAGCTCAGTACCCATGTTAGCGGACCATTAAACCTTTCATGTGTGGGTAACTTTAAACACGTGGGATGTCCCATTGAATATAACGAGCCTCATGTATGCAAAATTATTCATCTATGCAAATATTTGTAGAATTGGGGGCTTTAGTTAGACCATTTTAAATGATAGAAGTACTCACAAAAAAATAAATAAAAGAGCAACAGATCCTGTTCTGTGTTTACTCGTATTGTGAAAATGTTTGATTTTTAAGAAATATACTTGGCAAACTATTCAAGCTCTATAATAACAAAACTGTTCCTAATTTAAAACAGTTTAGTGGCTGAAATAGTATTTACCCAGTGTATCGTAACTGTGAATCGATTAGACTAGTATCCATACCTATATCGACTTGTTGTGTATTTACTTGTTTTTTTAAAACAAAATCAGGCTCACTATATCATTGATCCAATGAGCCAACACAGCTTACGGCGGCCAATTCAAGCTAGAGCAAATTAGGAAATTATTTATTTTTCCATGAAATGTTTAGATGAAAATGAAAAAAATTTCCTTGTCATCAAACTTTGTCTTGTCTTTGTTGAAAAACCAAAAATCTATTTTTTAAAATTTTTGTTTGTTTTTGGCAGCTGAAAACCACTTCAACAGAAAATCTTGGACCAACTCTATTGAAAGCACTGATCCTGCAAACATTTGGGCTGTGTCTACACTGGCACTTTCGTCACTAAAATTTTTGTAGCTCGGGGCGTGAAAAAACACACCCCTGAACGAGAAAAGTTTTAATGATGAAAAGTGCCAGTGTGGACAGCGCTTCATCGGCTTTGCCAACCTCAAGTGTTTGAAAATGATGGGTCAGGCCACAGAAGATCAGAAGATTTAAAAAAATTAATTTGGGGGAGGTATTTTCTTCATGGTTTTTGAGCCCTTAGGCTCATGGTTTCAAGCTGTACTCCAGAGCTAAAAAAATTACTTCTAATTTGTAATGAAAGCTGAAATTTTCACACAGTCACATGATTCCAAGAACTGGGGTTATAAGAAAAAATAAAAAATGAGACTTGTGATATCACTAGAGATGGCAACGCTCTTCTGGTCTTCCTTCAGGTGAAACTCCATGTTTTTGTTCAGAAGTTAGGTCTCAATTCTACAAATACTTAAGCATGAATAACTTTGGTAGCCATTCAATAGTCAACATTTGCCAAGAGAAACCACACAGTTACCATTATGTCCTACTGTCAGTATAGAGTAAATTATGGTACCTCTTATTTAAGTGAGTCACAAGTGTTAGCTGACAGCAACCACACTACAGATGAGAGAAGCCTCTAATATCCTGATGGTCATTCTGGTTTTATTTTATCACAGATTTCTGAAGACTCAGCAATTTTATCAGAAACAATAACATGATCATACAAAGCTTTCTAGAGGAGGCACAATAATAGAGAAGCCTCAGAGGCAGCTGCACATAAGATAATGAATCAGAGATTACTGAGAGATTACTCTCTAGCTCTTAAAACAGCCATTAATCATGGGTTTAAAAAATTAGCTACTATTAAAATTGAATATAAATTAATGTTTAATGATGGGGTGGTTAAACATGGCCTGGGATTAGAAGTCAGAGAGTAACATTCAAGGCCCTTGTTTGATTCTGAGTGCCAACAGTAACTAGAATCAAAGGCAGTACTGAGTCTATCAGGAGGGAAGGCTGACAACCTGAAGTTTGCTCTCCAGGCATTCATTTAGTTAGCTTGATTAGCTGATCATCCTTAGTTTCAAGTCAATGGGAGCTGAGAATGCTTGGCACAGCACCCAATCAAACCTTAAGGCCTTGTCTACACTACACAAGTTTGTCGACAAAAGTCAGCTTTCGTTGACAAAACAGTGGAGGTGTGCACACTGCAATGCTCCCCCTGCCCTCCCCCTCCCCCTTAATTCTCCTGCTATGCTGACAAAATAAAACCACCTCGATGAGAGGTGTATAGCTTTCTGTGACAAAGTTAGATTGACACAGTGACAGTGTAGACACTGCGCTTGCTTACGTCGCCCTAATTGACCTCTAGGAGGTGTGCCATAATGCCCATCATGACCAATCTCGTCAACAGTTGCAGGCATGTGCCCCTTCCATGTTTAATGGCCTGGGAATTTTTGAAATTCCTTTTCCTGTTTGCTCAGCGTTGACAGTTCACACAGCCTCTTCCCAGCTGACCACGCCAGCTTTCCGCAGGAGACGCTCTCCCATGTGGAGAACACCAGAGTCTGTGGGTAGAGGAGACTTCGCTCCAGCTGTAGGAACATTGATACCTGATTGCTAGTGGCATGCAGAAGGGGCACAAAAGGGACACACAGCAGTGCCATGCAAAGATCAAGGAGCTCAGGCAAGTGTACCAGAAGGCAAGGGAGGCCAACCATCGCTCTGGTGCGGTGCCAAAGACATGCTGCTTCTACGAGGAGCTGCAAACCATCCTGAGCGGTGACCCTACCTTGACCACCAACAGCCCCGTGGCTATTTTGGGGGGACTGGAGGCTGTGGCCAGTAGAGTCAACCAGTGTTCCCACTGATTTTCCCCACACATGTGCAGAATGAATGTTGTTATGTGCACCAATATGGAGGTGATGTGTGACACATCACCTTCATATTGGTGCACATAACAAAATTCATGTGGTGCGGGTGGGGCCGAGGGGTTTGGAGTGTGGGAGGGGGCTCAGGCCTGGGGTAGAGGGTTGGGGTGCAGGGGTGTGAGGGCTCCAGCTTGGGGTGTGGGCTCTGGGGTGGGGCTGGGGATGAGGGGTTTGGGGTGCAGGCTGCCCCAGGGCTACGGCGGGGAGAGAGGACTCCCTCCAGCTCTCTCTCCCCACCACAGCAGCTCTGGGGCTGGGGCCACGGGATAGGTGCCCCTCCCCCTGCCAGGGCAGGTCCAGGGCTGAGTCGGGGTCGGGGTGCCCTGGCCGTGGCAGGTCCAGGCCGGGGCTGGATTCGGGCTGCCCCTCCCCTGGCCGCAGCAGGTACCAGCCAGGCAGGTTCCCTGAGTGCCTGTGCGGCGCTTAATAGGCTGCCGTGCGGCTGCGCAGCTTACAGGGAACTTAGGAGCCAACCCCAAGAACAAAGCGATAGACAAGAAACTGGAGTTGGAGGAGGAGGTGGAACACATAACAGGGTCATCCCGTGGCGCAGCGAGTCAGGGCCTACAGTGGAACATCCGTAGGGACACACATCTCGAAGAATCATCATTACTGCACAAGGTGAGTAACTTTCTCTTCTAGTTGCTTCTTTTCTCTCTGCCTGTTCTTATTCTTATTTAAAACGTATAGTGAATGACACACAATTCGTTCTGCTGATGTTAACACTGTCTTCAAAGTGGATGGGGAATTCGGGTGTGTTCTGTGAGGGAGAGAGTAAATGAACACAACCAAAGCAACTTGATTATTGACTCACAGAATCCATTTCTCTTACCTCACAGGCAGTCTTGGTGTTCAACTGGTTTGCACAAAAGCAGCAAGAGAAATCCCCTTTTCCATCACTGTTCTTTACTGACACGATCCAAAGCCCAGTGAGGTCAATAGACAGGACTCTCATTGATTTCAGTGGCCATTGCATGAGGACCTACCTGAGTAACAACTTAGGCCATGTCTACACTACAGCGTTAAGTCAACTTAAGTTACATCGACGATCATAAGCTCGTTTAATTATATTGTTTGACACTCCTAGTGTCAGTGGAGCATGTCCACAGTCTGTGTTCTTGCACTGAAAGAGAGAGCATTGCATTGTGGGTAACTATCCCACTGTGCAACTCACCATCCTCTGCCGCTGAGAGCTCTGGGAACGGATCGTGGTGCATTGGGGGTGGGGTGCTCACCATCCCATGGTGCAGTTCTTTCCATCCCATCATTCCATGGGCTTCCAACTTCGTTCTGTGCCATTTTTCAACAGCCCTTGTTAACTGTGTGCCCACCATCTCTGCCTGACAGCCTGGATCCTGAATTGCTGACCAGGCTGGTGATACGCGTTATGAACACAATGAGGCTGGTCCTGCAGTATTTCATGATCTGTGAATCTGACTGTGAATTGGTGGTGCCTGCCCTCCTTTGTGCCATGGAAAGAAATAATTCAAAATTGCTACTGGCATTCACAGAGCAGCTGCACATGCTAGACCATCAGTACTGGGCTCAAGAAACAAACACTGAGTGGTAGGATCACATCATGATGCATGTATTGGATGACAAACATTGGCTTCAGAACTTTCGGATGCGCAAATCCACCTTCCTGGAACCATGCGTGGAGCTCGCCCCAGCACTGCAGCACAAAGACACCAGAACAAGAACTGCTATCACTGTGAAAAAGGGAGTGGCAATTGCTGTGTGGAAACTGGCAACTCCAGATTGCTACCGGTCAGTCGCGAATCAGTTTGCAGCTGGAAAGTCCACCGTGTGGGCTGCTGTAATGCAAGTGTCTAGGGCTATTAATCACCTCCTGCTACGAAGGACTGTAACTCTCGGTAGCATGCAGGAAATACTTGATGGCTTTGAAGCAATGGGATTCCCTAACTGCGGCAGGGCAACAGATAGAACACATATCCCAACTACGGCCCCAGACCATCTTGCGATGGAATACATCAACCGGAAGGGTTACTTCTCCATGGTCTTGCAGGCACTGGTGAATCACTGGTACCATTTCACTGCCGTCAGAGCAGGGTGGTCAGGGAAGGTGCATGATGCGCTCATCTTTAGGAGCACTGGACTGGACTGTACAGAAAGCTGCACACTGGGACTTTCTTTCCAGACCAGAAGACTCAAATGGGGGATGTGGAAATGCTCATAATGATCCTGGGAGACCCCACCAATCCCTTGCTACTGTGGCTCATGAAGCCTTACACCGGGAACCTAGACAACAGCAAGGAGTGCTTCAACAACAGGCTCAGCAGGTGCCAAATGACTGTTGAATGTGCCTTTGGTTCAAAGAGAGGCCTAGTCAGCCCTTTGAGAACCAGGTTGAAGTCCCACATGGGGGAAGGAAGTCAAGATTGAGGGAAGAGGTTTATTATACACTTGAGGAACCTTGTAACGATTGGGTGAGACAGCATGGAGTATCCCTCTACAGATTGGTCAAAGGCTGTTATAGCTGTTAGATGGACCCTGTCAGGGTTCCCTCCTCCACTCTGAACTCTAGGGTACAGATGTGGGGAGCCGCATGAAAGACCACCTAAGCTTATTTCTACCAGCTTAGGGTAAAACTTCCCCAAGGCAAAAACTCTTTGCCCTTGGAGGGTACGCTGCTACCACCAAGTGATTTAACAAAGAATCAGGGAAAGGACCACTTGGAGTTCCTATTTCTCCAAAATATCCCGCCAAGCCCTTACACCCCCTTTCCTGGGGAGACTTGAGAATAATATCCTAACCAATTGGTTACAAAGTGATAACAGACCCAAAACCCTGAGTCTTAGGACAATAGAGAAATCAGTCAGGCTCTTAAAAGAAACAGAACTTTATTAGAAAGAAAAAAGGTAAAAGAAGCACCTCTGTAAAATTAGAATGGAAGCTAATCTCACAGGGCAATCAGATTTAAAACACAGAGGATTTCCCTCTGGGCAAAAACTTTAAAGTTACAAAAAGAAAACCAGGAATACACCTTCCTCTCAGCACAGAGAAAATCACATGCCAAAACAAAAGTAAACTAACACATTTCCTTGCTAGTACTTACTAATTCTAATGGAGTTGGATTGCTTGCTTTCTTGATCTCTCTCCAGCAAGCACACAGAACAGACAGACAAAAGCCTTTCCCCCCCACCCCACAGATTTGAAAGTATCTTGTCCCCTTATTGGTCCTTTTGGTCAGGTGCCAGCCAGATTACCTGAGCTTCTTAACCCTTTACAGGTAAAAGGATATTGTGCCTCTGGCCAGGAGGGATTCTATAGTACTGTATACTGGAAGGTTGTTACCCTTCCCTTTGTATTTATGACAGACCCTAAAAGAGCTTAGGGATAATCCTGACTTTTTCAGAGTCAGAGCATAGTCTAGGATGTGTGGAAGAGTTGCAGATGTTGGGGAAATTTGTTGGGTCGTGCACCAAATCTGAAAGCTGGACCATTTCTGCAGGTAGGTATGTCATGTGGAGGATTTTCTACTGTGTAATAGAACCTCTTGAGCTTCCCTTGACCATGAGCTTTCTAGGTGTTGGAACCAAGCAGGAGCCATGCTTTGAAGTGGAGAATCCCCAAGTTGGGATGTAAGGTCCTTTGTCCTGTGAGAGGAGGTGCAGAATGGTTGGGAGAGAGATCAGTGGGCAGGTCATGAACTGTGCCAGGTAAGGGTATCAGGTCTGTCTCAGGCAAGTAGGAGCAATCATGATAATGTGAGCTCTGTTCCTTTTTATTTTTAGCAGGACCTTCATCAGTAGAGGAAAAGGAAGAAAGGCATAAAGAAGGTCCTTGTCCCAGGGGAGGAGAAGAGCATCACCTAGCCCATCTCTGCTCTGGAGCAGTAGCATGGACATTTCTTGTTCTAGTAAGTGGTGAACAGGTCCATGGAAGGTGTTCCCCATCGTGTGAATAAGTTATGGAGTACTGATGGGTGTATCTCCCACTCGCGATCGTGCGGGAATTTGTGACTGAGACTGTCTGCTATCAAGTTCTGCTTGCCCGGGAGGCAAGCCAGAGACAAAGTGACATTGTGGGAGAGGCACCAGTTCTATAATCTCATTGTCTCCAGGCATAGGGAAGGCAACCTAGCTCCTCCCTGTCAGTCGAAGTAGTACATGTAGGCTATGTTGTCTATTAGGATCTTTGTGTGTGATCCTGCAATCAGCGGGAAGAAATGGGCCCAGGTATTCCTGACCACTCTCAGCTCAAGGAGCTTGATGTGGAGGGATATCTCCATAGGCGACCATTTGCCTTGCGTTGTGAGGCTGTTTAGATGCGCACCCCACGCTATGAGCGACGCATCAGTGGTAAGGAGTGACAATGGTGATGTCTGCAAGAAGGGAATCCTTTTGCACACATTGGTCAGGTCCTTCCACCAGTCTAAGGAGTTTTTGATCCTGGTGCACAGTGACAGGGGTTTGTCCAGCTTGTCCCTGTTTGGTCTGTAAACCGAACTGAACCATAGTTGGAGGCATCACATGTGGTGTGTGGCGTGCAGGACCACTGCCACACCCGCTGCCATATGTCCCAAGAGTTGGAAGCAGAGTCTGTCCGGTATCTATGGACTGCATTGAATGGTGTCTATGAGCAAAACAAGGGATAGGAACCTGCGTTGAGGTAGGAGGGCTTTGGCCTCTAGGGTGCCTAGGTCGGCCCCTATGAATTCCAGGCGTTGCACTGGAGTGAGATGACTTCTGGGCGGTTGATCTGTAAACCCAGTTCTGTGAACAAGTGTACTGTATTGTTGATGGCTTGGTGAGCCTCCCGGAGAGATAGGACTCTGAGGAGAAAATTGTACAGGTTTGGGTAAATCATTATCCCTTGTAAGCATAAATGAGTGGCTACCGCTCAGAGAACTTTGGAGAACACTCTCGGGGCCGATGAGAGCCCAAAGGGGAGGACTCTGCACTGGTAATGGTCGTGTCCCAGAGTGAACCTGAGAAATCGTCTGAGAGCCAGTAGGACTGAGATGTGAAAGTAGGTATTCTGAAGGTTGAGGGCTGAAAACCAGTCTCCCTGTTCCAATGTTGGAATGATCATCGATAAGGTGACCATCTTGAACTTCTGAGCATTGACAAACTTGTTGAGAGCTCTGAGGTCCAGCAGGGATCTCAACCTCCCTTTCTTTAGGTATTAGGAAGTAATGAGAGTAGAACCCCTTGCCTCGTAGATGTTGAGGTACTGGTTCTATAGCTCCTAACTGGAGGAGGCGATCTATTTCCTGTCCTAGTAAACTCTCGTGGGAAGAGTGTCCCTGAAGAGGGACGGGGAAGGGTGTTGTGGAGGGGGAAGGGATGTGAAATGGATGGGGTACCTGGATCAGACAATCTCTAAGACCCATTGGTCCAATGTTACGGGTTCCCAAGCACTATGGAATGCTGCCAATTGGGGGCCAAATGGGTATACAACCATGGCTAGTCTAGACACCCCATGGGGAAAAGGGGTGTCACTTCTTAGAAAATAGAGACATATGGCAGAGGAGGGAATGGGAGGGAGCAAAGAAGGAAAACATTGTGGGGGCTGGGGGGAACAGAATTGAGAGGGCAGGTGCAGTTAACCCCTGACAGCAAGTATAGAGTATTTTACTCGTTATCTCTTTCATTAGGCACAGTGTCTCCAGAAGGACTCCACTCACTGCTGCACATAAATCTAGCAAGCCAGACACCGCCTTTTCTATGGCAATCTGGCTGTCTAGGCTGTTATAATGCTTCCTGTCCTCCAACCAGGATCTCAAAAGTTAAATTGGTGAGCTCAGGCCAGCATTATTATTGGGCTTTTCAATATTCAAACACACAGCTTTTTTCAAGCAGCTCCCTGGGAAAGCAGTGCACGATTGCCGGAATGGATTATTCTGTCCACAGTGGGACTGGCAGCGATTTCTCCACAGCTGGATATGTGCAATATCTTGAGTCTGCTGGAAAACAAGAGCCAGATCATCTCTGGACCTTGTACAGAGGGTTGGCATACAACGTCTCTCAGCCACCTTCCATGCCTTGCACTGTCACTGTGCTTAAGGGAGTGCAATGATTGCTCCCTTCACGTGTCCCTTGGGCACACACCTCCAAAGGGGAAGCAGAGAGGAGATGAGGTCATGGCAGATAGGGCCAATGACAAGGAAGGAGAGATCGACACCATCCTAAAGGAAGAAGCCCCTGCGTCCTCTCTACACCAGAGAGAACATGGAAGGATACCCACATGTTCCACATGGGCTGTAAAGCTCCATGCTTGAGGGCATAAGCCAGCCACTAACTGACAGGAGTTATGAAGAAACTTCATCTGTGGACAGTCGATCCTCAACTTGCCCAGTATGGGGATTCTAGCACCTTCCTCTGTAACACCTGATACTGGCCAATGTTGGAGACCGGACACTGCACTAGATGGAGCTCTGACCTCATAGGGCCACTTCTATGCTCCTAAAACAATGCTGGCAAAGAAGAACAAACCGTTCCATTTGTAATCTGCACTTACCCAGCGTGCGCTCTGTCGCCCTGGAGTGGAGGAACTTGAGTCTACTGGCTACTCGCTAACACAGCGAGGTCTCGCGGCAAAGGCACTGGAGACTCATGAGTTTAAACGCAAGAGTGCTGGATTGAATCCCACTACCGCGAACTGTTCGGGAGCACTGTGTTACATATCCACAGCTGCCATTAGCAATGCTTTGAATATACAGAAATACACTCCACTCTCAAGCTCTATTTTGAATTTAAAGTGACAGGCTCAGGCTTCCAGGAACAGAACGAGGACACAAAAACCAGCCACTTCAAACACTCCTGCCTGTGGTTAAATAATGTTATTTTTTTCTTTGGGAGAACTTAGTAACATCAGAAAAGTTGGATTGGCCCTGCACTGGCTGAGGTATTAAAGTGGCATTTTGTATATCTTGGCATTGTGTGACTTTCCAAGACATCATTTTTACACTTCACAAATCATATTTTACAGGCACTCTCCTATCATAAACCGAAGGCAAGACAAACACAAAATTACAAGTTGCATGTAAGTAGCCAGGTATGCTACACCCGAGGTCCCCAATGAACAGCAATGTTTAGTGTATAAGCCATAAAGCATTTATGGAGTTACGACAGTAATATTTTTAACAGGGCCTGATCCAACTACCTTTGAAGTCACCAGGAGTCTTTCCATTGACATCAGAGGGATCTGGATCTGCCTTCGAGTGAGTTATACACATGAGAACAATATTTTGCTTTAACATCTTAACTTTCTGCCACTGATGTATGAAAACAGCCTGTCACTTGACCATACATCCTCCGTGTAATGACACTCAGTGTGTTTGTATTATTTAAAAATGAGGCTTGGTAATAGCTCCAGTCATTTAGAAAAGGTAATATTTTCTTAAGTACGCCTGCTAGCGAAAATTAGCAAAATCTTCCTTGAGCTGTAACTAAAACATAAGTGCACAGCTGCTGTAGAGAAGTACAAGGTCTTCCAATGTAAACTCCACTGATATCATCACCATCAGAAGGTCATAAAACTGATTGATTATAAATACAGTTCTCATTTGTTTAGAGCTTACATTTTTGGGTCCTGGGTAATTAGCACATTAGCAATCTCTCAAAGTGAGTGCTTACAGGTGCTGCTCAAAGATAGCCCAAGTCGAAAAACTGCACAAGAAGAAAATAACAATGGCTTTAGTTAAACAATCTCTGGAAGGGTACATAAACATTTTTGGGAAAATGTCGGTTGTGTAAGTGTTTTGCTACTTGATCACACCTACTCAGCAGTCATGGATGGAAAAGGGCATTAAAATGGCTTGTTAATTTCCTTTAATGTAAGGTAGCGCCGGAAAAATTTAAGACATGTCAGAAATGTGAGGGAGATGTCCTCTTTGTGAAGCCAGCAGCTGCTCAAGTCTTTTAAGATTCCTTCCCCTCCACACAAGCCAACAAAGGAAGATAAAGATCACCCTGCTTGTGGTAACTGGTACTTAGTTCCTTTTAGTTACGCTTAAAATAAACTCTCTTTTACTTCTGTAAAGATTTCAGCCTTCAGACATGGTACTTGTGAGAGCTGTAAGCCAGCCATCTTTCCTTCATTCGGTCTGGGTCTGAAGTTCACCACTATACAGTGTGCACAGGGCATTTACGTTTAAAGTCACATTTTATTTGTACAGCTGGACACATCAGGTTCACGCTTATTTTCTAATTCACCAATTAAATCACTTTTGAAAGTAGTTTTTGTGTTTTACCCCCAGTGAGAGCTCCATAGTGAGTGTGCATTAAAATGGTAACTCTTTAAGAACCTACAATATTTTGACGACAACCACACTTCTTGGGTCCAATGGACATAGCTGTACTGGAGGCAAGAGAGCTACATGCACTTACTCCAGCAGAGGAGACTCCCAAAAGCTAATAAGGGCACCTGATAACAGCTCTCAAATATGTTAAGGGGTTGTTATGAAGAGGACAGAGATCAATCATTCTTCAGGTCCACAAAAGGCAGGACAAGAAGTAACGGGCTTAATTGGCAACAAAGGAGATTTAAGTTGGATAGTAGGAAAAACTTTCTAACTGTAAGGGTAGTTAACTTCTGGAATAGGCTTCCAAGGTAGGTGGTGGAATCCCCGTCACTGGAGGTTTTTAAGAACAGGTTGGACAAACACTGGTCCGGGATGGTCTACGTTTACTTCGTCCTGCCTTGATGCAGGGGACTGGACCCGATGACCTATCTAGATTCCTTCTAGCCCTACACTGTTATGATTCTATGTGACTCTAAGTTGTTAGAACCAAACATTTACAAATATTTGACTCCTGAGACTATTTAAAGCCTTTTTCCCCAGTTTCCAAACCTTTTCCACCTCATTCAAAATTCATCAGAAAGGTCTCCTATACTTAAAACAGGATTACTGACAAGATTCATGGACTCTAACTCTTCAAGCAAGTTATACACTGGCATTTACACAGATTTTACAGATTATTTTTAATACTTTAAAAATATTTTTACTAGCATTGCTTGTTACAGTAATAATTTAGAAATCCCAGACCATCCATGAAACCCGAATGGCAAACAAATGTCAGATTAAGTAATTGGTACATCTTGTCCTTTTGCAAATATCTGGTCATTTGATAAGAGAAATCACCCTAGATTTCTTTTAGGGAAGTTATTTAATATTAACTGTATTATTAAGACTGTAAGCCCTTTTGGACATGAGTTGTCTCACTACGTATGTGTACAGGGTGTAGCATTCTCAGTCCAGGTAGGGGCCTCTCACCATTACTGTTATAACAATAATAAATAATCCTAATAAGACTTAGATATTATGCTTATTTAATTTTTATTTCCCAGTGTAACTGATACTATATGATAAACCAGAGCAAGAACTCAGGCAGAGTTAACAGGTACTTACCCAATACCAAGAAACATTGTGAATAATTCCAACAGAAGAGAAAATTTTCCTGATGAATAATGCAGATCAATTGATCCTACAGGGCCAGCTGTTGACTTTTCATGAACTGACACTACCGCACACAACAGTCCCCAACCAGAAAGGCCAGAAGGGCACATTTTCAAAGTGGCACAATGCGATTTTAGCTGCTTGACTCCCAGTGAAGTCAGAGGCTCGTTTCATTTCACTTAAAGTATTCCCCTTAAATATTTGCTTCAGCTGGCACAAACTTTTACATCCATCAAGATTAACAGCAACTAAGCCCTGAGTTTGGTTTGCTTCAAGGTTGGTTTGAGTTCAATGAGGCACAATATTTAATCCTAACATTTATTTTAAAAGCAAAAATGATTTTTAAAAACAGTTCAAGTTCAGGATACCACAGTAGCAATGCCAGTGGCTAGAATGAATGTCAGGTTCCCAGGTGCTCCTATTCTAAGGAGTCATGCCTCCTCCTAGAGCTGCCTTGGGGTCCAAACTGGGAAGATATGCTTAATTTTCAAATATCTGAAGTTACTGTTGCGGGTAGGGAGAGGTTACTCAAGGCAATTGCACTTTTAAGCCTATAAATGCAGTAACAGGGGAAACTCATGTGTTTGGTTAAATCTAGGAATAGGAGAATCAGGATGTAAGAAATTAAACCTTTGTCTGATCCACACAAACCCAGACCATATCTACAGCTGACCCCAAAACCCTTTCTGAACATTTTGAAATGTTTAATTAGCCATCCCCTCCCGCAAATTATTTTTTCACTTTCACGTGCCTCTGCACTTCTGGGGCCAGATCCTCAGACAGGTTTCAGAGAAGTAGCCATGTTAGTCTATATCTGCAAAAAAACCAGGAGTACTTGTGGCACCTTAGAGACTAACAAATTTATTAGAGCATAAGCTTTCGTGAGCTACAGCCCACTTCATCGGATGCATTGATCCTCAGACAGTGTAAACTGGCATAACTGCACTGAAGGCAATGGAGTTATGTTGGTTTACATCAGCTGAGGATCTGGCCCCAGGCATCTAGACATTTTGCTTGAATCTGGAGAAGAGACTGTTGAATTATTTGTTGCAAATAAATTATCTAGTGAAAATTGTTGGTTTTTATTGTTCATGAATCAACCTCAATCTGGGAGAATATATTTGTTACACAAATACATGCTGTGCAGTTTGGGTGGACAGTGGATTGTTCAGAAACTGCTAACTTCAACTATTCAGTGTTCATGGGGCACGAACTGTCACCTGAGTCACATGGAACTGATTTCGTTCTTGGAGGGGATGAGCAAAACCTTTTAAAATGGGAAAATAAAGTATGATGAAGTGTAAATCCTGCTGTTCCTTTATAAATATGAATATTCAAACAGCAAACAACCATTCCCTGAACATTCATGCAAGTACAAATCCATTCAGGCCCACATTCAGAAACAGCAAATGAGAAGAGCATGAACAGGGTTGATCTGGCCAGCCATCGGGAATCATAAATGTTAAGGCCACAAGAAAACATTATGATCATTCAGTCTAACCTCTGGCACAACACAGGCCATAGGATTTCATCCAGTGATTCCTGTATCTAAAGTAACTTGTGGTTGCATTAGAGCATCTCTCTTAGAAAGGCCTCCAACCTTGATTTACAGACTTCAAATCCACCACATCTTGTGGGAAGTTGTGCCAATGGTTAATTATCCTCATTGTTAAAGTTTGCATCAATTTTCCAGTTTGAATTTGTCTAGCTTCAACTTCAAGCCATTGGATCATATTATGCCTTTACCTGTTAGACTAAAAAACACTGTTGTATGAGATATCTTTTCCTGGTGTGGATCTTGAATTTGAATGATTTATCTACAGCATTATGGCAAGGCTCAGCTTTGTAACTGACAGACTGAGCCAGGCTCTGAAAGGAGAGAGGATCCATTGCCCAGTTACCTGCAGCCCACAGGATATCCCAGGCATACAACAGCCCCTAATAGAAGCCTTTACACAAGATGCAGATATTCTAATTTGGCTTGGGTCTTCAAATCTAATGAGCACAAAATGGCCATAGCTAAAATTGTTTTCAAGGACATTCAGAGAGCAAGAGAGAAATGAACTGTCAGAGCTTGCAACCTTAGTCATGTCACTTAACATCTCCTCTTGAAAATAAGCATTATTAATTATTATTGTTGTTATTATTTGGCGTTGGTCCTCCCCTGGTTAAATAGCTCTGCTACAGTTAATGCAAAATCTGTAAGGGCATATAACAAATGCACAAGGCCACCAGAGAATGTGGGATATATTCCAATTATACAATGGAAGGAAATGGGATAATTTTGGGGGGTTGTTTTTTTTTCAATTTTTCTTTAAATTATTGAGTCAATCCAGGGCACTAAAAGGTGAGAGACTCTAGAGTACAGTAGGCACTCAGAGGTTGTGATCAAGTCACTTCTTAACTTTCTCTCTGAATGCTTGAGATTACTGTTTTGGACTCTTTGACGAACATGGGTCACAAAGCTTTGGACAGTTCAGATAAGCATCAAAAAAGCTGCCAAACTTTTGGTTGTTTCTCCAAACCACATCTGAATTCTTCTGAACCTTTTGGAGTTCACCCATGACACAACCTGTCTGTTGTCTCCAGGGATGCAATATCATATGTATTGTTTGCTTGTACATTTCTAGTCCCACTAGGCACAGCCAACAACAAAACAAAGAATTTTTTAAAATAGCTGCATTTTTACTATATTCTTAAAACTGTGTTACAGATCCTGAGACCTAAATTTACTACACTATACTGCCTCCACCCATCTCTCCTGCTCAGGACGAACTCTTTGGCTTAAGCGTTTGAGTGTTAAGCCAAAGCAAACTGCTTTAAGAACATTTTATGAAAATGTTAATGTTCTTTTACAACGTAAGGCAAATCTGAAGCCTTTGCAATTTGAATTTCAACATCACTGTATTGCTATCTTAATGCATATAGCCACACAGTGACATTGTGCCTTCTTGCGCTTCTTGCAAGCTCTTATGTTGTTGGGATCACATTATTACAAGTGTATGGGAATGTCTAACTATAAACTTAAATCGACCTATGTTAGGTCCACTTACAGCCACCGCAGTAATTACTTGGTGGTTCATGTCCACACTGCCCTTCTTCTGTCGGAGGTATGTGTCCTCACCAGGAGTGCTTCCACTGACTTAAGAGGAGCAGTAGCCTGGCTCCCTGCTCCCCGCCAGGCGCCTGGCTCCCCACCCCACCCCACCCTGGCTTCTCAGCTCCCTGTTCCCTACAAAGAACAGGGCAGCTGACCAGACTCCGGGCATGGAGCTCCCTGCCAGGTGCAGACGTGCTCCCAGATTGGAGCAGGGAGCCCGGGAAGCCAGCCCAGATAGGAGCGGGGAGCCAGGGCAGCAGCCTGGCTGGAAGTGGAGACCAGGCAGCAGTCTGGCTGGGGAGCTGGGAGCCAGCTTTCTTGTCAATTTCATGGTTCCAGTGGCACTGTGAAATTGACAAGAATGACAGCCAATAGATGTAAGTAACTCAGTGTCTTAATGGACACTGCGTGGCCCTAACTACACCGATATAAGCCCTACACCTCTTGTAGAGATGGAGTTATTATGTTTGTGCAGTAGAGCACTTACATTGGCGGGAGCAATGCTGTATTGTGTACACGGACACAATTAGGTTGACATAAGCTGCCTTATGTTGACCTAATGGTGTAATGTAGACTAGGCCATAGTTTCTACATGCCACCAGTGTAGTTCTCACCTCATCAAGCGTCAAATGAAGGAAACAAGAATAAATATTACAAAGGAAGAAACTAAAAGTGATCTGGAATTAATTTTCCTAAGTAAATATTTTTGTACAATCAGCTGTAGGAGTTGAGCTATTACTGCATCATCCAAGAACAAAAATATACTCCTCCACGTTGTAGCTCATTTTCTTGGCTTTTTCTGAAACAGTCATCATGCTACGGTCTTCATCACACTCTTTCTTGGAAATACGGTGTAACCTGAAGAGTTTATGTTAGAGATGGGGCCCGAACAAAAGTTCCCAGGTCCATACACTCCAGAACATTGGGGACTGTTCTGAAACTGATTCCAGATTTTGTGGCAAAATAGCCCTCTAGATTTAAAAACAAACAAACCGAAGCTCCAAATCAAGACAAACTATGGGAATGTTTCAAAATTCCCACTGAATTTTCTAGCATGAGCATCTCTCAGTCACACAGCTGAAATTCCCAGGATAAATACAGCTGCTCATTGGCATCTGACACTGGGATCTACTCCTAGGGGCAACTTCTGATAGGGTTGTGAATCCTCCAGGATTGGCCTGGAGTCTCCCGGAATTGGCATCGATTTCCCAGTGACTACTGAAAGCAATCCAGGAGCTTTTAATAGGATATTTTAAGAAAATGACATTATGTCATACTGGGGGAAAAAAATCTCCCGGATTAGCTTCAGTCAGAGTTGGCAACCCTAGCTTCTGGGCTGGTGTAATCATGCTCTTTTGTCTGTGCAGGGCAAGGACACAATATTGGATTTATCATTGACTCACTACCAATATACTTACCATAGCGGAGAAAATTTTAGGTTCATGTCTCATGAAGCCAAAAAAGTTTGATCAAGTGCTTCCTTTAGTAATGTCTTTTATATTTTAATGTCACAATTTCTGCCAAGCCTTGGGCCCCTGAGGTCTCCATAATGACATATCACTGGTTTAGACCATCCAAGCTATAGATTCCCCCGGTGCACAGTTAGAGATAGCTGCTCCCTCTGGCAAACCAATATTTTGCATCTTTCTCTATACACACAGCCACCACAGATCATCAGTGGGTGTCATATATTAAAATTAGACAGGCAGGTTTCTAGGAAGATGCAACACAAAGCTGCAGAGATGAAAAATAGGATCCAGCAATTACAATTGTCAGTCATTTTTTCCCCACAATATTTTTTTAAATACAACTAGAAAAAAATTAATGGTTTCATGAGAAAAAGGAAGGAAACGATACTTCCCAGATATACAATATCAAAAGCTCATAAGAAAATTAAATAAACATCCACTATGTATTACTGTACAAGTACATTGGATTGCATCCTAGGCTTTCTTGAGGGACAGTCAAAGAACATTGAGCTCTGTTTATCACAGGGACTCTCTTCACACAAGACCGTGTTTATACACTGCATGATAGGTAATGTTGCATCACTTAGATTAACACATGAAATCTGAGTGGATTGAGTTATTCACCTGCCTAGGAGGAAGAAAAGGAGATAGAAATAATGTCGTTTTCAAGGATGAGAAATTCAATGTGCACATAAGTGATAGACTGTGCTATATATTTCTAATCTGCCGGTAACTGTGGTATCAGTTTCAGGCACCAGATCTGAAATATCAGTCTGACGTGTTTTATTCTAAACGGGTACATATTTTATATTTTCCTATAGCTAAGCAACGGGCCATATCCTCTCTATGGTGCCACTGCTTTACATGCCACTACTGGTGTAATCTCACCATAAACACACCCTAGTCAAACGGTGGATCACCCCAACGTAAGCGTGATTCTGGCAACATACAGCCAACTTCAAAAAAATTATAGTCAACAACCCACAACTTAAGCATCTGTACTTCCTAAAATTACTCAAATGCACTTGTTCTCTTTGAGGACAAAGGAATAAATCACATTTGGGATTGTTACATCAAGATTTTTTCAGATATGATCTTCCATAGGGAGGGGAAAATACTATTAGAAAACTATGGTAAAGGATAAAACACCCCTAATTCTTCAGACACACATTTCTCAGGCATGCCTTGTCTGACATCCAGTCTCAAACCTTCCCAAAGAGTTTTTCTCTGGTAAAAGATCATACATCAGAAAATGCCTAGTGGAAAAGTTTTGTGTTGATGTCGTTACAGGGGTAATCAAAATTAAATGCATAATGGAAAGACAGTTACAGCCATAATTTTTCAAACTGGAGTGCCTGAAGTTAGTCACCCACATCCCTATTAGGGCCAAGATTTTCCAAAGTGACTGATGATTTTACATGCCCAACCTGGGGCACCTAAAAGGCGACTGATTTTCCAAAAATAAGGGTTCAGCACTTCCTGAAAATCAGATCCTGCTAAAGCGTCTCAAATTGAACACCCAAAAGTGGAGGCACCCAAAATTACTAGTCGTGTTTGAACTTTTTGGCCTAGTTGTCTGAATATGGATGCAGGTGTGTAACTTTAGACATTCAGTACGAAAATTTTGGCCTAGATATCCCTTGACTATGGAGTCTCCCCTTGCTAACTGGATGCATAATATGCAGAGAGAGAATGTTCATCTCCCATGTTAAAAGCAGGTTCAAATATGAAAAGAAAAGCTTCAAAAATGGTTTTCTGTCAAGTTCAATAAAATTGGGCCTGCTATTGATGCAGACAAGATTTATTTTATTGGTGTGTAAGATGATTTCTGAAAGAAATATCCCTATTAAAATCTTGTTGGCATATAACTGACATTTTGGCAAAATACCATGGAAACATTTGGTCATATCCTCTCAACCCCTAATTTCTTCCTTACATGTTCTTTTTAATATATCACAGTTGTTAAATTTGTAACATGTAATTCCCTTGAGACTAAACAACAGTGCTTGGTATGTGAAAAATGAACAATACATTTACATCAGTAAACCAAGAAGAAATTTTAAATAAACATTTAATTGAGTACAAATAATCTGAACATTATTTTTATGAAACTTGACCATTCCGTAGGCCAGCACTAACAGCAGGATGTCGTAAATAAACGTAGCAAAAACATATATGTTGTCGTCCTCTTCTTCAGTTATGACATAACGGATCAGATTCAATACTTCTGATGCCTTATTGCAGTTAGTCAAACATTACTATATTGGAAGGCGGTTAAACTTTTTCTTAAATTATTCACCATTTCATTACAAAAGCAAACATGACCACCAAAACCCCAGAAAGAATGTCTTGATTTATTTTGGCATTATGGGTCAACTTAAATTAGCATACAAAGAGGGCTGTACAAATTGTTGCTACATCTAGCATGGATTTTGACTTTGCAAACATATGGCCAGCACCAACGCCCAAGTAAAGCTGAGGGTAGGTCTGGCATGGGTTGCACCAGGTCATAAATTTGGTATTTTCCCAGGTGGCTGCCCTCTTGCGCTCTAAAATCTAAGAGAGTTTCTTTCTTTCTTCCTTAAAGTTGTCCTAACCCTGGTTGTATTGGAACTAACACTGAATTATAAACTCTTCATGGCAGGGAATTTGTTGTGTTTGTATCTGTCGAGTGAAGCATCTAGGACATTTCTGACTCCTGCATAAACACTAAAACTACTACTAACTTTCCCCTTTTTCATAGCCAAGATAAACAGTTTTCCTTTATGGCCGTCAGTCATGTTGAGTATTACATTACTACACATGTAATGTAGTCCTACCAACTGCAAATGAGACTACTCACGTAATAAGGTAGTCTTGAATGTAAATAAAGGTGGTAGTCAAGCAGTTCAGGAAAGGAAGCCACCCATTTGCTTTTGCTCTTTTCAGTTTCTGTGCCTATTTTCTGGAGGGGACAAGTCAACATTGTGCTATTTAGCATGCAATATTAGCACATTCTTTGATCACCCAGAATTCCCCTTGGCGTCAATGGGAGACAGAAAGGTAGCATGGCCTAGTGGATAGAGCAGTGGATTGGAAGACGGGTTCTAGTCCCTGCTCTGCCTCTACCCTCTTGGGTGACTATGACCCTTGTTAAATTGGTTCAGCTTTCTCTCTCTTTTATTCCCCTCCAACCCTTTGTCTCTCTTGTCTATTTAGACTGTAAGCTTTTCGTGACAAGGACCATCTTACTATGATTTTACGCAATGCCTAGTACAATCAGTCCTTCATCTCCATTGGAGTTTCTATGCACTACCATAACACAAATAAATAACAATGGGATATTCCCCTTTGACTTCAGTGGAGGTTTTGGGTGTGCAAAGAAGGCAGGATGAGCTCTATGTTCAGCAGTTTGTCATCTATAATTACTTCTCTGCACACACTTTTTCTGTTAAAGCCCTTTTTTCTTAAACAAATCCATTTGGGTTGTAAACCTTTTCTAAAAGCCACATCCTGGAGGCTTTTATATATATTACACTATGTTAAAAGAACACTGTTAAGTCTGCAAAGTCAAGCACTCAAACATTGGGAAATGCCAGATTTAACATTGCCCGCCAAGACAGGGATAGAATCCAAATCCCAAGGCAGCATTTAATTGCCTGAATCATGAGACGGTCCTCTCTCTTCCTGCAGTCCCCTACCTCATTCATTACACCCCTTCCAACTTCTGCAACAAATGAGTCAGGGGTCCTACAGCCAACAGCCTCCTTCATTACACAGCCTTCATTCATCTGCAGAGCAGGTCCGTTCTGTGCACTGAATGAGGGATGGATCCTGTGGAAAAAACAGGTTTCAGAGTAGCAGCCGTGTTAGTCTGTATTCGCAAAAAGAAAAGGAGGACTTGTGGCAACTTAGAGACTAACAAATTTATTTGATGCATCCGATGAAGTGAGCTGTAGCTCACGAAAGCTTATGCTCAAATAAATCTGTTAGTCTCTAAGGTGCCACAAGTACTCCTGTTCTTTTTGGAAAAAATAGTATGTGAGCCTGTAATTAATGAATGTATCATAACGCATCCACAAAAGGAGCAGAATTAAGCTTGCACAGGCAACCTGAATTCTGGCATTTTCTCATTTTTAAGTGCTTGACTTTGCAGCCTTAATAATGTTCTTTTAACATAGGTTTTTTAACATAGGTTTAACATAGGTTTCTGTAATTTCCTAGTTTTTAAAAGAGCAAACAGAAAAAAACGCAGAAATTCCATCACGTGGCATCAAATTGATACTTACATGGACCCTTTAGATCCACCACACAAACCGGTTTCTTGAGTTACTGGAATAAATGATAGCAGTAGTAGGTTGCCATCCTCTATGTCAGTGGTTCTCAAAGCCGGTCTGCCGCTTGTTCAGGGAAAGCCCTTGGAGTGCTGGGCCGGTTTGTTTACCTGCTGTGTCCGCAGGTTCGGCCGATCGCGGCTCCCACTGGCCACGGTTCACCGCTCCAGGCCAATGGGGGCTGCGGGAAGCGGTGCGGGCCGAGGGACGTGCTGTCCACCCTTCCCGCAGCCCCCATTGGCCTGGAGCGGCGAACCACGGCCAGTGGGAGCTGCGATCGGCCGAACCTGTGGAAACGGCAGGTAAACAAACTGGCCCGGCCCACCAGGGGCTTTCCCGGAACAAGCAGCAGATTGGCTTTGAGAACCACTGCTCTACATGGACTGCAAAAACAACGAGGAGTCCTTGGGGCACCTTAGAGACTCCTCGTTGTTTTTGCTGATACAGACTAACACAGCTACTACTCTGAAACCTGTCTCTATGCGGACTCGCACTAGAAGGGGATGAGACACACTTCACCAGAGGGCTTCACAGATATTTGCTGACAGCAGAGGCATGGTAAGACTCAGGAATCTTGGATTCTATTCCACATTCTCATCAAATCTCAGCCTCCCCTCTCATCTGACCCCCTCCACAGCTTCTTGTCCCAGTCTCCCCCTCCCTGGCTCCTTCTCCCAATCTCTTTGCCCAGCCAATCCCCGTTCTCCCCCTTGCACTCCAGATTCTTGTCAGATCTGTCTTCCCTCCTCTCCCCGAAGGTTCTCCCATCACCAAGCCAACTGGCTCCCAGTCATCCCCCCACAATTTCCCCCACCAGCTCTCCCCTAACTCCCAATCACAGTTTCTCTCCTCCCACCACTCCAGTCACATTCTCACCTGACTCCTTGCTTAGAAAGAGATTTTAGCTGCTAAAACCTAAGTCTCTAATGAGCATGTACAAGCTGAGATTCTTCAAAGGCGTGTAAATTGACCATATTTGGATAGATTTTCACAGGAATGGCAAAAGGCAAATTCCTGACACAAAGCCACCCCGCTGCCAAATTCCAAGTCCCTGTTTCAAAGCACATATGTAATGCTGAGGAAATGATAACATGCCCTTTGAATGGAAAGCCTTTTGTAAAACCAGTGTTCTGAATGAAATTCTTGCGGTCATTTATCAAAAATATACCTTCGGTTTCTTGGCAGAGATTTTTAAAAGGCATTTGATCAATTAATTACACATCACCTGCTAAACATCTGGGACTAGTCCAAAAATAGCCAACTAGTCTTCTCTCAGACATACATTGGACGGGAGCACCACCTGACACCTAAAAGAAGGGAGAACATGCAATCATGCAACCATCAAAAGCTCATAGCTCAAATTAGAGTAGTCTAAATGTTAGCTGCAGTCTTTCCAGATTAAACCAGAAATGTTATTGAGGGGGCCTGCTTATTAGGATTGAAACAGGAAGAAAACTCATGAGGTTTGCAGATTTCTTGTCTGCAGATTGTGTGTAGTACATGTGATGCTTTGCTCTTCACTTCCATATGGGCAATAAAAGGGAGTTGACAGTATAAATTAAATACACCATGTAGTCCTTCAAGTATAGAATTGTCTTCTGTGACTAGGGGGAACTGCAGTGTTCTGGCCATAGAGCATCATTTGAGACTGATACGCGAGAATATACTACCCCTCTTCCTGTTTCATCTGTGCACAAGGCCCCCTGGCTGATCGTATCTTAGCAAACTCTGTCACAAGAAATGCAGCTGCAATATCCAAACACCGTATCTACTCAGACTATGTGTCACAGGGTGGCTGGCCCCTTTAAATGAAGCAGGCCTAGTGCCTCGGGCTAGAATGGTTGCTCCCAGTTTGACCAATTAAGAGGGTGGGGCAGTGGAGCAGCACCTGGGGCTATGAAGAGCCAGGCTGTCAGTGAGGAAGAGGGGGAGCAAGAGCAACAGGCAATCCCCCAGGGGCAGGGGGCGGACATTGGGAACCTGCTAGGGGAAAAGAGTCTCCAGGGAGAAAGCTCTGGGGGGAGGTACTCAGTGAAAAGAGGAGGAGAAGGATACTGCAATAGACCCTGAAGCAGAAAGGACTTAAAGAGACAAAGGGGGAAATCCCCCTGGAGCTGGAGCCCAGGTGGGCTGGAGAACTGTTTTTTGTGTTTTGCCTGCTTGGCAAAAACTGTAAAACTGTCCCTGGAAAGAGAATCTGAGTGTAGCAGTGAATCCTCTGTGGGCTGGGGACAAGCCAGCACCTTATTTACACTGTGTTCTTGCATGAATCTGAGCCAGGTAATGCTATTGGGTTTGGTGGCAAAGACATTTTCATGTTTCAAATAACTATAATCATAATTAGATAGACTGACAGCAGAAATGGAAATATTTGGTTTTTTACCCCGAAAATCTGAAACAAGAATGAGAGAGATCAAAAAAAAAAAAAGCAGCACACAGGAGTAATCGATTGTAGACAAATCTGCAAAATGTGATCCTTTGATCATGAAAATGACAATTGCTTAATTTTCAGAACAAAGAAAAAAAGAGTTATTTCAAGGGGATTCTTTAAGCAAAGGACTGTTTGATCAGATTCATAGTTAAGGATGTGCACCCATTTTAAATGGAAAATCCTTCAGTGCTGGTATGACTCTCTGAAGCCTGGTGGTCACATTACCCATATCAAACTGTTATTTGGATGCTCACCCACTGAAAATTCATTTAATGCATGTCCTTTAATTTACAACACATGGAAATGAAAAAAATCCACTTTGGCATCTAGTCACTTTGGACAGTAACTTGGACATATCATGTGCACAGCAATCCCTTTCAGTCTACATGGGTGGACTTAAGCAGACATGGAATTCTGGCACCCTTTCAAGAGCACTAGGACCTGTACAACTTCCCAGGCCAAGATTTTAATTGTCTCCTACAAGTGTAACACCATAAAACAGGCCACTGAGATGGTTTGAGTTCTCACTTGTCTCCAAATTCATCCTGTCTTCTTCTCAACACAGAGGTGGATGTACTCATCGTCACATGCCAGAGACCCACTAGCGACCAAGAGAACTTTAGCACAATATTTTAATCAATGAAAAAAATCCATTTTTATTGTTATTGCCACATAGATAACGTTCCTTGGATTCACAGAGCATTAATTCTTCAAAAGAAAAAAAAGGACAACAATCAGTTAACCCTGAGTAAACCAGAACCAGACTCCTTTCCTCGTGTTGGTTTGAACGGGTGAGCTGGCCATACCAGGTCTGCCAACTCTATCAATTTTATTTCTTGTCTCACAATATTAAATGTTGTCCTTTGACACACACCAGGACACAATCCAGGCTAAGAAGGAAATGTGTCACCCTTGCGCTCTAACCTGAGGTGCCCTTCACAATGCTTTGCTGCGGTAGCCTCCAGCTTGGACTGCTCACCAACAGCCTCCAGCATGCAAGTCACTCCCAGCTATGTCTGTGTGTGTGCGGCAGCCAGGCAGTCACAGCTTAGCTCCTGCCAGCCTTGGTTATACTACAGCAGGTCCCCAACACCTGCCAGTCTTAGATTTCCCCCCAGAAGTGTATGTCCTGTACTGCCCAGCCCTCTCCTGGACAATACAAGTTTATATAAAGTCCCTTGTTTCTTTAATGGAAATAATATGCACACAACTAGCCACCCCAAATGGCATTTCCCACACACTTCAATTTAAATACACTGGATTAGATAAAACAATAAAATAAGTTCATTAGCTACAAAGAGATAGATTTTAAGGGAGTACAATAACAAGGCATAAAAGTCAGAAATTATTACAAGACAAATAAAGATAAAATGCAACTGGTGTCTAACTTAACAAACTACATTAAATTCAAAGTAAAGTTTTCTGACCACATGCTTTCAGCAGTCTTATGGACCAAACTTCTTAAGGCAGGACCCCTTCGCCCACAGTTCAACAAATGCTTCCTTTGTCACTTCTGGTATCTTGAATGTGATGGGCAAGGAGAGAGAGGGAGGATGCCTTGTGGCATTTGTCCCTCCTTTTTATAGTTTCAGTCCCCCTCTTGAAAAACATTTCCAACTAGAACCAGGAGACAAAAGATCTATGTGGAATGATGTTCCCTGCGGCTTTTTCCTCACCTGTTTGAGCATCCTTTGTTTCCCCTTCCTGCTTGATGACTCTGTTTACTGCTTAAATGTAAATTAAGCAGAGCACACATTCTTTTGTTTGAGACAGACCTGTTTGCCAACCTCAGTTTGGAACATGTGTTAATAACACTATACAGTGAAATCTTAGAACTTCACATATAATGTTGCCACACATTTTATCAGGATAATAATGATCAGAAAATTATGGGTTTTCAAATGATACCTCACAAGGCATACTTTGTGCAAAGATTATTACAATAGTGTGTAGGATGTGGACACAGCGGTACACTCTGTCACATCTTTACAACCCCAACTCCTGGCATCACGTGATTTACTTGAGAATCTCAGCTTTCCTGTAAAAAAAAAAAAAAGTAGTTCTCCACAACTATGAGGCTTTGAAAAAGTTTGAAAACATGAACCTTAAAGGCTGAAAAATCAGCAGGCAATTTTTTAACAGTGAGGGTAATTAACCATTGAAACAACTATCTTATGGATATGGTGCATTTTCTGAATTTGACTTCTCTAAATCAAGATTGGATGGCTCCTTCTAAAAGATACACTCTAGCTGAACCTCACATACCATGCCAGACTTGACACAGAAATCATGGGGTGAAAATCTATATCCTGTGTTACACAGGAGGTCAGATTAGGAGACTAATAGGCCCTTCTGGTCTTAAATTCTATAAATCTATGAAAGAAAAAGAACCCAAAATGTATTATTTTTAAATCTCATTGCTTTTAGGAAAAACTAAGCATTTTTGGAGTTGGAAACACTTCTCTTTTTCGTGGGCTTCTGCTTCTCAGGTCTCGCGCCTTTGGTCTTCCAGCTCCAGGGCTCTCTGGCATGCTGCTATTTCTGCTGCCAGTTGTTGCTTCTCTGCTTCCAGCTTTTGCGTCTCAGCTTCTATTCCCAGCCTTTTGGTCTGCTCTGCTACCGCCATCTTTTGAACTGCCACCTCAGCCAGTTTGAATTTCAGGGCTGCCTCACTCAGAACAGTTGTGTTCATTTTCCAAGCTTGGTCTACCCTTGCGCTCAGTCCCTTTGGTAGATCTTTTTGCCATGTATCCACTCTGAGCTCTCTGCCATCTATCCTGCTTATTCATCTTATATTTTCCTTTGTTCTATTTCCCTTATCCACAATAAATCATTGGAAAATAACAAACTATCCTTTTTTTTTGGTCTGTTCCCAACTTTCTCACTGGTGAATCTCTCAGAAACTAGTTTATAAGTACTTGGAGTGTGATCCTTAGCTAGCCAGGAAACTGGGTATAAATCCTGCTGACTACACCACTGTGGTGCTCCTCAGGGGAGCCCAGGGTTGTAAAGCATGTCACCACCACCTGCCTTAGTGTGAAGGAATCTTGCCGGTGCCTGCTGTGGATCAGCTCCCTGAAACCACCAGCCTCTAGCAGCACGAGCACTGCCTTCCAGGCCCCTGCAGGCCTCACTCTGTCTCTACAGGTAGCGATAGGCACATGCCTAACCCCGAGACCTCAGAGCACTTCCTGCAGTCTCCTGCCCCTTATCCACTGAACAGTCATAGAATTATGAGGCCCGCTGTTCCCAAAGGAACAGTACACACCCGCCTGTAAGATTCAACTCAGGACCATCTCTTTGTTTAACACCACAGCACTATTTATAGTGAAAACAAGAATAAGTTTATCATCAAAGGATAGAGATTTAAGAAATAGTAAGAAAGAATATTGGAAATCATTGGTTACATATAAAACAAAGGTTTCAGAGTAACAGCCGTGTTAGTCTGTATTCGCAAAAAGAAAAGGAGGACTTGTGGCACCTTAGAGACTAACCAATTTATTTGAGCATGAGCTTTCGTGAGCTACAGCTCACTTCATCGGATGCATACTGTGGAAAGTGTAGATCTTTTTATATACACAAAGAGTGGCTAAGTCATTATGCAAGGTAACCTATTTCCCCTTGTTTTTTCCTACCCCCCGCCCCCCAAGACGTTCTTGTTAAACCCTGGATTTGTGCTGGAAATGGCCCACCTTGATTATCATACACATTGTAAGGAGAGTGGTCACTTTAGATAAGCTATTACCAGCAGGAGAGTGGGTTTGTGGCGGGGGGGGAACCTGGATTTGTGCTGGAAATGGCCCAACTTGATTATCATACACATTGTAAGGAGAGTGATCACTTTAGATAAGCTATTACCAGCAGGAGAGTGGGGTGGGGGGAGGTATTCTTTCATGCTTTGTGTGTATAAAAAGATCTTCTACACTTTCCACAGTATGCATCCGATGAAGTGAGCTGTAGCTCACGAAAGCTTATGCTCAAATAAATTGGTTAGTCTCTAGGGTGCCACAAGTACTCCTTTTCTTTATATAAAACAAATTTATAACACTCTTTCTAGAGACTAAACTTAACTGACAAGTTACTCTCTTATCCAAAGAAGTTTATCTCACTCAAAGAGTTCTCCAACATTTTCAACCAAGTATGGCTGAGACCCCTTTTTCATGAAGCAAAATTACTGTCCTTTCACTTCCTTAGTGAAGGATGCCTGGGTGGCTTCTTTGCCCACCACATATAGTGGAACAAACCCTTGGAAGGGCACCTCAAGATAAGCTCATCTTCCCCCTCCCCTGACTTTTATCTTCCGATTAGTTTATTTCTGAGGTTCTTACAATAATTCATTTGCGTTCAGTTCATACCGATAATAGGAAACTCATTGTGAAGGACCCAATACTCAGTTTACACACAGATAGATGGACAAACATGTCTTGTCTGACAGAAAACCTGTGCTTCACCATTGCTGGTAACTAAGCCCCAAAGACATTAAGAACATATCATTTTCAGCATGTATACATACCTCCTTACATAGTATTTGTACACACATTTCACAACAATACTGATGACCAGTGTGACACTGGCTTTTATTTGAGACCTCACATGATACACTTTGGTGAACTAAAATGTACATGTCAGACCCAAGAGATCCCCGTATCCATTCTGCACCCCCTTGCCAGTTGGTATTAAGAGGTTCCTGGGTCACAGCCAGTCCCTGCAGAAGAGAGGAAGAAAGAATGGAGACAGGTAGGCACTGGAGCCCAAGGAAAAATGAAGAAGACATACATGGGACTGCAAGAAAGAACATAAGGCAGATTCATACCAACACCAGGAAGAGGCAAGTCTATATGACTGGGGACTCCATATTATGGGTTTGTCTACACTGTGCCACAGTATGGACTATGGAGGTGTGAATTGTAGAGCTTGCCAAAGTGTTGTGCCCCAGGTGGATGCTGCCAGCATGAACTAAAAGATACCTAGTTTGTGGTAATGTAGTCCTCTTTCAAACAGGACTACATTCATGGCTTCAACCGGATCTTCAGATAGATGCTTGACATTGTACTGTTGGTGGACATCTGGAAAATACAGTGAGAGCTAAGCAACAACTAGTCAATGGTTTGAGTTTGCTGTGCTGCCAATGACCCAGAGAGATTTCTGATGGGGATGTGGTCAATTTCCTTCATAAGATATCCGTTGTTTGAAATCCAGGTCCTGCAACGGTTGTCAAGGCACCTAAACCCGGGGCAAGCCCTCAGCAGCACACAATGTCAAAAGCCGGGTGGTGGTATCATTTGGGGAACCCATGCCAAAGGACATACCACGGTTCCATACACAGTTTGATTGCAACCAGTCACAGCATTGAAATCTCCAAGCAATTGCAGTGTGTTATGTGGCAAAGTTGACTGGATTTTGGTGCTAGCTGGTGGTGGTGCCCTTTTCTGCAAGCGATGTGTCTTCTGTTGGCACGTAGGCCACAGCGACAGATAAGTGATCCAGACAATGTTGGAGCGGAGCACAGAGTAAGCGTGTCATTAAAGTCTGTGATAGAGGTTGTTTAATAACAAAGTGCCACATAGTGTAGAGTTCAGTGTACACCACAAAAGGGGAGGAAAGTTGCTCGTTCCACAGTGACTTGATTGCTTTTTGGAAGATGGGCCTCAGTGATGCTGGTGATTATGATCTGGTGAGTTCATTGACAAGAGCTGTCTCGTACCCACTGCCATTCAGTGTTAACATATTCCATATGGTGACAAGGAACACATCTCTAAGATCTGGTTTGGACTTCTAGGAAGTTGGGGGTTAGTGGGGCTGTGTTTTCGCTATGGGGAGTTGAATTGCACCCATCCTAGGCATGCAGAACACTCCCCTCCTACTGAAGTCAGTAGTAACAAGGGTTTTAACCCTGGTACTACTGTGACGGACTGTCATGGCTGGTTGGCCCTTTGTTTCTACCTCGTTGGAAGCGGGGAGATGTAGGGGGGGTTATTTTGGGGACACCACCCCTCATCCCAGGAACTCTTCTGCCAGATGCCACTAGTTCCTGAAGGCATGGGGGATCTAGCTCTTTTTCTGCGCTATGCATCCACAATAATAGCTCATCCATCTTCAACACCATTAGGTTACTTGGCCCTCGTCTCCTGAGTCCGTTGTTGGCCTTTGCTTGTTAACCCGAGCAGGGGCCCTTATCGGGTACTTCCTACCAGGGTCAGTTGGACCTGAGGCTCTCCTGGGCAGAGACCACAATACCCTGAAGTAGGCAGCTTATGCTGCCACTACCAGCTACCCACAAGCATAAACAGGCCATGAATAAATTAAGGCTGTCAACTAGAAGAATGTTTCTAACCACAATAGGAATGAAGTTCTGGAACAGCCTCCCAATAGGAGCTGTGGGGGCAAACAACTTGTGATGTTTGGCGATCGATCACCCAGACTAGTAAGAGGTTCTCTCACCACCTGCCTTATAACTTTGGGTGCCTTAATGCTGTGCTGCTCTAGCTCAGAGCCTTGACACCAGTAATTACCCCACAAGCATGGAGGTCCCATCCTGACTTCCACCGGCCTAGTTACTCCTGGCAGGGTGACTTCCAGTCCTGAGTCTCCCCAAATCCGTCTACCCTGAATTCTTAACGATCAGGCTCTTGAATTTTTCCCCCAGTTCATCACCCATGAAGAAGTGAAACCTGCCCCCAATTATCAGTTCCCTTTGGGGGACACATTCCACACAGTGTGCATGATAGAGACTGGTTTAGGGTAAAAATAAACAAAAGGTTTATTTAATGGAAAAATCACAGATTCAAAGATGACATTGTAAGGAAAGCAAACACACACAAGTTACACAGAAAATAAACATAAAGATTCAACCTCAGGTTTTATATTTATACATTAGATAAAAACCCCTTTTCTAATATAAGTTACCTATTGCCTTTGCTCAGCTTCCCAGCGTATCCCGCCCCCTTGACTTAAGGGGGAATCCAGTATTCAGAGACAGCCCCCTGCCTTCAAGACAATCCCTCAGTATTGGATAGTTTCCCCTTCAAACTCCTTTACCTTTAACAGTGTTTGTGGGGTGGGGAGCATCGTTCTCTCTGACTATGGTGATTCATGGTGAAGGAAATTCCCTCCTTTCTTAGTTTTCCAAGACAGGGGTTTTCTTTTCAGTTTCAAGTTGTTTCAGTCTCTTCCCATTAATTTTAATGGACGATCACTTATCTTTTCCTCGGTTGCTCAATGCTAGGTGTTTGGAACTAGTATTATTGGGTTGGGGAGGCAGCTCCTCTATGCCTGGCTGACCATCTCCTTGAAGTGAGGTGGAGCTGAATGTTGCAGCAAAAATTATGAACACAGTTTTATATCTACACAAATACATAAATTGCTAACCACAATCTGTATGCATATCTCATAATGACTATCAAGTCTAGAACATGACAAGCGGTCTTAAAAAACCTTACCTGACATATTTTTATACACAATGATGATGATTTAATTGGTGTTGGTCCTGCCTTGAGCAGGGGGTTAGATGACCTCCTGAGGTCTCTTCCAACCCTAATCTTCTATGATTCTATGAACAACAGTACATACAGCTAGGGTTACCATATTTCAGGTTCCCAAAAAAAAGGACACTGTGGGGTGGGGGGATAGCTGAGGGGGTACAGTTGGGAGAGTCGGAGGAGGTATTCACTGGAGGTGGGGGGGGCAGTGTCACTCCCTGTCACAGTGACAGGGCGGCTGGCGCAAGCCCAGGATGCAGCAACAGCCATCAGTCACAGCACCTCCCTGCAGGACCCCCTCCCTAGGGCTGGAAGCCAGGGCCTGGGGGGTGGGATCCAGCAGCTGTGGCTATGGGGAATGGACCAACCAGCTACTGATGCAAAAGAGGGACCAATCAGGAAGCGGACCCATTGGGGCTCTTTCTGAACTGCTGTGTCTGCTCTGAAAATATCCCAAGCTTTGCCTGTTATTTGAAAAATCCACCCGGACAGAGGCTCAAAAAAGATGCAATGTCTGGGAAAACCTGGACATATGGTAACCCTAATACAACAGTTGTTTGTTCTTTGAGGTTCAGACCCCCTGTTCTCCTGTTGGGGTGCCTGGACTCTGATCTTAATTAGTTTTGAGAGAGAGCTGGACACATTTATGAGTGGAATTGTACGATGGGGTTGCTTGTGAAGGTGGGGGATCCCTGGGGATCCCTTCCAGATTATGGCTTATGTTCCTAAAACTCATCTTCAGAGCTTCAGCTGGTCACGTACAGGGGTCAGGAAAGGATTCCTCCCTCCCCTTGTCTTGCGGGGGGGGGTGGTCTCCTTCCTCCAACACATCAGAGATGGCCACGACTGGTGACAGAACACGGGATGGGACCAGTACTCCAAGATGGTACCGAGCAGTTTCTCTGTCACATGGTTGGCTGGCTGGTTCTTGCTCACATGCTCAGGATCTAACCAATTATCATATGTGGGGCCGGGAAGTAATTTCCCCCCAAGGCAGACTGGCAATACCTTGGTGGTTTTCTTCCTTCCTCTGCAGCATGGCGTGTAGGTCATTCACCAGGATTATCTGGGTGTATTTCACTTAATGAATTCCTTGGCTTTGCAGCGGCCTTGGGCATGGGTGCACCCTGGTGCCCCTATTCTCTGCCTGTGACACATAATAGTTTGGTCTCCTGTGGGCTGTAATATTTTAGTATAATTTGGGCTGTTGGGTCACTGTGTAGGTGCTGGGCAGTGTAGGTGTCCTGTGATATACTGGAGGTCAAACTAGATGATCTGTGGTCCTGTCTGGCCTTAAACTCTACAACTGGCTTCACCTCAGAAGGGGGAGTTGAGGCAGCAATAAGGTGAGGAGAATCTGCCAAGCTCCTATCCTCTGTCCGCATAGGCATTACTCCAATCATTAGGCTGGTCTAACAAACGTAGAGTGGCTCTGGTCCTACTCCATGACCTGAAGGAGGAGTCTTCCACCCTGTCCCACCAAGAAGTTCCCTGTTTCTTGGGATGGAGGCTAAAAGGAGTTTGGCTTCAATGAATAATAAAATATAGGTAGAGTATGAAACAGAACATTGCTGGAGACTGGAAGGAAAAGCAAAAAAAAAGAAAAAAGAATGGGTTCATACATATTACAGTCCTATAAAAAAGAAAGAATTCTTAAATGAGCATTAAAGAGAGCTAACTCAATTACAGGCATGAGGAAGCCAGTTTAATTGCCTATTGTGCAGCTGTACTTAATTTTGTAGCTGAGTTTTACAGACATCCTAGTTATAACACAATGCTCTGTCCAGTCAGAATGATTTACTCTGAATTTTACCACTATATTTTGTACATATCTATATCTGTGTGTGGATGTTTTGGGTGTGTGCACGCATACTAATGATTCTGTTAGGCCAAATTCAGATCTTCTTACTCAGGGAAAATTCCCCATAGACTTCAATGGGTTTGCCTTGGGGTCAGATTGTGACCTACAGATCCACATAGAAGGAAATGCTCTGTGAATTACTCAAATCCCAAGCCAAGTAGAATAGAAACACATTGGCTCGGGGGAGGGCACACACAGTGTCCACCTTGGCAACTTCAGGAGACTCCACAAGAAAGGTATTTAGCTTAAGGTTGCTCCATTAGAGGCATCCGGACCTGGATTCTCTCCACTCTGTAACAGTCTCTCAAAGTCCCTTTGACAGTTCCCCAGCAAAGTTACATAATAGCCTAAAATTATTGCTTTGCATCCTAGTCATGACCAGCTTCCATGTTTTGGAAACATGGCCCTGTCTACATTAGGTGCTTGGTGGTGTTTAAAACCATGTTAATAAAAAGGCCTGTTCGCTAACCGACCTCACATTTTCCTAGTGCATACAAATCTTTTGTGAATAACCAGAAGGTTATTGATTTGGTTGGCCACTAGAAAGACTAGCAAGTAAACTGTTGATCAAATAACCAGCAGGCAGTTAGGTGGCTGTTTAGATAGTCAGCAATCCATTAGCTGAATTGCCAATAACCATCAGCCATTCAAATCACTAGCAACCAACTAACTGGCAAATGATCACTAACAAATTAGCAGCCAACTGCTGCTAATACAAACTGAACAAGTTCCCCACGTTTAATTTTGTTGCCAGAAATATTGGATCAATCTTGTCTCAGCCATACCCTCTGTTGAACGCAGTAGAGTCACTTTAGGTATATATTTGGCCCATCCCCATGACATGCAGCAGTCAGGAAAGGGAGAACAGTTGCATTTCGTTCTTTGACACTGAATAGCCAAGAGCAAAGTGGATCCACTGGGTTAGTTTGAACAGAACACAAACACAGGTTTTGCTACAAATACCACTGCAATATATAACTTATATCCTGTAGCTGCTGGCCACCAGCATTCTAACCACCATCATGCTGTTTGAAATATCTGCAAATAAAATGAAGTAAACAGTGATCAAATCCTGAGATATTGTGACCAGGGACCTTTTTGGTGCCAATTGGCAGAGGGTACTGGCTTACATAAGGGTTACAGGGATCTCCTGGGTCTGGTATCCTCATACTAGTTCACCAAAGAATGTCAAGTTACATCTCGACTGAAGCCTGTTTAACACTGGTCATCATTATCCGTACAGACATCTTACAATGATTATCTGTAAGAAGCTATGCTTATATACTGAAATTATGTTCTTAAGGTCTGTGAATCGGAGCTGGTCACCAGAACATGATACACAAGTTTCTTTTAGGCAAGAGATATTTATCTATCAGGCTGGCTATATTTAAATTGTATGGTTCACAACGGATGCTCATTTACAGTTTGAGCTGAATGTTAATGAAGGGATTGTAAAATCCTCAATAGAGGGAAATTACAGGAAGAAATAAACCACCAGGAGGGACTCCTGTTTGCATGTGAAGACAATAGATATTTGGACTACAACCATAGGTACAGGGACTCATTCTGCATCCTTCAACTAGGAAGTAAACTGACAGTGTGTTTGCTTCATGAAAAAAGGATCACAGACAGACGTGGCTGAAAAACACTGGAAAGACCCTGGGATGAGCTAAACTTTATTAGACAAAGGCATGTCTTGTTAATTAAGTTTAGGGCCTAGAAAGCACGTTATGATTTCATTTTTTATGTAACCATTTGTTTCCATTATTTCCACTTGCCTCTTCTTGACTCTCTGGTCCTTGTTAAATAAACTTCTTGTTTTCACTATAAGCAAATCTGAGTGCCGTGTGTTAAGCAGAGCTGTGATCTAAGGTATAGCTGGTAAACTGGGGGAAATTGTCAATATCACTATCCCCATTCTATTGATGGAAAATAGAAATAGTAGGCTGCCAGTACCCAGCGCTCCCTATGTGCGACCCACCTCCAAATGTGCTCTCACTCAGATGAACTGTGTTCCTGAAGACAAAGAAAGGTGAATCCATATTAACTGGAAAAGGTCTGAATTTGAACACAACACATTTACTTATTGTCCTTATGGCTGCAGAAAATTCAGTGCAGATTTCAAGCTGGGATGGTTGGAACTGGCCACATGGTTTATTGCGTACGGTGTTAGTTCAGGTTCTTTGATTGGCTGAGCCGATCCCATGTAGTCAGGAGTGGCAGCAGAAGCTATTTTGGTTCTGTCTTTGATGCTGATATTTGTGACTTGTCTAAAATTCTCATATACTCACCCAGGCCTGTATTAGTTACTGTGATAACTGTTTTTTCACTAGTTTCTTATAAATGAGGAAGAAAACTTCTAGAATTTAGAAATTAGCTTGATAGCTCCATGTACTTACTACTCGCCCTGGACGCCTAGTTATCCTTGCCCTTTGTTTATGTGCCCTTTGACCTGTTGAGCCAATATTTGTCTTATAAATGGTGCTTCAGCACTAATGTCCCTGATGTCCAGCAGCCCAGACATTTGTGCAACAGATGGTGTAAATGCACAGCAATGTACCATACACTTGCTGAATAACTGAAAACACCAGGCTTCTTTTACATCAAACAGTATAACACTTCCTGAAAATAATTGAATTCTAACTTTGTAGACCATTTAGAGTCCACTCTGGGATGAGACATGTTCTTTCTCATCATTTGGGAACTTGTATGTATCCCTGGATAAAAAGAAAGCTCTCCCCAGTGAAGGTACAGTGCTTTCAATTTCAGATCTTCAGTCAGCACGTGTTCCTCCATGGTCCTATTAGTCCATGTGGGTGGGGTTATCAAAAGTACCTACATGATTTAGGAGCACAAAAGCCCAGATCTTCAATGGGAGTTAGGTGCTGTCCTGGGGCAAATGATCCTTCAGGACAGGGGTGGGCAAACTATGGCCTAGGGTCCACATCTGGCCTTTCAAATGTTTTAATCCAGCTCTCAAGCTCCTGCAGTAAGCAGGGTCCAGAGCTTGCCCCGCTCTGGCATTCTAGCCGGGGAGCAGGGTCGGGGGTTTGCCCTGCTCTGCACATGCTGTGGCTCCACACAGCTTTGAGAAGCAGTGGCATGTCCCTCATCTGGCTCCTATGCATAGGTACAGCCAGGGGGCTCCACACACTGCCCCCGGAGCTCCCATCATTGGGAACCATGGCTAATGGGAGCTGCACGGGCTACACCCGCGGATGAGGCAGCGCGCAGAGCCGCCTGGCCCACGCCTCCATGTAGAAGCCGGAGTGGGGACATGCCACTGCTTCTGGGAGCTGCTTGAAGCACTGCTCAGAGCCTGCACCCCTGACCCCGTCCAGCGCCCCAACCCCCTGCCCCAGCCCTGATCACCCTCTCACCCGCCAAACCCCTCAGTCCCAGCCCAGAGCACCCTCCTTCACCCCCAACCCCTCATCCCTAGCCCCACCCTAGAGCCAGCATGCCCAGCCCAGAGCCCTCACACCCCACCCCCGCATCCCAACCCCCTGCCCCAGCCCAGAGCCCCCTCCCAGACCCTGAACTCCTCATTTCTGACCCCACCCCAGAGCCCACACCCCCAGCTGGAGCCCTTACCCCCTCTCATACCGCAACCACCAATTTCATGAGCAATCATGGCCCGCCATACAATTTCCATACCCAGATGTGGCCCTCGAGACAAAAAGTTTGCTCACCCTTGCTTCAGGAGAATTAGGGCCTAATTGGCCCATGACAACTCTGTGGGCTACACCGGTGAGCTATCCAGTGCGTACATAGTTTGCTCAGGGTTGGTGCCAGCAATGACAATGCTCTGGTCTTTGGGATTTCTTCTTTAGATGGGTGGCATCACAGCCACCTCACAGAGCAGCAACACCAGCAGAGAGGGCAACAGCATGCCTTTATAACTAAAGTTTGGGGGATGAACCAGAAATACCTGGTGATCATTTGAAAATAAGACACATGAGAACAGTAGCCCCCAACTTCTCTTTGGGTATTTTCCATTATGGGTCTTTTAACTTTTATCATCATCATTACATTGCACCATTAACATAATTACAAATACGTAACGAACTAAAAGCCAATAACACAAATTAAAGTAAACAGAACTTTTCCCCATTAGTAGTTACAGGAATTGAAGAAAATCCTAAGGCAAATCCCACCATTCTCGTAGATGCAATAAAAATGGAAAATGTTTTCTTAGCAACAAGGGACACAGAAAAATGAAGAAAACATAACAATCTGGTACATAATAAGGAAACATTTTTTAGAACCACAAACTGTTTTAGTCCACTGGAAAAATTACTTAGATAAATTCATTTGCATTCCAGAAGTAAAAAATCATCCGGATCATCATCATTTAAATCTCCCTACCGAGGTCTAATCTCTTGAAATTTCCTGCTATTTACTTGTGATATTATTATTAATTATTTATTACAGTAGCATGGAGAAATCCCAATCAAGATTCAGGGCACCATCATGCTAAGCAGTGTACAGACAATTAATAAAGAAGATAGTTCCTGTCCCAGAATGCTTATAACATAGGTAGACATAGAAACCTCTTAGCAGCACTGAAGTAAAAACAAAACACAGAAGCTTACAGATCTCCCATAATAGTATGTTCCATCTTTATTTCTCCTGGACTAATGCTGTCACTTGGGTGATGGTATGGGGGAGTCCCCTAAGAGCTGACTCTGCAGTGTGAATGGCCACAAATCTGCGATGGACTTAAGCATGTGCTTTGCTGAATCAGGGCCATGTAGCAGAAACACACCAGTTCTGCTGCCTTTAGAGCAGGGGCTCTCAAACTTCACTGCACCACAACCCCCTTCCAACAACAAAAATTACTACAAGACCCCAGGAGGTGGGACCAAAGCCTGAGTCCCACCACTGTGGGCAGGGGGTGGGGGCAAAGCTGAAGCCCAAGGGCTTCCGCCCCAGGCAGGGGGCCTGTAACCTGAGCCCCACCGCCCAGGGCTGAAACCCTCTGGCGTTGACTTCGGCCCAGGCTCTAGCAAGTCTAAGTCAGCCCTGGTAACCCCATTAAAATGTGGTCGCAACCCACTTTGGGGTCCCAACCCACAGTTTGAGAACCACTGCTTTAGAGCATTCTGCTGCTACAGAGGGGGGGTTAACATCACACAACGAATAAAGCATGATTCACACCCAATCTATCTAGGCATCACGTTAGACAGAACTCTCATATATTCTGACCATCTTACAAAGACAGTGACTAAGGTCAAAATGCACAACAACCTGCTCGGAAAACTGGCCAGAATGACACGGGAAGTCAATGCCCAAACGTTACGCTCTTCAGCCCTGGCACTCTGTTACTCAGTAAAGGAATACTGCGCTCCAGTATGGACTCACTCATCTCACACAAAGATGATTGATGTACAACTTAATTCCACCATGCATATTATTTCAGGCACACTTAAATCTACTCCTCTACCATAGTTACTGGCTCTCTTCAATATTGCTCTGCCCAGTGTTCAGAGAGAGGAAAGTGTAGCAAAGCTTGTGATGAAATTGCATGATATGCCACATCTACCGCTGATTAAAGACTTGTTTAATGCACCACATAGTCAACTGCCCTCATTTCGCCCGGTGTGGATAAGTTTACCAGGTGAGGGATTTACAGTAGAGGACAAATGACAAGCTTCACGGTCTGCAAAGAAAGTGAGAAATAATCATCTTGTCTCGGATCCCATTCAACATCAACCCAGGTTTGATTTATTGCAAAGGCAATGGAGCCTTCTGAACTGGTTTCATATCGGACATGGAATTTGTGCTGCAGCAGAATTTCAGTGGTGTTTTAGAGACAGTCCTTTATGTCAATGGGAGCAGCCACAAACCATGACACATATTGTTAAGGACTACAAAATGACTCAATTTCCTGGAGGTCTTCGTGCCTTGAACATCGTTGATAAGAACGCTGTGGTTTGGCTTGACCGGATTGCATATGCCAAATAAATAAATAGAGGAGGGGGTAAGATTTTATCTATAATGTTTATAAATATTGTAGATTACCTCCTTGCTCTTTGCTTTTCAATTCAGGGCTCAGGAAGGACAGCAGGAAGGAGGGAAGCAAGCAAACATAGTACAGAATTCAATACAATTCCTGAGTTAAACCAGAGATACAGGAAATCACTGTAGACAATACCTTGTTAACTTCCTAATGTGACCAAATTAAACAATAAAACACAAACAAATAACACAGTGCTGTCTGTAACAACCATTTCAGTATCAGAACCATCAATTAATTTGGCAGCCAGAAGGGGAAACAGCCATACATACTAAAGGGACGGTGCCAACATAAAGCTCACACTTGCGTGAAATTTGTATCTACTACTGTTACCACAAAGACTACAGATGGCTATAAAGGGAAAGATTGGGGGGGCTGGGAGGGGGGGAGAGGAGAGAACTATAGTTTATAGTATGTTCATTTTGCACAATTCACAGCACTTTATGTCTAATCAATTTTGCTTATTTCCCTCTATAGAAAGTCAGGCTTTCCTGCTTCTCAGAGCACCAAGTGAAAAAAAAAAACCACTAACACTAAAGCTACAAAAATTGGCAACGGGACTCTGGGGTAAGTGTAATACCTGAAACTACTTCTAATTAATGTTTTTAAATTCACAAAGGACCAGTTTCCACTACTCTACCTCACACTGAATAATACCTTATTCCAGAAGTAAGGCTGCTGAAATCAGTGGGACCATTTGCGTAGTACAGTATTACTCACCATAAAGAGGGCAGAATTTGGCCCTAGAATTTAAGTTGATAATGTCCAAAGAGATAAGACAGACGAAAGATGGGAAGGCAAAGAGAGGTCAAGTGACATGCCCAGTCTGGCACAGCAAGGAGTAAAACATCCTCTTATGTCTTTGTTCAGTTCCCTAGCCACTGGCCTACATTACCTTCCCATGTGGAGTGCCACTGAAGTGAACAGGGCTCCTCATATGTCCACAGAGTCTGCTGCTTGATCAGACTGAAGGATCGGGGCCATAGGTAGGCGTGATGGATACTGCACATGTGAGGTCAGGGGGTCATGTTGCTTGTTCTGAAGATGTAACATTACTTAGCTAGTGTTGTAGCATGGCTGTTAAAGGCATCTTGAACATAGTTTTCTACGAGGATGATGTAATTGGGGTGGGGAATCTACTATAAACACTAACTACAGATAATCTTAATTTAATGCTAGCTTGAGTCAAATATTTGCATATAAATTTTTAGCTCCTAAAATTTATTAGCAGCAAGGAGATGATGGTGTAACAAGTTGATGAAGAGTTGCTATGAGATCATATTTAACTTCATCTGAGGCTTGTGGACTTTGCTTTCTTGGAGGAAGCACTCATTGCATGTAGCACAGTAAAAACTGCCTCTTAAAACAAAAGAACGAAATAGTTCCCTTGACAAAGCAGCAGCATTGTAATTATAAATCTGCCATGTTACATATTTTATTACATTTTCATAGCAAAGGAGAGAATTTACGATGTGAGACAAAAAGCCCAGCTAGCCTTCGTCTGTCTGTTGGGTACCTATCTTAATTCATATCTGAAATATTAGCTCATATTTGAACTGCATATAAGATTTTCATCATCCTTTTAAACTCAAGTTTGTTGAAATTAAGAAGAATTTTCCACCTGCCTAGTTTAAAGGGAAAACAAGAAACATGAATTACTTGAACATCTGTGCAGAAAGGCCACTTTAATCATTTAATGTGTCCAAAAAAAAAACCCCCAAAACCCTACAAGAGATAGTATCCTAAAAAGACTGGCTCAATTACATGGAAGTAGTAAACTAAGACAACACTGCTGGTCCATGCAGTGTTGTAGCCCGGTTGGTTCCATACCGGCTAGGAGGCTTTTTCAGGGCACCTGGCTGGTCAGGCTGCCAGAGCCTGTAGTTGTTTTGGTCCCCTTCTTCCTAGGGAAAGGAGGGGCCACAGCTCTTTGTGGTGCTGCGCTAGCCCAACGGGATCAGACTTTCTTCTGCATTTACCTGGACCTTTAAGGTTGCAATCCCAGTTTGCTCCACCACATCATCTCCATAGAGATCTTTCTGAGCAAATCGGGGGGTTACAGGTCGCATACCCAGATAACATGGTTCAATCTGGGTTGATGGTGGGTGAGCTTAACCTTTGGTCAGTCTGGAAAGCCTCGCTTCTTACTAGTAGTCCTGTGACAACATATTTCACCAAGCAATAACAGATGGCCTTTCAGGAATACAAAAAACATGAGATCAGAAGATGATCCCTTCAGATACAGTTTTGGTTCCCCCCTCCTTTGGGGTCCTGGTTAAGGGGTGCAAATGGTCCAAGTTCCACTACACTCCTGTATGTCCTGCACGTTATTTCTTCACTCATACTTCCACTCACCCTTTCATTCTCTCTGCATTTCTGAAAATATTCAGGGCTTTTACTGGCAAAGAACTGTGGAACTAACAACAATTTTGCTTAGTCTGATAGGGTCAGAGTCACCCCTTGGCAACAGAGCTGTCTGAAATTCTATTAATATCAAACTTTTTTAAACTACAGAAAAATTAAGAGTTTGCAAACCAAGCAAACTGAAGTTTATAAAATAACACCTCGCTCACAACACTCTCTTGAAAGACGTCACAAGGAAGGAACCTGTCAATAGTATTTTGAGCCATGCTTCATGTCCTCTTTTAATGTCTTCTTTTTAAACAGTTTCCAAACTCCATCCCGTTTGCTCCCAACTCAGAACAGACTAATAAGAACACCACCTCAGGGAAAAGACTAGCACACAGACATACTTCCTCTTCAGAGGATCAAACAGACGAGACTGTTCCTTTTCAAGTTTTATTAATCCTGGTTCATAATTTCCACCACATCATTAGTCATTTCCTAGTATTGAATAGTGGGTAGCAGCAACATTAAGTAGTAAATAGCAAGATAACCATGGCACCTGCAATTCCTTGGTTGAGACTTGCCCACAATCATGTATTGGGTGAAAGGAGAAGAGGTACAAATTAAAAAAGGCAAACCATTTAAAAATGCAGGGTAGTTTTGATCTCATGCTCATTTCTTTCATCTACATCATCTCCCCAGCTGGCCCTGAATGTCAGCCATATGAGCTGCTGCAGATCTTGTTCAAAGAGAATATTAGAAAATTAACACTACGAACTGCAAGGCAAAAAAGGAGGTTTGAAAATTAGGTAGCTTTTGCCAAAAACCTCCTAGAGAGAAGGACTGGCTTTGTAAGAGAAGCTTGCTCATTATCATCATTTATTATGCTTGTAGCTTTTTTCTGACCCCTTTCCAGTTTGTCAACGTCCTTTTGAAAATGCTGACACCAGGACTGGACACAATATTCAAGGGTCTTAAAAGGATATCTTTTCTATAGGCTTTTTTGGACCATCCTATAAAGGTTATTACAAAATCATCTTCCTTCTATAGGATGGTTCAAAAGACCTACAGGAAGGTTATCACTGCCTTTTAATTTTTACAGGGGTTTAGACTAATTTCTATAGAACCCTATTGGTTTCACTCCTATTAGGCTTTTCCATAAGGCTCCAACACAAAATTGCCGTTTAAGAATTTTCCTTTGCTTCTCTTCCTCCTTTCGATCTAGACTGAGCCTTTGGGTCAACGCCCGTGGTAAGGGACGGCACATAGCTGCGCCACGTCAGGAGGAGCCCTTGGAGGAATAGTGACTCAGAGTTACAATTCCTCCCTTATTTTCCATGAAGGTAATTTGACATTTACTGGGAGTAGCGTCCTTCACCACACCTTCAACCAGCTCAACATTTTTGACTGGCGTGTTGGGTTGGAACCAAGGGTCTTCCCACTCCCTACCCCTCTCTGCTCATTGGCATGTAGGGGGAGGAGATCCTGGGTACTGCCCCATCCTCAGCTCTCTTTGCCACCCCTCTACCCACCACTTGGGAGTTGAAGAGTACATGCAGTCCCTGTTCTCTCCCACCTCCCTAGACCTGAGGTCCAGGGAGCCCTAACAAGGTTGGAGTCTTAGCCCCCATCCCGCTGTGTTAGGCCAGCCACAACCTGTCCCTCACTCTGATGCTTTTTGGAATAAGGCCTGTGTAAGTGCTGTTCTTGGCCCAAGAACCCATGCTTCTCCGCCTTGCTTCTTTCTCATTACGTAATCAAACTCTCCACCTACATCCGTTTTCCCTCCACTCTCCAAGACGGTCATCATTCTAGCCTTGAGCTCACCTGCTGTAACTGTGCCCAACTCCCCAAATGCAGTCAGAATGAGCATCTTGCTTAGGGTCTGATCCTGAGCTCACTGAAGTCAAGAGCCTTTTCACTCACTTCGGTGGGCTTAAGGCAAAGCCCTCAGTTCCCAGCCCTGGGAACAGAGACATCTCTTGCCAGGTTGTTATCAGAAATGTGAAATAATTTCTTCTGCTCTCTCTTCATTAGTAAAACTAATAGGCTTGGGATGAAGGGACAACCCAATGAGTAAAGGGAGAATGGATAGCTTTGTGTTTATAGCAAACGAGGAACAGGGTATATTCCTGGCTCCGTCACAGACATCCTGTGTGACGTTAGTCAGATTTTGCAACCTAATTTCTGTTTTCACGGGCACAAACATTAATAATTAAAAACGTAACTCACTTGTAGGTACAAATAGATAATTAAATGTCTAACGCTAAATTTTTATGCCTATAATCCACGCTGGCTGCAAAAATGTAGGTACAATTACTAGCAGGTACAAAACTGTGCCTGCAATAATTCTCACTCTTAAAACTTGTGTAATCCATAAACCATTTGCCGTGCACACAGCAACTTTAATAGCACTACAAATTTATGAACAATGTTACATACTACGTGCCAGTAGACAGCATTCTGTATGAACTATTATCTACATTTATATACATGTATTAAACTCTTTTACATTAATTTATTTGTGTGTAATATATATAAAAGAGCATTAAAGTTACAAAGTCAAGGACTCAAAAGTTAGCAGGAACCAGAATTAAAGTTGCCCAGCTCCCTTGTGCATATGCATTTTGAGACAATCTTTAATCACATAATCACCTACTATTTTTTCCGCTGGACCCCTGCTTCATTCAGTGCACAGAATGGACAGTGCTCAATGAATGGGAAGAACTTCAATATTTCTTATTATCCCCCTTGCTCAACATGTGGCCCCAGGCCTTATTTGTTGCACACCATCCAAACCCTGTTCTGAATACAGAAGTATTAATTTCCTCAAGCACCATAGAAAAGTCCTCATCACCATGGTATGCTAGTGTTTTACTAACATAAGTGAATTTATCTTCACAACAGCTCTGTGAGGCAAGCTGGTACTGTTATCCCCGTTTGACACATGGGGAATGGATGCCAGCACTGTCAAGTGTCTACTAATTCTGGGTGTCCAAGGGGAGATACCTAGGGCCAGATTTTTCAGAACACTCAATATTTTATAGCACATGATATGTTCAGATCACAGCTCCTATTGACCTTAGTTGCAGACTGCAAATCAGACCCCAGGTGCCTCAAGTTTATCACCAGAAAATGAGGAAAACAAGTAGTGACCCCCTCTCAAGACTGTGGTTTAAGTTACTTTCTCAACATTACCCAGGAACTCTATGGCAGAGGCAGGCATAGAATCCAAATGTCCAGGGTGACATCTAACTACCTACGACATAAAAGCATCCCCTCTCTTTCTGCTCTTCGTTGCCTTGTTCACCATACTCCTTCCCACTTCTCCAACAATTGAGGCAGGGGTCCTACAGACAACAGTCTCCTTCACTCCACAGACCTGATACATCCCTGAGCACCTCTTACATTAGCAGTAACAGCCCCTAGAGCCCGTTCCACTAGCCCAGGACCACACCCCCTCTCAGCTATTATGTGCTACTTAAACGGAGTGGGAGGTGTTGGAAGCGGGTGGCATAGATCTGATTACACCAGCTCTATGGCCCTTGGGGATTCCCATGTGCAAAGGTAACCCCTAGCTGTTATGGCAGCTTTCTGTGCCCTTTGCAGCACTTTAGGATCTATCCCAGTAGGCCCATTCCTACCTGTTCCACTGACTTGCTGTGTGACCTGGGCAAGCCATTTATCCCGCCCACTCCCACTAAGTGTTAGCTGGCACTCCACAATAATACTTACTTGCCGCACAAGGATGCTGCAAAGCTTTAATTAACGTTCATAAAGTAGCTTGAGATCTCAGATGAAAGAAATTATTAAACGTGCAAAAGGTTTATTAATTATTATTAATAGTAGTAATGAAATCCCAGAATCAGTGATTTAACCATAATTGCTACATGGGTCTAATCAATTGCTTTTGCTGCCTCAAAATGTATTTTCATGAATCAGAACCTTTGTTCTCAAGCCAGCTAGTAATATTTGCCCCTCCTCCCATCTGGTGAAACTCATACTGTACGGATGGGGGAAAGAATATAAAGGGAAATGGCGCACACATCTAGAGATGAAATGGATCACATGAGCCATATATCAAGGGAAAGCTGATATTTAAATTAAGGTAGTACCTAGGGGCCCCAGTTGATTTCGGGGCCCCATTGTGCTAAGTGCCATATAGACATGTGGCAAGAGACAGTCCCTGCCTTGCAGCACTTACAATTTAAATGGACAAGATAGATAAAGACGGGGAAAAGGAAGTGTTTTCATCCCCATTTTACAGATGGGGAACTGAGATACACAGGGATTAAGTGACTGGCCCAAGATCATATAGGAAGTCTGCGGCACAACCAAGAATTGAACCATGTTTCTCGAGTCTCTGTCCTGTGCCTGGACCACAAGGTCATCCTTCCTCTTAATCCCTGAGGTAGTCTCCCCAAGGAAGCTAGGTATCATCAGATGACACCTAGCTTCCCAGGGAGTCACTCAACTCCTGTTGAATTCACGAGGAGTCAAAAGTGCTTGAAACCCCAGAGGGTGTTCAGCACCTTGCAGGATCGAGCCTTAATACTGAGAGCGCACCATTTCCTGGGTTATCTTAGAGAGATTAATTGCAATGACTTTTAATGCAAGGGAGGGACAAGTCATTTGTAGAGTTGTATAGGAAGGGGGGAAGCTTTAGAATGGAACATAACAGCCTATCGGTACTTTGAAAAGTTGCCCAGCCTGGCCAGCACCTGCAGCGAAAACTTCCCCTTCTAACAGGGATCCTGATAACTGGTGTTCTAATTTTTATCAGCACGGCGGCCTTGCACACCGGCAGCTTCCAAACAATCAAGCGGCCTTCACAGCTGCCACCGCTTCCTATTAAAAGACTAAGAGCGGCCTATGTGATCAAGCGAGGGCAACAACACGTCCTTATCATTTCGGAAGTAATGCTTCTGATTATCTAAAGCAATGTAATTATATCAGACATTTATCTGGGAGTAGCTTTTTCCTTTCAGGGGGTAGGAACAGAAAAACTTTTCGCTTCATAATGAGCCCTATTGAAACTCTATTTTTGCCTTTGGCTAAGTGCCATTATCCAGCAGAAGCATGTAATCATCCCAAAAATGGATAATGGCAGGGAAAACGGACAAGTATTTTTTTTTTTAAATATTGTTTGTAAAAGGCTTAATTTATAATAGGGATTGTTTGTGTTAGGGGCTTTTTGGCATCAATGGTTAACAAGAACTTGCTGTTCTACGGCCAGTTCATTTAATCAACAGAGCCTTGTGTAGGCCTCAGTTGATATGGCCTAGAAAACAATGCAAGCTTTTTCCCAGAAACTGCCCCATCGTGATAGAAGAGCACCCTGCTATTTAATCTGTCATTGTTCTTCTTGACAGACATTGTTGCTGTCACTGCACCACATCAAAACATACGCGCTATCAGATTCACCGCACTGTAGGGTCTATTTTTTTTTTTTAAAGAAATTATCTGATAGCACCATTTATTGAGGACAATAATGCAGCTATAGCCTCTGTGTAACAATGCAATTGAATAAATAGCACTTTACCTCTGCAATAGGTGTGCTTCAGGTTAGGTGCTTGTCTGAATAAACAGTTTGATGTTCAGAAGAACACGTTCTCCAAAGAGAATCAGGCAAGGTTTCAATTTTCAGCAGGAACAAATACTCTTGATCTATTTGGTCATCGGCATATTGGAGGTTGACCTCACTTTGTAACCCAAAGATGGCAAATTTAACTCAGAATTGGCTATTTTTTCTACATGGTTTTGCTTTATGGCTAATCAGCTATTTTGTCTATATAGTTAATGCCGTTGCTTAGGCTTTTGAAACAACTTGGTACAGCAGTTATGCATATTGGCCCTTGTGGCACAGAAAGATATTCCATAATCTTGTGTTTATAACACACCTGCAGATACCAGCTGCTATCAATGCACAAACATCTCACTGAAAATATATTGCTATCATCACATGCTCATTCCTTCTCATTCAGGAGGAGTTTATGTTCAAGTCTACACACTGCCTATGGAAGATCCAGTTAATAGGCCATGGGTATGTCATTTCAAAGCAGGATTTAATTAAATACACAGCAAGCTCATTTCTCCTTTACCCTGCAACTTGTGCAGTCATTTATCCCACAGTGCAAACTGTTCCCATTCTGATTCGGTAGTGTTTCACAACCACTTTTCACTGGTGTAAATGACTGCACAAGATGCAGGGCAATGGAGAATTGGATCAAGTGTGTGCATATGTGTATTGTGTCAGGAAACAGCCCTGGAAAGTCCTGTCTTGCTACACAGAGGCATTCCACTGGGAGCGATTCATTATTTGAATTGTGGCAGAGCCTAAGAAAACCAAGTCATTGATTGCATCTTCTGTGCCTGGCACTGTACATATTTTATATATACACACACACACATACACAGTCCTAGCCCTAGAGAGGTTAGAATCTATTTTAAAATTGTTACAATGGCAGAATGGCCATAATTAAAATGCAAACAAAGTTACTGTAAAGCATCTGTATTGTACTCAGAGTGCATTAGGCACTTTGCAGATAGATATAAATTGCATGCATGTTTTTGGTTTGCTTAATTCATCGGTATCTCCCCCTCTATAAAGAAACAAGAATCTTTATTTGCTCCAGAATTTTGTTTGTACAGTAGATGCTGTTACTTAAGAAAGAGACTCTTCCTTCCCTAACTAAATAAAATGATCCCTCTGGTTATTTATAGTTGTCATGGCCCAAAGACATCACTTGGCTCTCTACCACAAGCCCAGCCATGTGTTACTATATTAAAAAATGTGAAAAAGTAATTATGGGGTACTGAAGCCAGTGTCTGCAGACAAAACCTGCCAAGAGGGAAGCGACAGGAAATGTGTGCACTTCGAGGCTGCACGACCATTGGCCAGGTTCAATATTCCGCAAGAACAGAAAAAGCAGAAAGAGGGGTTGGCTTCTTTACACAGTAAGTCATAGTTTTTCAGAGCCAAGTCATTTGCTGCCAAGAGTGGGCGTAATCCTGCAACCCCCCGGCCCCCACACACAGTCCTTACAGTTGACTCAGTTGGGAGGCCCCTAAAGTGCCCACACAGGGAAATAAGGGAGCATAAAGTGGAGTGAAGTGCAGGTTACCCACATTGCTGGTCTGTGTGCGCAGAAAGAGCTACCAGTGCAGGGCCATTTCTTCCCCTCCCACACAGGTGATGGGGAGTGGGAGGGAAGAGGTTGGAGTGGGTAGAGTCTTGGTTTACTTCCCCTTCCCCTCCCTACTATCTCAGGTGGGAGTGGGGAGAGAGGGAAGTAAACTCTGCCCGGAAAAGGGCTGGCACAGCTACTTGCCCCGTGCAGTAAATGGGCAGAAGGAACCAAACTGTGGCTCTCAGAGACATTACTCCAAGAGTCACAATTCAGTCTCTGTTCTGCTGCTGGGGCAACATAGCTACTTCACTGCCCCTTTTTCAGCATAAGCTGCAAGGTGCTAATCCAGCCCAGTATTGAGTCCAAACCTAGAGACACAATTCATACAGTGTAGCACATTTAGGAAGCCAGAAATCCTGATTTTCCTTTCACTGACACCAATGCACCTCCATTTACTTTAATACAGTTATTCCAGATTCACCATAGTGTAAACAGGAGTAGAAGCAGGCTAAGTGGCATCAGGAAGCTTACAACAGCTTTTTCTACAGTACCCCAGAACACCTAAGCAAGGTAGCTAATCAAGAGAGTGAATAATCCACCTGGTGAGACAAATGTTGCCAAAAAAACTTTGGGGAGGAATTTCAGTTGGACTGTCCCTCTGAATAACTCCTGGCATTCCAGAGGACTCTCCATCCAAATTGTCTTTCAGAACCTAATAAGAATTTCCCTCTAAATATCAGACAGAATCCTCCTCAAAATATACATAGGTTCTAGAGTAAGGGGATGGATAGGTGGGAGTCTTTTTCATTCTAGTGCCACCCCAAAGGTATGTGCTGTGTCAGAGCACACTTCTTTGGGAGTTGATATAGGGTTTTTAACAACGTCTGTCTTCTCTCCTAATTTAGTAACCATGGCTTATCAACCTGCTCATCCCTCTCTGTTGAATTAACCTTGACAACAGTGATGCTTATTTACTGATATAAGGAGGTGAAACAAATAAAGGTTTTTTCCCAAGGATAAGATGGGCTGTCAGCTGAGCTGGGGAGGGGCTTGAAATGCACGACGCAGAAAAAGTGCCAAACCTGGTGGCTGGTTTCAGGTCAAAACCAGTGAGTGTTCCACATTTCCCCACCCAAAGCCATAAACCAACCTAGGGTCATGTTAGCACAGGACAAACCTCCGGGTGGATTTCATTCATACTTGGGGCTAGTAAGAAAACCCAAAACTTTCAAAGTTTTGCACAGTTTATTTTGGAGACAACAGACTAAAACTCTTGCAAGGTGAAGACTAAATATTGAGGAACACTACCAGTATCCAGAAAAATGCACATTTAACTGCTGCCTTCTATATTCATGCTCTTGTTTAATAGCTCTCTCAGATCCCTGGTTAACATTCCATGGTAGCGGTAGGCTAGTTTGCATTAACTCAGTATCCTAATATTTCCCCCACTTTCATCTTTTGCTTCGGACAGGGACTTCTCAAATGCAGTATCCACAGTGCCACCTGCTGGCTCCAATATATTACTACATGAATGAATAGCAGCTCCCTGCTGAGTAACCGTAATACAAATTTCAGAGTAGCAGCCATGTTAATCTGTATCCGCAGAAAGAAAAAGAGGACTTGTGGCACCTTAGAGACTAACAAATTTATCTGAGCATAAGCTTTCGTGAGCTACAGCTCACTTCATAGGATGCATTCAGTGGAAAATACAGTGGGGAGATTTATACACACAGAGAACATGAAACAATGGGTGTTACCATACACACTGTAACAAGAGTGATCAGGTAAGGTGAGCTATTATCAGCAGGAGAGGCGGGGGGGGGGGACCTTTTGTAGTGATAATCAAGGTGGGCCAGTTCCAGCAGTTGACAAGAACGTCTGAGGAACAGTGGGGGGGAGGAATAAACATGGGGAAATAGTTTTACTTTGTGTAATGACCCATCCACTCCCAGTCTTTATTAAAGGTCCCCCCCCCCCCCGCTCTCCTGCTGGTAATAGCTCACCTTACCTGATCGCTTTCCTTACAGTGTGTATGGTAACACCCATTGATTCATGTTCTGTGTGTATATAAATCTCCCCACTGTATTTTCCACTGAATGCATCCCATGAAGTGGACTGTAGCTCATGAAAGCTTATGCTCAAATAAATTTGCTAGTCTCTAAGGTGCCACAAGTCCTCCTTTTCTTTTTGCGCAATACAAATGTTTGCTAATTTGTTTATTCATTTCAAATGTGGCTGACTCGGATAGCCTCATAAAACCCATATGATATCTCACTTTTTCAATGGTCCCAAGGGAAGAGCATCTGTGGAACTTTAGTCCAGCATACTTTCATATTCTGCTCTATTCAGATTCTTCTGTTATGCTCTACGTAAGCAATACAACAGAGGACACTCCATACAGAATAGTAGACCCTAATTTGCCCCGCAGCATAGCCCTGAAAAGTTCTAGCCATTTGTCAAGCACCATACGTTCTGTACACCAATTCTACAGCTCGGCTATCTGCAGACAGTTTTCCTCCTCAGAGGAAGATAAATAAGTTAGGGAGTAATTGCCAATTCCCCTCTCTCCTCTCTTGGCCTAGTGTATGAGGACCTGGAAATAGAGCACTTCTTTTGCCACAAGTAGTGGTGCATGAATCATACCGTAGTGTCAATCCATTGTATTGTGGGTGTAGCAGCAGCTCTGCAAACTACAGTAGTATAAACACCTAGCTTTTTCTGTAACTGCAAGAAGTTTTCAAATATTTCACATCAGATTTGCATCACAAAAATGCTACAAGAAACAAGAACATGTAGATGAGATGGTAGCCTATGAAAGCCAATGAATAACAACACAATTCTGTGGAGTAGTAACCCATTTGATATTAGTACTGATAATACATCAGTGTGAGTGTGTCTCTATGATGTTCACTGTAATTCAGCATTAATTCTCTCCACCACTGTTTTACAGTGATACTACCAAAGAAAGTGCTCCATGGAGGTTCTCAGTTGGTTTCAGCCACATGGAAAAAATACAGTTCCTTGATGGTTGTATCACACTGGCAGCATTCCAGCAATTTGAATGCATCTCTTCAAACTAAGAATCAGGGCCTGCTTCTCATTTACAATAAGGCCTCTTTACATCACTCCAGGAGTCCGAAGGGACCTTAAAGTTGGAAATGTAATTAACGTTGGTACTTGTTGGTTGATGTTTTGGTATTTACCAGATAGGGTCTGATCACATAAATTCCTACATTTACAATTAAATTCTGATGCTACAATCTTCTTGCTGGTGATGCTGTACAAAGCAATGAGGGAATTTGTGATTTAGGCACTGAAGTGGAACCCTAGAGATCCTATTCTAACACCCTGCTCTACCATGATCTCACTGCATGACTTTGGGCAAATTACTTATCCCTCTGGCCTCAGTTCCCCATGTATAAAAGGGGGAACAATAATACTTCCTTTCTCCCACCTTTTGCCTGTTTAGATTGTAAGCTCTTTGGGGCAGGGACTGGCTCGTACTACGTGTACGCCCAGCAGCGAACACAATGAGCCCTGATCTTGGTCAGGCATTTAAGTATTACTATAATGTTAATAATACATAATGATAATAATGCTTAGATGAGTAGTGTTTACACACGTGAAAAGTCTCATTGGCTGGCTGGATAAGCCTCAAGGCTTGGCTTGGAAATACAACTGGGAGATGTAATCATAACAAAACCCAAGCCTTTATACCAACGGGAATTTCTCCAACTTCCATTTTTATTCCCCCATGCAATAAAAATATATTGAAACCAAAACTAGCAACCTGTACATTTCAGCTGAATTCAAGGTATTAAAAAAAACATTTACGCACACAATTTTTGTGTTAAATTGGCAAAGGTCCAATGAATCTATCACCACTGCAATTAAAGTGATTTTTCCATCTGAATATAACCCTGACATGGAAAGAAATTACACTATCACTGTATAAAGCTGTTTTGAGAGATCAGTTCCCTCACTGAGCATATTTTATACTCATCAAACACATTTATACATCCTCACATATCAGAGCTATTCGAGGAATTTCAAATCTGAATAATAATATTAGTCACTCTTGAAAGAGCAAATAGATTTGGCATCCTTACTAATGTGAACTACAAATACCATAGAAGAAATCAAGTCTCTCTTTTTCCTTGTTCTTGGGGGTGGGGGGGGAATCATGCATCTTAATATAAAGGAAGGCAATCTATTTAGTTTAACAGAGAAATTACTGAAGGAAGCATTTTTGAGTCAATTTTTAAAGCAATATTCTTTTTTCACACACAGGATCACAACTTTTTAGCACATTCTTTCATTTAGACGCCTTTGCAAATCCCAGCACAAGAGAATTAGGCACTCAATTCCAAGTGAATTTCAATGGGATTTGGACACCTAACTCCCTTAGTCTTCTTTGAAACATTCAGCCTTAACCAATACAGGGTTCACTTTCCAGCTGAGAAATACTTTAGTAATGGTACACTTAACACTCAACGGTTATTTGACCTATTTTACTAATGTGTTTGGGAAGGAGGTTAATTAACAGTGGATAGCTATATCCTTAAGCTTAATTTTTCCAACAACCCTACTCATAAAAGGAAAAATTGAGTACATATTAAAGGAAGCAAGCAATTAAGTTGCACAAATAGTGAGCTCATTGAACTGCAGCTGACTTCTATCATGTCAAAGAACAACTAAACACAGAAGCAATGAAAAGATTGTTGCCGTGACCACCACTGAGAACTGACTGGCAATAAAGATGAATAACTTCCTACTTGAAGATTACTGATTAAAGCTCTTCAGAAACCAAAAGGTTAGACATAGGCATAACTGGAGACAAATATTTTAATCCATGTTTGGCAGATTCTGAAACATTTTTATAGTGGATTTAAAACAAAGGTTTATCCAACGCCAGTAAACTCTGGTTCAATCAGCCTTTAAAAATCACTGCCGTTCCAAACATCGCAAGTAATTGGTTCTTTGCACTGATGCTTTGAGCAAGGAGCTCTCTCCGTGCTGCGATGCTCACCCTACTGTACTGAAGGAGAGGAGTGAGAAGGAAACGGATGGTGGAGTTCTGAAAGATCAAACATTCTTAGGCCACAGCACATTCGTGGAGGAAGCTGTGCCCAGCTGGATGAATGGTGTTTATATAAAGCCTGGCTTGTACAGGCCAACTGGTTTCCATGGGGTTATTCCCATAAAGCTAGGTGGCTGCGGTCCAATGAGCTCTAAGTATGGGACAGTACAAAGCTGAGCTGCCCCAGGGACCAAATTGTGATTGAGAGAACGACGGTTTGCCCCCTGCCTCCCCCTTGCTCCGGAGGAAGGTTCTAACAGCCCTATATCTGGAGCAGCTTACTCAGGGACGGATTAACCTTTTGTGGGCCCGGCGCCAAACGTATGTGTGGGCCCCCATGGGGGCAATGGAGCACGGAGCGAGTGGCCAGCCAGGGGGCCCGGCATGGCAGGGGCGGCCCCGCTCTGCCCAGTGCAGTGCAAGGGCACTATTTAGAAACCGGCAGTTGCCAGACGCACAATGTGCCTGGCCCTGTGCTGCCAGCCTGCCCCTTCCCCTCAGGGATGGGCCCATACTGTGCCACACAACGCCCCCCCACACACACACACACTTTCCTGGAGGGGCCCAGCCAAGCCCGCCATACTGTCTCTCCTTCCCCAACTGGCTGAGACTGGCCAGGCTTCTGCACCAGTCCCTGGCTGCTCAGCTCCAGGGAGACAGGTGGGGTCCCACCAGTGGTAGGAAGCAGAGACTGCCCAGAGCCGGAGGTGCACTGGGCTCCGGCCAGGAGGCATAGAGAAGCTGGCAGGTGGGGCCAGAGGGTGGAGAGGAGACCTTGGCTGGCCGGTGGGCAGGCCGAGAGGAGCAAGTGGTGGGAGGGGTCGGGGGGGGCGAGTGAGCTGTCGGGGTCTCGGGGCACAGAGCAAGCAGAGCAGGCTGGGCCCCCTTCTGACCATGGGCCTGGCTCCGGGGTACCACTGGCACCATTGTAAACCCAGCACTGAGCTTACTTCTCTCTGTGTGTTGGCTCTGTAGCAGTGGTGAGGGAGAGGCCAGAGCCACATCTCCGCCCCCTGCACCACCCGGGAATGCTCTCCCTGATACATACAGACCAGCAGTGCCGGTTGCCTGGTGCAAGGGAGCTGCCCTACACCAGTTTGCCCCCCTGCAGTGCAGTGTAAGGCAAATCACAACTGAGGCCATAGATAGGCTCATCCTAAGGCAGCTTTGCAGTATTCTTAGATCCCACCACAATGTCCACCACCGAATCTAGTCACTTGAGGATTCGTCCAGAGCAGGGGAATGCTTCGTTGGCATAAAGCCACTACAGTGGCTCATATGCCAACCTCCATTGCTAGGTAGCGGGTGCAATTGATGGAAGATGTCCTAGCTGGGCATTCCTGGGTACCTACAGCTGACAGAATGCCCTTAGGCAGTCACTGTGACTTAGAGCAACCATCAGCCCCTTTCCCTAAGATGTGCCAGGCACACAAAGCATAGACCAGAGGATCTGGCCCAGCAGGTGCATCCTACCGAGAGTGTTGCACTGCACATTTGGAAAGCAGCAGCAGAGCCCAAAGGTCAGGAATTTCCCTCTAAGACCTAACTCGGCGCTTGTGCAAGGCAAATCTTCCTCTCCAACATCTGGGCACTTAGCAAGAAGCAGGATTTTTTTTCCATCGTTTGCACCAGCAGCAGCCAGCAATTCCAGTAGCAGACGTGCCCAAAGTCCCATGCTTTTCTACCACTTTTTATGCCTTCCAGGTGCGTTGCCTCACACAGAAAGGCTTGTTATTTATGAATTTTACTTTAAACACTGATCTTGAACAGTTCATCTTCAGAAGAGTTGGCGTAAACCATTATTCAGTGTGTTGCTCCCTCTGCAGCTCACCCACAAAGGATATGACTCGGCTACAGATACCAAAGACAGGATTTAGTTCTTTAGCTCTAGCGGCTAATGATCTTAGCTGTGTAGGTTGCGAGTTCAATCCCCAATCACGACCAAGACGACAGTCATTACGTTAGCAATTAGCAAACCTGCCTCTTTGGGAGCTTCTAGATGAAGAATAAAAAAAGTGAACCTTTAAAAAAAATTAATCATTGCAGAAGAGATTTTGACCAAGTCATCGGGGAGGGGAAATGTCTTATTCAACAAATCTAACAATGTACATGAAAGGCTCTGCACTGAAGAGCTCTTCTGGGAAAGAACGGGCAGAATCAATACAGTACGGAGGTGTGTTTCTACATCTTGGTAAAATAGCCTAGACAGACGGATATAGTTTCTGAGTAAGGAAACCACAGCACAAAATCCCTGGGCACCAGTGATCAGGGCAATGTTGCCATGCTGCGATGGAGGGAAAAGGAGTTAAATGGGTGTGTGGGGGCAGGCACAGAAAGTGAGAGAACTCATGCACCAGAAATGTGGAAATTTTGCTCAGATAAAGCTCTAGCTATTTGCAGTATGTGACTAACCACGAGATGTGTGCAAATGTAACAAAACAAAAATTTGCCAGGGAGAAAAGAACAGAAGTAGCTTCACCCAATACCTAGTGAAGCACTGAGCTTGTCTAACAAGCAACAGTTCATCTTAGGTACATGAAGCAGAGAAACCAAGATCAATTATGTGACACAGGGCTATTACTCTACTTAACCATCTCTCTAAGTAGAGCTCTTTTGATGCACCAATACAGAAACACTGAGCTCATGTTTTTACCAGCAGTTACAAACAGAGGGAGTGAATGCCATGAGCCAAAAACAACCATTAGCCATATCAGCATTAAGCGCTTGATCCCAAGGCCATTGAAGTCAATAGACGTTTTCCCACTGAATTCTGTGGGCTTTGAATCAGAACCGAAGAAAGCAAATACTTTGTTACTCAGAATTATGAGATTTGCTTTTGTAGTTCTTTTCAACATGAGATGGAATGAACAAATTAGTGCAGAAGAAAACATGCATTTCCATGTCGCCTTCTTTCCTAGCTTTCCTTTTCCTCCCCAACATTTTCTGAGGCAATTCGCCCTGCGATGAATCACACTCGGAAATGAAACTCTTAATTGTACCATGTAAGTGAAACACCAAGACATGACTTCATTACAGAATAGATAATACAAGGGCAAAGGATCAGTGGTATCTCCATATTATCTTAATTTATGGACTGCTCTGATTTATTACAACACTAGCATATGTGCGAGCATGGAGGAATTAAAAAATGCTTTTATCTGACTTGTGTGTTCTTAGTATTTCTCCTTGTCTAGTTTCACCTCAGTTGGATTCTTCAGCTTTGCAAATCGTGATACTGCAGCCTGAGTTACTAATGGAAACCAGTGAGAAAATGGTTCAAGATGGGCCAAGTTCAAATACCCAGCCTGCCCATTTACTTGTTGTGACTAAGTGGGAATGTTCATAGATACATAGATACTAAGGTCAGAAGGGACCATTATGATCACCTAGTCTGACCTCCTGCACAACGCAGGCCACAGAATTTCACCCACCCACTCCTGTGAAAAACCTCACCTATGTCTGAGCTATTGAAGTCCTCAAATCATGGTTTAAAGACTTCAAGGAGCAGAGAATCCTCCAGCAAGTGACCCGTGCCCCATGCTACATGTTTTGTCTGAATATTGTGTGGGTGTCTCAATTTCCCCTAGGCATTTCTTAAGTATCTAGGTGGTGGGATAAGGGTGTGTGATTGTTGCAGAGCCCTAGAGGGCCAGTGTGATGCTGTCTGCACGGAGAATGGCCTACACCATGTCTCCTGGCAACTGATGGCCTGGGCCCCTCCTCTACAAAGGTGCCACCTGAAGGTGTTGGAGAACAAAGAGATCAGGTGGCCACCTGGCCCGGGAAAGAGACAAAGGCCAGAGGAGGGGCAGGAGAGTTTCAGTTTGGAGCTGGCTGGGGAAATGGAGGGAGGCCCAGATGGGACTCTGGCCTCCCTGCCCCCCCAAGATGGACCTGACTGAAGGGTCCTGTTTCCTGTACCTACAAGCTCTGTTTTAGACCGTGTTCCTGTCATCTAATAAACCTTCTGTTTTACTGGCTGGCTGAGAGTCACGTCTGACTGCGGAATTGGGGTGCAGGGCCCTCTGGCTTCCCCTGGAGCCCAGCCCGGGTGGACTCGCTGGGGAAAGCACACAGTGTGGAAGGGGATGCTGAATGCTCCGAGGTCAGACCCAGGAAGGTGGAAGCTGGGGAAGCTTCTTGCCCTGGAGACAGTCTGTTCCAGAGAGGAGGCTCCCCGAGAGTCCTGACTGGCTTCATATGGAGTAGTTCCAGAGCATCACCCGGTGACTCCGTGACACTTGTACCTAAGTAACGACATGTGATTACTTAATCAAGTATTGCTCCGTTAGCGTGCAGGTGATAAGAAAGTACAGAAACATAAAAGAGAAAGAAGATAAAAGGAGAGCAGAGACAAGTACTCCACGTTGTTCCCTAATTACGTTTTTAGCCAGAAGGACATTGACAGTGTAACTTGCAGTGACAGTGTAACCCACTGGTCAGTGTGTGTTACATGTCTCCCATTACACCTAATCCACAGAGGATGAGAGTCTGTTATTGTCCACAGCAACAGAACCTGGCTTTTTAGCTCATGCTGTAGAGACTCCCCGCTTTTACCTCTGGAGGTCCCCAGTGTTGGCCAAGACAGCAGTCGTTACAAATGCAGTCTTCACGAGCGTCCCTTCTGGTCTTAAAATCCTTCCAGTGTTTATGGAGAGGAAACAGCTTCTCTTTAGTTAAGGCTTTATATTGTAAGGCAGATTTGCACTCACCCCTTTCCCTCTCACACGTGTACTACAATCCCCCCCACACACACACACACAAATTCTTTCACATTTTGCACGTGTTCTGGAGCCAGTGGGCTATTTATGGCCAAATGTGAGGTACATCAGACAAGTCATTCCTTAGCTGGGGGAGTTTTTTAAAAATTAGGTGTCAGAGGCATTTTGCAAATTCTTATAATGCTTTCCTGTTAGCCCTGTCCTATCTCAAAAATAGTTTGGCATAGAAACTGAATTTATCCTCAAGTTTTTACAGTGATCGAAGGACTAAATCTTCAGCCAGTGCACATCAGTTGCGCTTCACTGAAGTCAATGCACTTACACTCTGCACATCTATGCTGTTTGCAGCTATGTTACGTATGTATGTTATTGCAAGAATTGAATAGGAAATAGATTTCCTTGGGCTAACCTACTGTGACAAGAAGAAAGAAGGGCATTTACACGCACATGCATACACCATTTCTTGGTTCTGTTTGCCAAATTTTGCTTTTCGTGACATTTCAGGGCAATGGATATTTTTCACTTTGAATGGGGGTGGGGGGAGATGAAAAGCCACTTCTGCACAGAAAAGACAGTTACCTTTTCCGTAACTGGTGTTCTTCGAGATGTGTTGCTCATGTCCATTCCACATTAGGTGTGTGTGCTCGCCACGTTCACCGGTGCTGGAAGTTTTTCCCAGCAGTATCCATACAGGGGCGGCTCTGGGACCCTCTGGAGTCGTGCCCGTATGGCGCGGTATAAGGGGCGCCGCCGACTCCCCCCACCCTCAGTTCCTTCTTGCCAGAAACTCCGACAGTGAGGAAGGAGGGCAGGTCATGGAATGGACATGAGCAACACATCTCGAAGAACACCAGATAACTGTCTTTTCTTCTTCAAGGGCTTGCTCATATCCATTCCACATTAGGTGAGTCCCAGCAGTTGCAAAAAATTGGGGAAACTGGATCCAGGAAATAGACTGGTAGGACACCTTTGGGCGTACCCTCAAAATGACTTTTTAGCTCCTTGCTTGGAGTGGGTCGAGCCCGACTGGGCAGAGGCTGGGGGCAGGTGGCTCACGTGCCGTCTGTAGCCCCTGGGCTTTTTGTGCAGCGGGTCCTGCTGGGGCTGGCTCTCTTGCCCCTGGGGAAGTTACGGTTTGAATCGCTGATGTGCCAGGCCCAGAATGTAGACCCCCAGGGTTTTTAGGGTTGTTCGGGAGTCCTTCAGCCCATGTAATTTATTGTCTGTCTGCTCCGCAAACGGAGCCTGGCCATCGAAGGGGAGGTCCTGAATAGACTGCTGAGCCTCGGAGGACAACCTGGAGAGGAGCAGCCAGGACAGTCGCCACATGGAGATGGCGGACGCTGTGGTGCGGGCGGCAGAATCTGCCGCATCAGATGCCACTTGAAGGGCCGCCCTGGCAGCAGCCGTGCCCTTGTTGAGGATCGCCCGGTATTCTTTACGGGAACCTTCTGGGAGGGCATTCTTGAACTTGGCCGCGGTTTGCCACATATTAAAGTCGTAGCGGCTAAGGACGGCCTGGTGGTTGGCCACCCTCAACTGTAAGCTAGATAAGGAATAAATTTTCTCTCCAAACAAATCCAGTCTCCTGGAGTCTTTATTTTTGGGGATAGCTCTGGGCTGCCCCTGGCGTTCCCTGGGGTTAACTGCCTCAACCACCAGGGAATTTTGGGCAGAGTGGGAGTAAAGGTATTCGTGCCCCTTATTCGGGACAAAGTACTTACACTCTGCCCATTTGGAAATGGGGGGCAGAGAGGAGGGGGTTTGCCACAAGGCGCAGGATATCTTCAATACCCCTTTGTGAAGGGGAAGAGCCACGCTAGCAGGGGCTGTGGAGGAGTGGATGTCGAACAGGGAGTCCGCTTGCTCCTCCAACTCCTCCGCCTGCAGGTCAAGGTTGGATGGGACCCTCTTCAACAGCTCCTGGTGAGCCTAAGCGTCATCCTTAGGAACCGGGTGAGGAGGCTCCGTGATGGCCTCCTCCGGTGACAACAAGGAGGAGGCCGGTACCGCGGGTTCCACGGCACCCATTGGTGGTCCAGCAGGCTGTTCCCCTTGGTCCACATGGACGTGCAGGGTTTTATCCTCAAGCACCGTAGGGAGTTGGGTCGTTGAGGCCACAGGCCTGTCCGAGGCTCCCGACACCAAGCGGGCAGGCTGGGAGGGATGGGTGAACCCCCAAGGGTTCCAGAGGTATGACGGGCCTGGCCACTGGGCCTGGGGTCATGGGGCAGGTTTCAGTACCGACTATGCAGGTGGCACCAAGGGTCTGGGAGGCTGCCCCACCAATGTGGAGCCTTGCTCCGTGCTGGAGCCATATCTGGAGTGATTGCTATCCGGTGACCCAGACCAATGGAGCGGCAACCTGTGCCTGGTGATAATCACGGTCGCGTCTAGAGGAGGAGCGGTCCAAGTGGGATGTGTGCCTCCGTGGGGACCTCGGTGACTGGCAGCACTAGGCAGATCCACAACGGGAGACCGGTGATCCATGCCTCACGCTTCGAGACCAGTATCGGGATGAGGAGCAGGACCTGGAGGTATCGCAGGCTGGGAGCCGGGGGGATCTCTCCTAATATGGTGACACCCGTCTTGGGGAGCGTTGGCAACGCCCGTGGCTCCAGCCCTCCAATCACTCCTGGGATCTAACGGCGTTCTGGTAATGCAGAGGGCCCGTCTTGACATTCCTGCCGGGAAGCGCATGTCTCCATGGGTCTGTGCCAGGTAACCGGCGAGGTCCGCCTCAAATCCCGCTGCCGGTGCCCAAGGTCCACTGACCATAGACGGCTCCAATGTGTCTGCCTCCCTAATTCCAAGGCATCACGGCTTAGAGCGGGTGAACAGCGGTGGGTGGGATGTCCCCCGCGATGGGGAGTGGTACCATTCAGCCGAGGATGGACGGAAATGTCCCCAGGCAGCCTTACCCCAAGGTCTGGGCACCGCTGGTGCAGGTGTGGGTGGCACTGGGAGCGTCAGGATCTCCTGCGCAGGCTGGAGTGCTTCAGGCCTCGATGGCACCTGAAGCTGATGAAGGCCTGCCTCGGCGTCCAGGCTTCCAGGCAAGAAACGGGATGGGCTGCAATGCTCAACGTGAGTTGAGGCCCAACTTCCCAACGTGGGAGATGAACCGCTGGGTGCAGGTCTTAGCTCACCCCCAGCCCTATCCTTCCCCTTGCGGGGAGTAGGAGACTGTCCCCTACCAGCCTCCTTCGACTTCTTGGATGGAGCCGTGGACGGGGATTGGTTCCAGCTTGGCGCTACGCACAGATGCCACAGTGCTGGGTGCCGAGTCGGACCTTTGCTCCAGGGCCGGGGTGAGTGCCAACTCCATCAGGAGTGCTTTGAGTCTGATCTCGCCGTCTTTCTTAGTCCTAGGTTTAAAGGACTTGCAGATTCGACACTTATCACTTATGTGCACTTCACCAAGGCACCTGAGACAGCTACTGTGTGGATTGCTCACAGGCATGGGCAGCAGCATGGGCTTGGGCAGCGATCGCAGGGCTTAAAGCCTGTGGACCAGGGCATGCCCCATCCCCCAGCTAAGTCCCCGAGGGGACTAACAAAACTAACTACCGCTAAGGGCTAACTAACTCAGTTACTAACTATGTACACTAACTTTACAAGAACTGTAGTTCGTATGAACGCAGCCTAAACAACGCTAGTAAGAGCAGCAAACGTTCCGTGCACCGTCACTGGTGGAAAGAAGGAACTGAAGGTGGGGGGAGCCAGCAATGCCCCTTATACTGCACCATGCCGGCGCCAGAGCCAGTCCTCTACAGATACTGCTGAAGGAAAAACTTCCTGCACTGGTGCATGTGGCAAGCACACACACCTAATGTGAAACGGACATAAGCAAGCACTCAAAGAACTTTATGGTTACAAAATTTCATGCTGACGTGGAAGTTGGACAGCAGCCACCTTGGCCATTGTCCTTTGGAGGGAAGGCATAAAAGTGGAAAAAACAACTTGAGTGGGATTTTTAAAAGTACTGAAGTGACTTAGGACCACAAGACCCTAGACAAATTGGAGGACTGGGCCAAAAGAAATCTGATGAGGTTCAACAAGGACAAGTGCAGAGACCTGCACTTAGGACGGAAGAATCCCATGCACCGCTACAGGCTGAGGACCGACTGGTTAAGCGGCAGTTCTGCAGAAAAGGACCTGGGCATTACAGTGGAAGAGAAGCTGGATATAGGTCAACAGTGTGCCCTTGTTGCCAAGAAGGCTAATGGCATATTGGACTGCATTAGTAGGAGCACTGCCAGCAGACAGAGGGAAGTGATTATTCCTCTCTATTATTCCTCCACTGGTGAGGCCACATCTGGAGTATTGCGTCAAGTTTGGGGTCCCCCACTACAAAAAGGATGTGGACAAATCAAAGCGAGTCCAGCGGAGGGCAACGAAAATGTTTTGGGGGCTGGGGCACATGACTTATGAGGAGAGGCTGAGGGAACTGGGCTTATTTAGTCTGCAGAAGAGAAGAGGGAGGGGGGATTTGATAGCAGCCTTCAGCTACCTGAAGGGGGGTTCCAAAGAGGATGGAGCTAGGCTGTTCTTGATGGTGGTACCTGACAGAACAAGAAGCAATGGTCTCAACTAGCAGTGGAGGAGGTTTAGGTTGGATATTAGGAAAAACTTTTTCACTAGGAGGGTGGTGAAGCACTGGAAGGGGTTACCTAGAGAGGTGGTAGAATCTCCATCCTCAGAGGTTTTTAAGGCCCGGCTTGACAAAGTCCTGACTGGGATGATTTAGTTGGGGTTGGTCCTGCTTTGAGCAGGGGGTTGGACTAGATGACTTCCTGAGGTCTCTTCCAACCCTGATATTCTATGATTCTACGATTCATTGGGTCAGCTCAGCCACTCAGCGGCCCTTTAACAATACCACGTTCGCTTGACCTGTTGAACTCCACTCAGCTCTGCTCAGAACTCAAGAAAGCTGACATCAACATCCAGAAAAATAAGGGGGGAAATCTGTGAAAAAGATTGCAGGACACATTGCCTAGTCACAGAAGCGCTGCAAACTCAGAACAGGACAGATTTCAGGTGCTTTCAGATTTAGCAACGATTATTTGCATTGCAGTAGCATCTAAAGGCCCGAACCAAGGTCCCAGAGTTCTCGGGTTAAACAACAAGCCATTTCATATATCAAATGATGGTGTCACCTGGTGGTAGTAGAGGAAAAGATCAAGAGCGATCTCTTAGGATGTTCCCAACATCCAGGTACTGACGCAGACAGCACAAAGACACTACTTGCTTGTGAGTTCCAATGCCACATTAGTTATTCTTCTGTAACACTGTTTCCATCACTGTCACCTCTAGAAGAGAAGCACTTTGGCAAATGTCCTTTCAGTGCTGAAAAGACTGACTCCCTGCTGAGATGACAGGACACCTAGGGACTTTGTGGGGGTAGTATTTCTAACACATTACAGGAGAGAATGAGAAGGTGCGGTGCAGAGACAGAGCACCACCTATTGGTACTGAGTCTTTACTTGACCCAAACCAATGCTATTCAATACAGGGTCAGGTTTGGCTCAGCTTGAGATGTGGGCTGGTTCTTACTGTTTTTCCCTGCACCAGTTTGGCCATCATAAGTGGGACAGGAACTTCTAGTGGGAGGAGGATTCCACACAAACAGAATATGGAAAGGTGAAAGACCCCAGAATGACACAGGGAGTAAAACCACTCCCTCCTGGACAAAGTATGTTTAGCTCCTCAGCATTAAAGAAATTAGCAGCACAAATTCTACCCAGACCTACTTCCGAGACAAGATTGTTATTAAGCTAAATCAGGACAGAAACTGGAACACCCAATGTAAACCCATTTGGGCAGAATTTAGGCCATTTGTATAATATTGTTAGCTACAACACCATTATTCCTGGCAAACAAAATCCACTGATACTGCCTAAAGAAGAAAAGGAGTACTTACGGCACCTTAGAGACTAACAAATTTATTTGAGCATAAGCTTTCATGAGCTACAGCTCACTTCATCGGATGCATTCAGTGGAAAATACAGTGGGGAGATGTATATACACAGAGAACATGAAACAATGGGTGTTACCATACACACTATAACGAGAGTGATCAGGTAAGGTGAGCTATTACCAGCAGGAGAGCGCGGGGGCGGGGAGGCGGAGGGGAACCTTTTGTAGTGATAATCAAGGTGGACCATTTCCAGCAGTTGACAAGAACGTCTGAGGAACAGTGGGGGGGCAGGGGGTCAATAAACATGGGGAAATAGTTTTACTCTGTGTAATGACCCATCCACTCCCATGGCAGAGGGGCATTGCTGGCACATGATGGCATATATCACATTGGTAGATGTGCAGGTGAACGAGCCTCTGATAGTGTGGCTGATGTGATTAGGCCCTATGATGGTGTCCCTTGAATACCTACTACAGGACAGGCCCAACAAAGAAAATAACAGAACGCCACTAGCCATCACCTTCAGCCCCCAACTAAAACCTCTCCAACGCATCATCAAGGATCTACAACCTATCCTGAAGGTCGACCCATCACTCTCACAAATCTTGGGAGACAAGCCACTCCTTGCTTACACACAGCCCCCCAACCTGAAGCAAATACTCACCAGCAACCACACACCACACAACAGAACCACTAACACAGGAACCTATCCTTGCAACAAAGCCCATTGCCAACTGTGTCCACATATCTATTCAGGGGACACCATCATAGGGCCTAATCACATCAGCCACACTATCAGAGGCTCGTTCACCTGCACATCTACCAATGTGATATATGCCATCATGTGCCAGCAATGCCCCTCTGCCATGTACATTGGCCAAACTGGACAGTCTCTACGTAAAAGAATAAATGGACACAAATCAGATGTCAAGTATTATAACATTCAAAAATCGGTCAGAGAACACTTCAGTCTCTTTGGTCACTCGATTACAGATCTAAAAGTGGCAATTCTTCAACAAAACAACTTAAAAAACAGACTTCAACGAGAGCCTGCTGAATTGGAATTAATTTGCAAACTGGATACAATTAACTTAGGCTTGAATAGAGACTGGGAGTGGATGGGTCATTACACAAAGTAAAACTATTTCCCCATGTTTATTGCCCCCTGCCCCCCCCCCACTATTCCTCAGACGTTCTTGTCAACTGCTAGAAATGGCCTACCTTGATTATCACTATAAAAGGTTCCCCTCCGCCCGCCCCCCTCCCGCCCCTGCGCTCTCCTGCTGGTAATAGCTCACCTTACCTGATCACTCTCGTTATAGTGTGTATGGTAACACCCATTGTTTCATGTTCTCTGTGTATATACATCTCCCCACTGTATATTCCACTGAATGCATCTGATGAAGTGAGCTGTAGCTCACGAAAGCTTATGCTCAAATAAATTTGTTAGTCTCTAAGGTGCCACAAGTCCTCCTTTTCTTTTTACGGATTCAGACTAACACGGCTGCTACTCTGATACTGGCTTCTTTCCCAGTTCCCTTTTCGTAACATGGAAAGGGAGGAGGGAGAGGTGTTTAAAATCTGGTGCTTCCCATTTAACAGAAGACAAAATAGAAAGAAATACACATCTTCGACTCACTGAACTGAATTTTTTAAAAAAAAAAAGCAGCATGAACTGATGTGATTTCTTAACAGTAACTGATTGCAAGATAGGCACAAGTCCTGGGCTCATTAGAAGAAACTATGAACTCTGTTTGATCACCGTGTTGGCTGGAGTTTCTGCAGGGATGGGGGAATCTAAAAGCGAAAAATGATATTCAATACACAGGATTATGATAATAAACAATAAGGCTATTTTAATGCTATTCTAGCACGTTTTTAAAGGAATTTTCAAATACAGATGAAAAATATATGCACACAAGGAATTCAGGGTTAGATATTTTCCCCCCAGCTACTTGGTTTCTGCTGGGGGTACAGTGCTTGCAGAGCAATGTTAGCTAGAAGGAGTTTATCTTCATAGATGTTTTGCTGGTTTGTTTGTGTTTAGATAAAGTTTTGATCCTTTCTGGTTAGCATCTTTCACTGGCAATTATAGGCAATGTACCGTGAAAAGGTTAGTTTGGTCAGCGAAGCAGAGGATTGTGGTGGGAGGGGGTTAAAAGAGCTTATCAGATGAGCAGAGATGCCTTGCTGGTGCTTATCCCTTGTAAACAATAAGAAATGTCAGCATTGCTGGTTGCTGTCACTGCTGACAGTATAAAGAGCAGAGAGTGTAGCATTCTTGTAGATAGCTGGTTTCCTGGGAGAAGAAACCAGGCTGTAGGATGAAGGCACTTCATGGATATCTGAGTACCTTGGGAAAAGAAAGGAGTTTAGGCTTTTCACTCAGCAACCTAATGAAAACTAGACAAATAGTCTTGCATTTAATATATAGTTTCCACCAATTCATGCTTCTTTTGTTACGAACAATTCTAGTCTGTATCAGAAAGAGGCAGTTACATATAAAGAAATCATTTCACATTGACAAGTGAACTTCAGATTGGGGAGCCAAAGGAGGTTTAAGAAAGGAAAGAGTCCTGCATTTGGATTGGTAAATAGCTACTGTCCAGCCATTGCATTCCTTTAACTTTGCAAAACAACATACTATTTTAGATGCCTGAACAAGTAATCAAATGCTAATGGGTAAAATTAAATAATGCATCTGGGGTATTAAGTGCTGGGATGCAAATAGCTATGAGTCAAATACAAGTCTTTAAATTATTCTGAATGAGAAATTGTGGTGGAGATAGGAGTGGAACTTACAAAACAAAGCTATACCTGCAGGCAAACATTTATTTAAAGGAAGAGAATGTTCTGCTCTATGGGATACTCTAAGAAAACATGTCTTGTAAAAACATGGATTCATTTCCAGGATTCAACGGGATCAGTAAATTCAATCCACTGCATTATGCAGCATTTCTAACTTGTGACTGAAATTCTTAAACTAAAAAAACAGTATAAAATAAATTTAGATTTCCTCCAAAAAGGCTAGGGTTGAATTGTAATAAACCACATACTGTCAAAACAGCATTATTTAAAACAACTGGCAAGGTGCCACATTCACTGTTGATTTGACACCCAAAGTACTGAATAGATTTTGAGAGTTATCAGTCTATCAGTCACCCTGGGAGATTTATTGCACTCAAGTCCAATAAAACACAGAACAGTTTAACTCTTCATCTTCTAGGTCCTGTAGAATGAAAAAGAGAATGGAATTAGTCTGGGAGAAAATGCAGACTACGGAGCTGAACCTCAGCTGGTGTAAATTGTCACAATTCTAATGAGGAACCCATGACAATTTACAAGAGCTGAGGATCTGCTTTTATATAATTATATAAAAAGACAACATTTTCAGAAGTGATTAGGGATTTTGGATGCTTCCGTTTAAATGCTGAGCACCCACCCTCCAAAAATCAGACCCCAAATCACTCGTCACTTTTGAAAATTTAGGGCAAATGTTCTACATACGGATGAGTCTCTATACCAAGAGCCCCACTGATTCCAGATTCCAAGATTCCAGAACCTCAGTGGATCTCTAAAATCTTACCCGTGATTTAAAAATGCTTCTTTGAGCCATAATGGAAATATTTATATTTGACAGTACTGGCAGATTAGGCTAACAAGCTTCCATCCATGCTGTTATTGGGCCTGTCCTGCTATGGAAGTCAGTGGGAGTTGTGCCATTGACTTCAGTGGCCACAGGATTAGGCCCATAAACAGCATAGCTAGGAAAATGCTGGATTTTTTCAGTCCCTTTCCATGTATAATACCAAGAGTGAAATCCTGGCCGCCCTATTGAAATCAATGGGAATTTTGCCTAAAAACCAGGAAGGCCTCATTTTATATCCTTTGCTCCTCACTGCGCGCACAACCAAATGATAATCTCAAAACAAGGCCACCATCAGCAGTGACCTTACAACACATGGGTGTAAGTGGAACTTCTAAAGATTTCTTTTTTTAATTGCAAAGTAACGTAGGAGACTCTCTGTTTGCGTCCCTTTCATCAATAGCCGTAAATCTACAGACTCGTAATCGCTCTCAAGCTGCTTTCTAAAACTAACAAATGGTAAAAATAAAATAAAATAAAATAAAATTGCCTGTCATGGGAGTTGGTCAATAAAATGCAACAGTGTTTATTACAACATTTAAAGTCTGTGATTAAGAACACCAAAAGGCCTAAACTAAAAAGGGGTTTTAGCCTGTAATTTCCCTACAGTCCTGGCCTGTACTTCCTTATGAGCTAGCTCAGTGGGGCTTTTTTTCCATGTCCATCATCAGCTTGTAATTATTGCCATTCTCAAAGCTATGCCAGATGGGCTCTTTAGAAGCAGGCATGCAGCTTGTTTATGAGAAAGAGAGCTGTAATATTACTCTACACAGAGACCTATCTGGTCCTAGTCAAAGAACCATCGTCGCCCCCCGCCCCCCGCCCCAAATCTCACTACTTCTGCTAGACAGACCTCTCAGTTTCAGCTTGCTTTCCCAACTGAATGGCACTGGGGAGATGGGGATACTGTATCCTGGAGCTTGGAGGCTGATCTCCATCTCTCACTCTATTCACTTTTCTAAAAGGCGTACAGAAACAGTGCTAAACCGAAAACCCAGGGGAGAAACTTGCTTTCCTTTTTTTTTCTCCTCACTTCTGAGCTTATGTTTCCTGCTTAGGGCTGGCCACGAGATTGGAAGGATGAATCTCCCATTGCTTCGCCTAGTGGAGAGGATAAACATTTGTGAAGAGGTTGAGGTTAAGCAGTCGTGCAAAGCAACACAGGGAATGGCAAGAGGGAATAACCCAGAGTTCATCTTGTTATAGGCAGTGGGTGTTAGATATCCCAGAAGGCCAAGGCAGTGCTTCTATCAGTAGTTAATGAGGCAGGACTTGCAACAGATAGCCACATTTAACTTACAAAAGCTTTTAGATGTCTCTGTTTACTTTGATCCATTTCAGTTCATTTGAGCCTTTTTTCCTTTCCTTTTTTTTAACCTTCCCCCACCCCAGATAAACTACCTTTTTTTTTTCCTTAACTCAAACAATAGTATCACTTACCAACTTTATATTTAACAAGTTTGGAGATCTTTAGTCAAGTTCTGCTACAATGGAATAAAGAAAAAACATGTATCTTGAGAAGGATATCATAAAAAAGAGAGAGAAAGGGGTCTGGCTGCAGAAACGTAATTTAAAAATCCAACTGCCGAAAGATAAATGAAGGGGTTGGGGGGTGAGGGGGAAATAACAGGAAAGGCTGCATTTTCAGGAGAGATTTAAAGTTATTTGTTCCTGATTGGGTGAAGTGCTCATTCTTTTATCCCTTGTTATTTTATCCATGTGATGCCAAAAGAACTTTCTTTGTTAAAATGTTCTCAGAACGGATAAAACTAATTTGCTGGAATGTGAAATAATCCAGAAAGTAAGAGGACTGTGCCTAATGTTCGCAGACTGAGAACGGCAAATTAACCGGCCACAGTTTCCAGTCCCTGGGGCACAGGACTGGAATTTAAAGCTTCCGAAGAAAGCCCTGGTGCTAATGGATTTGCATGAAGCTTGGCATGCTAATGGAGATTGTCTCTTGTAATGAGCTTTTAATTAGGTCTGCTTGGTGCTTGACCTTCTTGTAATATGGGGCCACTCCTCGGATGACAGCATTTCTAACCCACAGGTGTGGATAAACAGAGCTTGTAAACACGCAGAACATTCCCAGCATTCTCCAAGTTGGCCTCCCAACTTGGTTCCCTTTCCCCCCCCCCAAAATAGCCTGATACTGCATCATTTCATTTATCCTTCCTTCCCTGCTGCCAGCAACCTTGGCTCCCTGATTTTATAAAGATATTTCAATCCGTTTTCATTTTCCTGTCTTTTTTAAAAGATAATCCTCTCACCAAATCAAATCAAGCACCACCTAATTCCATAAATACCCATGGGCAGTCCCAGTATGAAATATGCCCTGGATGAAACATATGCTCTACCAGAGTTGTTTGGATGCCCACAGTCTTTCCAGAAAATATCAAATTAACATTTTTTCCCAAGTTAAAGAACCAGAAATAGCACTTTCCACCCCAACAGCCCCCCACACACACACACACACCAGCAAAGTCAAGGACGCCTGTACATCCATTGATACACTGAGTCACATTTTACTGAAGGAATATATGTTTTCTTTGTCCCCCATAAAGAAAAAAGTTACTTACCACTAACTGTGGTTCTCTGAGAGCATTGCCTCTGCATAGTCACACACAGAGGATGCACCTTGAATGCTGCTGAGACGGGGGAACATACTGGAAAACAAAACAGTGTCCATTGGGGTCACACGAATGCCCTCTCTCAGGACTGAATGTTCTCAGATGAGGGTATCAGAGGCTGCACAGTTCCCAGTTGCTCCAGCTCCATCTGCTAAATCCCACAGTCCATAAGAAAATAAAACTCCAAGGAAGAGGAGAAGGTGGGTGAGTAGTATGAAGATGCAGAGGCAACAGTCTTGAAGAACCACAGTCACTAGTAAATAAACTTCCTTTCTTTCTTTGAATTGGCCTCTGCATAGTCCCCTTTTGGGGCGTCTAATCAGCAGTACAACCCTACAGGATGGTGGCCGGAGGAGTTTAATTGAACAAAGTTTGCAGAACTGACCTCCCAATGGTAGGAGTCTGGAAGTAGCAGCCCTGCCATAATGGAAACCATTATGAAGACAAAAAGAAAAGGAGGACTTGTGGCACCTTAGAGACTAACAAATTTATTTGAGCATAAGCTTTCCTGAGCTACAGCTTGCATCCGATGAAGTGAGCTGTAGCTCACGAAAGCTTATGCTCAAATAAATTTGTTAGTCTCTAAGGTGCCACAAGTACTCCTTTTCTTTTTGCGAATACAAACTAACACGGCTCCTACTCTGAAACCTGTCATTATGAAGACAGGCCACTGAAGCCACTGTAAGCCCCAAAACCTTCGGGGCTGACATCCTGGCCAAAGCATACATCTCAAGGTAAAATCGAGCCCATTATAAAAAGGCACTGAGCGAAAATGGCATTCTCCTCACATGGATGCCTAAAGGTACAAAAAAGAGGTTTAGGTGACTTCCTAAATACATTGTCCCTACCCTCCCTACCCCCACCCCCAAAAAGCGACCCTCAAAGCCCTCTTACAGCCAGGTCATGGAGCCTAGCTTCCCTCTAAGGAGATATAGGAGCTGGAACTCGGGATGTGGCCGCACCACCCGGCTTGAAGTGGTTTCCATCATATACAAGGTTTACAGTTTGGCTCAATAGCTCTCAGCACCCCCACTATACAAATTGTTCCAGCACCCCTGTAAGGAAAACAGGATTCCAGAAGGAAGACCTGGAGATTAATGGTCTAGTTTAGAATTCAGACATTGCTCTTGGCAAAGACTTTGGCTGAGGATGCAGGACAATTCTGGATAAGGGTGCAGGACAGCTTTGTTTCTGTGGAATGGGAGAATCAGCTGTCAAGGCCTACAGTTCTTTCACCTCTTCTCGCAGACATCTTTATGATCAAGAATGGTGTCTTTAGCAACAGATGGAACAGAGAGAACTCCCCGAAGGTGCATTCATGAAGTCTGTCATCACTAACGTGACATCCCATTTCAGGAGAGGTTACCTGACTGGTGGAAAGACAACGAAGAATGGTTGCTCGCCTTGCAGTAACTGTAGCTCAAGATGTGTTGTCCATATGGATTCCACTCTTGATTCACATGAGCCCCAAGATCAGATTATTTTGGTCTGCTGTGTGCATAGCCGCCACACCTGTCCCCTAGAAACCCACATTCTCCCCACTCACCCAAGGGCAAAAAGTGCAGAGTGGGCCCAGGCATACCTCTGTTCTTCACCAGTACAGAATCCCAGAGGAGCAGGACTCCCTACCAGCAGGAAAGGCGGGCAGGCTGTGGAATCCATGCGGATAACATGTTGAAGAACAGCAGTTATTGTATGGTAAGTATCCATTCTCTCTTCTTCTGAGTGATTGTCCACACAGACTCCACTCTTGGTGATTAACAAGCAGTTACCTCTTTGCTTGGAGGTGGGTAGTAGGTGTCCTATTTAAACAGTGACTGCTGGGAAGCCCTACGAAAGCAGACATCAGCACTGGAAGCCTCTACCACAGAACAGTGTCTTTTAAAGGAGTGGACCGAGCTCCATGTATGCTCTACAAATTTCAGAAATAGGGACATTCCTCAAACAGGCAACAGAAGCTGTCTGAGCTCTTGTGGAATGAGCGCTAATGTGACTAACTGGATCTAATCTAGCTAACTCATAACATATTCTTATACAGTTCTGGGGACCCACTTAGATAACCTCTGAGATGATACTGCCTGACCTTTAATCCTCCCTGCTAGAGGTCACAAATAGTCCAGGTGTGTGCCTGAATGGTTTTGTCTTGCCAATGTAAAAAAGACAGCGCCCCTACTACATCAAACGTATGAAGTTTAGCCTCCCCTGGGGTGGAGAGAGGCATGGGGAAGAAAACTGGGAGATGAATAAATTGGTTCATGTGGAACTCTGAGACAACTTTGAGCGGGAACTTGGGATAAGGCCCAGGAGTGACACTGTCCTTATGTAACACTGTAAAAGCTGACCCACTATGAGGGCCCGAATCTCCCACTGAAAAGTCAGTCCTCACAGGTAAGCGGTACATGGAACAGGCTGCTAAGGGCTCTAAAGGGGGACTCATTAACTCTTCTAATACTGTATTGAGGTTCCAATGGAGGGGGGATCTTCAACTGTGGGAAAACATTAATAAGGCCCTTAAGGAATCTAGCATTGGAAAGGAGGGTGATGTGCATATGATGTTGCTAGATGAATCCTTATGGAGTCGATGGAAAGCCCCAAATGTTTCAAGGGTAGCAAACAGTCCAATATTGCTGAAATGGGTGACGGGAGAAAGCTGGTGCTCAGATGCCCAAATAGAAAATTTCTTTCATTTAGCTTTGTAAGTCAGTCTGGCTGATGGTTTCCTGATTTGGAGCAGAATGTCCTCAATTTCTGCTAAACAGCTTCTTTTGATGGACATCAGATGGAACAAAGCTGGGTCTGGTTGTAGGATCTGATCTTTGTTGAGCGACTGTAGGGTAGGGCAGGTAAAGTAATCGGGGGGCTGTGTTGAGAGGTTCATCACCTCTGAATACCAGACCTGCCTGGCCTATGGTGGGGCTATCACAGTCATCAGTCCTGTGTCTTGTCTAGGTTTCTCAGAATGTAGATCGGAGAAAAGGCATATATCAGTCCCAGTGTCCCAGGGCTCCTGACAGGAAGCCCAAACTGAATCCCTCTCTAGAACAAAATATTTGTCACTTTCTGTCCTGCTCTATGGCAAATGGGTCTTTTTCTAGGAATGCCCACAGGCGGAAGATATTCTGTGGGATTGAATTGTTGACAGACCACTTGTGGTTGCTGGAGAACTGCTTGATAAATTGATCTACCAATGTGTTCTGAAGCAGAACAGGTGCAGAGCCACTGGTGTGACTTGGTTCAGAGTACACCAATTTCATAGTTGAATGGACTCCTGAAAAAGTAGACATAACCAGGCTCCTCCTTGTCTACTGACATAATGCACAGCTGTGGTGTCGTCTGTCAGTTCTTGGATTTAGGATGCTCACACTACAGGTAGGAATATCTTGCATGCCAGGCTGATGGTTCTGAGTTCCATTATGTTTATGTGCAGAGGAGCTTCTGCAGGAGAGCAGAGTCCCTGAGTTTGAAGGTGATCTAAATGAGATCACCCTCCCCATTCGTGAGTGGAAGTTTCCACAATCAGAGTCTTGGTAGGTAGAGGTGCAGAGAGAGGTACTCCCCTGCACACTTGAATTGGGTCTTTCCACCAGATTAACAAGGAGATGACTTCGTGCAGGACTGTGACGGTCTTGTCCATGTGGTTTCTGTGGGATAAATATACTGATTTCAACCAGCCTTGCATGAAGTATAAGTGAAGTCTGGCAAACTGTATCACACAGATGCACAAGGCCATGTGTCTCAGAAGTCCGAGGCAGGCTCTTACTGATGTTTTTGGATCAGCTTTATGTTTGGTGAGGTTTAGTATCATCTGGAATCTTTCCTGTGGAAGGTAAGCTCTTACTGACCTGGAATCTAACACTGCTCCTATGAACTTTATGCTTTAAGTCAGAGTAAGAGGGGATTTTTCTTTGTTGACCTTGAGGCCCAGTGAGGCAAAAAGCTTTAAGATTACTTGGATCCAGTTATTCAGCCCTTTGATGGCTGGCTGATTCAAGGAAGATCATCCCAACAGAAAATTGTCAAGGTATATGGAGACCTGGATTCTTTATCTTCTTAGATGTGCTGTCATGACTTCCAGGCACTTGGGGAATACCTTTGGTGCTGTGGAAAGGCCACAGGGCAGTGGTGGTGAGATGTTCCTAAAAGGAATGTGAAGTATTCCCTGTGGGCTGGATGAACAGATGTGTGAACGTAAGCCTCTTGGAGGTCGAAAGCCACAGACCTGTCCTGAGGATTTAATGAGGGAATCATCCTGCAATTGAAATGACAGATGAATTTGTTGAAATGCTGAAGATCCAGAATCAGATGCCAACCCCCCTTCTTCTCTGTGATGAGAAAATAATGAAAATAGTGTGGAAAGTTTCTTAGACTACAGCAAGAACATGCTTTGCAGAACATACTTAATCAGATGTCACTGTCCAGAGAGGTTAAGTGACTTAGGGCTTGTCTTCACTATCCACTAAATCGGCACAGCTGAATCAATGCAGCTGTGCCGATGTACCTCGTCTGGTGAAGATGTGCTAGGTCGATGGAAGAGTGCTCCCTACCGATGTAATTACTCCACCTGAATGAGAGGCAGAAGTTATGTCAGTGAAAGAGCATCTCCCACCAACATAGTGTGGTGTAGACACCGCTTTAAGTAGATGTAACTTACGTCGCTCAGGGGGGTGGTTTTTCACACAACACTGAGTGACGTAAGTTACATCAACTTAAGCAGTAATTTAGACGAGCCCTAAGAAAGTCTCCCTTAGTAAGGAGATCTGGAGATGCTAGTAGACCACATGCAGGATCGTTTGAAAGATCCAGGAGATCCGCAAACCAATATTGCCTAGGTTAGAGCAAAGTGACTAGACTGCCGGCCTAGTCCTGTTTGATCTTCATGATCCTCAGTGGAATTTACAGAAGCAGTGGAAAGGCACACAGCAGATCCCTGCTGCAATCCAACATGAACACACATCTGTTATTGCGTCTTACTCTGTCTGTTCTGGAGCAAAACTAAGGTCACTTTGCGTTGCTGCTTCTGGAAAACAACTCTCCTGAAGGAAAACTACACATCCTGGACAGCAGATCCAACAATAACTGCTTCTGAGACCACTTGTGCTATTTTGTGGTCTGCAATTTAACTAGCTTTTTCCCCTTTTCTTCTTAAGTAGCTTAACTAGCCTTTTCTTTACTGGCCACAAGATGCATTTAATGAACTAAACACCAGCCCCAGAAGGACACTGCTCCCCAACAGAGTGTCTAGGAATGAGCTCCCTCTGTTCACTGAGATAGAACATTGCCATGGGGTTGTCTGTCAGTACTTGAACTATGTGGTCCTTGAGTTGAGGCAAAAAGCACTTTGGTGCTCGTCTGATGGCCTGCAGTTTTAGAGGGTTTATGTGGCTTCCCACATCTTCCAATGACCATGAGCTATCAGTTTCCATAATTGGGGGCATCTGTGATATCCTCTGTTGGTGGAGATGGAGTGTCCATACATTGCTTTTTAATTCCCACCAAGAGAGAGGCTCAAGAGCTTTTGAGGGAACGGTCGCAGCTGCACTTATGCTGTTGTCAGTTGTTCGCTGCATGTGTGTTCTCTGTGTGCCGCACCAGCTCTGCACAGACAGCTGACGCAGCAGACCTTGATTGAACTGCTTAAGAAGACCACCGACTCAGTTCAGCAGCAAAGGCGCTCAGCCAGGTTTACGGCCGACAAAGCACAGTACTAGCACCTGGCTGACTCTACGGGGTCACTGCTACATGTATGCCCCTGACAATGGACTCAGCTCAATGAACAGCAGGACCTTCCGCTCCTCTGCTGGCCCCTCCGCCACATACATGGGCCAAACCGGACAGTCTCTACGCAAAAGAATAAATGAACACAAATCAGACATCAAGAATTGTAACACTGAAAAACCAGTAGAAGAGCACTTCAGTCTCCCTGGACACTCAATAACAGACTTAAAAGTGGTCATTCTTCAACAAAAAAACTTCAAAAACAGATTTCAACGAGAAACTGCAGAACTGGAATTAATTTGCAAACTTGACACCATCAAATTAGGCCTGAATAAAGACCGGGAGTGGCTGGGTCACTACAAAAAATAATTTTCCCTGCAGACCACAAAATACTCACACCTTCTTGTCAACTGTTGGGAATGGGCCACATACATCCTAACTGAATTGGCCTCGTTAGCAGTGACCCCCCATTTGGTAAGGCAACTCCCATCTTTTCACGTGCTGTATATTTATACCTGCTTACTGTAATTTTCACTCCAGCCATCTGATGAAGTAGGTTATAGTCCACGAAAGTTTAGGCCCAAATAAATGTGTTAGTCTCTAAGGTGCCACAAGGACTCCTCATTGTTTTTTCTTCTGGAATGTGTTTATGTGAATACTTAGTGCCTAGGAGTGCTTGTGTTTTTGCAATGCAAGCCCTATTCTTGCCAAGTTAACAGGGCCTGACTTTTGCTCATAGCTTGACTCATGCTAACTTTGATTTATCTCAACACGGCCTGACTTTAGTTCAGGCCTTACACAAGGCCCCTTATACCAGGCATCATGTCTCAGGCTCTCTCTTTCTACTACATATGTCATCTACATTTTACTTCTGAATGTAACATGCTACCACACGATATTGTAATGATCTCAACCACAATCAGGACATCATGAAAGTCATAAGACAAGAGGAAAAATTCCACTGCTCTCTGAAGATTCACGTTCAGGATGATCATTGTTTGGTAAATGGCTCAAAATCTCTCCCCCTAAAAGGAAAGCCTCGGTTTGTATTGAGCCCACGATAGCCCCAGTGAAGGATATTCTCTGAATGAGTATCAGGATAGATTTTCCCCAGACCTGGGGATTCAAACAGATTGCATATTCTTCACAGGGATTCTACTAATTCGCAATGAGTTCAGGTCTGAATCAGCTACTGGTCCAGGTAGGCACATATACTCCCTGGACTGGTAGCAACAGTCTCCCACACAAAAGCACGGGTCAAGAGCCCTGACCCTATCTCACAGGGAAAGGGAAGGGATAATAAAAGCCAGAGTCAACATATGGAATTGGACCATTCTATTGCAACCACTCCATTTTCTTAAAACCATGACAGGATGAAGATCACCCTACTTCTTAAGACTGAAGCAAATACCTCCAACAGATGCCTTTTCCTCTGTACTGCTTTGGCACCTCTGAAATAGTCTCCACAGCTTGGGGCAAGGACTCCTTCTTCCCTCCCCTGCCACAGAAATTCCCAGAGGACAGCCAAGCTATTCAGACTGGACCCTGGAGTTAAGAATGACCCCTTGCTGTTCTCAATATTATTGTTATTCACTTTTTTGCACACTGTCACTACATTTGGCAATTTAAGTCATACACACACTGTGTTGCATCCAAAACTGGAATATAGTGCAATTACTCACCCAACACTCGGCTTTAAATAGGGCAGTGATTAGAGGGGCCAGCAGGAACTATTACTGTCTTTGTTGCCAGCTTGAAATACGACTTTTTTAAAAATATAGTTTTATTTACAAAAATGGGTTGAGTAACTGAGCAATCTGGATTGCTACTAGCCTTACACAGGCTCAAACTACTGTTCCAGTTACATATTGGGTGGGATATTCTAAGTCACGTTTGAAAATCCTGTCCATTATTATTATTATTTGTTTTATAGCAGCACCTAGAGGTCCCAGCAGACATCAGGGGTGACATCATTGTGCAAGGGGCTGTACACACAATAAGAGATCATCCCTACCCTGAACAGCTCACAATCCAGGGGTATGTCTACACTACAAGCACTACAGCGGCACAGCTGCAGCTATGCCGTTGTCGTGTAGACACTTGCTACAGCAACAGAAGGGGGTTTTTTTGGTGACTGTAGTCAATCCCACTGCCTTGAGACGCTGTAGCTAGGTCAACAGAAGAATGCTTCTGTCAACCTAGCTGCATCTACAGTGGGAGTAAGATCAACCTAACTATGTCACACACGGTGTGAAACTTTTCACAGCCCTAAGCAATGTAGCTGGGTCAACCTAAGTTTTAGGTGCAGACCAGGCCTAAACAGACAAAGAGTGAGGAAGGAAGTATCACCCTCATTTCACAGCTGGAGAACTGAAGCACAGACAGATTAAGTGACTTGTCAAAAGTCACACAGGAAAAGTCTGTGATGGAGCAGGGACTTACACCCATGTCTCCCAAGACATAGGCTAGTGACCTAATCACTAGACCATCCTTCCTCTCTGGGAGGTTACTCCCTTTTGGAACCAATTTTTGTGGTAATACTCTACCACAAGAAAGATACGTATCAATCCACTATTCTAAATTCACATAATTCACCCATATAGTCTGCTCTTCCCATGCTATTCAAGGTTCCATGGCACAGATCAGATCTCTTCAGCCCTTTCAATATGCTCTAGCAAATGGGAACTGACTCAGGGTATGTCTATACTGCAAAAAAACAACAACAAACAAACAAAAAACCACAGCAGCAAGTCTCAGAGTCAGGGACAACTGACTCAGGCTCATGGGGCTTGTGCTACAGGGCTAAAAATAGCAGTGTATACATTCCACCTCAGGCTGGAGTCCAGGCTGCGAGACCCACCCCCTCACGGGGTCTGAGCCTGAGCAGGAACGTCTACACTGGTGTTTTGAGCCCATGTCCATTGACTGTGGCTCTGACACTCAATGATGCAGGGTTTTTTGTTTTCAGGGGAGGGGGTTGTTTTATTTTTGTTTGTTTGGGGGGTAGTTGGTGTTTTTTGTTTTGTTTTTTTGCAGTTAGACACCCCCTCAGTCACAACCTGCGAACAAACTGTTGTGAGGAATTGTGGCCCAAAGCAGGTTTTTTTCATTTGGCTGAGCCACCAACTGAAGCCATTTAAATGCCATGAAATGGGGCAGCAAGTTTGTTTCAGATGACTCCGAGCCCTGAGTAGCACAGCACACTGGCAGCACCAGCCTGTCCACACTAATGACGACAGCTGCACAGGAGAACTGGGAAAGTTTTTCACTTTTCAGTTTTCCAGCCTGTCTAGCTGCCCCTCACAGGAATGCTGTCCCCATTTGGAGTCTCCTTGTCTCCTCCATCCCTCTTGAAAATGAAAAGTCATATGCTCCACTTCGCATTATGTACCGGGGCCTCTAAAATTCAATTTTAGACAGTGTGCCATAAGCAGGTTTCTGTTATGAGAGCTGAAATCAACCTCCAGAATTGATAGACGTCCATCTTATTCTACTGTTTGCACTTAATGTAACAAGAAAAAGATAGTTCTATTCTTTGGGGAACAGGGGGTCATAATAACAGAAAGAATTCATTGGCATTACACACAAGCAAGGCAAGCGAGATCTGGCCAACAAACAGAGATCAATCACCCACCACTGAAATGCAGCCACCTCCAGGACGAAAGGCAGCAGCTGATTAACAATGCACACAGATGCTCCTCTGTGCAACCATTTTAGGACAGGATATGGAAAAGAAAATTCTACCCACTGAAATTACAGGAGAAACTTTAGTAAACAGGATGTTATTATCCCATTTGAAATGTGGACAGGACACAGGCATTCTCTTAGGAAAATGTCATAGCCTCATTTTTATATCTCACTTACAGAAACTACCTCCACCAGCATAGTGCCCCTTCACCATGCTCGGGTGTTGTTCCTGTTCTGACTCAGAAGAATGCCAGCTTCTGAATTACCACCATATTTCCTGCAGCGCATGCTTCTCCCATCCAGACACTGACCAGGTCCCAGTGTGCAAGAACCAGTGTCATCACACAGACCATACTGTGAAGGCTGTGGATAAGTGCAAACAGCAGATTTGTACAGGAAGGAGGCAAGTGTGGGCCTGGTATGGGTGGCATAGCTAACAGGGTTAGACAGAGTTTTGTGCTCAAAGCCTTGAGTATGGGCATAACTGCACATCCCCAGGAAGAGTCATGGAAACAAACTATAACTCAAAAGTCACAATTCCTTCCCTGCTTAGCCTTTGACACAGGGGAGGGGAATAATTGACTGCAGCTCTGAACTACTTACTTCTCCCTTCACAAAGACTCAACTCTACTGGCTGGCATGTTGGGAGGGAAGGAGGTGGAGCCAAGAATCCTCCTGCCATTATCTGCCACCTCTGTCCTCAGTGGGAGAGATAATGAATGCCCTAGTCTCTGCTCTCCCCCTACACCCAAGTTATATGTGAAGCCCACAGGCTGCTCTACTGGAGGGGACGCATCTTAATTCCTCATGCAGCTGAATTAGGGCCAGTCGCAATCTAGCTCATAATGAAGAGGAGATTTGCTGAGATATAGGCTAACTGTATTCTAAGTCTCTCTTTTATTTTTAAAAAGTTAGTTAGTTAAGTTACTTAGTTATTAGCCTGCCGTTTTTAGGGGCAGACCAACAATTTCTGTAACCCCATTTACAGAAATGAAAAGTCACCACTAAAAATCTGCCCTGGATTTCTGGAAAAAATGACTTTCATATCTATTTTTAAAGTACAAAGGAATTGTGGTTCTCCATGTGGTTTTACAGCTTACGGTCCTACACACTTTGCGGACAGTAAAATATGGATGTTTCCCTAGTGGATGAACTTTACTTTAAGAAATTCACAGAGCCTCCTATTTAGGGCCTTCAAAACGATAAGTATTAAAAATATATACCCCTTACGGAAGAGTCCTATAGAATTTAACGGAAAAGAACCTTTCCATGGGCTTTTTTAATCATCCCATAGAATTGAATAGAGAATTATATTCCTTCCATAGAAATCTATTAGATAGTTCAGAAATCCCCTCTACAGTTTTCTGAACTACCCTATAGAAGGGACAGCCTTTTCCGGGGAAAGGTCTACACTTAAAACGCAGCACTGGTGCAGCTGCACTGATGCAACTGTGCCGCTAGAGCATTTAAGTGAAGATGCTCTTATGCTGACGGGAGAGCGTCTTCCGTCGGTGTAGTTAATCCACCTCCACAAGAGGGGGGAGCTATGTTGGGGGAAAGAAGCTTTCCCTCCAACTTAGCGCTGTCTACACTGGGGGTTAGGTCAGTATAACTACATCACTCAGGGTGTGGATTTTTCACACCCCTGAGCAACATAGTTATACTGGTATAGGCAGAGCCGGTGTAACCACTAAGCGAACTAGGTGGCCGCCTAGGGCACCAAGATTTGGGGGCACCAAAAAGCAGTGCCCAAAATTTTTTTTGCTGGAAAACGAATGAATAAAGAAAAGAGAAACGTCGTTGAACTTGCATTTTAACTTGCGTTCTCTCATACCTCACAGCTATAGCCTAGGCCAGCTCTGCGTTGCGGGCACAAGCATACTGCTTCACTACGGTACAAAGTGGCAATGACATCATTTTTCTCCTCACGCGTGGCTGTCACCCGCTCTGACAGGCAGTTTGTCGTGCTAAATTGACTAGTTTTCAGAGGTTGTTGACTGAGGCTAACTATTTTTGTTGAGTTGTTTCAGATCTAAGACTCTGGCAATTGCTGCTGCATCAATTCGCTAATACTTTGTGTCAATTGTGTGTGTATGTTAAGTATTTGAGTGTATATGTTTATCATGTGCGAATATGAGTGTGTAGGTTGTTGAAATTTGTCATATTGATACTGTCAGTGGTTGTTGTATGACGGAGTATCTGCCATTCTAATTTTATAAACTTTATTAACAACAATAATTGGATATTCTAAAGGTAGAATACAATGTAGTAGATTTTGATATATGGGGGGGCACAAGGTGAACGTTTCGCCTAGGGCGCAAAATATCCTTGCACCGGCCCTCATAGATCTGTAGCGTAGCCCTGGCCTTAGTAATTTCTATAGAACACTAGTGGATTTTTACAGAATCCAGTGGCATCAACCCTGTTAAATCCTGTGGTCCTTTCTTACTATGGACATGACAGAATTCGCACACTACAAGGAATACATACACACTCAGGGCTACATTGTGACTCACACTGCACACCCACACCATGGAGTAAGGAATACAATCAATCCTCACCTCATTTGGCAGGCTACCCAGACTTGAGTCCAGGCACATATAACAATTGGGACTAGTCATGGACTCACTCCCGTCACAGAGTAGCTGGGTGGGAATGGACAGGGAATGGACACAGCCATAGCTTCTCCCCCTCTCACCACTGAGTCGGCGTAGGGTTGTGGTAACTTGCTGGTAAGGCCAGTAACAAATAACTACTCCCTAGAAGCAACGGGAGGAATTGTGCCTCAGACAGGTGTTTCTGAGGCATGTTTTCCAGGGCTTGTCCTGGGTCGGTGCAGCCTACGCACCAGCCCTTTCTCAGGGCTGTGGTGGCTAAAGGAACAATCTAGTCCTGTATTGCTACCTTTTATCGTCCACAGTTAGCTTGGACACAGGAGAAGACTTTTCATTCACTGCTGTGGCAGGATGAATCTCTAATGCTTGTGAGACACAGCAGCTCTCACTGGCCAGTGCAAGAAGCAACACTGACAGTCTCTCTACCAGTTGGGGTTGGAACTGGTCACCTCCCTCCTAGAGAAAAGCAAGATGCTAGATGGCAATAAATAAATAAAATATTAATAATAATAAATAAATACTTAGCACTTATGAGGCACGTTTCACCTGAGGATCTCAAAGCTTTACAAACTTTTATTAGGTAGTTTCTCCCAGTGGTTCTCCAGCTTTTTCATTCTGTGGATCATTTTGTATTTATTTTTATTTAATTAATAATAAAAAACCCATACAAGGCTCTAGGCTCCCCAGGGTGTAATTAATATTAAACACAGAACCCCATTGGCATTAAAATGGTTATTCCAACGGGAACACTGCCACAGCTACATCAAAGCTCCTTTCCAGACCTTTACTGTTCTGAGAAACACACCCTCAACCCTTACCCAAATCTTATCAAATAGATTTCTTCACTGGAGAAAGATCTTCCCAGGCACCATCTTCTGACCCACCGTCCCAGTCCTCCAGGCTTAATTCACAAGGAGCCTGATCCAAATCATGATCCAAAGTTCACTGCAGTCAAAGAGTCTTCCCAATTACTTCAATGGGCTTTAGATCTGCCTCAAGCCATTCAACAAGCAGGGAACATGAAGCAAATTGCAGGATCTGTGGTAGTCCTTGGACCACATGGATCTTAGTTACACAATAGCCATGTGAGCTAGGTAAGTACACTATCTATTTGACAGGCAAGCTGAAGCACAGGGACATTAAATGACTTGCCAACGTCACCTAGCAAACCAGTGGCAGAGCCAGGAACGAGGCAGTGTGAGGGGAGAGGAGAACTAGGGACAAAAGACAAAGCTATTATTGCATGATACAAACTATTAATTTACTTCTTTTTACAAAAAGGTATCATAAGCTTCCCTGCCCCTTTCCCCACTTGCCAGGGGCTGATCAGAGAGGGAGGAGCCATCTCTTTATGGGCTCATGGGGCAAGAATGCATGTGCTCTCATGGCCAAGCTAAGAGTGTGGGTGATGGTAATGGTGGGAATACAGCTTTTCCCAACCCCTGACATTCCTCTCCTGCACTCCACACATGTAGGCTAATGATGTGCCCTTTAGGGACCTGCTCATCAGGTTGGGAAACCCTGCACTTCCTAATAACAGAACACCCAAACACAGCTGGCTCCCCATCCACACTCCATATCCTGTGACTGGGTGCAAACTTCAAAAACAGGTTCCCTGGGAGTCATGAAAGAATCACAGAAACATACAAATGTCTTCGGCTATCCCTCCAGGTGAGGATGACGTCTGCCAAGAGGGTTCATTGGTGGGGTTTTAAGTGGCTGAGGAGCCCAGTTTGCACCCTGAAGTTTTTCCCACAGGAGTGACAGGTGTAATCTTGGAGGAGACATAGTTGTTGGCCGGACTGTTGTGCGCTTTCTTTCCTCCTTTGTCACTTCTCTGTTTCATGAACACGTCTGTTCTCCTCCAAGTGAGCTGTGGCTTGGTGTACGGGGTGGCACCGCTGTGTTCTGTTCTGCGTGGAGTCCTTCCAGTTTGTTGGGTTGATGCCTCACTTTTAAGATGTACTTTCAGTATGTCTTTGAAATGCTTCCACTGCCCTCCGCGAGCCTTTCTTCCCTGACTTAACTAAGAGAAGAGTACTTGCTTCAGGAAGCGAGTGTCATAGACAGTGGCCAGCCCAGCGGAGTTGGTGTTTCATCACCTGTGCTTTTATACTGCTGATGTTGGCTGCAGAGAGAACGCTGATGTTAGTGCGTTGGTCTTCCCAGCTGATCCTGAGAATCCTCCTGAGGCAGCGCTCCAGCCGCTTTAGATGTCATCTGAGACCCACAGAGAAGGGTGGAGATGACAACAGGTCAGGTTATTATAGAGGATGATGCTATCTCTGTCGTTTCTATTCAATATTTTCATGAATTTTCATTCATAATTTGAATAATGGGGTAGAGAGTAAGCTTATAAAATTTGAGGATGACACCAAGCTGGGAGGTATTGTGAGCACTTTGGATGACAAGATTAGAATTCAGAAGGACCTTGATAATTTGGAGAATTGGTCTGATCTTGGTGCCTGTTTGCAGATCCCTATTATTGAAGCCTCATTTTTTGAGTAGTAGAAATGTAGGACTGGAAGGACCTTAAGAGGTCGTCTAGTCCAGCCCCTTGTGCTGAGGGAAGACCAAGTAAATCTAGACCATCCCTGACAAGTGTTTGTCTAATATGTTTTTGAAAACCTCCAATGACAGGGATTCCACAACCTCCCTTATAGTTCTACAACTTATCCTGATAGTTTGAAGTTTTTCCTAATAGCTAACTTAAATTTCCCTTACTGCAGATTAAGTCCATTACTTCTTGTCCTATCTTCAGAGGACATGGAGAACAATTGATCACCATCCTCTTTATAACACCCTTTAACATATTTGAAGGCTGTTATCAGGTCCCCCCTCAGTCATCTTTTTCCAAGACTAAACATGCCCAATTTTTTAACCTTTCCTCAGAGGTCAAGTTTCCTAAGTCTTGCATCATTTTTGTTCCCTCCTCTGGACTCTACTAGTTTCTCCACATCTTTCTTAAAGTGCGTTGTCCAAAACAGGACACATTTCTCCAGTTGATGTCTCACCAGGGCAGGTAGAGCGGAACCATTACCTCCAGTGTCTTAGATACAACAATCCTGTTAATAGATCCCAGAATGAAACTGGCTTTTTTTGCAGCTGCATCACATTGTTGACTCATTCAATTTGTGATCCACTATAACCCCCAGATCCTTTTCTGCAATATTAGTGCTTAGACAGTTATTCCCCATTTTCACAGAATCATAGAAATACAAGGAACCTCGAGAGGTCAAGTCCAGCCCTCTGCACTGAGGCAGGATGAAATAAACCTAGACCATCGCTTTTGCGCATTTGATTTTTCCTTCCTGTAGTACTTGTGTTTTTATTTAATTTCAATTTGTTGATTTCAGACCAATTCTCCAAATTATCAAGGTCCTTCTGAATTCTAATCTTGTCGTCCAAAGTGCTCGCAATACCTCCCAGCTTGGTGTCATTCTCAAATTTTATAAGCTTACTCTCTACCCCATTATCCAAATTATGAATGAAAATTCATGAAAATATTGAATAGTGACGACAGAGATAGCATCATCCTCTATCATAACCTGACACCAAAGTGGCAATGGACCCAGAGGACCCAGGGCCCTAAATCAGTGCTTAATTTGTAATGAAAGAGGTGCTGGGGCTCAAGCAATTGGGTGCTGGGGCTCAAGGAATTTTTTTACATTCATAACCGATGCAGCAAGTCTAGAGGTGCCGGGGCTCAGCCCTGGCAAGCCCTGGCACGAATTAAGCACTGCCCTAAATACACTACAAAGCTCAGTCTACATGAAGGAAAGAACACACTGCAGTACTAAGAACAATGTCTAATGACTTACAGCTAGTCATTTTAATCAACTGGATGGTCTTGTGATTAAGGCACAGGACTGGGACTCAGGAGATCGGGGTTAATTTCTCGTTCTGCTGCAGACCTCCTGTACAATCTTGGGTAAGTCACTTCACCTCTCTGTGTCTCAGTTCCCCATCTATGAAATGGGAACAACAACATTTCCATTCTCCCATGATTTGTGTGTCTCATCTTGTCTATTTATACTGTAAGCTCTTCCGGACAGGAACACCTCACACTATGGATATTACAGCACCCAGTACTGCAGGGCCCTTATCTCTGCGGGGGGCTCCAGGTACTATTAGAATACTGATAATTAATAACAATTATTAAGATTTTCTTAAAAAGAAGAGGAGTACTTGTGGCACCTTAGAGACTAACCAATTTATTTGAGCATAAGCTTTCGTGAGCTACAGCTCACTTCATCGGATGCATTCTGTGGAAAGTGTAGAAGATCTTTTTATATACACACACAAAGCATGAAAAAATACCTCCCCCCACCCCACTCTCCTGCTGGTAATAGCTTATCTAAAGTGATCACTCTCCTTACAATGTGTATGATAATCAAGTTGGGCCATTTCCAGCACAAATCCAGGTTTTCTCACCCCCCCACACACACACAAACTCACTCTCCTGTTGGTAATAGCTTATCTAAAGTGACTAGATGGACTACAAGCCGTCAAGAACACTATCCCCGATAATGTCACGGCTAACCTGGTGGCTGAACTTTGTGACTTTGTCCTTACCCATAACTATTTTACATTTGGGGACAACGTATACCTTCAGATCAGCGGCACTGCTATGGGTACCCGCATGGCCCCACAGTATGCCAACATTTTTATGGACTTAGAACAACGCTTCCTCAGCTCTCGTCCCCTAACGCCCCTACTCTACTTGCGCTATATTGATGACATCTTCATCATCTGGACCCATGGAAAAGACGCCCTTGAGGAATTCCACCATGATTTCAACAATTTCCATCCCACCATCAACCTCAGCCTGGTCCAGTCCACACAAGAGATCCACTTCCTGGACACTACAGTGCTAATAAACGATGGTCACATAAACACCACCCTATACCGGAAACCTACTGACCGCTATTCCTACCTACATGCCTCCAGCTTTCACCCTGACCACACCACACGATCTATCGTCTACAGCCAAGCTCTGCGATACAACCGCATTTGCTCCAACCCCTCAGACAGAGACAAACACCTACAAGATCTCTATCAAGCATTCTTACAACTACAATACCCACCTGCGGAAGTGAAGAAACAGATTGATAGAGCCAGAAGAGTTCCCAGAAGTCACCTACTACAGGACAGGCCTAACAAAGAAAATAACAGAACGCCACTAGCTGTCACCTTCAGCCCCCAGTTAAAACCCCTCCAACGCATTATTAAGGATCTACAACCTATCCTGAAGGATGACCCAACATTCTCACAAATCTTGGGAGACAGGCCAGTCCTTGCCTACAGACAGCCCCCCAACCTGAAGCAAATACTCACCAGCAACCACATACCACACAACAGAACCACTAACCCAGGAACCTATCCTTGCAACAAAGCCCATTGCCAACTGTGCCCACATATCTATTCAGGGGACACCATCACAGGGCCTAATAACATCAGCCACACTATCAGAGGCTCGTTCACCTGCACATCCACCAATGTGATATGTGCCATCATGTGCCAGCAATGCCCCTCTGCCATGTACATTGGTCAAACTGGACAGTCTCTACGTAAAAGAATAAATGGACACAAATCAGATGTCAAGAATTATAACATTCATAAACCAGTCGGAGAACACTTCAGTCTCTCTGGTCACACGATTACAGACATGAAAGTCGCTATTTTACAACAAAAAAACTTCAAATCCAGACTCCAGCGAGAAACTGCTGAATTGGAATTCATTTGCAAATTGGATACAATTAACGTAGGGTTGAATAGAGACTGGGAGTGGTTAAGTCATTATGCAAGGTAACCTATTTCCCCTTGTTTTTTCCTACCCCCCCCCCCACCAAGACGTTCTTGTTAAACCCTGGATTTGTGCTGGAAATGGCCCACCTTGATTATCATACACAATGTAAGGAGAGTGGTCACTTTAGATAAGCTTTTTCCAGCAGGAGAGTGAGTTTGTGGGGGGGGGGGGGAGGGGGAGAAAACCTGGATTTGTGCTGGAAATGGCCCAACTTGATTATCATACACATTGTAAGGAGAGTGATCACTTTAGATAAGCTGTTACCAGCAGGAGAGTGGGGAGGGGGGAGGTATTTTTTCATGCTTTGTGTGTGTATATAAAAAGATCTTCTACATTTTCCACAGAATGCATCCGATGAAGTGAGCTGTAGCTCACGAAAGCTTATGCTCAAATAAATTGGTTAGTCTCTAAGGTGCCACAAGTACTCCTTTTCTTTTTGCGAATACAGACTAACACGGCTGTTACTCTGAAACCTAAGATTTTCTTGGAGACTAAGGCAATGTGTGAATCTGGCATCCTGCACCACCTCAAATATGAAGAGACTGTCATTTCCACTGCAGTTCAAAGAAACACCATGTTACTCAGTAAGGAGAATACAGAAGTGTACGGTCTGATGCCTTTTTCTGCAGCTACGTTAGGACAGCGGCAGCCCTAAGCTAAAAAGCAAAAAGGCACCACCTCACATTCCATCTAAATTACATTAAAACAATGTAATATCAGGCTGTTAAGAAAGTGATCCTGTCCTAATAATACCCACCATCACCCGGTAAAGAAACAGATCTCAAGATGTTTAAAGAAAACTTGTTTGATAGCATTCTGTCTGGCAAGGAACCACTTATCAACAGTTGTGCTTGTGAAATCTACACTTCTATTGTTTTGCCTTTAAGGTCCCTCCTTCTCTTTTGTTTATCTGGATAGTCTCTGTCTGATTCATTGTTTATTTCTGTCTGTTGCATAACTAATTTTGCAAGATTTAAACCAACTAAGGTGGTGGGGCATAATTGGTTAAAGAATGGTTTTGAAATGGGCTGTGATTGGTGAAAAATACGGTTTTGTAGTATTTTAGTTTAAAATGATTGGTTAAGGTAGAGCTAAGCAGGACTGGGATCCAAAAGGAAGTTCTCTGGAACCTAACAACAGGGCCCAGCCCAAGATTAGAGCTACCACTCCTCAACACCCTGCCAACCACACCATGCAGAAGCTGGAGCCCCAGATAACCTGATTCTGACTAGCCACCAAGAAAAGTTCATCTGCTTTATTTGCAGTGGTGAGCATTTGTTTAGTATGTGTATTCTGTTTTGGCAACTGTTAATAAATAGGTTTCAGAGTAGCAGCCGTGTTAGTCTGTATTCGCAAAAAGAAAAGGAGTACTTGTGGCACCTTAGAGACTAACAAATTTATTTGAGCATAAGCTTTCGTGAGCTACAGCTCATTTCATCAGATGTATTCATAAATAGGAGGTTAAGGATATTACTGTGTAAGGCTCTTTCACTGGTAAAAGGCTCTGCAAACCTGCAGAAGATTATACCCTAAGCCCTAGGAAGTGGGTATGGGTGGCCCTGAGCCCTAGGAACGGGATAAGGGTAGGTGCCTTTTGCCCAAGGACCTAGGAAGTGGGAAAGGGTGGGGGTGGGGGTGCCCCAATTAACAGGGTTACACCTTGAGCTCACGGAAGAGTAAGGTGGGGTGCCCTAGAGTGTGCGGGTAACAGAAGACTTATTCTTCTCGGACAATACTCGTTAGAAAGCTAATCACATGCCTTTGGTAGGGATATTTTATTAGGCTGATGCTGTTTTCCCATTTAAAGTGTAACCCATTCAATAAGAAAGCAGAGGAACCAAGCAAATAGCATGTTCCATGCTTTTCCGATTGCCTGGTAGCTGCACACTTACTAAATTCACACAGACAGTTACCAGGTAACTTGCACTGCACTGAAATAGCGCATTGGGTCAGGTTCTGTGGGTGCAGAGTTTTTCTTTTGTTTTTTTTTCTCAAGTAAACCAGACATTTATTAGCGTTTAAATGGAGTTTGTTCCAGTACATAAGCAGTGAGGTCACATGTAGGTAATGGAATCATTTAAAATTCAAGTAGACAGCAGGTCCAGTGATCCCAGGAGTGATTTTACTTCTTCCATTCATTCTTGTCATAGTCCCATTTGGCCGAGAAGCCCTTGATTGGGTTAACTCTCATGTCCAGCATTCTCTTGTTCTGCACAGCCACCCATTCCTCAGAGAAGGTGTGAGGAACAGGACCATAAACATGCAGTCTGTGCCAAATGACAATTAAGGCAGTGAAGCCAAGGAAGAAGAGCACACCACCACCCCCAGTCTTCCACAGAGTTGAAGGAAGGAAGGCACAAGGCTTTGTCCTTCACACAAGACCCGGCTTGAGCATAGACTGCTCCTCACCAGTGCCTCCAGTGACGAGCCACCTCAAAAGAGGCAGGCTATGGCTGCAGAGAGGAGTGCATACAGCTTCCCCATCAAGGTACTCTTGCTGCCCCTTTGCACATGGGAACACAATGCCTCTTTGAGCTTCTACTAGGGCAGTGAGGTTCCACAATGCCCCCACTGTGGGTCTGTGTCTAATAATAAGTGCCCAGCTTCTGTGGATATGAATGTTATTAAGTGGCCACCGGTGGCCCAGAGCACAGTTGGAGGGTCACTGCATGACAGGAGAACAGTAAATATCTACGTACGTACACATGTAAAGACCCTTCTGGCAGTGGTTGGGATGGCTATGGTCCAACAAGTGCGTGTTCTGAGAACTATTCTGTATATTTTGTGCTTGTGTGGTGGCTGTGAGTAGCCAAGGGTACCACTGAAGAATGCAACTCATCATTTTGGATCTTGGACCCATGGGCCCCATCTGCCTCCTACTGATCTCAATGGAAGGTAGAACGGTTCCTGTGAAATGGAAATTAAACTACAAATGACACTCAAACTGAGCGCCCTCAGCTGCCAGTGTCCCGTTGAGCTCACAAAAGCCAGGAAAAGCTCAGAGGTTAGGCTTGAAGCACTCCATCCTTAACCTCCTGGACTCAGGGAGAGCAACACTTATACAGAGCACCATGCAGCACAGTGATCAATAGCTAGACATAGAGCCTAGTGAAAGGTGCTGAGCACTTACTGCACTCAATGGGTCAAATCCTAAAGCCCTTACTTAAGTCTACTCCCATTGGGAGTTTGCATGAGTAAAGACTGTGTAAAAACTGAGGAAGGACCTGTGGATTTAACCCAGTGGGAGATGGTGTTGTTCAGCACCTGTTAGACGAGTTAAAGAAAGCAGCATGACATTTCACCCTAAAATCTGCAGGCCAAATTTCTCTCTGGTGTAACTCCACTGGAGTCAATGGGGTATGACTTTGACTCAACATACCTTTGGCCAGTCAGCCTTGCTTTACTCTCCCCATCTGTGTGCTTGTTTTCCTGTAGGAATTCTTGGAGTAGGGCAGGGAGCAATACCCAAGGGTTCATTGCAAAGGCAGCCTTTGTCATGCCGATTTTTTTTAATGTTCCTTTACAAATCTCTCTTTCTTCACCCATCCCAAACTGTTCCACTGTGGAAACTCAGGGAGCAGCGTGACCGTTACCCCCTTTCAGTGCCTTCATGTTAAAATACGTGCAGAAAGAAAAAATCTTCACTTGCCAGCTTTTGATGCAACCTAGAAAGAAACAGCTCAGAAGAGTTCCTTTTCCCTAAGCAACGAAATTCGTGGTAAAGCACCATCTTGATCGTTCCCAAAGAGATTCATTTACAAAGATCAGTATAGGGGAGGCTTGTTTGGTCTCCCGAGATATATCTCATCCTCTGACAATTCACTGAGACCTTTGCTGTATCTAGCTATATGTGTATAATTATCTGCTCTGATACCTGAGCTTCAATGCAACAGCCTTATTGCAAGTAATCCAAACTATCCCCAAAGGCATGGCACACACAGAACGGTGGGGGAGGGGGAGAACGGGCAGAGGAGGGGCTGTGGACTTTCCCTCTTTTGCCTCTGGAAATCAGCGTTTTAAGGCCTTGTAGTCATTTCCTTGCTAGTGTGAGGAAACTTTTTGTACATTTATATAAAAAAGGAGGCCAGAAGTGCGCACCCCCCACCCCATCTTACTTCCTAATATATTATGTCCTCCCCTGCCGAGTCCTGGGACTCAGTCTGGATTTGGTAACTGAAGTGATATAAATGTTAGCTAAGACGCATTCCAGCAATATGGTTCCAATTTAAACTTGTTTTGAAGTCTAAAGGACCAATATGTCTCACGGATGCTTCACTGGACGTTTAGATCTAATGTAATTTGTGTAGGAGTATAAGCTTCTCTCTAGAATCTCCTCTGGAGCTCTCCAGAAGTTAGATCCCTTCCCAAGTGAGATGCAAGGCAATAGAGAGTCTCTTGCATTTGCTGATAGCTTTCCTAACCTCTTTTGATCTTTAGGGCTTTGCTCAGGAAATTGCATTATATTTGCCAGGCCTGGCAGATAAATGAAGCAGAGTAGGTGCTGCACATTGTCACCAGTTTCACTCCTTTTTTCCATTGCTTTCAGTAGACAAGGTCGCCGCCTCCAAAGGAAGCCTTTCTCTGCAAGCTGTTTGCAGTTTACTTCAATAACATGCATCTCGCAATGCTGACTTTACTTGCGCAGACATGCATTCTCCTGCCCCCTCTTCCTCTCTCACACCCCTCCCGAGCCCCTGCCTGAATCCAAGTAATGAGCTTACCCATGGAACTCATTGCCCTTTATCTTGCTGGGGAACGTGCACCTTTTGAACTGCCATCTGCAGATTCTGTTGATGCACTGACTTGTTAACTGTGCCATACTGTGAAGGAAATGGCATGATTTAGATCAAGTGCTCAGGACGGCTGTTCATAAGAAACACTTGAGCCAAGCTGTTGCCGCTCAGGATGTGCCCTGGGGAGAGGGGTTTCGTTTCGGGTCATGCTCTTGCCTTGTATGAGGGCAGGCGCAAAGCACGGAAATCACAGTCCTTCACTGAAGCTGAGGGGAGGGGGGAGAGAAGCATTATGAAACCATAGAAGCGAAGCTGCCAAATTAACTTCTCACCCTTTCAATCACACTCCAGAGGATAAAAGCCTAACATTTCTGCCTCAGAAACAGGCTCAGTTTACACCAAACAAGTTATTTCTCTAATTTATCAGACTTGCCAGCTATCATTCTAATTACTGGAAACCTCAGACTTTTTATGAAGTCAGATGTACAGCCTTATTTGCATGGTTGTAATATATTGTTAGGTAAATAGGACTTGGGGGAGGGGGAACACAAAGTTTTTTGAAAAGGTCCTGCAGGTTTCTTTACACAGTTAGGGATTTAACACCGCCACCAAAGAAATGTTTCTGGATTTAATTTTCTGAAAAAAGCATCAACTTCCATCATAATGCAACACAGCTAAAGTCAGCACACATGAAAGAGGCTTAAGAACATAAGAACAGCCAGACTGGGTCAGACCAAAGGTCCATCTAGCCCGGTGTCCTGTCTTCCAACAGTGGCCAGTGCCAGGTGCCCCAGAGGGAATGAACAGAACAGCTCGTCATCAAGTGATCCATCCCATCACCCATTCCCAGCTTCCGGCAAACAGAGGCTTGATACAAAACTCACAAAAGACTCCCATTGACATTATTGGGCTTTGGATCAGGTCCTAATTGTTTACCTCCAATCACAGAGCAGCGCAAGTAAAACTTAATAATGACAACAAACTAAGATCCAGAATTCAGAGCTGGGAGGGGAAGAAGGCAACCACTAGACATGAAGAGCATCTGCATAGGCTGCTCACCCAGACTTTCAGAACACGGACACTGATTTGTCCATTTTATGTAAATGGATGATTAGAGTCATTTTCTAAGACAAATTTACTTTTCTGCACACTCTAAATCTGTTTAGTCACTTTAAAGGTGTCAATTATTGGAGTACGCTAAGACAATGAATTTCTTAGTAATAGCTTTAATAACATTTTGAAATGAAAAGCAGATATCTTGAAGTTGGCTTACTTTGAAAAGACATATGAGTAGATCTGGTTTTAATTTCTATCCTATTCTACATCTGGAATCCCTTATAATTAAAACTAAAAGCTGGACTACTACTTCCACCTGTCAAATGATGAAAAGATGAATGTACTAATAGGTTACTAAATAGCCCAACATGATTGAGTTTACTTTCCCATTTTATACTGTAAAAAATAATTTTGGACATGAGACTAAAGGTCTTTGGTCATTACTAATAACATGTTTTCAATATTAACCTATAGACCCCACTACAAACACCATCAGTGCCTTTTGAGTATTAAGCTCTCCAAATTGAACTTTAAGTTTATACACACACACAGCCCTACTGCTGTAGTGTTCAAAATCTTCCTGATCTAGATGTAGATCAGCAGAAGTCATTGCCACTCTTCTTATCACTTCTTTCCCCTATCTCTTTGTTCTTCTCTTTCAACCCATTTTCTTCTCTTATATTAGCCATTTTAATCCACCAAGTGTGCCATGCATGCCCTCAAAGGTGAAAATCTTTCCAGTGATTTCTATGGGTTTTGGATCAGGACCCCAAAGGGATGACTGTTTGTATATATTGTACATATTGATCTGTTCCCTTGTGTGTTTCACTGAGCTTGTACCATGATTTTTGTACCCATCTTTTTCATTACTTGGTTCCCCACCTGTTTGTGTTGATCCATCTGTTGCATCTTCTCATAATCCTTGACTGAGAGTTCTTCAGAGCTCACATTTGTACAGCGCCAAGCACAGTGAGGCTCTGATACCTTATTGCGGCCTCTAGACTCAACCACAATATAAATCAAATAATTGTTGGATTGTTAATCTATATTTAATACATTAAAGTGTAATAAAAACATTTCCCTACATAAAAGAATGCCAAATGTAGTTTCCCAAAGCACTGATACACCACACTGTAATATTTATATATGTAAGGCCAGAGCATGAACCCCTTATAAGGTCAACAGGACTCCTGCTTCCCAGTGTGAGTAAAAGGCTTGCACTCTGGCCCTTCATGGAGATTCTTTCCAACAAAATCCTCCCTACTGATCTTGAAAGCTTTTGCAAAAATTACAAGGGTACAAAATACATTTGCAGTCGTACAATTTTTTTAAAAATTACTGAAGAGTGAAGAACTTATTTTAAAAAGTAAACATTCAGCCTCATCTCTGGAGAATCCTTGTAGCACAGAGCCAGCTGTGTGGGCAGTCTCTAAAGATTAATCATCTCACTGCCTGCTCTTGTTTCTCTGTCCATAGAAATATGGAAATAGCCAATATGGAAAACAGAACTTAATTCTGATTGAAAAATACTTTGGAGGAGTCAAACACTGTGAAGCATTTACTCTGGAGTCGAATTACTCTTACTAATATCCTTATTATTTCTCTTATTTGTACCATTATATCATCATCGCTGTTGCCATTTTCATTGAGAGGAGAAAGCAAAAAGAATCAGTTCTGAAAATCGCCGCATGATGATTTATAATAATGCTGCATTTTTATATTACTGTATTCCATGGTGGAAAGTCAAGTCTTGAGTCCTGGATGCCCACAGAACTCCCAAAAATGCCTCCTTGGCACATTCAGGCTCCCAGACGTGAAGATCCAAGTATAGTGTTTCATTTCAGCTGAAGTTTAATGGAAGGAGTTGTCCTAACATTACAAACACACAGTACTTAACTTTTTAGGTCCAAGCAAAGAGTGATGGTTCAAAAGCCTCTGCAAATAGGAAACGATGCAAGTATTAAACATTATAATGGGTATGGAGAGATATTGGTAATGTTTACCCACTGGGATGTGGATGAACACTTTGTTGTGAAGGGCTTTCAGTTGTTAAGGTTAACACACTTTGTGTCAGATCCTCAAGCGTGTGTAAATCAGCATAGCTCCATTTCAGTCAATGGAACGACGGTGATTTATAGCTGCTGAGAATCACCATGCCGCCACCCTCCCCCCCATACACGTTTCCTCCTCCCCGACACCCCCCACCCCCGTCTTGAAGTGTATAACATATACACCCTAGAAAGGTTGATGACAAATTTGAAACTGCGTAGGAATATGCTGAACCAAAAGTCTGACTCAAACCCAGACGGGCCGTTTGCCTTTTAAATCACAAAGAGCTGCTCTCTTAAATGCTACTGTCAAAGGAGCGTTTTTAAACATGCATCAAAACTCAATGGCTGCACCCTCCAGTCTGTGCAGCACACACCACATTCCATAAAAACTCAACCCCTTCTAGTGCCGATTCATAAATGATGTGTTGGTTTAATCTATTTTTCACAGGGGGTGTTTGAGAACAGGAAAATTAGAAACAGGTAGAATGGACTATTATTACTGTCTCGTACTTTGCTTTTGTACATGAGGATTGGATTAAGATAACATCTGGTCTATATTTCTTGAACTATTTCCCTTTTATCACAAGAAAATCGGCAACCCATCTCACAACTGCTCTTAATTTAGATCTAAATATCACTGATGAAACATTGTACAACATGCTGTTATCTATTAAAATGATTTCCCTGAAGGAAGAGTTGATACTTTTATATTTTCCAGCAAAGCCAACCATACTCCCCTTTAGCACTAACTGGTTACTTTATAATCATATGCTCAAATGTTAAAAACATAACGGGTCTAGGGGCCAGATCCTCAGCTGGTGTAAATCTGTGTTGCTTCTCAGGCGTCAGTGCAGTTATGCCAGTTTACACCAGCTCAGGATCTTGACCCTTTGGGAATACAGATTTTGATTCATATAAGGCCCAGTCCAGAAGATACAGAGAGCCTTCTGTTTCCATTGGCTTTAACAAGAGTTGATGAAAGATAACCACATTCTTAAGACCATTCTGATTTAGCAAAGTACACAAGTATGTGCTTAAAATTAAGCATGTGCTTAGATGGTTGGCTGAGTCAAGGCCTTAATCTTCTCTTTTACACATACAGCAGATTAATAATAGATGGCCTTGAGTTTTTGTTTGGGAAGCAGACAGGTAGGGCACTGTATATCTCCTGTTTGGTTCAAACAAAAAAATTGTCAGTGGAATGCAGTAATCTTTTTTTCAGTACTTTGAAGAGTTCAAGTCCCCAGAAAGCAGCCTACTGAGTTCAGCAAATAAAAACTTCTGTTTTCTTCACGTGTCTATAATTCATTTCCATGGACCATAAATCAGCAAAAGAAAAGAAAGGTATTTTACAGTCTCAAACTATTTTGCATACCTTCAGTGCACATCGGGTTTACCCATTTCCATTGTATCGTTGCCACATAAAGCAGTGGAATTAGATAAGCATACACTCTATGCATTAACCAATCTGATCTGAAAGTATTTTGCACCATTTGGATATACCATTTGCTGCTGATCAGGGGAAAAGAAGAATCTGAAACTGTAGAAAAATCATCACCCTTTCTTTCAAAGCATAAACAATCTGAAGGGGAAGAACCATACAAAGAATGTATTTGACTGTCAACCAGTCATCTTGTATTTTTGGAGGGAATTTTGAGAATAAAAAGTCTTTAGCAGTTATCGGTTGTCAGACTGGAGCCATTCATTTTTCACCTGCTTGTGTTTGTTGTCTGGCAACTAGTCAAAGGTGCTATTAGTAGAATTAAGATCCAGAAGAAAAGATTGCCCTGTAGGAGGTAAGATAAGGGCTGGAAAGTGTGGCTCGTTATCAATATCACAATAAGGAACAGGTCAGAAAGGATTCAGTGTAGGTTTCATTTCAAACAGATAATCTCTGCTGAAATAATAGTGTAATTGTTGCTTTGAAACCCTCATGTGCTGCAGCACACTACAGCTCATTCGCTACAAACTCTGGATTTTACTGAAGAACCTCAGCAAGCCTGAAGCAGACACACAGAAAAAGTGAGAAAAGAAAGTGCAAAAGCGGAAAACTGCTTTATCCCATACTACCAGGTCAATATAGTGAAGCATAACTTATTATTTGGGGCAGTTTTATATCTTGATTTATGTCTCTTCTCTCCTTCAGACTGCTTTCTGTCTGGCTACAAAAAGTTTTGGTCTATATTCATGCAGTAACGTAATACAAAATATTGCAAGAGTAACAACAAATGTCAGTACAGTACATTGCCAAAACCCGAACCCAGACAATGAATGAAAACTCCCCAGGGTAATTCCTTAAGACATATATATTAGTTTGACTCAAAGTCTTCAAAACAGTCATTAGCACAAGTTGTAATAGCAAGATGCAATGGCAGCTGATGCTGACCAACATAATTTTTAGGTTTTTTTGGCAAAATGCCTGAAAGTTGACCTTGAAAAGTAATTGCTGAATGGGCTTTTCATTTTTCAGATATTGTGCCAGTCTCTTAACTGTCTCTTTTGTAAATATGTATTAACTGTTTGAGGATTAATCTGCTATTTGTGTTACTGCTTGCAGGAAGAAGCAACCGGCAAAACAGTTGAAGCTCTCTCTTAAGTCCTGAATGCATAAAATATATGCAAGTAAACAATACAAAGGTGCAAAATAAACACAGTGGGAGGCATTCTCCCACCCACTATGGCTCCATGCCCTGTCGCAAATGGGGGCCTAAAAGCCCCACACAGATGGATAGGGAAGAATCCATCCTGGCAGGGTCAATGTGTAGGACAATGTATGACCCATTGCAAGCCTCTTATTTTTGTTCTGTGTTTTTACAGTCCCTAGCACAATAGGGTCCTGGTCCAAGACTAGTAATCCCACTTGCAATGGTAACACAAATAAATAATAATAAAGGGAGGTAGGCAGGGCTGTAAGGTATGTTCTGAGCAGCTCTTTGTTGTGGAGCCACTCATATCAGCCTTCATAGGCATGATATAGAGATTCCCTGAACTGCCTAAATTACTCCAGTGGCTGTTTCAGCTCCCAGAATCAGGTGGCCACACAGATGGCATAAAGCCACCTTCTCCCTCATGCCACCAGACCTAGAAGAGAGACAGAACAAAATGTCAACCACTGAATTCTGTGGTTATCATGACCACAGATATGCATATGAATGTGTATATGTCTGCTCTATCCTAGGGCTCTCCGAAGCACCCCTTACTGTAGTAGCTAAGAAAGTGTGTGTTACTTTTTACTCCAACAGTAACTAGGTAGAATATTAAACAGAAACTACTAAAGCTGAACGTTTTTAAATCTGCAGGACTGGGTAACTTGCACCCAAGAGCTTTAAAAGAATTGGCTGAGGAGCTCTGAGCCATTCATATTAGTATTTAATAAACTGTGGAATACTGGGGAAATTCCAGAGGAGTGGAAAAAAAGCAAATGCGCCAATATTGAAAGGGTTAATGGAATGATCTGGACAATTATAGACTAGTTAGCCTGATGGATCCTAGGCAAAATCATGGAAAGGTTGCTATGGGTAAAGAATCAAAGGATGGCAGCACAATTAATGCCAATCAACATGGTTTTATGGATAATAAGTCTTTTCAAACAGACTTGCTATCAATTTTTGATGTGATTACATGTTTGGTTGATAGAGTTAACTGTGCTGGCATAATGGACTTAGAGTTCTGTAAGGCATTTGACTTAGTACTGCACTACATTCTGATGAAAAAATCAGCACTATACAAAAATCAATGTAGCAGATATATGGATTAATATGTGGCTAACTGATAGATCTTAAAAAGTCGTAAATGGGAAATTATTATCTGGTGTTTCCAGTTAGGTCCCACAGAGATTTGTTTGTGGCCCAATGCTATTCAATATCTTTATCAATGACTCAGAAGAAAATGTAGAATCATTGCTGGTAAAGTTTGTAGATGACACAAAAATTGGTGGAGCAATAAACAATAAACTTAGGTCAGTTCTGCAGCGTAATCTGGCTCACTGGATCACTTGGGCTGATTTGAATAACATGTATTTTAAAGGTTTCAGAGTAGCAGCGGTGTTAGTCTGTATTCGCAAAAAGAAAAGGAGTACCTTTTGTGTGGCACCTTAGAGACTAACAAATTCATTTGAGCATCAGCTTTCGTGAGCCACTGCATGCATCTGATGAAGTGAGCTGTAGCTCACGAAAGCTGATGCTCAAATAAATTTGTTAGTCTCTAAGGTGCCACAAGTCCTCCTTTTCTTTTTATGTATTTTAAAGATCATGCATTTAGGAATAAAGAGTATAGGTCACACTTCCTGGGTGGAGAACTGTAGTTTGGAAAGCAGCAATCCTGAAAGGGATTTAGGGACCCGGGTGGACAATCAGTTTAATGTAAGCACTCAGTGTGATGTGGTGACTAGGAAAGCTAACACAACATTTGGATGTTTAAGCAGGGGAATACTGAGTAAAGTTGTAAAGTGGTATTAACACAATATATGGCATTATTGGGTCCACTACTGGAATACTGTGCCCAGTTCTGGTGTCCACATTTCAAAAGGATGTTGACAAATTGGAAAGGGTTCAGATAAGAACTACAAGAATGATCTGAGGTCTCAAAAACCTACCTTACAGTGAGAGACTAAAGAAGCTTAATCTATTTAGTTTATCCAAAATAAGATTCAGAGGTGACTTGATCACAGTGTATTCACACCTACATGAGAAGATTTCTGATAGTAGCGAGATTCTTAATCTAGCTGCAACAGGCATAACAAGATCCAATGGCTGGAAGCTAAAACTAGACAAATTTCAGACTAGAAATCAGATGCACATTTTTAACAGTCAAGGTAATTAACAATTGGAACAACCTATCTAGGGTTGTAGCGGATTCTCCATCACAAAGTCTTTAAATCAAGATGGAATATCTTTCTAAATGATACAATCTAGCTTAATCAGAAGTTACAGGCTTGACGTTTAATACTACTTTTAACTTTACAAATAGCCAAATCTAAATGGAGGCAAAAATATTACTTGTATTCCTAAATATTTTGGACCAAGTGAACTTGACCGGCAGCTAATATCTGTGGGTCAAGAACAGACTATGAGCACTTAAATAGCACAGGGTTTGGAAGCTTTGAGGAATATACAAAACAAATCCTTCTGCAATAGTCAGAAGACCCTAGAAAGAAATGGTGTATGCATTCTGAAATTAAATGATCTACATGCTTTTTGAGGCATTACCACTGACATTAGGTGATAAAGATATTTCAGAGTAAACCAAAATAAAAACATTTTTGTTTCATGTAGAAGGCATACTGAACTTCTAGCAGGAATTGAGAATGTCACACCTATTAGATCAGGGGTTCTCAACCTGGGAGTCGGGATGCCTCAGGGGGTCACAAGGTTATTACATGGGGGTGGGGTCATGAGCTATCAGCCCCCACCCCAGACCCCACTTTGCCTCCAGCATTTATAATGGTGTTAAATATACAAAAAAGTGTTTTTAATTTATAAGGGGGGTTGCACTGAGAGGCTTGCTATGTGAAAGGGGTCACCAGTATAAAAGTTTGAGACCCACTGAATTAGATTATATCTTAGCTACCCACTCAGAATAAGCAATTGATTTAACAGATACTTTGAGCAGAGATGTTAGTTCATTTATTTTTGTTGCTATTTAGTCATTTGTAGCCCACACCGCATCCTACCCCCACCATATCTGTGAGTCCTTAGTTTCCCTGGGGCTATTCCCTTGAGAATTGGAGGAGCCACATGAACCAAAAGCTACAACACAATGCTTTCTCTCTGCTGCAAGAACTGGTCAGTGACACACAGGGCTGGTCTGTCTAAGCTGTTGCTATCAAACCAGCCCAGTGTGAGCAAGCATAAACATTGTGATGGTTAAAATAGCCTGCAGTAGGGGCCCAGAGGGAAAACAATCATGTCATTGGCTGTGTCTACACTCCCCCTTTCAGTGCTAAAACTTTAGTCATTCAGGGGTGTGAAAAAATACCCCCCTGAGTGACACAAGTTTTAGTGCTGAAAAGCGCCAGTACAGACAGCACTGTATCGCCGGGAGCCGCATTCCCAGGGATAAAGCTACTACCCCTCATTCGGGGTGCTCATTTTTTATCACCAGGAGAGCTCTCCCCCAGTGATAAAGCATGACTACACTGTCCACGTCACAGCACTGCCGCAGCCGTGGTGTAACGTAGGCAGTGTAGATATACCCATTATCATTTCTATGAGACATTTAGGGCCTGGTCCAACTGCCACAGGAGTCGGTGACACAGCTCCCACTCACTGCAACAGGAGCAGGATGGACCTTTAGGGGGAACCCTTCTTCCCAACCCTTTGAGCAACTTGGCTGGGTACCGAGGAGCTCTGTGGCAGAGCACGGAAAGACTCTTTTCCCTCCCGCACAACTGGAGTGCAGCCACTTCGCAGAAGCTACCCTAGTCTAATGGAGTAGCATCTTCATTAGGAGGGATGCTATATGCTGGAGTGTCCTCCATGACCCTAGTGTGTCCTTCCTCCTCTAATGGGGAATAGGACTTCAAACTATTTCAGAGTGTAGACCACATCTTAACAGAGATGGACACTTCCTCTCCTGTTTGCGTTTGCAGGAACCATCTCCTCTCCCATTTACATTCTTGGGGCAACTATATCTCACATGGAGATATAATGACAGGAAGTTATTTAATGTAATCTGAGCTTCTTTTCAATGCAATTTAGCAGCTGAAAACAAAGAGCCTGAACCATCTGATCAGCTAAATCTCTGCTGGCCACCAACAAGTGCTCCACAAACCACAGGCTTTGAACGTCTGGACTAAAGCATGCTCCTAGCAATGAGTCCTCCAGCCACGCCCCTCTCCCACACGCACCCCACTACACAGCCACCTGAAATCCTGCCTCCCGGTCATGGAACTGCACTGATTCTGGTGCCAGGGGTCCCTCTGCAACCACAGAGGAGGCAGTATCATCCTGTTTACACTTCATCTCACTGATGCACGTGAGTGAATGTAATGCTGGTGGGAAGTGTCGGAAATTACCCCCTTGGAGACAGCCCACAGAGCAGGCAGACAGCACAAGCATCAGCAATGCAAGCTTCCCGCACACTGCCTCACTGCCACTCAGCCCTGTGCTGGAGGGACAACCTTCAGGAGGGAGGGTAGCTCACATTCTGTGCCCATCCATTCCTGTGCCTCTCAGCTGAGACTTTCATTCAGGGACTGTCCTGATGGCATGTTTGTCAAATAGACAATTGTTCACCTAGATTGAGAACACCAGACTCATTTCACAGAAGTCACTGGTCAAACAAACAGTAACAACTTTCCCTCGCGATTGAAACCAGCTGCACTTGAACCAGCATTACAACAAATCTATAGACAAAAATCTCTGAGATATTACCAATATTCTAATACAGTGGTTCCCGAACTGGGGTCCCTGGATCTCGGGAGTCCACTGTGGGTTGTTCAGGGGTCCGTCCCTTGAGCTGTGGGGTAGCAGGGCCAGAACTGCACTGTGGACGGAATGCACCAGAACAGGGTTCTGGCATTTCTGCTGCACGGAGGACACCATTTTGTTTTCAAAATGGCGTTCTCTGCAGAGCGGGATCACGTATTGTGCGTGAGAGGTCAAGCTGGCAGGGGTGTTCTGGCAGTGCCAGAACTTGCCCATTCAGGACTATATCACAAAATAGAATAGAATATCAGGGTTGGAAGGGACCTAAGGAGGTCATCTAGTCCAACCCCCTGCTCAAAGCAGGACCAATCCCCAATTTTTGCCCCATATCCCTAAATGGCCCCCGCAAGGATTGAACTCACAACCCTGGGTTTAGCAGGCCAAGCTCAAACCACTGAGCTATCCCTCCCCCCAAATAAATAAAATAATTTTAGTTAAAGTGAAAATGAGGGGTATGTGACAAAAATGGATCAGTGGTTAAAAAGTGGAAGGATTAACAAGAAAAATATATCTACTATTGAAAAAGAACGTGAAATCAACAAGGATCAAAGTGACAACAGAAGTGTAGAGAAGTGATAGAGAAGCCTCATCAATTATTATCACTGGGGAGAAACATAAAAATACAGAAGGTAACAAACTTATTGAAAGCAGAAAGAAGAAGAGGACATATGATGACTGTTATATTAAATTTGGCTTTACACCTGTGTTGTACAAGAAGATACACAGTTGCCAAAATGTGTTTTATGTTACAAAGTGTTTTCTGATGAGTGTATAAAACCAGCCAAACTCAGCTGTTATTTAGCTATCAAACATGCTCTATAAAAGATAAGCCTGTAGAATTTTTCAAATGAAAATTATGCTAATTGAACTGGAAAATTGAGTGTTATTAACACAACCCATGTCAACAGTAAAGCTCTCAAGTCTTCATATAAAGTTAGCTACAGAATTGCTAAGGCTGGAAAACTGCACACAATTGCTGAAGAACTGATTCTTCCAGCAGTGAAGAACATGGCAAACAGAGTGCTAGGAGAGAAGCAAGGAAAGCAATTAAAATTATTCCCTGTCGAACAATATGGTATCTAGAAGAATACCTGAAACAATTGATAAAGTGGAAAAACAACTGGTGTTTCACTTGCAGCTGAGTCCATAAATTGCCTTGGAAATCGATGAATCAACATTGTTGACTTTGCTAGTGTGGCTAATCTAGGGTGACCAGATGTCCCGATTTTATAGGGACAGTCCCGATTTTTTGGGTCTTTTTCTTATATAGGCTCCTATTACCCTCCACCTCCTGTCCCGATTTTTCACACTTGCTGTCTGGTCACCCGAGGCTAATCTTGCATACATTCGTTATATTTTTGGTGATGAGATGATTGAAGACTTTTTGATTTGTTGTCTTTTGCCCACATGCACAACAGCAGAAGATATTTTTTGAAATTTTTTTTATAGAAACATTCTTTCCAAAGACATGGGGAGTGAACACTCGATGTTACTTCTACACATGGAAGTCCATTGGTTATCCTGGGGTAGGGTATTGACCCATATTTTCAAACTTCACTCAGAGATATTGTTGCTTTCTATGGATTATCCTTTTGAGCTTTCAGGCTGTCTTAAAGATGAAATTTGGCTATCCCAGTTGGCATCCCTGATGGACATATTTTCTCAGTTAAAAGAACTGAATTTAGGTGTCCAGGGAATATCAGAAACCATGTTTGATGTGCAAGACAAAGTCAATGCCATGATAAAACAGCTTCCATTAAGATGTCATCATGTGACAAATGACAATTTTGCTGTTTGCCTTTATTAGATTTCATTTTTATGTGACAATGACTTGACTCTCAATGAAAATGTAAAATGTAGCATTCTTCAGCATTTGGTGAACCTCAAGGACAATTTCTGAGAATATTTCCTGTGAAGGCGGATGTCACCAATTGGCTTTGAGATCCCTTTGCTGAAGAAGCAAAGCCAACAATGGATCTGAGTATAGAAGAACATGAGGAACTTATTGAACTGTTGTGTAATGGAGATTTAAAATGGACTTTAAAAAGGATTCGTTGATCCAGTTTTGGCTGCAACAGAAGTCAGAGTATCCAAGACTGTCAGACAGAGCTGTGGCATTTTTCATCCTGTTTGCCACTACCTATTTGTGTGAAAGTGGTTTCTCGACACTTGTCTCATTAAAATCAAAATATAGATACAAGCTGAATACAGAGCATGATCTTAGGCTGAAACTTTTGAATATTGTGCCAAATGTGTCAAAAGTGCATTCACAAAAGCAACCCCACCCACCACACTGAGTAAGACAATATGCTTCTTTTATTTCAGTTTTAAATTTAAATTAGTTTTAACCACAGTATTATTTTTTCACATTTTTATATCAATATCTATCATTTCTTAATTATAATACTATAATTATAATACTATAATATTATAAATATAATAATATGTTTGATTTATGACTATCTTCCATAGTGTTCTAAAGATAATACCTACCTATGTTTTGATATACAGTTTAATGTTATAATAAATGAATAACTTGTAATAATTGCAGGCTGTTTACTGTTGGTCCCTTCAGGAGTCTTATTTTAATTACAAAAATATTTTTTTAAATAATAAACTAACCCTAGCTAATAGAATAATAACAACATGAAACATATACATAAAAATGAAAGGGGTCTGGGAAATTTAGCAGGATGCCAAAGAGGTCTTTGACGGGGGGAAAGTTTGGAAACCACTGCCTATTCCATCCAGTCCCTCCATTTCATTGTATTACATTCATTGGGATACAAGTGAAGTTGAGTTGCAGGCCTTTAAAAATACTATTTCCTGTTATCTAATTGGTTGTGCTCCTCAGCATCTTAAAGGGGGAAGGAGATTTCCTTATTTAATGATGAAAAGTGTAAGCAGAATTGCATATTTGAGGAAAAACCATATCCAGGTTATTAATACTAGGAAACGTGCTTTATGGATGCAGAATGATAGAATTAGATGATTAGAATTAGATTTTAAAAATGTTTTCTTCTTAACCAGGGATTATTCTGGATACCACTCATCAAGTGTGGTTCCCACAAGACTTTAGCAAATTCCTTTCTTCTTTCATTCCCCAAACCAGCAGGTGCCTTTGGAGGACTAGCCTTTCTCCATAAAGTGGCTTCTACCTCTAGCATGCTCTTATCATAGACCTGGAGACAGCTTGCCCTTTGACAACCAACCAGTGAATGGTTAAAGTTCCATTTACTATAACCATGCATTTCCTAGGATTAAGTTTTTAATAAGGACCATCTAAAGAAACAATCCAGCTAACATTGTATGAAAACACTTCTCATCCTATTACATTACCCCCACAAAGTCCCTCTCCCCAGAAGGAAAGATGGTGTAGCTACAAACCACCAAACATAGTGTAAGATCAATAAGGCATACCACCATTTTCTATGATTCCATCAGATCTCACAAGCTATGCAGGCTAGGAAGGGGTCAGGTCAGCGTTTGAATCAGAGAACCACTTTGGTATAACCTGTCAAGTGACAACAGCCTAATAAATCCCTGCACTCCACAAAGTTCATCGTACCGCTTGTCACAAGTACTGTGCTAACTCCATCTCTGACCCCTCCTTGGTCTTTCCAAGAGCACCCAGGTATGTCTTAGCTCTTGTGCCGTCACTCTCTTAGGCCATCTCTACATTACAAAGTGAAGTCGACTTTATGTAAGTCATCATTGAGCCTCTGAATTAAGCAAGTCAATCTTGCGTGTCCACACCACGCTCATTGGGTCAGCGGACTGCACCCTCACTAGCAGCACTTGCATTGATGTATGGAGCACTGCACTGTGGATAGCTATCCCATAGTGCACATATCCAAATGGAATTTTGGGTAGGGCTTGCAATGCCTCATGGGACCAAAACATTGTTACGGGTGGTAATAGCAACATGGTGTTAGCCTTCCATGATGCACTTTCCTTCCTCCCTCCCTCATATCAACAGCAAACAAACCAAGGCTTTTTCATGCCTTTTTTCGAAAGTCTGGTTTAGCCATGCAGACACCATAGCACGATATGCATGGACCCTGCTCAGCAGTACACTCTTGTTGTGGGCATTACAAACACTTCATGCCTTACCTGCAGTATTTCCACAGCCAAGACAGGAGCCGCCGCACAGAACACTGCGATGTCACACAAGCAGCCCTGCTGTGAGACATAGAGCGAAACAATTTGCAGTTGCTGGCGACAGTCACGCATCAGCTGAACACAGTTGAATGCCGTTTCTGGGCCCGGGAAACAAGCACTGACTGATGAGACCTCATCATTATGCAGCTATGAGATGATGAGCACGGCTGCAGAACTTTCAAATGCGGAAGGCCACTTTCCAGGAACTTTGTGCAGAGCTTTCCCCAGCCCTGAAGCACAGCAATACTTAAGTGAGAGCTGCTCTCACAGTGGAGAAGCGAGTGGCGATCACTCTGTGGAAGCTTGAAATGCCAGACTGTTACTGGTCAGTGGGGAATCAATTCGGAGTGGGTAAATCTACCGTGGGATCTGTTGTGATCCAAGTTTGCAGGGCAAACAACAGATTTCTGCTAAGAAGGGTAGTGACTCTGGGCAACGTGCAGGACATAGTGGATGGTTTTGCTGCAATGGAGTTCCCTAACTGCGGTGGGGCTATAGACAGCATGCATATCCCTATTTTGGCACCAGACCACCTTGCCAAAGAGTACATAAACCAAAAGAGATACTTCTCAATGGTGTTGCAAGTGCTGGTGGATCAAAGGGCCATTTCATTGACATCAATGTGCGATGGTCAGGAAAGATGTATGACGCACACATCTGTAGGAACACAGGTCTGTTCAGAAAGCTGCAATCAGGGACTTTCTTTCCAGACTGCAAAATAACCATTGATGATGTTGACATGCCAATCATGATCCTGGGAGACCCAGACTACCCCTTGCTTCCTTAGCTCATGAAACCGTATACCGGCCGCCTGGACAGCAGTAAGGACCGGTTCAACCATAGGCTGAGCAAGTGCAGAATGGTGGTGGAATGTGCCTTTGGACATTTAAAAGGTCACTGGTGCTGTTCGCTTACTAGGTTAGACCTCAGTGAAAGCAATACCGCATTGTAATTGCTGCCTGCTGTGTGCTCCATAGTCCAGAATATCTATGAGGCAAAGGGAGAAAAGTTTCCACTGGTATGTAGAGTTGAGGTTAATCGCTTGGCATCCAATTTTGAGCAGCCAGATATCCAGGCAATAAGAAGAGCCCATCGAGGGGCTCCGTGAGGCTTTGAAAACCAGCAATGAGCATCTGATGACATGAGCTGTAGCTCACGAAAGCTTATGCTCAAATAAATTTGTTAGTCTCTAAGATGCCACAAGTCCTCCTTTTCTTTTTGCGAATACAGACTAACACGGCTGGTACTCTGAACCCTGAGTAATGTGACACTTATCTTTGCTGTTCCTTACCAAACTGTCCCCTCCATTGCATTTTCTCCACTGTAAAACTCCACCCCCAACAACCACCATGCAAGGAATGAATAAAGAGCCTTTTTTCCTCACTCAGTTTTGTTTTATTATGCACAAAAATGCACAGACACCAAAGGAAAGTAAGATAACCTTGGGCAAAAGGGCTGATAACATTGTGAGGGGAGAAACAAGGAAAGCTTGCTTGCAGATGCACTGCAATAACTATTAAAGGTCTGGGAATGGGCACCTTCTGTTCCTTGTACCCTCCTCTGGTGTTGAGTGCAAGGGATACTGAGCCCCCGCCTCCCCCCCACCCACACACACACCTTATAGGACCTTGGGGGAGGAGGATTGGGCACTGGGCGATGATGGCAGGCGGTTCTGCATAGGCTGCAGAGGAAGTCTGTAGACCAGGCCCCAGTTTGGAATCATGTTATTCTCCCATTCTCAGACCAGATTCTGAGTTGCAGTCCCCTGTATATCAACCATGATGATCTCAGTAGCTTTGACTTATGTCCAGACCCTGCAATTCTGATCCCTCCAGGTCAATGACAGTGGTAATTAGCATCCAAAAGCCTCCTTAAAGCAAAGTCTCAGTTTATTTAGAACAAGAGCATTTCAGAGAAACCATACCTTAAAAATAAAAGACTGTACTCGCGTCTAGCTTTTCCCTGAGGCTTATCATTCCCTGGATCTGGGGAGGCCCACTTCTTTAGACTCCCTCTGAAGAGTCTCTCTTTCTGATCTACCCCTAGGAAGTTTCTGACAAGTGAGTGTCCACCTTTCTTTCTCCCCCCACACCCTCCAAAAGGCTTTTTAACTCTCTCAAGAAGCATATTACATATCAGTGTTCTTAGTTCCTTACACAGCAGCTCCTCTTTTGCCACACTATCTACCCAGTATAATCACACTGTCATTCTATAAAAATCACAACGCTATTTTGTCCTAAGTGTGAAGCAACGTTGAAGGTCCTGATCCCGCAGCAGAACTCTTATATCCAGGCAGAGTCTCACTGGGGCTGTCAGAGTCCATGCCGCTGAACCCTGTTGCGGGCCACAACAAACAATCCAACTAAGATTGTAAGAAAACACTTCTCAGCCTATTATATTACCCCCCTCCCCTCCAAAGTGGCTGAAATAGCATAGTGCTTGCTTATCTAAAAAGACTGTAATTTGTAAGGAATCCTAAGGACTTGGGGAGGAACAATGAAGAGAGGGAAGATGGGGGTGCCATATTCAATAGACTCTTCCTTTGAAACCATGGGAATACACTCTCCCTCCCTGAACACAAAACAGAGCGTTAAGAAATTAATGCTGTTCTTACCATGAAAAAGAGATGCTTCCAAAATTGTCCACTTGTCCTTCAACCCTGAACCGTTATTTTAGAACAGTGAAGCCTTTTGTAAGTCACATACAAAGAACATTGTTCAAACGACATTTCAAGCCCAAATAAGACACATGAAAGGTAAGTTTACCTTTGTTCTATACATGAAATCTAAGTTTGTACACCATGTTCATCCATATGGGTATATAAATGCCTACCAAGGAAATTGAGACACACAGGGATTTAGTCCAGAGTTTTCAAGAGGCCACTGGTTTTTGATGCTTCAGTGTTTGAGTCTCAACCTGAGACAATGTAGGTATCTCAGGCTGGACACTCAAAAACTGAGGGACTCAAAAATTAGATGCCACAGTTGCAAACGTGTATAAGTGACTTGGTATATAGTGAGTAGGTGGCAGAGACAGACTAGAGCACATACCTTCTCTCTCCCCAACCCACACCCTATCTACTGGACGATCCTATGTATGTTCACAGGATTCTGTGTGGAGGGACAGGGAGAGACTATCACCATTAGGTGTTCTCCTTTGGATACGAAAGAGACATAGGCCTCCATTCAGAACTCAGTGATTTTCAATGAAAAATTAAACAATGATCTGACAAACAGAGCAGAAACACCAAAAGAATTAACAATATCTTCCAGTACACACTTTGTCCCTCTCCCCAGAAGGAAAGATAGTTCAGCTATCACCAAACATGGTGTAAAATCAATTAGCCATATATCACTTTGTGCTGTGATCCCATCAGATCTCACAAGCTATGCAGGGTCGGGTGGGGTCAGGTCAGTATTTGAATCAGAAACCTCCATGGAACATCTTGCTGTTACAAGAAGTGATGATGGTGATTCATTAGATGGATCTCTTCCCTCTGAGTCACTACAGAACCAGTGACCCAAAATGATATTGGGGCACTGTGCTGCTGGGGATGCAGTCTTTCACATGACATGTAAAAGTGAGGTCCTAACCACTTGTGGTCATTAAAGATTTGACAGCACTTTTTGCCAGACTGAGGGTATTAACCCCGCTGTCTTGGCCAAATTCCATCTGCTGGAGCTGGGTTTTCCTGGAGGCAGGGAAGGTGGGAGGCAGCTAGGAGATGCATAGTTCTGTGAGCCACACCTCCTGCTACTTTGTTTGAGGGGTGGGGGGCAGAGACCTACTGCCACCAACAGAAGAATTCCAGGGAAACTCCATGCAAACAAATTCTGCATTTCCCAAACCTATTTGGGAATAAGCTGGCTAAGGCAAAGACCAGCCATAAGAGTCTCTCTATATGTCTGTGCAGCAACTAGACATCTGCAGGTGGCTCATGCTAGCCAACTCAGGCTCGCAGGGCTCCAGCTAAGGGGCTGTTTCATTGCTCTGTATGGACTTCTGGGCCCAGGCTCTAGGACCCTGCAGGGTGGGAGAGTCTGAGGCCTCAGGCTCCAGCCCAAGCCCAGAAGTCTATACAGTAAAGAAACAGCCCTGCCGCGCAAGCCCCACAAGTCCCAAGCTGGCGGGGGTGTTCTGGTAGTACCAGGCACATTTTAAAACTTTTTTTCACAACTGTCATTCCTTTTTTAGCCCTCACAGTTGTGAAGAAAAGCTTAAAAATATAACCTGAACATAACCAATGCATTGGTGTCTGCCTGAGTCTGCAGACAGCCTGGAACAATAGCTCTGAGTAGCATGAACTGCCCCATGAAAATGTAGTCTGATGCAATCAATTGACTCCAGGAGCTGGGATTCTAGGCATGGGTTTATAGTTCCTACGCCTTAATCCAGCTTTGCCAAGGAATCAGTTTAGGCTGACCCCCAAAGGGAGGCATCTTATTTGAAACAACAATCCTACTTTTACTTTGAATACATGCTTTTCATTCCTTTGAACAGGCACACCTGTTTTCTCTACTAACTCAAATCCTTTGCAGCCACTTATGCTCAGGGGAAAGAGGGATTGTAATAAATAGCAGAAGCAAAGAATTTACCCAGTAAAGAGCATTCCACGCTTTCTGTATGCAAATTCTGCAGAAGAATTCTACATATATGGTACAGAGCTGCTTTCTGAACTGGATGCTAAAAATGTTCAGTGCCAGCACAGCTGTTATCAAGCACTGCTCTTTCCAAGTCTCCGTTCAGTTTGATGGCTATGATTGTGCCAACAGTACTTCCATTACAAACCCATCTATCCAACACTGCAGAACTGTTTTATGGCCATAAAAACTCATTTCAGCTAGAAATTTGATGCTCAAGGTCTCATCCCAGGTGCCTGTCTCTCTCTTCTAGTGATGGAAAGTTGACCTAAAGCAGCCTTAACTGATGCTCTGGAGATCGTTTAAGCCAAACTCTCTGCTCTGCTTGTCTGTCTCTCCCCCTTGATCCTAAACGCCCTGACTCAGTAAAGAATTTAAGCATTAGCTTAACTGTAAGCATGTATTTAATTCTATCCCTATTCAGCAAAACATTTAAGCATGTGGTTACCTTTGAGCACCAATGGTACTTAAGTCCCACTAAAGTCAAGGAGATACAAGCACATGCTTAAGTGTTTTGCTGCAGAGGAATGGTGTGAAGCATGTGCTTTTAAAGTTAAGTAAGTGCTGAATTAGGACCAAAGCCAAGACACGCAGCAGAATCCTAAAATGCATTAAAAATGAATTGCACAAAATAGATACCATCTAAAATTGAAAACAGAGCTTGTGCCCCCATCTCATCGAAACAAGTGAAATTGAGTATCCAAAAGTAACACCTCTATGTACATACATAAGTTATTTCAACAACAGTATCTAATAATACTGGTTGGAATGATTGGAATGTTGATGAAAACTTTAATCTAAATATCAAATTTCGGGGGGGAAGCGATAGGGTGAATTTTGACAAAATGTTTGCAATATTGTTTTTTTGTTTGTTTTTTCATTTTTTTAACCAGCTATAGAGCTGGTGACACTTTTCAAGTTTTAAGGGGTTTATTTAATGAAAATTATCATTGAAATTGAAATTTTAACCAAAAGAAGGGAAAAAATTTAATGAAAAGTCCCCCTCCACCCCCATTTTGGGCCTGCTCTCGGACCTAGATGTCCATCTTGTTATTGATAAAACATCTTAAACAACACAACAGCTGCCATTTTTAAAGGTCATAGGAGCACTGGGCCAGATGCTCAGCTGGGGTAAATTTAATCCAGCTCAGGACTTGAGCCATTGATTAGTGACCAGATTTTGAGATCATACATATGTTAAAAACTTGGATTTGAACATTTGTTCTCTTCACAGCTCACCCCATGTGCCCATGGAGGAGGGGAGTAAACTAGCTTGTCTCTCTCATCAACAGAAGTTGGTCCAATAACAGATTTAAGAATTGTATTAAGATGATGTTAAAATAAAAAGAAAATGGTACAGAGTTTAAGCATAGAAGTTTCTGGTTATCAGGGAATAACATACAGATTATCAAGGGGTGCAAAGTTCGGTTTAGGATCGGATGGCGTAAGAAGTACATAATCTGCAATATCCCCAATTGGGGGTAAAAGGTTAACGGGTCAAAGTACAGACATTGAGATGTGAAGGTATGTTGTTCATATAATGGCTATGTTCAGGTTTGGAGTATAATGAGTGGATACGATGATGAGGATGGATTTACCCTCATTTGGTAAGATTTAATGTTCAGTGAGTTTATGGTTCCAGTTCATATGGTCCAATGGAAAAAGTCTCTCGGTCCCTTTCTCATAGTTGATGCACGATGTCGTTCTGGCTCACACCTCCTGGTACTGTCGGTGGCCAGTGATGTGTTCGATGTAGATGTCCCTGGACCACTGGATGGTGTCCGAGACCATGAGGTGTCGAATGAGCTATTACCTCACACACCTTTTCCTTTATCTTCCTGCATGGATCCCCACATCACAGGTCACAGGGAAGTGGAAATGACTCTACCCCTTCCAACGTGTCAGCCAGAACAGCTGACCTGGGGTGAAGGAATAGGTAATCTGCACCAGGAAAAGGTCTGGCACAGATGTCCTCTTGCTCCAGGGCAGGAAGTTAAGGGACCAATTTGCACTCCGGGGGCAGTGTGCGCCACTTGCTCGGTTAGTGGCAAATCCACAATGAAGCCGCAAGTGAGAGTTGTTCATACTTTTAAAACAATCTTTGACAGAAGAATCTTTTTTCAAAAAGCATAAAAATTGGAAAGATCCCTACTTTATACTGAAGGCTTCATTTTAAAAAGAGTGATACAAACATTCCCCAAATCATTTTGCTTTGTCTTTGTTGTTAGAGTATGAACTTGAAACCATGCTATGCTCTTGCACAGTGTATCCTCCTCCCCCAGCTTTTCCTCTCCTCCTTGTTAGCTCACTGTTCAGCATTAGCAGAGAAGAATGCGGAGTTACTGGTGCGTTGTAATTACCAACTGATAGTTTGCAACTGGGAAAAGCTGAGGAAGAGTTTCTAATTAGCACAGGCCACTTTCCCTTCCTCATGCAGCTGTTAGATCCTTTGTTGACACACAAGATGGAGCTGTTAGAGGGAAGTACAGTCACACGCAGAGCGACATATTAACATCTCTGTTATTAGCAGTAATTTAAATGAGTCTGATGGTGTCTACACCTGCCTAGAAATGCAATTTAGCATTTCATCTAACAGAGAGGTAAGAAATAAGAGCCCATGAGCATCTTCCCTGCCCAGTAGGGGCTAGATTATGAACACTGGTGAGCAGTTACTCACACAAGTAACCCCATTCAGGGGTTCCCAGCCTAGCCTTATATCATTTAATTTAGAATGTCCACAAAGATCAAGAATAGTGTTTTCCCTCCTTTTAACTCATTTGAGAACTTCTTCATTTTCTGTAATTGAATAAACTAAGGAGAATATAATATTGATAACTGGGTGGAGATTTTTCAAGGCAGTTTTCTTTAAAGCCTTGTGTAATGTATTGAGTTGGCTTTGTGTGTGCAATGTTACTTTCTACGGGCCGAGGCACCTAATGGATAAGTAGTATTTACTACTCCTAGCTACAGGAGTTCTCCTTTTGCTCAATTCACAGAGGTTTGTTAATTTTGGATAAAATTATCTTCCAGGGTGGACCCAACGCTCTGTAATCCTCATCACCTCCAGCAGCCTTTTCAGAGAGGAGGAGCAGACCTGTTGCTTCTCACGGCATCCTTGGCGGGGGAGGGGGGAGCAGCATCTCCCACACTCTCTAATCAACAAAGAGCCAAGCCAAAGATCGAGGGACGTGATCATTCCCCTCTATTCGACATTGATGAGGCCTCATCTGGAGTGCTGTGTCCAGTTCTGGTCCCCACGCTGAAAGAAGGATGTGGAAAAATTGGATAGAGTCCAGCGGAGGGCAACAAAAATGATTAGGGGGATGAGCACATGATTTATGCATTCGATGAAGTGAGCTGTAGCTCACGAAAGCTTATGCTCAAATAAATTGGTTAGTCTCTAAGGTGCCACAAGTACTCCTTTTCGTTTTGCGAATACAGACTAACACAGCTGTTACTCTGAAACCTATGATTTATGAGGAGCGGCTGAGGGAACTGGGATTATTTAGTCTGCGGAAGAGAAGAATGAGGGGGGATTTGATAGCTGCTTTCAACTACCTGAAAGGGGGTTCCAGAGAGGATGGAGCTAGACTGTTCCCAGTGGTACCAGATGACAGAACAAGGAGTAATTCAGGGGGGAGGAATAGCTCAGTGGTTTGAGCATTGGCCTGCTAAACCCAGGGTTGTGAGTTCAATCCTCACATTTAGGGATCTGGGGCAAAAATTGGGGATTGGTCCTGCTTTGAGCAGGGGGTTGGACTAGATGACCTCCTGAGGTCCCTTCCAACCCTGATATTCTATGATTCAAGGGAGCTCACACAATCATATTTTGAACATCTGTACTATCTACAATGAACAATGTCTCAATCTGGTGACTCAGGTGGGCTTATTTTGTGGGCAGAGCTGGGAAGAGTAGCATCACCTTTGCTTGCCCAGTCTGATCCCTACCTACAGCAAAGGCCTGTTCTGTCTTGTAGTCTACTGTTGTCTATTGCTATAGCACTTTGGGCTGAGACTGAGTTCTACCTAAAGAACCAAGGACAGCTTGAGAGCCTACTTTGCACTTACCAGGGGAAATCTCAAAGCATTTTAAATGCACTGATTAATTTAGTGAGGAAGATGAATATTATTACAGTATCCCCATTTTATAGCTAAGGTAATTGAGGCATAGGGAAGTTCTCCGATTTGCCCAAGGTCACACTGGAAGAGAACCCAGGTCTTATAAGCTTGTATTCTTGTGTGTTAATCATAAATCCATCCTGCTTCCTCTATAGCCTCCAACACAGAAATGCTGCTGACCTAAGAAGTAGTTGCTTCATAATTCATGTAGCTCATTAGGTCCCAGGTTGGGGCATCTGAAATACTGGGTGTGGTGAAAGATGCAGGCAAGGTAAGGAGTGTAGGAGTCATTTTCCACTGGAAAATATAATTTAAACTAGACTCTACATGGAAAATTCTTTCCCTTCCTACTTTTAATTTTTGCATTTGACCTTATTTGGATTTGACTGGTTGGTTTGTTGCTGTTGTTTTTAACATTGAAACTAAAATTCCAGATGCAGCTTCTGTACAATTCCAGATTTTGTACATTTGTGAGCATCAGCAAAATTGTTATTTATTTGCTCTCCCTCTCAGACGGCATAGAACTGGCCCCAGCACTGGCCCCACCTTCGTTGTGCCTTTAGAGCTGCACACAGCAAAATTTGGACATGAAGATGGGCCTGCAGGTACTACCTGTGCACATCATAAACCTGCTAAGAGGATTCTTATTGAGGGTTTTCACAAATGTTGTTTCTCTACAGTGTGGTAGGGTAACCCTTTTATGGGGTCTGATCCTACATCCATTGTAGTCACTGGAAAAGATTTCTATTCATTTCAGTGGGAGTTGGATCAGGTCCTTGGAAACATACCAAAAACCCATCTTTTAGTCATTCATTGTTTTAAGTACTGGGATGTTTTTAAGATACATGGTTTCTGGCACCAAATAGCCAGATGTCACCTACTGCCAGAGGAACAAAAGAAGCCCAAATTACCCATTCCTCCTGATGAGTAACCCAACCAGCTAATTAACACTACAATATGATTAAGGAAACAAACATTTCACAGGTACTTCTTAAAGAAAATAAACACAGAGCTTCTTTAAAGGCCACCGTGTAAACTGATCTGATTGATGCAGCCTGATATAGCAAAAAGAAAAGGAGTACTTGTGGCACCTTAGAGACTAACCAATTTATTTGAGCATAAGCTTTCGTGAGCTACAGCTCACTTCATCGGATGCATACTGATGAAGTGAGCTGTAGCTCACGAAAGCTTATGCTCAAATAAATTGGTTAGTCTCTAAGGTGCCACAAGTACTCCTTTTCTTTTTGCGAATACAGACTAACACGGCTGCTACTCTGAAACCTGATATAGCAGGCTCAACTAGAAAAAGTTACCACCTCCGCAACAGCCCATGAACCTATTTCACAAATGATCAGGCTCTAAACAATTTATTTTAAACAGGCTGGGTCAGGTGTCCAGTCCTTATAACTTTGTTTATGGTAATTAAAATATCTGTTTATTCATGTACCTTTATATCTATGAACACATTCTGCACCACCTCTGTGTTTGAAAAACCCAATTCCTCCTTTGTAAATGAATAAACAAAGAGAAGAAGAGTGGACAGTGGGAAAGGAAAGGAAGGAAAAGTGGCTTCAAAGGAAACCATGACATAACTCCAGTTAACAATGGCTAAGAGTTTCAAAGGTGACAAATGATTTTCAAGCACCCACTTTGAGAAATTTTTAGAAGTCTGGATTATCACAGGGTCTGTATACAGCACTTTCTGAAAATCAGGCCCCGATAAGGTGTCTTAAACTGGGCACTCAAAAACTGAGGCATTCAAAATCTGCATCTCTAACCCTGCGGGCTCCCAGCCCTGCACCACAGCTCATGAAAGTAGATCCAGATTGGTCTAAGCCATTTTAATGAATTAGCCCTTCATTGTTTACAGTAAATCCAAGCGAGCTCACAAATATTGATTTATCCTTCCAAAAGTCTGGATTATACCGCATGGCTCGGATGCAAAAAGAAGATTAGGATTTTTATATTAATTAGTTCAAAAATGGAGAACACAGGCCAGAAGGGTGTTGACTTTATACTAAAATGTCCAGTGGAATGTATCCAGTCATCTATTTGCAATCTTTTCATGAGCAAGATAATGACTTGCTGCCACAGTGACTTGAATGCTGTGGACTAGGTTGTGACCAAACTCACATGCAGGAGAAAGAAGGGGGTGAAAAGGAACCCTCCCCCATTTCCTTGGCCCAGGCAAAGAAGACAGTTACTCAGGGCTTGTCTGCGATGCAACACCTTATTGTGTTTGAACACTAGCACTCTTGTGGTTAGAATGTCAAGATCTCCAATTGAGAGCTGAGACCCATTGCGCCAGCGGCTATGCAGACACACAGCAAGAAACAGTCTGCACCCCCAAAGAGCTTACTGTCTCAATAGACAACAGGTGGGAGTCAGGAAGTATTTTACAGGTGGGGAACTGAGGCACAATGAGATTAATTGACTTCTCAAAGGTCAGAGAGAGCTGGGAACTGAACCCAGGAGGAATTCTGGCTGAGTTAAGCAAAATGTCTCTTGCGGTATCTCGGAAGAGCAGGACCCCGCACACTACTTCCAGCACAGGCTGTAACTCTAAGGCCTGGTCTGCGCCTAAGACATAGGTTGATCTAGCTACATTGCTCAGGGCTGTGAAAAATTCTGTGCCCTGTGCAACATAGTTAGGTCTACCTAACCCCTTCTGTAGACGCAGCTGAGTTCATGAAAGAATCCTTCCATCAACGTAGTTAACATCTCTCAGAGAGATGGATTACCTACATCAACAGAAAGCCCCTTCTGTTGATGTAGGAAGCATCTACGCTACAGGACTACAGTGGCACAGCCGCACCAGTGCCGCTCTAGCCATTGTAGGGTAGACATATCCTAATGTCATCATCTACCCTCATATCATCTAATTATATTGCAAAGAAAAGATAAATGTAACAATGGCTTTTGCCTAGGAGTAGTGCTCTGATGGGGGGGAAGAGGTAATAAAGGCAACCACTCTTCCCACCCCATCCCTGCATCCTTTTATTCCCTCTCCCACCAACAGTGGTGAGAAGTGGGGTATAATATAACTTCCTGTACCCCAAACCCACAATTCAAGCACAACCAAGGAGGGTGAGAAAACATAAGATAATCACCTAGTTATTATCAAATGAGTTTTGATTTGATTAGCTAGCAAAGATCAGGTACATGATCCCTCAAATAAACAAGGTTTTCTGACTACAACATTCAAGGTGGGTGAGGTAATATCTCTAATTGACCAACTTCTGTTGGTGAGAGAGACAAGCTCTCGAACTACACAGAGCTCTTCTTCAGGTCAAGATCGGTCAAGAATTTGTGTTAACTATGTATGCTAAGGGGCCAGTTTGATCTTGTATTTAGCTGTGACACTCCTAGTACCTTTCCCAGACCTGAAGAAGAGCTCTGTGTAGCTCAAAAGCTTGTCTCTCTCACCAACAGAAGTTGGTCCATTAAAAGATATCACCTCATCCACCTTGTCTCTCTAATATCCTGGGACTGACATGGCCACAACAACACTGCATACAAAATTCAAGACACTTCTAGCAATACGAAAACCTCCATTACAAAAATACAATTCAGGCAGGATGGGCAACTTTATGTCTATCCCCTGCAGACCTGGAAGATGTGATCTGCCAAAATCACTGACATTACTATAAAACACAAAGTGTTCTCAGCTGCAGTAAAAAGTGAAGGATGGGCAACGTGTGTGCAAAGGCTGTTCTGCAAAAGACATCAAGGGCAGTATTTTCTGCCTCAGCATTCACTCTTTTACACACACAAACAATTTTGAGCCACAGAACTGAGCATGCTCCTATTTTGCATGGGCAAACAGCCGGTTACATGTGCAGACCCCACAGTATGGCGATCAGCTACTGGTTTTGCACATGCAAATCTGGGGTTCTTTTACATACAAAATAGGTACACATCTACATTGTAGGAGCTAATCATTTATATGTGCAACAGTGAACACCCAAAAGTCGGCACTGGTTTGAGGCTGGATGAACAGTCAGCATAAAGAGATATTAAATATACTCACTGCACAAATATTACTTCTTTTTTTTATTATTTATTGTTGAGAGTTCAAAGTGTGCCCGCAAGACAGAACAAAGAGAAGGCTCAACTCATGCCTTCAGAGAGCTTACATGCAGCCTAAAGAGTTCTGGAATTGCTGATGCTACAAAAAGGAAGTTTTATTGCTCTTATGTTGAATGGTATGAAATATAACCTGACATTTATGGATTGTTGTTATTTATTAAGCATAGTCATTGCGCTCAAGCACTAAATTCTAGGAAGGAAATATACAGATCTCTTTTGTGTACACACGTACACACACATACACAAACACACACGCCATGATGTGGATGGTAATGATCACAAAAGGGGTCTTGTTTTAAATCCTGCGTTCAATACACTGCTAGAAGAACAAAATGAAAACAAACTATTGTGTTAATCTGCAGATTAGCCCTCATAGTCTGTCCATTTAATACTGATTAGTAAACAATGTCCATAATTAAGCTGTTGTTGGTGACACAAATGCCCCACGAGCCCAAACTAATGCTCTAGTATTCAATCCCTTTACAAAGGATGGCCAGATACAATTCCAGGAATGTTAATGCTGTCAAGTATCCGTGATGTACATAACAAAAGGCTAGCCAGAGAGTTGAGGCAATTAAGATCATGATAAACCTTCTATCTGTCTACCCTGTATTTGTTTATTGACTAAATGCTATTAAGTGTAGTAAATAAAACACCATGGAATCATAGGAGTTAGACCAAAAGGGATATGATGTTTATGGGACAGAGTCAAACTCTGGATTCTCCTGTCATCAAAGAACACACATACCCCTTGCTAAGGCCAGTGACATTAATGTGCATGACAGGGGTCCATGGGGCCGTGGTCCCCTAATTGTTTAGAAGACCTTTTAGTCTGGTTGCAGACTGCCTGTCTTGGTATTTGGGGAGCTAATTGCACTGAAATCCGCCAGCACAGAGCCACCCAGTACTTGCAGTGATGGGTTAACTCATTTATCCTTAAGATAATACCCTGCTTCTCTTTGTCAACCCGATCTCCCACCTTCCTTCCTAAGCCCTCAACCCACTTGCAGAAGAGGAGGAAGCGGGCTTCTGACAGTGCAATCAATGGAAATTCACTGACTACACGAGCACAAGAAGACAAATGTTTAAACACCGGACAATGCCACTTTGTAAATGTTTTCATTTACTGCCCCTTCTGCTTCCTCAGTAGGACAGCAAATCCAAGCATGCATTCTAGCCCATGATATACTGCCACAGTTGAGATCAGCAGACGCACTCAAGATGGAGCTCCCTCCATGTACATTAGACAAGGCTGCTAACAGGGCGTTCTCTGTGAGGGGTTCTTGATTTTGGAATTTCCTCTTTGGGTGCTCCAGAGCCCAGATTTATTAACCTTCCAGCCACACTGTGACACCCATCTTCTTTCCCTCTTTGTTAAGACTGTGGGGAGAGTGGAGTTGAAATACTGATGGGCAGTTTTTAATTTAAGGGATAGGAGCATCTCCGAGTTGTATTTTTAAAAAGTGAATAAATTAAATAATAAAAATAGTGCAGACATTTTTTTTTAATGCACCACCCTCAAATGTACTTTGAGATTCACAACCAGCTTCATGGAGTGTGAGGAGTTAAACACAAAACATTTCTCCTTGATACTCTCTAGCATTTCTCAATTTATGCTATTTTCTCAAAACTCTGTCCTTGTCCCCTATCCTAACATACAAGTAATAAAGTAAGAACTAAAATAATTTGCATCTACTGAGCATCTCTCTTCCAAGAATCTCAGAGACCTTGGCATACATTAAATGGAACTGCACAAACCCCTCGAAGATAGATGAATATTATTAGCCCCATTTTACAGCAAGGGCAACTGTTAATAGTCCTGCCGAAGGTCATAGAGAGTAAGAATTAGAGGCAGAACCAGAAAAATGTGCAAGTGTCTTCCTGACCCTCCATCCTATACTAACTGGTTTACCAGAAAATATCACTGAACTGTTTCCTATATGGAGTTATGTGTGTTGTGCTCAGTCTAGATGATTGAATTATACCTTCTGGCCCTAAAACTTGTGGACCTATGAGCACCTTGCTACATGGTACCTATTCAACAACACTTGTACAGACACCACTCGGTGTGACATAACATAGTACCTACACAGCCTTGTACATCTTCAAAGCACTGCACAACCATTAGCTAATTGGAAGGTGGTGGCTTTAGGAATGGTGTCAATCAACCAGCATTTCCAGCACCAGAGCAGCCTCAGAAGCAGCGCCATTAAGAAGCAGTACTTTATCCAGTAACATGCCAGCACCATCTCAGATAAAGGGCAAGGTTTCAAAATACCTGCAAACCATTCATAATCACGGTTGGGGGTGTCTACAACCACCTGCCTCAGAGGTTATTTTTAATCAAGCAAAAGACATGACCATGAGTGAAGCATGCTGCACACTAGAATCAGAATGCACTGCAAGCTAATGTGTTAGAGAAACAGGAGGAGTACACCTCTGCCATAAAATAGCATATTCTCTGCTTGTCTTCAGAATGCCTTGCGTTCATGCCTAGAGCAGATTATATTAACTTTGCCAAGAAGATCAGGAGTCCACCAAGCCACTGCTGAGCACTGTAAAATATTTCTGCAATCTGAGCCATTCTCAAAGGCTGCTTGTTGCATTCACAAATTCCAAATTCTCCAAATGAAGATGAATCAATAAGGAAGCACCAAGGGCCTGAATAAGGACATCAGGCCATATTTTATCACTTTGGCTCAGGCTGAGCAGAACTTCACAGTGTGAGTAGTCTCACTGAGAGTAATGCAGCCACTCATGGAGGAAGGTACTACTCAGTGTGAGTAAGCATGACAGAATGGGGCCCATCAGGAACAAGTTATAGTCCGCTTGACCCCACCTTATGCAAATACTGTATTTAATTCAGCTCTAGAAATCAGAACATGGTGTTTTATATATTAGATTTCCTTTCCAGGAAGCAGCCTGTCAGAATATTAACAATGCCACATAATCCAATCAGTTAGCAGAATACTTGCTACTTTCCAGTGACTTCAATATACAACATTGTATTGAATCAAAATGATGCATTCAAGTAAATAAAGATGAACAAGTGGAGGGTAGAACAGGAAAGCTGGTCTAGCAATTAAAGCACAGGAATGGGAAGAAGGAGATTTGAGGGTTTTCCTGTTGAGATAGGGTCCCCATACACTGTAAAAAAGTTTGAAGATCAGTGACATAAATTAAGACAAGTGATAGGCAGTTTGGCATTTGAATGCATGAAAAAGGCTTCCAAAGCTGTTGTGAAACACGGTAAGAGCTGTTACATTTTATAAAGCATTTGGGGGTAATTTCACAATGATTTTATTTGTTTGAGTTAATCAGAAGAACACAAATCACCCCTCCTCCATGTGGGGGAGCCAGGGGTTTCCAAATGGCACAACATTCGCACACTAGAGGGCCATACCATGCCACTGGTATTTACGTAGTTCCGCCTAAAACTCGGCCACATCAGATGGCCTTTTGTTTGCGAGATAAAACCCAACCCTGCTTCAGCTTTCTCACTCCCGCATAAACTTCCCATTTGTTCTACCCCAGATTGCAAGAAGTGACCCTTCTCTGGCTTAACATCTCCCAGGTTCCTGCTCCCGGGGCAGCCACCTGGGTGCCAACATTCAGGGGTATCAAATCATCATATTAAGGGGTGCCAAATCCACAGGATATTGGTTTTATTTGGAGAGGGTTGCTTGAGCTTTTGGGTGGGGGGGGGTGGCAAAAACTCTCTTGGATCCACTGAGCAAGGTGCTGTCCTCATTCCCTAGCACCTTCACTTCTGCCTAGTCATGGCTGGGATGCAATTGGCTTCCTAGAGATTCCCTGATTGTTCCCCCAAGCCTGAGTATCCTCTCCATTTCCCAAACTCAGTCACATGGGAGCCCAGCTGGAGCTCAGGGAGGAAGAAACAGAACTAGCCAAGATTCAAGAAGCTTCAAGTAGAATTAAGATACTGTCAGACAATTACTTCTCTTTGTAATTAGGGGCCTAGTCCAAGTCTTATTGAAGCCAATGGGAATCTTTCCGATGACTTCAATGGACTTTGGATCAGTTCTTGGGTATCGTGATTAATTAGAATCGCTGGAATTTTCCGTTAACAGAAAGGTGACAGTTGGAACAAAGGGAATTGCTCACATCGGGAAAGGTGATGGAGGACACACAGTAGAGTCTTCATGGGGAGTATCACTGAGCTAGTCATCACCCTGGCACTATGAAGTACTAAGAAGGATATTTCAGAGCTAGGAAGGCAGATAAAAAGCCACACTGTGTTTGTTTCAGAGTATTTGCCCTAAGGCAGAGAAAGAAGATAGTAAGTTATAACCTGCTGCAAGAGAACTAATGTATTGCTAGGTCAAACCTACACAGAAAACTGTGCTTCTAAATGAGCTGTAGCTCACGAAAGCTTATGCTCAAATTGGTTAGTCTCTAAGGTGCCACAAGTCCTCCTTTTCTTTTTGCGAATACAGACTAACACGGCTGCTACTCTGAAACCTGTGCTTCTAAGGGAAGATCATGAAGCCAGATGCCATCTTGTGGTCAAAAGCCATGAAAGTGCTGACTGCAGTAGATAAAACACACACACAAAACGAGAAGGGGAAAGGACTTGATAGTTCAGGAGACTGGTGAGGAGTATAGTACAGAGCCTTTTATCTCTAGAAAAAAGAAAAGGAGTACTTGTGGCACCTTAGAGACTAACCAATTTATTTGAGCATAAGCTTTCATGAGCTACAGCTCACTTCATTGGATGCATAAAGTGGAAAATACAGTGAGGAGATTTATATACACACAGACCATGAAAAAATGGGTGTTTATCATACACATTGTAAGGAGAGTGATCCCTTAAGATGAGCTATTACCAGCAGGAGAGTGGGGTGGGGGGAGAGAAAACCTTTTGAAGTGATAATCAAGGTGGGCCATTTCCAGGAGTTAACAAGAACCTCTGAGGAACAGTGGGGGGGTGGGGGGGAAAGGGGGAGGAATAAACAAGGGGAAATAGTTTTACTTTGTATAATGACTCAATCACTCCCAGTCTCTATTCAAGCCTAAGTTAATTGTATCCAATTTGCAAATTAATTCCAATTCAGCAGTCTCTCGTTGGAGTCTGTTTTCGAAGTTTTTTTGTTGAAGAATAGTCATTTTTAGATCAGAAATCGAGTGACCAGAGAGATTGAAGTGTTCTCCGACTGGTTTATGAATGTTATAATTCTTGACATCTGATTTGTGTCCATTTATTCTTTTACGTAGAGACTGTCCAGTTTGACCAATGTACATGGCAGAGGGACATTGCTGGCACATGATGGCATATATCACATTGGTAGATGTGCAGGTGAATGAGCCTCTGATAGTGTTGCTGATGTGATTAGGCCCTATGATGGTGTCCCCTGAATAGATATGTGGGCACAGTTGGCAACGGGCTTTGTTGCAAGGATAGGTTCCTGGGTTAGTGGTTCTGTTGTGTGGTGTGTGGTTGCTGGTGAGTATTTGCTTCAGGTTGGGGGGCTGTCTGTAGGCAAGGACCGGCCTGTCTCCCAAGATTTGTGAGAGTGATGGGTTGTCCTTCAGGATAGGTTGTAGATCCTTGATAATGCTTTGGAGAGGTTTTAGTTGGGGGCTGAAGGTGACGGCTAGTGGCGTTCTGTTATTTTCTTTGTTGGGCCTGTCCTGTATCTCTAAGTCAGCAGTTCTCCAAGCATTATCCATGAAAAGCAGGCTGGTGATATGATGCTAGCTGCTCCTCATTTCTAGCTGCTAAACTACATTAAAAGACAGCTAAAAATACAGGAATGTTTCTCTGATATGAGTTTTCCAGGTGAGCAATTGCTGTATTTGCCACAAGGATGTGATCTGACTGACAACAGAGGTGGAGGTAGTGCACACAATTGCAAATGAAAGAGGCAACTGAAAGTTACCATCTCATTGATGGCTATTCTGTGACAGGCATGAAATAAATTGCTGGTCTCGGTCCATTTCCCACTGGACATGCATTTTGAATATCACATACCAGCTGGTTCTGGGTCAGAATGGTCAACTATTCTGAACCCAGGAGGTGTGGGCAGAATGGCTGAGATGGGGCAGTGCAGCAAGAGGAGAGGGAGGAAGGCGAATAAGGCAACATGTGTAAGCAGGCTATGTAAGCTTGGCTGCATGGGAATTCGAGGTAATGAAATCCATTCACCCCATAACATAAAGGCGGACTCTGGGTTCCCTCCAGATCCTTTTACAATGGCATTCCAGGGTCAAAGTCACAGACATAGCAATACTGCCCCTGCCTCACCCTACCCCCACTAACCAAATGCACAAGCTTATTTGGAACTTGTCTTGCCATCACAACATTTTTCCTTTTTCTCCCTCCCTCGATTGTGGATCTGCCCCAAAGCCTTGGAGAGGCAAGCTTCAGTCCTGGTCTGGTGACAGGTTTATGGCCTGATATCTCACACCTCTACTGAGCTAGAAATGAGAGCTTTATACCATTTCTAGGGAGAATCCCAGCTTCCCAACTGCTTGCTGCTAGCCCTGGAAGGACCCCATATTGGACTCTAAAATAATGACATATTTGGGTATAGAAACGTTATTTTAGGGTTTTTTTAAAAGAGGTTTTTATGGTTCCCTACAAGCCCCATATGCTTGAACTGATTGTAATAAGGCACCTGCCTTTTCTCTCAAATATTCTTGCAACAGCTTTTCTTTTACTCATGTGGCCTATACAGAATATACCACACCACATCATCATGTAAGGCTTTTACTGGCACGCAATCTGGATGACTTGCATACCTCACTCATGGCTTGGCCACTCATGAGTGCTACAGACCTCCCATTCTTCTGAAAATGAAGCCTTTATACCATGTTGTGCATCATCGTGTGTGTGTGTGTGTATGTGTATACACACACACAATTTTTGCAATTTTTTTGACTATTTCTTCATGTTTTATTATAATATAAAACATGAAGAAATAGTCAAAAAAATTGCGAATTAATTTCTGTCCCCATAATATTTCTGTAAATGGGACTTTCATGTCAAAACATAAACTTGGTCTTGGAACTACACTTCAAATTCTGAGATTCAAAACTTGTCAAAATTATGAAGGTTTTTTCTTTCTTTTTTACCTTTTTTTGTGACGTCATAACAAAATGTGAAAACCTTTAATGTGGTTACTGTTTTGCAATAGTTCTTACTTACACACACACACACACACACAAAAATATACATAATTGTCATGGCTGGCAGCACCACCTATTATTAAGGTTGCCTAACAGTTCCTATTATAAGGCCCTACATTCAAATTGCTCATAACTTTTGGAAAATTTACCTATTTTAGCTGTAATTTTCCATACCAGTTGCCCAACTCGGGCTAAAAATTTTTGTAAAATTTCAGACAAAATGAATCATCTCTTTCCAAGAATGAAGCGTGGGAAAAAATGCATTGTTTTGTTGGCATTAACAGATTCTTGAGATCTTGTCTTTAAAAAGTTCTAGCACCTGTATACTTTGCAGCAGGGACATGAAATTACCCACCTTTGTGTCAAAGATGTGCCTTTTACCATCCTCATGAAATTCCACCTAAAATTGGTAAAATTATAAACCTTTGGAAAAAAAAAAATCACAGTTCACACATGCTTAGCAGTGACTTCTGCAATTTTAACAGCTAAAATCTCCAAAGATACTGTCCTCACTGAGCATGCTAGAGCCTCTCACAGCCCTGTCCCTGCAGAACAACTGAGCACGTTCCAGCCCCGGGCTATGGAGCAAGCCAGCCTTTCCCTGGAACTCCTCCTGTCAACATAGGTAGCATCTTCTCTAAAGCACTACAGCAGCACAGCTGCAGCAAAGCAACTGTGCAGCATTGTAAGTGTAGACAAGCCCTGTCTCTCCTGTACCTTCAATGACCCCCAGAGGCACCCAGGCAGGGTGGAGGAGAAAGACATCTGATTTGAATGCAGAGGGGACAAGAGCCAAAGCAGGACACAGGGAAAGGAGTAGATTGGGACAAGGAGTCTGGTGAGACTAGGACTGACGGGGTAAGGGAGGGAAATTGTGTGGGACCGGGAACTGGGGGAAATAGAGGCTGGTTAGGCAGGGAAGCTGGGACTGGGAGCCTGGGATAAAGGGGAATCTGGGATTGGTTGGGCAAAGAGATTGGGTCTAGGACAGGGGTCTCCAAACTTTTTGAATCGCGCACCCCCAGGGCCAGCTCTGGGGAAGCAAAAAAAAAAAAAAGAGCTGCCACCAGCATACCGCCGAAGATGGAGCGGGGAGAGCCGAGCCACCGCCAAAGACGGAGTGGGGAGAGCCGAGCTGCCACCGGTGTGCCGCCAAAAAATCAAAGGTCCAGGAGCAGTGCTGCTGCCGTGCCAGCAGCACTCCTTCGGCGGTGCTCCTCCTGCCGCGCAACCCCATGGATGGTCTTGTGCACCCCACTTTGGAGACCACTGGTCTAGGAGACAAGGGAGGGAAGACTGGGAGTGGGAGCCAATGAGGAAGGACTGGGAACCAACTGGCTGGGAGTGTGGGGGCAATACTGAGATCAGACAAGGAGCTGGGAGACTGGGACTATCTGGACAAGGAGACTGGGACTGGGTGTGGTGAAGGAGATTAGGAGTTGGGGAGAGGTTGGGATTCAAACAGCAAGCCTACAGGGAGAGATGCAGAGTGGTTGTATAAGGGGACTGGGATGAGAAGCCTTAGAAGTGGAGACTGGGACGAGGACAAAAAGAGGAGAAGAGAAGTGGGGAAGAGATAGGACAGGTACAAGCACAGGGTTGAAGAGGGTCAACCTTGAGGGAAACAGGGAAAAGACTGTGTTCACAAGAACACCCTCCTTTCCAGGGTCTGGAATGCAACCCATGATTCATGAGTCTCACCATTCTTCTGCTGTCAGCAAACATCTGTGAAACCCACGGACAATGTGTCTATCTCATCCCCCTCTAGCAATAGTCCACATAGAGGATGACCACCTGCTATTGCCACTGATTATTGTATTAGCTCAAGCACCTGAGGTCTGTGCAGAGGATCTAATGGTCACTACACTGCTTACAAATCATGGATCTATCAATATGGTGCCATATAACGGAATTTCTTTTTTCATTTTGCTTTTTTAAATACCTAGCCAATTCCACCAACAAAAACCTTAAGTTAAAAGAACATTATTAAGGTTGCAAAGTCAAGCATTAAGAAATGCTTGCAAGTTAGGAAACGCCAGAATTAAGGTTTCCGGGGCAACTTTAATTCAGCCTCATTGGACGTATACATTATAAGACCGTCTTTAATTACATGATCCCATGCTATTTTTTCCACAGGACCCCTGTCCCTTTCGTGTACAGGATGTGGATGAATCAGGGCAGTGCAGTGAAAGAGACTGTTGTCTGTAGGACCCCCTCATTTGTTTCAGAAGTTGGAAGGTGTATAGTGAATGAGGCAAGGAGGCACGTAAGCACATGCTAAACTTTATGCCTAAATACATATCTCTGTTTCAAACTTGACCTTAAATATGTATTTTGGAATTTTAAGTGACAGCTTCTTGAAGAAAATCCAGCTCATTCTCTTCTTTGAAAGAAAGACAGACATATCCTACCAAAACATAAAAATGTCTCCTCTTGACTATGTAAAGAATTGTATTTGAGCTAATAACAATGGAAGTTATGAACAAGGGTTAAGATTGGATAGTTTCAAAAGCCAGAGGTCCTTACTATATTGAGGAAATTGCCCAAAACTGAAGTATAATCCACATGGTAGAAGACAAATATAATTCACAAGTATTAATAAAAGAGTCCAAAAAGAAGGCAGTAGTATACTGTTCTGTTAATCACATAAGACCAGATGTTTGTAAAATAAAAACCAGCCGAAATACATGACCCTTCATACTGACGTAAGGAAAAGTTTAGGATATGATGGGACATTATATATCAAGGAATGTTAAACACATCACGGAAAAATGTCAAGACATTGAAAATGTACCGTGTTAAATATTTTGAAAATAGTTATTTTACTAGTAAAAAGAGATACACAAAGCAAAATAAGAAATAATTTTTTTCATATTAGAATATATATTATTTGCAGTTTTCCATAGATAGATTTTAGACTTCCAACACTTGTAAATGCCAATGTTATGGCAGATGTCACTAAGTAAAGCTGTTACACATAGTCTTCCAAGTTCCTTTTGTTAGTGTGCAAGCAAATGCTCAGTCTTCGGAAGACATGCTGTGGTGATGTTAGTTTTAGTTATGCAAGATTGTATGTAGAGAGAGAGTTGTGTGAGGAGCAGAAAAGTTTGCTCTCTCTCTTTTAGTCTCTGTTTGGAGGCAATTCTTGATGCAAAATTGCTCCCTGGGAACTAGGCATTGTATCGGGCTGAGAGTCTGAAAACAGGAATTGCCTGCATGCTGTCTGACCATCTCTGTTCCAGCACAGGTGAATGTGTATCAATCAAATAAGTTACACTTAAATGTACCCAAATTCCACATCATTGCTATCTCCTCCACTGGGAAGCTAACCTGCAATCCCCCAAAAATTTGCTCCCACTCAGCAGAGTGATGGCACTGATGTCAGAAACTAGACCCTGGTGTTGGAAGAAGTGGCAACAATACGTTTATTGTGAAGGAAAGGAGTACTTGTGGCACCTTAGAGACTAACCAATTTATTTGAGCATAAGCTTATGCTCAAATAAATTGGTTAGTCTCTAAGGTGCCACAAGTACTCCTTTTCTTTTTGCGAATACAGACTAACACGGCTGTTACTCTAAAACCTGTTATTGTGAAGGGTGATTTCCCTGTTGATATTGCAATTTCAGATCAGTGTTTGTTGTCTTTAAGAAAACCAATCCCAACACTGAGATACACATAGGAAGTTTTGCTGTTTTAGAGCCTGATACTGAAAATCCTTTCTCAAGTTAATGAGGGTTCTTCACATGTTCTTGTGAAGGTAATTTTATTTCCATTCTTGACCCCACACTTAGGTATACATACAGCAGACAAGCATCATCTTGCTTGCACACGGAAATACAAGTTTACAACTTTGTATATGTCTGGGCAAGTACCTATATATGTATGACATAGCTTTATATTTATTCAGAACTAATATTTCCTATTGGGAATATTAAAAGCTATTATATTTCCAACAGCCAACGGACCACATATTTTAAAATGGCCACTGATTTCAAGTGCTTCCATTTTTGAGAGCCCAACTTGAAACACCTTTGGTCTGTTTCTCAAAGGCGCTGAACTAGATATTCAGTTGGGGCTGCCTAAAATTTGATTTTTGGTTTCTCTGAAAGTCATGTCCTAAGAGCCTGGAAGGGAGTCAAATTAGAAAGCAAAGGCCTTTTAAGAGATAAACTCAGCTGTGGAAGAAAGAGTTCTCTAAGCAGATGACACTGACTCAGGCTGAAGTCTATGACATGCAGCTCCTCCCATACAAAGCTGTCCTAGCAGAGTAGTGAGGAGATCTGGCTGAAAATCAGGAGAACAATTTTACAAAAAAAATTCAAAGATGCTTCCATTTCGCAGGAAGAAAAACTGACCTACTTTCAATTTTGATGTGAAAGTTTCTGTCATATTTTATACTGAAATATTTTTAAAATTGTTTTCAAAAATTTTTGTTTAGTCAATCCGTTTTCAGTAAGAAAACACATTTTTGTCTACATTTTGAAAACAATTTTTTAAAATGTCAGTAAAACTCAGTAAATAGCAGAAACAACTGAGAAAACCAAAAAATTTTAAAAATGTCAAATTTTCATGAAAAAAATTGTTTTTTGTTTTTTTTTTTAATACAAGGCCATTTTGAGACAGAAAAACTTTCTGTCAACAATTCCATTAAGGTTTATAAAGTGAGTGACAACCCAGGCATCCAATGAAACAACTAACAGAAGAATCACACTGTCAGAGCACGTGCTCCCTGGCTGATCAGTGACACAGAGTAGGACAAAGTGGCCTAGCTGCCTTTAACAAATTAATCCTCTCCAGGGTGGCACATATGCCATGAACTGAGCATCCCCAAAATACAAGGAAGTTGAGGCAGTAAATATCAGGTTTCAGAGTAACAGCCGTGTTAGTCTGTATCGCAAAAAGAAAAGGAGTACTTGTGGCACCTTAGAGACTAACCAATTTATTTGAGCATAAGCTTTCGTGAGCTACAGCTCACTTCATTGGATGCATACTGTGGAAAGTGTAGAAGATCTTTTTATATACACACCAAGCATGAAAAAATACCTCCTCCCACCCCACTCTCCTGCTGGTAATAGCTTATCTAAAGTGATCACTCTCCTTACAGTGTGTATGATAATCAAGTTGGGCCATTTCCAGCACAAATCCAGGTTTCCTCACCCCCCGCCCCCCCCCAAACACACACAAACCCACTCTCCTGCTGGTAATAGCTTATCTAAAGTGACCACTCTCCTTACAATGTGTATGATAATCAAGGTGGGCCATTTCCAGCACAAATCCAGGGTTTAACAAGAACGTCGGGGGGGGGGGGGGGGGGGGATGAAAAAACAAGGGGAAATAGGTTACCTTGCATAATGACTTAGCCACTCCCAGTCTCTATTCAAGCCTAAGTTAATTGTTTATTAACTGGTTTATGAATGTTATAATTCTTGACATCTGATTTGTGTCCATTTATTCTTTTACGTAGAGACTGTCCAGTTTGACCAATGTACATGGCAGAGGGACATTGCTGGCACATGATGGCATATATCACATTGGTGGATGTGCAGGTGAACGAGCCTCTGATAGTGTGGCTGATGTTATTAGGCCCTGTGATGGTGTCCCCTGAATAGATATGTGGGCACAGTTGGCAACGGGCTTTGTTGCAAGGATAGGTTCCTGGGTTAGTGGTTCTGTTGTGTGGTATGTGGTTGCTGGTGAGTATTTGCTTCAGGTTGGGGGGCTGTCTGTAGGCAAGGACCGGCCTGTCTCCCAAGATTTGTGAGAGTGTTGGGTCATCCTTCAGGATAGGTTGTAGATCCTTAATAATGCGTTGGAGGGGTTTTAGTTGGGGGCTGAAGGTGACGGCTAGTGGCGTTCTGTTATTTTCTTTGTTAGGCCTGTCCTGTAGTAGGAGACTTCTGGGAACTCTTCTGGCTTAATCAATCTGTTTCTTCACTTCCGCAGGTGGGTATTGTAGTTGTAAGAATGCTTGATAGAGATCTTGTAGGTGTTTGTCTCTGTCTGAGGGGTTGGAGCAAATGCGGTTGTATCGCAGAGCTTGGCTGTAGACGATGGATCGTGTGGTGTGGTCAGGGTGAAAGCTGGAGACATGTAGGTAGGAATAGCGGTCAGTAGATTTCTGGTATAGGGTGGTGTTTATGTGACCATTGTTTATTAGCACTGTAGTGTCCAGGAAGTGGATCTCTTGTGTGGACTGGACCAGGCTGAGGTTGATGGTGGGATGGAAATTGTTGAAATCATGGTGGAATTCCTCAAGGGCTTCTTTTCCATGGGTCCAGATGATGAAGATGTCATCAATATAGCACAAGTAGAGTAGGGGCGTTAGGGGACGAGAGCTGAGGAAGCGTTGTTCTAAGTCAGCCATAAAAATGTTGGCATACTGTGGGGCCATGCGGGTACCCATAGCAGTGCTGCTGATTTGAAGGTATACATAGTCCCCAAATGTAAAATAGTTATGGGTAAGGACAAAGTCACAAAGTTCAGCCACCAGGTTAGCCGTGACATTATCGGGGATAGTGTTCTTGACAGCTTGTAGTCCATCTTTGTGTGGAATGTTGGTGTAGAGGGCTTCTACATCCATAGTGGCCAGGATGGTGTTATCAGGAAGATCACCGACGGGTTGTAGTTTCCTCAGGAAGTCTGTGGTATCTCGAAGGTAGCTGGGAGTGCTGGTAGCGTAGGGCCTGAGGAGGGAGTCTACATAGCCAGACAATCCTGCTGTCAGGGTGCCAATGCCTGAGATGATGGGGCGCCCAGGATTCCAGCAGGAGAGTGGGTTTGTGGGGGGGGGGGTTGAGAAAACCTGGATTTGTGCTGGAAATGGCCCAACTTGATTATCATACACATTGTAAGGAGAGTGATCACTTTAGATAAGCTATTACCAGCAGGAGAGTGGGGTGGGAGGAGGTATTTTTTCATGCTTTGTGTGTATATAAAAAGATCTTCTACACTTTCCACAGTATGCATCCGATGAAGTGAGCTGTAGCTCACGAAAGCTTATGCTCAAATAAATTGGTTAGTCTCTAAGGTGCCACAAGTACTCCTTTTCTTTTAGTAAATATCAGTTATCAGTATAGACACAAGAGGTATGACATTGACACTCCCTGCACCCACACGGGTCTTTTCCTCATCATTCTGTGTCCTACTTGACACCATCTTGGTGAGGGTTAGATCACTACATTATTTAGCCCAATACTCCTTAAAAGGAGCTCACTGAGAGCTGCTGAAGCAAGTCTGAAAGTAAACATTTCCTCATTTCCTGTACCTCAAAAAGCCAGAGGCAACTTTGCCTCTCCTCCCCCTCAGAAAAGAGCAGAGAAAGAGGGAGGTGACAATCCCTCTCCCTGGAATGCAGCACTTGATGTCTGTTTGGAAGGTGATGACTGCTGAATCCCAAAGGGGCCAGCACAGTGGAACCCAGTTAAAGCGGAGTGAAAATCCATTCGAAAGGCATTGAAGCCACTGGAAATGTCACTCTTCATGATACAGTGAGTTCTGATTAAAAGAACAGGAGTCCTTGTGGCACCTTAGAGACTAACAAATTTATTAGAGCATATTAGAGTTCTGATTATAAACGAATTCACAATCTGTGGGTTTCACATTATCTGTATAGCTCAGAAATTAAAATTGAAAGTCAGTGTTCAGATTTCGCCTTGGTATTTGGAGGTTTATATGTGAATCATTTATACAGAATCACAGAAATGTAGGACTGGAAGGGATCTCCAGAGGTCATCTAGTTCAGCCCCCCACACCAAGACAGGCCCAAATATATCTAGACCATCCCTGATAAGTGTTTATTTAACCCATTCTTAAACAGGGGATTCCACAATCTCCTTTAGTAACCTAGTCCAGTATTTTAACTATCCTTTCAGTTAGAAAGCTTTTCCCAATATCAAACTTAAATCTCCCTTGCTGCAGATTAAGCCCATTACTTCCTGTCCTACCTTCAGAGGACATGGAGAACAACTGATAATCATCCACTTTATAAAAGCCTTTAATATAGTTAAAGACTGTTATCAGGTTCTCCCCTCAGTCTTCTTTTCCCAAGACTAAATATGCCCAGCTTTTTTAATCTTTCTTCAGAGGTCAGGTTTTCCAAAACTCTTATAGTTTTTGTTGCTCTCCTCTGGACTCTGTCCATTTGACCACATCTTTCCTAAAGTGTGGTACCTACAACTGGACATAGTACTGCAGCTGAAGCCCCACGAGTGCCAAGTAGAGTGGGACAATTACCTCCAGGGTCTTTCATATGACACTCGTATTAATACACCCCAGTTTTTTTTGCAGCTGCATCACATTGTTGACTCATAATCAGTATGTGATCCATTTTAACCCCCAGATCCTTTTTAACAGTACTACCATCTAGCCAGTTATTTCCCATTTTGTAGTTGTGCATTTGATTTTTTTTCCCACTAAGCATAGTGCTTTGTACTTGTCTTTATTGACTTTCATCTTGGTGATTTCAGGCCAATTCTCTAAGTTATCAAAGTCCTTCTGAATTCTAATCCTGTCCTCTAGAATGTTAGCAAGCCCTTTCATAGAATCATAGAATCATAGAATATCAGGGTTGGAAGGGACCCCAGAAGGTCATCTAGTCCAACCCCCTGCTCGAAGCAGGACCAAGTCCCAGTTAAATCATCCCAGCCAGGGCTTTGTCAAGCCTGACCTTAAAAACCTCTAAGGAAGGAGATTCTACCACCTCCCTAGGTAACGCATTCCAGTGTTTCACCACCCTCTTAGTGAAAAAGTTTTTCCTAATATCCAATCTAAACCTCCCCCATTGCAACTTGAGACCATTACTCCTCGTTCTGTCATCTGCTACCATTGAGAACAGTCTAGAGCCATCCTCTTTGGAACCCCCTTTCAGGTAGTTGAAAGCAGCTATCAAATCCCCCCTCATTCTTCTCTTCTGCAGACTAAACAATCCCAGCTCCCTCAGCCTCTCCTCATAAGTCATGTGCTCTAGACCCCTAATCATTTTTGTTGCCCTTCGCTGGACTCTCTCCAATTTATCCACATCCTTCTTGTAGTGTGGGGCCCAAAACTGGACACACTACTCCAGATGAGGCCTCACCAGTGTCGAATAGAGGGGAACGATCACGTCCCTCGATCTGCTCGCTATGCCCCTACTTATACATCCCAAAATGCCATTGGCCTTCTTGGCAACAAGGGCACACTGCTGACTCATATCCAGCTTCTCGTCCACTGTCACCCCTAGGTCCTTTTCCGCAGAACTGCTGCCTAGCCATTCGGTCCCTAGTCTGTAGCGGTGCATTGGATTCTTCCATCCTAAGTGCAGGACCCTGCACTTATCCTTATTGAACCTCATCAGATTTCTTTTGGCCCAATCCTCCAATTTGTCTAGGTCCTTCTGTATCCTATCCCTCCCCTCCAGCGTATCTACCACTCCTCCCAGTTTAGTATCATCCGCAAATTTGCTGAGTGTGCAATCCACACCATCCTCCAGATCATTTATGAAGATATTGAACAAAACCGGCCCCAGGACCGACCCCTGGGGCACTCCACTTGACACCGGCTGCCAACTAGACATGGAGCCATTGATCACTACCCGTTGAGCCCGACAATCTAGCCAGCTTTCTACCCACCTTATAGTGCATTCATCCAGCCCATACTTCCTTAACTTGCTGACAAGAATACTGTGGGAGACCGTGTCAAAAGCTTTGCTAAAGTCAAGAAACAATACATCCACTGCTTTCCCTTCATCCACAGAACCAGTAATCTCATCATAAAAGGCGATTAGATTAGTCAGGCATGACCTTCCCTTGGTGAATCCATGCTGACTGTTCCTGATCACTTTCCTCTCATGTAAGTGCTTCAGGATTGATTCTTTGAGGACCTGCTCCATGATTTTTCCAGGGACTGAGGTGAGGCTGACTGGCCTGTAGTTCCCAGGATCCTCCTTCTTCCCTTTTTTAAAGATTGGCACTACATTAGCCTTTTTCCAGCTTTTCAGCTTGGTGTCATCCACAAATTTTATGAGCATGCTCTCCAATCCATTATCCAAGTGATTAATGAAAGCATTGAATAATACTGGATCCAAGACTCCACTAGATACATCCTCCCAATTTGACAGCGAACTATTGATAACTACTCTTCTGAGTACAGTTTTTCAACCAGTTGTGCACTCACCTTATAGTAATTTCATCTAGTCCACATTTCCCTACTTTGCTTATGAGAATATCACGTGTGATTATGTTAAAAGCATTACTAAAACCAAGGTACATCACATCTACAGCTTTTCCCCATCCACGAGGCCAGTAACCCTGTCAAAGAAGGAAATGAGGCTGGTTCGGCATGACTTCTTGTTAGCAAATCCATGCAAGCTGTTCCTTATAACCCTATTATCCTCTAGGTGCTTACAAACTGATTGTTTAATAATTTGTTCCAATATCTTACCAGGTATCAAATTTGGGGAATTATAGCCCAATCAGCCTAAATCCTCTTTGTTCCCCTTTTTAAAGATATATCTATTCACTTATAGTTCAGCTAAGGCTGTGGGAGAGACAAGTGTGGAGTGCAGGGCTTGGGAAAGCCATGAAGCTGAACTGAAAGCAAGGGGTGGGCCTGAGCCTGTACTGAGAGCCAGAGAAATCATGGGTCATCAGCTGACCAGAGGCAGGAAAAAGCTAAATGAAAATACAGAGGAAAAGAAGGCAGACTGAAGGCTCAGGACAGGACATGTGAGTGACCGATGAAATGACATGTGCTTGGTTCAATAACCATCTTGTCCTTGTATCAGCAGCGCACTCCACTAGGACTTTCCATAGCTCTTATATTTATAAAATTTTCCCCCAAGCTCTGATTGGCTCAGTTCTCCAGTTGAGGACACGTAGGACATACCAGAAAGCTTGCCCATAATGGTGACCTTCTATATGGTTTCAAGAAAAACTACTGAACATGTGCAGGAACTACAGCACTCTTCTTCTAACTATTCTGGGCACTTCTAGCTGAACCTGCTACTTTGCTTTCAGCACATGTATAGAGACACAGATGATTCAGACAAAATCAATTTCTCCTCCACACTGCTTTTATCCCTTTTAAATTATCCAGTATATAACATGTGGTTTACATGTGCAGTTGTATCAGTAAGCCACTAGATGTCTCTATGTGCTGTAGTGAGTTTCAGATAGAGTGTAGTCCCCTGGTAAACAAGAAAGACAAGCTGGGATTCAAGCTGCGTGGCAGTTTCTCTCTGTTATAGCTGATTTATTTAATAAACATCTTATGTTTAAAATGGATTACGATTCTATCTATCATGACAATAGACCAAACAGGAAATAATCAGAGGCAATGAAAAAGAGAAAAATAAACTCACCAAAAACTAACACTGTCGCCCACATTCCACTGGCTGCATCCACAGTATTGCTGAAAGCTAAACAACCTGGCCCGGATGAGGAGAGAATAGGGCAGGTTTGGGGGGGTCAGTTTACACGTGGGTCGGCTTATACATGAGTGTATACAGTATCATGGTCTGTTTTCTATTTACTTGTCAAATACCAACACCATAAAGAAAGGAACAGTACTAAATCCACCATTTTAACCTTACACATACCCACAATTACAGCTCAAATAACTCAGCAATTTTGAGTTATATGAGTGCAAAGAAAGCATCTGTAACCAATCACCTATTTTTTGTTGGCTTGCCGTTGCTTTTTTTTTCCAATTCTATATCTTAAAAATTGTGAACGCCATTTTTTTTCTCAACCCTTGTTAAAAAAAAAACAAAACACAACACATGTGCTCTCAGGCTGGGAACACACATGCCAAGTTCAGCCTGGAGAGAATTTTTACGGCTGAGTTATAAACCCCTGAAAATAGGGATTTATAATGGAAACGCTGACAGATCATTAACTACAACAACAACATAAACTGAGCAATAGAATTTCCAAGTTATCTCCTTTTTGTTTGTGTCAGCATTCCTAGAGCAAGAGCCTGTGCAGCTCACCCAAAGCATTCGCAACACACCAGTATGGTTCTCTCCTACTGGGTTCGCAAACTACAGAGTAGGCAGGACAGCGGCACAGAGCAAACAGTAGGGCACAATGTTTGAAGTCTAGAAGTATTGTAGTCCTTACCAGCTCTTTTTAACAACTGGTTTTTTAGATGTACGATGTTGAGTGAGAAAGCCTATCTGTGATCAGTACTCAGACGCTAAAAACAAGAGTCCAGTCCACCTGTTTCGCTGTGTCTCGCAGACTCGCACACAGCAAATGGCTTTCCTCCAGAACATGCAATCGCCAAAGCGATCCTACGCAAAGGGCATGCTGACCAGTATGCGAGTTGCTTTGAGCTTTCTGCATGAGTCAAGAAGGAAAAGAGGGAGGTAACCACTACTTTAGCACGTGTGCACAAATAAGCATAACAAAACAGTTAGTGTAAAAACACACGGGTAATCGCAACTCAACATGCATGTGTTAAGGCTATGAATACACTGGGGAAATGCATTATGTTAACTAACGTTATAATTAATATGGTGTTAAACATGACTTGGTACCTATTGTAGACAGGGAGAAGCTGTATTTAAAAATCTGTTGGCTGGTCATGGCTAACCCTAGAAGACCTGTAGGGTTTACTTTGACCAGCTAACAGCCTTTCAGCATGACCGTCCTTGCCGGCACTACAGGAAAAATCACGTTAGTTAAAACAAGTTAGTCATCTCATTTTAAAATATGATGCATTTTCCTAGTGTAAACAAGACCTCTAAATCTTCTCCATGTTGCTGTTCACTTTGAATGCAAGGGCAATGGCAAACAGGAGCCTGCTTATTTGATCCTTTTGTCAGAGGACTTAGGGATTGTCTACAGAGCATGTTACTGCATAGCTACTCAGGGGTTGGCAACCTTTCAGAAGTGGTGTGCCGAGTCTTCATTTATTCACTTTAATTTAAGGTTTCGTGTGCCAGTCATACATTTTAACGTTTGTTAGACGGTCTCTCTGTATAAGTCTATATGTTATATAACTAAACTATTGTCGTATGTACAGTAAACAAGGTTTTCAAAATGTTTAAGAAGCTTCATTTAAAATTAAATTAAAATGCTGATCTTACGCCGCCGGCCCGCTCAGCCCACTGCCAGCCTGGGGTTCCGTTCACCTAGGCCGGCAGCAGGCTGAGTGGGGCCTGCGGCCGAGACCCCGGATGGCAAGGGGCCGGCAGCCAGAACCCCAGACCAGCAGCAAGCTGAACGGGGCCGGTGGCCAGGACCCCAGACTGGCAGTGGGCTGAGCGGCTCAGCCCACTGCCGATCTGGGGTTCAGTCTGCCAGCTCCTGCCAGCCAGGGTCCCAGCTGCTGTCCCTGCTCAGCCCGCTGCGGGTCTGGGACCCTGGCCCTGCCCACATAGAGTGGGTACCTACCTTCTCCCTGGTTCTAGCCCATTCTCTTCCTCTCTCTCTGCACTGAGCTGAGGATGGGAGTGCACTGAGCACAGGACTGGGGGTGAAGGAGCAGGCTGGGGGTTGAGGTGCAGGGTCTGGCCAGGAGCTAGAATGAGGGAGGGGGCTCAGGGTTGGGGCAAGAGGTTTGGGTGTGGAGTGCTTACCTGGGCAGCTCCCATTTGGTGTGAGGGGTGCAGGTGGGAATGTGCGGGGGTGGGGGTGGAGTGCAGGAGCTCCTGTTTGGTGCGAGGAGTGGGCGTGGGAATGTGGGGGGTGCAAGAGTCAGGACATGGAGTGTGAGGGGGCTGGGGGCACATAAGGGGGGTACAGGAGTCAGGGCATGGGGGCAGGGGCTGCTGATCAGCAGCAGGGAGAGGAGGAGGGGCAGGAACGCAGCATGCTGGGGGAGAGATGGGGGAGGGGGAGCTTGCCTGCTCTGCAGCAGCAGCCGACAGGACCATGCTTCTTCATCCTGCCGGAGGGAGGGGGACAGAGAAGAGCGGGCCGGGGCGGGCGGGATTTTTAATGGCACGCTGCTGCCTGCCGGGGTCCCGGCCTGGGTTCGGCAGCGGGCTGAGCGGGGCTGGCGTCTGGGACCCGGCATGCAGCAGCGTGCCATTAAAAATCAGCTCACGTGCCGTCTTTGGCACGCGTGCCATAGGTTGCTGACCCCTGGCGTAGCTACTCAGGGTGTGCCAGCTTGCTGTGTAGTAACGTCGCACTCTGAGACTTTCGCTGCGCCGTAGCAGTGTCCACAACAGATGTTACTGCGCAGCTGGCTGCTGCACCGTAGATTCACACCCTGACTTGCCATGCAGTAACTTGCCATGTAGATAAGCCCTTCTCAGTTAAGGTTCTATCAAAAGCCCTTTGAAGTTAATGGAAAGACACCCTGACTTTAATGGGTTTTGGAACAGGCCCCCTTTCTATTTTCCCCCATACATCTTAAAGCACTTGACAGAGGAAGGTCAATATCAACTTCTTCATTTTACAGATGGGGAAACAGGTACACAGAGAGGTGAAATGACTTGCTCAGTATCACACAGCAGGTTACTGGCAGAGCCAGGAACAAAACCCAAGTCTCCTGATTCCCGGTCCAGTGTCCTGTCTATCAGGCAACAGAGATTTTTACTCCTTTTAATTTTAGAGAGAAAGGAGCTTAAGAATGATCAGTGAAACCAATGCAACTTGTCTACTTCAGACAAGCCTGGGCTTACACCTGTAGCAGCTAAAGAACCGCAGAAGCTGCATATTCAGCGCTGTGTCTGGATATGCAAAAAAAAAAAAGAAAAAGAAAAAGTGAAGTCTTTTGTCACTGCCATCTTCAAAAGCTGTGATAGGTACTTCCTGCCACTGGCCTTTTCTGACACTCACCAGTTCCCTCAAAGGGGAACTATTCGCTTAAAAGACATTATTTCCTTTACTTATCTGCCTCTAAAGAAAGAAAGCTATTAGTGGCCAGAAATCACTCAAGCTGTTTTACTGAGTGCTTCTGCTGTGGATGTTAATGCTCAGCTTTTGTCTAATGTACGTGTCCTCAACTGTAAGCCTTGTCTGAGCTAGAGAAATTTGGCATGCTAACCAGCACTTGTCCCCCTAGCACGACTATAACACAATTCAAAAATGCTCTCAATGGTACACAGGTGCTCAGGCCACTGTTTGGATTAGACTTGCTCATGGATGACATGCAACTCTGTCTGTTGTTTATAACCTAGGATAACCCAACAGACACTCAGTTGTCCCAGTGTCTGGCCAAGATTAGCACGTGGATATGAGGAAGAACTGGCTGAAGCTGAGTCCCAGCAAAACAGAGGTTATACGCTTATGGGCAGAGGGAAATGCTCCAAGGAGCAGTCGGGGCCTCTCTGATTGAGGACGCATGCTCACATCATCCAAAGACTCTGCAGTTTGGAAGCTCTTGTGGACTCCACACCGATGCTGTGTTCTCATACACAACATCTGTGAGAAATGATTTCTACCATCTGTGACTGACCAGGAGTCTGCATTGCATCCGTGGTGATGATAACCTGGCCTTAGCAGTAAATGCTTTCTTTACTTCCCATCTGGATTTTGGCAATACAATCCATTTGAGCTTTGAATGTCGGCCCCATGAGAATTGCAGCTGATGGAGAATGCAACAGCTCACCTTACCAGCCACAGTAGTTACTGAGAGCACACATCCCTGGTGCTATGTGTAAGGGGACTGTTGCCCCCTTACTAACATTCAGTGGGGGTGTTTTGGTTGGCTAGCTCCCAGTAGTAAAAGGGGAAGGGTCTATGGGAAATCAGGACCCTGAGACTAATAGTCCGCAGGAACAATGGGGAGAGGCCAATGCTCCAGGTCAGCCTGAATGACAGGGCAGGCGGGCTAATCAGAGAGTCAGGAGGCCAGGAAGGTCCCGTCCTCCGTGTGAGCTGGATTTGCCTGGGTCAGACAGAGTGGGGCTGAGCTAAGGAGAAAGCAGGGGACCAAGCTGAGCTGGGGAGCAGAGCTGTGCCAGATCGAGAGGGACCAGAAAAGCAGCCCAGAGAGAGCAGACCCCGTCCTGGGAGCAGAGCTGCAGCCCCAAAGGCAGAAGCCCAGCCCAGAGAGAGCAGACTTGCCCTGGGAGGAGAGCTGTAGCAACCAGAGCCAGAGGGGCTAGAAAAGCAGCACAGGAAGCATGTCAGTGCTGGGAGCAGAGTCACAGAAGCAGCCTGCAGAACAGACCTGTCCTGGGAGCAGAGCTGCAGCAACCAGAGCCAGAGGGACTAGAAAAGCAGCCCAGGAAGCAGGTCAGTGCTGGGAGCAGAGTCACAGAAGCAGCCTGCAGAGCAGACCTGTCCTGGGAGCAGAGCTGCAGCAACCAGAGCCAGAGGGGCCAGAGAAGCAGCCCAGGGAGCTGGAGGCAGAGCGGCAGCAGCAGTGCAGAGACAGAGAGGTGGAGCTGGGGCTGGAGCAGTCTGGAGCTTGGTGCGGTGAGCAGCTTGGGAGACCGAGGGGGACCCTGAGCAGCGGGCCCAGCCCAGGGAGATGCCTCAGCCAAGAGGCTCTGCAGGCCGGGCTTGGATCATAACCCCGATAGGGCGGGGGCGACGCTGGGAAGAAGGGACCTGCCACCTAGAACCTGAGGGCGTATGGCCACCACCAGAGCAAGTGTCCAACCCACAGCATCCCTGCAGCACAGCCAGGGCCTGAGAGGAAGGCCTGGGACTTAAAAGGAACAGACTGTGAACTGCCCTGACGCTCCAGAGACACTGTTTGTGATCTTCCCTGCCACAGAGCGTGAGTGATGTGTTCCCTTTAACCCTTTCCCATTTTTCCTTATTCTTTTTAAAATTAATTGTTGATTAAATAACTTGCATTTGCTTTAAATTGTATGTAATGGTCAGTGGGTCAGAGAAGTGCCCAGTGCAGAGAGAGTACCCCGGAGTGGGGACACCCTAGCCCCTGTCCTAGGTGACCACAGCAGGGTTGGGGGTCGAGCCCCCCAGGAATCCTGAGCACAGCCTTGTTGGCGTTACGAGGACTCTGCCAGACAGGAGAGTGGAAGGGGAGTCCTCAAGGGCAGGGAGGCCACTGGGTAAAGGAAGTGGGAGTGAGGACTCAGATCCTTTTGGTAGCCCACTTCACTGGGGTAGTGCAGAAGCCAGGAAAGTTCCCCACAATCGCGGGACTATTCCCCCGCTTACATATGTTCTCCTCCCCTGGCTCCACAGAACACTTCTTAAGTTTAAGGCCTTGGTCCTTATTTTTAAAGAGCTAAACGGCCTGGGCCTATGTTACCTAGAAGACCACCTAACCCGCCAGGACCATGACTATTTTCAACAGTTCTGCTCAGGAACAATGCAACTGGCTACCACAAAGATGAATCTTATCTGTTCAGGAGATAGTTCCTGCAAAAGTGTGTTCCACAGTCTGGCAGCCCTAAGAACTACCACAAACCTTACTATATTCCAGTCCAAATGCAAAGCACATATCTTAGACCTTGCCTTCCCTAAGAACAAGGCATGTCATATTAGCTTACTCAAAAAACAATGCAAAACTAAGGAATCTCTTCCTTCCCTCCCATCCCGGAAACATACACACACAAAAAACACACCATTTTCTTCTGAGGCTGTGGGAAGGAATGGAGCACTATTTTTACAGGTAAGCAGCTTCCAGCAACTGTGACACCTGCACTGTGGGACGGTGACAGGAGGATTATTTACACTGTTGGAGCTATTATGTCAGGAATGCCCATCTACTCTGGCATTGCACTGAAGGAGACCGGCAGATTGGAAGACGGTAATGTGGCATTATTCTCTTCAGGTTCTTATACTGCATATCCATCACTGTGGTACCTGAGTGCATTCCAAAATCAAATAGCAAATGTTAGAAAAAGAGGAAATGCGGAGTTAAGGCAACACTTTCCACACAAGAAAACCATGCTGCCTTAACTCGGTCCCTGCAGGGATGCCAAACAAACATTTTCCTGGCTGATCCAATGCTTGCGCAGCTAGTCCAAAACCAGGGAGATTGGAAGTGACTTCTACCACCTTTGCAATCCCACCCCACCAACTTCTGGCTTGCACTGCGTTCAAGAGCCATGGCAAATCTTTTGGCAAACTGGAACAGAATATAAGATGCGTAACAACGCACAGAACCAACTCATCTGGTTTCAGATTTCATTGCAAATTTTCCAGACAGCTCTGGTCAGGGCTGAAGAGAGCTGACAGCTCCATGGAGATGTCAGCTGAGCACCGGCCTACAAAATGCCGAGTGCTCATTACATGGTTCTGCTGACTCTCTTTTAAAAGTACTAAAATTTCCATATTAAGACATGGCTTTTAAAATTGCAAACCCCTTTCTAAGTGATGTGTAACTTAATAATAATAGGTTCACTTCAAATTCCAAAGAATACTCAGGGCTAGAATTTTTTTTTAAAGTGATTAAATAGGTTTGACCAATTTTTCATTAGAGGAGATCAAAAATAATCCCCATATTCTCTGATGAGCAGTAAAGAGCATTTGAATATGCTGTAGTAACTTTCAAAAACAGGTGGCTACCTTATCTAGTGTTAAATATTCAGATGTGAAATATGAGTCTGGTTCCATTTTCGTGCATGCCCCAAATGGCTTCCACATATGCATAGCAGCCTGTTAGCACAATAAAGAATTCATTAGCTATACAGACAAAATTAGAATGAACATGTATTGAATACAAGATTTAAAAAGATCACTTTCCCTTGTAAGCACTTGTGGTGTGTTCAGTGGTAACAGTCACACTTTCCCTAATCTCAAGCGAATCTTGCAACATTAAAATGATTGCTTTCAATGCTTTAACTTTTTTTAACCTTCACTCATGAAAGAGAACCCTCCAGTTTTCACTTCATACTGAAGTCAGGAATTCTGGGGGTGGAAAACTAGCTTTCCAGTGCAAGTTACTCACTTCTGCAACATCACTACAAATCCACCCTAAAGTACAGCTGAATATAGAGAGCCTCTCAACATTTTGATGACATACAAGTAGAATCCATTGGCTCAGGAACAACCCACTTTATAGTCTCATTTGGTCTTAACCTCTGCATTTATTGAACTCTACATCGTTCTTTTGGACTCAAATATATGCACGGGAGAAATGGGCTTTAGAGGTTCAACTATCCAGGGTCAACAAAGACACAGTCTCTTGGCTTGGATCTATTTTAATCACTGTAATAATTTTTTATTTATACAACAAATAGGAGTGGACCAAACTCATATTATTTTCGTAATAACTTGGAAGAAGTCAGTAGGGGAATAGGTCAGCCTAGCACTAAAGTAAATGTGTATGGTGCATTTTTCCTTCATAAACTCCCCAGTCATATATGCAAAAATATAACAGTAACAATAAAAGCAAGTTAGTAAACCTTATGCATTCATTTTAGCCTAATGGAACAGTTTCTGTAACAATTCTCTTGTGCAGTCTTCTTCTCTTGAGAGGTATGTATGGTATTTTACACTAACCTATGGCATTATTCTACATAACTAATTAGAAACAACGATCACATATGTTGTGCATTGCTCAGCTTTCTAGATTTCTGATTTGCACCAGCACATATTAATTTTGCTGGAGAGACAACTAACTGTCAGATGATTGATATGGAGAAGCCACGAAGGTAAATGGCCAAGATCCTATTAAAAGAGCTCAATAACAGTCTTTGCAAGCTAGGGGGATAATAGTGTATCTTATACCCCTGCACTTCTAGAGCTTAACCTCCTGGAAGATAATGTCTGCATACCACAAGCAGCAAACAGACGTTTATTAGAAAGAGAGGACCAAATTCAACCTGACTGTCAGCAAGCACAACTCCATTTCTATTGTGCCCACTTGCACCATGGTTGAATCTGGGCCACAGGGTAATCTAAATGTATTCCCACTCACAGGAAGAAGGCATTAAAAAAAAAGACCTAAATCTGTTAAATAAAAAGTATACATCAGATTTCAGGGAAAATAGGTATGACAATTAACTTGCTACATAATATAAAATTAGGGCTGTCAAGCGATTAAAAAAATTAATCACAATCGCACTGTTAAACAATAATAGAACACGATTTATTTAAATATTTTTGGATGTTTTCCACATTTTCAAATATACTGATTTCACTTATAACACAGAATACAAAGTGTACAGTGCTCACTTTATATTTATTTTTTATTACAGATATTTGCACGGTAAAAAAAATAGTATTTTTCAATTCACTTAATACAAGTACTGTAGTGCAATCTCTTTATCATGAAAGTTGAACTTACAAATGTAGAATTATGAATAAAAATAACTGCATTCAAAAATAGAACAATGTAAAACTTTAGCGCCGACAAGTCCACTCAGTCCTATTTCTTGTTCAGCCAATGGCTCAAACAAACAAGTTTAGTTTGCATTTGCAGAAGATAATGCTGCCTGCTTCTTGTTCACAATGTCACCTGAAAGTGAGAACAGGTGTTCACATGGCACTGTTGTAGCTGGCGTCACAAGATATTTACATGCCAGATGCGCTAAAGATTCATATGTCCCTTCATGCTTCAACCACCATTTCAGAGGACACGCATCCATGCTGATGACGGGTTCTGCTTGATAACAATCCAAAGCAGTGCAAACGGACACATGTTCATTTTTATCGTCTGAGTCAAATGCCACCAGCAGAAGGTTGATTTTCTTTTTTGGTGGTTCAGATTCTGTAGTTTCTGCATCGGAGTGTTGCTCTTTTAAGACTTCGGAAAGCATGCTCCACACCACATCCCTCTCAGATTTTGGACCGCACTTTAGATTCTTAAACCTTGGGTTGAGTGCTGTAACCATCTTTAGAAATCTCACATTGGTACCTTCTTTGTGTTTTGTCACATCTGCAGTGAACATGTTCTTAAAATGAACAACATGGGATGAGTCATCATCCAAGACTACTATAACATGAAATATATGGCAGAATGTGGGTAAAATAGAGCCAGAGGCATACAATTCTCACCCAAGGAGTTCAGTCACAAATTTAATTAACGCTTTTTTTTTTTTTTAAACAAGCATCATCAGCATGGAAGCATGTCCTCTGGAATGGTGGTCGAAGCATGAAGGGGCATACAAATGTTTAGCATATCTAGCAGGTAGATACCTTGCCATGCCGACTACAAAAGTGCCATGCGAATGCCTGTTCTCACTTTCTGGTGACATTATAAATAAAAAGTGGGGAGCATTATCTCCCGTAAATGTAAACAAACTTGTTTGTCTTAGCGATTGGCTGAATGAGAAGTAGGACTGAGTAGACTTGTATGCTCTAAAGTTTTACACTGTTTTGTTTTTGAGTGCAAGTGCAGTTATGTAATAAAAATATACATTTGTAAGTTGTGCTTTCACAATAAAGAGATTGCGCTACAGTACTTGTATGAGGTGAATTGAAAAATACAATTTCTTGTTTATCATTTTTACAGTGCAAATATTTGTAATAAAAAATAATATAAAGTGAGCACTGTACATTTTGTACTCTGTGTTGTAATTGAAATCAATAGATTTGAAAAGGTAGAAAACATCCAAAATAATTAATAAATTTCAAATGGTATTCTATTGTTTCACAGTGCAAATAAAACTGCGATTAATTTTTTCAATCGCAATTAATTTTTTGAGTTAATCGCGTGAGTTAACTGCAATTAATCTACAGCCCTATATACAATCTTACTGGCATTGTTGGCAAAGCTTGTTAGAGTAGGCATCATTACAATTAACACTTGCCACAGTGATTGCCAGACTGTGGTATTTATATTATATTTATTGCAGTTATGCCTTGGGCAATGAATCTTCAGTTTTAAATGCCACCCCCTACCACTTATAATATTCATCACCCAGAGATTGTATTGAGTCTCCAGTAGATTGTCAGAACACACCCAATTCCTCTGAAAATTCTGTTAACTCTCTCCTCAGCAACTTCCCTGGCCAAATCTCATTTTCTTTCTGTGGCAGGAAAATATGGTAAAAGGAGTACCAGGACGGTACATCAAGGTCCAACATTGGCTCCAATTCTCAGGTGCAGCCGGTCATGATAGACAAAACCACAGTCGCTCCTTAAACAAAAAGCATCTATTAATGAAAACAGTTACAGACACAAAGTTGTACACAGCTTGAGTTTTCGCTTTGCCTTTCTAGTTTACCAGTCACCACACCCTTTCTGCAACTCTAAACAGCACACAGAGACATCTAGTGGCTCAATAACATTCTGCAAATAAACATATCATTACACCATTAAGCTGCTCCATTTTCTTTGACTCACAGAACACACAAAATTAAAATGTTTAACAGTTAAGAGAAACACTCCTGTTACTTTTCCTGACATTTTCTGTACATTAAATACAACCAATATCTTATGTTCCTTTCCAGTATTTTCACTTCACTTACCCCAGTTGTGAAAAAATAAGCAGCAACTTATTTATTTTTGAATTCTACTCTGAAGAGAGATTTTATTATCCTGGAAACGAGATCCTACCCTGAAAAAAAAAAAAGTTACCTCCAGAGAAGACTTTTTTCTCTAATATTTAACAACCACAGTTCTCAGCTCCTTAAACTGACATTCACAATTTTGTTAACTATAATTTTTTTTGGTTCAAATAAGACACAGTGCAAAATTTAAGTCTACTATCAACGCAGAATTCTCTGTCTTTTCCTTTCATGCCAATAAATACTCCTGTGGCTAAGGCACTGGTAAGTAAACCAATAATTCTGACCTGCTGCATGTCTAACATTTCTTCTTTAATAACTCCAAGAGCATGGCAGGCTCTTCCTATTAACTACATTACATCATCATTATCAAAGACGAAAGGAAATTAATTTTGTTTTCCAAGGACTTGGCAATAAGTCTGTTCTTTACTTCATCAGACATCTGCTGTTTTTCTACGTATGTCATTTGTGAAGCAGAGTTTTCCTTATGACTTTATTCTCATAACAGTTTATCATGCAACACTGTTTACCAGGGAAATAAAGTGCAGCAGGATTTCTCATTCGCCCCATAAAAGTGTAAAGCTAACTTAAAGCCAATATTATCATCTATATTTCACTTTCAAATAGTTTTCTGTTTAAAAAAAAAAAAAACTCACCAAAGACTGTCAAGCAAAAATAACCTCTTGTGGTCTTTGCCTGAAATTTATTACCACTGCTGCAGTACTTTGTTTTAACAGATGGGACTTTATCAGCAAATTATGTGGGCAGTCCACCAACTTCCCTCAGGAATGGAGGAGTGCTTGTATTTACTTGGGCTCTTATCTATGCACTTAAAGCCATATTCAAACCACAAAATTCTAGGGATTTTATTTTCATTTATTGATACAAAGGCTAAAATACAGAGAATCTTCTGTTCTGAAGCACACTGGATCCCTATCATTAGTCTCCCTCAGATCTGTGTGATAGATAGGTAGTTGCTGTCATATATTTCAAATCACTGAAGCTTTTTTTTTTTTTTTTTTTAGGTTGAATGCACTTTGCAGCTTGGTTTTATGTTCTCCGTGTAATTATGCTGCCTAAAAAAGGGGCCATTTAAAATACTTTTCAAAATATTTATTTTGCTGAATAATTCGTTGTGGCTTTGTTTGGGTTTTCCCCTACCTAACTGCAATTTATCTAACCACTACATCACATTCCAAAAGAAAGTTAGTCTTGCCATTGGCAAATATTTCTCATTGCAGTACCTGGAATATGAGGAATCTGGGGAGGTTAATGCATGCACCTAAAGCATAATGGCCCTGATTATGTGCCCTACTGTGGACCCTTTATGCCATTCTGCTTGCATAGAGAGGCCCTAAAGGGGGCAGAACAGCCCCTATGGAATTTTTCTGGCATAGGAGGTTCCCCAACAAGCATAGAATTGATGCGAGTCACCCTACATCCCTTTCCTGTTCAGACTCCAGCAGAGTGGCCTGCAGGGGACAGTCACACAAGAGTGAAGAGCGGAAGCAGGGTGGCAGGACTGTGCTCTGGCTATTTTGGGATGGAGCAGCACATAAGCAGCCATGCAAGGCTGCCAAAACTTACAGTAGTCACTTGGGACTGCTCTAAATTGCACCACGGCCAGGCAGGCCAGACAGAAGTTGGAGAGAACAAAGATGCTATAAAACTGCATTTGCCTACCCCTGCCCTGGGTTGTACCTGGTGTGCCGCGCAACCTGCAAGGTGTAGTGAAAAAAAGCAAATCAGGCCTAAGGTCTGCAGTTCAATGTCAAAGTGTATAGGAAGCAGGAGAAGGAGAAAACACAATACAAGCAATATATCTAGGAGGGAAAAATAAATGACAATAGCACAGAGAAGCACTGTTAAGTGCATGTAGTTTATGTCTCCAATACAAGGCTTGATATTTCAGTCTTCTAATCAGATCTAAATACATCAGACTTTATTTCTGAAGTGCATTACACTACCTTACAATACCCTTATGTTTCACATTAATCGGGAGAGTATGCATCCGTTATCAAGCACGACTCAATTCAGCATTGAAGTTTGAAGGTTATGCCCACTGCACATCTACTTTAAAGTTTTCTAAATGAAATATTCTGTCCTTTGAAAGGCTGAAATAACATGGAAAACATTGGATCATTTACATAAAAAGGGCAAGGAAAATTACAATAGAAATCCATGTAAAGCATGCAAAAGTCAGTTTTAATGGACAGGTACAGAGGGGACAAAGGCCTATGGCCCTCCCACTTTTTGAAAGTGGACGGTCCTGGCCTGTCCACTTTTCCACCGGGGCCTGGCCCCCAGCCTTTCCTCTTCCCCGCAAGGCCCTGCCCCCCAGCCAGGCCAGCAGCTCGAACGCAGCCCCGGGAAGCCCAGGCAGCTGTGGGTAGCCAAGGGACATGGGGGCAGGAACATGGGCCAGGAGCTGCTCTTGGCCCTACCCCACCCTGTGGAGGTGGAGGGGCCCAGGCTCCCCGGCCAGGTTCTGGCTTATGACAAGGAGGGGCAGGAGCAGCACTTTTAGGAAGAATCCATTGCCCCTGTTTCAGAGTTACAACCTCCATTCCCGAGGTGTGTGTAACTCTGAGGTTCTACTGTAATAATTTATGGGCATTCCTGATCCATCCAAACATGCTGATGCTGAAATTTAGAGGTAGCAGGAGGTACCTAAATGGGTCAGATATCTATGAGAACTTCTAAAAGGCCCAACTCCGCTGTCATTAAAGTCAATGTTAAGTCTCTGACTTCAGTGGAAGTTAGATTGGTAAGGGACAGATACAAAGCCCCCTGAAGTCAATGGGAGTCTTTCTATTGACTTCAGTGGGCTTTGGATCAGGTCCGCAGGTCCAGATGCTGATACCCTTATTCACAGAGCTCCTTGACTTCAGTGGAACTCCTCATACTGTAAGGTACTATTTAACATAAGCGTATCAGAGTCTGGCCCTAGGTGAATAATTAAGCAATTATACTCAGGAGAAAAACTTGAAAATCTACTCTCTGTGAAGGCAAGAGAATTTATAAAGCAACATCATCAAAGGCTGCAATGGGCCTATACAACATAACTCAGATTTATATTTTACAGCTCAGATGTTCTTGGACCCAATACTTTGGTATGATAGAGTACAAGTCGTTTGCTAAGGATAGAAAGTTGTTTGGGGGATAAAAACTATTATTTTCCCTAAGAGCAGTAACTCATTGCCAGCACTGAAACTGCTGTAGGAACAGTTAAACTCAAAAGCTGAATATTAAATTCAAATTCTGAGATATAAACTATGAAATGTGGATCTGGGTTTAGAATCCAAGCCCCCTTCTCACCAGAGTTCAGGCATGTGCTGGATTTGAGGGCTTTTACTTTGGGGGCACCTCTACAGAATATCAGGTTTTCAAAGAGACCTTTAATTTTCAGATGTGACAGTTAAAAAATCCTGGTTACAACTCTCTAATGAACTATTTGATTTGGGGGGAAAAGTTGAGCTATAAAACTGAAAGCAACGAATCTCAACTTGGGAGTGTCCCAGCTGCAGAAAACTCTTAATTTTAAGATGCTTTGATTGATCCCCAATCTCTTCAAATTACACTCCAATAAAGACTCTGTGCCCTTCAGAAATCAGGCTATACTTCAATTACTTCATCTGCGTATAAATTTCATAGTTATTTGAAACATATGCAAAATGCAGATGCCAATGTACTCTAAAATTGATTAAATATCTACCTCATTAAAGTCTAAAACCTGCAGCACAAGAGGCCCTGGTAGAGGGCTCACTTTGCATTAAGAATGTTAAATCTTGCCAATGAAATACTGTTCTGGATTGATCCAGTTTAGTCATGCAACATCTGCATTAGAGCAGCCAACCTCTAGCACCAGCACCACTCTAGCTAAAGGTCTGACTATGTTTCTACTGGAAAAGTACATACAATTCACTCCTGGGCCCAAAGCTTGCTCACCTAACTCACTTGGGCTACTCATATCAGTAAACAAGCAGGACTTTGCCTCAGGGGAAGAGTTGGATTAAAAAACACACATCCCCTGAGCCAGTATTTTTTTAAAACCAAATCTGGATCATGACAGTTCAGAACCTTTTTTTAATTAAAAAATGACTTCCATAGAAATGTGAAACTTGACATGCCACTAGTCCATTCAGGGGACTATTTCATTTTTGACAATTATTCTGAGTATTTAACCCTGAGGTTTGGAGTCTTGAGCCATTGCCCATGAGGCTCTGTAGTCTGCTGGCTGACTGTGTCCGTGCACTGTGAGGCATAGATCATACCCAGGATTATTCCATTTTCTGCCATTGCCACAGTGTAACAGGACAATTTGTAGGCTGGAAGTTGATTTCATAACTTCGGTCCATAACTTTTACATTTTACAATTAAAAAACAAAAGCAAGTGAATGCAAAGCAACTGTGTTAAAATCACATTCAAGACTTTATATAAGTCCACAAAAGCAGGATACCACATTGCCCCTACTCAGATCAGTGCCTTAAAAGTACAATTGAGGCCACAGGCTGATTCACTAAGGAACTTGAGCACATATTTAAGTTTAATTGTATGAGTAGTTCTCATGAAGTCAATGGGATTACTCATGTTTTTGTAGTTAGGCATATGCTTAAATCCATTTAAACATGTGGCTAACTTTAAGCATGTACTTAAATCTCATTGACTTCAGTGGGATTAAATATGTGCTTAAAATTTAAGCATGTGCATAAGTATTTAGCTGGACAGGAGTGCTCTGCTGAAACAGGGCCCTAGTCTAATATTTAGGCCTAATCCAGCTCCCATTGAATTGACAATGGGACTTGTTACATTTATTGTAATGGGAGTTGGATCAGCTCCTTAAATACTAAATAATATTTAAAGAATTCATTTTAAACACAACCTATACAAGTAACCACTCTAAATTGCAGGTAAACACATTTGGGCACATTAGTCAAATACTTGTACTTCCAACTTCCTGACTTATGTGTGCAAATCCCTTTTGAGTGTGCACATGAGATGCCTGGCTGCTCAAATGGCTGCAGAGGCAAAATGCAAATGCACATTTTTGAAAGATGGCACTAAGTCTGTTTTCTAAAATGCTGCTGTTAACTATTCGTCAAGGATCTGAACTCTACAAAAAAGCTCCTCTAGGCTGATTGGGAAAAAGATTAGAAATGCTTCACTGAGCTGACGATGAAACGTAGGCTTCGAAGGCATCATTCTTTATTATTTATTACATCCAAAAATACTGTAATAATCTGTTAACAGAAATATTGTTAACAGATTAAGATTGCAAAATCAAGCATCTAAAAGTGAGGAAATGCCAAAATTCAGGCTGCCTATGCAACCTTAATTTGGCCACCTTCTACATACACTTTATCATACATCTTTAATTACATAATCACATGCTATTCTTTCCATAGGACCCCAACCTTGTGGATCGGGGGAAAAGGTAGATGTGGTATATCTCGACTTTAGTAAGACTTTTGACACTGGCTCGCATGACTTCTCATGAACAAATCAGGGTAATACAACTTAGATAGAGCTACTATAACAGGGATGGGCAACATGGGGACATCTAATATTTCTGTCCGGCCCATCATGACCCCTGGCAACTGAAGCAACTGAGGCAGCTGTAGGGCTGCCGACAGAATTTCTGGGCCCCTGGGCAAAGTAGGGGGGGCTGGCTCCAGGCCCCCGGAAGGGGTGGGGACTCAGGCGGAAAGAGCGGGGGCTGGGGCTAGCCTCCCCCAGCCAGCCCTTCAGCGCTGCCCAATCTGCACCGCCTGGGACTCCGGTGGCAAATTAAAGGGCCCGGGGCTCCGGCCACCAGCGCTGCCACTACTGCAGTAGCAGCGGCGGTGGCTGGGAGCCCCAGGCCCTTTTAAACTGCTGGGGTGGCTGCCTCTTTTGCCCCTCTCTCCCCCGTCGGCAGCACACAAATTTTGAGCTCGCAGAAGAACTGGCATCTATGCAATCAATTAAAAATACGACTACTGAAAAGATCTACTGGAGGCAGTAAACAACAGCGTCTCAAAATTGGTATTGGGTGGAAGAAATTGGCGAGTGTGACCACTGATGGAAGCCCTAATCTGACAGGCAAAAATGTTGGATTGTTGAAAAGAATACAAGACCAAGTGACAGAAACAAACCCAGAGCAGAAAATAATTTTTCTACATTGCATTATTCACCAAGAGATCCACGGCAAAAGTGTTCTGAAATTAAGCAATGTCATGAATACAATTACAAAGCTAGTCAACTTTATTAGAGCAAGAGGATTAAACCACAGGTAATTTGTCTCTCTGCTGGAGGAGTCCGAGTCAGAGCTCAGGGACGTTCAGTACCACACAAATGTTTGGGAAAAGTTCTGAAAAGAGTGTAGTGTCTGAGAGCAGAGATGAATTTGTTTTTGAAAATGAAAGGAAAAGATGTGGACTTCCCTCAATTGAACGATGTGAACTGGCTCTCTGATTTCACATTTGCCATTGATGTTACAGGTAACATGAACAAACTGAATTCGAAACTGCAAGGTAGGGGGCTTTTTGCTCATGACATGTATTCCCTTGTCAAGTCTTTCCTGACAAAGTTGCTCCTTTTCTCCCGTCAGACTGGAAACAAGCAGTTCATACACTTCCCCACTTTGCAACAGATTACAGTATCTGACCAGAATCTGGAAAGGTACATGTTGTTACTGCTCACTTTGCATACTGAATTTTCTTGCCGCTTCAAGGATTTTAGAATGATAGAAAATGACATGGCTTTGATCTCCTCCCTTTCACATGTGATGTGGACAACACTCCAAGTGACCTCCAACTTGAGCTTATTGACTTGCAATGTGATGCACTGCTTGCAGAGCAATTCAAATCAGCACCACTTCCGAGGTTTTATGCATCTCTCAATGAACAGAAATTTCCGAAGATCAAGGCTCATGCCCAAAAGATCCTAGAACTGTTCAGATCAACTTATGTCTGCGAACAGACATTTTCTGTGATGAAATTCAATATATCAAAGAACAGACCTTCTATCAATGATGACCACCTTGCAGCAGTGCTCGGCATTGCAACAACAGAAATGACACCTGACTTCACCTCCCTTGTTAATGCCCATCAGCAACTTGCTTCTTCACGCTGAGTGAGTTTCATTTCTTCTTTTATACTTAATTTTAATAATGAACGTAAGTTGTAAGTAAAAGTTTAGAGTTAGTGTTATTATTACAAATTTTATAAGTGTTCACAAAACAGTTTGCAATATAAATTGCCTTGTAAGATAAGCTTTGGATAATCGTATATTCAGTTAATTGTTATTACGTGTAACTACTTTGTTGTGTAGAGAACGTAATGGGGTCTTTTTACAATAGATGGTGAGGTAATTTCATTAACAAGAAATGTGCGGCCTGTGACAACTTACCAAAATTCATGGAGTGGCCCCCCTGTGAAATTATTGCCCACCCCTGTACTATAAGGTAGGTGCATAACTGGTTGGAAAACCGTTCCCAGAGAATAGTTACCAGTGGTATGTGCTGACAGTCTTAAGCAGCAGCGTAAGGAGGGCGGTACGATACACCATACCAGCAAGATACTTGTAGCTGGTATGGCGTACTGGAAAAAGGAGCAGCAGAACATGGGGCCAAGGCGGCCCCATGCCTGCAGCTTCTCTGGCACAGCTGTACTGCCCCCAGCCCTTCCACACAGGGTCTTCTCTGTCTGTATAGCCGCCCCGCCAGAAGACAGGGCTGTGGGCGGGGCAGGGGGCGGTACAGCCACGCTGGAAGAGCTGCAGGCATGGGGCTGCCTGGTGGCTTGTGATATAGTCAAGACTTGTGATATAGTCAGTAGAGTTGGTAACACCTCCTTTGGTTTTCACTATAGCTTCTGTAGCCTTTTGCCTTTGCAGAGCTTTTAATAAAAGATAAAGGCGGCAAAAGAATCTGATCACAGAGTGGGTTTTTCAAAGACCTCAGAGCTCTAGTTTCTTAGTTTCCTTCCATGTTTAATTTTTTGGTACATATGTATTTCTTTTCCCATTTTATCATCCTAAATTAATTAAAACATCGCTAGAGATGAACTCGCATCTGATCACTTTGGCAGGATTCATTTATGCACTTGGGAAATGGATACCGCGCAATAAAATGACACAAATATTAAACAGTTTGGATTGTTAAATCTCTGGTTTAATGTGAGATTAAAGTGTACAGTTCAAAAAAATGGGGTCCACTTGCTCCTTGGAGGCTGCAGGTCCGCAGTAGCAGCAATTTGGCAGGAGAAGTGTGAGGAGCATCAATGCAAACCATCCACAACCCCTTTATCACCAGGAGATGCTGAGCAGGCTCACACAGTCCCATAAATAGCAGGAGCAGCTCAGAGTGGGGAAGCAAGGGCAAAGCCAGTGGCCAGTGGACTAATTCAGTGCATCCATCTGGGCAGTCTTCATTTGTGGAGTTTCTGTAGAGCACCAATCAAATTTGACAACTGCATCTCCAAGCAGGTGGTATTAACTTCCTTTTTACTGGCATGCACCACAAAGGAAACTTCAGAACATAAGAACATCCACAGTTGGTCAGACAGATGGTCCATCTAGCTCAGTATCCTGCCTCCTGACAGTAACCAGTGCCAGATGCTTCAGAGGGAATGAACAGAACAGGGCAATTGGCAAGTGATCCATCCTATTGTCCAGTACCAGCTTCTGCCGGTAAGATGTTTAGGGACACAAAGATCATAGGGTTGCATCTCTGACCATCTTGGCTAATAACCATAGATGGATCTATCCTCCATGAACGTATCTCATTCTTTATTTAATCCAATTACACTTTTGGCCTTCAAAACATCCCCTGGCAACGAATTCCACAGGTTGACTGTGCATTGTGTAAAGTACTTCCTTATGCTTGTTTTAAACCTGCTGCCTATTAATTTCATTGGGTGACCCCTGGTTCTGGTATTATGTGAAGGGGGAAACTCCACTTCCATATTAAACTCCACTTTCTCCATACCTGTCATGGTTTTATAGACCTCCATGGAATCCCCCTTTAACTGTCTCTTTCCTCAAAAGAACAGTCCTCGTCTTTTTAATCTCTCCTCATCTGAGAGGTGTTCCATCATTTTTGTTGCCATTCTGTGTACTTTTTCCAGTTCTAATATATCATCTTTGTCATGGGGTGACCTGAGCTGCACACAGTATTCAAGGTGTGAGCGTACCATCGACATGTATAGTGGCATTATGATATTTTTTGTCTTATTTTCTAGCCCTTTCCTAATGATCCCTAACATTCTGTTAGTTATTTTGATTGCTGCTACACATTGAGCAGATGTTTTCATATAGCTATCCACGATGATTCCAAGAACTCTTTCTTGAGTGGTTACAGCTACCTTAGACCCCATCATTTTGTACATATAGTTGGGATGATGTTTTCCAATGTGCATTACTTTGCATTTGTCAACATTGAACGTCATCTGCCTTTTTGTTGCCCAGCCACACCGTTTTCTGAGATCCCCTTGTAACTCTTCACAGTCAACTTTGGACTTAACTATCTTGAGTAATTTTGTATGGTATGCAAACTTTTCCACCTCACTGTTTACGCTTTTTCCAGATCATTTATAAATATGCTGAACAGCAGTGGTCCCAGTACAGATCCTTGTGGGAGTCCTTCCCATACTATTTACTTCACTCTACTGTGAAAACTGATCATTTATTCCTTCCCTTTGTTTCCTGTCTTTTAACCAGTTACTGATCCATGAGAAGACCTTCCCTCTTATCCCATGACTGCTTGCTTTGTTTCAGAGCCTTTAGTCAGAGACCTTGTCAAAAGCTTTCTGAAATTCCAAGTATACTATATCCACTGGAACACGCATGTGGACAGGCTTGTTGATACCCCCAAAGATTTCTAATAGATTGGCGAGGCATGATTTTCCTTTACAAAAGCCCATGTCTATTCTTCCCAAACACACCGTGTTCATCTATGTTTCCGATCATTTCAACCAATTTGCCTGGTTCTGAAGTTAGGTATACTGGCCCATAATTGCCAGGATCACCCCTGGAGCTGTTTTAAAAAAATCAGTGTTACATTAGCTATTCTCCAATCATCTTGTAAAAAGGCTGATTTAAGCAATAGGTTACATATCAGAGTTAGTAGTTCTGCAATTTCATATTTGAGTTCCTTCAGAAATCTTGGCTGAATACCATCTAGTCCTGGTGACTTATTATTGTTTAATTTATCAATTTGTTCTAAAACCTCCACTATTTGTACCACAGTTTGGGATACTTCCTCAGATGTATCACTTAAAAAGTGACACAGGCCTGGGAGTATCCCTCAAATCCTATGCAGTGAAGACCAATCAAAAAATTCATTAAGCTTCTCCACAATGGCCTTATCTTCCTTGAGTGTTCCTTTAGCACTTCGATTGTCCAGTGACTCCACTGATTGTTTGGCAGGCTTCCTGCTTCTGATGCCTCCCAAACCCCTTGGGTGCAGCCACCCCTCCCCCCAGGGAGGCGTGGGATGCCACCCACCGCGGAGTCCCAAGGCCAGCCACAGGGGGGGCTGCATAGGTCACCACAATCCCTAGGGATGGCCCTGCCCCTGGGGTCCACTATTTGCCTCTCTCCATTTTGAAAACTGACCATTTATTCCTGCCCTTTGTTTCCTATCTTTTAACCAGTTACCGATCCATGAGACAACCTTCCCTTTTATCCCATGACAGCTTACTTTGCTTAAGAGCCTTTGATGAGGGAACTTGATGAAGGCTTTCTAAAAATCTAAGTACACTATATCCACTGGATCACCCTTGTCCACATGCTTGTTGACCCCCCCTCAAAGTATTCTAGTAGATTGGTGAGGCATGATTTCCCTTTACAAAAACCATGTTGACTCTTCCCCAACAAATCATATTCATCTATGCATCTGATAATTCTGTTCTTTACGATCGTTTCAACCAATTTGTCTGGTACTGATGTTAGGATTACCAAACTGTAAGTGCTGGGATTGCCTCTGGAGCCTTTTTTAAAAATTGGTGACACATTAGCTATACTCCAGTCATCTGGTACAGAAGCTGATTTAAATGATAAGTTACATAGTAAGTAAGTTAGTAGTTCTGAAATTTCCTATTTGAGTTCTGTCAGAACTCTTGGGTGAATACCATCTAGTCCTGGTGACTTACTACTGTTTAATTGATCAATTTGTTCCAAAACCACCTATAATGGCACCTCAATCTAGGACAGTTCCTCGGATTTGTCACCTAAAAAGAATGATTCAGGTGTAGGAACCTCCCCCACATCCTCAGCCATGAAGACTTATGCAAAGATTCATTTAGTTTCTCCACAATGGCCTTATCTTCCTTGAGTGCTCCTTGAGCATTTCAATCGTCCAGTGACCCCATTGGTTGTTTAGCAGGCTTCCTGCTTCTGATGTACTTTAAAAAATTATATTTGATCAAAAAGTTTCAGTGGAATATTTTAGACCAGCCCTATCCCCTATTTGTTGGTCTCCTAATGGAGTGTATTTTGATTGTGAATATCAAAGATGATTATGGTGGATTGGGGGTTGTTCTTTTTTAGCTGGTAAAAAAACAGCACAGATCCAAATGTGCTTTGTAAGGTATATGTTATACTGTATGTATTCTGCAACAAAGAGGTGACCAGGGCCAGCACTAGGTTTTTTGCTGCCCCAAGCAAAAAAAATTTTGGCTGCCCCCCACCCCAGCCCTAGGCTCCCCCCCGCGCCCCCCTGCTGCCCCAGCCCTGGGCTCTCCCCCACCACCCGCACCCCCTGCCGCCCCAGCTCTGGGTTCCCCTCCTTGTGGGCCGGGACAGCTTCTACAGCGCAGGGCCGGCTCCCAAGCAAAAAAAAAAAAAGGATGACCCGAATGCTGCCCCTGCAAATGTGCCGCTCCAAGCACCTGCCGGCCCTGGAGGTGACTTTCCCTAGGTGATTCACAGGAACTGATTGTATTCCTAGGATCAAAAATGCCTTATTGCCGAAGAACCAAAGCAGTTCCATTAGCCTGCAGAGAAGATCCTCAGTCATTTTGCACAGTTCCACAGTGGCTGCTCTCACCACTGCAAAAGAAAGTTTGAATGGTGGTGGGGAGGAGGGGGCTAGTCAGTGGACAAAAGATCACGTGGAAGCCACTGCAACTCCAAGACTACAATAGTTCACTGCTACTCTGCAGGTTTCAGAGTAGCAGCCATGTTAGTCTGTATCTGCAAAAAGAAAAGGAGGACTTGTGGCACCTGCACATCTACCAATGTGATATATGCCATCATGTGCCAGCAATGCCCCTCTGCCATGTACATTGGCCAAACCGGACAGTCTCTACCTAAAAGAATAAATAGACACAAATCAGACGGCAAGTATTATAACATTCAAAAACCAGTCGGAGAACACTTCAATCTCTCTGGTCACTCAATTACAGACCTAAAAGTGGCAATTCTTCAACAAAAAAACTTCAAAAACAGACTCCAACGAGAGACTGCTGAATTGGAATTAATTTGCAAACTGGACACCATTAAATTAGGCTTGAATAAAGAGTAGGAGTGGATGTGTCATTACACAAAGTAAACCTATTTCCCCATGTTTATTTTCCCCCCTACTGTTCCTCACACGTTCTTGTCAACTGCTGGAAATGGCCCACCTGGATTACCACTACAAAAGGTTTTTTTCCCCTCTCCTGCTGGTAATAGCTCACCTTACCTGATCACTCTCATTACAGTGTGTATGGTAAGACCCAGGGTTTCATGTTCTCTATGTATATAAATCTCCCCACTGTATTTTCCACTGCATGCATCAGATGAAGTGAGCTGTAGCTCACAAAAGCTTATGCTCAAATAAATTGGTTAGTCTCTAAGGTGCCACACGTACTCCTTTTATTTTTGCTACTGTGCAGTTTGGGAGGTCGGGGAGGATTTCTGCCCCTAGGCCTCAGTGGGATATCTATGAGCACAGCCCATGTACCCAGTGTATGCACCACGTTGAGGATTTTTCCCATAGGAAATGGGAGATAGGGAAAAGACTTTTCATGCTGATTCTCCTTCTGATGTCTTCATATCCTGTCTGTGTCAACGCACAATCTTGGGAGAATGGGTTCATATGGGAGGATATATTCAAAACCTTCAAATGCCAAGAGGAGAATAAACCATCCAAACCAGAATTCCAGGTACAAAGCTCTCAGTCTGGGGAACTTCACATTTTTTGGCTTAGGCACTTTGCTATAACATGGATCTTTGTGCTGGCCTTCTGCATGGGGTGAATTTCACCCTGAATGGCCATCTAAGTACCACCCTCCACTTCAGAGGTGCCTTCCTTTCAGTAGCAATGTAAGTGCAAAGTCTAGTTAAAAAGCCCTTTGTAATCTTTGAGATGAAAGATGCCACATAATTGCAAAATTATTAATTATCATTATTGTGCCAATAGTGTGATAGATGAGTCTTGAACAAACATGAAGACAAGTTCTTGCCCCGAGCATTTTACATTTCTCAACAGATGGATGCACAGAAGACAGAAAGGGATGGAAAGTGACAAAGGCTGATAGCTGAGCAGTGATTTTAAGCATGCATCTAGTTCCCTGATTCTGTAACATGCATTTTTAAATTAACTAAACACACAAAATAAAAAAAATACATACATTATCATTCTTTGTGGGGAGGACTAGAGTTCAGAGGCCTGGAGATAAAGGCAGATGCTGTTAACCACACACATAAATCACTAAATATTATAACACAGATTAACTTTTTTTTCCACTTAAGCGGACTCCATGGCTCCAATGAATTTGTTTTTAGTTTATAAATCATCCCCAGTGAATACATGATTTCGCCCTTTCTTCCGCCTTCATTATTTTATCCAGCAATAGGGTCCAGTGCCCATGGCCACACATGGGGCAGGGATTTACATCAGAAGGCCCCAGCACTGAGCTGTGGAAAATAATCTTTCTGCAGCAGGAACAGCGTCTGGCTTCTTGGCATGCTCCACGCACAGTTGTGCTGACAGCTCCAGAGTTGCCTTTTACTTTGTCATGTGGTCAGGCTGCCCAGATGGTCCTCCTTCATGTCATTTTTTAAAATTGGACTCCTATTTGGTTCTAATGAATCTGCATGCATTCATCCCTTCAAATTGACATGCCTGTCCCCTCTTAATACTATGCAACAATAGTAGCCTAATTTCTTTATTGGGGGCCCCCCATAAGGCATTTCCTTAATTGGGATTTTGTGCCAACTATAAGCCCAGCCCAACAAGGCAATGGGCTTTTCTCCACACCTTCATCTCACAGTGCCTTACTCTGAGCCAGCCATCACTGCCACCTCATTAACCAGAGGACAGAGGTGCCAAGAAAATAATATAGCCCACCCCAAAACTCTGGTGTGTCACCACTTCAACATGAGTCAGCTCCACTTCAGGCTATTTCCACAGATTTCTAACGCATATGTTGGGAAATCAGGATACGGACTAGAAGTGTAATTCACAAAGCAAGCTGGGAAGCTGCATTAATAAAGCCTCTTCTTTACTTACTAATTTAAACATTTGAGGACTGTTTTCTTATGTCTTGTGATTGAAACTCACCATTATACAATAAGGCATGACACTATTATTATTAATCATAGTAGTGTTATAGCACCTAGGAGTCCTGGTCATGAACCCAGACCCCATTGTGCTAGGCACTATACAAACCCAGAACAAGAAGACAGTCCCTTCCCCAAATAGCTTACAATCTAAGAGTAAGACAAGAGACAAAAGATGGATACAGACAGATGGAGGAATACAAGGAAACAATGAGACCATATTGGTCAGCATAATAGGCTGTAGTCTCAGCACACCATCAGCCTAACCACTGACAAGAATTCCTCTGACTTCAGCTGAGGCTCTGGCTCTCGAATGCATATGATTTTCTAAAAGGTTTTGTAATGCTAAGGCCTTATGCAAATTACTGCACATGCTCTGTAGATATTTATATATAAACATCTTGTTCTTTAAAAAAAAAAAAAAAAAGTTACAAAAAGAGAAGGATACATTACCCTCAAAATTTTGGCCCATATTCTCAACTGGTGTAAATAGGTGTCGTTCCACTGAAGTCATTGAAGGTACACTCATTTACACCAGCGGAGGAGCTAACCCATTATTTTCAAAATTTAATTATTTTCATTCCATCTGAAACAAGATCTTTTTTTTTAAAAAAAGCCGTCAAGTAAAAACAGCTCAACAGATTCAAACCAGCATCTTATGGGCTCAATGCTGAAAGGTAATGAGCCCGTTGGCCCTGATCCCGCAAAGTGCTCAAGCATGTGCTTACCTTTAAACTTGTGCATTGTCCCACTGAAGTCAATGTTTCATCCTTAAAGTTAAACACCTGCTCAAGTGTTTGGCTGGATTAAGGCCAATGCCATTTTAAAAGTGTCAACTCCAAAAGCAGGGTTTGTTTTGGGAATAGTAACTCAGGACTAAATCCTCAAGTGCCCTGATATGCACTCATTTGAGGGATGGGGGAGAAGGAGTGCTACCTTTCTACTCCTAGCAACCCTGTGGCCAGCCAAGGTCTAGTTTAGCCCTTGGATAAATCAGAACAGTCTCAGGACGGCTCTGGTGTTGGCTAAAATTCCAGCAACCCACCCTTTCCTACCTCCAACATGCTCCACTGCGGGGGAATCCTCAGCAGCAAAGGGGACTTTTCATAGGGCAGGACTGAGCCCCTGGTCTGTATGACAGCACTATTGACACCAACCTCCATGACAGACATTCTGGATGTGTCTCAGAGCCTGGTCCTGCGATGTTCCCGAGCACCCAGTGGAAGATGCTGAGTACTCTCTACTCCCACAACTCATGGGAAAGGGGCTTTAATTGTTATTGTTTTACTCTTTGGACTTCCTGTTCAAATAAAGGGACCATTTCCAAACCAGTAAATCCCATTGAGCCTAATGAGAGTCCCTTAAATAAAACCTCACACAATGCTTTGAAAACGTTGCATAAATGTACTTTTAACCTAGCCAGCTAAATAAAGCTAGAGGAATTTTCTAACAAAGTTTTAAATTAACTGTCCCAGTCTAAAGCAGATTTTTCTGCTGCATTAGCCTGAAACTCCAATAAACTGAAACAAATCAAATAGCCAGGAAGTAGAAATGGAAACCAAAAGGAAGAAAAAAAAGATCTGCAAAATGAAATCACTATTTATTTCACATGTGAAATTCAGTATAAAATACTTCCCTATAAATAGTTGTCAATAAACACAACTGCTGCAAATGTATTTGGTAAATGTTGAGGTCAAAGGCCTTAACTGTTTATTGCCTTGTAAACTCAAAGGCAAGTAAATTTATTGCTTGAATGAGTTTCAGACTATTGGCCATCATAAAAGTTCTGCATCCCATGTACAAAATGCCACATTGAGTAACACTACAATTATTCCACACGTAATTCAGAGGCCACCATCTGCATCATAATTCAAACAGGTATCCGAAAGTAGATTGTTTGCCATGCTGAATATATACCTCCATTGATTAGTGATGAACTATGTCTGTCATTACTACTAGAACTTGCTCTGTGAAACCATAAATTGTTGCTCTTTTAAAAGCAAATAGCCTACTGCAATGTTGTAGCAGAATGCAACTGAGAAATACTGGGATAGCAAGGTGTTTACTTTATCAATTATTTGTATTATGATAGTGTTTGCAGGCCCCCAACTGGGACTGGAGCACCAGTGTGCTAGGTGCTGTGGAAACAGAGTAAGAGATAATCTTTGCCCCAAGGTGCATACAATCTAAATAAAAAAGTCACACAAAAGAAGTATTGCCCCATCTTACAGCTGGGAAAGTGAATCAAAGAGTGATTTGCCCAAAGTCACAGAGGAGGTCTTGTGACAGACCCTAGGAGCTGAATGCAGGTCTCCTGAGTCTCGCTCCACTGCTGTACCCACAAGACCATCCTTCCTTTTTCCTACTGTCGTAAAAAGTCTAAACACAACTATAGCACACTATCAAATTGCTGCACATTTTTCTTGTCCATAATGTTTTAGTCATAAGTGCCAAATGGTACTGTCAAATCTGCTCTCCATAGCTTTAGAGATGTGGCTTTAGTTACAAGGCTCAGGGCTGGTCTACATTAGAAAATTAGATCAACCCAGATACCTCACTCAGAGGTGTGACAAATCCACACCCCTGAACGACATAGTTAAGCCAACCTAAGACCCCATGTAGACAGCACTAGCTCAACAGAGAACCCCTACCCTCACTGTAGTGAGTGTCGACATGGAAGCCCTACAGTGGTGCCGCTGTAGTGTTTTAAGTGTAGACATAACTAAGGGGCTGTGGAGAGAAGTCTCCTCAGAATCCACACCTAACAAAGGACCAATTCAGGAAAGTACCTAAGCACATGATTACATGCTTTTCTGAATAGAAATATACTTAAGTGCATGCTTAGGCCCCGCTATGGCCCTGTCCTCCACACAGATAGATCTCCAGATCTGTGTGTTTCCCCTGCAGATCCCATTGGCCATGGTTCCCGGCCAATGAGAGTTGCAGAGCCCCTTGGCAGACCCTATGCATAGGAGCCGGAGGGGGGACATGCTCCTGCTTCCGGGAGCCAGACAGAGCCACAGCACACATGGAATGTGGCAAGCCCGCGGCTGGAGTGCAGGAGCGAGGCAAGCCCCAGACCCAGCTCCCTGGCAGAAGCTCGAGGGCTGGATTAAAACGTCTGAAGGGTCAGATGTGGCACCCAGGCCATAGTTTACCCACCCCTGCTCTAGATTGTTTATGTAATTTAGTTTGTAAGCTCTTCGGTGCAGGCATTGTCTCTCTTCTTCATAAGAGCATAAGAACGGCCATACTGGGTCAGATCAAAGGCTCATCTAGCCCAGTACCTTGTCATCTGACAGTGGCCAATGCCAGGTGCCCCAGAGGGAATGAACAGAACAGGTAATCATCAAGTGATCCATCCCTGTCACCCATTCCCAGCTTCTGGCAAACAGAGGCTAGGGACACCATCCCTGCCCATCCTGGCTAATAGCCATTGATGAACCTATCCTCCATAAACTTATCTAGTTCTTTTTTGAACCCTGTTATAGTCTTGGCCTTCACAACATCCTCTGGCAAAGAGTTCCACAGGTTGATTGTGTGCTGTGTGAAGAAATACTTCCTTTTGTTTGTTTTACACCTGCTGTCTATTAATTCATTTGGTGACCCCTAGTTCTTATGTTATAAGAAGGAGTAACTAACACTTCCTTATTTACTCTCTCCATACCAGTCATGATTTTATAGACCTCAATCATATCCCCCCTTAGTCGTCTCTTTTCCAAGCTGAAAAGTCCCAGTCTTATTAAGGTTTCAGAGTAACACCCGTGTTAGTCTCTATTCGCAAAAAGAAAAGGAGTACTTGTGGCACCTTAGAGACTAACCAATTTATTTGAGCATAAGCTTTCGTGAGCTACAGCTCACTTCATCGGATGCATACTGTGGAAAGTGTAAATCTTTTTATACACATAAAGCATGAAAAAATACCTCCCCCCACCCCACTATCCTGCTGGTAATAGCTTATCCAAAGTGATCACTCTCCTTACAATGTGTATGATAATCAAGTTGGGCCATTTCCAGCACAAATCCAGGGTTTAACAAGAACGTCGGGGTGGGGGGGTAGGAAAAAACAAGGGGAAATAGGTTACCTTGCATAATGACTTAGCCACTCCCAATCTCTATTCAAGCCTAAGTTAATTGTATCCAATTTGCAAATGAATTCCAATTCAACAGTTTCTCGCTGGAGTCTGGATTTGAAGTTTTTTTGTTGTAATATCGCAACTTTCATGTCTGGAATCGCGTGACCAGAGAGATTGAAGTGTTCTCCGACTGGTTTATGAATGTTATAATTCTTGACATCTGATTTGTGTCCATTTATTCTTTTACGTAGAGACTGTCCAGTTTGACCAATGTACATGGCAGAGGGACATTGCTGGCACATGATGGCATATATCACATTGGTGGATGTGCAGGTGAACGAGCCTCTGATAGTGTGGCTGATGTTATTAGGCCCTGTGATGGTGTCCCCTGAATAGATATGTGGGCACAGTTGGCAACGGGCTTTGTTGCAAGGATAGGTTCCTGGGTTAGTGGTTCTGTTGTGTGGTATGTGGTTGCTGGTGAGTATTTGCTTCAGGTTGGGGGGCTGTCTGTAGGCAAGGACTGGCCTGTCTCCCAAGATTTGTGAGAGTGTTGGGTCATCCTTCAGCATAGGCTGTAGATCCTTAATAATGCGTTGGAGGGGTTTTAGTTGGGGGCTGAAGGTGACAGCTAGTGGCGTTCTGTTATTTTCTTTGTTAGGCCTGTCCTGTAGTAGGTGACTTCTGGGAACTCTTCTGGCTCTATCAATCTGTTTCTTCACTTCCACAGGTGGGTATTGTAGTTGTAAGAATGCTTGATAGAGATCTTGTAGGTGTTTGTCTCTGTCTGAGGGGTTGGAGCAAATGCGGTTGTATCGCAGAGCTTGGCTGTAGACGATGGATCGTGTGGTGTGGTCAGGGTGAAAGCTGGAGGCATGTAGGTAGGAATAGCAGTCAGTAGGTTTCCGGTATAGGGTGGTGTTTATGTGACTATCGTTTATTAGCACTGTAGTGTCCAGGAAGTGGATCTCTTGTGTGGACTGGACCAGGCTGAGGTTGATGGTGGGATGGAAATTGTTGAAATCATGGTGGAATTCCTCAAGGGCTTCTTTTCCATGAGTCCAGATGATGAAGATGTCATCAATATAGCGCAAGCGTGGGGGGGGGGGTGAGAAAACCTGGATTTGTGCTGGAAATGGCCAAACTTGATTATCATACACATTGTAAGGAGAGTGATCACTTTGGATAAGCTATTACCAGCAGGAGAGTGGGGTGGAGGGAGGTATTTTTTCATGCTTTATGTATATAAAAAGATCTTCTACACTTTCCACAGTATGCATCCGATGAAGTGAGCTGTAGCTCATGAAAGCTTATGCTCAAATAAATTGGTTAGTCTCTAAGGTGCCACAAATACTCCTTTTCTTTTAGTCTTATTAATCTCGCCTCATACCAAAGCTGTTCCATACCCCTAATCATTTTTTTTGCCCTTTTCTGAACCTTTTCCAGTTACAATACATCTTTTTTGAGATGGGGCGACCACATCTGCACACAGTGCTCAAAATGTGGGCGTTCCATGGATTTATAGAGAGGCAATATGATAGTTTCTGTCTTATTATCTATCCCTTTCTTAATGATGCCCAACACTCTGTTCGCTTTTTTGACTGCTGCTGCAGCATATTGAGTGGCTGTTTTCAGATAACTATCCACAATGACCTCAAGATCTCTTTGAGTGGTAACAGCTAATTTAGACCCCACGAGTTTATATGTATGGTTGGGATTATGTTTTCCAATGTGCATTACTTTGCAATTATCAACATTGAATTTAATCTGCCATTTTGTTGCCCAGTCACCCAGTTTTGAGAGATCCTTTTGTAGCTCTTCGCAGTCTGCCTGGGACTTAACTATCTTGAGTAGTTTTGTATCATCTGCAAATTTTGCCACCTCACTGTTTACCAGATCATTTATGAATATGTTGAATAGGACTGGGCCCAGTACAGACCCTGGGGGACACCACTATTTACCTCTCTCCATTCTGAAAACTGACCATTTATTCCTACCTTTTGTTTCCTATCTTTTAACCAGTTACCAATCCATGAAAGGACCTTCCCTCTTATCTCATGACAGCTTACTCTGCTTAAGAGCCTTTGGTGAGGGACCTTGTCAAAGGCTTTTTGAAAATCTAAGTACATATATCCACTGGATCCCCCTTGTCCACATGCTTGTTGACCCATTCAAAGAATTCTAGTAGATTGGTAAGGCAAGATTTCCCTTTACAAAAATCATGTTGTCACTTCCCCAACAAATTATGTTCATCTATGTGTCTGACAATTTTGTTCTTTATTGTAGTTTCAACCAATTTGGCAGGTACTGAAGTCAGGCTTACCGGCCTGTAATTGCCGGGATCACCTCTGGAGCCCTTTTGAAAAATTGGCGTCACATTAGCTATCCTCCAGTCATTTGTTACAGAAGCTGATTTAAATGATAGGTTACAAACTACAGGTAGTAGTTCTGCAATTTTACATTTGAGTTCCTTCAGAACTCTTGGCTGAATACCATCTGGTCATAGCGACTTATTACTCTTTAGTTTATCAATTTGTTCCAATACCTTCTCTAACAACACCTCAATCTGGGAGAGTTCCTCAGATTTGTCACCTAAAAAGAATGGCTCAGGTTTGGGAATCTCCCTCACATCCTCAGCCGTGAAGACAGACACAAAGAATTCATTTAGTTTCTCCGCAATGAACTTATTGTCCGTTAGTGCTCTTTTAGCATCTTGATCGTCCAGTGGCCTCACTGGTTGTTTAGCAGGCTTCATGCTTCTGATGGACTTGCTATTACTTTAGCTAGCTGTTCTCCAAATTCTTTTTTGGCTTTCCTAACTATATTTTTACACTTCATTTGAAAGAGTTTATGTTCTTTTCTAGTTTCCACATTAGGATTTAACTTCCACCTTTTAAAGGATGCTTTTTTGCCTCTCACTGCTTCTTTTACTTTGTTTTTAACCACGGTGGCACTTTTTTCATTCTCTTGCTATGTTTTTTAATTTGGGGGTTACATTTAAGTTGAGCCTGTATTTTGGTGTCTTCAAAAAGTTTCCATGCAGCTTGCAGGGATTTCACTTTTTGTGCTGTACATTTAATTTCTGTTTAACTAACTTCCTCATTTTTGTGTAGTCCCCCTTTCTGAAATTAAATGCTACAGTGTTGGGCTGCTGTGGTGTTTTCCCCACCACAGGAATGTTAAATTTAATTATATTATGGTCACTATTACCAAGCGGTCCAGCTATATTCACCCTTGGACCAGATCCTGTGCTCCACTTGGGACTAAATCAAGAATTGACTCTCCTTTTGTGGGTTCCAGGACTAGCTGCTCCAAGAAGCAGTCATTTAAGGTGTCAAGAAACTTTATCTTTGCATCCCGTCTTGAGGTGACATGTACCCAGTCAATATGGAGATAGTTGAAATCCCCATTATTATTGAGTTTCTTATTTTAATAGCCGCTCTAATCTCCCCGAGCATTTCACTATCACCATCCTGGGCAGGCGGTCTGTAATATATCCCTTCTGCTATATTCTTATTATTAGAGCATAGAATTACTATCCATAGAGATTCTATGGTACAGGTTGGTTCATTTAAGATTTTTACTTCATTTGATTCTACGCTTTCTTTCACATATAGTGCCACTCCCCCACCAGCACGACCTGTTCTGTCCTTCCGAAATATTTTGTACCCTGGTATTACTGTATCCCATTGATTATCCTCATTCCACCAAGTTTCTGTGATGCCTATTATATCAATATCCTCATGTGATACGAGGCACTCTAGTTCATCCATCTTATTATTTAGACTTCTAGCATTGGTATATAAGCACTTTAAAAACTTGTCACTTTTTAGCTGTCTGCCATTACATGATGGATTTGAATGGGACTTTTTTTTCATTTGACTGTTTCTCATCAGATCCGACCTGTATTTTATTATCTTCCATCCTCTCCTCCTTACTAGGACATAGAGAATCTCTATTAATAGATCCTCCCCAAAGGGATGTCTCTGTCTGAATCATGTGCTCCTCTGCACCTGTCAGCTTTCCCCCAGCCCTTCTTTGTGCTGTACAGCATTGAGCACCCTGACAATGCTCAACAAACAATAAGAGCTAGAATAATTTACATTTTTGATCCTTCTCAGTTGCAGAGTCAACAAGGAACTGTTCAGCTACATGATATTTTGTGGGTTGATTTTAAAATGGGACTGCAGCCCGGCCTTCCTTTTTGAGCCTACTGTTGTTTGAGTAAAAATATTTCCATGTGCCTCTTTGCACACACAGTCATTTGCAAGTGAAACTGATTGCTTCTGCAAGTCAGGAACCAAATATCCAAAGGACATCAGCTGGAACCACAAAAAAGGAAGCCAAGCTTAAAAAAAATCTAGCCATACAAATCAGCCAGGTCAGGTAAATCAAAGGTCTAAATGCAAAACCACTCAGGCACACATATGGATTTGTGCTACTTCCTGGAAGATTCTGGCCCCACAAACCATTGAACTGATTCCAGTGAGACACAAATATCACTTCTTTTTTTTTATTTGGGACAAATCTAATCTTTCTCCTACATTGCTCATATTATGTAAAGGAAAACTGTCTCCATTTTCCTCAAACCAGCATTCTGAATTTTCAAATAAGGAGTACCTCTTCACGAGTGAAAATTCACCCCATTGAATACTGTGTTCTGTGCACTTTAAGTCAAGATCATGAACAGCTTGTCAAGTGTATAAAACTAAATTTTAAATTAATGTTACTATACAAGGTGGTGACATGGAGACCCTCCGTATCCATTTTCTATGTACTTTTGTGGGTTTTATAAGTACATAATTAAAGCAAAACACAAATAGTATATTACAATAAAACTATAATATTGCAGTGTAATTATATATAATGTCTGCAGAACAGAAAAGGTAATATGGTTGTTCACATGGGTATTAAATAAATCCTGACAAGAGAATTAATTATTCCCAGGCAAGTGTGATTAAAGTCAATGGAAGCATGTGCCCATCTTCTGCCAGAAGCTGAACCTATGCAAGATGGAAGTGGTACTGGTAGAAGAAACAGGCATTTCGCAGAGCTCTCTAGCTACATGTCACCTAACACAGAGAGTCAGTCCACAGATTGCCACAACACTACACAGCCTTTGGATCCTTCTGACTCCTCATCAGCACCAGAAACCCACATAGCAATGGCCACCAGAAAGGTTATCTTCCACTTGTGACTGGCAGGAAACTGCCCCCAAGTCCACCACACACACATGGCCATGGCAATCCAGAATATCATGCCCTCCAGGCTCAGTTAGTGTAATGTCTTATACATGGGAATGTGTATGCAATCTTGGAAAAACTCCTGCTGGTCCAGAATGTGGCTGCTCGCCTGCTCAGTAACAGCAGGTGATGAAAGCACATCACCCCAGTACTGCAGTCCCTACTACTTAATTGGATCTCCATTACTCACCGGATCCAGTTCAAGGTTATGGGCCTAATTTCCAAATCCCTCCATGAGTTGAGTGCAAAGCACCTAAAGCAGTGGTGGACAACCTGCAGCCTGCAGGCTGCACGCAACCCATCAGGGTAATCCGCTGGCGGGCCATGAGACAGCTTGTTTACATTGACCGTCTGCAGGCATGGCCACCCACAGCTCCCAGCGGCCATGGTTCACCATTCCCAGTCAATGGGAGCTGCAGGAAGTGGCGTGGGCCACAGGGACATGCTGGCCGCCGCTTCCCACAGCTCCCATTGGCCAGGAACAGTGAATCGCGGCCATTAGGAGCTGTGGGTAGCCGTGCCTGCGGACGGTCAATGTACACAAACTGTCTCGCGGCCCACCAGCAGATTACCCTGACGGGCCATGTGCGGCCCACGGGCCACAAGTTGCCGACCACTGACCTAAAGCATCATCTCTCATTGCATGACCAGGCCTCCTTTTCAGGAACAATGGAGCTTTCCATAACCAGACTAAGAAACAGGAGAGCTGAAGGCAAAGCTTTCTCAGTGCCAAACTTTGATGAGGTGTTCACCCCACACTAGCCTGGACAGGGTTAATGTGCCCCAGGAGGGGTTAAGTAGGTCACACCTGAGGAAGAGTTATGCTTGATGAGTAAGCACTGGTTAAGGATGGAGCCCACCTGAGTAGGAGCACACGGGCCTAGTATAAAGCTGGGAAGTTTGCAGCAGCAAGGGGCTACAGTGATGAAGCCTGCAGTCACTCTCTGGGCTTAGAGAGAGAAAAGGAGAAAATCCAGGGGTAGAGCACGATCCCTGGGATCCTGGCCATGAGGGAAGGAAGTATCCAGAAAGCTAATGCAAGCCTAATAGAAGTAGAGTAGGAAAAGGCTCAGGACATGGCATGAAGGTTTGGGATGGTGTGGACCTTGACTGCTGATTTGAGGGTTTCCCAGCTGGAAACCAGAGTAGTGGATGGACCCAGGTTCCCCTACCAGCCAATGAGTGGGGGAAATGGCAGAGCTTTGACTTAGAGGATTGCCACAAATGGTACCCAGACAGGCAGTCCAGTCAGAGTCTGATATCCTGGAAGGGGAACACTAAAGTGACATGGACTGAGGGCCAAGCTACAAAGAGAGAGCATCCTGAGTCACAAAGAGGAAGCAATGCAACTCTTGGAGCATGGACGGGCACTCAGCACAAGCAAGACATAAAAAAGGGCATAAGACCGGGTGGAGCTATTCCCCAGACATAGCCACAAGAGGTGCCTCAATGGTGAGCAGAGAACTCCATGACACAAGCCCACAACTACAGCTGCTCCTTCCTGAGGAGAGTGGAATGTCCTCAGATCTCACACACTCAGATTTTAAGACCAGAAGAGACCAAACCTAGTCTGACCTCCTGTATAACAAAAGCCAGAGAATTTCACCCAGTAATTCCTGCATCAAGCCCAGCAGCCTGTGGTTGACTAGAGCATACCTTAAGATATCCAATCTTTAGTTAAAGAATCTACCGCATCCCTTACTGAGATGTTCCAGTGCTTAATTATTTGGACTTAAAAATGTGGACCTTATTTCCAGTTTGCATTTGTCTAGCTTCAACTTTCTGCTGTTGGATCTTGTTAGGCATTTGTCCACTAGATTAAAGAGTGCAAAAGTATCATAAATATACAGAGGTAATATCTCTCTACCCCTAATTATATTCCCCGTTTATACATCCAAGGACCGCATTAGTCCTCTGAGTCACAGTATTGCACTTGAAAATCACGTTATCTGCCTTGACTCCTAAATCCTTTTCAGTCACTACTTTCCAGGATATAGTCTTCCAACCTACACATGTGGCCAACATTCTTTATCTAGATGTGTTTTGATACAGCAAATGCAAGGCTGTCTTACATGTGGCTTGCTTATGGGCATTTTACAATCAAGATTGCTCTTATCATTTACCACTCCATCAATTCCAACTCCAACTTTATCAGCAAAGTTATTTTTTCTAGATCACTGATAACAATATTGAATACTGTTCAGCCAAGAACTGATCCCTACAGGACCCCACTAGAAACACACACATTCATTGATTATTTCCCATTAATAATTACATTTTGAGATATATCAGTTAGATCAATCAGATATTGCCTTCAATTACAGGCACAAGACCCGTCTCTCTGCCTTAGCTTTCTCTCAACAATAGTAAGAACACAAGACACACCAAAGGAAAACAAAATAGCCTTCTTTACTTGGGCATGGGAGAGAACCTTTTGACAATAAAGCATCCATTTTATTGTCTTGAAGGGCACTCGTGGTAATTTGTGAAGGACTGATAGAGGAATAATGAGCCATCCCTTGAAAGTACTCACTCAAATGCACATCCTTGGTAAGTGGTGCCAACTGTAGAATTAGTGTCTGAGCATTATTCCAAATCAGGAAATGAAAATACCAGATCCTCCTCACGTTACTCACACAAGGAGCTCCATTGAGGTTAATGGGGCTATTCACCTGCATCGGTAAAGCAAGGAGGATTTGCCCCAACAAAATTCCACTTAGTGGAACAGTAAACAAATACAATGCTCAAACGTTAGCCCAAAAGATCTCTTATTCATTTTCAGGTCTTTTTGTCCTGTATGTTTGTTAATTAATTATTAATGAACCAACAAATAAATGACATCCCTTTACCCAGCCAGCACACTTTTCCTCCAGGAACAATACAGCCACAAACTATTTTGGTATAACATGGGATACACCTGGAATACTGTTGCCTACTTATTCTACTAGATGTTTATAGGATGGAAATAAAATCTTAATACATCTACAGGGGCCACAGCAGGGACACTTAAGGTTGCACTCTCAAGTGTGTCACTATCAAGAGCCCAGCAACGTCTGGTTTAATTCATTTTTGAAACTTTTAACTAACTGGATACTAGGTGTTATTTCCTCTTTGAGATGGAAAATCCCTTTATTAATGCCAGTGCATAACCCTCAGGCCGAACGGGCACTCGTGAGGCAATACAGAAGCCAGTTAAGCAGTGGAGGCAGAAAGAAGGCTGGGATTTGTCTGTCTTGTCTACTTGGTTTGTAAACTCTTTGGGGCAGGGACTGTCACACAGTTTGTGTTTGTACAGCACCTAGCACCATGGGACCTTGATCTCAGTCAGGGCTTCTAGTGCTACTGTAATACAAATAAATAATAATGGGTGGAATATTCAAAAGTACCTAAGTGACTGAAGCATACATACCTTTGATTTTCAATGGGCCTTGTGCCCCTAAGTCACATTGGTGCTTTTGAAATCTCACCCTTAATTTTCAGAACCTATAGAATGGAGTCTTTTGGGCAAGGGGGAAGTCTCATGATCTTGGGGACATTGTTTATGACAGTATTTTGAAAACTATGTAGATATCTTTAGCGAACTGGACCCATTAGCCAATTCTGGGAAGCAACACCAAGGACTATCCATCCATTATTTCTGGAGAGCTTTTTGAGGAGATGGTAACATTAGGCCATTTCACAGATAACTAGACATTAATAAAATGGCTTGTGAGTAATTCTGTGTAAGAAACTACTCTTCTGTTTTCATATTTGGCTTTGTGATCACACAGAACTCAGTGGAAGACTAAAGAGACAGTTTGAGGCTCTTTGAAGAAAATTAAACTCTTCATAGAAACCTGTATCAACAAACAGGTTTCAAGTGCAGTGGTATGTGGGAGATAAGTTCATCATTTGTGCTCACAGACGATCCAAAGTCCGCAGATAGCCACATGCACATGACAGAAAAGATCATTTGAAAAACATTATTTATTCATTTCTATTATAGTAGCCTCTTGAGGCCCCCCCAGTTGTGACTATAGTTATACTGCAATCATTTCCTTTTACGTAAGAGAGAATTTTTGGAAGGTTGACATAAGCAATATACTGGCATGTTGTGTGAGTGGTGCTGCCATGTAAAGCACTGGCCTTTTTTATCATAGGCAACCCAAATTTAAATATACCTGAGATCACAATGAAATTAGTTCCAAACTAAACTCAATCTAGTCCCTAGTGGGCATTTGTCCATATCATGAGAACCACTGCTTAATTTAACATGATTATACACATATGCTGAGAAAAGACCCAAGATTACAACAGCAGAATTGAAACAGGTCAGGATGAAGATATACTGGTGGAGCTTTGCAGGGAACCCACATTTAGTATATTTAGCTCTAACCAGGGACATCAGTTTCTCTTTCATGAGCACTGCAATCAAAGCCCTTTCCAAAAACAAACAAACAAATAAATAACCCTTGTGTTTGGACCTACATAATCTTGTCCCATATTGGACTCAGACCATATAAGGGTGTTGAATCTAAGCAAAATGCATCTATGGAAATTACGGATTTTGGTCACGTTTCTTCACAAAGTTTTGAAAATATTTTTGCCTGATGCTTCAGATTCAGCTGGCTTAGGCACTTTGTTAGAGTTCTTCCAGCCAGTGCTCCTCCACAGGTATTAACTCCCCCTGGAGAATGCAGGCACAGAGGTAATAAACATATTCGTTTCATTACAACATCTTTAAAAATGTAAAAATTCTAAAAAACCAACTGTAAACTGACCTCCAGCCAAAGTACACATTAATTATACAGCTTAAGTCAGGCGGATGCTCAAGGAAAAGAGAGATAATGTTACACCCAGCTGGATACTTTGTAGTTAGCACAAATGTAATATAAAGCGTACCAGAGTTTGTCAAGTGTCTGTCTGGATTTTCAGTTTTCATTAGTGCTATAATTAAAACCACATTTTCAGCTATATTACCTATAACAAGAAAGGAATGAGAAATGAGGTTGTCAAGGTCAGTCGCTTTCTGCTCTTTATTCTGAGTATCTGCAGGCCACAAGTTGTTGAATTTGGTGTAAACCAGAGTAATCGGATGGAATGTCACATTACAACCAAACCTTTGTGGTTGAAAAGACAAACTTATGAGGTCACTTCCTTTTAATCACCAACGGAGCATATTTATCTATAGTATATATATGTAAGTTGGGAAGACAGGCAGGCAGATGACAGACAGACTGACAGACATAGAATACAGGCACCCTAAACACAGATATAATGGTGCTGATATATAGTACAGTTCCCTTTTATAAAGCAATGTTTGATGTTAAGCCATAATAATTTTACCCCTCTTTATAATAGCCATTATTGCAAATGCCTTTTTTATGCCTTGCAGCTTGTCATTCAGGCCACAAACATTCACCTTCCTAAAGCAAAGATACAAAAAGTTTGGTGCATAAACTAGAGAAAGGCACTCACTACAAAATTCAGAGCCAGATCTAGATTTTGAACACCCTCAAGTTTGGGGAAGTTGAGGGTTTTGGTTAAGATTCAATTAGACAGAGTCACAAACCATAGGACACAAACAGTAGGAGTCACCTAACAGTGGGACATACTGAGCCCATTACAGCAGTAGGTGCCTTAATTAGGAATTGTGAGCCCACACCACCAGCTGGTGTAAATCAGTATAGCTCCACTGAGGTCTGTACACTAGCTAAGGATCTGGCCCATAAAATTATGCGTGTGGATGCCAAGGTTGTTACTTAGTCACATAAAGGCCCGTTTTTTACACTTTGGTGCAAATAAGCAGTGCCCAAGAAAGGCATCCACATTTGCAAACTGGGATCTCTTTGTGAATCAAGGATCTTCAAGGCAAAAATGGTTTCAGCTTTTATAAGACTTTGCCACACTAATGAAAAGCAAAGCAGCCAATCAGCCATGTAAAATATAAATGGCTGGGGTATTTGTGATGTTAAAAAAGGGATTTCTGTTTCATTTAAAAAAGAAAAAGAGAGAATCCTCTTAGGAAACAGATGACTGAACTATTATGAAACTGAAAGACCCAAAGATGATACCTCAGAAGATAAGATTCTGAGAATAAAGTGAAAAAGCTGAAATAAAATACAAAAGGTGTGTTGTGAGGCAGGATCAGAAGGGCAGACTCAGAGCTTCATCTAGTCATAAATCAAAAGCTTGTTCCCCATCATTCTTGCCTATGAGGTCAGCTTTGATTCCCAAGCCACAATTCCCAAAGGATGGAGATATTTCTATTGACAAGTATGTGACTTTCTTCCCCCAGGCTGGCTCTGCCAGTCCTGCTGTCACCATGAACTGTCATTATCTCAATCTCTTTACGGCCCTGGATTGCTCCATCCTGGAGCCATAGGTAACTATCACAGGACTGTGAGAGGAAAACACAATTGGAAGACTAAGGGCATTTGCAAGCAGATTCACAATGATGTTTATCAAGATGGGCCATCTACAATAGCTCAGTCATTCCCCCATCACAGGGACCAAATGTTTTAGGACACTTGTCACCAGTTGACATGTTAGGAACATGAAATGTAATGCAACATAAGTCATTTATTTGAAATATTTTTTGTTTTTAAAAGAATTCACTAATGCCATTAGGGAAAATACTTCAAAATATAACTATATGATAAATTATCTGCACTTCATTTTTGTATTTTGGTAATTTAGGGCCCAATCTTGTAATCTTAACTCATGTGGATAGTCCTTGTTCACAAGAGCAGTCCCACTGTCATCAATAAACTACTCACGGGAGTAACGGTTGCTGGCTCAATGCCTTAATTTGCAATCAGTTATCTCCATTCACAAGCATCAAAAACAGACATGCATTTTATATTCAATTTTTTGCAAAACAAATTTAGGATAAAGTCACTATTTTAAGCCTTAGATGGCAAATAATAAGAAGAATATTAAAATATTTCCATGTTCAACTTTTTCTCAAAGTCCTGAAAAGCTTATTTCATATTGCCTCCCAAATATGACCCTAGTGCAGTGAATCTACATAGAATTCCCAAAGCAGTAGATTTTATTATTTGCTTCATCACTCAGTAATACTTTCTTACCTCTTACTAAATATATAGAAATGTTGTAGTGTGGTTTAAAACCTGAGAGTTATTGCAAGTATTTTTAACAAAGATAACATTTACAGACAATAATACAGACACTTGATCCTATGTATTTCCAGAGATAAAACCCTCAAATCTATCTGCTACAATGTATAAAAGAAAGGCACTGATACGTTTTTAAAGAATTTTGTACCAATGTTTTTAAGACAAGGATGCCCTCTACTGTTACGAGGCTGTATAGATACATATGTTTCAATTTCTCCTCAATTAAAAAGAAGCATCATCTGTAGACTTTAGTACAGATTTTATATAAAGTCTTAGGACAGCTTCTTAATGACTGGAAGGCAGTAAACGTAACACTGATTTTTTAAAAAGGCTCCAGAGTCAATCCTGGCAATTACAGGCTGGTAGATTCATAGATATTTAGGTCAGAAGGGACCATTATGATCATCTAGTCTGACCTCCTGCACTAACTGGTGAGCCCAACTTCAGTACCAGGCAAACTGGTTGAAACTATAGTAAAGAACAGAATTATCAAACACATAGATACACACTATTTGCTGGGGGAAAAGTCAACACTGCTTCTGTAAAGAGAAGTCAACCTCACCAATCTATTAAAATTATTTGAGGGAATCAACAAGCAAGTGGATAAAGGTGATCCAGTCGATATAGTGTACTTGGATTTTCAGAAAGGAAATTAAGCAGCCACAGGATAAGGGGGGAGGTCCTCTCATGGATCAATAACCAGCTAAAAGACAGGAAACAAAGGTAGGACTAAATGGCCAGTTTTCACAATAGAAAGGGGTGTACAACAGGGTCCCCCAAGGATCTGCACTGGGATCTGTGCTGTTCAACATATTCATAAATGATCTGGAAAAGGGGACAAACACCGAAGTGGGAAAATTTGCAGACAGTACAAAATACATTCAAGATAGTTAAGTCCAAAGCTGACTAGTAGGAGTTACAGAGGGATCTCACAAAACTGGGTAATGCACAATGGGAAAAATAATCCCAACTATACACATACAACGATGGGTTCTAAATCCGCTGTTATCACCCTAGAAAGAGATCTTGGAGTCACCGTGGATAGTTGTCTGAAAACTTCTGCTCACTGTGAAGCAGGAGTCAAAAAGACTAACTGTAGGAACTATTCGGAAAGGGATAGAAAATAAGACAGAATAAGTCACAATGTCACTATATAAATCCATTGTGTGCCCACATCTTGAATACTGTGTCCAGTTCTTATCGCCCCATCTCAAAAAGGATATAGGAACTGGAAAATATTCAGAGGAAGACAACAAAGATGATCAAAGGTATGGAACAGCTTCCATATGAGAAGAGACTAAAAAGATTAGGGCTGTTCAATGTAGAAAAGAGACACCTAAAGGGCGATATGACAAAGGTCTATAAAACCGTGAATGGTGTGGAAAACATGAATAGAGAAGTGTTATTTAGCCTTTCACAGAACACAGAAACCAGGGGTCTCTTGATTAAATTAATAGACAGCAGGCGTAATACAAATAAGAGGAAGCACTTTTTCCACACAACATACAACTAACCTGTGGAATTCATTACCATGGGAAGTTGTGATGGCCAAAAGTATAAATAGGTTCAAAAAAAGAACTGGGTAAGTTCACTGAGGATAGGTTCATCAATGACTGTTGTAAGCAGAGTCTGAATGAGCTCTCCCCTGACATGTATTGATGAGCTGGGGGGAAAAGATTTCAGGAACCAACCTTGTTTGCATAGACACACCTTCTCTGCCTAGATGTGCAGCATGATGGAGCTGCTTTGCCCAAATGATCACTTTTGGCTGGTGTTGGATTGCAAATCACTTTAGTGTTGGGTGCAGGTGTGATGAACAGGTTGTGTCCTTGTTGTGTAAGTGAGAGGCAGCAGAGCTGAGCTTGTCCTGCCCTAGATGAAGTGGTCTCCCTCAACTGAACTGCACTCACTAAGCCAGGGCTAGGAATGCCAAATCCCAGTGAATGAGGAGAGAGGGTGGGGACAGGTGTTTGTGGTGTGGGCTCTGCCCAGAGAGTCCTAAACACTGCTCCACTGTTTAAGGTCAGAGCTGATTAGATTCAATTAAGAATCTTTTGTTTTGTTCAGTGATCACTAGAGCTGAAATCACTGATAACCAGTTCTAAGTGCTAAACTTTAGATCTGCTGGGGGACAGCATTTTCAGTGAAAGAGACTATACAGCCTGCACTAGCAATGAGGTCCTTCCCACACTAACTGCTGAAATCACGGAGAGCTGTGTTAGGTGGTGCCACTTCAAGGCATCACAGAGGTTGCAGCAGAGAAAGCAAAAGTGCAGTGGCCAATGGCAGCGCAGTGAACAATGACAGAGCAGCCAGTGGCGCAGTGGCCAAGCGAACAATGAAGCAGCAACGGCAGTGGGCAGCAATGCAGCGTGAATGGTGCAGCAGCTGAGGCACTGCTTGATGCCTCCCCCCCCTCCCCGGACGGGAAGGGAATTTACATGAACACCTCTGAACTCTAGGTCTTCACTGACTATGGAGAGCATCTGTGAGTGAGGTGCAGTGAAGGGAAAAGGGGAGTGGCATGTTAAAGGAACATTTGCTTGTCAGATTTTCACACAGGGTGAGAAACTAAGGCAAAGGACAATGCCCAACATACTCTGGGGGGCAGGGAGGGTGTTTTGCTCATGCTCCTGGGCTTCAGAATCATACTTGTGGCATTTTCCCAAATTAATGCCAGGTTCCTTTCCCCTTTTTATTAAAAAGTTTTCTTTTCTGTATACAGTCTCAGTGCTTGTGAGAGGTGCCCAGGAGTGGTGTTTAATTTTTCCAGATTATTGGGTCAGGACTGAAGCTGGTTCTGTGTTTATTGTTAAGAGGAACTCCTGGATATTGAACCCAGACCTTTTTGCTATAAGCTCCACCTGCACCCCTTCCCGCCATTCCCATGTATCTCTGCACCCCCACTCAGCCACCACTCCTCTCCTGTCCCATGTGTCCCTGCAACCCCTCCCCCTGTCCCCAGGCAACCCCTTTCCCCTGTTGTATCTCAACTGGTATCAGTGAAGTTACAGCAGACAAGAACTGTAGCACAAAAAGGCAGAGTAAGCAAGCTCTTTGTGGCAGGGACTGTCTTTTTGTTCTGTGTCTGTACAGCGTCTAGCACAATGGGGTCCTGGTCAATGACTGAGGCTCTTATGTGTTATTCCAATACAAATAAAACATTGGGAGGACTCTTCTGATTCCTCATATGGTGGCTCTCCTGTTAACAGGAATTATGGGTACAAATTGAGATTACAGCCTTCAGAAAGGAAACATTCAATAACTCTTCCATTGTTTATTTGCCTTTTGTTTAATTGGTAGTTTAGCTGTAGTTTAATTCCTTTAATTCTAAACATCTTTTCCTGCCAACAAGCAAAACACAACATGGCACACACACACACACACACATACAAAACACCACCCATCTCCCCAGTCAAAAATATTCCCCATCACAGTGATCGTTCAGCCACTATCCCTGTATCTCAGGACTTTGATTCCTTTCTTTCCCTCTCCCCTCACATCCCAGCTGTTAAATCTTGTTGCTTTTTCTTCTGTATCTTCAAATTACATCCCTTCTTCTCTAACCCCACAGCTAAAACACTTACCCTTAGTAATGTCCTGCACAGACTATTGTAACCTCCTTCTCTCCTGTCACCTACCAGACACCCTCACGTTAACTGACAAGAATGTGGCCCATTTTCACCAAAACCACATAAAATGCACAAAGGAAAAGACTGAAGAAGAAGGCGGAAGCAAGTAAATTCACTCAACTCCATGCTCTGATAGGACTCCCACTGGCTAATACATTCAACAAAAAGTGAATGCTTCACCAGAACCTTCAGAAATTTTCTTGGATTGTCAAACTTTAAACATTATTTAAATGCAAGTCCATCTTTTAAATATTTGGATTGGATCCTTCACCTCCATTACAGTTTGTGAAGCTATTTCACAGAGATTCACTCATAACTTCACCTCCTGCTGTTTTCACAAAGAATGAAGTAATAACTCAGCTGTCTGTTTGGGATTTCATATCATTCCCTCTGCAGAAGACTATGTTGTCATAGACCAAATATTCAAATATCATTGAACAGACAGTGCATGGAAGAGCAAGCCAGCAATGCACAAGAGTTCTAGTTTCAAGCATGTTTCTTGGCTTCGTTACTAACAATTTGGGAAGTGCATTGAGAGAACAGTTGAAAAGCAAATTCATTTATACATTGTGTAATGTTTTCTCCTTGACATTCTTGAGTATGAAGAAATGTTTGTATTTAAATTGTGCAATTCTCTATCAGCTGGAGGTTATAACAATGTTTATTATGCCTGAAATAGGGAAAACATAACACCAGTGGGATTCCCCAAAAAGAAAACGCTCAGTATGAACTCTCTTAGTTAGACACCGAAAACCAAATCCTCAGCTGGAGTAAATCAGTGTAGCAAGCCCCAAGCAAAATTTTGCTGGGCCCAGGACAAACTCATAACATGGGCCCCCATCCCACACATAGATACACAGGTACAAATCTATTCACTAAGATTTTATAAATAATATTCAGTCAAAGTCTGAATTTTCTTCTCATACTGATGGGCTTGTAGGCCTCTGGCAGGGTTCCCCCTTGGATCAGAACCTGGTAAAGTGTACCCATTTCCCCCCCCCCCTTTACTTGGGGCATGCAGTGTAGTCAGTGGAGTTATGGCAATTTACGGTAGCTGAAGATATGGTCCTAAAATCTCTCCCCTTTATTTCTGTTTCCTTCCCTCTTTCTTAGTCTCACTTCCACCTGCTGTTTTGATTACTACTTGGAGATGTGATTACTACTTCTTCATTAATGATCTGAAGGATGGCATGGATTGCACCCTCAGCAAGTTTGCAGATGACACTAAACTGGGAGGAGAGGTAGATACGCTGGAGGGTAGGGATAGGATACAGAGACAAATTAGACAAATTAGAGGATTGGGCCAAAAGAAATCTGATGAGGTTCAACAAGGACAAGTGCAGAGTCCTGCACTTAGGACGGAAGAATCCCACGCACTGCTACAGACTAGGGACCGAATGACTAGGCAGCAGTTCTGCAGAAAAGGACCTAGCGGTTACAGTGGACGAGAAGCTGGATATGAGTCAACAGTGTGCCCTTGTTGCCAAGAAGGCTAACAGCATTTTGGGCTTTATAAGTAGGAACATTGCCAGCCGATCAAGGGACGTGATCATTCCCCTCTATTTGGCATTGGTGAGGCCTCATCTGGAGTAGTGTGTCCAGTTTTGGGCCCCACACTACAAGAAGGATGTGGAAAAATTGGAAAGGGTCCAGCGGAGGGCAACAAAAATGATTAGGGGGCTGGAGCACATGATTTATGAGGAGAGGCTGAGGGAACTGGGATTATTTTGTCTGCAGAAGAGAAGAATGAGTGGGGATTTGATATCTGCTTTCAACTACCTGAAAGAGGGTTTCAAAGAAGATGGATCTAGGCTGTTCTCAGTGGTAGAAGACAGAACAAGGAGTAATGGTCTCAAGTTGCAGTGGGGGAGGTTTAGGTTGGATATTAGGAAAAACTTTTTCACTAGGAGGGTGGTGAAGCACTGGAATGCGTTACCTAGGGAGGTGGTGGAATCTCCTTCCTTAGAGGTTTTTAAGGTCAGGCTTGACAAAGCCCTGGCTGGGATGATTTAGTTGGGGATTGGTCCTGCTTTGAGCAGGGGGTTGGACTAGATGACCTCCTGAGGTCCCTCCCAACCCTGATATTCTACGATTCTATGATTCTCCTTCAAAGGCACAGCTACATAAACAATACTAAACAGAATATAAACCATTTTGTTTGCATGTAGAACTTTTCATATTCAATGTAGTCCAGAGGCTTTACAATAATGAGTTGTAATAAAGCATGTTTTAATATGTTAACAAAGCACGAGTAGTCCCTTCTGATAAAAAAGCAAAATAAAATCTCTTTTCATATAGAACAAGGAGCAAACAATAAAAATTGACTAGTAATTTAGAATATGCTGTTGAGGGCCAAATTTCTAAAGCTGGTTTTGCTGCAATGGGTGCATTTTTGCAGCCTTACCCGTTGCATCTTTGACCTGAAACATTAGTTACTTATTATTTATATTACAGTAGTACCCAAAAGTAGGGTTGCCAATTTTGGTTGGATGTATTCCTTGAGGTTTCATCACATGACATAATCTTTAATTAAAGATTAATCTTTAATTCCTGGAGACTCCAGGCAAATCCAAGCCCAAATCTGAATATGAGTCCCATTGTGCAAGAAACCGGGGAAAAAGTTTGCCCCTTATGATTCCTCTTGCCAGATAATTTAACTGTGAAACAATGAAAATGATTGGGTCACACACTAAGGAAGATCTTGATTTTAAATGGTCATTTATGGGACTATGGTTTCATCCAAGCAATTTTATGAAAAAGTCACAGGGAAGCCACTGTGAAAGGAACAAAAGTCATGCAAACTGTAAAAGCTAGAAGTTACAGAAATTGTCTTGTTTCCCAAAAGCATTAGTTTTCTGTATTTAGTATAAATAGAAAAAACAGTGCATATAATGTGATAATAGGATGAAATTCACTCCTGCATAAGAGGACCAGCATAAGACACATGCATCATTTCAGTCCTGCTGGGCTGTTAGATTTCATTGATGGAATTACAGCCAGAAGCAAAATTCCCCCCTCCAAACCTCACTAAATCGCTATTGAAATTCTGCACTCATTCCACACACGAATGATGATTCCAAAATATGCAATGGAGCTCTGCAGTGAAGATGTCAAATAATTACTTTTCTTTGGACCCGTTCCAAATGGGATTTATGACATGGGTTTCAATAGGAGCAGGATTGGACCCTTTTTGTAGAATCAAGAGTACGTTGTTCTTTGTATGAATAATGAATATTAACTACATTAAAATGTCATAGGCTACTGTTCTAATTTACCATGGTTCTCAGCAGTTAATCTACAAATTTGTTGCTGACCACTAGATATGGGGCCAAATCTCTGGCTTGATTTTGATTAAATGGGATTACAGGAGGTGCAGATCCAGTTTGACTGTGGCCCCCTCTGTTTTACCCTGAATTTTTAACACTAAACTACTAATACAAAATAATCCGTGGCTTTCTTGAGTCCACTACTGTGCCAGCAGCATCATGCAACATGGTATTCACAAGGAAGTCACTTAGCCAGCAACGTTTCTCAAGGGGTTGTATGTTGTCATTCTGCACTGCAGAGAAATCGTGTTCATTTGAAACTGTATTGATGGACAAGACATCCAATCAATGAGTTTTATAATTCCAGACAAATGTCTACCACGAATGTGCTTCGGTGGTGGCTGAAAGCAATGTAAAGCCACATACATGTAAAGAAAAAAACAAAAAAAAACAATGAAGCTTCCTCATATTTTGCAGTTTCAGCTGCTTGATCTTTTTTGAAATGACATCTTGCAAAGTCTGCCTGCAGCAAACATTTAGGCTTTCAGTGTATATTCCTTATTCAAATGTATTTTTAACCATCAGAGTGTTGTTGGCAGAACTTTGTAACAAAACCCTACCAAAACATAATCAATTGTTAAACTATGCTTAGGTAATAGTGTGGAAAACATATAGACTCTCCTATAAATTCCACCAGCAACTTCTGAGTTTTTGTGTATCAAGAAAGTAACATTCTCCAAACATGGCACAAACAATTTTTATCACATACAATATGAATTTTCCATAGCAAACAGAGAATTAAAGACAAGTCTTTTTGATTAGCTTTTGCACCTTAAAAACGTACCTTCTTGGGAGCTGTAATTGTGCAACAATAGATGAGAAACAGGGTTACACATAACATCACTCTAATGCTGTGGTCCCCAAACTTTTCAGGGTCGCTCCCCCCCCTTACCCCATCTGCCCCTCCTCCTGGAGCCAGGACCAGGAGTGGGGATCGGTCTCCAGGGGGGAGGGGGAAACACGCACAGGAGTAAGGGGGCTGCAGCTGGGGTTGGGTCTGGGGCCAGGGCCAGGAACAAAGCTGCAGCCAGGGGCCAAGGCTGGGTGAGGGACAGGGGCTGGGTGCGGAACCATGGCCAGGCCGCGGTCGGGAGCGAAGGCTGGGATCGGAACCACAGCTGGGGGCAGGCTGGAGCAGAGCTGGGAGCAGAGCTGGGTAGTGCTCCCTCCCCGTCCCCCATGGGGGCTGGACCGGGCCACACCACACCCTCCCAAACATTTCTCCCTGCCCCACAGATTGGGGACCTCTTCTGTAATGGCATAAGAAAGGGGGTGGGGGGTTAAGAGGAAATAAAAGGAGATAAGGGAAGATAAATATAACGGGAGAGGGAAGAGAGAGATTTTGAAACCTTCAGTTCCACCTATAATTTTTTCAAAACAATATGAAAAACTGACATGATGCCACCTTGGGATTTCTGATGATATCGCCATTGGAGCTCTCTAACCCCATTCCTATGGATCTCTTAGAAAACGAGACAAACTTCTTCCAAAAAGACCTTCAAGAAATGGAGCTATGCAGTGGTAGGTGACTAACAAGCATGATGGTAGCTTGGATTACCCATGATTTTTCCAGTCAAAGGAAATGTACGACAATGATGCTTTTTACGCTCCAGATCCCCTTTCAACTCCTTGCAAAAGCTGAGTATAGTTTGCCCCTCAAACCTCTATCTTGGAGTGGGGTGCTTGTTTGTTTGACAGTCATAAATTTAACCCTTTGCCTGTACATACCCTATATTCAGGGTGCAAATGCCTTCACTAGGGCCCTGACTCAACAAAGCACTTAGGCCTCAATACAAGAAGCACACGCCTAGGTCTCCAAGCCAGCCATCAGGAGCCTGCTTGCTATCAAATGAGAAACAGAAAGGGTCCAAAACCCAAAAGGTTTCAAACAGGATTGCTTTCATAGCAGTCATGACTGTGTCTGCATGGAAATTCTCCACTAACTCAGCATAACCATTTGGATTCTCTCACACAGTTTCTTTATGTTACAAAAGTCACATAGATGCTTTGGTGCCAGACCACAGACCCCTCCTACCCTTGTGTTTAGAGCTTTGGATATAGGACTCCTTGGAAAAATCTTGCTGTTTGATCCTTCATGTTGTAAATTATTTTTAGATGCGTATGGGAGACTTTTTAAAATTTATTTATTGCTTTGGAGGCATAAGCGCTTGGTGACATATTGTACATGATACAAGCATTATTCTCTGAAAAATCTAAATGATATCTATTCCTGAGCAGCCACAACGTAAACAGAAACTTTAACATGAGCCAAGCTGTTCTTTTCATTTTTTATTGCTGTAGAGTATTTTGCAAATAGAACAGTTATCAGGAACAGGAGATGTAAACATCAATTCCAGCATTAGGAAACTTTTAATATGGAGTCTTGAGAGCATATAAATAAAAGGAGGGGTGAAAAACTTTGTCTTTTTTCCAGAAACATACAGTGTTAATCTTATTTATGGATATAGTGCAGATACTTCGGCGCTTGGTGCACGGATAAATTAGACAGTAGATGGAACCCTTAAAGTCAACAGTCACCATACAGTGGTATCTGAGATAGCAGGGTTTTTTCCCATGCTTACATAGGAAATATTGCACTATTCTTTATTTAGATTATGATAGCACCCACGTGTTAGGCATTTGCCTAGTGCAGAGGGAAGACACAGGCCCTGCACCAGTATAGGGGTTCATCTGTGCAGAGCAAAATGCAGGAGCGAAGACTAAAAGATGTACGAAGGAAGGGGATACAACACACAAAGCAAAGCAATTGAAGTAAAGATATGCACCTCTTCTTAGTCCCACAATGATTTATTTTATATAAAATTATCCCCAATTCCTCCTCTACCAAGCCATTATTAGTTCCCGACCAATCTTTGTCTAGAAAGCCAAATTACTTTAATATTTTTTCAAACATGTTACAATTTTCTACCTAAACCGTCCCCTTACTCAGGACCCGTTCCTCACAACTTCCCTCAAAAGCGAACCAAATCTCTCAATCTGTCCTCCTACACCATACTTCCAAGATTCTTCCCCACCCTCTCTTTTGTTGATGACTATATGCTGGCTAGCATATAAATATATTAATAATATGCATTATCAGCACCGTACATAGATTAGTATACATTAAAAACCCATAACATTAAGCACAAATACTTGTAACAGTGATAGCCTAAACTGGCCTATAACATAATCCTATTCATTTAGGCTAATTATCCCATAACTCCTTGCATTAGCTGAAATAAGCATTTGGCATAAGCAGATAGGAAACTTGTCAAAATCAAGATACACTTGTTCCGTGTCTTAATACAAGCTAGGAGAGTAGGGACTATTAGGAAACTGGGACAAACTGATGAGTTGGGTTTTAGTGTCATGTAAAGAGATGTAACTTGTAAAATCATCATATTAAGAATACCAGTTGTAATATATAACTTGGCGAGCACACCTTCTGCATGAGGCAAATGTAACATCGCTGCACGGGGCTGTTCTTTAGAATCATAGAATAGAAGGGACCTCAGAAGGTCATCTAGTCCAACCCCCTGCTCAAAGCAGGACCAATCCCCAACTAAATCATCCCAGCCAGGGCTTTGTCAAGCCTGACCTTAAAAATATCTAAGGAAGGAGATTCCACCACGTCCCTAGGTAACGCATTCCAGCGTTTCACCACCCTCCTAGTGAAAAAGTTTTTCCTAATAACCAACCTAAACCTCCCCCACTGCAACTTGAGACCATTACTCCTTGTTCTGTCATCAGCTTTAGAGACTGGTATCATATAGAACCCTTTCCTGTGCCATATTAATAAACCTGACTGACATTGCTTATTTGGTCTTTTGAGTATATTTCATAACAAACCAAAGTGTGGTCAAGCAATTGACTATACAATTTATTAATACTTTGAACAAGACTCCATTCCTTAGACAGAGTAGAAATTCAGAAAGGTAAGGGCTTCATGTTGGTGAGTTTGAACTGATATATCAAGAGAACTGCACAAATAAGCCATTCATGAACTGTGGACCATTACCTGTTATTAACTCATCTAATGTACCCTGGGGAGCAAACTGCAATTTAAATGTTGTAATATCTCAATATGATGTGTTGGGCAAGTTTAATTTTTAAAAAACACCACAAACCTGAGTAGTAGTCTACTAATAAAAGATAATATTTGCCATTTAATTTGAATATATCTACACCAATCTTGGGTCAAGGGTGATCAGGAATCTCATGTGGTTCCCAGTGGTTCTTTCATATCCTGTTTTCTGCATTCACTGCAGATTTAACATTTAGATAGCTATCTTACCTTTGACAATAGATCAGTGGCTCTATTCTTACATTTCTCAATACCCAGACAGCACTATGGATTGTTCTTACCATTTTTGACCTCATGATGGGCAGTACGGACATGATGTCTTTACAAAATCCCATCTCTACACAAGTCCTGATCAACAATGCACTTGGCATACTTGTCACTTGGTCTTTTCAAAGGACCATTGGGAACACTACTGTTATCAGCAAGTCCATTGCTGTTGTGTGCCTAAATACAATCCACAAGTATAAAGACTATGTTATCTTCCCCATGAATGGGCAGAAAAAACTGCAAGCATACTATACCATGGTGAATTTCCCATCTGTACTGAACATTGTGAGTGTTGCACATATAACTCTGAAGGGACCAGGGTTAGATAAGGCAGTTTATAGAAATAGAAAACATACCTGTTCCATATCAGCCACAGAAGATGTAAAGATGGCGTTCACTCTCCTGCCACAAATTGTGTATCTTGCCATCTCTTCTAACGGTGTTTGTCTCATTCACAGCCTCTGCTCTGTGCTGGCAAAAAGGGTACTCATGCACTCCCCTATCAGCTCTTCCTCAACAAGGTCATTTCTGACAGGTTTCAGAGTAACAGCCGTGTTAGTCTGTATTCACAAAAAGAAAAGGAGTACTTGTGGCACCTTAGAGACTAACCAATTTATTGAGCATAAGCTTTTGTGAGCTACAGCTCACTTCATCGGATGCATACTGTGGAAAGTGTAGAAGATCTTTTTATACACATAAAGCATGAAAAAATACCTCCCCCCACCCCACTCTCCTGCTGGTAATAGCTTATCTAAAGTGATCACTCTCCTTACAATGTGTATGATAATCACGTTGGGCCATTTCCAGCACAAATCCAGGTTTTCTCACCCTCCCCCCTCCCCCACACAAACCCACTCTCCTGCTGGTAATAGAGACTGGGAGTGGCTAAGTCATTATGCAAGGTAACCTATTTCCCCTTGTTTTTTCCTACCCCCCCCCCCCCAAGATGTTCTTGTTAAACCCTGGATTTGTGCTGGAAATGGCCCACCTTGATTATCATACACATTGTAAGGAGAGTGGTCACTTTAGATAAGCTATTACCAGCAGGAGAGTGGGTTTGTGGTGGCGGGGGTGGGGGGTGAGAAAACCTGGATTTGTGCTGGAAATGGCCCAACTTGATTATCATACACATTGTAAGGAGAGTGATCACTTTAGATAAGCTATTACCAGCAGGAGAGTGGGGTGGGGGGGAGGTATTTTTTCATGCTTTGTGTGTATAAAAAGATCTTCTACACTTTCCACAGTATGCATCCGATGAAGTGAGCTGTAGCTCACAAAAGCTTATGCTCAAATAAATTGGTTAGTCTCTAAGGTGCCACAAGGTCATTTCTGTAACTATGGCGTCAATTTCTGGGTTTTCTTGATGATCCCATCACCTGCACCTACCCTAAATCCTGTGATTTTTGGCCATTTTCCAGAGATGTCTGAAAATAGCCTGCTTTTATAATGCTCCTCATTCAGATTTTATTAGCATACACAAGGGTGTAATTTATGTATGCTAATATGAACCTAATATAGCTTTCAGGTTGGCCCTGCATACCAAGAAAGTTTGAACAGGCCCTTTTGAAAATCCCACCAACCTCAGTGCATTCCAGCAGCTTTGCTACAGCCAAACATCTGCTTTGAAAATTCCTGGGATCCCACTTCAACCCCTAGATCAGGCCCCAATAGCTATTTGTGCCTACCCAAGGTTTTGAAAATTTTTATTAGATTGTATAGAAACTACCAATTAGCCGCTTCACAATCTAGTTCTACAATGCTCAAAAACAGAATGTGAAATGCTGTTCTAATATCACTTTTTCAAACAAACTATTAATTCCTCACTATTTCTGAGGCTTTTAATTCATGTTCCTATGTCATTGTACTGTCCCAATAAGCCACAGATGCCCCAATAAGAGGTTGGCTGAAACACTCTGAACCAGGGGGAGGCTGTGACTTTTTAAAATGGGGCCAGATGAGATTCATTACTGGCCTGTGGTCTTCCCTTTCTGCCAGCTAGGCTAGGGCAAACAGGCCATAGGACAGGTGCAATTACTCTAGTACCTAGAGCCCCTACACCATGCGTAGAGACAATTTGCCCATCTATGCGCCACCTCACAAGAGCCCTGGCTGCAGGGGGCATTCTAGACCACGGATGTGACTGGGGCAGACCAGCATCTTGCTGTTTCTATGTCCCAGCAATTTCTAACAGGAGTCATCACAACAAAGACAAGTTATGGCAACCTTCAGGACTACCCTATCCTATGAAAGGGCTAAATTAGTCCCCAGCAATGCCTGAACAGAGATGGTGCAAGCTGCCTTCTCTCTTTCCCTGCTGATGCAATGGTGAGGCTGCCCCTAGGAGAACAGCAGTGCCTGGAGAGCATAGCATCATATATTAGTGAGGTTCTGACATCCCAGTGACTGGGTGTCCAGCTGAGGACTGGGCATCCAATACTAAGTGCATAATTTGAAATAACAAGCACTGCCTGCATTCTTTGAAAAATCCCTATTTTCTGTGTACCCAAAACTGGCTAGCCAAATACCCTGCAGAACAGTCAAAGGCCCTTTGAACATTACCATGTGTGTGGCAGACCCAAGGTCACACTGCAAGTCTGCAGTAGAGCCAGAGGGATTACCTGAGTCCCCATCCAGTACTCTAACCACAAAAGCATCCTTCCTCTCCCATGTACTCTCTCTGTATAAACTCAGGGTCATCTTTTCAAACTCAGCCTCTGATCTTGTGCATGAAGAATCTACCACCATAGCACTTTTCGTAAGTGGTAGGGAGTTCACCCTTGCACTTAACCAACAATTCCCTCCCTCTTCCTTTCCATTGTGCTAAGCAGAGCATCAGGCTATTGCTATGCCAAAGACAACCACAGAGGCAAGACAGGTGCAGCACACACAGAGCGTGCAAAGAACTTTGATCCCTACAGGTTGGTTATGGCCACTCTGTGCCACTCTCTCCAGAAGAGCCTGTTAGACAGTTACGACAGGGCTAGCTAAGGATCAACACACCCTGTGGAGGGAGACTGTATTTTGTTCCCCTTTTACCAATGGGGTTGACCAAACTATTCAAATTCCACCCATCCAGCTGTAAAAGGAGCTGTAGGATGCTCACGCCCTGGGGCTCGCAGGGGCTGCCTTGGCTAGCAAGGACCCTACTGTCTCCTTCACCCCTTGGCAGCTGTCCTATACCCCTGCCCGTGAATACCCTGCTGCCACCCCACCCCTTAGCAGCCATCTTCAGCCCCAGCCTCCCTTGGCCAAACACCACCAGGGGCTGCTCCTTAGCAACCATCTTCCTGCCCCCTACTGCACCCTGGCAACAGTGCATCCGCCCACAGCTGCCCTTTTAACCACTCAGCATTGACCAACCATAATCCCCGCCCCTTCCTCCCAACTAACCAATCCCGTTAGAGCTTGCGGGCGTTTCCAAAGCCCGCCTACTTCGGCTAATCAGAAGGTGCTTTTCATGTTGCTTAGGGAGGAGATGGGGAATAGGGCTCGTCCGTTGTCGGGGGGCGGGGTTTATTTGTATCCGGCGCGAGCCGCCTGCCTGCAGGGGATTGGGTGAGAGCGGGAAAGCACTGACCAATGAGCGCCCTGGGCCGGGCCGAACCCAAAGGGGCGGGACAGAGGCCTGTTCAAACCGGCGGCGGCGGCCCGGGCTGAGCGCTGGGGAGCGCGCTGGGATGGTGAACCTGGTGAGGGGCGCCCGGTGTGTCGGGGCCTGAGGGGTCGGTGTGCTGGGGAGCGCCGCTCGGCCTCCTCCCACGGCTACCTCAGCCGGGCCGGGATATGGGGGGCGGACGGAACCGGGATACCCCCACCCGTTCCTGAGCCCCGGGGGGGGGGGGTAGGGTTACCCCTCCCCCTCCCCCTCTCCCTCTGAGCCCTGGGAGGGGACAGGGTTACCCCTCCCCCACATCCTGAGCCCCGGTTTTCCCGGGGGGACAGGGTTACCCCTCCTCCCCTATCCTGAGCCCCGTTTATCCCGGGGGGGAGAGGGCAGGGTTACCCCTCCTCCCCTATCCTGAGCCCCGTTTATCCCGGGGGGGAGAGGGCAGGATTACCCCTCCCCCTCATCCTGAGCCCCGGGGGGAGGAGGGGCAGGCTTACCCTTCCTCCCTGCCTCCCCCTCCTTCCTGACCTGTGAGGGGAGGGCAGGGTTCCCCTCCCCCGCCCAAACATCCCTCTGTTCTGCGATAGCTCTTCTGAACATTTAGTTGCTTCCTGAATCTGTGGGTCAGGGATTTGGGAACCCAGGAAATGTGACACTGGTCCCTGCCCCTACCCTGGGGAAATACTCTGGCTGCTAACAAGCTGTAAGGCGTCCGCTTTCCGGACTGCATTTCTGCCCTGCTGTTTGCTACCCCTCCCCGCACAATTACTGTACATGAATGTATCTGTATGATGTATACTTTCTGTGATTGTAAGATCGCTGGTGAAGCGTGTTGCAACACCACTTGCCTCTTGCTACAGGTCTGAGCTTTTCATGGGGCTGCCACAACCCTGAGCCTGTGCCAGGCTGGTGCTGCTTTCACTTAGCCTTCAGTTGTGAAGTTTCCATCTCCACTCTAAGCATACCACAGGCATTGAAATGTCTTATTAGCTAAGTAGCCTAAGGCCCACCACACTGTTGCCTATCTCCATTTAAGGACCCTTCTTGTTTCTGACATGGGCGGGCAGTTGCCTGGCTGCGTAACTGAATGGCTCAGACAAGTAATGAGTATGTAGCCTTTGACAGCTAGGGTAACCACTTGAATTCTTCCCTGGTTGGTAGTGGCTGGAAATTGTTACTATCTAATGCAGTTTGTGGTCTATTGTTTGAAATGGGTACAATGGTGTCAGTTCAGTTCATGTCACAAACCATCATCATCCCAATTAGCAATAACTGTTCTCTCAATGTTGAGTAGGCCTGGGAACTAAATTCCCCTCTCATCCCTAAAGGTAATCTCTCTAGGATAAGGTTGAGACAAAGGCATGAAAAGGTAAGAAAGGATGCACAGCAGGTGCCGGTGTTGTACTTGTTCTGTGGATAGAGGATTTCATTCTTCAGGGCTTTCATGTCACAGATTTTCGGAAGCATTACTTTCATGCATGCAACTCAAACAAAAACAGGCATCACTCTGCTATTAGATGACCTGTGTAGACTGAATTTATGTATCTTCCATCCAGATGATTTGAGATCAATATGGTGAAGATCATAAAATAAAATGAACTAGCCAGTTTTGTTCAGAGCTGTGTATCAGGTGCCATGCCAACCTTCAAGCTAAGATAGCTATAGGCCTCCTCACGTTCACTGCTCCACCTGCTCCCCTCTTGTCAACATTTAATAAGTTGATCCACTTATTAGGAATGCACTTCTCTGAATCGCCATTGATTCCTCTCTCGCTACGTAGACAGTTCTAAAACTTTCAAAACAGGAATAACAAGAACCTTGATGTACTCATAACCTTGAGAAAAAGTTTTCATTCACATATTAAAATTAGATCCTGTTTCTGATACCCATATCTTGTATTCAAGTATGTTATGTTCATGTGAATACTTCAGAGTTACAGGTGTTTAAAAAAGAGAACCTGAAGTAATTTTTTTTGCTATTTGAAACCTGGGTTTTTCACAACCCTGATGAACTATTTACGTAGCAGAGAGCTACAGACAAGGATTCAAAATCTTATGTAAGATTGAACCTGTAGATAGTGGCTAATCACTAATGTTGCAGTCTATCATCTTAAACTAAACCTTTGAGTTACATCAAAGTGGTCTTAGAAGTAATGCATCCTACATGAACACTGATAATCTTTTACTAAGGGAAAAAAAACTCATCTGCTGTAGTGTGCTTGCAACACAGCAAATGTTGACGAACAATTCCTTACAGCAATTACTCTTCTATTGAAGCCTGGCGCGATGCAAGCGAATGAGTTTGACTCATCTGATGAAGAGCCTATTCAAGATGATCAGACACCATTTCAGATATCATGGTAAGACAAATATTTTTTTGAGCAGAAAATCCTTTGTAATCAAATACGCTCGTAGATGTTTCACTCAGCAATTTCTGGCCTTGCAGAAATATCCCAAGTAACATATATAGGGTTTGTAGAAAACTTGTATGCTGCTTGCAACTAAATATCTGCAGTAAATGTGGGCCTAAATGTTCATAAAACCACACAGCTGGACAATAGATAGTACCTGTCCTAAAGAAACCTGCAGCAGGCCACTCGTGTTCAGTGATATTTCAGAGAAGTCATAGAAACAGTAATGAAATCAAACACTAGACATATACTATCAAGTTTCATTGTCATGTAACTACCATGGCTCTCTGCAACCTGAAGATATTGGTCCAGACTCTGTTTAAAACATAACTTGTGAGTGACTAAAATCCATTTTCTTTACTTCCCAAATAACTTAATTCTTAATTTCTGACACACTGTGAAGATGTTGTAGGTTAAGATGATTTGATCCATAGCTCTTACAGTGGAGGCAACGTGGAATTTAATCAAGTAGTAAAATGGTTCAGAATGAAGTATTGATACTTTTAATATACACCTCAGAAGTGTTAAAACCTCTTCACTGTGTGTGTGTATACTTGATACCTCTTCTCACTTAAGCGTATGATACGTGATCAGAAATAAAATGTTGTAGTATGGACATATGATTGTCTTTTATCAGTAAGCACTACAAAGTTTTCTGGCTGTAATTCTTGCTATTCAAACTGGAATACTGCTGAATTACTTTTCCACAACCCCACAGAAAAAGTGGCTGTCTAGTATTGAAAACTTGAATTGGAATTTAAGTTTATATTATGCATTTTCTTTTGGTAGGTTAGCCCTGTCGTCTCTCTATTGTTCTCAGTTTCTGGGAATATGTTCTCTGCCAGGTAGGTAGCGCTGGTTTTAGAAGTTAGCTTTAAAACATGCTTTCTACCAAGGAGGAAATTATGCTGTCTCCAAAGATCTCTTCAAAGCCGTACTTGCTTAGTGGAGTGATATCCATGTCTTCTGAGCACACAATATTGGAAAGAGTGGAGGTATCAGATCTCTTGGTTTGATGCCTGAGGCTGTTTTGCCTAATCCAGAAGAAGTGATGAAAGGTAACTGCTGATCAACTAGTGTGCTTTCCAAATTGGAGTACCTTTTATAATAGTAAATGTCAATGCAAGGCCATGAAATGGGAAAATTCTGGCAAAGCCAAATTTTTCCACTATAAGGAGTGTCAAACTAAAAATCACATCTAAAAAATCCTACACTGCTACGTTATAAAAATGTAAGATATTAGTGAAGTATTTCACCTGTTTTAACCACATGTGTTTTTTACTGCTTGTATTTCTCCCAGCTTGGAATCAATTATCATTGTCTAGTTCTCATGCACTAGCATTCTGTTGTAGTGTTTGGGTTGCAAATGCCAAAATGGGGATTGTTTAATTCCAAACGGAATTTCATTGACACTTTAAACACGTGTTTAAAGATAAAGTGTTAAATGTTTAGGCTTTGGAAATAGCTTCAATACAAAACCTGTTTGAAATGTTGGTCTTCAAACTACCTGTGTCCCTTCTTAACTCATGTCTGTTCTTTAAACACTGCCTGCCTGCTCCTGCCTCACAAAATTCCACCTGTTGGAAGCCAGCAGATATAACTTCTTACTTGCAGGATCCGAACACCTCATCTTCAGAAGGGAACAAATGTCTCCCAGAGGTAGTAAGGGCAGTAAAGGTGGTAAGGGCAGTTATAAAGTTAGCAGACCTAGAGGAGAGGAATAGTTTGAGCAGTAATTGGAGCGTGCAATCTAGCCACACACATTTGCCTTATACACTATAGAGCAACCCATGCAATTGCCCCTGGGTTTCAGGCATTGCTGTGCCCATTTTCTGTCCTGATAACTCTCATTGTTGGGTATATGCATCATGTTAAAAGCACTTTTGTAGCTCTTCTTTGTGGAATAAAGTGGGAGAAAATAAGGTAATGATAATGACATGCTGAGAACCCAAATAGGGAGGAGAGTTTAATATCTGTTATATGCCAGAACTTGTGGAGAGGGAGGGAATCTTCCTACTAGTAACCCTACAGCCATCTCACGTCTTGCTGACCTCTTGCCAATCTCTTTAAGTATAGCCCAGTTAATCATGTGAGAAGCTCTCTTTTGGGAAGGTTTAAAAACTAAATTTTAGTTACGGGCTTAGAAAAGCTGCCCTGTTACTTTATTAAACATGAGGTTCTGTCTGCTCTCCTCTACACAACTACTCTATTTGCAAAAGTGAACTGTTTTTTCAAATGTTTCTATTCCATACAACTCACTTCTTCATATTTTATTTTAGGCTGTAGGTTCAAGGATGTTAAAAGAAATCTTCAGAAAGATATAGGTAAGTTTATATTAAAAATATATACACACATATGCTACATAGACACACCCATGAACACATGCTCTTGCTCTTTCGATTTATATATAATATATATGGACCACTATACTAATTTAGATCTTTTCTTCATATTGTAAGTAAGCACTTTCAAATGCACAAGGTGAATTAAAAGTGCATACATTTACTATTTTAGTCACTAGAATCTTGCCTGCTCTCTTAGACTGAAGATTGTATCGCATAATCTCTCTAACCAGCAAATCTGTTTCCAGATACCACGTGTATTTTCTCAGAAATGAAACAATCATCACTCATTATGCAAGCAGTTAAGATGTGCCATCTGCATTCGTGTTTAGCGATTCCCTTTTAAAAATACATGCAGTGTTTCCTTTTACTGGGTGAAAAGTTCCTGAGGGAGTATTGATTTGACGGTTGTGTTTATCCGGGTTTCTCTAGTCCTCAATGTGCTTGGAGGAATGTGAAGCTGTGGGCACTGTTTAATGTACTGAGACGCTTTTGCAAGAGAAAAACATCACCTCTTACATGGGTTCACTACCAATTGAGAGTACTCACTGCTGCATATGTACAACCCATAGCGAGAGGCGGTTATCTTTAGTTTTTTTTCTCTACCATAACAGGAAGCTCTGATAATCCCAATGTAGGATAGCAAGCTTCCCAAGAAGAGCTAGTTCAAAGCGTAAGCACAAACACTTCTAATCTTTATTTCAATAACTTGCCAACTTCAGGATCCTACCAATGAGCATAAACACAGTGTTCATAGTTAACCCTACAGTTCTTGTAGTGTTTGTGTCAGCTGGTCATTGCTGATTCTCGCATTAATCCCTGAAATTGAGTTGATTAGCATTTTCGTCTAAGTAGATCTTAAACTTGATAGGCTTTTTTTATTTGCAAGTGTCTTGGTTTGTTGGCAGAAGATTTAAAGAGGTATGGGACACAGGATATATTTGTGCTCTGTACCAGAGGAGAACTCTCAAAATATCGGGTGCCAAACCTACTAGACTCCTACCAGCAGCACGGGATTATTGTGCACCATCATCCTATTCCTGATGGAGATACTCCTGACATCACCAACTGCTGTACCATTCTGGAAGAACTAAGGGGCTGTCTGGAAAGCAACCGGAAAACATTAATACAGTAAGTTCCTATTTCCTTCCTATCTCCACAAGACCTCTATCAACTTCCCTCCAGATGAATGAACAATCAAAATTTTAATGTACAATAAACAAATAATGTCAAATGACAGTTGGCTGGCTTCCTTTAGGGTTAATTCAAACTGTGACATTCCCTCACTTTCACCGTGTTGACTTCTGCCACACACTTACAACTACTTCCATTTCCTTGCCCCATTCAATGAGAAATAATGCTAGGCCTTGTAGGGATGGACACATGGAGCCTCCCCCCCTTTCCCCAGCTGGTCTAGTGGGGTGACACATGGTGTACCACCTGAGACAAACTGACTAAAATTCACAGCAGCTGCCAGGGTGACTGTGATAAATGAAGCTCGGGGTAGCTCCCTTTTATGAACACGCAACGAGCCAGTTAGCTGTAAAATCCCTCTTGGTAGCTGTTCTGTGCTTGCTTTACATGTAAAGGGTTAAAAGCCCCCCAGATAAAGAAAAGGAAGTGGGCACCCAACTAAAAGAGCCAATGGGAAGGTAGAACTTTTTAAAATGGGGGGGGGGGGGGGAGGGGGGGGACTTTCCCTTTGTCTTTTGCTCTCTCTGGGCTGCAGCGACACGGAGCAGCAATGCTGTGGGCGGCTTTAAGCCAGGTATGATCATAGATTATCAATTCATACCTCGAACCTACTTATCTGAAGCCTCAGATAGTGAGTAAAATTAGGGAATGTCTAAAAAGACGCGATTAGGGTTATTTCTTTTTTCTTATTGGCTTGTGGACTCCTCTGTGCTAACCCCTGATGCTTTCGTTTGCTTGTAACCTTTAAGCTGAATCCCCAAGAAAGCTAGTTTGGATGCTTAATTTTTGGAATTGCTCTTTTAAAATCCAGCAAAAGCCTAAGTTCCAGGTGTATTTTCTTTTTTATTTTTAATAAAATTTACTTTTTTTTAAGAACAGGATTGGAGTTTTGGTGTCCTAAGAGGTTTGTGCATATGCTGTTTGATTAGCTGGTGGCAACAGCTAATTTCCTTTTTCTTTCTCGGCTCTTCCCTTGGGGGGAGGCTTGAGGGTACCCCAGAGGGAGGAATTCCCAAGTGCTCCTTCCTGGGTTCAAAGGGTTTGGTTGGGGTTTTTTTTGCATTTGGGTGGTGGGAGCGTTTACCAAGCCAAGGTCAGAGAAAAGCTGTAACCTTGGGAGTATAATACAAGCCTGGAATGGCCACTATTAATTTTGAAAATCCTTGTGGGCCCCCACCTTCTGCACTCAAAGTGACAGAGTGGGGATTCAGCCTTGACAGTGACATACTCCCTGAGCCTTTAGGAAACACTAATGGATACTAAAAAATAAGTCTACATGGCTTCAGGCCATCCACTTTACATGAGGATATCATGGTGCATTCTACTAATCCACTAAGAAATGGACTTTGGGTGGGTAGGAGGAATTTTGACCTAGAGGTAGGATGAGGTATTTCCATTGGATGCAGTGTTTCTTCTTTCCCATTAGGCACCAGAGAAGCTGTGGGCATAAAATCTACCAAAATGATCTGATCTTGCTTTCTGTGAATCTAGAACACAACTCTTTGGCAGGGGTGGATTCCCACAGGTTTTACCAAAGGACTGAATTTTCACACAACTCTAGTGTCCCACACCTGTATTGTGAGGCTTGTTTCCTTAGATTATAGGAGACGAGTGGAATTGTGGTCAAGGTATTTTTGTATGAATTCTTTTTCCACAGAGTTCACAAAAGAGGGAAGTAGCTTCCAGCCATCTTGATCTCTGTGTGATCTTGCAAGGATTACCAAGCACAATGAGGCCCCAGTGCTGATTTGGGACTTTGGGTGCTACTGCACTATTAAAACAAGTCATTCTTTTCTTTCAGCTGTTACGGAGGACTTGGACGTTCATGTCTCAGTAAGCATTTTTTCCCTCCTTCCCCCATGGCATTGCTTAATATTGTCATTGCTTAATACAGTTTAGCCATATTCTCTTCTGGTAATAGAACTAAAATATAAATTAGTCTGGTGCCTAAAGGACCAAATGCATTATGAACCAGAGGTTTCTGAGTTGGAAATGGAACTTGGTGCCCTTGCACAGTGAAGGCCTTATGGAGACGCATGGAAAATGGGAGAAGTTTAATAGCATCCTATAATAAGATTGGTTATAGTTTGATAGGCCTCAGTTACTACAGTTGTTGGCAGAAATATGGGTGAGAACAGGTCAGGCATCCACTGTAGTAAATGAAGCAGGATCAAGCCAGTTTATTTAGTATTTTATGGTACTGATCAACTAAGAAACTGTTATCTAGTCAGACTTGTTAAAGAATAAAAAAAGCCGGTGAACAATGCACCATCGCTCTGTGCTATCAAATATATGGAAGTGTGGAGAGACTTCTTGTCTGATTTGTAAAGGGAACAAACTACATCTTGCTTCTATCTCCTTTTCCACATCTTTGCTGTCACTTTCCTCCATTCCTGCCAGGGCAGGGACTGCACTCTACCCTCAGAGCTGGCAGAGCTCCCTGCATGACCCTCAATGAGGAGGAAGCAGGAGACACACACCTCTCGTTTTGTCTGTTTTTTCTCAGCTTAGTTCTCTCCCCAAAGCCTGAGGGGTGCCAAAAGGTGCAAACACCGCAGAAGGGGAGCGGAGCTGAGATAACAATCTCCCAAAATGCAAACGCAGCCCTCAAGATGTTATGGGACCAAACTGTTAAAGTTTTGAATTAAAGTTTGGACTTTCCCTCTAAAACGCTCTGCAGCCAGGAACACTGCTGGGGATGCAGAGAAAACTTGAGCAAACTTCACTGCTGCTAATGACTGGCAGGCCTGGTTCTGCCCCCAACCGCAACCAGGATGAAGTATCCATTGTAACAGATCTGTGGACCTTCGTATGATGAAGAAATTCCAGTTCTGAAGTGGTCGTGAGACTCCGGTGGTTGTCTAAGCACAAACATCAATGAGCAGAAGTTTTGTTACATACAGAGATGATTGTTAGAATGCATATTTATGCATCTCTTTTCCTTACAGTAGCTGCATGTCTTCTGCTTCAGTTATCTGATGCAATGGAACCCCAAGAGGCAATAGAGAGCCTCCGAGACTTAAGAGGATCTGGGGCAATACAGACAATAAAGGTAAGGAAGCTTTGGGGGGAGGGAATAATAAAATGGAGAAGACCTCTGGTGGGTAGAGGACTGTGCCTCTGTACTAGGATCTCTTCATGAAGAGAATGGCTTTGTCTTTCTGAGAGTTAAAGAAGGCCTCTAGTAATTCATGTCCTTACTGCCTTTGAATGTTGGGTTTGAGCTGCTTTTAGTCACATGCTATCATGCCAACACAACCTTGGTCTGTCCACACCAGAACTTCACATCTTTCCTCCTTTATGGCCAATAGCCACTCTATCTCTTCTCCTTCCCCCCCCCCCCCCCCCCCCCACCCCGTTTGCTCTGTTCTTACCTCTCTCCCCTGTTGCCCTCCACCACACTCCCACCTACAGCTTATAGTAGGGGTTGTTGCTGCTTCCTTTATATTGCCAAAATCCCTCCTTTCCTTTAATTCTCACTGCACCTTGATCATCTGCCTTGATTCTTAAACTTTTCTCTTCCCCCACTTCACACACACTAGTTCCTATTCTAACTGTCATTTTCCATTTATAATCCATCGTCCTCTGCCCAGATCCCAATGCTAGTATTAAACCTACTCAGAATACATAAGTCATAAAACCAATAGCAAGACAATAGTTCATAAAGCCAGAAAATGTACACCAGTCAAGATCTGACCATTTAACTTTGAGATCCAATGTTATTTTAAATGCCTTCTAAAGAAGGCAGAGTGCCAGAGAATGCGGCCTACTGCTAGTTGAAGTAGCCGAATAGGATTTGGGAAGCAGGCACACTTCTGCTAAGTCGGAGTGGAGAGCAGAGTAAGCACTGTTTACTGAAGCTAGGGAGAGGATGGGGAGTCCTACCCTGCTTTTATTAGATATGGGGGAATCTGTGTTTAAATTCCCCTGATTGCCTATATTTTTTTGAACACTTGTTATGCAGTTTACACCATTTGGAGTCTTTACTCAAGAGTGAATTGGCCTACCAGCCCTCTATGTAGATTGTTGTGCTCTGCATTCAGCTAGCTGGAATCAGTGTTCTACTTCTTGGACTATATGCAGAGGGAGTAGAGCTACATATTCACAAATGAAGCAGTTTCCTATTTAATATTTTAGAAACTCAGGCCAGCCACAATCAGAATTGTAATATCTCCAACCTCACTATAATAGGAACACAGGAGTTGCCAGATTGGATCAGACTTAAGGTCCATCTAGTCCAATATCCTGTCTCTGTCCTAACAGTGGCCAGCACCAAATGCTTCAGAGTAAGGTGTAGGAATCATGCAGTAGCCAGATGTGGGGTAATCTGCCCCCTCCTGCCCCAATTAGGTCTTATCCTAACCTAATAGCTAGAGACTTGCCTAAACCACAAAGTATTTAATCTCTTTTAAAACTTTATTAACATGTCCGTCACATTCAGCACTTTTGCTAAATATGATTGTACATTTTTCAGCAATACAACTATCTCCATGACTTTCGCGAGAACCTGGCTGCACATCTGTCAACAAAAGATGCAATATTAAGAACAGTATCACGATAAACTAACATTAGCATTATGGTATATCTATTTTGTGTACATATGGTACTTTGAGTACAAGTTCTACGTAAAAAGACATCGCTCACCTACATGACCTTTTAATACCACTTTATTAGTCACTCCTTCTAGCAAAGTATTATCCTAACACCCAGTCTCTCTACTGTAAATAGATACGGGACTGATGCTAGAAAGGGTCTTGTGAGCTATAGTAAATCCTGCATTACAAACTTCCAAGGAATAATTTCTAAGTTCATACTCTACAAGTATTTCCACACATGAAGGAAGAAATGCTATGCTGGTGTCCCCGCCATTTCTAATGGACTTGTTTTAGTATAGTAACTTCAGCAGTTCACTGCTGATGCATTAATTCCCTTCATCAAGTATGTCCTTACCAGTATACAAGTTTCAATATGCTGAACTAGTATTTTGGTTTTTAAATTTTGTAGTTTTCTGTATGTTGCATTTTAGGTATTACCGGGGATCTCAAATAAGAAATAAAGCTAATGCATTATCTATTTGTACTTTTTTTTTTCTTGTAAGTAGTCAGTGGGAACAATTGGGGATGGAAGGAGAGGGAAGCTTGAAATGGGAATAAAAAGATCTGGTAACTTAACAGTAGCCAGCTGAGCTTTAAGAGCCAGGGCTATTGAGAGGGCCTCCTTTTACTCTTCTGTTGTGAAGGATTTTGAAAGTGCTCCAGAGCTGTAGTCTAGTTGGCTGAGACAATTCCTTCAAAAACCGTGTGCTCTTCTGCAAACCTAAGGTGATCCAGTTCTAGCATTAAGGCTCTTACAATATACAACAGTTAACTATGTAAACAACATAAGTTAAGTTTCAGAGAACTACATAGTTGGGAGGAGAGGAAGATTCTTCCATGAGACTCGTATCAGATTAGGTGTAAGGACAAAAGCCTGAGGTGGTTACAACAGGAGAGTAGTGGAGAGATCTTGTCATCTTAGCTCCATGATACCAAAAACAAGAGACTACTACTGCTGGAAAAGGCAGCAATAGCATTATAGCTCAAGTGGAGGGAGATGATTAGTGTTTTACCCTAGCTAGAAACACTATGGTGCTGTGTCTGGCAGAAGCACCAGAGTGACTGTGGATTTGAATAAGTTAATTTTATTCAAGTGCAAAATCACTGGTGGTGAGAAGCCTTGAATGTCATTAAGAACTCCCATTTTGAATTACAAGATGTGGAGCATAAAGAGCAAATAAGTTCACTTGGGAACCCTCAGCATGGTGGCAAAGGTCTGAAGAGTATTTCTTTACTCTAAGTCTGTTAGATCACTTTTCACTGATTTCAACTACAATAGTGACCTACTTGTTGAGTACAGAACCAGACTACCCCCCACAAGCATATCCCATCAAATTACATTAGTAATGGGCTTGTGGCTATTGAGAGCCAGAACGGGCCTCCTTTTACTCTTCTGTTGTGAAGGATTTTGAAAGTGCTCCAGAGCTGTAGTCTAGTTCTTTCCACAAGACAGACTCCCACTGAGCACACCCCCACAGCACCTAAGAGCAGAGAAATGCAGTGGTCCAACTTTTGGATGATGGGGCTGGCAGCAGAATACTTAGTGAAGGCATCTTGATACTAGATTTCATGGTTTGATAGCTTGTTAATCTTCAGGGTACAGTGCAAAAGTGTCTCAACAATTTCATTAGATACTTTAAGAAACAGTTTGAAAACAGAAGTTGTCAAGCCATAGGGGGAAGAACTTTTGAAAGCCATTGACAGCTTGTATGCCATAAAAGCAAAGATGTTAACTTTCATCTATTGGTGTGGGATGCAACACTTTCCTTGCAGCTCAGCAGCTTGTCAAATTCATTTTTTAAATAGTCAAAGGGTAGAGAGAGAAATAGGGAAGTCAGCTTTAATCCTTTTTGAAGAGTGCTTACTATGATCCTGAAACGGTACATAATTTAAAGCTCCAATTTCAAATTATGGTTTGGGGAAAGGACTATACAAATTAGTCATACTTCATCACTAGAACAGCTCAATGGAATTCTCAATTAATGTATAGTTTGGGGGACATTATTCCTTATGAAAATAGAAATTTTTTTTAACTCTGCAGCTATTTCTACCCCATGGAGGAAAACATTTGCAACAAAAGCATGCCATGTGATAAAGACACTTCAAACTACAAACCTATTGGATTTTAATTTCATGGAGTTTGTATCTATTCTGTCAGTTGTCTCCTTTGATTTGGCTAAGGCAAAAATCATTATCCACAGAGAAAATTTTATGAGTGCTCAGATTCCTTTATTCCAGAAGGAAAGGCCAATCTGCATCATGAAGTGGTTGCACTGAATCCAAAAATCTGGTCCATATCAGAAGGGTCAAATACCAATCTATGTAAACACATTTTACTAAAACCGGAGACATTATCTGCACCAACACACCTTCCTCAAGGCATTTCACCATTCTTTAAACTAGTTTAAGTGGGAAAGATTTCTAAACTTCTGAAGCTAAACTAACCTGTAGCTCATCCCAAGAGGAATTACACTGCACATCTATTTCCACTCTTCTCCCTCCACTAAAAACTATTAACATACAGACCAACTGAAAGTACAGGAAACTGTTAGTGTCTAACAGTTCTGTGTAAGTATCTCTTTTCCAGATATAGCCCATCTCAATATGAATTTTAATAGCAATGCTACTGTCTATTATAAATTAGTTAAGTACAGCAAGTAAACTTTGTTTTTAAAAACAAGGCACTGCAAAAAACTGAACATTTCTGAATTTGAGATTTTTATTTATTCCACTAAGGAACAGCAGGGCAGTTTCTCAATCTCACTTTGTCTTGGAAATGTCTTTAGTGTGACTTGTAAATCCATAGGAGCAGTATTTTTACCATTGGATTTGATCAATCTTGCATTATTAGCCAATTGGTTAATAAGACTGTTGCACAAACATTTAAAAATAAAATCTTTTAAATTCATTCCTTCACAGACAACTCAATGTTTCCTATCACAATAACTTATGCTTGAAAATTAAAGCAAGGATATTTAGTGTTTGGTGGAAATATGGGAAGTTTCAGAACCATGCATACACAGGGAAAGATACCCAAATATAAAAAACAGAACTACTCTTCCTACACGTGTATCCGTGAAGATATCTGCAGAGAAAATACATAAAGCTTTCAGTCCTTCAGGAGCACTTTATAGGTACAGCTGATTTATACATAAATGGAGTTTCAAAAGTTCAAAGTGAGCCACTATGCGGTCCTGTAAACAAAAAATTCTAGGATACTAAGGACAGTCAGGAATTAATAACTACTTGAAGAGTTATGGCTGTTCCTTATGGAGCGCAAAGTCAAAACTGTTCAAAACCAGAGAATCATTTAATATCAATTTACACTTAATTCTTTTTAATTTCAACATCCCAGTAAAATATACGAAAACAGTCTTTCCACAAGTATAAAGTGTGGAAACATTTTAAAAATAGGGGAGTCATTTTTTTTCTAATGCAACCGTGATCATCAGATTCCATAGTTTAATCTTGGTAACAGTTTCTTGTTGGAAAGAATCCTTTTGTTTTGTGGCTTTTGCATGCACTTAACTGGAACCAAGTTTGCAGAATGTCTTCTTAAGAGCTCACCAAAACATAAATCATGCTAGAAAAGAAAAGAAAAATTTAAAATGTACTAAATTTAGATGCAATAGTTTGATTAGATAAGTTAACAGTATTATGCACAGATTCATTCCCCACTGAAAAAGAGCAGACATACACACAGCTTGTCATTACAGTAAAATACTGATAGTTCACCACGACTATTTAAAAGCCAGGTTAAGACATTAAAAATGAACCCGTGAACAGAAGTGTTATGTATATCACACACTCTGACACTGGGATCACGTTGCAGTAACAACAGGGAGCTTACATAGGCTCAAACACACTGATGTATATATATTGGAAGTTTTTTTAATCATGTTTTTCCTAATCATCTTGTATGATCACATGAAGAAATGCTGACCCATCAGTTGTAACCTGACTGTCAAAGTCAGTCTATGCAATGTATTGGTAATAGTACTACGTCAGTACATTATCACCAGCTATTGCTTCCCACACCCCCCCTTTTTAGAGTTTAACTTTGCATTTACAGCTTCTGTATCTTCTCACCCGTGATGTATGACCATTCTACCAGCAAACTTCAATGAAACCCAAATTTTAAGACAAATAAGTCACTTCTTTGAAAATATTAAAATCCCACCCATATTAAAATCCCAATACTTTTATAATAAAAATTAAAAGTTTGGGATTTTTTGGTTCTTTGGTTCAGCTTTATTGCTAAGTTATGATACAAACTTGGGGGGGCGGCTGGTTGTTTTTTAAAATATATATAGACATTACCTCCCAGGCTAAGTGTCTGAAATATTTTTACAAATTAAGATAAAAATGTGGGGGCATTTTTTTTTTTTTTTTTTTTTTTAAGGAAGTTTCATATAAATTTGAATTTTGCCTCTGGGTTGAGCTCAAACAAAAAGTTTCAGGCTAAGAAACTTACCCATATAGGTAGTAAAAAAACGATAGGAGGTAAAATGCTAGTTTGCACCATCCTTCCTTCTGACAATATGCTAAAATATCTGCATTCATAATGGTTGTAGGATCATAGAGACCTGGTCCACTCATCACAGGTCTGCTCATATACCTGGAAAAGACAAATTAGGTTAGCAGTAAGTTTGGAAAAGAAAGCTATGGGAAAAGGAGGTTCCCCCACCCCCAAAAAACAAAACAGAAATTTGTATAAGGAACCACACATCTTTAACTGCACTAAACATTTACTCCATCCAGCAATTAAACCATGAGAGTAAAGTCTGAGACCGCAACCTAAGACCTTGCCTGTATGGGGATGGATCACTTGATGACTGGCTGTTCTGTTCATTCCTTCTGAAGCACCTGGTATTGGGCACTGCTGGAAAACAGGATAGTGGGCTACATGGACCACTGGTCTGACCCAATATGGCCGTTCTTATGCTCTTATGGTGGTTTTTTGCTCTGTAGCTGCACTGCACCAGCATAGTTTATCTCAACTTCAAATCATACTACATTATACATGGTGCTACAGGATGGGCATGACAACCCTTGAAAATAGGATGTATGATCTAAGGCACCATATTACAGGCTTATTAAAGAACTGGAAAAGGTGCAGAAGAAGAGAGCAACATGGGACAGAACCAACCGTAATTCGTATGGTAAAATACTTAGTATGGCTTTGGTAACTTCAGCACCATTTAAAACATGTACTGCAGTACTCCCATTCTTGCTTATCAAGTTGGAAAAATATTCCTTTTAAAAAATAAAAGGAAAATAGCCTTTTTTACAACTGCAGCATAAGATTTTCACCATCTATCACAATGGGCCTTTACGCTTTATTGCTGAAGAAATGGGACAATTAACAGAAACATTGCAAAAGGACAGTAAGTTATAACTAAGGCTACGATTTTGTCACGGAGGTCGCAGAAGTCATGGAATCCGATGGAGGTCGCGGAATCTGTGACTTCCAAAGACCTCTGTGACTTCAGCCCTGGTGGCTGGGAGCTGCAGGGTCCCGCAGCGGGAGGGAGCTGTGAGGTACCCCCGCTGCCTAAGTCACGGGGCCCCCAAGCTCCTGGCCACCACTGCAGGGCGGGGGGACCACCCCACAGCTCCTTACCACTGGAGAAGGGGACCCTGGAGCTCCAAGCCACCTGGCAGCTGCCCATTCCCTTCCTATTTTATCATGGATACTTTTACTATCACAGGCAATAAAGAAAAATTCACGGAAGCCCGTGACCTGTCCCTGACTTTTACTAAAACTATTCATGACAAAAATCTTAGCCTTAGTTATAATTAACATGAGTAGAGAGATCAAACTCATCAATATTACCTCCAAATGTGGTAAGCCAACAAAGGCATATTGAGACCCAGTGTAAGCCACTCTGCTGCACAGAGAAACATAACACAGAAGAATGCATGGATGAGGTACTCTGGAAGTACAAGCTGAAAAAGAAAAATATGCATCAGAACATGTGATTACACAACATACAGCTTGGTTTGAATTTCTATTTAAAAGGTAAATTATTGGTGAAAAATTCCATACTACTATATAGAGAAAAACACTCAAATGGGCAAGTAAACTGCAGAAAGTGAAAACAGCAACTAGCAGAATACACCCTGATATTTACAGAAAAGTTTATGTATATTCATGAATACCCAAGAAAATGTACAAGTTGGAATGCTCAGATTATGGAAGCTTTTATTACATATTAATTGGCTACGTGCACTGTGAACAGCTTCCACATTTTATACAACATACCTCTGTAACATAAAAGTAGAGCATCGAGATATTTCTGCACATGCTCCACATAGAAATATCTATGGGAAAAGTAATCCCTATAACAGTTTATATCAGGGGTCTCAAACACACGATCCGTTGAGTTATTTGCTGTGGCCCAGCCAGCTCCCCTCCCCCCTGTTCCCTCTCCCATCCCCCAGCGCGCCGAGTCCTCGCTCCTCGGCCTACCTCCAGGCGCTTCCCGCCACCAACCAGCTGTTTGACAGAGCTTAACGCTTTCCAGGAGGGAGGGGGGAGGAGCCGCGCTATGGGGAGGAGGCGGAGAAGAGGCAGGGCAGGGGCGGGGATTTGGGGAAGGGGTTGGACTGGGGCAGGAAGGGAGCAGAGTTGGGGTGGGGACTTTGGGGAAGGGGTTGGAATGGGGGGCGGGGAAGAGGCAGAACAGGGGCAGGGCCTCATGGAAGGGCTGGAGTGGGGGCAGGGCTGGGGGCTTTTGTATCTTTGTATGAAAAGGTGTCAGTGATGCGGCCCTTGGGCCAATGTACTAGTCCTCATAAGGCTGTCGTGGTGATTTGAGTTTGAGAGCCCTGGTTTATATGCAAGAGTTTGTTTTGTATTTTACTATTTTTGAAGTTTTGAACTTAAAACAGTATATATACACAATATTTATTAAAACAGACTATTACCAAAACCTTATTTCCGGTCCAAAGCTTTATTAGACAAAAGGAGCAACAACATTGTTAAGCGCACCAATATGCACAAATACAAGCAATATGCTTTCTGCAAGGTAGGAGGGAACAACAGTAAAATGCACATACAATTTGTGACATATTAGCCAGTTCCATTTTCCTTTGTACAAGACCTTTCAAATACCTAACACCTGCCTTCTTTTTAACATTGTGCTTTCCAGCAGAAGGGTACAGAGGTAATGCTGATTACTCTCAGATTACCAAGAGCATAAAATACCAGGTAACCCTGCTAGTGCTATTAAGAAATAAGCAATATAGAAACATATGTAGATTAAATGTAGGTGAAATACCCTAAAACCAAGAAAACCCCATGCTCATCACAAGAGTAAAATCCTTCAAAGGCAAATATACCAGAAAGAATCGTATCACCTACTTTTTTGAATTATACAGTTCTCCCCAAAAAAGTTCATCTATACATCTGAAATGCTCACAGGATAAACTACTACAAGCTGTTTCAGGTAAAAATATTCAATTGCTACTACATATTTCAGTCAAGGGTTTATGGTAAACTAAAGACTTAAGTTAAATTACTAAGGAGTCCACTCTCTAAGTGAGGCACACACAAGACAATTCTGCTTCTTGACTTTGCCCAATTTGTGCACCTAGGATGACTGCCTCAGAATGTATTTTGCAAGTTTTTTTAATACTGTCTAAAAGCAGATGTTTGTTTTAAACACCTAAAAAGGTCTAACTATAAATCAGAAGCAAACAGAGTTTCGTTCCGAATGCACGTTCTAATAGTCACTTAAAGAAACAATTGTCAAACACCACCAACTGACATCAGCACAAACCCAAGTCATCACCTTTCTTTACATGTGTAAAACAATTACTCTTCTTGTCCAGATCACTCTTGTATACTCACCATATGTAACTTTTAGATGTTATTCCAATTATTTAAACTAAAAAAAGTCTGACCACCAAGCAAGACCCGTTTGCTAGACCTGAAATCTACAAAAATTAAGACTAACCATGTGTCTCAAAGCATTCACTTCCCTTCCATCTAGGTTTGTGTGTTCTGCCCCCACACCAGAGTATCAGACTGCCTTTTAAGTATTTCAAAAATGTTATCCTTCTTCATTTCCAGCCTACACGAGAACTAGGTTGATTAGTTTATAGGTTACCATGCATTTTTCCCTAAAGGCTAAGAAGGATGAATTATTATTTCTAAATACTCAAGAGAAGCTTGGATACCACTGTGATGGGGGCTGCATACGGAGAGGGAGATGCTGAGCATTATGTGAACCAAAAAATGGTACTCTAGAGAAGTGTTTAATTCTCATGACTAAAAATGTTCTCCCCTAGAATTTAAACTTCAAGACAATGGATCATGTGCATTTATCATACTCTTTAAAGAGTAACGATCGCAAATTCACCTTTTCATGACTAATCTAACTCCACTAGCATAGTAAATACCACGTTCAAGATTTTCAGTTTACACAAAGCTATCATATAACACCTCATGCATGTATATTAACATTAGGTTAATAAAATATTTGCTTTGAACATGCACATTATAACAGCCTTTTATTTAAATTTGTGATAAGATCATAATGCATAAATGTAATGAGTATTTGCCTTCCCCCATACTGTTGCAGAAATGACTGTAAGACAGACAGAGTTGGGGAAACTGTTAGATGCACAGCTATTCAGGCACCACTTTCCAAGATACAATCTTCTCCATAACATCATCTTTCTCTCCGCTCACCCACCCTCATGCTGCAAAGCTCTCTGGCTGTCTAGGACACATTCTTTCTCAGTCTCCATTGGTGTGATTCTACTTAATTCTGCAGAACACCATCATTTACAGTGCAGCCTTCCAGAGGTACACTTCACTACTGTGCTGCCCTATGTTTTTATCTCAATCTGGCCACTCCAAGTCAAAATAAAAGGGATGGTGAACAGGAAAAGACATACTGCGTTACTGAAAATACATACTGTCTTTGACAGACAAATAATATTAAGGAAGTTTATTAGACACAAGCAAGCTGAAAGTGCTTGAGGCACAGCATTAACGAGTAAAGGAGTGTAATTAGAGTTGTATCCAAGAGAGTACACAGTGTTCTGAAAGAACGCCGTGGATATCCTTGGAAAGCCAACCTCCACCCTGGAAATCATAAGGCCAGATCAGAATTAACCCCTTTTTTTCTTTTCTTTTTTTAAACGAACTAGTTTCCTAGATTCTGAACATCAGGAAGTTCAGTGAACCTGGCTTGAGAGAGGATACCATTTATTGTACATCTTCAGTTGCTGTGACTATTCAATACATTTTAGGCATATAACAGTTTTCCCCACTTCACTGGGTAAGCAAGCAAAATTATTTTGCACAAAATGTGAAAGTTCATGAAGTTATTATAAACCTGAACAGACAAAACAGGCAGATGAGCAAGCACACTGAACAAAACATCTTAATAGTAATACAAATGTTCCTAACAAAATGAAAGTAAAGGTGGGATTAAAACATTAAACTAAAAAGCAGTACACACCTTTAATGCAATTTTGACTCTTTTAATCTTTTTGACCTTTTCAACTGTCTTTGTGCCGAAAATGTAAAAAGCAGATTGAAAGAATGTTAGTAGGACAGCTGACAAGATCATCAGCAGATTAATAATAGTCAGAATATTCAAGATTGAAAGTAAAGAAGAATCAGATAAAGAATTCTGTCTAGAAATTCTATCAAATATACTAGACATTACCAGCAGAACAGAATTTTTAATGACCTTTTTGATTAAATCAAGATAATAGCAACAAAAATTTATAAATTTATGCAAAGAGGAATTCTTTATCATGTAACTTACAGGATTGAGTGTATTACATTGGTCTATGGGATTCTTGTAATCAGTCTTCAGTTCATCAAATGCTATAATCTAGAATAAAATTGGAACAGTTAGGACTCTTCAGTTCAAAAGCAGTAAAACACATCTCACCACAAAATATAATTTATTGGTACAGAGCCATAAGTGCTACGAACACAATCTTAGTAAGGTCGTTTTACTCATGTAAAAGAAATAATTCCATAAACTAAATCACCTAGAGCAAGAAAGTATTTGAAACAGGTCTGCTTTGGTTTAAAAAACATTCAAGCACATTTAAATTAGCTTCAGATTATTCTAGACATTTTCTATACTCACAGTGCTCTGGCACTAAATCTTTGCATTTCATTCCCTCATTCCCTTTCCCCCACTACCATGCAGAGGAGTTATATAGTGACATTGCAAATAGCATTCAGTCCCACAGAATATATCCAGGGTGCATAAAAAAAAAAAAACAGGAGGCTGCACACATGACACACTTCCTCTGTGCTGAGTGCTTGTCACTTAATTAAAAGGAAGCTATCGCAGTCTTTGAAGAGGCTGAATGGATGTTATCTTCACGGTCAGAGTGTGAGACAGCAGGCAAGGGAGATATATTCAGGAAAACGTCAAGAACATCTTTTAATGACAGAACTTTTACCCATACACTGATGCTTAGGAAAAGGTGAACCTGCCAGGATGAAAAAGAGTCAAAGCCGTTTTTTTGTAAAATGGATACCATGGCATCAAACAAGACCAAACAGGTCATTTATAAATAAAAAATCAAGAACCATAGAAAAATAAGTATGAGAACCAAAACATCAAGTAATCAGTACTATCAGTATCCTTTATATTCAATGTAAACTAGAACATGTTTACATAGCATCCTTTATGTTACAATGAAAAGCTTATTTAATAACTACAAAGCAAAAATTGAAACCGAATAAATCTGAATATATTATATGTGCACACACACTATTCATGTTGGGGAGAAGCACTTAAAACACATTTTAATATATTTCCTCCCTCAGATCCAATGATACTTCCTGGTTTGCGTAAAGCTGCCCGAGGATATATCTTTGTAGCATCACTTGGATAATATGAGTCTTCTGGTAACAGGGATGTCCCACAACAATGCATCATGGGGCAGATTCAGCAAACCAAGAAGTTGCAGAGGATTAATGGAGAAGAAAATTATAAAATATTCGTTAACACACTCAGGAAAAAATCATCAGTTTATCTGGTACACATCTAAATAGGTATCTTAGCAACTGCAGGGACCAAAACTTTTTCCATTAAAAAAAAAAAAAAGCTTAAAATTCTGCTGAGATTAATGGCTTAGTCCTCCATGCTCATCAAGGAAAATATCACCCTCAAAAAAATCCATTCATTCACTTATAAAGTTCATTCCTAAAGATGATCTATCAGTGCTTCTCTCCAAGACCAGGCATCTCATAGCCACTTAGGTTTCCTAAGGTTCCACCAGTGGATTTTCTACTGCCACAGAGGGGAAAAGACTAAGACCTCAAATAATAAGTAACATTTACTCAGGATTTAAATTTTCAAAAGTAGCATACCATGGGGAAACTTGGAAAAGCTCACTTTTTCCATTAAATACAAAACTTATTTGACTTGAGACTAAAATATTTTAAACACATATTCCTTCAAGTAAAACACCAATATTTAAAAATATAAGATGCCCACATTTTCAACAAAAATGTTTAATAAAACAAACCCAGTTTGCATCAGCCTTTGAAAATTCTACTCATCTACAGGTGAATACTGTGAGTTTTGTACCATTAAGGTAATGATGAGCAAGCAGGTTATATATCTGGGCTGGTGAGTTTTCAGGACAATTTTGCAAAGTTGGTTTACACCAACAGGAAGTTACTAAACATATCTGATCAATTATTTTACACATACCATTTAAAATATACACAAAATAGGGCACTATTCCTCAAACCTATAATCCCTAAACACATCCAGCCATGGCCTAAGGTCGCATGCAACCGGGTGCAATTCTGCATGGTGCTGAGTTGGGCGGGGGGGAGGGGCTAGCAGAAGTGGAGTGGTCAAATCTCTGCCCTCACCCCGTGTGCACACAGGTGGGATGGAGCTGGCTCTCTGTGGGAGTAGCAATGGTAGAGATGGCTGCAGAGGGGAGCTGGATTTCTGCTCCCAACCCTGTGAGCACATGGGGATGTAGAGATGGCTCTGGAAGGTCAGAAATGGGGACAGGTCAATCTCTGCCCCCACCCCTGCCAGTGAAGGGGGGTGGAGATGGCTGGGGGGCATCAATGAAAGGATGTTTAAAACTCTGTCCCCATCCCTGAATGCAGGGGGGGAGGTGAGATGGCTTGGGGGGGGGGCCTGCAATGGGGGGGCAGTTGATCTCTGCCCCCGCTCCTGTGAGTGTGAGGGGGGCGATGGCTTGGGGAGGGGCAACAATAGGGGGGCAGTTAGATCTCTACTCTCCACCCCTGTGAGCACGGGGGGGGGGGGGCAGCAAAGGAGGGGTGGTTAGATATCTACCCCCCCACCTCTGTGAGCATGGGGGGAGATGGCGCAGGGGGGCAGTTAAATCTCTACCCCCCCCCCACCCGTGAGCACAGGGGGGATGGCGCAGCAATAGGGAGGCGGTTAGATCTCTTTCCCTCCCAACCCTGTGAGCGCAGGGGGGGGCGGCTCGGGGGGGGGCAGCAACAGGGGGGCGGTTAGATCTCTTCGCCCCCCACCCCTGTGAGCGCGGGGGGGGACAGCAATAGGGGGGCGGTCAGATCTCTTCCCCCCCACCCCTGTGAGCGCGAGGGGGGAGGGTGCAGGGGGAGGAGGCAGCGGGAGGGGGGTAGTTAGATCTCTACCCCCCACCCCTGTGAGCGCGAGGGGGGAGGGGGCGGGGGGAGGGGGCAGCGGGAGGGGGGCGGTTAGATCTCTTCCCCCCCACCCCTGTGAGCGCGAGGGGGGAGGGGGCAGCGGGAGGGGGGCGGTTAGATCTCTTCCCCCCACCCCTGTGAGTGCGAGAGGGGAGGGGCAGCAATAGGGGGGCGGTCAGATCTCTTCCCCCCCACCCCTGTGATCGCGGGGGGGGGACAGCAATGGGGTTAGATCTCTTCACCCCCCCACCCCGGTGACCGCGGGTCTGGAGCCGGTGGTGGGGGAGGAGGCACGGAGCAGCGCGCGCGCACACACACTCTCACACACACACCCCGGGGCCCGGAAGCGTCCCGGCCACAACGGGAGGCCACCAACGGTGCCGGTGCCGCCGCCCGCCCCGCAGGCAGGGGACGAGCCGAGCCCCGCCCCGCTCCGCCCCGCTCCGGGCGCCCCGGCCCGGCACTCACATGCCAGATGGCGAAGAAGATGAGGGCGGCGGTGAGCAGCAGCGCCAGCATGTAGCAGAAGGCGGCGAAGGTGAAGGCCATGGCGGCGAGAGCGGGCCGCGCGGCCAGCGGGGCAGCAGGAGCGCGGGGGATGCCGGGCCGGAGCGCGGCCGAGGCCGGGCCCGGGGAAGCAGCAGCGCAGGCGCCCTGAGGAACCGCCGGCACCGCCCCTGCTCCCCGCTCCCGCCTTTCTGAGCGAAGAGCGCGCCACAGCGACCCCTGTCGGAGCCCGCCGGCGCTGCGCCTGCGCGGGGCACCCCTGACAGCCCCCCTGCAGCAGGGATGTGGGGCGCACAGATAGCTGCCCTGGGGCATCCCCGACAGCCCCCGCAGGGATAGGGGGGGCACAGATACCTGCCGTCCCCTGGGGCATCCGCGACAGCCCCTGCAGGGCTATGGGGGGCACAGATACCTGCCCTGGGGCATCCCCGACAGCCCCCTGCAGGGCTATGGGGGGCACAGATACCTGCCCTCCCCTGGGGCATCCCCGACAGCCCCCTGCAGGGCTATGGGGGGCACAGATACCTGCCCTTCCCTGGGGCATCCGCGACAGCCCCCTGCAGGGATATGGGGGGCACAGATACCTGCCCTGGGGCATCCCCGACAGCCCCTGCAGGGCTATGGGGGGCACAGATACCTGCCCTCCCCTGGGGCATCCCCGACAGCCCCCTGCAGGGCTATGGGGGGCACAGATACCTGCCCTCCCCTGGGGCATCCCCGACAGCCCCCTGCAGGGCTATGGGGGGCACAGATACCTGCCCTCCCCTGGGGCATCCCCGACAGCCCCCTGCAGGGCTATGGGGGGCACAGATACCTGCCCTCCCCTGGGGCATCCCCGACAGCCCCCTGCAGGGCTATGGGGGGCACAGATACCTGCCCTCCCTTGGGGCATCCCCGACAGCCCCCGCAGGGCTATGGGGGGCACAGATACCTGCCCTGGGGCATCCGGACAGCCCCTGCAGGGCTATGGGGGGCACAGATACCTGCCCACCCCTGGGGCATCCTCGACAGCCCCTGCAGGGATATGGGGGGCACAGATACCTGCCCTCCCCTGGGGCATCCCCGACAGCCCCCTGCAGGGCTATGGGGGGCACAGATACCTGCCCTGGGGCATCCGGACAGCCCCTGCAGGGCTATGGGGGGCACAGATACCTGCCCTCCCCTGCGGCATCCGGACAGCCCCTGCAGGGCTATGGGGGGCACAGATACCTGCCCTCCCCTGGGGCATCCCCGACAGCCCCCTGCAGGGATATGGGGGGCACAGATACCTGCCGTCCCCTGGGGCATCCTCGACAGCCCCCGCAGGGCTATGGGGGGCACAGATACCTGCCCTCCCCTGGGGCATCCCCGACAGCCCCCTGCAGGGATAGGGGGGGCACAGATACCTGCCCTCCCCTGGGGCATCCCTGACAGCCCCCGCAGGGCTATGGGGGGCACAGATACCTGCCCTCCCCTGGGGCATCCCCGACAGCCCCCTGCAGGACTATGGGGGGCACAGATACCTGCCCTCCCCTGGGGCATCCCCGACAGCCCCCGCAGGGCTATGGGGGGCACAGATACCTGCCCTCCCCTGGGGCATCCCCGACAGCCCCCTGCAGGGCTATGGGGGGCACAGATACCTGCCCTCCCCTGGGGCATCCCCGACAGCCCCCTGCAGGGATATGGGGGGCACAGATACCTGCCCTCCCCTGGGGCATCCTTGACAGCCCCTGCAGGGATATGGGGGGCACAGATAGCTGCCCTGGGGCATCCTCGACAGCCCCCTGCAGGGATAGGGGGGGCATAGATACTTGCCCTCCCCTGGGGCATCCCCGACAGCCCCCGCAGGGATGGGGGGGGCATAGATACCTGCCCTGGGGCATCTGCGACGGCCCCCGCAGGGATATGGGAGGCACAGTCCCCCCACTCCACCCAGGAACATCAGCACCCAGCCCTCTGCAGGAGTATGGGGGGCACAACCCCCTGCCCAAGGACATCCTCACCAAGCCATCTCAGAGATATGGAGGGACACTTCCCCCATGTTGCCCATCTGTGCCTTAGCTCCCCCTCTATAACATGGGGAGAGTGCCCTGAGCCCAGGCACACCACCCCTCTGCACCTCTGGGACACACCCCCAGGGTACAATCTAGAGCTGTGGGACCACTGCCCCCCTTCAGTTCTCCTCCTGGCTAGTTTCTGGGCCTCAGCTTCTTTGGCTTTCAGCTCTAGGACCTGTTGATGTGCTATTTCTGGGCCTCAGTATCTCTCTCATTGTCCTTTATCTCCAGTTCCTTCATTCTCAACTGACTCTAATAGTCTCTCTCTTTTTTTGCTTCCTGCAGTCCATTCGCCACTTTGTCTAAGGAAAGTGGACATGCACCAGCCTTTGTAATCTGAGTAGATTCCACGAGCACGTTAGACAGATTCACTAATAAGGATAAAACATTGAAATACATTTATTAAGTACAGAAAGATAGATTTTAAGTGATTATAAGGGTTAGGCACAGGTCAAAGTTGGTTACATAAAAAATAAAAATAGAATCACAGTCTAAATTCTAACTTTAACAGACTAAGCAAGATTTGAATCAACAGCTTTTCTCACCCCACTGGATGTTCCAGGCAATGTACACTTCTTATTACACAGGTTGAATTCCCTCTCAGCCTGGGACCAATCTCCCCAATTCCAAATCTCTGTCTTCCAGATTATCTTCCAGGTATTGAGATGTGGGAGGAAAGAGGCCAGGTGGTGATGCCACTGTCCCTCTTTTCTACTTTCCTCCAGCTGTTAGAAAGATCCTTGGTGGGTCACATGAGTTAGGCTGCCTCCATCATGTTCGTGCCCTCTGAGGAGTCTCTGGGATGGCCATTGGGAGCTTGGAGTTCCCTTAATGGGACATCAACACCTGTCTGGCCAATCTAGATGTCAATCCGTCTTTTCAGTTGTTTCTTTGTTGCTGCTGAAAAGCTAGCTGTGGGCTTTTCCCATTTACCACATATTTCAGTAACAAACATATAGCAATACTTCGTAACTTCACATACAATGATAGTACAGACAATTCAACAGGATATTAGTGTTCAACAGATCAAGACTTTTAAAATGATACCTCACAAGGCATGCATTGTACAAAGCATATCATAATCATATTACAGTAGTGAATATGGGGGTTCCAGGGTGCTCTTTTGAGGTACAGAGTGTCTCAACCTCCCATCTACCCTCTGTAGTAGGTGACGGTCCCCCATTTATCTTTTACTTTTCTAGATTCATAGATATTAAGGTCAGAAGGGACCATCGTGATCATCTAGTCCGACCTCCTGCACAACGCAGGCCACAGAATCTCACCTACCCACTCCTGTGATAAACCTCTCACCTATGTCTGAGCTATTGAAGTCCTCAAATAATGGTTTAAAGACTGCAAGGTGCAGAGAATCCTCCAGCAAGTGACCTGTGCCCCATGCTACAGAGGAAGGTGAAAAACCCCCAGGCCCTCTTCCAATCTGCCCTGGAGGAAAATTCCTTCCTGACCCGAAATATGGTGATCATCTGAACCCTGAGCATATGGGCAAGACTCACCAGCCAGATTCCCAGGAAAGAATTCCCGGTAGTAACTCAGATCCCACCCCAGCTAACATCCCATCACAAGCCATTGGGCCTATTTACCATGAATATTTAAAGATCAATTAATTGCCAAATTCATGTTATCCCATCATACCATCTCCTCCATAAACTTATCAAGTTTAATCTTGAAGCCAGATAGGTCTTTTGCCCCCACTGCTTCCCTTGGAAGGCTATTCCAGAACTTCACTCCTCTGAAGAAGGATATTGGTCTGTGGTCCAGATATCAGCAGATGAGAGTTTTATTCTGGAGCTTGCAATGGTTTAACTATATTGCCATGGAATTAATTCATCTGTGCCTCAGTTTCTCCATCTGTCAAATGAGTGTCCAGACAGGAATATTGTGAGATGTAATTAGCAAATTTTTGTGAAATGTTGTGTAATCCCCAGATGAAAGATGCTATCAGAGTGCAAAATGTCATTATATTGCCCACAACTTGGTTTTTATGGCTCAGAGTAAAATTGTAATACAAGTGTTGAGGCTGATACAGACTTTAAATTAGGACCCCCACCATCATCACCTGCATCATCAGCATGGTTTCAACCTTAGGACATTTAAGCACAAGCATCTACCCCTTTTTTTAGATGGTAGTAATAGTAAGCTGTTATCTTCCATTGGGCCAGCCACTTGAGGGGGACAAAACACACTTTGCCAGTGTGTTTAATTTACAAGATCCTTTTTACATAATCAAAACCCAATCCTCTCCAGTTCTGTTTTTAATTTTATTTAGTGTCAAGATGGCATTTACAAAGGTGCCAGCTTTGTATCCCTGGAGGCTACAGCCCAAAGTTGGCCACAGAACAGGTGCATCAAGGGAAGCAACAGTTTTAAGCTTATCCACACAGCAAGCAATGCCTGCAGACATTGGCCTTGCTGCTGAGACTAGCATGTAGTTCCTTGTCTAGAATTAACATCCCACATCCCATACTAAATTCAAGTAGGATGCACTTTGAGCTTAATCCTGTACCACTGAAGTCAAAGGGAGTTTTGCCATTGACTTCAGTGGGAGCAGGAGGAGGTCCTTTGACCTATATTTAAAAGCAAATAAATCAACCTACAAAGGAACATATGGTGTGTAGATTTAGAACTATGTATAATTTTGTATGACAGACAAAACAGTCTGCTTTGCTTTCTTTTAAAATGGAGCTCTGGCCCGCATTTTTCACACACTTGACCTTTATTTCCTTAATTTTTGAAATGAAGATTATTCATCGATTCCTGTATTTCATTTTTCTAAAATAATTTACATAAAACCATTTTGTAAGCACAGTGAGACTTCAGGAGGACATGTAATACAATGGGACACAAAACTGGGCAAAGTGAAACTGCCAAGAAAAAGATCAACAAAATTGTTACATTTACAATTGTTACATTTTGAATATAGAATTTAGCCTAAAGTTCTGAAGTTAGATAACAAAAGCCCAGTTCTTGTTGAATAAACACAAGACTGAGACATGAATACAGTGACACAGCAGATAAGGTGTGTCAGGGTTCCTTCCCCACTCTGAACTCTAGGGTACAGATGTGGGGACCCGCATGAAAGACCCCCTAAGCTTATTCTTACCAGCTGAGGTTAAAAACTACCCCAAGGTACAAACTTTGCCTTGTCCTTGAACAGTATGCTGCCAGCACCAAGCATTTTAAACAAAGAACAGGGAAAGACCACTTGGAGACGTCTTCCCCCCAAAATATCCCCCTAAGCCCTACACACCCCCTTTCCTGGGGAGGCTTGAGAATAATATCCTAACCAATTTGTTACAAAATCATCAAAGATCCAAACTCCTGGATCTTGGAACAATGGAAAAATCAGTCAGGTTCTTAAAAGAAGGATTTTATTTAAAAAAAAAAAAAACTAAAGGTAAAAATCATCTCTGTAAAATCAGGATGGAAAATACTTTACAGGGTATTCAGATTCAAAACACAGAGGATCCCCCTCTGGGCAAAACCTTAAAGTTACAGAAAACAGGAATAAACCTCCCTCTTATCACAGGGAAAATTCACATAAAACAAAAGATAAACTAATCCGCCTTGCCTGGCTTACCTATACTGGTTGCAATATTGGAGACTTGGATTAGGATGGGTTGGAGAAGATGGATTTCTGTCTGGCCTCTCTCAGTCCCAAGAGAGAACAACCACGTAAACAAAGAGCACAAACAAAAGCCTTCCCCCCACTGCAAGATTTGAAAGTATCTTGTACCCTTATTGGTCCTTTGGGTCAGGTGCCAGCCAGGTTAGCTGAGCTTCTTAACCTTTTACAGGTAACAGGATGTTGCCTCTGGCCAGGAGGGATTTTATAGCACTGTATACAGAAAGGCGATTACCCTTCCCTTTATATTTATGACAAGGTGTTTGATAAGATTAGCATACTGTGGCTGGAAAAGGGTAAGATGGATAAGAGGCCAGTTAAGAACTAGGGATGACTCTGAGGAAAAGTTTTGTACAATCCAAAATCAATATAATTTGGGATTTACTCAAAGGAAACAGCAACTGCAAGAGGATGAGAAAACAAATAGTTTGAGGGGAACTTCAGATGTTTTCCTGCTATATCAATCATATATAAATAATTTCACTTTAAAAAAATAATATCCTTTAATAAAACAGAAGCCTGGCTTGCAGTTTCACAATAATTCTTCCAGACAAATATAGCCAGTATCAACACTTTCCATCAAATCAAGAACAAGATCTGAATAATAAATATAATAATAATAGTTTGCATTTACATAGCACCTTCTGTCTGAGGCTCCCCAGATAATTTTGCAAAAATGACTTAATTTTCACAATACCACCGCAAAGTGGGAATAAGTTTTATTTCCCCCAACGCAATGCTTTTTACACGTGAGGAACTGAGACAAAGAGAGATGAAGTGATTTTCCCCAGGTCACACAGGAAGTCTGTGTCAGAAGCACTCTGTACTTTAGCCATAAAACCATCCTTCTCTTCCATAGCCCCTCCTCCTCTGAAGATGTTCCCAGTAGACTGTAACAGCACCGTGACACGTGGAGAGCTCAGCTGTGAAATCCAGAAAGTGGATCTAAAAATAAATGTTGGCAAACTTTAAAATCAAGATCTACAGGAAAAAGAAATATCAGCAAATAACAGGAAAAAAACGGAAGAGACTGTACATAGCATGGACGCTTTTCAGGAATTTGGCCTTGCTTCCATTTACTTTATTATTTGTATATAAAATTTAAGCCACTGGTAACAAACAAAAGGTAAATAAAATTTTACCAGGCTAATCAACTAAAGAAAGAGGCATACCTTTGCAGGTAGCTATGATTTTTAGAGGAGACCGAAGTTGGAACTGGCTCACAGCAAAATGAAGCTGGTAGCATTGTTCCTCCTCTGCAGCAGTTTTGGGGCCCTGACAGTTGGTTTGGTGCAGCACCTGTGTTACCCAGGGTTTTCAGAACCCCCAACAGTGGTAACTTAACTATTTCACTCCAGGCAGTGCCAGGAATATATCAATAGGAACACAGCAGTGTTCTGTCAGATCAAGGATTAATACAAGTAAGCATGCTCTTGTCTAACACTGCAGTTTATTAGATTTAAGCACACACAGACATAAGTAATAGGTTTAGAACATCCCAGATATTTACCTAACATCTGGAACAGTATTGAATAATTAACAGCAGGTTCACAGTGGCCAGTTGCTCACCCGCCACTTTTCTAACTTTCAATAAGCTTCTAATATCAGAGGCATATAGACTTAAGGTTTTCATCCACTTATCTTCTTTCATTCTCAGTTATTTACTTTTTTCTCCCATCCTGTCATACTGATTAGCAGAAACTGCCAATTTTGACCTTGCATCTAAAAGCCTGCTTTCCAATTAACCCTTAACTATGTGGTGTTCTATTTCATTAATTCATAGTGACTGAGTGCACATAATATGATTGCAACTGGCTTGATCACTTTCTGGGGTACACACACCACTCAAATCGAGGGTAACACCTGACCAGACAACTAAATGCAGACTCTTGACCACCAGTATTTGACTCTCCTGTTAAGGAAAAGGAGAAAATGGACTTACATGTAAAAACTCCAGATGGTGTGAACTCTAATACCAGTAACTGTGGTCTGGAGCAGTCGGCTCTAAGAACGCCTTTTGATGCACTGGTGTCATCTTTGAAGCAGTATGATCTCATCCCCAAATGGCAGTATTCTCAATTTGGGGAAGACTAATAACCAAAATATGGGACAGCATTAAATTTATACCCTGGACTAATGGTGTCAATATAAGGTGTCCATTTATATATTGGAAAAACATGTACCTGAAGGGGTCGTGATGGTCAAATTGTTTCTCCGACTCCAGTAGCATGAACAAGGAAGCCAAGCCCTATCAAACTGGAAAGGGCATAATAGGCAAAAGTATGATCCTTATCTATGAGCTAGTGGACGTAACCATATTGCCCTATGTAAATTGACAAAAGCTCTTTCCCCTAATTAATAGCTCCAGGGAAGGGGGAAGAGGGGGATGCAAAATATATATCGTAACAGGAAGTAATTCAAAGGTGGTGGTGCATGAAATTCCTATAGACATTGGAAAAACAGAACCCAATGTGAAACTCAGCATTGGGAGGAGTTTAATAATAGCTAAATTGAAACATGTAGATAAGGAAGAATATAGAGCATGTATCCAAACTAAATCTGTAAGAAAAGGCCAAATAACCAATGTTCAAATTAGACTGGAAATATGGAACATAGGGGATTATAATTACGATGATCCACTGCTGAATTCTGTTAAATGACCTATGTTAATGGAAGGTCCTGCAAATGGCCTAATTGTTACTCTTGTACCAGTATTAGTCAGTTAAGTTTAATTCATGCGAATTCCTGTTGTATTACATTTGTTAAATTGGCATATGGGTGAATTTAACTATTGTGAATATGCCAAGGTGGCTTCTTTTTTCTCAGTGCTCCTTGTGGATACGATTGGTTCTGATCAGCAACAAGTACAGAGTAGTACAAATCATTTATTCTGCAAATGGTAAATTATGTGTTAAGCACCATCACGAACAACCTGTGGGGTTTTTTTGGAATTGGGAAAGGTCCCACATTTAATCCACAATGAGCACATTTTAAACTGGTTTGGTCTGAAATGCATTCAAGGACATGGAGGAAAGAGAACCAAGTGCTGAACTAAGTGTAAAAAGATATTGAGGCAATGTTATTTCAGAAAAACTGTGGTATATTAAAATCCCTGTCTGTCTTGTTCATGGTGTCTTTACCTGTGTTCTATCCAAACAAGGAGATGTTTAACCAATTCGCAGTTGTGCACTCTATAAATACCTGAAAAACAAAGTCTGCAGAGAGCAACTGAATGATTTAGTGACGTAGCATCCAGAAGCACAAACCTGGAAGGTGCTGTGAATCGCCTGTTGTTCTCAAAAAGAACATCAGTGTGTCTGCAGTTGTGATGTGTTTGAGGTAGCAACACTGCTGTGTAACCGCGGAGAAGACGACCAGTGAGATCTGCTAAAACCCAGTTCGACGCCACTGTCTTGTGCAATGAAGCTAACAAAGTGAAAATCTCCTACGGAGGTGACCTACAATGGAAACAGGCAAAATTGTTTAGTTATTAACCAAAAGGAATTTTATTATGGTCAAATTAGGTGCATGGTCAGAACTCAAAACTTCTGTTTTAAACCAAAAGTAGATACGTTTATTGGGAATGTGGCAGTCTCTCCTGTATCTGTTCTTAAAACTAAAATTATTTGCAATCCAGATTATCAACATCTAACAGAACAAAGCACCCCAGCGTTTCATGTGCATATCCCAATACTGGATTTACAACGAAAACAGTTGTTACAAGAAATTTCACATTTCATTGAAATCAGTAACAACATAAACCAAGCAAAACAAACATTAAGTAAACTATTAGATGGAGCAGATGAAGTGTTAGCAACTCCTCAATCAATGGAAATTGTATTAAGAAGATGGACTGTGGTTTAAGATATAATTGTAATAATTATTATTTCCTTATGTTATGTGTATAACAAAATTAAGGCATTAAGTCAGAGGTATCAAAAAAACCCAAGGAACCAGGCACAATTAATTCAGCCTATTCCCATCCAATTTCTACCACAGCTGTTCCAACCAATATCAATCAGTGGCACCTATAGCCACAGTTATATGTAGAGAGAAATGTTTACCAGGTATCTCTCTATGCTTCTGTTTGTCCATCACAACCAGTTAAAAGAGTATACCAGTCACCAGAGCCCCCAGATGGAGAAACAACCAGCCCTTAAGACAGTCACATGTGATGGGGTTCTTACATCTAATCACCCCACCAAGGGGGTAGCTGGTAGCCAAGGATCAAAGGTATCAGGTATATTTAGGGTATAGAGGTGAAATATAAAGATTAATTACTGTTGTAACACAGAGCCTACAGGCCTCAGGCATGTAAACTATTTAGTTTAGCCAGATTAGGCTTTAGGATTTAGGATAAATTAGCTATATTATAAAGATAAGTTAGCACAAGTAACTTAATAACAAACCTGCTGAGCTAGTGTCTCTGTCTGTAATATGCTGGTGTTTTGAAAATAACAGCTGAGTTTGGAACATAATGTCTAGGAGAGATCAGCAGACAGCACAAGATGACCATTGGTAGCCAGGGTGAAATGTTAAGAGACTTCCTTAAGATAACTGCCTGTTAGTATGGTGATAAGGTCACATAAATGTTAATGAGTATATGGCGAACTAATGAGCTAGCCTATGAAAAACATGGCACCCCAAAAGCAGCAGAGTATGGAAGTTCAAATAAGGAAACATGGTTACAATCTTCATAAATAGGTACGTACCCCAGTAGGCGTCAGCATAACACATTATAAAAGCTTTATCCTGGCTTGCATGCCTTGGTAGGGGGAGATGCTAGGATGAGGGTCACTGGTGATGAGGAGGAGGGTGATGGTGAAGATGAAGAGTAGGACTAACACTTCAGATTTTTCCAAAAGACCCACGGTGAGTAATGCAAATACTGCATCCGATGAAGTGAGCTGTAGCTCAACAAAGCTTATGCTCAAATAAATTTGTTCATCTCTATGGTGCCACAAGTCCTCCTTTTCTTTTTGCGGATACAGACTAACACGGCTGTTACTCTGAAACCTGCAAATACTATAAGTTCCTTATTAGTCTCACTGTCCTTTACCAGACTGCAGCGTGTGTATTGTTGGTTCGGTAATAAAGATAAATTATTCTAGAATTAACTCTGAGTAGTAGGTATCTGGTTAAAGTAACCCATAACTATAGATCAGGAGTGGGACTCAGGTGATGTGGAAACCGGATGAAAAAAAAAATCCGTAAAAACTGAGCACATTTTGTGCGTGTGTGTGTGTAACAACCATTCTGGTGGTATAAGGATTGATGAAGGGCATGGGGGGAGGAGGGAAGGGGAGAAAGGGGTAGGAAGCAAGGGATGTATCAATATTCTGAGCAGTGAGAGAGGCATATGTAATTGATGGCTTTTATGGAGGAGGAGTGTTTTTTGCTTAGGGAATATCACTAGTATTAATGGCGGACACGGCAGATTTGTGTGGGAGCCCCTTCTTGAAAAATTGGCAACCTATCACTACCATTCCTTGTAGTAGTGTGTCTGGTCACCTGTGTGCACCTTGAGAAGAATTTGCTGTTTAACTTTCATTCCTTTTATTCAGTAACTCATTGTGCATGTGGCATATTTTATGATGCCATGTTCCTTGTTTAGGCATTAATCTCTTTGTCAGCATACCAGACTCATGCCCCTTACTTCAGAGGGGAGTGTAATCACTGTGGCCCATCATGAGCTATCAGGCTGGTACAAACACACCAGCAAAACCATTTGACTGATCTCCTCACTATTCCAAACTGTTCTCCCCTGCCAGCTGGAGGGTTCATTCCCATCAGAAGAGGCAACAGGAGGTGAAGGAACAGTGGATGCATGCAGGACTATTGTACGTGATGACATAAGGGAATCAGAAGTTTTAGGTCTGGTCTACAACACACAGTTAGGTCAACGTTAGCTGTCTTGCATCGACCTAACTAGGACAGTGTCTACACTTAAGTTTCACTTCCACCAACATAAATGCCCCACTATGCCTACTTAAGAACTCCATCTCTACAAGCGGCATAAAATCAAGGTCGATGTAGTGTCAGCGTAGACACTGGGTTGCTTATGTTGACTACTACTGGCTTTCAGGAGCTGTCCCACACTGAGAGTACAATCAACACAAGCGCGGCTGGTGAGGACACGCACCACCAACTCAAGAAGCAAGGCATAGACATGCACAAGCAATGTAATTACTGTGGGGGCTATATGCCGACGTAAGTTAGGTCAACTTAATTTTGTAGCGTAGACAGGGCTTAAACTGGAGATGAAGAGAAGCAGCAGTATAGCCCCTCCAGGGCAAAGATATAAAGGAAATGTTGTGTATTTACCTAGTTTAGAGCAAAGGACACAGGGACATAAAGACCATCATTAGCTACAGCTTTATTCAATATGTCCATTGTTTCCTCAGTGAAACAAATCCTGCAATATTAGAGATTGCTTTGGGCAGTAAGCCTACAATATTATTCAGAAAGGAAAACTTCCCAAGTCCTGTTGAGAGACATGCTGTTATTAACTTCAAGCTCTCAGTCAGTACACAGCCTATCACTAGCCATGGCCAGTGATATACAAGAGATCAGAATCGATGATAGAGTGGTCCCTTCTTGTCTTAAATTCTATGACTTTATGATAACAGATGTTGGTATTTTAGGATTAGGTGTATTCCGCTCTTAGCCTAAACATGAAGGGGAAAAGAGGAGGATGTTAGATGGGGTAGGATCTGAGTTACCCAGGAAAGAATTTTCTGTAGTATCTGGCTGGCGAATCTTGCCCATATGCTCAGAGTTTAGCTGATCACCATATTTGGGGTCGGGAAGGAATTTTCCTCCAGGGCAGATTGGAAGATGCCTTGGAGGTTTTTTGCCTTCCTCTGTAGCATGGGGCACGGATCACTTGTTGGAGGATTCTCTGCTCCTTGAGCATAAGCTTTCATGAGCTACAGCTCACTTGCATCCGATGAAGTGAGCTGTAGCTCACGAAAGCTTATGCTCAAATAAATTGGTTAGTCTCTAAGGTGCCACAAGTCCTCCTTTTCTTTTTGCGAATACAGACTAACACGGCTGTTACTCTGAAATCTGCTCCTTGAAAGTCTTTAAACCACGATTTGAGGACTTCAATAGCTCAGACATAGGTGAGGTTTTTCGCAGGAGTGGGTGGGTGAGATTCCGTGGCCTGCGTTGTGCAGGAGGTCAGACTAGATGATCATAATGGTCCCTTCTGACCTTACTATCTATGAATCTATTTTTACAAACAAATAAGCAATAGTGTTACTAATGTTATTACTGGCCTTTACAATACAGTAAAATGCATGTGCAATACAGATATGCAATATATACAGTAGGGAGTGTTAGCAATATACTGAATTTATATTTATCATCAGTATTATTCCTGCTTCAAAAGAATGCGTTTCAGCAGCTTTAATACTTACACACATTTCTGGACGTCACTGAAATTTAATTATTTTGCAGAGAAAACTGGAAGTAAACCAACTGTAATGTTATACCCCTAGGATCTGTTAAATGAAGGATTACTTACAGTCAGGATTATCTTTCTCGGACAACAGGGAAAACATTTTCAAAAACAGTTCTATGGACAATGGCCAAATCAATGCTCATTTCATTTATATATTTCTCTTCTCAGATCGCCCAACAATTGACTTCATTTTCTCAGAAATTTCCCTGTATGTACTTTGTATAGACCACAAAAAATCTAATATATACTAAACAAATGTTTAATGATCACAGCATGGAGGCTGGGAGGAGGCATATAAGCTTTAATGCATTAACCTTTTACTTTTACACTGCTTTGAAAATCTCAACCATTGAATTTAGTATCAAAATAAGTAACATGCGGGATACTGTACTGATTGGGCGGAGCTGGATTGTGGGTAGAAAAATGAGGGAGGAGAAGGTGGAGGTAAGAGGAGTGCAGCATAGTGCTAGAACCTCTGCCTTATATGTTAGGTTTAAGGGACAGGCTAGCTGTAGGGAGAATAGCCCAATGGTTAGTGTACTAAGTTGGGATTCAGGAGACCTGGGTTTGATTCCCTACTCTGCCTTCCTGCATGACCTTGGGCAAGTCACTTGGGGTCGCATTTTTAAAGGTGTTTAGATGCCTAAAGAGGCAGATACCTAGCGGCATTTACGCATCCAATTCCTGTTATTTCAAAATGAAAATCCTACTGGGTTCTTAAATATCTTAAAAAATCTGGCCCTTGGTCTCTGTGGTTCAGTTCCCCACCTGTAAAATGGGGGTAAGAGCACTTCTGTACCTCACAGAGGTGTTGTGAGGTTAAATACATTATAGATTGTAAGATACTGTGGTGAGGGGGGGATCTAAAATCGATAGAATGTGCTGCATATATTTGACCATTCCTCCACAAACCTAGCTGGCAGTTTGATTTGCATTTCTGAGGTAAACAATTGCACATTCACAGTTGGGGGTAGAGTACATGTAAATATTATCTTTAGGGGATCCCTTGAGCTAGCCAGTCCTCCTAGTTGAATTGATCATATTCACAAATCAAGGCAGGATTTGTGGAGGTCAGAGCAGATGGCACAGCATGGGGGAGTAGGGCAGGCATGTTTTCCTTCCACTGATCCATTAGGATTTCCCAACTGGCTCTGTATTAAATAATAAATCATTACAAGGAGGATGCATAAGTATGACTCCTGCCCTACTCAGATTGATTGTATTGGAGCTCCCTTCAGACAGGTGGACAGCTGGGTCCCCTTTACCTCCTGACCCCCTTGCACAAACACACTCTCCCCATCCCCCACACCCTTTTAGTTTTTCACCCTCTTGTCTTTTCTATCCCCCCTTCCTATTTCTCCACCGATGAGAATGCTACAGCACTTGTTGCTCTGCATGAGGGTTTCAGTGTAGCTTAGCCAAGTACCATGAGAACGGAGAAGCTTTACTCCCGGAGCTAGCTGCCTTATGGGCCACCACAGCAGCAGGGATGGATAGTACATTCCTTCCACAAAACCCCCAGGCTGCTTTTAGCCACAGGACCAGAACTACATTTGCAGTGAGAGTGGGACCGACTATCATGTACCTATTCCGACATCCACATCTCTTCTGCCCTCACCATCTCTACTATTCTAGCTTCCCGCTGGGGAACACTGGTTTAATACATCTAAATGATTAGAGCTGTCAGATTAGGCAGAGTACAATCTCAATGAGGATTAGTTAATTGAGGTAGGAGACATCTCTGCAACACCAACGGTGAAATTACCTCACTGAAAGTATGTCTGAGGGTCCCAAAAGAGTGATGTTACAAAATGGTTGTAGGGAAACAATCCCACTATGATTTCAAGAGGTGAAAGAGGCTGATAAACCTCACCTATTTTGTAAATCTATTCTAAAATAACGTTTGCTTCAATTCCTGGTGTATTAGGTAGCTGACCAAGGACTACATTGGGCTAGGTACTGTATAGATGTACTGTATCATAACAAACAGCCCTTGTTCCAAAGCATTTATATAATCTTAATTTGAGACAAGTAGTGTGAAATAACTGAAGAGAGTGATGGGAGGGAATAGAGGAAAGGATTACAGTGATAAGAGCATATTTCTGCATAGAATAGCAGTGGCCTTTTCATCTCCTGCTAATCAAGATCAATAAGTGGACCAGAACCAGTATTCCAGGGGTTCTCAAACTGGGGGTTGGGACTCTTAGGGGGTCACAAGGTTATTACATGGGGGTCGCAAGCTGTCAGCCTCCACCCCAAACCCTGCTTTGCCTCCAGCATTTATAATGGTGTTAAACGTATTAAAAAAAAAGTGTTTAATTTATAAAGGGGTGTTCGCATTCAGAGGCTTGCTATGTGAAAGGGGTCATCAGTACAAAAGTTTGAGAACCACTGCAGTAGTCTCAGTTTGCTACCTCACAAGTGATAAAGATTAGCAATTGATAGAAAACTTGAAAAGTTTAACTGAGCCATTACCCTATTCAATACAAAGTGTCACGATCAATAAAAAAAAATGTATATCAAACAAGTTAAAAGCAAAAGTCAGAGCCCCATGTATTACACAGCTGTGAAATTTGCCACCAAACTGCACTTAAGAATTTAGGTATTCATGAAGAGTTGTAGTTGTAAAGGAAACCCTGAAAACCACAAATGGAGAATAAGCCAGTCCAGTGTTGTCTAACATAAGCAACAGCTCAGAGGTGTGAACTGCCCATTCATCTCAGTCATGTCAATTCTGAAACCTAATGTTAAATTAAACATTCATATCTGTAGCTACTTCACTGCTGATCATTTTGGCAGAAAGATCCCACAATCCCAAACTGCTTCCTATGCCCTCTAGGGACCCAAAAGCCACCCCTCATCCAATTACCAAGAGTGGTTACTTACTGTGACATTCCCTAGGGTGCAATCTGGACTGATGAACAGCTGTGTCCCCTCAATTCTCCAACCTGGGATGCCTTTTACACAGCTTCGCTGTGAGAGCAACCACTCCTTGTCACCTCTCAGAGCCCCCAGCAAGTAAATCACTCCCAGCTATATTGTCGGAGCACTATAGCCAGCCACTCGAACTACACTGCAGGGCAACACCAGCAAATTCCCAGTCCCAAACTCTCCCTCATAAATGTGTCTTGTACTACCCAGCCTTCTCCTGGACAACACAAGCTCATATAAAGTCCGTCATTTTATTAATAGAAAATGATATGCATAAATCTTATCCCAAATGGAGTTTCCCCAACTGCTTCAGTCCAAACCCACTGATTTAGATAAAACAACAAAACAAATTTAAAATCTATTCTTTCTGTAGTTAATAAGTGACTACAAGTAATGAGGCATATAAGTCAGAAGTGGTTACAAGGACATAAAAAGGCAAAACACAAACACCTAACTTAACAAGCTAAGTGAATTCAGAGCAAAGGTCTCTCTCACCACATGTTCCAGCCATCTTACTGGCTGAATATCTTCCAGTCAAGATCTCCACCACCCCCTCCCCCAGTCCAATGCTGCTTCTTTTTTCAAGTGTTGATAATGCTGTTGGTGGAGAGCAAGGGGAAGAGATTGGGGGGAGTCTATCCTCTCCAGTTATAGCCCTTTCTCTTGTGCAGTAATCTCCTCCAGCTGATGTTCAGGAGACAGAAAGTTGGTGTGGCCAGGAACTTTAACCTGCTGCTTTGTCAAAATGTAGCTCTCTCTTGCCCAAGAGTGGCCACTCAATCAAACTGTGGTCCATTTGATCTCATGGACACCTAGCTTAGGCATGGGCTAGCCTTTTGTCTCTGGTGAACGTGTCTATGACTGCCCTCCAGAACACGTCCTGGGTAATATCATACAGCGAAATTTTATATCTTTATATACAGTGTTGCCACACATTTTACCAAGACAATAATGATCAGCAAATCATGAGTTTTCTAAGGATACCTTACACAGTATGCTTTGTACAAAATTTAACAGTCTTGCAAAAGGGATGAATATAGGGCTACAGACTATCACAGTAGGCATTTACCTGAACTCTGTACTTCCTGGTTTTCAGAAGTTTGAGTGGTGAACTCAGCGTTCTGGAATGGCACAAGCTATCACAAGACAATTTTAACTCTGTGTTAATGACGTGAGCCATTAATAGCAGCATCTGTCATGGCTGCTAGGACCTCAGACCCCAATACAATATAAAGGATAACAGCCCTAATGACCACTCGCTTTCTTCCTCTAAATATTCTGCAATTCTAGAGAGAGTGGGGAAGGAAGAAGTGATAGCGTGGATCCACACAAAGGCAGTTGTCTCACTGCCTATGTGGATCTCCACTGTAGAGTAGTGACAGGCAGGCTTCCAGCACCCAAGGAGGGTACTGGGAGGAATCTCTTTCAAGTAGTAGTTGCAGGACTGCTCTGCCAATCTCAGGTCTAGAGGCTAAATCCAAAGTGTTTCCATTTTTAGAGCTACAAACAGCTCCCACCGCAGGTTTTCTGCTTTGACAAGCACTTCTGCTTATTCACGCCATTTCTTTGCAGCCTTTCTTGAATATCAGCAGGTTTTATTGTTTTTCAGACTCCCTAGATGGGACGGGGATGACCTGTCCCAGGTGAGTGAGGAAGGATGTACAAAAAAAGTCCTCTGAACCTTCTCTGGCAGAGAGGGTGTTAGGGGGCTTATTCCTTCACCCACTTACTTCCCTGGTCCTTCTCGCATGAACAGAGAGCAACAATACCCGAAGTCCAACGGTGCAAACAATTTGATGTTTATTGGGGTGAACTTCCAGCAAGCATGATTCCAGTTTCCTTCCTTAGTGTCCCCCTTCCCAGCTCTGACACCACAGAGCCTTACCTGTGTCCCTGTTCCCATTCCTGCCCTTAGCTAAACATGATTCCAATTTCCCCACCCCCATTCCCTGTTCCCATTTCCTCCCCACCCACACACTTCCTGATTGACTGCAGACTATATAGTAAAACTTGAGTTCTGCTTAGCTATACCTTAACCAATCATTTTACTGAAATTTAACTAACCAATCCTAACATATTGTAACATGATTATTTAACCAATTATATCCCACCACCTGAATTAGTTTACACCCAGCAAAATTAATTATACAACAGACAGAAACAATCACAGAACCAGACAGATTATACAGACAAACAATAGGGAAATGGGGACTAAAGTGATCGAACAAAAAAGAAATGAGGATTTCACATCCCAGCTATTGATAAGTGAGTTCTTGCCAGACAGGATGCTATCAAATTAAATTTCCTTTTACATCTTCTAGGCACTTCCCTTTCTCTGGAGGCGATAGGCATTATCAGGACAGGATTGTATTCCTAACAGCCCAATAGCACCTTATTTCAATGTGACTAGTTTGGAATGGGAGGATCTGACCATTCGCTTCCCAGTTTATGGCTGCCTCTGCTGCTTAGCCAAAGATCTTAGCCTAAGCACAGGGCCTCAGACTGTCACAGTAAGAGAAGGCCCTTACACCGGCAGACAGTGATTTTGATTCTCTTTCTTTTATACCTCTATAACTAGCTAAGTGATAAGAATACACCAAAATTCTTAGCGTATAGGCGTTTACAGACAGGCCTGAATATCTATATCCTAACACTCCACCGCTTTTTTTTCTTTTGGAGTCCTCCTGCCCAGGTATCCCTGGAAAAGCATAGGACATATGGTGACATTTCCTGATAGGGCCAGGCATCAAGGTGGAAGGTGTCGATATTCCATTTGTCCCACTGCCCCTTGTGTTGTATAGTGCCCTGCACCTTCTCTCGTACGGGCATACCACACCTATTCCAATGAGTGTTCCAGACTTCCCAGTATAGTGGGCCCGAGTTGTCTAGTACACTGCAGGGTTTGGAGAGGTTATTACATTACTTATAGGTTATCTCCATATGCAATGTAACACAAGTACAGTTAACAATACAAAATCCACAGCAACACTGAGTCCTGACCACTGCAGTATGGTCCAACATCCAAGACACCCCCAAAACACTGCCTCTCCTTCTTTGACAGGGTCAAGATTGTGTGTGTCCAGTTGCTAGCAGTTGCAACAAGCTGCTCCTGCAAGTTTTGCATGGTTTAGTCCATATCATAAGCCCATTGAATGTTCACAGAAAAATGGGTTATTGTGCAAACCAGCTTAACTACTTGGTATGGAATCAGGCAGTATGCCCTGGTTTGATTATACACAGCAATAAGATTCACAGATCCATTTGTGCATCAAAGTCCAGATAGCAGCATGTAGATGGGTGAAGTTTGGTTATGGGCTGGTGTAATTGTGCCCCCAGTAATACGTACATTCCCAGCAAAACACCTTATACACAGTACACCCAATTGTCCACCCCTTGCATAGGCCATTGATCCTGCTCCTCCATAGTCATAGAAGAGGGGCACATCCAAACATCTTCTGTTGATTTACACTATTTTACACACCCCTCCATTGATTCCCAGTGAGCTCCTCCCCTTCTCATTATTTCCATAGGGCTTGTGGGGACCACCTTAGTTGCCATTCCATTTCCAGGTACCACGGTAGCTATTACACGGGTACTGGCCTCCTAGCTGAGCATTTTGTATTCCCATACACATCTCCCCCCCAAGGTCAGCCTTTTGAAGCCATCCCCCACCCACATCATGAGATTTTCTGTTCATTAAAACAGAACAATGCTAGCAACAAGACAAACACCACAGACAAACACAAAACACAGATCCATGGTATTGTCGGTTATTTTTCCGATGGCACCAGCTTGCTTGTAGAGTGTCTGAAAAACAAAAAACAATTTCCACCCCCCCCCGGTGGGGACAGATTATTGCTTAATAATAAATAATAATACCACTTTCTTTTACAAATTTCCTTGCTAATTGCAGGAAAAACAGAAGAATTAGCTCCAGGCTGTCCTTATTTTGTTCTATAGTCAGGCTAGTGAATTACCCCACTCACTGGTCATTTATGAAATTCATGGGGTGGTGTACCTCAGTTTCCCCTCTTGTACAACAGACCAAGTTTGCAATAGTTTCTCTGCTGTACCAAGCTTTAAGTTTATTCTCAGGTAATAGCTGAGAAACAGCTTCAGATTTTAGCACTGTACATACACACCCACCCCTTAAGGTTAACCTGACCCCTTATTTTTAGGCTTGACTTGTTTTTTCACCTCCCTTTCCTGGAGGGCCATAATCTGAGTCTTTTGGTAGCTTGTTTGCTGACCATATGTGTTCATTATTTGCAGCTCCTTTGTGCCCATCAGCTAGGTAATTTGCATTTACACAGTGGCTTACTAGCTTGCTTTTGGATCCAAAGCTATTAGCAGCTCAGAAACGGTCTTAAAAGGGAAACATTCCACTTCCACTAGAGTTCTGATTACTTTCCCCTTTCATCCCCTGCTCCAAAACAGAGAGATCTGAAAAAGAAAGCACAACCTATTGTGGTTCCTTTTGGAACCCTAATAGGATTTTAATGAAGTACCATGTTTTATTTGCATTTCTTTTACCCCTTCTCCAAAATACACTGCACATGTCCTGGGAAAATGCACATTCCTTCCATATAGTTCCACCTCCATAACATTAGCCATATTAATTTTACACAAGGTGTAACTGCCTCCCCCATGCCCACAGAGTTTTCATGTGCACCCACCAAAGCAACAATCTGATCCCCCAGAGCCACCCCAAGGCTCAGTGTTCCCATCATTCCTCCCCTTTTCCTTTTTCCTGTGCACACACAAAATTCTCTTTTGCCTAACATCCCTTGCACTGTGATTACTCTTTTTTACACAACTGTACCCCGATTACACTTCCATCTTGCACAGTTAGGCACAACCAGGGGCAGCCAAGTTAAGTTCCAATAGAAACCCCTTACATCCTTTAGTGATTTTGATTACATTACCCAATAGTCAAATAATTTTGATCAGATTCTCTCTCTGCCTGCAGCAGTCCCTTATAGACCATTTCTGTGGGAAAAGGGCCCATTTTCCCTCAGAATAGCTGTAAAGGCTTCTGGGGACAGAAGCCTGGTGACGGTAGTAGCCACTCTACCTGACCCCCTTGGATAATTTAATTACCAAGCTTCCATCCAATGTGACTGCACAGAGTTGCACATATAGTTACATTTATATAACTGTGTTTGATCATTAAATAAAAACTTCCTTCTTGTAACACCACAACTGTTACCTTTTACCATTTCCACAACTCCCAAATGTTTACTTTCCTCCAAACCCTGTATTATCAATTTTTACAAAAGCTATTTGTAACTTCTCACTCACTTCTTTAAATCACTTACCTTAAAGAACTAAATGTAGGTGTATCAGAGTAACAGCCGTGTTAGTCTGTATTTGCAAAAAGAAAAGGAGGACTTGTGGCACCTCAGAGACTAACCAATTTAGCTGAGCATAAGCTTTCGTGAGCTACAGCTCACTTCATCGGATGCATACTGTGGAAAATACAGAAGATGTTTGTTTTTATACACACAAATCATGAAAAAAAATGGGTGTTTATCACTACAAAAGGTTCTCTCTCCCCCCACCCCACTCTCCTGCTGGTAATTTGTGCTGGAAATGGCCCACCTTGATTATCATACACATTGTAAAGAGAGTGATCACTTTACATAAGCTATTACCAGCAGGAGAGTGGGGTGGGGGGAGAGAAAACCTTTTGTAGTGATAAACACCCATTTTTTCATGATTTGTGTGTATAAAAACAAACATCTTCTGTATTTTCCACAGTATGCATCCGATGAAGTGAGCTGTAGCTCACGAAAGCTTATGCTCAGCTAAATTGGTTAGTCTCTAAGGTGCCACAAGTCCTCCTTTTCTTTAAGGTAGTGCAATTTGTCTGTAACAACTTAGCCATCAAGTACAATTATTGCCACACAGCTGCCTTAATGCGTGCTGTCTTTACCTTGAGACTGTTCAAAGAGGCAGTAAAACATTTGTCTCCATGGATGCCCATGGATCTTTTACTCCAAAAATTCCAGTGGAATACAGCAGCCCTCCCTCATACTTTGTCCAAAATAACCAAAAACATCTCACATAAGTATCCAAAGTACCCTCCATTAAAACTTCAGAAAAACAAAAAAGTGTGGAAAGGCAGCGGGAAGAGGTGGAAAGAAACTAATTAAGCCTGTCAGGTCAGTTTAAAGTCTAGGCTACTAGCAGCAAATTAAGTAAACTGAGAAAAAGAAGAAAAGGACATAGTTAGCTCTGAGCCAAGAGTTGGCTCCCTGGGTTGAAACAGTTGGGAACCCTTATCCCCAGGTTCTCATTCTGGCTCTGGGAGAAGAGTGGGGGTTGTTACCTGCTCCTGCAAACCCTGCCATTTTGCACTTTTAAACTCCCCCCTCCCCTTTCTTTCTCTCCATTCCCCCAGGACCAAGTCCCAGCTCCAGTCTCTAAAGGTAGTCTGTAACTCTGCTTTTGACTTTAAACCATGTTGTGCCAAATCATCTTTTAACTACCCCTAACTAATTTACAACCCTTCAGCAACCCTTGCTGAAGCAGCACCAAACTTGAAAAATTACTGACAGCTTCCCATAATGCTGCCCTTACTTCAAACCTCTCACAAGCAGACTGAAGTGTCTCCTTTCCCTGGAAGGCATTCAGTCCCCATGGGCAGGAACCTTCTTCCACTACCCATATACCAAGGAGGGTGGGCTCCTCAGCCACCCCCCATCCCTCTGGGTTCCCTAACTTTTCCTCCATTTCCTTTTTAATCTCCTCCCAGGTTGACCCCTGCACCTGGTATGGGCCCTGGTTCTTCCTTATCCATTTATCCAAAAAGTCCTTTACCCTGGCTTGCCAGAACCCGCAACTACCCTCATGAGAGTTCACTATACCCCCTCCAAGCAGCTGCGTGGACTGTCGGGGAGGGGGACTTACAGGCTGCCACACATCCGAGTCACTGACACCAAGATGTTAGGGGGCTTATTCCCTAACTAGGAAGCAGAATCAATCAATAGCGGAGCTAGATCAAAAGGAAGAGGTAGGCAAGGAAGGGGGAAGTTTGGCTATGGCTATGTTACAGAGTTTACAGTGGCACTGCTGCACCACTATAGCGCTCCTAGGGCAGGCGCTTTAAGTCGATGGGAGAGAGCTCTCCCATCGACTTAACTCCAGCCCCTGTAAGAAGCAGTAGCTAGGTCAGGGGGAGAAGCTCTCCTGCAGAGCTAGTGCTGTCCACACTGATGCTTAGGTCAGTGTAACTTACATCACTTGGGGTGTGTGTGGGGGTGTTAGCTTATTCACACTTCTAACTTATACCAACTTAAGCTGTGTGTACACATAGCTAAATTCTACAGCATAGCTTCCCCTGAATAATTTAGCTGGGAGCAGGAGGCAGGTTTATGGAATCAAAGCAATGAACCTGATCAACCCTGTCCATGGTTCCTTTAGAAGGGGGTCTAATGACTGCTGCCCTGAAACCCCACACCTATGAGTATTATTTGTGCTAAGGCCCATTCTTGACTGGGTCATCTTTTACTCCCTTTGCACAGGTGTAAAGAGTGCTACCATTCTGATTTGATCTTATTTTTACAGCAACCCAAGGCAATGGAGAATCATGATTCCATTTGCTTCCTTCAGCTGCGATGATGTTAGTTAAGGGCAACAGAGTTAGCCCTATTTTATGGAAGATGAAGCCTCACAGGGTTAAGAGGTAGAGTCCTCCCCAATTGCCACAGTCAACCTTGATCCCACAGGTGGAGGAGGAAAGAATCATGGCATGGCACCTGTACTCTTCCCACCCACCAGGTCTACTAGCTCCTTCTCTCCCCAGATGGGCCTACTCACAGTCCCCGCTGCTTACAAGAGAGTGGAATAAAGGCCTATTGTGGCTAGTTTGCACGTGGGCCATGTCTTTAGACCTTGCCTAGCGTTCTGTAGGTAGCTAAAACAAGAAACAAAGCGATTTGAGTATTCACATTTTATTTAAACCAGTACAAGCACCATGCTGAGCAAAACATTTGGTTTAAAAACAAACATGCAGTATGAACTAGCAGAGACTAAATACCAGATGGAAGTTGTGCCAGTTATTGACATTAACAGTTACATGGAATTGTTAGATTCATAAGTTTGACCATCAATATTTCAAACCTCCTGATCTTTTAACATCCATAGCATTGGCAGCTTGCCTTGGCATACATAATCAGCACCCAAAGGTAACATTGTACGCCTGACCCAACGTAATAAATGCAAAGGAAGAAGTGGAGAGCTTCCACTGGAGCCTTTACTCCCATCCCATTACAACTCACTATTGCAGTTTGAGCAGAATGTTTTGAGACATGCTTACATTCCAACGCACAACTGAGAAATCATGAGCAATTTTTTAAAAATCGAAATTCCCTTGCTTTTGCACATTTAACTTTGACCCTTAGCATTAAATTAATGCAACTTCTGGACTAAAAGCCATTTAAGACACAAAAATATCATCAGTGGGAATGTACAAGGCACATTTACACAATACATTGGAAAGGTGTAGGTCCCAGCATTATTGACATTCTGGTCTATCAAGGGAGGCATACACAGTACGAGAAATATCTTTAAACCACCAAATATTGCATTTAAATTTTTTCCACAAACATATGCAGTAGAACCAGTCCATCTTATGAAGTGAAAACATGCAAAAACTCTCATGCTTTAGTCAGTTTGGCTTTTTCCTCACACATGGGATTACAAGAGATTCCTCCCCCTCCTCCCTGCCACATACATCTATTTGAAATTTAAAACAGCCAAATTAAGTGTGGCAGAAAAACTCCACCTGTTGGTGACCTCTAAGTAAAGTTTCTGGTCAGGAAACATTTTTATGGTGGAGTTATTGACTCCTGAAAAAAAGTCAGAGTTTCTAATAGAAAATGCTGAGTGACCTTTAGCGACAAAGGTTAACAAGTCTCATGATAATTAAAGCACTCTTCTGCCCCATGTTTTGAGTACTCTTTAGAGATCTCCGAAACACTGGCAGAGAAGAGAGGAGTTTGGTTACATCAGACTGGCATAAATTAAACTAACAATGATAAGCAAAGTTAGAATATACTGGCTTTCTGAACACCATGTATCTGCCTCCTGCTAATCTTCAAGGGTAGCTGTAAAGAAAGGCAGTTTGAACAAGACTGGGCAGTTAGCGATATGACAGCATTACAAATCTCACATCCACAGTATAGATTTGAATGTGGTCAGTTATGCCTTTACTTTAAAAGTACTATAGTTCTGCACACTACCATATCTCAGAGCCAGTCCTGGGACCTTGAGAACTGGACACTGAGCAGCAGGAGACAGTACAGTATCTTGACATATATTAAGTCTAGATTAGCCCTAAAACAGCAGCTGTTCTGCACAAGGACTCCCCGCACAGTAGCTGCAGTTACTTCCTTCCCTTTTGCTGCAGAGCTGAGAAGAAAGGGGACAGAGACAGCACCCTACTCCCACAACTTACAGAGCAACACTGCTGCCTGGTCCTCCAAGGCTTTTAGGAATTCATTGCCTGTGTAGGCCCTACCCATCACATCAGTCTTCAGAACAGCCCCCGTATGACTGGGAGTTAGGCAAAGGAGGTTCCTGAGGAGCAGCATAAAGGGAAGACTGTGGAGTATGGGGGTGCAGTGGAGGGAAGATAGAAGATAGGGCAGCAGGAACATCTGAGATCTGAATGGGGTGGGTGGAATGGTGAAATGCTGAAGAAAGGAATGGGAAGAACTGAACAGGAGGAAGTGCTCTTGGTATTTGGAATCAAGGCAGGAGGAGACCATGTGCGGAGAACTGGTGACTCTCAGAATCACTTACAAATTAAGTACAATTATAAGTTTAGTGCGGAAAACCCCATATTTTCATCTAAAGAGACAAATTAAGAACAGTTTTCTTGGTGGGGCACATTTCCCCCCTTTATGAGCATTCTTCCTGCTAAACCCTGTGAAAGTGGCTATTGCCAGTCCAACATAGCGTACAAAGCACACTGGTCTGGTCAGGGGTTTACAAATCCCGGTTTCCCACCACAGGCTAGGCTGAATATTAGAGAATCTCGTGGGCTCACAGTGCAGTGGGCAGTTTCTTTCTGCCCTACTGGACTTTGACATCACAATGCCTTAGAGTTCATGCAATACAAGTGAAGCAAAACCTTCTAGTCTTATTTTTTTTAATGGCTTTTGAAAGTAATACCAATTTAAAGACCAAAGCCTTATTTATACAAGTCTGCCACTAAAGAAATTGCTTCTCTTGATCTGTAGCACATGAGAAAGACAAAGGAACATTTTTACAATCAATACATGTTCTGTCCAGGGAAATGAGGAAATAATGTTGTTCCAGTTCAATATATCAACATAAGGATCTTATTTCCTCCAGTTAAAGTCATTTTTCCTACACTGAACTAATGGTCTTTCTCAATCACATCATAACCTCTGCACCTTGAAAAGCCCTCTTATGTCTGAGAGATGTGTGTATGAAGGAGGAAGAAATCAATAAGTCAAGCTAAACATGAACTGCTGCTACTGAAGAGCACTGCATGGGTCCATGTGGTCTTCTTAAACAGAGTCATGTTTAATACTCTTACACAACAACATGTGCTTGCAAGTAAACATACATTCTCCCAGCAAAGGTTTTACAGAATGTAATACTGGCCTCCCAATTTAACAACTGATTAATTCACTCCTCCCCACCAAAACACACACATTAGTAGGGCAACTATACTTTAAGCTACAACTGTTCATGACTGGAAGCTGCTCATGAGAAACCACTTATTCAGTAGCATGACAAACACTCACGCGAGTCATAACTGAGATATTGTCACAGGAGTACCTGTTTGCCACTGCATGGGCTAAATAGGATATCCCAACTCAAACTACTATTCTACTTTAATATAAAAACAGACCCTTTAAAAGGTTAGTTTTTAGCAATATTATAAAAAGTACTATTTTCATATTAGAATTTTTGCTGTTTTACCAAAAAGAGATGAAACTTAAAGATTGAATGAGGTTACTTACGCGCAGAAGTCCTAGCTGGAATGTAGTTTTGACTAACAAGCAATTAAGCTAGGAGACCTCCTTTCATTTAAAAAAAAGACACAAGATCTATATATGGCCAAGGTTTCTCAACAACAAAATCAGACTATTCTAAATCACTCACAAGATCTTTAGAGCTTTGAACTCCTGCACTCCCAGGTCTTTACAGATGGGAGCAGATAGCTGGCATTTTAAGTTGAGGTGTGTTTTATTTTATAAATGTTTAGTTGCACCACTAGGCATTAGAAAACATGTTACTTAGACCATTTAACAAAGGTTAGTTTTTACCAAATTTGGAGTAAATAGTGTAAAATTTAGTCCTTTTTAAAGCTAACAAATTAAAGGCACACAGTATTAACAGGTGTTCATATAACAGGTAATGTGAGTGAAGAGGTTAATTTATAAATAGTGTAATATTAAGTCTTGCATGTAAAAATCCAGAATGCATGTAACCGGTATTGTAATTAAGCCCTTAAGAGTTATAAAATAGTCTTACAGAAACTAGTTTATGACTGACTAGTTGTCATAGACCTTTGCCCTGAAATTTAGTTGGATTGACTCACAATCAACTGAGATACTCATTAAAATGAAAGAGAATCACTCCTGAAAAGTCCTAAAAAGAATTTTTTTCACGTTATTGGTCATATAAATACTTGGTTTCAGTTTAATATTAACACTTCCATAGACTTTAATTTGGGAAATTCAAAAAAAATTCTCCATTTTAACAAGTGGCACTATGCTATTTTAACATATAAGCTGCTAGTATACAGTATCTGTCAAAGGGTGCATTTGCAGCTCAGGAAGTTAGTGTCAGCTTCCAAATGTTTGTAAATCGTTAACAGTTTCTGAACTGAACTGTAGTAATTATAGAAATATTAGTCACAAGAGTGCAAAAAAGAGAATCCCTGCAGAGAAGTATTCCCCTTTAGAGTTATACACAAGGAAACACTTTGCAAAGTTTTACTTCAAGGAGACTAATCTTCCTCCCCTTGCCCAAACTTTGTACAAGAAATATACTGCAGGAAACTGCTGTAAATACAGTGCATTTTTAGGCGTAAGTATTCATGTCTGGTTCCAGTATTGTCAGGATGGTATATAAATACTTAATATAGAGGTTCTCTTAATGGAAGTAGCCCAGTTTCTCACGCAGCCACTCTTCAGTTAGGTCTTCTGTATTTCTTATTTCAAATACCTAAAACAAAATGGTATCAGGTTAAATATTTACCATTCCAGTACTTGGAAGAACAGAACACATTACACCACACTTCTATTGATAAAATGCATTAGTGTACTTTTAAAAAATAGTCATGATAACATGATGATTCCTAGTGTAACATTTTGCTTCATGCACATTTTTGCAAGGACAGGTTAATAACCTTGAATAAAATGCAAGACTCTAATGGAAATACATGTTCAGTTTGATCAAGTCATGGAGAGCCATAATTACTGTTTCTTGGACTTGCTACTTCATTTGTAGTTCTCTTGAGATTCTACATTATATATAGGATAAGGATATAACATAAGCAAACAATCTTTTAAGTGACTCTGAAGTGGTATGGTCAGCCACAGCTCTGGGATGCTAATATATTTACTACAATATGCGAAGGTTCTTCCTGTTTGCAATACAATTACTATATTCTGGGCTGAATTAACTGAAGCCTTTTAAGTTTTTTCAGCCCATGATTAAGAACAACTTGTAAACTGGCAGAAATCCTCAAAATATCACCATAATATTTTGCTCATCTGTTACTTAAAAGGTAGCTTGTCAGTACGCATTGTTGATCTAAGTATTAAATACATACAAAGGCTTGGAGAGTTTTTAGTAAGGCCTTGATACAGCAAATGAAACAGAAACAAGTACACCATTCCCTGCTCAGTACACACCCAGCAGCAAAGGATCTCTGGATTTTGATACTGGCACAGAATAGATTAATTTTACACTACTCCACTCCAGTTGGAATCCTTGGGCATCACTCAAATGAGGTACAATCTTTTTAGGACAGTCAATTGCTAAGTCAATATAAAACAATGTTGCATCAATAACATGTCCACAGAGCCTGGAGAACATTTTGTTATCTAATGCAAGAAAGATAAAAAAATTGAAGTCGTGGAGAATCAAGTTAGAATTATTAGCAAGAAAAGACATACTATATACCAAGAGAAGACCGCAAGATATTTTGACCATACTATTAAGATCAATGTGAAATTGTAAGTCACATTTTCAGCACTATACACGTACATGTGCACACACGCATGCGCGGAGCGCTATGTTGACGCTACAGTATTCAGCTGACAGTAAAAGGGACAAAATACATAAAATCCCCAGTGAATTTACCTATTGCTGGGCATGAATCACCTGTTTACTCCTCCCCATCCATTCTACCTTCTTAGTAATCCCCAAGTTTGTTTTTTTTATTTAGGTCTTGGTTTTTTACATTTTTTTGTCCCTTTGTTTATTTCTACTTTTGCACTATCCTCTCAGGCCCAGTCTACAGACACAGATTCTCATGTTCAATCTGTTATTCACTGCTGTCTACTGGCATATTGATTTGTAGAGTAAAGGATGGGAAAAGAGATCAATATGATAGCACAGATTAGCATAACAGATACTAGGCTAATCTACCAAGAAGTGGGGCAAGTCGATTAAGTCATGTACAAGAGTCAGACCAGGAGAGGCCCTAGCATGAGCCAGAATTAAATGAACCTTCTGTGAGAGGTATGAATAAAGCATATTTAAAATCTAAATCTGAAGCAGAAAGTTAACACCCCGACCTGGGTATGGAGTTGGGTCAGTTCTAGAACAGATCTGACTCTATTCCTTGGCCTTCTTTCAGGCAGTTTTCAAATGGTTTGTGGTTCTTGCCAAAAAAAGGGTAAACCCCACATGCAGCTGGTCTCTAGCTTCCCTTGCCTCTGGAAACCTGAACAGTCTTCCCCATTCACCAAGTGGATGAGCTGTGCATAGCCCGAGTTCACCTTTCTCCTCAGGGGATCCCACCCCTTGTCCCCCCTCTTTTCTGTTCTCATGCCTCAGTTCCTTCCAGGCCTATGAAACAGTCTCCTTCTGCCAAAACAAACAGCCAGCTCTCTAAAGCCTGCTTCCTCCCACTTATCCCCTTCAACTGGAGGGCCCTCTTCTCCAGGCTTGGTGTTTCTTACAGGTATTGTGGAGATGACTACAGGCCAGAACACTAAGCCCGTCCTGCCCTGGCTAAAGTATAAGCTTTACAAAGGTAGCAACCAAGATAGGAAGGGGAAGAGAACAGCAGAATAGCTCCTGTGAGTTTCAGCATTAACTTTCAGCTGTACTGCAGGTGTCCAGGGGCAGATTTTATAATCTCCTATTTCTGACCCAACAGTGTCAGAACCAACCATCCAACCAGACTATGCTTCTTCAATTTTGGCCTAGAAACACTGAGTTGGCAATAAAGTTGGCAAGACCCATTCTACCATTGTTAGAAAATAGACACCTAAGGTGTTTCATGCTTCAGTGATGGTTATGAAGCGTTCACCACAATAAGGCACATTTTTAAGTGAGGGTAATTAGCCACTGCAACAGCTTATCAAGAGATGGAGGTTCTACCACATCATTTGAAAGCTTTAAATCAAGATAATGTACTTCTATTAAAAACATCCTAGTTCAACCATGAATTACAGGGCTCACTACCAGAATTACTAGGTGAAGGTCAATGTCCTGTGCTATATAACAAATCAGATTAGAGGACTGCAATGGTCCCTTCTAGTCTTAATTTAAGAATGTCAAAGGTATAAAGCCTAAAAAGGAGGAATTTTTTTTAGCAAACATGTGGCACCTACATACTGGCAGGGAGATGGAAAAGCCTTACGAGATCAGCTAGTCTACGTTCTAGGGTTAGCTATTACCATGTTATTAACCGAAAACAAGCTTCTGCCTTGTTTAGATTGTGTTTTGAAGTCTGAGGCATATGCAAATCAATAGTGTCATTCCTCTCCTAGATTCTGGGGGTAAGAGCGGTTAGGGCACTGATATAGGAAACCCAATTCGATTACCTGCTCCATCATGTGTAACCTTTGGCAAGTCAATTAGTCTTTTTGGGGAAAATAATGCTTTTCTACCTCTCAAGAATGTTATAAGAATAAATAGCATGAAGCACTTTGAAATCTAGTGATCAAGACTGCTATTAAAACAGGCATTATTTACATTCTCTCACCTATTAATATATATAACACTTGTGTCCAGTTGATCAGTAGGTCTCCCACTCCTGCCTTCTCATCTGTTCCAGTTATATAACACCGAGAGCTACAATACTATATCTACAGAGGAGATAAAGCCCAGCCAATGTGCATTAGCCCTAGCCTGCAATCACGCTGTAGACTTCATCTTAGCCTAGAATATTCTATTTTGTAAATAGGATGGCCTTTTTATCCTCCTGACCTGACAAATTGTGTTAACTATTATTAAAATACCCTCTAACAGTTAGAGACACTTTAGATAATGCTCCACAAGCATTCGTTCTCCCTGTCCCCTAATTAAAAAAAGCAAGAACACTCCACATCCATAAATCTCCATGCTTACTCCCCTCTTTCTTTAGGCTTCCTGCAAGATAGACACCTGCTGAATGCAATTTAAAACATGCAAGAACATAATGATCCTGTTGTATTGTGTACATGTGAGAGACTAGCAAGATACTGTTCTATCTTATGTACACTCACATTCTGCTTTTTATGAAAGATTCTTGCAACTGGTCAGCTAGATATTAAATTATACCTTAGTGAGTTCAGCTGTCTGTACAAGCTTATTCTTGCTCCCGGCGTACATCATCTGTTGTTCAGGCTTGCATCCTGTAGTTGTGGAGAAGGAAAGCAAAGCTGTGTTGGACAGTTTGACTGAAATCCATTAACAAGATTTTTTTTAAAATCCAGCTTGTATACCAGAAGTTTCCAATCAACAGAATGACCCAATTGTTTCTTTGTACACAGTATCATCTTTTAATGTTGTTTTGAATATTTAGTACTTGTCAAGACTATATTAAAGTGATATGAAAGTGGGTTGGATTGGTCGTTATATCTAGCGGTGTCTGTAGTTCTGCTTACAACTGTACTCGAGAGAGCAAGATAACTATTAAGCTTAATTGTATCACAATTCAAACTTCACAGCCAGCAAAGCAGAGGCTAAACCCATTACCTCCTCCTGCTATCTTATATTCTGCAAGAGCACGAAAGCAAGTTACCTTTGCTGCTGTTTCTAATAGATTCCCATTTCCTCCTGAACTACAGATGCAGTTTTATACAGGGGATGCATTTATCTGAGTGTAGCCACAAATCTTGCACAATATCTTTCAGGGCAAGACAAAAAAATAAACTGATTGGACAAAAAAAAAAAAAAAAAAAAACACCACACACACAAAAACAAATAACCAGCTTTATTTCATTTAGCAAGCCATCTATGTCCTGACTCTTTGTATAGTTTTAGCCAAACACTGAAAATAAAGGGGAACTTCTAGAAACAAAATCTAGAGATACAATAATTACAGAAATGAATTTTAGGTAAGGTCTCCCATGAAGCACCTCACCATTGGTCGAGCTCTCACAGAGCAGAACTTAATACCGCAGGCGTAGTTTAGAACTTGTTACAGAAATTAACTACTGTAAGATACAGAAAAGATGTGGACTTTTATTGCTAAACTTTAACACCCACCTGGTTATTCTAGCAGGCAGAGTAGTGAAGGGTAAAATAATGCACTCTCTCGAGGATCACAATGTAATTTAATAGCTGCAGAAAGCCACCCTATTATAATTCAGAATGTGCAGACTGATCTCAAGAGGCCCAATTCATTCCCTGTGTATGACCAGAGCTTGTAACAAAGTGGAGGTGCTGAGCTGGCTTTTTTCCTCTACATTCCTAGGTTTCTTCAGGGCCACTCAGTCCCTGGTACAGACTAAGGCAGCCTGAGAGTTGCTCTAATGTGGGTCTCAGCTGCAAGAGCTGTTCTGGCAGCTGGGACACAGGAATATTTGACACTCCTGTAGGAGGTAGCATACAACTGGCTCTGTGCCTGGAACTCCCCTCCAAAGAATTTTGTCAGGAAGCCATTACTGTGAATTTGCAACCCCTTTGTGTCAGAGTTGGCCAGAGGATACATACTGATGAATTTGGCCTTAAGTGTGAAAAAACACTGATCTTAAGCATTAGGCCTTTTTTGTTTCTTAGATACAAGAACTTCCACATTTATAGGATATAGCAACTGCTATTCACAATGTTCACTCACCAACTGGACTGGAGAAAATAAAGCATAATGGATAAGAAACTCTTCCATCATCATGCTGATACTTGTAACTATACACAATGAATGTTTTCCTGAGGTTAAGGAAACTAAAAAAAAAAATACAACTCATTGATCTTAGAACATAATCCTTACATTCATTAGCTGAGCTTGATATAGGCAAAAATAAATCTCTTTGCTGTCTGTTCTAAGAGATGCTTACATTTATCAATTTCTGTACTGTTTCATCTTGCTCCCATCTTGGTTTCTCTTCTGATTTGAGTTTGAGCCATTGGAGGATTTACCCTGCTTTTCAGTAACATAACCCCCATCTGAGATAGTTGTTTGTGTGAATATTTTGCAAACTAAATGTTAGTTCTCAATATTGTCCTTTTCACTATAAAGTCCTTTCCCAAGGATTTCTCTCTACAATGTTTTAAATATCTGATTTAGCTGACACTTCATAAGCAGTCAGATTTCTTTTTCTAAAGAGAATTTTTGCTGCTCTTTGAATGCTATCTTTGCAAACTATTTGTTGGTAGCTCTTTGCACATCAAACATTGGATGGTGGTGTGTTTTGCTAACCTTTAAATGCAGAATCTATAGCTAAAGTGTTAGATTTATATCTTTCTGTTGTATTAATGTGCTAAATGTCCCTGCAAAAGAGCAGACTGAAAGCCATTCAAAACATGGTGAAAGTAACCAAGTCTTAGAAGTAGAGACTTCACTATACCATTGTACAAGTCTTTGCTAAGAAATGGCATAGGACTACAGAATAGATAATTCAAAAATTGATTAATTTTCATGAACGTAGGGAGAATTTCCACTGTAGGCAAATACTTGTTTGGGGGGGGGGGGGGGGGGGGGAGAAGGAAATTCAATTTCCAATGTATTTTAGATTTAATTTTTTTCAGTAAACAAAACAATGCTAGCAACATTAGAAAAAGGATATCGAGGTTGTCTCTCAGGCAGCTCATCTTTTAGTTCATCAGGGGAAATGCCCTAGTAATATTAAAACACAAGCAGTCTTTAAATAGGTGAACTCAGACCTACACACTATACAGGCTAGAGTACAAAGGTCATGGGAGTAAGAGATACTGCTACATTTACAGTTATATATCTACAATTTAACTGAGAACAATCCTATGGGAACAGTCATAGGAAGATTCCACTGTTAAATGATTGCTAAACTGATTTAGTAATTTTGTATAAGAGATTTAATGTTAATAAAAAAATCTGTTTAGGAAACTGATGTTTTGTGGCTCCACTCTAGTCTTAGATATACTGACACTCACCACATATTTCAATCTCAGCTACTGAACACGAGTGTGCAAGATTTGCTACAACCAGCAATACAAACGGATCCTGAAATCTAGCCCTTGGCCTCTATCTGTGAGAGACCAGTTCCTGGACTAGTGAACAAGCCAAACAATTCACAGTAGCCTATATTCCTCTTCAAATATTATATTTAACATTCTGGGAAAGAGGTAAAAGTTATTTCTCAAATCATTGCATAAGATTTTGTGTTGTGTGGACCAACACTACACACTGAGATAAGGTTATTACGCCACCTGTCTACAGGGATTAACACAATCCTAACTTCTAACTAATGGCAGGTCAATGTAGAATCCAGAGTGCAAGTCAGCAAAAGGCTCAGCAAGAATTCTTCCAGAGAGCCAGCAAATAGAGAGAGAGAGATGCTTTTTGCCTAATTTTGATTCAAATATAATTTAATTAACATTTTAAAGCTTAAACTGTTTTGTTTGGATAATTAGCAGTACAATTGCTACCATACAGCTCATTTAATAGTGTATCATGCTTCACCTGCAGAGTAACCATGCATTTGAAGGAGGTTCATGACCCAAATAAGATTAACAGTTTGAAAACAATTTGACACTAAGACAGTACCTCAGTGGCAACAATACATGGCAAGCTGAAGATATTCTTATTTACAGTTCATTTAACAAACCTCATGCTCCTCATCCAGTACCACCAGCTGCTTATCCTTGTCAATCTTCACTATAATAAAAACATAACATAGGTGAACTATGCATCTATAGGGGGCTCTGTCTCCACCCCACCCCTTTTTTTATTAAAGGTTAAAATTGCAACTTTTCTAGAATTACATGCATATAATAATCAGCTTTTTATTTAACCCACCTACTGCATTATCTTGTATTTTCACTCCCTCCTCTTCTCCCCCGCCCCCTCTGACAACGATCAGTGAGTGGAATTCTGGCCCCACAGAAGTCAATGGGAGTTTTAACTTCAGTGCAGTCAAGACTTCTCCCCCCAAACTTTGTTACAAAACTAGCAATTTCAAAATAGTCTACTTTAAGAATGTCAAATATACTCAAACTTAAGAGGATCAAGTCTTGGCTTTTTCTCCACCTTCTTGCAGCCAGTGGTAGACTTTTTCCCACTTTAAGTAGTGTTTAAGCACATAAGTATTTCTATTAACAGCAAGTGTAACAGCTTTTATTCTGAAAGCTTTAGTTCCATACTATAAAATAATGTTCTATTGTTAAGAGGGAATGGGAAAATATCAAAGTTAGTGGTATAGTAGAAGCATAGTCCAGGCCATTTTGCTGCAGCAGCTAAAAATTATCAAAGAGATTTTCTGTAAGACCTTATAGCTTTTGTTGGCAATGATTTTAGCTTACTTATAATGGCAGCATTGTTGGTTTCTTTGCGAAACCGGAATTTTCTCAACTTTTCCACCAGATCTTCAGCAACATCACAAACCACCAGAGATTCACTCTACCAAAAAAAAAAAAAAAAAAAAAAAAGTATTTCAGTTAACAAAAAGAAACTACCCCCATCCTCCCAAAATTATATGACTACATGAAATTAGTTGAAGATTCAGAACATTCAGAAAGAGACAATATAAGGATTAAACACAGTGAAAAATGGACTTGTGATACATAAGAAACAAAATCTTATCTGTTCATACTGGGCCAAAAAAGGAAAGTTAAATATCAGAAAAATGTGGACCAAATGTCTTTACATATTTATTCCTGAAGTCAGAAAATAATTTCTATACTTTTACCTTATCAAGCAATCCTGTTTGTGCAACTTACAAGTTAAAATCATGAATCAGATATGCAACTGATTTTGCAAGTTTAGTCCTGAAATAAGACACCCTATTAAATACACATTAATACACTAATGCCAGTACAGCACTGTGAATATTTAAAATAATAAGAGCTGTTAATATTTCAGTAGCATCTAGAGGCCCCAATCAGGGGCCTGTTGTGCTAGGTAGGAAAGCAGAATTCTGAACCTTCAAATTTTGCCTACATGCAAAGTGTTTAACAAACTATATTAAATGAAAAAAAGTGTGCATTTTCCTATTATATTTACAAGTCACTTTTTTTGAAAACTCAGACTTAGTGAAGTCTAAAATGAAGTATTAGAAAAGTTATCCTACTGAAGGTAAGAAAGGAAGTAATCAGTTCCTTCACAGATAGCCCTCTGAGTTCTAAACCATTTTACATATAATTTGTAATTGCACCACACCAACCACTGCCCATTTCCTGCACCACTCTTTATACACACTCCCTCGCATGTCTTGTTGTAACAGTCAGCTCCACCGCTCAGCAAATGTTCTGTCACCATAGGTAGCTTTGACTGAATGCCAAGCATATCAGAACACCATTGCCAAGCAGAAGGAAGAAAAAGTAGTTCACCATCTTTAGCTAAATTTTACTACTGTAGCCACCATACATAGGAGTTTTCTTTATACACTCACTCTTGAGAAATCAGGGCTAACAAAAATCTATATATAAAACTAAATGATCACATTATGAAGAGCAAGTCTTAAAGGAATAAATTAGAGTTTAGAAAGATACTGAAGTAAGGTTCTGAGCCCATATGCAACTACACGAAAGTAGTAGTCCACTTATCTTAGTTTACATATAGCTTCCTCTGTCCATAAAGAGGACTTTGTCAGGAATTAGTTAGGGAGGGGAAGTCCCATGAATGTTTCCCTGCAACTACTCAGATGTGCCAGAACTTTTTTTGCTGGGGTGGTTTAATTAAAACCTATCTTTAAATACAAGTCAACAATTCTAAAATTATTGAAGGCAGACACTAAATGAATCATTCGGTAAAAGAAATTATCACGAGTTTAGTGATCAGAAGAAATTTTATCTTTAAACTCAGGCCTCGAGCAGTTTATCAGACACCTTACCAGAGGCCAGTATTGAAGATAGGAGGGTCTCCTCACTAAAAAAGTAGCAAGGGCAAACCTCATCCAAGCATTCTCCTGCTGTCTCTAGTCTCTGATGAAGATGGAGTCCAAGATGCAGCCTCTGGAAAGGTGTCTTGAGTTTGTTCCCTATGACTGCTGGAATGGAGACTTCTTCCTCCACTTATGCGTCTGCTATGATGGCACTCTACTTCTTTACTCTTTCTCAGGCTCCTGGCTGCTGCAGGGATGAGGATGATGGCCGTGTGCTTGTTTCCCCAGACCATTCTGGATCATCCTCACTCACAGGCTAGTATTAGCATCTACTTCGCCTGCTGTCGTAGTAGTATGGTTCTATTCTGAAAGTCGTTAAACACGGCATTGTGATCCATGTTCATTGTTTCTAAATGATACTTTCAAAATGGAAACATTTGATGTGCAGTAAGACAGTTTTTCCCCAACACCACAAACTCAATTTGGGATGAGAGTCTATCTAGGTTCTTTTCTTTCCAACATAAATAGTAAACCAAGTACTGCAGGCCAAACCACTTGTGCAATCCCCTGGGCTTCCACAGGTGACTCAAATTAGCCCTGTAAATAGAATTAAACAATTCTGTTTGTGATACATGAGGAACATAATCCAGTTCACTACTCCCTGTTGGCTATGCTGGCTCTCCAGCACCAGAGGTAAACCTAAATATTATGCTTTCACTAAAGCCAGCAGAGCTATGACTGACTACGCAGAGAGCAAATCTGCCAAGTAAGGAAGGGGGTGCCTTTTTTTTTTTTTTTTTTTTAAAAACCATGTCCCTTTTCTGGCTAGAGCCACACCTTAAATTCTTCAGAAACTGATAGCTCAGCCAGCTGCCCTCCTCCTAACTGATCACAGAAGAGTGGCTTTTCAAAGTGTTTACACAGAAATGTTTTCATATTGCAACGTCTGTAGGAAGACAGGATGGAAACCTGTTAAGACTTAGTCACACTGTTTTCATATCCCTCCTCCCCATAGAGGCACAGAGCCACAAATGGTCACTTTTTAGCAACACACCAAGGGTAAGCAAGAAGTTGAGAAATGCATGTTTCAATTGAAGCCTTTATCTTCAGTTACAGTGGAACTAGAAGAACTTCTCATTGTGTGACCTTTCTGAACTCTACTTCAAGAAAAAAACGGAATCAGCTTTCTCAGGAGTCATGTAAGATCATGACTACTTTAGTTTACATACACAGTATCATTTTAGAACAGTTTCTCCCCTTTCACGCCTCCACCTAACAAAAGTTACGACAAAGTAGCAAATTCAAAGGTGAGTGAAAAACGGCGATGCACTAGCAGTGACTCTAGAGACCATACTTCCAGGATTCCACCTTTTGTCCCCTTCAGACCCTGCCCATTTGGTTTCAGGTAGAATGTGCGCTCCATCTATGCAAGGTTGTCACTCTGAAGCCCAGAATGTCTGTTGAGTCAGCATGAAGCAATGGAAATAGCTACAAGCATGGCTGAGAGTTTTTTGTTCCTAATATCATTAGGTTCAACCATTACTAGGATTTGCAGTAAATTTTTAAGCTTTGCCATTTTGAGGTTATAAATTACACTCACTGCAAGGCATCTATCTATCCCATACCAAGACTCCTAGACCATTGTGATATCAGACAACCACCGTCACCGACTCTACAACTAATTTCCATAAAACAATTCCATGGATTCTATGAGGGAGACTGCGCAGATGGTGGATTACTTGGCCCAGCTGCCAGTTCTTCCAAGACTGGCACCCACACAATAACTCCACACACACACCCGCCCCATTCACCACCCACACAACCCCCACACACACACAATAACGTGAAACACACCTAGTCCCTCACTGCAGCAGCCCCCCCTTCACTTGCCACCTGTGCGCATGAATTTTCAAACACCCCCCCCCGCCCCCCAATCCAGACACAAGTCAACACAACCGGCACACATCAAAGCCCCAAACACACCCAGCCCCTAAAGGCAGCGCGCCCCCCACACTCACTTGCGCAGATCGCCGTCAAGCAGCGCAGCCAGCCACACAACCAGCACACACCGTAGCCCCAGCACAGAGCCCCGCACCGCTCCCAGCACCAGCGCCCAGCCTGCGCGGGCGGCGGAGTCGCCCTGGACACAGCGGCGGGCCGGGCTGAGCGCTCGCTCTGTCCCGCGTGGCCCCGGCGCCAGCCGCCGCTGGGACCCAGGGGCTCCTGCGGGCCGCTGCTGACGCCCCCCAGCCGCAGCGTGCGGGTGGGCCCCCGAGCGACACGCCGGCTCGCCGACGGGCTCTGGGGGCGGCCGCTTGGGGCTCGGCCAGGCGCCCCGGGGCTGCCAGGGGAGGGGCGGGGGAGGCGAAGGGCCCCCAGGGCAGGGCAGCTGCGAGCGGCCAGGCCTCCCTCATCCGCTCCCTCCGCGGGCGGGGCGGGGGTCGCCAGCAACTGCCCCAGCAGGGCGGCGCCGCTGTCTGCCCTGCCCGGCAGCCCCCCGGTGGGGCGGGCCGGGGCGGCCTTCGCCGGGGCCGGGCGGACGCGGCTCCCTTAGGCGGCTCCACTCACCATTTTGCGCCTGCAGCAGCCCCGTCCGCTCGCCCTTTAAGAACGAGAGCGCCGCCGCCCTCGTCCCGGCGGCTGGCTCCAGTGCGCCTGCGCCGGGCAGCTCGCGAGCCAATCCGCGAGGGCGGCCGGAGCGGACTGCGGGCTTCACCCGGCTACGGGACGCGGGGAAGTTCATGCCCCCCCTGGCGGAGGGTTGAGCTGGTGCTCAGGGGGCGGGGCTCCATGCACTGAGAGGGCAGCGGGCGCGGCAAAGGGGGGCGGGGGCACGTGCAGGGTGGGGTTGGTCACACGCTGAGCCCTCGAGAGGCCTTCTAGGCCCCATAGCTGTGGACAGAGGAGCGTTGTGAAAGCACAGCATCTTGTGACAGCACCATGGCACCGTGTCCGACACCGAGTTCCTGTGGGACGGCAGCCCATCACAGCCCCATGACATCCCGTCCCGTCCCGAGTCCCTGTGCGACGGAAACCCATCACAGCCCCGTGACCTCACCTCACGCCCCGAGTCCCTGTGCGACGACAGCCCATCACAGCCCCGTGACATCCCGTCCCGTCCCGAGTCCCTGTGCGACGACAGCCCATCACAGCCCCGTGACATCCCGTCCCGTCCCGAGTCCCTGTGCGACGGCAGCGCATCACAGCCCTGTGACATCCCGTCCCGCCCCGAGTCTCTGTGCGACGACAGCGCATCACAGCCCCGTGACATCCCGTCCCGCCCCGAGTCCCTGTGCGACAGCAGCCCATCACAGCCCCGTGACATCCCGTCCCGCCCCGAGTCACTGTGCGACGACAGCGCATCTCTAGCCCCCTAACATCCCGTCCCGTCCCGAGTCCCTGTGCGACAACAGCCCATCACAGCCCCCTGACATCCCGTCCCATCCCGAGTCCCTGTGCGACGGAAACCCATCACAGCCCCGTGACATCCCGTCCTGTCCCGAGTCCCTGTGCGACAACAGCCCATCACAGCCCCATGACATCCCGTCCCGTCCCGAGTCCCTGTGCGACAACAGCCCATCACAGCCCCGTGACATCCCGTCCCGCCCCGAGTCCCTGTGCGACGGCAGCACATCACAACCCCGTGACCTCACCTCACGCCCCGAGTCCCTGTGCGACGGCAGCACATCACAGCCCCATGACATCACCTCACGCCCCGAGTCCCTGTGCGACGGCAGCACATCACAGACCCGTGACCTCACCTCACGCCCCGAGTCCCTGTGCGACGGCAGGCACATCACAGCCCCGTGACATCCCGTCCCGCCCCGAGTCCCTGTGCGACGGCAGCGCATCACAGCCCCGTGACATCCCGTCCCGTCCCGAGTCCCTGTGCGACGGCAGCCCATCACAGCCCCATGACATCCCGTCCCGCCCCGAGTCCCTGTGCGACGACAGCGCATCACAGCCCCGTGACATCCCATCCCGTCCTGAGTCCCTGTGCGACGGCAGCCCATCACAGCCCCGTGACATCCCGTCCCGCCCCGAATCCCTGTGCGACGGCAGCGCATCACAGCCCCGTGACATCCCGTCCCGTCCCGAGTCCCTGTGCGACGGCAGCGCATCACAGCCCCGTGACATCCCGTCCCACCCCGAGTCCCTGTGCGACGACAGCACATCACAGCCCCGTGACATCCCGTCCCGTCCCGAGTCCCTGTGCGACGACAGCACATCACAGCCCTGTGACATCCCGTCCCGAGTCCCTGTGCGACAACAGTGCACCACAGCCCCGTGACATCCCGTCCTGCCCCGAGTCCCTGTGCGACGACAGCACATCACAGCCCCCTGACATCCCGTCCCGTCCCAAGTCCCTGTGCGACGGCAGCGCATCACAGCCCCGTGACATCCCGTCCCACCCCGAGTCCCTGTGCGACGACAGCACATCACAGCCCCGTGAGATCCTGTCCCGTCCCGAGTCCCTGTGCGACGGCAGCGCATCACAACCCCGTGACATCGCCTCACGCCCCGAGTCCCTGTGCGACGGCAGCCCATCACAGCCCCGTGACATCCCGTCCCGTCCCGAGTCTCTGTGCGACGACAGCGCATCACAGCCCCGTGACATCCCGTCCCGCCCCGAGTCCCTGTGCGACGGCAGCCCATCACAGCCCCGTGACATCCCGTCCCGCCCCGAGTCCCTGTGCGACGACAGCACATCACAGCCCCGTGAGATCCTGTCCCGTCCCGAGTCCCTGTGCGACGGCAGCGCATCACAACCCCGTGACATCGCCTCACGCCCCGAGTCCCTGTGCGACGGCAGCCCATCACAGCCCCGTGCCATCCCGTCCTGTCGCGAGTCTCTGTGCGACGACAGCGCATCACAGCCCCGTGACATCCCGTCCCGCCCCGAGTCCCTGTGCGACAGCAGCCCATCACAGCCCCGTGACATCCCGTCCCGCCCCGAGTCACTGTGCGACGACAGCGCATCTCTAGCCCCGTGACATCCCGTCCCGTCCCGAGTCCCTGTGCGACAACAGCCCATCACAGCCCCCTGACATCCCGTCCCATCCCGAGTCCCTGTGCGACGGAAACCCATCACAGCCCCGTGACATCCCGCCCCGAGTCCCTGTGCGACGGGAGCACATCACAGCCCCGTGACATCCCGTCCCGCCCCGAGTCCCTGTGCGACGACAGCACATCACAGCCCCGTGACATCCCGTCCTGTCCCGAGTCCCTGTGCGACAACAGCGCACCACAGCCCCGTGACATCCCGTCCTGCCCCGAGTCCCTGTGCGACGACAGCGCACCACAGCCCCGTGACATCCCGTCCTGCCCCGAGTCCCTGTGCGACGGCCGCCCATCACAGCCCCGTGACGTCCCGTCCAGCCCCAAGTCCCTGTGCGACGGCAGCGCATCACAGCCCCGTGACATCACCTCACGCCCCGAGTCCCTGTGCGACGGCAGCACATCACAGCCCCGTGACATCCCGTCCCGCCCCGAGTCCCTGTGCGACGACAGCACATCACAGCCCCGTGACATCCCGTCCCGCCCCGAGTCCCTGTGCGACGACAGCGCACCACAGCCCCGTGACATCCCGTCCCGTCCCGAGTCCCTGTGCGACGGCAGCCCATCACAGCCCCGTGACATCCCGTCCCGCCCCGAGTCCCTGTGCGACGGCAGCGCATCACAGCCCCGTGACATCACAGCAGAACACCTCTGTCAGATAAGGAGGATATGGTTCACTAAGTGCTGCAGTCAACAGATGCAGCATATATAAAAACAGGAGCATGGAGGGAGATAATTAATGAAGGACTATTGCTGGATAGCCTGGAAAGGACACAGGGGTAGGAGCAGATGATAAAGTTCCTGGAGGGCCAGAGATGATGAAATCCACCATTAACCTGCAATCTGAACACATCTATGCACGACTCCCCCTGCAGCCAATACAGGACTCCGGTCCATTCCCTCCCCAAACTTCCCCACTGTATTCCTTGTGTGTTCCCAGGCCCTCACAGTACCCTGTGCACTCCACATCCAGTGACTGGTTTCCCAACAAAAGCTGCAGTTACACTCAGCTGCATGAGCCCTAATCGCGAGATTGTTTCTCATACTCATGTCTCCTGTTTGCCCAAAAATTTGTCTTTTGTTCTCTTATTAAATTTGAATCTTTGAAATATAATGTCACAAATAAAAACTGATACACAAATCGGTGAGTGCTAATATTAAAACACAGTTGCCAACGGTGGGAATATTTGCTCACTACAATTAATGCTCAGGAAGAAAGCACTACAGGGGTAATTCAAGGTGGCAAGTAAACATTTCCTGGCCGAATGCATCATATAAAGACACGTTACTGGGAACCGTTGTCAAAATGCTCCTTCAAACCTCCCTGATTCAAATAGCCTCCCACCGTGCTCCTCTAAATATTCTTGTACCTGGCTGCTCAAAATCAGCAGCCAGCTGATCAGCCTCAGCATTCCACCCCTGGAGAAACTCTTCCCACTTCGCTTCGCAAATATCATGCAGAGAACAGCAGGCTCCAATGACTGTCAGAATATTTTCCTCAGTGAGGTCTACCGGGCCAAAAAGACAGTGCCAACATCCTTTTAATTGGCCAAAGGCACATTCATCACTCATTTGGCACCTGCTGAGCCTGTTGTTGAAGCATTCCTTGCCTATGTCTAGGTTCCTGAAGTAAGGCTTCATGAGCTATGAGAGCAAGGGGTAGGCGGGGTCTCCCAGGATCAATATGGGCATTTCCTCATCCCCCATGGAAACTTCTGGTCTAGAAAGAAAGTCCCAGTGTGCAGCTTTCTACAAAGTCCAGTCGAGTGTTCCAAAAGATGCATGTATCATGCACCTTCCCTTTACCACCCTGCACTGATGTCAGTGAAACGGCACTGGTGATCCATCAGCGCCTGCAAGACCATGGAGAAGTAGCCTTTTTATTTGATGTACTCTGTCGCAAGATGGTCAGGGTCCAAAACTGAGATATGCAATGCATTCCATCTATCGCCCTGCCACCGTTAGGGAATCCCATTGCCTCAAAGCCATCAGTTATTTCCTGCACATCACTGCGAGTCACAGTCCTTCATAGCAGGAGGCAATTAATGGCCCTGCACACTTGCATCACCACAACCCCCATGGTGGACTCTCCAACTCCAAATTGATTCACAACTGCCCAGTAGCAATCTGGAGTTGCCAGTTTCCACATAGCACTCACCACTTGCTTTTCCACAGTCAGGGCCGTATTAACTCTCCTGTGGGCCCGGGGCTATTAGATTCTGTGGGGCCTCTATACAAGTCTTTTTCCTAATTTAAAACGAAATGATCACAATTATGGCATCGAGGCTATTAACGCTGTACTAAACTTGCTTTTTAATTAACATAAAGCCGTTCTGTGGTTACATTTCAGTCTTAAAACACGTAGAATATAGTTAAGTTAATTCAAAATAGCCCACTTCTTACCTTAGAATAGCTGTTATATTAGTTTCTTTCTGGGAGGGAGTTTGGGTGCAGGAGCAGGCTCCAGGCTGGAGCAGAGTGTTGGGGTGTAGGAGAGGGTGAGGGGTGCGGGCTCTGGGAAGGAGCTTGGTGCAGGAGGGGATTCTGACCTGGGGCAAGGGGTTGGGGTGCAGGAGGGGGTGTGGGGTGCAGGCTCCAGCTGGGAGGTGCTTACCACAGGTGGCTCCCAGCCGGCGGCGCAGCTGGGCTCAGGCAGGCTGCATGCCGTGGCCCCACGCCACTCCTGGAAGTGGCCAGCTGCTGGCACGTCTCTGCTTGCCCCTGAGGAGAGGACGACAGCGTGTCTCCATCTGCTGCCTGTGCCCACAAGTGCCACACCCGCAGCTCCCAGTGGCCGGAGCTGTGGGGACGGTTCTGGGGGCAGTGGCAGCACGTGGAGCCACCTGCCCCTCCCCAGGGGCCACAGAAATGTGCCAGCAGCCAGCTGCTTCCTGAGCCCTGCTGTGCTGCTGGACCTTTAGCGGCCCAGAGATCGTGATCAACTGGCAGAGGCTCCAGGATTGACCAGTCGATCGCGATCAACGGGTTGGTGACCACTGAATTGTATATAATTATGGATTTATTTTTGTGGGGGCCCCCTTAGCCCGAGGGCCTGGGCTGCAGCCCCTAAAGCCCCTGCGTTAATCCAGCCCTGTCCACAGTGAGAGCAGTTCTCATTCTGGCGTCCTTGCACCAGAGTGCTGGGGTACGCTCTGCACACAGTTCGTCATCCCATACATGCATCACAATGCAACCGCGCCACTCAGTGCTTGTTTCCCGAGCCCAGTACTGACAGTCCATCATGGCAAGCTGTTCTGTGAATGCCAGCAGCAATCCTGAATTATTTGTTTTCATGGCAGACAGTAGGGTAGACATCACCAATTCACTCTCTGTTTCACAGTTCATGAAATACTGCAGGACCAGCCGTGTTCTGTTCATAACATTCATCACCACACCGGCCAGCAGCTCAGAATCCATGCTATCAGGCAGAGAGGGTGGTGCACAGTTTACAAGGGCTGTTGAAAAACGGTGCAAAACAAAGTAGGAAGCCCATGGAATTATGGGATGGAAAGAACTGCATCGCAGGATGGCGAGCATGTCCCCATGATGCACCATGATCCGTTCCCAGAGTTCCCACTAGCAGAGGGTGGCGAGTTGCATAGTGGGATAGCTACCCACCATACAATGCTCTTTCTCTCAATGCAAGAACAATGACTGTAAACATGCTCTGCCGACACAAGGAGCATTGTGTGGACATGCACAACTGATGTTATTAAAATGACTTATGATCATCGACATAATTTAAATGAACTTAACTCTGTAGTGTAGACATGACCTTAGCTTCTCCACAATGGCTTTGTGTGACATTATCTGATTAAAACATGAGCATGTAGATCATTGTTGCTACCACTGTTATATACAGTAATTGCAACAAATCTTGTACAAAGTGTGTCAAGGAAGGTGTCTATGGAAAGGTTATGATTGCTGAATATGATTATGCTATTTGTATGCATGTATAATTGTTGTATCTGAAGTTATGAATATTAACTATGTACCTGTATTTCAAATGTTTGCTCATATGGTAACACCCACAAGATATTTAGCCTGCACATCTTGAAGGGACTATTCAAATTAAATGGCTCACTTAAGTCACAGTGGACCATGGGAGACGCCTATCTACACTTAATGGCTTCTGCTATGACCAACCAAAATCATGCATGGACATGTGACTTGTCCTTGTGACTCCAAACACCATCTTGTTACCTGTAATTTTCCACAGTGAGAACAATGGGATTCCCTTCACTTGGCAGATTCTATAAAAGGCCTTGGAAACATCAACATTTTGCCTCTTTCCTGCTCAAACCTCTGGACTATGAACTTATGCTAATGGGAGCATTCTAACCAAGGGACTGAGGACCTTCCAGTGATTTGGAAGCAACCAGAGACTTAACAAGCCAGCAGTTTATTCCACCACTGCTACAAGCCTGAACCAAGAACTTTGCAATTATTGTATGTATTTGATTCCTTTAGCCAATTTTAACTCTCACCTTTCTTTCTTTCTTTTTATAAATAAACCTTTAGATTTCAGATACTAAAGGATTGGCAACACTGTGATTATTGGGTAAGATCAGAGTTATATATTGACCTGGATGTGTGGCTGGTCCTTTGGGATCAAAAGAACCCTTTTGTTTGATTAAATTGGTTGTAAACAGCCACTTATTATTAAGTCTAGTGTTTTTGGTGGTGGTACAAGGACTGGAATGCCTAAGAAAACTGCTTTTCTCACTTCTTGTTAGTCAGTGTGGTGAAACAGAAGTTTACTTTTGTTGCTGGTTTGGTATATCTTATAGGAAAATAACCACCAGTTTTGGGTGTATCTGCCCTATTTCTCAGCACTTTGTCCTGAATTTGGTATTTTCAGTTATGATCCATGAAGGCACCATGACACCTTGTCTCCTTCGAGTGCTCCTTTAGCAATTCAATCATCCAGTGGCTTCACTGACTGTTTGGCAGGCTTCCTGCTTGTGATGTACTTAAAAAAATGTTGCAATTAGTTTTTATGTCTTTTGGTAGTTGCTCTTCAAATTCTTTTTTGGCCTGTCTAAGTATATTTTTACACTTGACCTGCCAGAGTTTCATGCTCCGTTCTGTTTTCCTCAGTAGGATTTGACTTCCAATTTTTAAACGATGTCTTTTTGTCTCTAACCACTTCTCTTACTCTTTTGTTTAGCCATGGTGGCATTTTTTTGGTCCTCTTACTGTAGTTTTTTGTTTGGGATATACATTTAATTTGAGCCTCTATTATATTTAAAAAAATTTCCATGCAGCTTGCAGGCATTTCACACTTGTGACTGTTCCTTTTAATTTCTATTTAACTAGCTTCCTCATTTTTGTGTAATTCCTCTTTTGGAAGTTGAATACTACTGTGGTGGGTTTCTCTGACATTTTTGCCCCTACAAGGATGTTAAATTTAATAACTTTATGGTCACTATTACTGAGCAGTTCAGCTATATTCACCTCTTGGACTAGATCCTATCTCCACCTAGGATTAAACCAAACATTGCCTCTCTCCTTGTGGGTTCCAGGACTAGCTGCTCCAAGAAGCAGTCATTAATGGTGTCTAGAAATTTTATTTTTGCATCCCTTCCTGAAGTGACATATACCCAGTCCATATGGTGATAGTTGAAATCCCCATTACTGGGTTTTCTGTTTTTTTTAGTCTCTCTAATCTATCTGAGCATTTCATAATGCTTGTCACCATCCAGGTCAGATAGTTGGTAGTAGATTCCTGTTGCTACACTCATTATTCAAGCATGGCATTTCTATCCATAGAGATTCTATCGAGTACAGTTTAATTCATTTAAGATTATTCGCAAAAAGGAGTACTTGTGGCACCTTAGAGACTAACCAATTTATTTGAGCATAAGCTTTCGTGAGCTACAGCTCACTTCATCGGACATTCGATGAAGTGAGCTGTAGTTCACGAAAGCTTATGCTCAAATAAATTGGTTAGTCTCTAAGGTGCCACAAGTACTCCTTTTCTTTTTGCGAATTCAGACTAACACGGCTGCTACTCTGAAACCTTTAAGATTATTGTTATAGCTGACTTTATGCTTTCTTTCACATATACTGCCATTTCCCCACCAGCAAGACCTAGTCTCACATTCCAATATATTTTGTACTCTAGTATTACCATGTGCCATTGATTATCATCATGCCACCATGTTTCTGTAATGTCTATTATATCAATATCCTCATTTAATACCAGGCATGCAAGTCCACCCATCTTAGTATTTAGACTTCTAGCATTTGTATACAGGCACTTATACAATTTACCAATATTTAGTTATCTGCCTTCATGTGATGTAATTCAACGGGACTCTTTTTTGTTTGACTATTTCTCTTCAGTTCCCAGATCCACTAGATTTTTCTTGTTCCCTATTGGAAACTCAGATCAGAATTCTAAAGCCTATCTATATATTTATATTCTTCTCCATCTCTTCTCCATCATCCCACATCCCCTGCATATCTACGTCTCCTGGCCTCCATTCCCACATCATGCTCTCTCATCTCCTACTTTATCCATTCACAGCCTCTGAGCTGCTCCATCTGCCCACCCCCTCCACCAGAGTTGTTTCTTTGCCCTCCTGTTCCAGTCCAACTCCAAGCATTCAAAAACCACAAGCCAGGCTCCTACAAACCATGAAACTGGTTTAAAAATATATGATTTTTTTTTTAAAAGATAAGTCTGCAACAGTCATTTCATTCGGTTTCGGATTAGTCCTCGGAGTGCATCGAGATGGTCGTGTTTTCAAGTGCGCTCCGGGACCCTGAGCACTAGGCAGTGGCTTTTTTTTAAAAATGGAAGCTGAGAGTCTCACCTGCTCACTGTACTCCAGCAGCTGGGTCTTTAAGAAAACATCCCCTCAAGGGAGACTCCCAATCCAAGCAGGAGAACTAGCAACGCTTGCACATGCTGCCCTTCCCCCACCCCTCCCGATCACCCCCTTGCCCTACCCCTGCGTTCCACGTGCCATCCCCTGCTACGCTCCCGCTCCCGCACCAAACTCAGGGCAGACTAAGGGCAGCAGCTTCAGTGGGGCCTCACGTTCCTAGTGGGCATGCGCAAACGCCGTGCACATGCGCAGTAGAGCTGCAGCCGTCAGAGTTGGAACGAGCGCGGCCGGTTCGGAGGCCGGGCGGCTGGTTCCGCTGGCAGCCCCCCCCCCGCCCGAGCTGGGGAGGCCGCGGGGCCCCATGGCTGCCGTGTTCCTGGTGACGCTCTACGAATACTCCCCGCTCTTCTACATCGCTGTGGTGTTTGTCTGCTTCCTGGTCACCAGCGGCCTGGTGCTGGGCTGGTGAGCGCGGGGGGGCGGGGCTGGTGAGCGCGGGGGCCGGGAGCGGGCCGGGGGGCGGGGCTGGTGAGCGCGGGGGCCGGGAGCGGGCCGGCGGGGCGGGGCTGCTGAGGGCGGGGGCCGGGAGCGGGTCGGGGGGGCGGGGCTGCTGAGGGCGGGGGCCGGGAGCGGGCTGGGGGGGCGGGGCTGCTGAGGGCGGGGGCCGGGAGCGGGCCGGGGGGGCGGGGCTGCTGAGGGCGGGGGCCCGGGATAGGTCGGGGGGGCGGGCCTGGTGAGGGCGGGGCCCGGGATGGGGGCGGGGCTGGTGAGCTCGGGGGCCCGGGATAGGGCCGGGGAGGCGGGGCCGGTGAGCGCGTTGCCCGGTATCGGGGCTGGGGAGGGGAGCCCGGGGGCGGTGGGAGGCGGGGCCGGGGCCGGGTCTGGCTTAGAGGCCGCCTGAGGCCTGCTGAATGTGGAGAGGGCAGGGAGGGTCCCCTGTCAGAGTTACCCTGCCTGCCTTGGAAAGGATTCAGCAGCAGTCTTACTACTGTCAGCTACTTTCAGAAACAGCTACCCCTGTTCCCACAGAGATGGGCAACGCCTGCTAGACCCCTCTGTCCACATCTGACAAGACAGGATTGCTTCCTACAGGTCATAGCAATAAATGCAGATCTTAATCAAGTGGTAGGCTGGGATGCCATGCAGTTGCAGCTAATGAGGAATGTGGCCATTCCAGCAGAGCCTAGTCCCTGATGCTCAGTCGGTTAGTCAACTGATAAATAATCTAAAGCATCTAGGTGGCTGTTGCCTGGAAAGCCATGTTTGCATAGGAAATTCCAGGTTCGGAAATTGATTCAGCATAGATCATAAGAACATAAGAATGGCCATACTGGGTCAGACCAAAGGTCCATCAAGCCCAGTATCCTGTCCTCTGACAGTGGGAATGAACAGACAGGTTATCATCACGTGATCCATGCCCTGTCACCCATTCCCAGCTTCTGGCAAACAGAGGCTCTGGACACCATCCCTGCCCATCCTGGCCAATAGCCATTGATGGATCCTGCCTCTTTATTGAATTAGCATTGATACCTGTAGTACTGAGTCTCAATATTTTCCTCATCCTTTGAAACCAGTTGCTCTGGTTACTGGTATTGGTACTTTTGGTAGCTTATAAATATTCTGCTTGACTTTTCCTTTAGTGTAATATCCTTTCTATGTTATCACCTCTTATTTAGTAGTTGCTAGTTTAAATAAACTTGTAGCATTAATTCCTTTGAGTAGTATGTAAAGTTACCTCTTGATTTCTTTCCCAGTGATTAGAAGCATAAGCTTTTTGTATAACTGGGGTTCTCAAGTATGTTTTCGGATCAAATAATGTTCTCATTTTTGATTAACTCCCCTCGTATTATACTGGTGTAAATGAGAGCAGAATTAGATCCTTCCTTGCTTGCTAGTAAACACTCCAACCTTATTGTGCATCAGAGAATCTGCACAACAGAGATACTCCATAAATGTATTGAGTGTGGGAAAAGCTGTCATGGGAACTCTCCTTTTTCTTCCTTGTGGAATCCCTGCCTCATGGATGATACCAATGTTCTAAATGTAACCTGTATTGGGAGAGAATAAGAGATTGATTACAGGGACAGCATTTCTATAGTTGAGTTCTATCCTGCAAACACCACTCTGGTTCCCATCTCCCTTAATGGAAGATGCCGGGTGCTCAGCACTTCTGAAAATCAGGCTTCTTATTTAAGTACATGAATAATGGGGCCTAATTTTAGGAAAGTCTTATCTTAAATTGTATAGATTATAACATTTCTGTCACCTTATTAAACATCACAGAATCAACTCTGAGTATAAATCTGTGGTGGTTCTTCTCTTGGGGCATTGCATCATCTGAAGAAATACCTGATGGAAACCAGGCATTGTGTGTGCACGGGAGGTAGAACACAATTAAGGTGGTGTTTCCTTTTTAACATTCTCCTTCTCTCCCCCCTCACATGTTAACCTTAGAACACTGTTGTCTGCTTCTCACCTCTTGCACATTTTTGCACTCTCAGTTTTTAATATTTTTATAAAAACAGAAGAACTCACAATAGCAAATCACTACTTAAACAATTCCTCAGTGTGTATGTGTGTGCGTGCGTGGAAACATGTCTGCATATCTATGTAAGGGGATTTTATGAGTCACTGTGCTCCTAAGGGCAGCTAATCATCAACAGCGTCCCTCTGCTTTGGCTGCAGTGGGTTTCAGTGGCCTGGGTTCTTAGCCACTAACTGGTGGTGCTTCCACCTGACTGTTTACAGTAATCAGGAACCGTACCTTACCTCCCTATGTCATTTCGATTATTCATCACCCAGTACTTACTCTTGTGCCTACTCTGATACCTGATACATATATTCTTCTGACACCTCTCTAACGGATGAATCAACAATCAAAGTACACGGTACCTACAAGGGGAAATATAGAGGAAACATAAAGGGAAGAGGAAGACTGATTTGGACTGGGTACATCTGTAATACCATACAACTGCCAAGTAACACTATCCCCAGGGTGGATTTCCATAGATTCACAAGTCCAGTTTGCTCCATACTAGTGGGCTCTGTAATGTGGAGGAACCACATATCTTGATGAGTCATTCTAGGCCTGAAGGCGTTTGAGTGCGAGAAGGCGATGAGGGTGCCGATTTGCCTAGGGAGCTGGCCTCTCTTCGGCAACAATAGGCATTACTCATTGTGGAGAAAGTCTCCACAACATAGGAGGCCTCCTCAGTGTTTAAATCCAGTTGGTCGCTCCCAGAATAGTTCAACAAACCCCTTTAAGGGTAACATAGGCAACTCCCTCAGACAAAGGAAGAGAGGCAGGAGATTGCCCATGCCCCCTTGGGCAGAGCTCTCCTCCTTTCATCCCCCCTCTGATTGGCTCAGTCAGCCTTGTCTGTCATGTCCATTGGTGAGGTGAACACACTGTAGTCTTCCCCATCTCTCATCTACCCACCAATAAGCTTGGTTCCCTTTTGCATCAGACCCATTAACCCAGGTTACACACACACACACACATATATATATATATATATATATATATATATATATATATATATATATATAATAAAATGAAAAATTAGACTTGGAATGAACAAGATGTGCATGAAACATAAGCAATATCTTGTGATCCTTTGATATCTTAAAGATTACTTACCCTCTCACCTTTTGTTCATGGACATCCCTTGCTCTGTTATGTGTGATTTAGGCCCTAATCCTGTAATTAGGTGCATACAGGCAGACTCCTTTACTCACACAGGTTTCCGTTGGCCTCAGCAGGGCTACAAGTGTGTTTGGGAGCTCCCTGCATGTGTTTCATTGCAGAAACAGGATTTAAAATTGTAAACTCAGGGCAGGGAATTGCCGCTTTGTTCGTTCTGTAGAGTGCTGTGCATGCCTATGGTGCAATCTAAACAATAAATAATAATTTGATACAATCTCCTTTTCTATAATGTTGTTTGTCTCTTGTTTTCCAGTCATTTTCAGCAAGCAATCAGCAGTCCCATTTTATGGAGGTGTTCCTGACTAAGCAAGTCAACCTGAGGCACACCAACAAAGTATGAACGCTAAGGCTTACGTTTGCAAAAGCATCCACTATCTTTCCATGCCTCCATTTTCGTGGCATGCCTGAGACACCTAGGGTCTGATTTTCAGTGGAGCTGAGTACCTGCTTCCCGAAATGCTGCCAACAGGAACTGTGGGCGTAGCACTCTGAAAAAGACGTCCCAAGGGATTTCAAGTTGGGCATTCAAAATTAGTGGACAGTCTTTGAAAATGTTGGCCTTACTTGTTATGCAGATTTTTGACTCCTGAATTTTCACGTGGCTTCAGTCTAGTGTCACACGAGCAGTATTATAAGGCTTATACTTTTGAAAACCGGGGACAGACCCTTAGCCTGTATAAATTGATGTGGCTCCATTGATTTGAATGGAGCTACATGAGTTTCCACATGTTAAGGATCTGGCCTCTGATAACTAGAATGTCATATTCTAAACTTGATTACGCTCTCCTTACAGTGCTATTGTAATTTCAAATTTAGTATTCATAAGGCTCTTCATTTTCAGTTTTTACTTTCTTTTTAACTGAAAGATTCCCTGGTTTGATGGAAGCCATTATTAGGTTTTTACTACTACCTGAATTTTGGAATGCCAGAACTCCGAGGACTGCGCCAAGAAGAAGCTGTGGAAAAGGTGGAGGAAGCGAAGACACCATCTTCTCACACTGTCTCCTCTGCCTGTTCCACTTCTGTGCCCACTCCAGAAGGAGAGATGGTGGCGCAGTAACCAGGACCAGAGTGGGAAGCTTGGTCAGAAGTACTGGAATGACTTGAGCACTAGTGTATATACTGTTGTCAAATCCCCCACCCACCCCATATTCAGCCATCCTATATGTAAAAGTGGTAATCAGCATTCAAAGCAAATAAGTTAGTGAACTACTTTTTATGCTAAAATGGGTCAAAAATGAAAAACTGTTTACAACTATGTTTCAGAATGTTTTTAAGATTAAAAAAAAGGAAAAGAAAAGTGTTATTTACCTAAAAAACTGCAAAGTTAATTTTTTGCACTAATTTTTCACTTTTTAAAATATTTTTATAATCAACACTGATAAATTCCTGGGAAACTTTAAACAAGATAAAAGCTGAAAATGAGGGGCCTTGCATATTCATTACATCTAGTTGTTGATCAACACATTTTTTGCCTTTAGCTTCTGAAAAAACTCTATACCACAGGCTTGTTTTTCCATGTCTACTTGTCCTGGTGAATATCTTATTGCTACTGACCAATGAAAAATGCTTCCAAAGACAAAAGGCTTTTTGCCTTTGGAATCAACCAGGGGGCATAAAACAGCAGGTATATTAAAAAAAAAAAATCATTGGGGAGATTACCTGCAAAATACTAAATCCACCCCACTCAGGGTCAGGACTGCAACTAATGTAAATCAGTATAATACCAATGAAGTCAGTACAGCTATGCTGATTGAGGATTTGGCCCTTTGTGCACAAGTTGAACACTGCTGAATTACCAGGTTACTCAGTTTACTGTAGAAAAAGTGTGAACGTTGCTAACGTAGTGCAGTTAAATGTAAGCTTGGTTACCAAATATTGTTGTCTCCTTCTTTGAGTATGGTCATGAGAAAGCATTTTTATTTAAAAGATGAATGGGTATCGATTTTTCCAGCCTATTAGCCCTCCCTTCTGTGAATATGCACAATCCTGATATGCAGGCTAAGGAAGCTAATGGTTCTTAAGCTACTGGGAATGTATCGCTGCTACCAAGAACCATCTTGAGGGGTTTTTTCTTCTTAAAGAGACACTGTCAACCTGAAAATCACACATCTGTCTGATGTTTTACTTGCTATTGTTCCAAGTGACACCTTATGTTTTATAAAACGCTAACAGACTAGAGGAAAAACAAATCTCATTTTAGTTGTCCATTTGCCAGCACTTTGTGTATAGTTCTGCTTCCCCTGTTGTTTTTCGTGGTCCTTTCACACAGCAGCAGAGGAGGGCAGTGTTTTTAAAAACAGGACAAATTGGTTGCGAAGCCACAAAAATTCAGACAGGCTCAAAGACAGACCTTGTAGCTGAAACTTTTTTTTATCACTTTTTAAAACTGACTAGATTTAAACTGACAGTGTCCCTTTAAGCTTGAGTTGCTTGTATGAGACCCATCTCATTGTGACAGCAAACTATTCTAGCATATTTAATGGAAACAATAAATCTGGGGAAGTTCATACATTTCGTGCCATCCTTATCAGGGAGTTTGTTGTGAAGAAGCAGGTAGAGCACCCCAAAGAATTCCCCAGGGTGTAATATGCTGATGACTGAGGGAACCAACACTGTACACCCTTTAAAAGGGCCATCACTTCAGCTTTACAGCTAGCAGTGGCATATGTACTAGGTCATAAACGTTAATGGTGCAGCCGGAGCCAATAAATGACAATATATAAAATGAGGTGACCAAAAAAAAACCCCCTTCAAGCTATGTCTGCTGCCTCCTTTGTGTAAAATCTGGGATAGATGAATATAGAAACAAAACCTCTCCTGTTCAGTCCCTAAAATTGTCTTCTGAATTAGAATAACGTTTACAGGACTGCATCCCCAGTCACTTCTAAAGGTGAACTTATCTCTATCTGAAAACAGGAATGAGTGTGTATCTTGATCTTATATTGTGTACGTCACGGCTTTCTGTGGCTGGTGCATTTTAAAAGCTGCAGTCAAAGAATATGAAAATCCTGCCTTTTGTATTTGATAGATAGGATCCTCCTGCCGTGTTCCCTCTTGGTTCCTTCAGGTTGAATATCATGCTTAACTGTGCCTGTGAGTAAAGATAGGTAGGGAGTTGTGATTTTAAAAAATGGTGGCCAAGGATCCTGACTGATACAAATGACCTCACTTGGACTGGCATGCCAACCTCAGCCTTGAGGGTCTGATCCAAACCCTGTTGAAATCAATTGGAGCCTCCCCGTTGACTTCTTTGGGCTTTGATTCTGGGCCTGAAGCAGAAACTGAAGTCCCTGACTCAAAGAAACATCTTTATAATCAAGATTAAAATGTTAAACCTGGATCTTGTGGTCCTCATGAATGCAAATCCCAGTGGCTATAACAAAAGCTATACGAATTCAAGGGCTGCAGGATCAGGCTCTAATTTCTTAGTACTGCTGAAAGTACACAGTGCATCAGGTTTGTCCCAACACTGAAAGTAACTTCACTTGCCACTGAGCAGCCGCTCCCATAGATCTGGTTTTGGGGAAGTTTAGCTAAAACTTTACCACTAGAGGGCACCAATTATCTTCATTACTTTAGCTCTGCAAAACTTTGAAAAAGAGGGAAAATATTCTCCCTTCAAAAGTTTGTCTGTAACAGGATTCAAAAAGATCTAGATAAATTCATGGAGGATAGGTCCATCAATGACTATTAGCCAGGATCGGCTGAGGTGGTGTCGCTCTGTTTTCCAACAGCTGGGAATGGGCAACAGGGGAGAGATCACTTGATGATTACCTGTTCTGTTCATTCCCTCTGAAGCACCTGCCATTGGCGACTGTCAGAAGACAGGATACTGGGCTTTATGGACCTTTGGTCTGACCCAGGATGGCCGTTCGTATATTCTGACTAGAATTAAAGATTCCCACTTTTATTACTGTAAAGTACTGTATTGTATGGATCCAGCTTTGATTGACAGCATATACTATGCATGCATCCTAGCAAATATTCTGTAATTCCAAGATGTAGTTCTGTTTGTTTTGTTGCTTGTTATTGACATCTGAAAGGCAGTTCGAATATGCTAGCACTAACACATGCCCACTTATGCATCTGGTTGTTCCATGTTGCTTAGGTTTGGTTGGGATGTTCCTGTGATACTGAGAAATTCAGAAGAAATAGAATCCAGCGTAAGAATATCCAAAAAGCAGATGAGACAAGTGAAGAATCCTTTTGGCCTAGAAATTCCGCATCCTGCTGCAGTTTCCATAACAAGTCAGTGTATTTTTTTTGTTAGGTTTTATTGAGTTCCCTTTCCCCACCTATAGCTCCCAGCTCTGACTTTCATGGCCATAACGTGTTCCCTTACACAGTCGCCATAGATATAGCTCTATTGGTGCAGCTTACCGAAACGTTGTGTGTTTTAAAGTGCCACTGTCAATATTGTGGGGCTCACAAATTAGATTGGGCCCCATGCGGGTGAATTGCAGAGAGGCAGGGGATCTGTGCCCTTCTGCACCAATTGGGAACAGGGAGCTCAGCTGATAAGCAGCTTTCCACTGCTGCTGTTGCAGCTTATGGGCTGCTATAGGAGCCCCTTCATGCCCCTGGCACAAAGTGTGGGGCAGCTGGATCTATGTAAATGCAATGCCAGGTCCCAGCCCAGCCCCCTTACTCCCAATCTCCTCCCAGAATGGCCTTCCGTATGGCTGTCCACACCAGCCAACGAAAAAAGATATTTGTATGTGCTTGTGATGTAAACCTAAGTGGTGGCTTGCAGTTTGTCTGGGTGTTTTTTTAAAGTGCTGCTTTGTTCAAACATCCAGTACATTCCTGAGCCTCCGCAGAATTCAGGAGATCCTCTCCCAGCCTGTGTCAAAGTCAGGCAGCAAACCTGTAAAACCTTCCTGTAAGCAAATAAAACGCACTGCAGTAATGAGCTCAAGTCTCTTCATCCCTTTTCCCACAACGAGTCTTGGCGTTACAGGGCCAGAATTTCCAGAAGCACTGACAACTCCCGCTCAGGCACCAAAATAATTGATCAGAGTTTCAAAACAGCTCGGCATATTGGGTGTTGGGTGCTTCTGTAAATCTGACCATTATTTGCTGCTTAATGGGAGCTGAGCACCTCTGAAAATCTGTCCCAAGCTGTGGGTGCTGAGTTCTTGAAAGTCTGGCCTACACCTCTTTTTAAAATCTGTCCCTAATGGCTAATTATTGCTGTCTACTGCACTGATAACTAGTGGGGAAAGAAACATGACACATAGTTTTATCCCCACTGTACACACGCAGTAGGGCCTGATTCTTCCATAGAGCACAGGAACGTGCTAGGATGTGGGTCTAGTTAAATATCATTTTCCAAACGGCATAGTCTTTGGGGTAAGAGTCATACTCAGCCCCCTAGGAGAGCTAGTACATATAATGCTGTTAGCTGTAAACCTTACCTGGCACGAGGTGCATATGGAGCAACAAAAGGTACCTCATGGCCTTCCCCTTTCAAGTGCATGAAACCCACTCTAAATTAAAAAAAAAATCTGGGTACTGGCATTGCTTTCCCTCTGCTGCATTTAAGGAATTACAGCTGGTAAATTCAGGATTCCTGTATACTGGTGAGCTGATGAAGCTTGCATTGTGTAGGATGCATTTTCTGTCCATGTACTTATATGTTTTTCTCTAAGGGGGTATAACACTGACACCTGATTGTCTGGAAGACTGTATCCTTACATGCTACTGGGGATGCAGTGTTCAAAAACTACATGAAGCTTTGCAGAAACACGTCTATTGCTTCAGAATAAAGACTCCGCAGGCACTAGAAGATGCTCTCTACAGCGAATATATCTATCGACAGCAGTATTTGTATCCTTTTATTTAAAAACAATATTTTGACAAACTATGCTAATTTTCTGGCACGGTGAGAATTGAGCCTCATGAGCAGTCTGCAGCTTTTGGCACCATGTATTTATGAATGAATAAGATTGAGAATACTCTTAGTGCAAGTGCCACATTTGTCTTCAATTGCAGTGACATTGTTTTCCTTTACACAAATAAAGCATTAAAAAAACCAACAAGGAAGAAAAATACTGTCAGTTGCCAGAAGATGCTCAAATTGCAGGCTTTGGCCCAGTGCCTAGATCTCGTTACCCACTGGTAGCTTTGTTGACTTTAGCTGATGAAGAAAACAGAGAAATATACGACATTGTGAGTAATTTTAGAATGTATAGCAGGGCACTGTACTGATGCGTTTGGATGCTTCAGAACGTACGTTAGGATTGAGAAGAAAGACTGGCTTGCTCTTCGCACGTTGGCCGAAAAGAGAATCTAGCCCTCACCTCTGCACCAAGGGTGGCTCCCTAAACAGGAGAACCTGGGTGGTCCTGCTGTGCCTGGGGTAGGGATGAATGTATATGTGGGCCATTCAAGAAGTGCTCACCCTCTGCACAACACAGAGCTCATATCTGTGAAGGTCTTTGTGTGCTAGCACATTGAAGCAGGGCATGAGGGCTAAGGAAGTGTCAGGCCAGGGTATCAAAAACTGTGCAAATCTTTCTTTTCCCTACCGTATGGAGGTGCTGTGGAGCCTTTGATTTGGTTTAGCCTTTGTAACTTCTGTGGGTCAAGAAGAGGGATTCACCCCAGTACCTGGCAGAACTATTTGGACTGATCTCTGGGGAGAGGATTAAGACTGTAAGAATTGCCATACCAGATCAGACCCGTTGTTCATCTTGTCCAGTATTATGTCTCCGACAATTGCAACATTGGATGTTTCAGAGAAAGTTGTGAAAATCCCACAGGACATGGATACTCAGTAATCTACTCCCCATGAAGATCTTCTTCTAATTCCTAATAGTTAGAGATTAGCTTAAATGTTGAAGCAAGAGGTTTAATATCCCTTCCAAAACTCTTTTTTTCCACAGAGGAATTGATTCTAGTTCCTGAGTGTCCAATGTGCAATATGTATATTTATTCAGTGACTTTCTGAGTTTAAGTGTTATACTTTGTTCCAATAGCTTTAGGTGCATGAACATTAATGTATATTGAGGCATACACATTTGAAGGCAAACTCCCCAATCCGCTTGACCTTCTCCACATACTAATATAGAAATCAGTCATGGCCAAAATAATACCCAGGAGAACTTACATATTACCTTTTCCAACTCTTTCTATCCCTCAGCTTCCTGCCACCCCACCATAAAGGCCTCAAAAGAACAATGTATCCAGCTCCTCCCCCAATCAATACAGCCGAGTATGCTTATAATTCAGTTTAGTTTAATAAAGATAAAATGTAGATTTAACAAACTTGCAAGAAGGTTTCTTAAATTAACATGAGAAAGATGGATTGTTTAACATGACATTTTTTGCATCACTTACCATGGGGGGAAACCCACTTTATTTTCCTTTCTTTTCTTTTTTTTTCCTTTTGTAGAAGTTTTTCTTCCTGATTGTTGTCATTGTCAAACACCCTTCAATTGGCCAAAGCAGCAGAAGCAGAATCCACTTGTACATTAAAAGCAGAAACAGATTCTAGACTTTTTCATGGTCCAAATGGAAGGATTGACTCTAACTTTGTTGCAAAACTTCAAAAATATAACCACTAAATGAAAATGGTAAATGCTGAAATATCCTTAATCAAAAACATTTTTGATATGTAAAAATCTTAAGGAAACAATTATATATTTAAGTCTTACAATAGATCCAAGGTAAACCTCTGGTATATTCCCCTGCAAACACATGCTTGTTTTTTTTTTTTAATAGCTGTCACACAACTGGCATTTGTTGGTACGTAAATAATGTGTGGTTTTTTTAATTGAGCATGGGATTGTAGGAATCATGAGTTTTCATGCCTCAAAGGTCTCATCTATGTGGAGAAAACGAAATGTACTTATCAGAAATGTCAGCTAATACATTTAAAATATGTTTATTATTTAAAACACCACCAAATGTTTAAAAGACCACCAAAGACCACAGTGGGTTGACCCTGACCTGACCCAATTTTAAATGCCACTGATATTGTCTACAATAGTTAATTTATAATAGGTAGTGTTAATTTAAACACATGAGTTAATATGTTCTCAGTGTAGACAAGATCCAGGAGGGAGAATCCTATATAACGATGATACAGCTTGTAATTCCTGTGTTGTTGCACTTTATTACTCACCAAGTCCTGGTGTGTAGCAATGGCCTGAAATTCATAGAATCGTAGGCAGGGAGGGGACCTCGAGGGGTCATCTAGTCTAGTCCCCTGCACTCATGGTAGTACTAAGTATTATCTAGACCATCCCTCACAGGTGGTTGTCTAATATACTCTTTAAAATCTCCAATGGTGGACATTCCATAACCTCCCTAGGCAATTTATTCCAATGCCTAACTACCCTGATAGGAAGTTTTATCTGATGTCCAGTCTAAATCGCCCTTGCTGTAATTTAAGCCCGTTGCTTCTTGTCCTATCCTCAGTGTTTAAGGAGAACAATTTTTCTCCCTCCTCCTTGTAACAGTCTTTTATGTACTTGAAAACTGTTATCATGTCTTCTCCAGATTAACAAACCCAGTTTTTTCAGTCTTCCCTCATAGGTCATGTTTTCTAGACCTTTAATCATTTCTGTTACTCTTCTGTGGACATTCTCCAATTTGTCCACGTCTTTCCTGAAATGTGGTGTCCAGAACTGGACACAATAACTCCAGTTGAGGCGCAGAGTAAGAGCGGAAGAATTACTTCTCGTGTCTTGCTTACAACACTCCAGCTAATTCATCCCAGAATGATGTTCGCTTTTTTTTTGGCAACAGTGTTATACCACTCTTGGCACATCTTTTCCCGTAATCTTGTGGCATGGTGTTATTCTTTGGTCACTATCCTATGTCAAGCATTTCTTAAGCCTCTGGCCTAGTATGGCTAAGCTGACATTTTATAGGCCTCAGCCTGTAGGCTTTGCATTTCAATCCTACTTAGGTACCTAATACATACTTATCCCTTCTGACTACTGTTCAACTTTATACTTCGATAATTCTACACTTAAATCTATTCAACATACAATGACTATAAATGACGTGACATGTTAGTTAATCAGAATATCACACAATAAATAAACGATAAATAACAATGAGGGCAGGGGAATCATACAGAGCAGTCTGGGTTGTTTGGTAAGCTCAGCCCATTCAAACAAAATGTGTTTAAATACAGCCACATGCAAAGTTTTACATCAACAGATAAGGGGTGCAGCTCATGCCTACTGGAAAGCAGTGACTCTGAAAAGGATTTAGGGTTTACAGTGGGTAAGCAACTTAACATGAGCTCCCAGAGCCATGCCATGACTAGACAGACTAATGCGATCCTTGGATGTATAAACACGGGAGTAGTGAGTTACGCGTAAGTTGATGATGTTTACCTCTGTATACTGCATTGGTGAGACTAATAACTGTGTCCACGTTTTAAAAAGGAAGTTGCAAAATTGGAGAGGGTGCAGAAAAGAGCCACAGGAATGATTTGAGATCTGGAGAAAATGCATTTGAGAGAGGCTTAAAGAGCTCAATCTTTCTGATAAAATGAAACTGACTGAGAGTTGATTTGATTACAGTGTGTAAGTACTGAGTGGGGAGAAAAATACCAAGGGTTAAAATGCTCTTAATGTAGTGGAGAAAGCAGAACAAGAACCAATGTCTAGAAAACTGAACCCAGAGAAATTTAAATTAGAAATTAAGTACAAAAGTTAAGGTGATTGTTAAATCTACTAAGGGGAGTGGTGGATTTTCTATATCTTAACGTCTTCAAGACTGGTTGCCTTTCTGGAAAATATGATTAAGCCAAATGCACATTATGCTTTAGTCAAACAAGTTATTGGGCTCAATAACTAGGTGAAATTTAACAGCCTGTAATATCCAGGAAGTCAGATCTAATGGTCCTTTCTGGTCTTAAACTCTGTGAATCTATATACACTGCTGCTTCTCCTGGGTTTTTTAGCAGCTTCTGGAACATGGAGGATAGTGAGAACCCTAACAGTACGTCTACACTGCAGTTAGACACCCACTGCTGGCCCGTGCCAGCTGACTCAGGCTCGCGGGACTTGGGCTGCGGAGCTGTTTCATTGCAGTGTAGACTTCTGGGCTCAGACTGCAGCCTCAGCTCTGGGACCCTCCCACCTCGCAGGGTCCTTGGGCTCAGGCTGGAGCCCAGGCTCTAGGACCCTGCAAGGTGGGAGGGTCCCAGAGGTGAGGCTGCAGTCTGAGCCCGGAAGTCTACACTGCAGTGAAACAGCCCTACAGCCCAAGTCCCGCGAGCCTGAGTCAGCTGGCATGGGCCAGCTATAGATTTTTAATTGCAGTGTATAGATACCCATAGAGGGGTTGCAAACTATTTTAAGGGATACTACCCAATATATTCTATTGTTCTATTGTATATTTTTTTCTTGTGAACTAAAACATAGCTTTGGGAGTTTTGATAATGCAGCTGTAGACCAGGTCCCATTTATTAAGCGGGGATCTATGTAATAATCATTGCTTATTGCAAATCGACACAGTGTAATTGCACAAATAGAACTGGGGCTGTTGGCTCTTAAATTATTGTTATCTAATACCAAATCTGTCATTCTGAGAATTAGGGGCATCTTGATGCCAAAACTAAATAAATGGATCACTATTAAGATGTAAAATATACTGTGATTAAAAAATGAGGCTCTAGTTGGCCCTGGGGGATAGTAAATGTAATTAGTATAAATACATATGTTTAATTCATTTAATCTCTGCATGCTTTATATTTGCATTAGCTAACTAGAGGTATCCTAAGTGCATGTCTGATCCCCAAGCTTGTTAAATAACTTCAAACAAAAAACATCTTATAGATTCCTTTTTCTTCCGAGAGCCTTGGAATTTGCAATTATATTGGGCTTCTCTCTCTTCTTTACAATCAGTTATGGTTGGTTGGTTGGTTGTTTTCTTGGCTTGAAAACAATACATAAGCATAAAATACTATTATTGTCAGCAAAGTGACTGTAAAAATCATTCTGTGGTTCCATATCTTGTCCTTCTCAGTGACTTTTATGTCCAGTATTTGCTCTGTTTACAGGCTGAATGATGATACCTCTAAATGCCATCTGGAATCTGAAAACCAACATCTAAGTGTTTTGTGGTAGCAGGGAGAACACCTCCACTGTCACTTTCCTATTTGTGTTCTCCCTGCACATCATCAGTAACAGACATTCTGCAATCAGAACTTAGCTGAAAGGTTACTGCTATTGTCCAGGGCAGGATAGAATCCAGCCACAGAAGAGAAAGTCGTATTGGACTTGTACTATATACGGTTCTTTAAGGCCAGATTGTGACTGGCTTTTACTGGATACTCAGGGAGTTTCCTTCCCTCTCCCCCTCTTTGTGTGCCCCTGTGCAAGAGCCAGTCACAATTTCAGTCATGCTCTCTCTGGATGAAATTCATTGCTGTGCAGAGGTCCAGCATGGGGCACATACAATAGTAAATAGTAATGTATTATCGTAGCATCTAGGAGCTCTAGTCATGGACCAAGACCGCATTGTGCTAGGTGCTGTACAGACACAGAACTTAAAGACAGCTTCTGTCCCAAAGGGGTTATAATCATCGCTTAAGTCCCGAGTTAAGCAAGGTATTTAAGAAAAGGAGGACTTGTGGCACTTCAGAGACTAACCAGTTTATTTGAGCATAAGCTTTCGTGAGCTACAGCTCACACGAAAGCTTATGCTTGAATAAATTGGTTAGTCTCTAAGGTGCCACAAGTACTCCTTTTCTTTTTGCGAATACAGACTAACACGGCTGTTACTCTGAAAGGTATTTAAGCATTTGCCTGCCTTTGACTACATGTGCTTAAGTGTTTTTCTGGTTGGGGCCCAAGTCCATTAGCTGGGAGCAGTAGTAGGATAATCTTCTCTGTGGATTAGCCACAGAAGAAGTTACGCAGCACAGAGTGGCTGTAGAATCTGATGCTTGGATTGGTCTGTTTGATCACATGTTCAACAGCTATATGGGACAGTACCGTAAGCAGCCCTTAGAAACAAGGCAAACAGGCTATGAAGAGAAATAAACTGAACCATATACTTGTTTTACCTTGTCTAATCTCTTAATAGACTCCCTGTTGTTTGTATGTGATGTGCGTGTCACTGCACGTATATAAATCAACAAGCCATACACCTGAAAGGGGAGAGTGCTAAAGAAAACTTCTGTTTTTAGATTTCAATGGTGTCCGTAATTCATATTCCCGATGAGAGTTACAGACTTTCCTGCAGAATATTATATCAGTATCTACTTCTGGCGCAAGGTCAATTCCATGACCTTAAGGTAAGCTGTGTCCTGAATCTTACTTCACTCTGACTGCAATATTCATTTTGTTTGTGAAGACTATAGTTACCCTAAATTGGTACAGTATCTGGCTTTTTCAGTCTGTTATTATGCAAGGAACTGGATGATGGTTAAATTTATCTTGTCACTAAATTAGTTCCATGCAGACTTACAATGCAACCTACATTCGTATCTGAAAATATCTGAACTCTCCTACAGAAATCCCTTATTGTTATATATTTATATTCCAGGCAACCCCAGGCCCTCCTGATTTATCAAGGTGGCAGTAACAGATAGATAGGAATAATAGCTGCAAATATTATAGAGTATTCAGAATGGGCCTGATGCAAAGCCCATTGAGGTCAATGAAAGTGCTTCTGTTGACTTCCATGACTTTGGATCAGGCCCAGTGAGCAGCATAAATTCAGTATGCTGAAAGGAAACATAAGTTGTTATGATCACTTCTAAAGCCTTTGTTTTTATAGTATAACAGTAAAATATAATATATTTAATACACAGATAATGTCTATACAGTATCCATGAATTATAAACAATGGGCCAAATTCATTCCTTGATGAAACTCAGTTGACTTGAAGTTTAAGCCACGAATAGATTTGTCTCAATAAGTCCAGCAATTTGTGTGGTAGATATTTGCTCCACGTAACCCACCCTAAAAAATTCCCATATGCTTTAAGTGGGGGAATTGTTACCGCATCAAACATACTGTTGGCAATAAACAATAATGGATCTGCAAAATTGCTACAATTTTGAATTGTTTGTACAAATGTGTGTTTATATACATAGATATACACTCTCTGTGTATGCAAAAAGAAAAGGAGTACTAGTGGCACCGCAGAGACTAACCAATTTATTTGAGCATAAGCTTTCATGAGCTACAGCTCACTTCATCGGATGCATTCAGTGGAAAATACAGTGAGGAGATTTATATACACACAGAACATGAAAAAATGCGTGTTATCGTACACACTGTAAGGAGAGTGATCACTTAAGATGAGCTAATACCAGCAGGAGAGCGGGGGTCTCTAAGGTGCCACTAGTACTCCTTTTCTTTTTGTGAATACAGACTAACACGGCTGCTACTTTGAAATCTGGTGTATATGGTATCACAACTGCTTTTTTAAATAGAATATAAGAGCAGGTTTCCATGCAGATAAGTCAATAGCCAGATATCTTCAAAAAGTTCTGTTTCCCCTTGCAATTGAACACTTTAGGAAGTTTAATGTAGACTTCAGTGTTACCCATTCTCTTAATGAGTCAGGTGTTCCTTTTCCAGTGCCTAGGAATTATATGTTTGACATATGTCAGTAATGCTGTTGTTTTACACACAATGCTTATATAGCATCATAAGTGTTAGGTAGTTCTTCGTAAACACAGATCCTTTGCAAACATGAAAGACTTATTCCCCTGCCCTGAAGAACTTGCAGTCTAGATAAAATGAGACAGGAAAGCACAAGAGATGATAAAATGTGGTGGATTTGAAGGCAGAGAGAGTATGTGCTTGGTAGAAGAGGTTAGGGACATAACACCAGGCCTATGGAACAGCATGCTAGAAAGTACAAAGCCTTGACCAGAACCTCATCCATTGTAAACCTGTATAGCTCCACTGAAGTCAATGAACTATGCTGATTTGTGACAGCTGGGGATCTGGTCCCTTATCTCTAATTTTCCCCTTAGTGTTTCTGCACCTCTTTATCTTCCCCAAATATCCATAACTGAAGTCAAAGGAGTTGTGTCCTGTCACTCCAAGGCTGAATTTGAACTTGTGTTGAACTTAATAGGAAGCGTGTGTAGAGAGAAGAAAGGCCCCATTAGTTTGCCTTTGATCTTTTGTAGATCACATTAGAATATAAAGACAATGTGCAGTTACTGAATTCTGCTGAAACTTGTTTGTGTGTGTTTTGTCCATAGCAACTCTTTATGTCTGCAAGCAGCAGTGCCCCGCCCTCGAGCAATGCCTCTGGAGACAGCAGCACTGACAAAAGCTTGCTGGAAAAGGTTGGACTGGCCGAAGTTGAATCAGAATTACATGAGGAAAACAGTAAAGACTGTGTCGTCTGCCAGAACGGAACGGTGAACTGGGTCCTCCTGCCCTGCAGGCATACGTGTCTGTGCGATGGGTGTGTGAAATATTTTCAACAGTGTCCAATGTGTAGGCAGTTTGTTCAAGAATCTTTTCCACTTTGCAGTAAAAAGGAGCAAGATAAAGATGAACCCGAACACAGTTTCCAGGATGCTCCCCACGGAGCAGACTTATAGTGGAAAACGAAGAATGATCAGGTTGTACTCTCAAATGCGTGATGTAGAACCGAAAGCATTTTCTGTCCATGGAAAGATCTGCAGTGTAACTTTATGGTTTTGCTGGTAGTTACTAGACCAATTTAAGCATCCTTTTCACATCCACACTGCATACAATTGCTAGAACATTGCATATACACTGGGAATATGGACAGAAGAAGTATGTAGGAGATGTATGAAGAATGAGTTTTTTGATAACTGCTTACTGGATGTTCATGAAGTATTAGAGATTATTTTGACACATAGATTTAGGTGAGCTAAACATTAAAAAGAAAAGAACAAATGCTTACATACAACTGAAACTGAAAAATGCTTTTCATATATATATATGAATATATATATAGGCTTTTAAATGTGAAGTTAGAAGAAAATATAATTTTAATCCTGTATACTTTAGATATTTAGCACTTTAAAGAATGAAAAATGAAGGAAACCAAATATTTAAGAATCTGTTCTTAGTTTGGGTATAAATTGGTATGTATTTATTTTGTATCTGATGGACTTGGCCATGGGAAGTGCTGGGCTGCTCAACTCCTGTTCAAGTTACTGGGAGTTAAGGATATTCAAGTCATTAGTGGGTCTGGACCTCTTGTAATTGTATTTTGTTTCTACTGCTTTGGAAGAGATTTTCTGTGTGCACGGGGCCTGATCCAAAGCCCCTTGAAGTGATTGGAAATATTCCCATTGATGTTAGTGAGTTTTAGTTCAGGCCCCTACTGACTATTAAGCAAATAGAACATCTAAATGTGCCCACTGTTTATAGAGTTTCATACTGCACTTATAGGACTTTAACTCTTGCTAGTGTGACAGCTATGGATGATGAAGGGCTAACTTTTGCAAGGAGAAGAGACTAATTATTTTGCAGATGACATTAGTTTGGCAGCATGTCATGTTCCATAACATGGACAGCCTAGTCTGTGGGGTTGCCAACTCTCCCATATCTTTCATTACCTCTGCGTGGATGAGAACAGGCTAATCATATCACTTCCCTCATATCACTAGTGAGAAAAGGAGCTGAAAGACAGCAGAAAACACAGTTGTCTTCTTTCAAAAAGTAAAATAAAATAAAATAAAATAAAAATGGGTGTTGAGAAGAGAAATGATTCTGTTCACTTCTTAATACAGGAAGGGCTAATGTAATTCAGGGTGATGTAACTTCTAGGCCAAGACTTCTCATCTGGTGGGATGAGACACCAAAGTAAAAATAGCAAACTCCCACCCTCACAAGGGAGACAGGGGCTTGGAGAGAAGGAGCCATTTGCTCCCTCCTCCTTGCTCTGCCACTGCTCCACCAGCCCCTCCATTCCCAGAGCAGTTTCTCAGGCCTCCCCCTTCCCTCCACACAGCACTCACTTTGTGGAGAGAAAGCATGGCTTCAAGAGGCATCTCCCACAGCCTCTTCTACCGGTGCTGCCCTGGAGCTGAGCACTGTGCACAGAAGGAATCCCCAATCCAGAGCCCTAAATTATCTGCAGTTTCTTGCCATGACTCCAAATGCAAAAACCTTCATGGCTGGAATGGATTATGGGAGCTGGAAAGTCATGCCAAGAAGCCATGGGTGGTCTTCGGGAGGAAGGGGGGTGTTTGAGAGACAATGCACTAGGCCACCAGTGATTTATTAGGAAGTGGCATGGTTTATTAAAGTGAGTATTGGGATTGCCTCTAGAATTCTAATCTCAGCTCCCCCCTCACTCCCTTGGTAACTTTAAGGGAGCATCACTTGCACCATGTATCAAACAGAGATAACAGCCATGGGTGTTGTGAGGATTGAATAATGTTTGCAAAGAGCTTTGGAAAGTAGAAAGTGCTGGCTGGATGCTAAGTATTATTATTTCTAATTTAACTGTGTATTGAGTATGAGAACATCCCTCATCACACAGGTGCACTCCCAGAGACAAAGTTGCAGTGTCTCAGAGCCACTTGTCTGAGATTCCCTGAGCAGGGTTAGCCCCTTTGAACATTGAGCCTCCTGTGCCCTGCATTACGGATGCTCTCAGAAGCAGCGATGACTGTGATCTTATGCAGTCTCTGGCCAGATGATGGCCACCCATCAGCGTTTTACATCGATCAGACCAGAGCATATTTTAAAGTGGTAATAGTTCAGCATTTACAGATAATCACAGGTGGCTGGTATAGTGATACATAATGAGAAAGAGCCCCAAGCACTCAAGTGATGGACATCATAAATCCTATGGGCCCCATGTTCCTTTCTATTATACAGCCTACGGGGGAGTAAAAGGGATGGAATGATGGCATTAACCTCATGGAAAGGAAGGAGTAGAACTATGCAGCATGTTCCCCCACTTCACTGAGTCTGCAGGTGGCCGCCTGAATCTGCTTCACGAAGCTGGGACTGTGCAGTTTTCAGGCATGGAGCAGTGGCTGTCCCCAGCATGTTCCCCTCTAGACCCCACAGATTCTTGAGTGGAATTTCACAGCACAGTTAATGAGGGATTCCCCCAGCATCACTCTACTTTGCAGCTGCCACTACCCAATGTCAGCCTGGTTCCTGATGCTGTTTTGTGGTCAGGAGTCTGGGGGCCTGCAGAACAACGTAGCTGGGTGGACTCTTTATGCGGAAGTCCCAAGATTCCCAGGACTAGCCCCTGATTTTCCTGGAACTCAGTGCAATTTGGGGATTTTCCCCTCCAGCCTGTTCCAGGAAACCATTAACCTTTTTGCTCAAGAGGCCCCTAGACACCTGCCCCTTCAGACAGTTTAACTTCATTTTCCCGTGTCCACTGGCTTTTTTCATGGGCATGTAGTACCAGGCCATATAACATTAGGGGCTGGATCTCCCAAAGTCCTCAGCAATGTGAACTAACTGCTCCCATTGAAGCTAATGATAAATCTCTCTGTGACTTCAATGAGAGCAGAGTTCGGCTACCACTGAGCACTTGAGGAAATCCCATCCCAGATACCTATTTCTGGCATGAGCCGAAGTGGCACGTTTCAAAGCTGTTACAGAAACAGTTTGAACCAAACTCTTCCTCTGTCCATGATGACATTTCATGTCCTCCTACAAGTCCCACTCTTGGAGTCCCAGAAAGAAGTTTCTGAAACCCACTTTCCTGATGTGAGAGTTGTTCCTTTCGGCCTCGGGATGAGGTCAGAGCTCTGAAATGGCACTGGGTTTGCAGCTGGGGTTTCTCCCCATTAAGTATTTTGACTGGACTTCCTCTGACTGGTGAAGGAGCATCTGTGTCTACCTCAGACAAGAATAACACACAGGGATATTTCCCAGTTACCTCCCACTCTGTTCAAGTCTCATCATTGTGAAGAGGATCTTGATCTACCAAATTGAATATCTTCTTCAGGGGGTAGCCATGTTAGTCTGTATCCACAAAAACAACAAGGAGTCCTGTGGCACCTTAAAGACTAACAGATTTATTTGGGCATAAGCTTTTTGGACATGCATCTGAAGAAGTGGGTTTTTTTTACCCACAAAAGCTTATGCCCAAATAAATCTGTTAGTTTTTAAGGTGCCACCGGACTCCTTGTTTTTTCCACAAGAAGTGTTTCCCCTCAGCCCCTTACCACCTGATTATACCGATAGTTTTTCTTCCTTGATTCAGGGGCTATTTATTTATTTATTTTACAGGCGCATCTAGAGACACCAGCTGAGATCTGGCCCCATTGTGCTGCGTGCTGTGAATACACATAACCAGCTCGGAACAGCTAGCAATCTACATAGACAAATACAAATACAGGTGTAGAGAGGTGAGCTGATTTGCTTAAGGACACATAGTAGGTCAGTACCATGGGCGGCGGGTGACCTGCTGGCTCAGGGAGGCTAGCCCCCTCCCCTCCCTGTGGCTTCAAGCCTCTCCCCCCAGCTCGCCGGGCTGGGTGGTGTCCGGCCCCTGGCCCCAGAGTGTCAGAGAGGTAGCACACAGCCCCCCCCGTCCCCAAGCACCAGGCGGGCAGCACACGGCCCCGCAAGCGCTGGGTGGGTGGTGCACAGCCCCCACCCCTAGCGCAGAGGGGGCAGCCCCAGCGTCCGGGGGCCTCTCAGCATTTGGAGGCCCCAGCAACCCCAAGTCCCAGCCACAGGCCAGCCACGGCCTCCCTAACCCTGGCCCCAGCCCCAGCACGCTTCCCTGAAGACGAGTGACCAGCCTGCCTGGGCTGGGGCCAAAAGGGGAGGGCATTAGGGCAAGCAGGAGGGGGCCTTCTGGGCAGAGCGTGGGCAGGGCCACACCAGGCTCTTTGGGGAGGCATAGCCTTCCCCTACCTATGCTACGCGCTGCCCATGGTCAGTACCAGCTCTTGGAGGAGAACCCAGGCATCCTGAGTCCCACTCTAGTGCTCTGTACATCAGACCACACATGAGCGATTCCTCCCTGCAGTATAAGGGCTGGTTTACACAGTGTTTTTGTATTACTTTAACTTTGTCACTTTACAAATCAGCATAGTTAAAACTATAACCCCCTCTAGAGAATGCAGTTATACCAGTGTACAAGTGCTTATACCCTTGTAGCTTATTCTTCTTCAAGTGCTTGCACATGTCCAACGGATACCACTAAGGGAAACATCTCCGACAGCTGTGCTCAGGGTGCTTGCACACCTAAATCAGAATGGACACGTGCAACACATCTCAAAGAACATGTTACAAAAGGTAGGTAACCATTTGTTCCTGAACATTTATGGGAATAATCTATGCTGTTGTAGGCACCTTTACAGCGACATAACTGCATCCACACTAAGGAGGGGGTTGTAGTACTTTAATTAGGTCAGTTTCTAAACAGATACAGATAAAGCTGTCTATTAACAAGTCCTAAGACTGGCTGATGCCTTACAATGCCTTTCAATTTAAAATGAAGTAATCACCAGCCATGGCTTTTCCAATTAGATTGATCAAACATGTCCTGTTTATAATGCCTTCGGCCTTTTACTTTCCACGAGAAGATGGTCAAGAATATAGTTAGGGGGAAAAAAGCAAACAACCTAATGGATATATAACAACAACCCCGTGCTGCCCAGGGAGGAGAAATGTCCCCATTTATTCTGGATACATGTGGAAGGCCATCAGACATCCTACCATTGGCCGGCATCCTACCCCATCATCTGTCTGCCACAGTGAGTGATTGATAACCCAGGCTTTGGTTCCATGCGCTTGTTTCTGTGTATTTCCATCTGGTGCAAGGAATGTGCCATGGAGAGTAGCTGAGGGACAGCTGAGTTTGGGTATTGGAGAGGCAGCATTTACCATGAATGGGGGTGTATAAATACGTTACTGTTTACGACCTATCCGTAGGGCGAACAACATGTGATGCACGATTTGAGCTGAACGCATGGGTACCAATGTAGGCAGCCCTCGGAGGCTTACACATGTGAGCATCAGGTCTTATTTGTGAGGCAATCGAGCAGGGCATTGCCCAATTTGCTGTTTGTACTGAGCTTCTGGGCCTGTTGTCAAGCTGAAGTGCCAGCCACCACTTATGCAGCTCTGTTGAGGAGTAACAGAAAAACAGCAAAGAGTGCAAAGAGACTTTATTCTTGGCAATATTCTTGGAACAGGAGTGAGTCCTAATTTAATATATCCAGCTTCGCTACAGACTCTGTGAGAGGTCCCTGCAGAACAGGATTTAACAATCTTGACTCTATCTCCCATCTGCATGCTGCTTCCTAAGCATAAAGTGGCCTTCCTATCCCAGTTGCTAGTCTAGTTAATAGTCTGTTCACAGCCAAGACCCTCTTTAACCCTCACTTCTACCAGACATTCATGAAACGGAAAAATGTCACTCAAAATTATTCGTTCCTCTGGGCTCCTCAATGAGTCTTGTCTTCTTATTTCCATTGGGTCACATTCAGACACTCAGCCTGCTCCTCTGTGCAGACCTACGCATACCATAAGTAGAACTGGTTGAAAACTAAAAACTAGTTTTACAACAAAAGTTTCAAATTTCAACAATGATTTAATTTGAAAGGATTCAGAATAGACAAATTATTCACATATTTGAAATTCTGCAAGGATTTCTTTTAATCAAACTTTTTTCCACATTTTTTTATCAAAATGGTGTTTGGCATTTTTTCAGGACCTGAGCCCAGTTTTTATTAAACAAACAAACTCCCCAATAACCAGTTGAAGAATATTTTTGAATAAAATATACAAACATTTTCACACAAAATGAAAATTTTGGACAATGTTAACAATTTATCATGAAAAAAAATCCTCTTTTGAAAAAAGGGGAACGCAACACATAATTAGACTGTGGAACTCACTGCCACAGGATCCCATTGAGGCCAAGAACTTAACAGGATTCAAAAAGACTGGATAATTGTATGAATATCAAGAATATCCAGTTATAATAATTCATGATAACACAGATTTTGGAAGGTGTATTAAACCTCCTGCTTCAGGACTTAAGACAATATCTATTAAAGAGCTGAAGAACCTGAGTGGAGGACAGGTTATCTCACAGCTGCCTTCTGATGCATCTGCTGTTGACTGCCATCAGAGACCGGCAACTGGATAGATTATGTGAGTGATCCAGTCTGGGAGCTCCTATGGAATTTCCCCCTTAGATTATAACCACTTTGCAGCAGGGATGGCCTTCGTTCTCTGTCTCGTACAGTGCCAAGCACGTTACCAGCATTTAATTAATAATTAATTAAGAAAGCACTGATTGTGCTTGGTGCCACCCTCATTTGTTTACCAAGATCTAGTGGGCCAAGCTTCCCAAGAGAATTGCTGGCACAAAGGGGCTGTTACATGAGTGATTTCCCAGCCTGTGCAGATTTCTCAGCCCTTTGGGAACAGCTGGGCCCAAGCCCTCAAGCATTCAGTTGAACAGTGCCTCAGGAGAGATCAGCGTCTTGTTTCACCAAGCCCATGTGCCTGCAGCATACCCACATTCACCTCCGACTCCTCAGACAAGCCGCTGTCACTACCAGCAGAACTGACTGGAGATGTTTTGAAAAATCAGACTACTATGTGTAAACATGATGAGAGGATATGGGAGATAGCCATCTCGCCACCAGGCACGTACGGTGCAGGCCTATGCACGAAGGCCCCAATTCTGCAAACACTTATGCATGTGCTTGACTTTAATGGGTCTCCTCAGCTGGGCACAGTTAAGCGCGTGCAAAAGTGTTGGCACACTTGGGGCCCACACTTGTGTTTAAATGTAGGGGGTCAGTTGAAGTTGGAAGCTCAAAATATGACACCCGCCCTCTTTAAATAAATGCATCAGAGCCCATTTTTCCTTAGCTCCTCTTAATCAGGGATTGCGCAGATCACCATATTAGACAGCTGCCAAGAACATTTTTGTGAGGGGTGTTTTGTATGACCGGTTAGTCTATTCATTTTGTTTAAGTGTCAGTAGCCCAGTTCTCATGAGCAACCTTATACCAATGAATTAACACGGGCTTATGGCAGAGACAAACATTCCATGAAAGGCTGGAACTCTGGTTCATTCACTATAGACGTGTGATGGTCCATGAGGCAGGGGTTAACAAAACAACCACTTGACAATGATTTGGGAATAGGTGAATTATGACCACAGCCTATCCTGCTGACAAGTACTGCCTCACCATCTCCATGTGCTCCCCCTCTTTGGTGCATTTGCTTGTCATCTCTTGTCTGATATTAGATTGCAAGCGTGTCAGGGCAGGGACTGTTTTTTTTGTTCTGTGTTTGTACAGCGCCTAGCACCAGGAGGCCTTGATGCACGGTTGAGGTGTGTAGGTACTGCCAGAACAGAAATAATAATCATTAATAATAGAAAAATAATTCACTGCCTTATTCACTGTGGATTTGGAGGGATTGCAGGCTATGAATATGGGCAACACATTGAACGATGAGGATGAAAATAAATCATGAACGGCTGTCTCATCCAACTTGGGCACTGAGGGTGAAATTTAGCCCTCTTCAGAGAATAAGAATAAGGCTCATGCACCTCTGAAACTTAAATCATCAAAAAATAAGGCTTCCAGAGGACTAAAGTAGGGCCCAGACCTTTTGCCGACTCTCTGCATGGGGTTGAATTTCACCCGTAATGAGACAGGAATCCTTCAGGGAAAAATAGCTTGTGATCATGTTAAGGACTGTGTCATAATGCACAATGGGGAGGCATTAAGGTTGCTTTTTCTGACTTTGTGGGCTTGACTTTGCAAGTTTATGATTCTTTTACTGTAGTTCTTTGGTATAGATTTTTGTATGGAGTATGTATTTTAATTTCAGAATACAAAGTGGTTTAAACAGAAAGCCCTGGCATTTGGTTGACTGTTCCCTGTCGACCATTCCAGTAGTGAAGGCAGGAGGTTCTGTAGTTCATTATTTTATTATGCAGATACTAATGTTGTTATTAATGTTGGGTTTTAGTGAGATCAGACATGTGGGTTCTGATGTGATGGACACCACGGTACGCGTCTACGTACATAGATATGCTGTCATTTAGTGTCATCTGAGGTGAGCAATGGTTTCCATTTAACTCATATTAGAAATTTTTTCCTACTATCTGGGCATCAATGGGAGTTAGGCACATAAATATCTTTGAAAATCTGGGCCATAGTGATGCATCACTTGAGCTGATTGTTTCCAGCCAATTATGCACCAGGGTATTTCTTTTGTATGTAACAATAACACTTCTGTTTTAAAAATTGCCATAAACACCTACAGTCATGATTAAAAAGCATATAGGTGTAACAATAGCACGGCAGTGCTTTGGCTTCCTACTGTGGGTCAGCCCCATATTTCTTTTTATAAGGGTATGTATCTCACCAGGGCATTGCGAGAGTTAATTAATTAGTGTTTATCAAGTGTCCTGAGCTCCTTCAGATGATAGTTGCAATGGTTTATGAATAATAGTGATAAGTATTACTTTATTTATTTGTGTTGCAGAAGGGCAATAGATTAGTATTTCCACAAATGTGGCAAAATGTAAAACTTCATTGGAGTAGCCCCAAACCCAAGATCAGCCATTGGTAAAACTGTGCTATGTAACTATGAGCGAACTCTTGATGTTAGGTGTTCTGTCTTGAGCTCATTGTACTATGGATGAATATAGTTTATTATCCCTTGTAATATGTTCCTATGCAAGATGTGCACACAAACCCAGCAGATGGTGTATCCTCTCAGCTCCAGTTGCCATTCGTCAACACGTTATAACTGTATGAGTTCTGTCAGCACCAATGTAAGGAAATGGGAGATTCTTTGATTGACCATTTATTATGACTGAGTTATAGGTTTAACAGATGGCTCCATTTTGTTGGCAGGGAACATTTCATGTTTGTTTAATTAGCTGCAAGTCATATTGAAAACTAAAGCATGTTACATGCAGATACATAAGCGTGTCTGTGAGATGGATCTTTCGTGCGGGATGTATAGGGAGTTGTTGGAAAGTGCATTTCATACAACAGAGTTCCTGACTGGATTTCGTATCCTCAAATATAAACCTCTTGAAAAATGGAGGCTAGTGCATTCATTGGTTGACTAGAAGTCCTTATCTCACTGACGGTAAGATTTACGGCAATCATTTTCTCCCTTTAAGGGATGGCTGCATATAGTTTCATTATTTTAAATCAAGGCCTAGACAGTGTCATGAATTTCCCTTGCAATGCTAACGAATGGCGAAGATAGACTTGGAGAAAGCACTGTGCTAGGTTCAATTCCCAGTTCAGCCACAGACTACGTGGTTTTGCGTAAGTCACTTAACTTATCTGTGCCTCACTTTTTCTAGCTCCTTCCCTGCCACACAGAGGGGAAGATAGTGACTCCTGCTGCTTAGGTTCCCTGTTTGAAAAGCACTGTAAGACTCTGAGATGGAAGAGGCCGTTGAGGTGCCCATGGTATTATGACGATGAAGCACAAGCAGTGCATGGATTCCATGTTTCATATTTTTCCGCTGTGCTCCCTTGGGAGACAATAATTAAAACTTTCGTGTATTTGTACAGAGTTCTTGTCAGATTTCCACTTCTGCGTTTGAAATATTTGTTGAATTCTTTAACGTACATGCAGTGCAGTGTTCAGGCTCCTTCTGCTGGGGTTTATTTATTTAGTCCAGCAGCCAAGTACTAGGTACACTAAAATCTGAGGAATAAAATCAATATCCTGAAAGCCAAATCTTGCCCTCTGTTACACCCCTGCAGCCCCACTGTACTCAGTGCTGAGTTAAGCCCTCTATCCCTATTGATTCAATAGTGTTGCAGTGGCATAAGTGAGAGCAGAAGTTGACTTAGAGAGTTTGGAACATAAACATCAGAATCAGAACTACTTCCCCCAGTGTTCGTGCCCCAAACACCTACCAGGTAAAATGTTATTGATTCAGTAGAATCAATGCACCGCATTGTCAGGAGGCAGTGCTGATCTAGTGACTTGGGGTTAGAGCTGAGAATCAAGCAACCTGGATTCTGTTCCTGGTTCACTGTGTGATCCTGGGCAAGCTGCTTCACCTCCTGCCTCAGTTTCCCCCATCTGCAATGCAAGGCAAAGAAATTGTGCATGTCTGTAAAGTGCTCTGAGAGCTTTACATGAAAATACTATGTTAGGGCAAAGCATTATTATCATGGATTGTTCCGCTTTCTAACACTCCAGAATGGCTCCAGGGAAAAGCAATTGGCCACTATGGCAAACCCTGGTCTCCTCATCTTCTTTGGACTCCTTTTGGGAGACTAGGTGCTTGTGTTCCACAGAACAGGATGCAGAGGAATTCTTCCCGTCACCGGGGTCATTAGAGAGACAAGGTGGGTGAGGTGATATCTTTTACTGGACCAACTTCTGTTGGTGAGAGAGACAAGCTTTCGAGCTTACACAGAGCTCTTCTGCAGGATACAAGATACCTGGTCTCCCTAATATCCTGGGACCAACACAGCTACAACAATACTGCATGCATCGGTGTCATTGGCATTTGCGCATGCTCCTCTCCCAGGCTCAGTCATTTGCAGACAGACAGACAGACAGACGGCAGTGTGGGATGGAGATGTGGTTGCAGTAAGACAGTGGGCATGAATGTATTAACCCTGAACTGAGAATGACAAAAGCTAGATCTATACTAGAGACTTTTGCCGGTATAGCTACGTCCGTTGGGGGGGATGTTTTATGACATTTTTATACTGGCAAAAGGCTTACTGTCAGCTCAGCTTTACTGGCAATGCTTTTGCCAATATAGCTTATTTTGTTCAGGGAACCGCTATAAGCTGCGTCTACACGAGGTATAGACTGGTATTGTCACACCGCCTCGCTACACTGCCAAAGCTTTTCTAGTGTAGACTAGGCCTCAAACACCAGGGAGATAAATAGTCCTTACTGAGTTAATGCCATCAACCCTTCTAATACAGCTGCTGAGATGGCACAGATAGCACTATGCCCCCAGACCCCTCCATGGGCTCTGCGTGTACTACACTGGTCTACACTACAAAGTTAGGTCAATGTAAGTCACCTTGTGTCAACCTATATCTGCCTGTGTCTACACTCCAGTTTGTCTCTGGCTGAAGTGCTCCATTACAGCAGTGCATTAAAACCATCTGCTGAATGGTGCTGAGCCATGGTCCACATACTGTGATGGATGCAGTGCGAGTGTAGACACTGTGTGACCTATGTCAACTCTAACAGTCCTCCAGCATCTGTCCCACAATGCCCCACACTGTCCACTCTGGTCACAATTGTGAACTCCATTGCACAGGGGTCACGGAGACCAGCAGCCACCCCCACTCCTTTAAAACCGTCCCATGATTTTGCATGCCTCCTCCTGATTGCCCAGCCTGGTGACCCCAGTTAGGAGCTCTCCCTTGTTGTGTGCAACTGCCCAGCCAACCATAGTGGCTACACATTGCAGAGGAATCACAGAATCATAGAATATCAGGTTTGGAAGGGACCTCAGGAGGTCATCTAGTCCAACCCCCTATTTTTGTCCATATCCCTAAATGGTCCCCTCAAGGATTGAACTCACAACCCTGGGTTTAGCAGGCCAAAGCTCAAACCACTGAGCTATCCCTGGGAGCTGCTGCCTGGAGTAGACAGGAGGTATTGGATCTCCAGGGCTGTGGGGAGACGAGGCGGTGCAGGCGCAACTGCGGAGTTGTCAGAAGCACGCACACCTTAGGGTTGCCAGTTGTCCAGTTTTTGACCGGAAAGGTTTGACCTCGTAGAAAAGGGACGCTGGCAGCTCAGGTCAGCACTGTTGACTGGGCTGTTAAAAGTCCGGTTGGTGTGGGGCTGGCAGGCTCCCTACCCAGCTCCGCGCAGCTCCCGGGAAGTTGCTGGCATGTCCCTCCGGCTCCTAGGTGTAGGGGCAGCCATGGGGGCTCTGCGTGCTGCCCCTGCCCTGAGCACTGGCTCCACAGCGTCCATTGGCCCGGAACCGTGGCCAATAGGAGCTGCGGGGGCGGTGCCTTTGGGCGGGGGCAGCATGCAGAGCCCCGTGGCCACCCCTCCCTCTAGGAGCTGGAGGGACATGCCAGCAACTTCCCAGGAGCCGCCTGAGGTAAGTGCCACCCAGAGCCTGCACCCCTCATCCCCTCCTACACCCCAACCCCCTGCCTCAGCCCTCCCGCACTCCAAACCCTTCTGCCCCAGTCCAGAGACCCCTCCTACACCCCAAGCCCCTCATCCCTGACCCCACTCCAGAGCCTACACCCCCAGCTTGAGCCCTCATCCCCTCCCACACCCAAACCCCCTGCCCCAGACCGGAACCCCCTCCCACACCCTGAACCCCTCATTTCTGGTCCCAGCCCACAGCCCACAGCCGGAGCTCTCACTCCATCCCACACCCACACCCCCTGAGCCAGCCCAGTGAAAATGAGCGAGTGAGTGAGGGTTTGGGAGAGCGAGCGAGGAAGGGAGGGGGAATGGAGTGAGCAGGGACAGGGCCTCAGAGAGGGGGCGGGGCCTTGGGGAAGGGACAGGGCAGGGGGCGGGGCAAGAGTGTTCAGTTTTCTGTGATTAGAAAGTTGGCAACTATGAGCAGATTGCACAGGATGCAGGAGAACGGATACCACAAGGACCAACAGCAGACCCATGTGAAAGCCAAGGAACCGCAGCAGGTGTACCAGAAGGCCAGGGAAGCCAACAATTGATCCGGTGCTGAGCCACAGACCTGCCGCTTTCACCATGAGCTGCATATCATACTTAGCGGGGACCCCACCACCCCTCTGCAGGCCACTGTGAATACCAAGGATCCTGAGACATAGACCCCTGCCATGAAGGGTAAGGAGGAGGAAGTGAATGGGGGCAAGTGACAGGGGAGCCAGCTATGCCATGAGCCAAGTCCTGTTCAGGACACCACTGCAATCCCGTCAGTCCTAGCGGCTGAGCACGGATGGGCCCGATGCTGGAGCAGGAGCCTCGGCTAAGTGTGTGAAATCATTTTCCGTTACAATGTTTAAATGTACAGATGGCACCTGACCCCAACTTAGCAGAACCCAGCTATCAATTTTATTCCTGCTAGAAGAGGTCCTGGTACCGCAACGAGAGGTAGCACTGTTCTCTGCTTTTCATTCCCCTCTAGAGTTAGGTGGGCCAGGGTGTGTTGGGGAGGCGATGCAGAGCAATTTGTTTATGCGCACAGGGATGTCCCTTGAATCCTCCGGAGAGATCTCGATGAAACATTCAGGTACTCTGCAATCCTCTCCTGAAGGTTTCTAAGGATGTCAGCCTGTCATCGGGTCCACTCGCTGCATATGGCACCTCCTCCTGGCGGCTCTGGGGATTAGGTCTTGCCAGGTGCTGCCCTCCTCTGGCGGTGTCTCTTCCCGTCATCTCTTTCACCCTTCGGTCCCTCTCACTCCCAGAGCTGTAGCTTCCTGTTCGTGGCTTGGCCTTCCCCTTCCAGGAAAATCAAAGTCCTTCCAGACTAGCTGTCTGGCTGGTGTCTCCAATGCCCTGTGCCACTACCCAGTGGGTGGTAAGGGAATGCAGGCCTGCCCTTTAGGCTGGGTTCCAGCCCAGGGACCTTGTGACAGGCAGCCAAGTCTGTACGGCCCTACCCCTAGCTGCTGTTTCCCTGGGCTTCTTTCTACTTCTCTGGCTTCCCCCTCTTTCTGGGTTTGCCAGCCTAAGGTCCCTCCTCTAGGGCGTGGTTACAGATACTTCCTTATAGTCCTCGCTGCTCACAGCTCCTGGGCTTTATACAGGCCCATCCTGCTCCTGCTCAGCTGAGCCCATTTTCCCCACTTCTGAGCTGGGTTGCTCCCTGTCTCCCTCTTTAGGTGCAGCCTGGGCAGTTAATTGGCCTGCCTAGCCACTTTACCCCCTCCAGGCTTTGTGTGGGGTGGGCACTCCATCACACAGCTTTCTTTCTTTCTCCGCAGTAGGACACTTTCCCATGCCAGGCACCATTGCAGTAAACAAGCTAGCGGCATCCAAGCCCAGCCAGCTTCTAAATGCCAGCAACCACTGAGCTCTCCGTGCCTTTGTCACACTCAGGAATGAGATATCAGCTGAATCACCACCGCCTGTGGAAAACTGCCATTGCCCTGTACTCATACCCATGGAAATAGTGGGTGAACTTTTACTGTTTTGTGCAGCCGCACAATTCCCTTCTAATTTTCCTGGCCCCTCGCTCCTGGTGGGCCATACTCCCCATAGCTAAGACTGCAGAGTGGTGCTGTGCAGAGGTGCTCTGAAGCGTCTTGTTTGAAACTCTAGGGAAACAAGGGAAGGGAGTTCTGAAACCTAACTTTTGCTTGCCGTTGTGACTGCAAATACAATGACACCTCTGTGTGTTTTATCTGTAGCTGCTGCCGTTGTAGCCTTGAGGGGTGGCTATAACCACTGGGATGTTTTTTCACTGAGGTCCAATCTTCTGAGTAATCAACGCCAGTGTCCCTTCATTCTGCCAAAAGCCCATTTAGCTGTCATTCTGCACCTGCTGAGCCAGCAGTTGACTCTTTCCTTGGTGCTGTCGAGGTGGCTGGTGTAGAGTTTCATGAGGCCGGGGAGCAAGGGGTAGACTGGGTCCTCCAGGATCACTATGGGTATTTCAACATTGCCAATGGTAATTCAGCGGTCAGGAAAGAAAGTCCCTGCTTGTAGCTTTCTGAACAGTCCAGTGCTCTTAAAGATGGGAACATGCGGTGTAGTTGTAGCCATGTCGACCCCAGGATATTAGAGAATCACGGTGGGTGACGTAATCTCTTTTATTGGACTAACTTTGGTTTGTGAGAAGAACAGGAGGACTCGTGGCACCTTAGAGACTAACCAATTTATTTGAGCAGAAGCTTTCGTGAGCTACAGCTCACTTCATCGGATGCACAAGCTTTCAAGCCACACAGAGCTCGTCTTCAGGTCTGGGAAAGATGCTCTGAGCACCGCAGCTAAATGCAAGGTGGGAACAGATTGTTTAGCATAAGTAGTTAGCACATAGAATATGCTAAACAATCTGTTCCCATCTTGCATTTAGCTGTGACGCTTGGCGCTCCTTTCCCACACCTGCAGAAGAGCTCTGTGTGAGCTCGAAAGCTCGTCTCTCTCACCAACAGACGTCAGTCCAATAAATGCTGTTACCTCACCCACCTCGTTTCTCTAAAGATGCGAGAGTCACGCACTTCCCCTAACCAGCCAATGTTGATTTTGGTGGAGTGTCCCCAGTAATCCAATGCTTGCATAACCATAGAAAAGTTGCCCTTTCTGTTGCTGTACTCTGTGACAAGGGTGGCCTGGTGCCAAAATAGGGTGTAATAGAGTCCTCAGTGGGTTAGGGGGCCGAGTGGTTAGCACACGTAGTGCCACCTCCCAGTGGGGAGGTCTTGCGGTCCAGGCCCTCTTTTAATCAGAGGAGGGCAAGAGGCTTGGGTCCCTCTGGTCACAGGGCAGTGATAGGGGAGCCCGGGCCTACCCACTCCACCAGGCTCTGACCCAGGGCCCTAGGAAGGTCAACAGTGCCTGGCCCCCGAAGGTGCCCTGTGAGTTACCCTCCCTGGTCACTTCTTCCTGCTGCTTTCCTCTCCCAGCTTCCAGTTCAACATAAAGAGAAAAAGAAAGGGGAACCAAACTGCCAGCCCCAGCCGGGCTCAGCAGAGTCATATCCCCTTGGGGAGGCTTTTCTGGAGCCCTTGTCAGCAACCTTCAGGGTCGATATGTCCTCCTCCCCACTTCTGAGCTGGGTTGCTCCCTTTTCAACCCTTCCTCCAATAGGAGCATGCTCTGCAGGGCTGGCGGGGTGGAGCTACCTGGGCCCAGTACTGTCCTTTAATCCTTTCTGGCCCCGTGTGGGGTTTGTACACCCCATCACACAGGGATATTCAGGCCATCTATCACCCCCACCAAAGTCCGGGAACCCCACTGCTGCAAATCCATCCACCATGTCCTGCACAGTACTGAGACTCGCAGTCCTCCATAGCAGGAGTAGATTAATGGCCCTGCACGCTTGCATGACAACAGCCCCCACAGTGGCCTTTCTAGCTCCAAAGTCATTTCCCACTGACCAGTAGCATCCAGTGTTGCAAGCTTCCACAGTGCGATTGCCACTCACTTCGCCGCCGCTAGGACAGCTCTGATTTTGGTGTTGCTGTGCTGGAGGGGTGGGGTGAGCTAAGCGCACAGAACAAGGAACGTGGCCTTTTGCACTGAAAACTTCTGCATCCTCCCAAACCTGCATTATGATGAGATCCCACCAGTCAGGGCTTGGTTCTCAAGCCCAGAAGCAGCACCCCACCATCTGCAGCTGCTCCATGAACACCACCTTGACTTGGTTTTTGCTGTAGCCCACAGCAATCTGTCCTCCTTGAAATCATCATATCTCCTGCTGCTGCATTTCTTCTTGTGGCTCTTCAGATACCGTTGTATCGTGTTTTCCTGTGTTTGCAACGCTTACCACAATAGGGCAGAGCTGTGCAGCGTCCAACCTTCCGTCAGAGATGGCAGACAGCAAAATGTGCCACACAGGTGTGTGGGGTTTTTAAAAAAAGCACAAAAATTATGGGATATGGATGGCATTATGGGAGGGAGAAAGTTGCATGATGATAGCTTGATCCCTGGCTCCTACTCACTCCTGCATTACTCATTTCTGCCCCACTATGCATTGCCAGAATTTCCCAGGAGGCATTGTGCTGGATGATGGTGAGTTGCACACTGCGATACCCACCCATGGTGCACTGTAGTGGGCATCGACACGAGCACTCCTGCTGAGGACTATCAGCGCCGACAGAAGGAGTCAAGTATGCACACGCACGAGCAATATGCTAACTGCAGCGGCTTTACTCAGACATTACTTGCATTAACAAAAGTTTGTAGTGGAGACATGGTCATAGGCCCAGATCCCCAAAGCTATTTAGGCTCCTAACTTCTACTGGTTTCAGTGGAAGTTAGGAGCCAAAATACCTATATGTATCTGGGTCTAAGGGCCAGCCAGCCCCACCCTCTGGGTCAACTGTGCCTTGCGCCCACTATCCTGTGGAATCAGGCCATGGCCCGTAATGTGCAGCCTCACCTGTTAAAAATGGGCCAGATGGAAGCTGGGGGTGTCACCCATTAAGTGTGTCCCTTCCTCTCTGAAGGCCACCATTTCAGCAGTGGTCCTGCACCCCTCTTTGATGTAGCCTACTTCTTCCTGGCCCCACTCATTTCTACTGCTCCTCTCCCTGGCCCACCTTCCAGATCCCCTCATTGTCCAGATGCCTGTTCCCCCTGCCCCCCTGGGAACCTACTGACTTCTAGCTCCCTATGGCCTTCCCTCCAGCTCCTTCTACGTCCAGTGGCCTCTCAAACATCCTTCCTCATCTGTCTCTCCTCTCCATTTGCAGTTGCCACTCTGTCTCAGCTGTCAGCTTCATTTTCCACTTGATCTAACCTCTCTCCCACCACTTCCCACCTCCTCCACCTTCCAACTGCAGCTTTGCACAATTACACCCACTCCTTTGGCTCACAGGCTGTTCCTTCACCACCCACCATTGCCCACCACCCCATCTGCGGCCCAGTTGTCATTCCAGGCCCCTCTCTGTGTGGCATGATAAGAAAACACAAGCCATGGGGGATAGTAAAAGATCCCCTCTGTATACGATGCTATGATGTATGGGACCAAGCCTTGGGTTGTCCTACATCAAACCCCTTATTTGATCTTCCCAGTAGCCATCATTTTTTCTAACGGCTCCAAACTTCTTCACCTCCTGGACCTGCCTGGTACTCCAGAAAGCCCAACATCATCAGGGGCCAAGGGCACAGAGCATGTGGGGATTTGTGCTGCCGTGCTTCTAAAAAGGGAATGCATTAGCCAGACAGTTCCCAATATATCTGCTTTGTAAATCTTGTCCAGAAACTGATATGTGAAGGTAGAGAGCGGAGACCAAAAGCTCACACCAAATGCATGAGCTTCCCTGTTTAGGGGTGTCTGGTTATTACCAAAATAGATCAGGTGGGCCTGCATTATTCCCGCCCAGTGTGTAGGACTTGGGAACACTCTGTTGTCTTACCAATCAGTGGTGTGATTACCACTGCTGTCCACTAGATGGTGTTTTCCTCTAACAGCATCCAGGGAGTTGATTTGGAGATTATATTTTGGCAATTTTTTAGAATACCGTTAATTTTGTGTGTGAATTTGCTGCTCATCAAAGATGCTGGACCGACACTGGTGGAGATGGAAGTCCTCCATTTATCCACAGAACAGCTACAGGCATACCAATTCAAATTCCCCCACCAGCCTGTGCCTGGTGGGGGAACCAGTGCTAGGGACCAGACTAAGCCCAAGTCCACACTAGAAACTTTCGGCAGGAAAGCAATGTCAGCTAGGGATGGGAGCTTTGTGACATTTCTATGCTGACAGAAGCCCTAGTATCGACACAGCTGGCATAAAAGTGCTTTTCACTTGCCAAACCAGAGTAAGCTCTACAAGGAAAAGCACTTTTTTGCTGGTATAAGCTGCACCTATGCTAGAAAGATTTTGTTGTTATAGGTATAATGACAACATTTGTAAGTGGAGGCTAAGGCTAAATGTAGTCTCCTTGCCTTATAGGAAAATCCTACGGCATTTAAGTTTTTTTATAGGGTTGGGTTTTTGTTTGGCTCATCCTGTAGAATTTAACAGAAAATTAAATCCCTGAGGAAGAATTCAGTAGAATGGTTAGAAAGTCCAATGGGAAGAATGACATTCCCTACAAAATGACTATTCCACTTCTGATTTTGACTTTTGGCCCTTTTAGATTCAGAATGGTTCCCATTCATTCCTCAGTCTTTCTGCTGGGTCAGCCAGCCCGGTTTGCAACAAGTGTCAATTGTGTTGGCGGTTTTTATGATGCAGACACTCGTGCGTGGGGGAAAAGGCTGAAATCACTGAACTCAATGTACCTAGGCTATCAAATGGCCTTCATCTGCAGGCAACTGTTGGTCATTATTGCTACAAGCTGGATTCAAACTAACCCCTACAGATAAAGGCGGCAGAACCAATTACCTCTGCTGTAAACTACCCCATCCTCTTGGCTTTGCCCATTACTTTATTTTATGTCATTATCATAACGCCAGCTAGGGAAAATTTGCACAATCCTTTCACAATGTTGATTTTCATTTAAAATGTAGTGGAGTCAGTTTTACAATTGGTATCGATGAAACGTGCACCAGTCACAAACACTCTGCTGATACTTTGACACCTAAATCACAGCCAAGTGAGACTGAAATTGCTTACATAGTTGTGATTTGTGCCTGCTTGGCTGAATTCAGGTGACATGTTACAATGTGTGTACAGCTAGTCTCTGTGAAAATATGCTCATTTGATGGTCACGTCTTGTCTGCCCTCTCTCCCACCCCTACCCATCTGTTTGTTTTATTCACCTGGGATGTCTTGTCATTAACCAGGATCGTGAGCTGTCTGGGTCAGAGACGGTCTCTCTGCTACATGTTTATACAGTGCCCAGCACAATGGGGCCCTGCATTGTGATTGGAGCGTCTCAGTTCTATTATGCTATGAATAGTTAATGATTGCATAAATCATTTATGCATACAAAATATTAAGTTCATGTTTCATTTTTAAAATAAATATTTGCATATGATTGAAGTATAGCGGGTCATTATTATTATTTATTGGTCTTATCATAGTGCCTAGCTCTTGGTTACACGGGGGTACATCTGGAGTAGAACCACTGCAGTCATTGGAATTACTTCGAATTTACACTAGTGTAGCCTGACCCATTCACATTTGTGAAATTTCAAAGTGATTTTAATACCCATCTAAAAACAACAATGCAGCATGGGACTGGTTAATTTCCACAGGCACTTGGGTCTCCTACACCATACCATTTTGATCTCATTCACTTTTTTTTTCCCATATGTGCTACACAAATTGTTGATTTGTATCACCATCAGCAACTCATTGCACACCCTGGAAAGCATCATTTCACTGCACCAAGGAGTCAGCCCAGGCCACAGGGAATGTGTACTTTGCAGAATGGTTTCCACCCAGATTGTGGCAAGTTCTCCCTGCTTCATTCAAGTGGCTTAATCCACAGAGATGCTCCAAGCCAATGTGCTTGCATTGCAATGCTTTGGGACATCCTTATATGAGCATTTTCCACATTCGCCCCCCTGTCCTCTTGTATTTGCTGATAATGGTAAGTGGCGGTGATATTCCCTTTTTCGTTTTCCCTTGTGGATTGCTGTTACAGTCTTGCAGAGAATACACTCTGTGTGACTCTCATGCAAAGCTCCTGCTTACACTTGGTACATTGTTTCTCAAGCTGCAAGCTCTAGGCATTGCTTGGTTGATTTTTTTTTTTTTTTGAATGAGTATCCAATGGCTCAGTGTACCGTCTGACTAGCCATCCAAATAGGCTCTGCGGCAGCAACAGTGTGGAACCCCGCCTGCCCCATCCACAGCCATGCAGGCCTGCTTTCCGAACCCAGTGGAGATGCACTGGTGTAAAGGAGGGTGGATTTTTAACCCTCTCCCTTTAGCAAGAGAGGTGAGGCTTGCTCTCCCAGCCACCCAGAAAGCTTCCCTGAGTCACTTTAAAGGGCAATCAAAGGTCTTTACAGACCGGCTTTGTTACTTAGGAGAAAAGAACGTTTCTCCTCCACTCCCTGGTCAGTGGCCCATTGACAAGTGCTGCAATGTGTAACACACACACACACACTGGCATGAAAGGAGAGCTCATTCACAGTTGATATTTGCAATAAACCCTTATTAAGAGAGTCCTAGAGTATCTACAATCATGGTCCGAACATGGGCTTCCTATCTTCCCACTGCAGGGTTCTGAAGGATTGCCACCAACCTATGTTCTGCACATGTGCACGCACAATTTGATTCACAGAAAGATTGTGGTGCAAAGGGAAAAGTTCTTAGCCTGTGACATTTGCACCAATATGCATCCAGTGGTGCAAAGGGGAATCGCTGTCCAGTGGTGGTGTTTGCCCCATTTTACAAACAGAGGCAAACACACCTGCAGAACAGTGGAAAGGAAAGCTTTGCCAATTACAGTATTTGGAAAACATCTATATATTGTGCAAGGAAAAGCTCAGGTGATTGGGAGTACAGTATTTACAACATACACGCACAGTAGGTGTGAAGCACAGCTGGTGGTGTATTTGCAGCACACGCACACACACACTCTGAATATGAAACCCCGCTGCGGTGTATTTGCAGCACTCACACACACACACACACACACAGTGAGAAACCCTGCTGGAGTGTATTTGCAGCACACACACAGAGTGTGAAGCCCACTGGGGTGAATTTGCAGCACATACACGCACACACAGTGTGAAGCCCGCTGGGGTGCATTTGCAGCACACACACGCACAGAGTGTGAAACCCCACTGGAGTGTATTTGCAGCACACACACAGAGTGTGAAGCCCGCTGGGGTGAATTTGCAGCACACACACACACAGTGTGAAGCCCGCTGGGGTGTATTTGCAGCACACACACACACAGTGTGAAGCCCGCTGGGGTGTATTTGCAGCACACACACACACACAGTGTGAAACCCCACTGGAGTGTATTTGCAGCACACACACACACACAGTGTGAAGCCTGCTGGAGTGTATTTGCAACACACACACACACACACAGTGTGAAGCCCGCTGTAGTGTATTTGCAGCACACACACAGAGTGTGAAACCCCGCTGGAGTGTATTTGCAGCACACACACAGTGTGAAGCCTGCTGGGGTGCATTTGCACCACACATACACACACACACAGAGCGTGAACCCCGCTGGGGTGCATTTGCAGCACACACCCACCCCGGGACGCGGCGGGCCCCCGGCCCGGTCTCCCACACCCCGCGGCGCAGGGCAGGGCAGGGAGCGTGGCGGGCCCCGTGCCCGGGGTGCTGAGGCCCCGCAGCAGGGGCCGGCCGAGGCGGGAAGGAGCCGCCCCGCGGCCGCGAGCCCGGCCCGCTCCGGGCTCCCCTGGCGCTGCCCCGGCCCGGGGGGCGGGGGCCTCGCGCGGCGAGCCCATGACGTAATGGGTTATGCTAATGACTCGCATGTGGGGAGCTGGGGCGCGGGGCTCGGCGCGGCTCAGTCTCGCCCAGCCAGGCGCCCGGCGCTGCTGCACCGCCCGGCGGGATCGCCCGCTCCCCCGCCATGGCACGGCCGGGGCGCCGCCAGCCGCAGCCCGCGTGACAGCAGCGAGGCACCTGCCTCGGCCTCCCGAGAGAGCCGGGGGGCAGCATGGGGGTGAGCCCGGCGCAGGGCGCGATGGTGCAGCGGTGGGGCGGGAGGGGTCGTGCTTTCCCTGGGGCTGCACCAAGCTCTTCTCCCTGCCCTGGCCCTTGTCTGTGCCCTGCTCCGCGCTCGGCAATAGCTGGGGGTCCCCGGCAACTCCGGGGGGGGGCCCTTATTACTTATTACGTGTTGCATGTGGGGGGGTTCCCCAAAACATCCCTGCAGTGTTTAGAGCCCCCAATGGGCTGGCACTGCCCTGCCCACGTCTGTGCCACCCCCCATGGGCTGGGGGCAAAAGCGGGGGGGGGGGAGTGGAAGAAGCAGCTGCGGGGGGGTGTTGCTGAGAGCCATCCTAGGTGAAGCAGAAAAGCCGCAGGAGCCCAACTTTGGGGGGGGGGGTTGCAGTTATGTGGAGGGACGGGGCTCGTTGCTCTGCGCTCATGTGCAGTTTGCAAACCTCCCTCGAGGCGAATGGACCTGGTCGCTCCGTAGGTCACAAGGCGATGCCTTGACTGTGGAAAATGCGTATGTAAAACCGGGCTGATTTCATGAGCGCTTCAGTAGGACAGAGAGAGAGAGAGAGAGAGACATCCCCCTTCCCCCCCGCCCGCTCGAGCAGTGGATCGGTGAAGATATTTGGAAAATAGCTTGGGGGGGGGGGAAGAGGAGGGGGGGACCATTTTTTTTAGCAGCCTAAAAAGGGAGAGGGGGACCCGAAGACGCCCTGGGCTGGCCTGTGCCTGCCGGGCTGTGTGATGAAGTCGGGGGTGGGTAGAGTTTATTTTTGTCTCACGCTGCTGCTGCTTAGGGCCTCAATCCAAAGGGGCTGGCTAGAGATGCTGGATTGCTGTAGATGGAGCTGCAGCAACTCGGCTGCTTCCCGGGGAGGAGGAGGTGGAGAGGAAGGCACCAGGGCTGCTCCTGCTTTGCATTAGAGCTTTATAGCCGCAGTGTAAGTTTTCTTGTGCGCCAATGGTCTGTTGCAGCAGTTCCAGTTTAAAGCAGGTAGGTCCCTAAAGAACCTGCCCAGTACTAGGAGCCCTTTTCCGGCAGCAACAGGGAGCTCCCTCCTCCACTTTCTGTGGAGGAGGGAGGTTTCTTTAAACCGTTAGCTGCAAAGCCTGCATCTCTCAGTTGCTGTGTATGGGGGCTGAATTTTTAGAGGTTCGGTGTCTTCCTCCCTCCCCCTTTCTTCCTCATCCCCCCGTTATCCTTCCCTATGTTGTTGACCTGAAATCTCCTTCGGTACGTTAGGAAGCTGGCTCTGCTGCTGTCATGCTGAATCATAGCGTTTCCTTGCAAAGTGTGTCATCATCATCAGCAATTCTTTTCTCTTTCCAGTTGTGAACATTTGCTTTGGGAGGAATGCGGGTGTGGAAGGTCCAGATTGCCACCCAGGGGAGGAGAGAGCTGGAGACGCTAGGCTAAAATAACCCGAGGGGAAAGAAGAAGAAGCTATACACCCACTCCTGTGCCTTGTTGAGATTTATATATATAGATGTGTGTGTATATATAATATACAATTTCCCCTCCCTGTTTCCCTGTGCCACTTTGTGTCATCATCTTTGGGGAATTTAACAAGAAGCCACTAGGACACTGAACTGAAGATAGAAAGAGGAGAAGAGAAACCAGACCCACATCTGAGCTGACGGCTGTGTCCAAAAATCCATTTGATTAATAAATAAAATTGTGAGACAGACACGGGGGAAAAAACTTTGGAGGGAATTTTTTTTTCCCTGCAGAGGGTTTTTTTTTTCTTTTTTTTTTTCCCCCTCCACTCCCTACCCCAATCTAATCATGATGTTTCGAGATCAGGTTGGAGTGCTGGCTGGTTGGTTTAAAGGCTGGAATGAATGCGAGCAGACTGTTGCTTTGCTCTCCTTGTTGAAGCGGGTGAGTCGAACCCAAGCCCGTTTCCTCCAGCTCTGCCTGGAGCATTCATTGGCAGATTGCACTGAGCTGCACATTCTTGAAGGGGAAGCCAACAACCCTGGTAAGTTTTGGTGCAACCAATCCATTTTGAATGCTACATTGTTCTCTGATTGATACCCTAATGATGGCAAAAAAGGGGAGGTCAGGGAGCTGGGGCTCCAAATGAACCAGCCTCATTGTTAACAGCTTCCCTTTTCACATTTTATGTTTCAGACTAGTGATGACTTATTTCAGTTTGATTTTTCACAGCAAACTACTACAGTCTATTCAGTGGTGTAACTACGGTAGCATGAATGATTGATTTTTCTCTCATGCAGTTTCCTATGAAATAAGTAAGTCAGGTCACGTAGAGTCTGGATTTTCTAGGCTTCTTTTGGACAACGTGGCTTGCTTTGCTTTAAGCAACATGCAGAAGAATCTCCTCATTATCTTATACAAACGAGTATTTTCTTGAGCTGTGGCTAGCTGAGATATCTTAATCTTTTGTTAAATGGTAATTTGTTTCATCATTCAGGTCCTGTTTGAACACTTTTTTTCCTTGCAGCTCTGAATGCTCTATATAGTCCACAGAAGCTCTGGGAAGATATTAGTAGACCATTTAGGCTGCTATACACAATTCAGTTAGTGTATACTGTGCATGTACTTTCCCAGGGATGTACATTTAATATATATGGGCAATGATTTTGATCGCATTTATACATCAGTGAAAGTTAGGAGAACTAAAATGGTGTAAGTAAAATTTAAACTCATGCTTTGTGTGTGAACCCCAGTGTGTGCACACACTTTTTAAAAGAAACCTTCCAAAATAAAACCACAAACTACTCTTTGCAGAGATGAGGTTAAACACATAGCTAAATTACCTAGTTCTATTCCATTTGAAAAAAATCCCCCCCAAAATAAATATAATCCCTCCTATTCTTGTCTCAGATATTTTAATATAGCTTGTAGGATTAAATGTGTACACCTTGGACTTCTGCACACTGTTAAAATAACGCAAAAAGCATAGTCTGTGGAGGGGGGAAAGTCTGTCGGTTGATAGGTGAAATTCTTTAGGCTTTATTGCAGTAGGATACTGAACAGAGCCCCCAGTGTTTACTGAGAGAAAAGAATGCAGGGTCCTCTTCCAGCTGTTCCATATTAGAGCACTGAGCCTGCAAGATTTGGCAGCTGTCTATGCTGCCATTTGATGACAACGTCCAGTACAATGTTGTTAGGCCTAGGATATATTTAAGTACGCCTTTAGGAAACCAACTCAGGGGCTGCTCCAGTGTACAGAGCTCTATCCTCACAATGGTGAACACCCTGGAATTGGATATTTCCTTATATAGTTCGTATGAGTGCCGGGGAAGAATGTTGCAGTGTGCATTTCAGTGCAATACTGCATTTTATAAACAGCTGAACAGTCTAACCTCATACATTTGGGGGTGGAGTCCTAACTAAGAATAAATTGGGAAGGAGAGCACACTCTTTTAAACTGATCTTCCACAGCATAGAATCGCCATTCCTCTTACCTGCATTAGCACGGGTTATCTTTGGTTCCCAGTGTATGTGGCTGTGTACCATTGTATAAATGTCTGGTTTTTCGTTTTACCTGGATTTTCTGTAATAGTTACGTCACATTTATTTGTCAGAAGATTACACATGAATGATTTATGTGCAGACTGCAGTAGCAGTTGCATACCTGTTTAAATTATGGTAGAAAAATTTCCTCTAAAGCCCATCCAAATATTATGTATGAATGAAAGGGATTTCTGCATGATGATCAGTCTCTTGCCAAAACAGTAGTAGAAACCAAGGTCCTGATCATTCCAGTATTTACACGTGTGACTAATCCCATTGACCCCAGTGGGTATAAGGATTACTCCTGGGAATAAAGCTTGTGGAATTGGGCCCTTGGTTTGCCTCTTAATGATTACATTTGTGATGCTGATAGAACAAACATCTGAGCAAGTGCTAATAATCAGCTGTTCTTTTAGGGCTCTTATAGGCTCAATAGCAAAACTTAGGGTGACCAGATGTCCCGATTTTGGGGGCTTTTTCTTATATAGGTACCTATTTACCCCTCCCGTCCCAGTTTTTCACACTTGTTTTCTGGTCATCCTAGCAAGACTTGAGAACCTTTGTTAAATTTCTGATACCACTAGCCATTTCTTCTTCTTGTAACTTTGATGCTTGGTAAACATAAGGCAAACATCACTTTGCATCAGAGAGTCAAGATGTTTACTTTTTGATCAGGGTGATCCTATTGTTACAAAGGAATGCCTGGACTCTGTGTTTGGCAATGAAGAAATGATAGGAAGTGACTTTTAGTTTGGTATTAACATTACATACTTTGTAAAGACACCCGTCTTTTAAAGTGCTCTGAGGTCTCCTGTTGAAATAATATTAAATAGCCCTTATTCACCACACATTTCATACCGTGGCATTTGTCACTTGACTAGACATGAAATCACACCAGGTTCTCTTAACAACCACAACTTAATACTGCTAGATGCCAAATATCGTGGACTCAACAGGGACACTGATTTCATGGCTCATTACAACAATCTGTAACACACACCTGCCTGCTAACCCTTCGTGGCCCACTTCAAACCCCTTTTGCATAGCAACCCTTACTGCCCACTCCATCTCAAATGAACTTCTATGACATGCGTCACCTCTTACGTTTAACTCTTGGTCCCAACTTGTATTTAGCTTGGACACTCCAGTTTTGTTCCCCAGACCTGGAGAACTCTGTGTAGTTCGAAGGCTTATACCTGCCACTAACAGAATTTTGGTCAGATAAAAGTTATCTCACCTACCTTGTGTCTAACAACAATTAACTTTTTATTGCTCTTACTACTTGAATTCCACAATGTACACAATTAACCTGGGCTTGTTTCTTCCGGGGCTGGTGATGATGACAGTGATACCTACAGATCTCAATGTGTGCCCTACTTTTTGGCCTCATTTTTCCTCCTTGGTGAGAGTTGTGCCAATGACACAGGCCTGACCCTGCAACTTCTTGCATGGAAGCTGACCACTGTGCCTCTGTGTTTGAATTAATGGGTCTGCACTTGGATGCAGCAATCTGCCCAAATACAAGAGGTTTTGGGATCAGAGCTGTAACTTGGGAACAGTATTGGGCCATAAATTTTTACATGTGGTGTATTGATCTTACTGTCGGTTAAATTCCATGCTATCTCTAGCTTCCTCAGTGCAGTAAAAAGACAAAAATAGTGATGAGGGCACAAACATGGTCCTGTTTTCTCTAGTGAAGCTAGTGTGAAAGCAACATGTGAGTCTAAGATGCCAATGTGAATGTTTGAAATGACTTTAAAGTTGGTCTCTCATGGGAAAAGAGTCATTCTGTGGACACAGAGCCTATGCTGCTTGTGAAAATCTGACTGAAATGGACAGTGACTCTATCTGACCGCTGTTGAAATGAGTATGTCGACTCATCACATTTCTTATTGGATTGATGTCCACCTCACAAATATCACCATAGGTAACTGAAGTTAGCACAGAGGCCAATGGCTGAAGAGACATGGAAGGCAAAGTACCTTCTCTCCAGCAGATCCCACAAGACAGGGCTTGAGGCATGTTGACTGGGCATTGGGAGAGAACTTGATCTTTCACAGATGGGTTTTGTTTTTGTTGTTGTTGCTCTGTTGTGCGGACCCCAGTCTTCAGTGCTGCCTTCCTACCTCTTCTCGCAAGTATTGAAAATGAAACGAAAAACATTGAAAAAGAAAATTAATTTTTTAAAACGGATTGGTTTTAATAGTGAAGCCAGCACGTTTGGTAGACTTTCATCTCTCTGTTTTCTTCATGTGGTTTTCTTTACTATGTTTTTCCTTTGCCTATTAATGAAAATTTAGCTCTCATTTATAGCACCTGACACGTAAAATGTAAATCTGATTGGAATGCACAGCTGCAGCGTAACGCTCAAAAAGGGATTTTTCTAAGAAATCTACTGTTCCTGCAGCCATTTTGTTACCAGTGGCGCTTAACAGGCAAAATAGCTGCGTACAGAATCCTTAGAATGGGTCTCCATAGGCTTTGCCGGGTTGAAAGCTACTCTGTTGTCTCTGATGTAACTGAGGCACGTTTTGACTAGAAGTGATGCAGGTGCCACAGTGAACGTATATGTCGTTCTAAAACCACACGAAAATGTCGTCTTGTTTAAAATTACTGGTGGTTGATCGGAAACAAAAAAATCAAAGCAAAAAATCTCTACGGGTCACTTTTGGATAAGATGCACAATCCATGTCGGAGATCTTTAATGGTTGTAGCACACACAGTAAAATGCAATTTAGAAATCCGCAAAGATCAAACAAACAAAGCAAAGAGAACCCCAAACGAGCTTTGGCTCTTCAGCACTCAAACTGCTGGGGGGCTGGTAAGGAAAAAAACAACAACCAAACAACGAGTAAATAAATCCAGGCTGATGTGGGCAATGGGAACCGTAGCATCGAAGAAAACCGTCTGAGTCCCCTGGGAGTTTAAATGTGTACAAGGCCTGTTCCTGCTTCCACTGAGATCAGTGCCTACCGCTGTGAAGTCGTGGTCCATGACTAGGGCTCCTAGGTGCTATGGTAATATAAGTAATAATAGGGAAAATCCCATTGACTTCACTGGGAACAGGATTGGGTGTGCAGATAGCACCAGTGAGGAATTCAAGATACTTCCACCATGACTTAATGAATGAGAATGGTTTAGTGTGTGGGTGGGTGGGTGGGGGGTGTTGGAAACCAGGTTAGACACCAGAAGTTTCTCCCACTGCAAGTTACTGTTTTTCAGTATTATCAATTACATTTATTTTTTTATTTGTTTTCAAATGTGGTTTTGCTGTGGGGGCTTGTGACAGGGCGCTGAGCAGGAACTGCTGAGCCAGCCCTTTGTCATGCCAGCTCCAAGTAAGGTAGATTGGAGCTGTCTAGAGAAACCTGTACCTCACTGGCAAAGGGGAAAGAGCTGCCTGCTTAATTAGCCTGGGGCTGCATAAAAGCCTCCGAGGAAGGAAGCCGGGGGGCAGACAGAGAGGGGTAGCTCTTCCCTCCTGGCTGCAGAGATTGAGAAGCCCTTAAGGCTGAAACGCTCAAGCTGTAGATAGTAAGAAGGTGGTGGGATTCCATGCTGTAAATAAACTGCACCAGTGATTGCTGAGCCAGAAGGTCTCTGAGTGGTGTTTGGATCAGAGCAGGGGCAGGACCAGGGGTGGGCTCTGCTACATCCTGTTACAAGGCTACGTGGGTAGCTTCAAATCCAGCTGGAAAGAGCTGTCCGGACATAACAAATGTCTTGGAGTCACAAATAAAAGGTTTCAGAGTAGCAGCCGTGTTAGTCTGTATTCGCAAAAAGAAAAGGAGTACTTGTGGCACCTTAGAGACTAACAAATTTAAGGTGCCACAAGTACTCCTTTTCTTTTTACAAATAAAAGGGTTAGACAAGAGTGAAATTGAGCCCATGTAGCAAGGTGGCACAAGGGCTCTGCTTCGTTTGTGACCTCAGAATAGGGTTTAAGTGGGATTAAGTGGTTTGTAGATCTTATGCTGGCTCTCTGCACAGGAGCATTTCACCCTAAAAGTGACTATCACGCTCAGTTAATAGCTGAAAATGCTCTACTATGAGAACTGGGAAAAGAGGGCTCTGGGAGGAGATAGCAGATGGAGACTGGAGTAGCGTGTGTCTTGGTTTGGACACAGGGACGACCTCTGTAACTCAGGGTATGTCTGTGCGGCAATCACGGGGTGTGATTGCAGCTCGCATAGGCTTGCCTAAACTAGCTTTATACTGAGATAGCTCATGTGCTGGAGCTGTGATACCATGGCAGTACGGACTTCAGCACAGGTGGTACAAACCCAGTGGGAGCCTTGGGTAATTAGGTAGCTAGCTCATGCTGAAGCCCGTGCTGCTGATGCTTCTGCTTGGGTATCTGAGCTAGTGAGATTAAAGCTAGCTCGGGTATGTCTGCATGAGCTGCAGTCACTCTTCATGATTGTAGGATAGATGTACCCATAGGCTGCTTCTGCCTGGCTTCCTCCTGTTGATTCCCCTACATCAGAGCCATGCTAGGCTAAATAGGGCGCTAGGATTTAGAACAAAAATGTAGTAAAAAAGCCAGGTCTCTTTGTGCATCTGGACTGGCCTATGGTGGAATCTGCAGGACGTAACCAGGCTTCCTTCTTCTGCAGGCTGGCCCGTAGGGGCCACCGTGGGAATTTACATCCTCCTGGAGTTTAGAGCTTTCCCTTCCAAGTGCTCCCACCTCCTGACTGCACTGAAAGTCCCTGTCTGGTGGCCAGATGCCTGCATCGTGCTGAGTTCGCTCTAGGCTATTGGGCCAGTCCCCATGGAATGATTGAAAAACCTGTTTCTCTGAAGTGCTGAGCACCCTACGCTCGATCAGTCCATCAAATTTGTTTCCTTTGATTTCTGAGACGTGTGCTGACCAGACACTAAGAAAGAGCCCAAAAGGCTATTGCATCCATTTAACTCTTGCTCCCATCAGGTGCAACACCTAATAAAAGAAAGTTCCTACTGGCCATGGCTGTAAACGAAGCTCTGACAGAGCAGAGAGAGTCCCTAGCTGGGCCTGCGCTGCCCCAACTCCCCTGTGAGTCCTCAAACCTTCCACTAGCCAAGAACCCAGTCCTCATTAATAACAGAACGGGAAGGGAGGAGACTCACGGCTAGCACCTCCTGATGGCTGGGTGTGGTGTTGCAGCTCCATCTTTGCAGAGGCAGACCCTCTGGCCAGATCACTTCCAAGTCTCTCCCCTTGCAGGGTAGTCTGGGAACAAAAAGCAATGTTTGGGTGAACAATTTGTTTGTGTGAACAAACAAATTGAGTCAGTACAAGAGAGAGCGGGAATGCCTCCCTCTCAGGGTGTCCCAGGATCAGGCCCTCCAGGCAGTGGTTGACTGGGAAGCTCCTGCCCTTCAGTCAGCCCTTTCCTCAGGAGCTGAGGGCTGAAGATCTGTTGACTTCCCTGCTCTGCCCATATGTGAACAGCTCTGCTCCCCTTTTAAACTCCCCCTCCAGCTTGTGCCTTACTGGTGTGGCAGAGTGGGGCCAGCTGTGCCCAGAGCAGCTCCTTAACCCCTTGTCTAGTGTGGGGTTTGCATTACCCCATCATGCAGTGTAATGACTTTAAGCGCTTGGCGCCTAGGGACAAGAACCTTTCTTTGCCGTTTGCCCAGTGCACTGACTACTGGGTGTATGAAGACTCTCATCCTTATCTCACGCAAGCCATCTATGTCAAGCGCTAAGAGCGTCATCATTGCCTGGGTGTCTTGTTTTGGGGCAGATTGACTGGAGGAAGTCTCCTGGCAAGGCTCGGCTTAACGTGAACTGTGGGTACTGCTACATGGGTCCTGCCATCAGTGAAAGTCGCTTGAGCATTTATTTTAAAGAGGCTTATTTTTTTTAGCTTGGAGTTATGATGTACTGTGTCAGGCGCATCCTTTAAACTGAGCCATTGTGTTGACTCAAGCCAAGGTAGAACAACAGCACTCGCATTCCGAAAAGCCCTTGTACGCCATTAAGACATTGGCCTGCATTGTGGGTGGTATGGAGCAGGAACCAGGAGGCATTGCACCTTAGTGAACCCCAGTGCTTCCCTGAGGTCCTGGGTATACAGAAGGCGTACTGGTGCTTCCACCTCACCTAAGGGGGTGCAGCATGATCTCCATTCTTCACCTGCTCCTTTCGTCATCTGCTCTTTGGTGGGGCTAGTCGGGCCTCTGCTTCTTCCCTTCCTTCCTCTGAAACGATGAGGGCTAAAAGTTGCCCCTTTTAAAATTGAAAGCGAAGATTTTCATCTAGTCGCTAGTCTCCTGGAGCTGGGTTTTTAAGCACACCACCAAATATCACAAGCCATCAAATTACAACAGCTGGCAACACTGCATAGGTGTACAGGACTGGACTTAAAGGGGTCTCCAGAGCAGAATGAGCAGAATGGCTAATCCCAAATGTTTAAAATCATGAGTCATGCACTCCTAAATCATGAGATGTGCTTAAAAATCATGAACATTGGGATCTTTTAATTTACCAACTGGTTTTAGAGCCTTTAGAGTTCATATTTTCAAATTTTTGGCCCACAACTCTGACGGTTAAAATTTCACTTGTTAAATTTCATGGTTAAAATTTCACGAAAGCAGAGATTTGCGCACAGTAACATGACTCCAGGAGGTGGGCTTTAAGAGAGAGACCAAATAACATGAGACTTATAGTGAAATTGCAGGAGTTGGCAACACTGCGTGGGGTTTTGGAATGATAGCACAAAGCAGTGAAACGTCTTGCATTTTTGAACAGCCCTGCTACTTAATAGGTGCCCTTCTTTCTGCATAATTTTATAGCTAGAGTATAGGAAAAGGTTGTCTCTTTCTCCTCCTCCCACTTTTAATTTTAAGGAGGAGAATCAGTTTGCAATACTTATAGGTTTCAATATGAACTAGAGGAAATATTTTCTTTGAACTCTGTGGTTCATGATTCAACTCTGTATTGTCTTTTTTTTTAAAAAAATTATTCCTTGTCATTCTCAGTGTGTTTCTGTTGCATTCAGGAACACCGGAGGAGACCCTCATTGGCTAATTAACAATCAAAAGTTCCCAGAGGTGGGAAATGGAAACATAGGTCCTAAGGCTGCATTGAGAGCCGTGCCGGCAGAAAAAGCTGCAGGATCGGGGCCATAGTAGAGAATATGTTTGCTTCATATTTCAGAGTTAGTGTGTGGTACTTTTAAAAAAAAATCCTTTAACTTTTTCCCATTAGCAGCATAAAAATAGATTCTTATCTGGTGGGTGCATTGCATTCAATGCATATTTAGTATCTGATCTGAAATATTTCATGTGTAATAAAAGTTGCATTAGAAAAATAATTGTTCGTCCCTAGCAAAATGGGAACCGGTATGTGGTTATGGTAGTAGAAGCCGGTGAATCTAGAGAGTGGTGTTCTATCCCCTACTTTGCTACTAGTTCACAAGATGATGCTGGTCGAGTCACTCTCACCCTTTCTTGCCTCAGTTTCCCCATCTAGAGAATGGATAAAATAGTGAGCTAGTTTCCACACACACCTGTGAAATAAGAGTGGGATTGAAGGCAATGTTAAAACTCCCACAAACTTCGATGGGAGCAGAGTTATTCTAATGTTGAATGCTTTTGAAATCCCACCTGAAATGTTTGTAAAGTGCTTTGGGATCCTTAAAGGAAAAGTGCAAAGTATTATTCTATACATGACCTAGTTTCTTCTAACTTGGCTTCTTTCCAAGTGAAATATTTTTATTCAGTTAAATTTCTGTGATGCTTTTTTCTTTTCTAAAATGGAAAGAACTAAATCTACTCGCTTCTCTGCATAAATGGATGAAGAATAGCTGAGGAAATTAAATGTAAAGAAGAGGAAACGACAATAGGAGCTCAGTAGCTTATGGCAGTCTTGAATTTGATAAGCTACAGATTGATGGGCTAGGTCAGGAATTGTTTTAGATTGGTAGTTTAAAAAGGGCAAACCTCAGTGCTTTAAATTAGAATAAGTGCTCACAGTCTATTTGTAAATTGAGTTCTCTTAAAATGAGATTAAATGGGAGAATGGGGTAGCTTGTCCATGAGTGCAGTCAACATTCTTGCTAGTGGATGACAGTTTGTACGTGTGCTGCACAGCATAGCTAGCGTACTGGGCATGTTAGAGGCTAACAGTTGAACAAAATTGTCCACCAAGTTGGTCCCTGTATTTGATACATTTGTTTTTAGGTAAATGGCTTTCAGTATTCCAAACGAGCCTAGCAGAAGTGCATTGGGAAGAACATTCAGGCCCAAATTATTGAAAAAATCCACTCATTTTGGATCCTTCAATTTTTTGGGTGCCCAATCTGAGACACCTAGGTGGGCCTTCATCTCTCCCACTAGGAAGGACAGGGGGAAAAAAAAAGCTTACTAGCTTTGGAAGTGATGTAAAACCTACCTGATGCCACACACTAACTATAGGGGGTTAGGAAAAACCTTTTCCGGTGTGTAAGTTATCCCAGAACTGCCTACTTCAGGGTTTTATGCACGTTCATCTGAAGCAGCTGGTACTAGCTTCTGCTGGAAACAGGGTACTGGATCAGATGAACTATTGGTCTGATCCACTATGGTTATTCCTGTGTTCCTACTAGCTTTCAAGCCTGGCCTTCTTTTCTCCTGTAATCTTAGATGTTTTTGTGGTCCAAGAACATGAATTGTTCCAAGCTGGGAGTTCTGTTTGCAATCAGAGTGAGTAATTGAAATAGTAATTAGTTTGAATGCTTGCTTTATTTTAAGATGCATTAGTCAGTACTTTAGCTTCCATGCTTCACACTTGTATCTAATGTTAACCTCTTACCCTACTGGCAGGTTAAAGCCTTACAGGCTAGATCTCCCCATATATAGTTTATTCTTCTGCAGGGACTGAAAACTTTGTGAGTTGGATTCAAGCATAACCCAGATCCTCAGGTGTGTAAATCAGCATAGCTCCCAGCATAGCTCCATCAATATCAAAGAACTTATATTGATTGGCAGAGCTGAGGATCTGGGCCATGGATTGTCTGCCTCAGGGGTGGGCAAACTTTTTGGTCCAAGGGCCACATCTGGGTATGGCAATTGTATGGCGGGCCATGAATGCTCATGAAATTGGGTGTTGGGGTGCGGGGGGGGGGGAGGGGGAGGGCTACGGCTGGGGGTGCGGGCTCCGGAGTGAGGCGAGAAATGAGGAGTTCAGGGTGTGGGAGGGGGCACCGGGCTGGGGCAGAGGGCTGGGGTGCGGAGGGGGGGGGTGAGGGCTCTGGCTGGGGGTACAGACTCTGGGGTGGGGTTGGGGATGAGGAGATGGGAGTGCAGGAGGGTGCTCCAGGCTGGCACCAAGGGGTTTGGAGGGCGGGAGGGGTGCAGTTACCTTGTGACAGTAGGGTTGGGAAAAGGGAGGAGCAGGTCATGGAACATGTTCTCCCCGTGCTGGATTCACCGTGCTTTTAGCCTCTGTTTTCAAGAAATGGATGGGAGAGTTTGGCACTGAATGCGACTTTCAAGGCTAAGCCTGACATGAACCTTGCATGCCTGTTGCCCACTTTCTCTTTTGTATGATTGAGTGAATAAATACAAAGAACATGGTTCCTTTGTAACTCTGGGTTTCCTACAAAACATCCGCCTCCATGTCGGAGCCCCCAAAGTCCTGCCATGTCTCCCCCAGCCTCTGTCTATACTGGGTGTACTATTTCTACATGGCAGTGCACAGACCTGCCATTAGGCTGTTGGTCTTTCCCTCCTCTTGGGAGCTTTAGAAGTTTTAAACTTGCGTGCTTCCTTTATACAGTAATTGTTTAGGTTAGAGGGACAGACCTAAGGCCTCCGGTGTCAGTCAGAGAGGTGTTAATTGGGCAATTATGTAAACTGCTGAGATTTCAGCCTAAATGCTCAGGTCTGAGTTTTTGCACAACTGCTCGGTTAAAGCAGGCCGCATGGCATGGAGGTTTCCACGAGCAACGTGGCCAAAGCTGAGAGGACTTTAATATTCATGACAGTTTTCAAAATTATATTTTGCACATGGAGAGAATCATAGAATTGTAGGACTGGAAGGGACCTTGAGAAGTCATCTAGTCCAGTCCCCTGCAGGGCTAAGGCAGGACTAAATATTATACAGACCATCTAGAAGTCACTATCCGGGTGTGGTTCTTTTGTACACCTCAGTTTTTAGGGGAATTAATTGTTTGCCCCATCTTTGCCTTCCCAGCTCTGGGCCAGACTGTGGTTGTGTATCTGCACAGACAATGGCAGGAGGAAGGAGACGTTGTCTAGTGGATAGAGAACTCGACTGGGAGCTAGAAAACCTGGGCTCTGTTCCCAGCTCTCCCAGTGACCTGCTGTGTGACCTTGTGTGAATTATTTCCCCTCTCTACCTCTCAGCTGTAAGGTCTTTATACAGGGATGGTCTCTTGCCATGTATATATATGGTGCCTAGCACACTGGGGTCCCAAACTCCTTTGGGGCACCTGTACGTTACTGTGATACTACTGATAGTGAGGTACAGGTGCAAAAGGGGACATTGGGAGCACAAGGACAGCTATCCAAAGCGCAAGACAATGCGGGTACCAGCCACCGGAGGGGCGTGGAGCAGGGGTTGACTTGCATCAGTGACGGATGTAGCCATGACCATTCCATGGTGTTCTGGCTACCTTGGGCCAGAGAGGTGTCAAAATGCCTTTAGGACTGGCCATGGTGGCCACCCTGAAGACCCTCCCACAGGCTGTAGCATGGAAAGCTAGAACAGAGACATTTGTTACTTACGGTGACTAAGTGCTACTTAGGTACAAAGTCCCATTCTGAGCCCCTGCTCAACCATGTTTTCCTAATGGTTTGGAGGAGGCAGGATCGCCGTCATTGTAGGATTGCTGTAGTAGTTTCGAGAGAATCGGAGTGGCTTAGAAACAAGGGACACTTGGGGCCAAATCCACCTGGGCTTTTTGCATCTGTGGAAGGTCCAGAAAATCAGTGGAATCACAGTGGTTGTTTTTGTACTGAGAGCCTGAGATAGGAGAAACTTGCACACTCCCCGTGTAAACAGCAGAGATCAGCACTCAGCAGGAGTGCCAAAGTGGTTGGAGGTTTGATGGCCAATGGATCATGACCTGGAGCCACAAATCCCATGTGCAGGCTTCCAACCTGGCAGTGCGTTTGTCCTGGCTCTGGGTTATTGTGGACAATTCCATCCCCTCCTAGTCTCTGTGTTGGCTCCCTTTAAGGTGGGCTTTAAGCAGAGTCACCAAAATATGATTTAAATTATTTCTCTTTTGGAGACAGAGTATGAAGTTGGATTTTTAAAAAGGAGTTTTGTAGACAAAACAGTACGGTACAGCCCGGGTGTTAGGATTATTGTTTGATACCTAACACACCCTGCCCTTTTCAAAGTGGGGAGTGAGGAGACCCTTCAGAGTGGAGGAGGGAGGGTGTGAAGAAATGGCTGTGGGATTAAGGGATACAATTTCCTCTGTTTTACCTGGCTGAAGTTAAAATTTGAATGGAGTTCAGAGTCATTTATTGGCCTTTCCATATAGAAGGCAGTTGTGTTTGTCTCAAGTAAGAGAGCAGATGCAGGTCCAGAGTTTCTCTGTGCAGAAATTCACACATCAGATGCCTGGCTAAAGGCTTGTAATCTATTAATTTATTTTACAGCTAGATGCTTCTTTTCATGATACAGTTGTATCAAAGATTTTGGCAGGGGCTTTTTAAATACCAGCATTTTTCTGTTTTAGGCCCTTAACTTGAAAAGACTTTTTTACATGCATAAGGGGAAGGATTCATGTGCTTAAAGTTAAGCAACTTGCATAATTTGATTCAGGTTCAGGGCCCTAATCTGTAACAAGTCTGTGCCCTCTCTATGGGCCTGAGTCAGAGTTAGTGGACTTCACTGAGCTTTGGGTCAAGCCCTAGATGGTGATTTACTACTGTCCTATTGTTAATTTTATCTCTGATCCTGCAAGGTGCCGAGTGACCTCACCTCCTGCTGAAGTCAGTGGGAGTTGTGGGTGCTCAACATTTCTTAAGATTAGGCCACAGGACTTTTGAGACCTTTGAATATTCTCACCCAGTCTGATTAAGATGGATTGGGCGAGCCAGATATGGTTACTTTAAGGTGTATAGGCTCTCAGGAGCAATTTATGTTGGAGGAGGAATTGTTTATTACTGTGGTCTGTATACAGTGCCCTGGCAGAATGGATGAGCTGAGTTCTTACAGCTCTTCTCCCTTTGAACCAGTTTGTGATGTTTATGCAATTCTGGAACTGGAAGCATGAGATGTTTCTCTTACTGTCTACAATAATGCACCCAGGAAGTATGAGGCCCTTTCTCCTTCGCAGCTTAATGGCTAGCGGACAAGCATCAGCAGACACATGGCCATTTAGTGATCTGGATTCAGGAATCTCTGTAGGATGTGGTTGTTTTTTTCTGACAGTGCTGTTGCACTGCAGGGCTGAGCCAACTTTCACTGAGTGGAAAGGGTCTCCTTGACTTTAATGGCAGCTGGATCCACTCTCGTGTGCTGAGCTGCCATGCTTGATAAAGTGTGTTTTATTTTTTTAAAATTAAAATAATTTTTTTAATACTTCAAGTATCATCTGCAGGATCGATCCCTGATTCGCTCGACTCTGTGCTCCAAAGCAATAGATCATCCTAGGGTAGGGTGGAAGCAAATATAGGTCACTTTACAGAACTCTAGCTCTGTCTTGTTATTACTCTTCGTACATAATTGGTTCCAGATTTTCCTCTAAACTTTAGTTCAGTCAGATAATTAACCTGGCCTTGCTTGTGGCGTGTTAGTTTTCCTGCTGTTTGCCATGTTGTATGACTTGCTCTGCACTTCTGTGTTGTGTTAGTAAATGTTTTATTGTTATAAAAAGTAACACCGTGTGTAAAGTACAGTTGGTGAAAATTTCTCCCTTGAAACTTTTTTCCAGTGAGAAACAGTCTTTTTGTGAAAATGAAGATTTTCACAGAAATTTTCTTTAGATTTCTGATTTTAATGAAATTGAAAAACCACTGTGTTTGGGCTTTTTTTCAGTTTTTATTTATTTTTTGTTCTTTCTCTTGTTTTTCCCCCTTTGTCTTTCTTTCCCCCCACTGGCAAAATGGGAAGAAGGAAAAGGCGGGGGGAGAAGTTGGGGAAGCCAAAAAAGCCAGGTTTTCATTTCTTCGTTGAAAATTTTTTTTGTTTTGTTTTTGAAACATACTTCCCGTTTCTCAAACAGTATTTGTGTACAGCTAAATGTTTCCCTTACAGATTTTGTCTTTGCCTGCCATTGGGATATCCCCACACCGTAATCATGGAGCACAAGTCAGCATGATTTTTTTGCCTGCTGTCTAGTTGTGCATTGGGATGGCCAGTTGTGTCAGCACAGCTCTGAAAAGAGGGTTTGTTAACTTAAAAAACACCACACTTTACAGTGCCAGAGAAGTGGATTTTAAAAATAGAAACCTTAGGCTGTTTCCCTCCAGATAATGTGAATGTTGGTGAGATGCTGAGTTTTAACTACCTGCATGACCCTTTCAGATAAGAATTGTTATTGACTTGCACTGTTATGTTAAACTGATAAGAATTCTTTAAAAAAACCTAGAAAAAATTCTTTGTATAACAATCTGCTCAGCTCATAGCCAGTAGCCCAGTCTTCCTCCTCTCACACATTCTTTGAGGTTACGATGCTTGATCTCTAAGCGTCTGACCCAGCCAGATGCTGTGGGCCCTGAGCTTTTGGTGGGAAATGCCCAGCTCAGGAGTGGACCCTTAAGAATTTTATTATAGCTTAATCTGAATACCTTGAGAAATGCTAGAGCGCTTCCTGAAATGCCTAGAGTGAAATCCTGGCTCCATTGATGTCAATGACAAAATTCCCATTGACTTCAGCAAGGTTAAGATTTCACCCCTACAGTCCAAATTGTGGCTTCTTGGGGGTTTGATCCTGCACCCATGGTAATGAGTCCAGTGACTTCAGTATTATGGGATCAGATATGGGTGGTGATTCAATGCCCACTGAAGTCCATGAGAGTCTTTCCATTGACTTCAGTGGGTGTTGGATTGGGCTGTGGGTGAGAAAAGTGTGCAGGGAGCCTTGTTCACCTCTACCCCACCAGGACCATGAGTGTCAGCACAGGGCCTGGCAGCATCTGAGTGCTGGAGCTCCCCGAGCACAAAGGTGGGCTGGCTAGCATGGCTGATGGCACTTGGTGCCCCAAAGGGGCATGTCCAGCCAGGCCGCGAGGGTACATAGGTACACAGTACACTGTGTGTGTTTGTGTGCGTGTGCTCGCACGCGTGCAGGCAGGCAAGGTTGGTATGGTGAACACTAAGGATTGCATCCCCTGCAGATTCATAGATATTTAGGTCAGAAGGGACCACTATGATCATCTGCATCCCCTGCAGATAAATGGGCCTCTGCAGCTGCTTAGCTACTATCTCTTAGAGTGGCTATTGGGCTGGAAGGCACAAGTTAGCTGCTGGTATTAGGATGGATATTTGGATCCCTTCTGTGCACATCACTGGAGGAGGTGATGGTTGCTGTTATGGGCAGTTTCAAAGTCTTTTACATCTCTGATATCCGTGTGCACTTAAAGCCCCACACATCCCCCAACTGAATGGTGTTTTGCAAAGTTTTTGCATATAAATCCAGGGGCCACTGCCAACTTAAAAAAAAATCACACTTTCATCCGCATACTGTAGCTAGTGTTACAGGTAGCTGCTAAAGTTAAGTACTGGAGCTAAAAGAGATTGAGTGAGCAGGCAAGGGGGCTGGAACTGGGGGTGCTGAGGGCACAGTAGCACTTCCTGGTTTGAAGTGGTTTCCATCATACACTGGGTTTACAGTTCAATGGCTTTCAGCACCTCCACTATACAAATAGTTCCAACGCCTCTGTGAGTGAGTGGATTTTTTTTTTATTTTTTAGCCTCTGTTTTTCAGTTTGTTTACTTCAGATTTTTGACAACAGCTTGCGTATAGTCAGTTTCATTGCTGGTGGATGGTGCACACTCTTGCCAGGGCTCTACGTGATTGGGCATTTAGCAATAAGACGAGCGGCAGAATTGGAAGTGGAAAGTGAACGGGCACCAAGCAGCAAGGGTGTGAACAAAGAGAATGAAGATGGGAAGAGAAGGGGAAGTCCTAATTATGTTTGTTGTTTTTCTCAGGCCTTCCCAAAGGAGTCTTCTAAATATATCTGTGGGCGGAGGAGGGCAGAAATATCCTTATAACAATTTTTTAAGGATTATTTTTTAAATTCAGGTCATGCTATTTAAATGGTATCTTCTCAGGAAATTAATTATTTGCAATTCGTCAGCTAAAATAAATTCAAGTTTACAGTGTCCCCTTAGCAGTGCACAACTTTGTGGCTGTCAGTATTGTGTGACAGGTTTCAGAGCAACAGCCGTGTTAGTCTGTATGCGCAAAAAGAAAAGGAGTACTTGTGGCACCTTAGAGACTAACCAATTTATTTGAGCATAAGCTTTCGTGAGCTACAGCTCATGCATCCGATGAAGTGAGCTGTAGCTCACGAAAGCTAATGCTCAATAAATTGGTTAGTCTCTAAGGTGCCACAAGTATTGTGTGAAGAACACATTTTGGATGGCACATTTAGTAACCTTTCATCATAAAAGGATTCTGAAACAACCAGCTTGGCACTGAATGCTTTGTATAGTACATGTTAAACCTCCATTGTTAAGAGTATCTCTATAAATAAAGGTGTGTGGTACATTCAAATATATAATGGTAATAGCTATTATAATACCAGCTGTCCAGCCAAACTTCCCAGTCTTTTAAATGACCTACAAGAGATTCCACAAAGAATGAATATTTAGCGTGGCGGAGCTGCTAAAAGCAGTCTCTATACTAGTAAGTAACAGGTGGCCTGTATTCACACGTTTCAGTTGAGGTCCTGGTTTTATATTTCACACAAAGCAAATGTTATATTAATAGGACTTTTGTGTTGTGGTTAAAGTGCAAGGCTCTGTATTAGTTTTCTGCAAATTGCACTTGCAGCTTCAGTTTGTCCTGTCTTTTTTTGTGGGAGTGGGTAAACACTAAGAAGTCTTTCTGGACAAGTCACAGCAGCTGGAGGGTACGGGTTTCTCTGTGGAGTGAAGGAATTTCTTCAGAGAAGCTATTATTCAACTGTGTTCTCAGCATTTTGGCAACTGTTCTTCAGATTAACCCTTTGCTCTGCACAAAGAGTTTCAAAAATATAATCGGATGCTTTTGCATTGTTAGAAGTAAATATACTTTGGCCATGTCTGAGTGTGGAATAGAGGTTAAAGAGTGTGAGGTCACTGCTTTAAATCCCTCCTAACGCCATATTCATTGTCACCACTAATGTTCGGTTATTTTCTGATTTTAAAATAAAACCGTTCCTCTGATTTTTCCTGAGCAAACACAATACCAAAGAGAGATCCCAATTTAGGGGCCCTGAAGCGTGGCCCATGGAGTACTGAAGAGTGTCACCCTTCAAGTCAGAATATCCAAGACCTTGGGACTGAACATGCAACTTCATTTAGACCCATAAAGTGAAAGACATCTCTGTTCACAGCCGTTACTGTTCACCCCTTTGAGGTAATACTGGTTTGACCACTGCTAGAATGCTGTGCCCTGTTCTGGTGTCCCCAGTTCAGGAAGGATGTTGATAGTGTGGTGGGGGTTCTGAGAAGACCTGTGAGAATGATTAAAGGATTAGAAAATGTGCTTAATAGCGATAGACTCAAGGAGTTCAACATCTTTAGCTCAACAAAGGGAAGGTTAAGGGGTGACTGGATCACAGTTTATAAGTACCTAGATGGGGAACAAACCATTTGATAATGGGCTCGTCAGTCTAGCAGACAAAGGTATAACAAGAGTCAATGGTTGGAAGTTGAAGCTTGTCAAATTCAGATTGGAAATAAGTGTTGGAAAAAATTACCAAGGGTCATGGTGGATTCTCCATTATTTTTGATTTTTAAATCAAGATTGAACTACACCAGATCTTTTAGAAAAACAGCCAAACAGCAGTTAATTCAGCGAAGTCCTATGGTCTGTGCTATGCATGAGGTCAGACTAGATGATCACAATGGCCCCTACTAGCCTTGGACTCTATGAATATGTTCAGAACCACTGCAGAGCCCCCCTCCCCAATATCAGGGGGGGTGTAAGACCTGATCAGTGGCTTGCCCAGCCTGTCTCATTACACACAGGGGACTGCAGGGAGTTACAGCAGAGAGGGTATTATCAGTGGGCAGATTCCCGCTGAATGAAATAACACAGAAACCCACATAGAAGACCACTTGCTAGTTAATCCATTTTACTAGGTGCAGTGTCTACTGCATTAGGAATAAAGGTTTCATTGTGAGAGCAGTCATCAAAAAGGCTGCCTGGACTGTGCAGAAAGGAGAGAGACTTTGATGGCTGTCAGTCAGGCTTGAAATATTTATGCACTAAAGCAGATACGTGCAGGTTCTTTTTTCCCCTCCATCCTCTAGTCTGAATCTGACAGAACTGTTTACATCGCTGTACCCATTAAAGAGATGCATATCTCATTTCAGCGTTTGCATCTCCTCCAATAAACACTTCAGCAAATCTTTTCCTAGGAATGTCTCCTCCTGCGTATTAAAAAAGCCGGGAGAGTGCGTCGCTCGAGAAAATTAGCATTTCTGTTTTTAAAATGACTAACATAACAATACTAGCTCTTTCCCCATTCCTAGAAGCCTCCAGTGATGTCTCTGAAACTCCTTGGGTTGTGTGCACAAAGTAGGGCGTGGGGATGGGGGAATTTTCTCTCTCTTACCCACACACCCCCTGCCCCTTCCCCTGGTAAGTGTCAGGGGTGAGGCCAGCTGCTGGCCTGCTCCCTGCCTAACTTTGCTGCTAGGCAATCAGTGAGCTCGGCTGCACTGCCTTGATAAGTGTGGCCCCCACAGCAGATCAGTGGCTACTCAACATGTACCATGCCCACAGTTGCGCTTGCCCTGCTCCTGCTTCCGGTCCCTGCTCCTGCCTGGTTCCTGTCCTGCTTCGGCCTTGTTTCCAAACCTGCTTCTGGTCCCCCTACGGCCTGCTCCGGCTCCAGCCCCTGTTCCCCTCTGACTCCTGGCTTCGGTCCTTGACTTCCCTCCGACTTACAGCTTTGGTTGATCCTCCAGCTCTGGCGTTCGGCTACTGTCCCTCCGGTGCTGAGCCTTGGCTCGTTCCTGGACTATTCCCCTGGAACCCAGCTTTAACCAGTAGGACAAACTTTCGTTTCAAACCCTAGGTTGAGCACCCAGGGCCTAGTGGGCTACAGTAAGGGGTGCGCTCTGCGGTAACATCATAGCTGCTAGTCCAGCTTTCTGGGGGTAGCTGTCAGGGCTGCCCAGTGCAGGAGGACAGTTTGCCCCTGGCCCCCCATTTGAGAGGGCCCTCAAACCCCATCAGTTTGCGTGAGCGACATTGCGATGTGGTGTGGCAACACCATGTGCAGGGAGCTGGGCCCAGCCCTGTAAGACAGGAGCCACCATTGTGAGGGTGAGTGTGGGGCAGGCTCACTCTCCAGTCCCCATCGCGCCCCCCCACCCCACTCAGGCCTCAGTTTCAGATTTTGCCCCAGGCCCCTAAAAACCCCTGTGCAGCCTTGGCAGTTATCATTCTGCACCCCCTAGGTGGGGTGTTAGGTCACTGAATCTGTGAAGTCTCAAATCCTAGGGGGCAGGGGACCTCCCGTTGCTTGCTATCAAACCTGTTCTATGCCCAGGCGTGTTTGGGGCCAGCTTAGAGCTCCCTCCCACGGCTGGCAGTGAGCGTACACTGGAATAGGGAGGAGTCCCCTCTGTAGCTCCGTGATGGGAGAACAATAGCTTGGAAGGCCTTTTCCAGGCCAGGGGCATCATGGGAGAATCAAAGCCCACCACAGCACGGAGTTGCTTGTAAGGCATTTCCCTCTTGAGATCACCTCTGACCCTGACCATTCTTATCCATCCTTCTTCATTCTCTGCAGAACACAAGGGCTGTTGTCTTGTTCTCGCATCTAGCCTGGTCAGGAAACTGGTTTTTAAGCAATTGCTGTGCCCTGTCTTTTTTCCTGCACTTGATTTCCATTTCCTCTTCCCTGCCCATGTCACCAAAAATGTCCTTAGTTTTGTCTCTTGTGGGTCATAGGTGCCATCAGGTGTCGTATCATCTTTGCTCCCCCCCGGGTGTTATTGCATCCTGCAATTTACTGTTGTGGCAGTAGGCAGCCTCATTAGGGGCCAGACTTACTGCTTTTGTTCATGCTGAGTAGCGGTTCACTCCACGTGTAGCTGTTGATTTCAGAGGGATCACTCATGGGGTAAGATACTACACAGTGTGAGCAAGGGCATCAAAATCTGGTACTAAGTGAGGAGCATGAGGAACTGCAGTCATAGACCACGACCTGATTGTAGCTGCATCAGTGCAAACACCTAGTGCAGACACATTACATCAATGCAAAAAGTGGCTAACACCATTGCGGCTTAGCCTGAAAACTGCGGTACTGGAAACTGCCCCCCCAGACAAAACAATATTACAGTACTGCAAAAAACCCAAACTATCATCCCTTCGCTTTGTTGTCTCTGAAGTGCTAACAGGAGGGAAAGATAGTAAGTTATTTCTGGCATTAAAGGAAGCGGATCTGTCTCTAGACACAATCAGAGAGCAGTTATGTTAGGAAGGTGACATTTTTTGCGTTTGTCCAGAGTAGAACCTGTGTTTGGGATAAATTCCACTTACATTTACACTGGTGTAATGTGAAGTCAGTTGACCAGATTCTCAGTGGATGTAAATCAGTGTAGCTTCACTGACTTTAATGGAGGAAGAATGGTCTAGTGGATGGGGTGCTGGACAAGATTCAGTCCAATTTCTGACTCGGCCACAGATTTCCTGTGTGACTTTTGGCAAGTCACTTAAAATGCATCCGATTGAAGTGAGCTGTAGCTCACAAAAGCGTATGCTCAAATAAATTTGTTAGTCTCTAAGGTGCCACAAGTCCTCCTTTTCTTTTTGCGAATACAGATTAACACGGCTGCTACTCTTAAACTACTCTGCCTCACAGCCCCATTATGAGATAATACTTCCCTATCTCAATGGGGTGTTGGGAGGATAAAATCCATTAATGATTGATTGTGCCCAAATACTGGGTGATGAGGCCCAGATAAGTATTTGAATTGAAAGAAAAGGAGTACTTGTGGCACCTTAGAGACTAACCAATTTATCTGAGCATAAGCTTTCGTGAGCTACAGCTCACTTCATCGGATGAAGTACTCCTTTTCTTTTTGTGAATACAGACTAACACGGCTGTTACTCTGAAACCTATTTGAATTGAATCTGTCACAGTGTAGTAAATTGGGAGTAACTAGGGGCAGTGTTTTACTCTAAATTTATTTAACTATGAGTTCTACAAAATATAATTGAGATGTATTGATCTAATATGCGATTTTTGGTTTAATTTACCATTATAACATACGCCACTTTGTTTTATTAATATCGTATGTGAAGAGTTTAAAGATCTCTCTCTGGCAGTGAGGATTAAAAGCTAGTAATCTGTATGCTAAGAAACATCAATTTATGTTTGGGATTTCATTGGCGTTGAGAGTTCTGTAGGGTAAGAAAATCTGATTGTGTGTGTTGTTGCAGTTTTCACCAGGAGAGCATATTAAGGGCCGGTGCTAACTATTAAGTTAGCATGTTGATAGCACAAATAAAATGGAAGTGAATGAATTTCAAATATGAAACTAAATCCAACAGCATTAAGTGCTAGTGGTTATTTGTAAGAGTTTAATTTTTGCATGTGGAGTCAGAGTAATAGGTTTGCGTTATCTTTTTTAGGATTTAAGAAGTCACTCTTTAATTTTCTTTTAATGTTGCAGCACTTGAAAATAATACAGGGTCACACTAAGCGCAGTTAATTGTTGTTTAAATGCACGGTATTTTCCATTTCTCAATAGACTTGCAATTAGTGAAACAATACTTCTGTTTTCAAGAAGAACTTTACAGGAAATGGGACCACTAGAATCTTTACAGATAAAATACACACTTGTTTTGTTTGTAAGGGGAGAGAGAGCCCTTTAATGGTCTAGTTTTCATTTCAGTGTGCATAGTTTCCCACATAGCTCTCGCCCAAAAGCACTTAAAGGGAGACTCCCAATTTGAAATCTTGTTAGCTTCAACAAATAAGTTAAGTTTCATGTGGTACACCTGCCCTTTCCACCACCTGCCACTTTTTATGGTTTCACAGTCATCATATTTTCCTGTCTTTAAATATTTTTTTTCTCCCCCTTTGCTGCATGAAAGACCCACATGGGCTGGGGAACTGACTGCTTAACTATACAGGAGAAATGAGTGAACATGACTAGACACAAAGGTCCTCAGCTATGATTTGAGTCCAAAGCACTGCTCATTCTGTGTGTGTGTGTGTGTGTGTGTGTGTGTGTGAGACACACACAAAGGTAGCCTTTGCACTCCACTGACCCTGGGCACCCATGTGCCAGCCTGGTTCCCTAGATTACTTGAAAGCTGCCTAAGGGGCCGGTAGAGAAGTCAGGGAATGGTGGGAGAAGGTAAGGACATCCTGACCACACCCTCTCATCCTCAGCTCTGACACAGGAGCAGGATGGGTTGAGGCTGGTAGGTGCTCAGAACCTATGGTGATGGGTGGCAGTATAAGAGAGAGGAAAGCCACTTGGTGGCTTTGTACTTCCAGAAGCTCCTGGGAAATACACGAGTAACCTAATTCTGACATTGTTAGATTACCTCACTCACCTGCCCTTTTCTCTCCTGAAAAGGAGTTCTGGGGGCACTAGCCTAAGAGGAAGTCCATGGGAGCTCAGCAGCATGGAGGGTAGGGGGCCTGGAAGTACTGCTGTGGCACTCAGTCACTGTGCTGATGTCCCTGGCCTCTGTGGTGCCCAGAGGTCTGTGAGTCTAGGGGGCAGCTCTGCACGTGCACCTTGCTTCCTGACATCGTGATGCCATAGAAACTGTGGGTGGGGAATTGTGGCATTCCCTGTCCCCAGTGTGGGGTTTTCCCATGGGTGGACAGTCCGCCCTTAGGTTAGGAATGAATTTCTAGCAGTAAGGTTGAATACTCTAGATATGTGGTCAAAGGAGACAGCTGATGCACTGCTGGTGAAGGTCTCCCAGAGATAGAGCAATCTCTGAATTGTTTTAAGACCTCGGGTTTCAGAGTAGCAGCCGTGTTAGTCTGTGTTCGCAAAAAGAAAAGGAGGATTTAGTCTCTAAGGTGCCACAAGTACTCCTTTCCTTTCTAAGACCTCAGTGGTTCGGGGGCCAAATTAGCGGTCAGCATTACCCATGGGAGGCACAATAGTGTGAATTCATGGTTTCGTTTACTATAGTACGGTGTATTCTGATTTAAAGAGTATCATGGAGAAATATTTAGTTTATATATATAATTCTCACAGCAAAATGACTGATTTTATTTTGTCAACTGCAGTTGGTTAATAACATAGTAAAAGCCTCCTGATTGGTTAATAATTTAGATGGGTTAATAATTCAGTCACACAGTGTTTTAATATCCTGTGCTGGAAAGAGCCGCAGGAGGCGCATTAAAGAGCCACTTCTTGCTCCCAAGCCTCTGTCTGGGTATTGCTGCTCTAAGATAACCTGCACTAGGCAGGGTTTGAACTAATCCGCCACTGGAGATGTTTTTGTTTCTCAGGCATTCGGGAACCCAGTCCATGAATTACTGCGGCTGGAACCCCACTGGTAGTGGGTGTGTGGGTGTGGTGGTTGGAAGTGCTGCGTAGTTGTGGTGTGACAGGCGAGAGAGGAAGAGATGGGGGTGGGATGGGGGTTAGGGAAGAAGAGCACGTGGCAGTAGTGATAGGGTGGAGAGACCCATCACAGAAATGGGTCCAGTAGCAGAGGCAAAGGGAGCTCCAACCTGGAGAGGTAGGTGGGGAATGAGAAGGCCCAATGAGGGTTGTGAAGCAGGGAGCTCGCCCGCAGAGCCCTTCTCATTCTGTGATTGGGACCAAATTGTCAGGGCTGATTCTCTTCTCACTCTGCTATCTTAGTCCTGATTTGCACCAGGGTAAGTGAGAGCAGGATGTTTATTTGTGTGGGAATTGGATAAATACCGAATCGCTCTTATAATAACCTCGGGCAGTTCCAAACTGTTCTGACAGCTGTAGCGTAAGCAGACCTGGGCCGTCTCCAGTGCCCAGCCATGAGGGGTAAGGTTTGTTTCATTTTGCTGTATTTGTTGGGTCTTGTCCTTCACACTGCCCAATGACACTGTGTGCCCTTATCCTGGGCCCACATGGCTGTGACTGTATTATCAGGCCCTTGGGTTATAAGCCCTGCCATTGTGCTGTGGTTATTGTTTGTGTTATGGTTTGTAGTGCCTCGAAAGCCCAGTCATACATTAAGTGCTGGATTTCTTTATTATTTTTCAAACTGTTTTCATTGCTCCATTATAAAGTTTACACTGATCAGGTTGATTCCTCGATTTTAAGGCCAGACAACACCATTAGGATCGTTAGGTCTGACCTGCTGCATAGCACAGGCCAGAGATTTCCACCCATTTACCCCTGCCTTGAGCCCAGTAACTTGGTTGAACTATACAGTCCTGTGTGGTCCTGTTGGGTTTGCCCATGCCAACAAGATTGTTGTTTTGGCCAATGTTAACAGTAGTAACAGAGCATTTATATCTGTTGTGTATCATCTTAACATTTCAGGAATTCCTAGAATACATCATTGTGGTAATTTAGGAACAATTTCCAACGCGTTCTTTATTGCGTGTGTGACTTCTGTCCAAAAAGTTAGCATGAGTTGACATGATTATATTACTTTCCTTTCCAAATGGCGTAATGACTGAAGAGTTGGAGACAGTCATTCACAGTCAAAGCCACTGGAAGCAAAGACCAAGTCTTCTTAGTAGAGAGCCTAGTGACCTATGTGACTAACCAAAAAAAATAAAACTCCTATTGACTGCACTTTATTTTGTTTGCACTCTGTTCAATTCACTTTGTTTTCCTGCAGATATATTTTGGTTTAGTTGCAGCTTATGTAAAATTTAGACTGTGAATATGGAGTTTTAATCATAACTTAAGTTGATAATAACCATCGCAAATGCTTATGGAAGTGTAAACAATGCCATGCGTTAAAGAAAACTCTTGAGTGCCTTTCAGATAAGGAGGGGAATGCCCTGGGGGAGTTGTGCACCCACACCTGGTTACAGTGGGCTAAATTGTGGCTCTGGCACAAGCCCAACGTATGGGGTAGTGCTTTGTTGCGCTGTCTCAGGAACGGCCCTGGAGGCAGGTTATGAGCCAGAGAGTCGCACTCTGACTCCTGCTTCCCCTGTGCTCTGGTGGGGGGATACTCTGACAGCTCTTATTCCTGGCACAACATCCACCCCTTTTGTGTGTCGCTTAGTATGCTGCGGGGCAGAACCAGGCTCCACCCGTTCCACATCCCCATCCACCTGCACGGGAAGAGAAATAGCTGCTCTGTGAAGGACGCTGCTCTGTCTGTTCTTCTAACTGCTATGTAGTTAGCCAGTGGGGTGAGGTGGCGTTTTACCCACCCCATGTGGGTTTGCAGGATGAGTTACAGTCTGTCTCAATAAGCTTTAATCTCCATCACATTAAAATGACCCTGTACAATATTTTGAAATGACACAGTAAGTACTTCCCCAGCTCCATTGCATGAGTTAGATAGTTAATATCCTACATACCACTTGTTTGTGGGTGTGGGGCTAGTATAATAAATGGTGCTGCAGCCATTCTAGGGGAATACAGATCTCCCTTTGGTTTGAGAGACAAGGTGGGTGAGGTAATATTTTTTTATTGGACTGACTTCTGTTGTGGGGAGAGACAAGCTTTCAAGCCTCACAGAGCTCTTCTTCAGGTCTGGTTTACGATGCAGTTCCAGTTCCTAGGATGGATGATGATGGTAGCTTTTGAGCTGCATTGCTCCATTTGAATAGTGAGAAAGTGGCTGAGATTTGCTGCTTTAGGAACTGACTTTACTGGTTGTATCAGTAGCACTGTAGATTAATTTAATAATCTGATATAAAACTGGAGAGTGGTTCAATCGCTACAATTAAATCTGTTCCGAATCACTACTTTACAGATGACAGAGTTTCAGTAATTTTAATAAATACTAAATAGATTCCAGGAGAAGAAACTAGAGTTTGTAACGCCAACCTGGCAGCTAGCATTTAATATGATAAAAAGACCCCTCCTAAAGGTGCAGTTGACCAAGGCAACTGCTACACACAATATAATCTCTCAAACAGCAAAAACTATATTAAAACACTGGTTGTAATTTAAACAAAATACTTAGAATTGGTTAAAATGTTCCAAATTTTGACTTTTTCATGAAATTCTTCATTAGAAGTTTAATTTTCAAACAGAAAGGAAGAAAGAAGGGGGAAATTTTTTTACCGTGGCATTTGCGATTTTGTGTGTGTATGGATGGGGGGTGTTCAACCAAGGGTAGAGCTGGTTGGAATTTTAGATTTTTCTAAAAATTTAAAATGCCAAAAAAACTAGGAAAATGTTACTGTTGTGGCTTTATTTTTTAAATTGTGCTAAAAAATGCTCATGGGCTTTAGGCTCCATCCTGCAGACCATTACTCATGTGAGTAGTCTGCTTGCAGCTAATGGGGCTGCCCAGGTGAGTAAGCATTTGCAGGATCAGTTCCTTGCAGCTATGTCTGAGACTGTTAACTCAGCCTGTGGTGCTTATGTGCCCTAGTTTTCAGCGGTAGGTGCGCCTGTTGCAATCCGTGCCAGCACAACTGCCCACAACCCCCAAGTTTATGCAGCAGATCAGGTATGTCGGCAACAACCCGTCTGACTAGCGCATGCAGTTGGCTGATTGCATGAACAAATGCAGAGGCTCATCCCTGGTATCAGCTTTTGATAGTTTGACTCATTTTGTACCTTGCTATCTGAGGGATGTGCAGCTGGAGATGTGTTCCGGCAGATGAAACGTTCTAGCAAACTACAGATTCCACCCAATGGTGGGGATATTGGTCCTTGTTTACAGGCGAGGCAATTGGTTAACAGTGCAGGAGAGGAATTCATTCAAACTACATCTCATTGAGTAAAAGCTTAAGGTGGGAAGGGGACGTAGGGAAGTTCACCAAAGCCCAGGGAGTCTGAGGGAGAGCTCAACAGAGAATGTTGCTTTAGGATGAGTAAGTATTAGGGAGGGGTCAAATGGTTTCTGGGCCTATCAGAAGCAAGGGGGCCTGAGAGAGGATTTGGGGAAGGAGGCGTCTCACCCTTTAATAAAAAAAAAAAAAAAAAAAAAAGAGTTCCGAGCCTATCAGAACGTCCCTCTTAAACAGAATTTCAGTGTCCCTAGTTCAGAAATACCCATCAGAGTAAACTAATTGGCCTCTTTGTGTTTTATTATAGTGCCTAAATAAACTTGCTCAGAACAAGAACTCATGGCCGAGTTTTCCTTCCTTTTTATTATTATTATTTTATTTTATTATTTATTTGTATTACCACCATAGACCGGAGAAGTCCCAGTCATGGACCAGGATGCCATTTAGCTAGGTGCTGTTAAAAAAACAGAACAAAAAAAACACTCCCTGCCCCCCAAAATTTGTAGTCTTACCGTGTAATGCCACTAAAGTGATTTCCACAGAGTGGGTGAAGTGCAGTGATATCTTGGCCTCATTGAAGACAGTGTCAAAACTCTCATTGATGTCAGTGGAACGAGGATTTCACTCGTGGTGGTTATTGGCTACCAGAAAAGGGGTACATCTGCATCAAGGTAATTTGCCTGTTATGGAGTGTGCCTGGCTGAATGGATCTCCCACTTCTGGGGTCACTCTGCTTACTTTGGATAATTTCTTTTGCAAAGATTCCTAGAGTCATAGATTCCAAGGCCAGAAGGGAGCATTGTGATCATCTAATCTGACCTCCCGCATAGCACAGGCCATAGAACTTCCCCAAAATAATCCCTAGAGCAGAGCTTTTAGAAAAACATCCAATTTTGATTTAAACATTGTCAGTGACAGAGAATCTACCTTTGGCAAATTGTTCCACATGTTAATTACCCATCCCTCACTTTTAAGAACTTACACCTTATTTCCAATCTGAATTTGTCTAGTTTCAACTTCCAGCCATTGGATCGTGTTATACCTTTCTCTGTAGATTGAAGAGGTCATTATTCAATATTTGTTCTCCATATAGATATTTTTAGACTAATCAAGTCACCCTTGGCATTCTCTTTTTTAAGATAAATAGATTGAGCTCTTTGAGTCTTTCACTGTAGGGCAGGTTTTTTAATCCTTTAAACATTTCTGTGGCTTTTCTCTGAACCCTCTCCAATTTTTGAACACCCTTCTTGAATTGTGGGCACAAGAACTGGACACAGGATTCCAGCAATTGGTGCACCAGTGCCAAATATAGAGGTAAAATAACCTCTCCTACTTGAATTTCCCCTGTTCATGCATCCCAGGATCACATTAGCTCCTTTGGTCACAGTGTCACACTGGGAGCTCATATTCAGCTGATTATCCATCACGACACCTAAATCTGTTTCAGAGTCACTGTTTCCCAGGATAGAGTCCTCCATCCTGTAAATATGGCTTACATTCTCAGTTCTTAAATGTATACCTTTACATTTAGCCATATTAAAATGCATACTGTTTGCTTGCTTCCAAACCACTCTAATTCAGTGACCTGGTCTCTTCGTTATTTGCTGCTACTCCAATTTTTGTGTCCTCTGCAAACTTTATCAGTGATGATTTGATGTCTTCTTCCTGGTCATTGATAAAGATATTAAAAAGCATAGGACCAAAAACTGATCCCTCTATGACCCGGCAGGAAACACAGCTGCTCAGTGGTAATTCCCCATTTATAATAAATTTTGAGACCTATCAGTTAGCCAGTTTTTAATCCATTTAATGTGTGCCATGCTAATTTTATATGGTTCTAGTTTTTTAAATCAAAATGTAACGTGGTACCAAATCGAACACCTGAGAGAAGTCTAAGTATATTACGTCGCCACTATTACATTTATCAACCAAACTTATAATCGCATCCAAAAAGGATATCGAGTTAGGTTGATAAGATCTGTTTTCCATAAACCCCTGTTGATTTTCATTAAGTACATTATCCTCCTTTAATTCTGTATTAAATTGAGTCTCATGACAGCTGCTCCATTATCTTGACAGGGATCAATATCAGGCTGACAGGCCTATAATTACCTGGCTCATCCTGTTTACCCTTTCTAAAAACCAGCACAAGGTTCGCTTTCTTCCAATCTTCTGGAACTTCCCAGTGCTCCAAGACTTGTTGAAAAGCAACATTAACAGTCCATTCAGAAAGCTTATCAGTCAATTCCTTTAAAACTCTTGGGTGGAAGTTGTATACACTCGCTGTTTTAAAAATGTCGGATTTTAGTATCCTCTGTTTAACATCCTCCAGAGATCTACTGGAACGAAAAGAGTGTTATCATCAGCATATGATGAGACTATATCATCTGTTTTTTCCCCCAAATACAGAACAGAAATATTTATTGAACACTTCTGCCTTTTCTGTAGTATTCTGCTATTTCCATCTAGTAAGGGACCAATACCATTGTCAAGATTCTTTTTGTGCCTAGGTGCTCCAGTAATACAAATAATCATAACTTCTCAGTGGGTCACACATTGCTTTATTGTAGCTCTTGGAGGTGTCAAGATCAGAGCTTAAGATCATGATATTATTGTGTGTAGAAAAGGTATTTTTGGAGGTTTCCAAAGTCAGCTTTAATTCTGTTTCCAGGGAGCTCTGGTACTAAGGAAACATTTTTGAAAAACAATTTCAAAATCTAATACGTTCCTAAAATAGATTTTTTTGTAAATTATGTGGCACACACAGAATACATGACTTTATGATCATTTATTGTTACTCATTGCAGGTGACTTGCATGTGCATACCTGTCTTCTCCACTTGTGAATAAAGAGTGTCATGCTGATAACACTGTATAGCACACAACACTTATCATAATTTTTTCATTCTATAATATGTGTATTTTACATGTGTGATGATATATTTACAGTTGATAGGATGGCTATGCAGTTTGTCATGTGGACCCACAGTTTATCACATCAAGGAATTATGTATTGAGACCAGATAGCAGCATGACTTTAAAGATAAATATATCTGATTCTACATTTATTTTTTGCAAATATTCTGGTTTTCCGAAGATAGATCTTTCAGGGGCTCACCATTATCTGATCACATTTAATTGTACTACCTCTAGTGAATAAATAACTCACTGTTTCTTCAGTATGTTCTAGTAACCATTACTAGTAACAGGTGGAAATGAAAGATTCTGTGTTGCAGTTTGCAAGGGTAACCTTGTTGTCCAGGTCATCCTTCTTTCTAGTTTACCACCATAGGTTCAGATGGTATTAATGTTTTCAGCTGTTAGGAAATGTTGCTTAGTGCTTAATCTTCTGCATTTTCCTTCATACTGTTGATTCATTACCAGTATGTGATTGACTGCTCTTTATAAACTACTTTATTTTGAATACATGCAAAATAACTCATATATGGTAGTTAAGTTCTCAGCTTCATTTTGTTTCAAGCACTCCTGCCCTAAAAACATCTAGAATTCATTTGGTTTGCCTTAATTTATATTTTAATTTTCTATTTGGAAGTAAAGGTCAAGGATATTATTAGTTTCTTCCTATTATTATATTATAAAGGTTTCTAACAAGCAAATAACATGGGGATGCTTTACAATGTTCACAGCTGTTTGCTTGTATGTCATAGCCTCTCTCTGTGCGCGCGCGCACACACACACACATTTAAATGTAAGTAATTCCAATATATTTATATTTGAGTCCTTTAGTTGTATACTGCTGGAAGATTAAAGATGGAGGAGAAAGATTAATTGCAAGAAAATGTTTGTATTAATTTCTTTTTTAATCAGCATGTATCCTATTGTATTCATATGTGACCAACCATATGTGAGACGTTGAGATTTGAGGAAAAATCATATAACAACGTTTCAGCAACAGCTGCAACTTTAAACTTAATCTGAATTAGGAACGACTAAAGAGAACTGTCACATTTTGTTCGGGCAGTGTCACCAATACAGTCGAGAAATACTTGCAAGGAAGCATTTGTGTGCTGCTTACATTCGAGCACACTGTTTCATACAGAAAGGGGTTTGGCAGAGTTCAGTAGATGGAAGAGAAACCACACTTCTTAGTGAGAAAATTATATTTTTAGAGTGCCAAAAATGTATGCCAGGTGCTTTTACAAACAGCAAGAAGACAAAGGGTGACATCTTGGCCCATTGATAATCAGTGGACTTTTTGCTGTGGACTTCAGTGGAGACCAGATTTCACTCAAAGTCTGTCCTGAAGAACTGGAAACGTACGTATTTAGGTGGCCATTTCCCACACTTACTTTCGTCCTGTACATTTTCAGCAAATGTGTTGTTATGTAGGGTGTGTTCTCTGTCTCTTAACTTGTTTTTGCATTTCTCATTCATTAGAATTAATTTTTGGTATAAGCTGTAAAGAAACAAAGTAGCATATCATCTCTCCTTCTTCTTAACGTGTTACCATTTGAATACGTACGATTGAAACTATTACTTCTTATTTGATTATTTGAGGTGCCCTGCATGTTGTGAAGAAGGATTTGTCTGACTCTGCTGGCCATGTCTTTGTGGCTCTCCTCCATGGATCTGCATGTGTGCATGTCTTAGCTATTGAAAAATTTTATCCTTGTTGTATCACCTGCCAGCTCCTCCCCTAAGGTTTGAAAGTGGCTCCTTGTTTCTTGCCTTCTTTTGTAGTTATTTAGGCTCTACAGAAGCTTCCTCCACTAAGCTCTGGAGTCTCATCCTAATTGAACATGTGAACATTTTGTTTTTTACTGGACCAGATTCTGTTGGTTAGAGAGACAGGCTTTTGAGCTTACACAGAGCTCTTCTTCGGGTCTGGGAAACGTACTCCTGGTGTAACGCTCCGACAGTGACGGGAGAGCTTCTCCCATTAGCATTGTTAATCCACCTTCCTGAGAGGTGGTAGCTATGTCGATGGGAGAAGGTCTCCTGTTGATACAGTGTTCTCTACACAGGGGTGGAGGGGGAAGTTTAGGTCAGTGTAACTGTGTTGCTCCGGAGTGTGAATTTTCACATCCTTGAACAATGGAGTTATATTGATATCGGTCTGTAGTGTAGACCGGGCCACAATGAAATACAAGGTGGAACAAATTGTTTTTCATAAGTAGTTAACACATATTTCAAGGGACCATTCAAGGTAAAGTGGCCTGTTGTTACTTCTCCAGTCATGGGGTGAGGGGGAAAGGGAGAGAGGAGGAGGGGAAAGCTGGAGGGGAGATTAAGTGGGTTACAATTGTTGTAATAAACTATAAATCCAGTGTTTCTGTTCAGTCCATGATTTTCTGTTCAGTCCATGATTTTTAGTATCTGGCAAATTTATGAATTTAAGCTCCCAGGCTCGTCTTTTGCAGGTGTTGTGCAGGTTTCCTTTGAGGACGAGGACTGAGAAGTCAGGTATAGAATGATCACTTTGTGAAAATTGTTCACCTACAGGCAATATGGTGTTTTTGTCTTTTATCATATACTTAATATTAAAAGTAATTTTTAATGCAGTACAACTAACAAGTACTTTTGCATAAGACCCCCTTTATCGTAGCATAATCTCTGGTGTAGTGATCCTGGCAGATGGTTTTCTTTAACAGAGAATTTGACATTTAACTTGTACTGGTACGCAGACGCAGGATGACACAGACTTTTACCATTCTGTGCTCACTCAGTCTAAAAAGAGTGCTTTTTTTAATTTCCATAATCTTCAGGATGCACATAAGTGGGTACTTTATAGTTAGAAATAAAAACAAAAGTTTCATCAACACTAATGATTTTACAGGAGGAGGTTCCAAAAAGGAGTTCTCTCTTACCGAGGAGAATACGTGACTGGATTATTGCACAAAATAATGGTGATACATTTGGTTGTATTTGCTAAGGGCAAATTGCTGAGACCATCTTTTTTGCAGTCAGAAAAGTTAACCAACCTCTGGAATGCAGGTAATGCTATTCCCCGCCCCCCCCGCCCAGTTGCACTGTGCTAATTTTAGAAGGCCTATGTTTGCTGACTTCTTTGTATTGCCATGAAGTTGGCTTTACTGGTACCGTCCATTTGGTCATCCAGAACAATCTACCTCAGATGTTTGTGATCATACTCATATGAGTAGCCTCAGTACTGAATTTATACCTCCCACCCAGCAGGAGGAGACAAGATGAGAACTCTGATGGAGAAAGGATGAGAGCTGTGATAAGGCCACTGCCCCACATATGGAGCTTGCTGGCTGAGGCTCTGTTTGTTCTTGTCTCCTGCTGGTGGGAGCTGGTCTGCTGGCTGCCTTAGCTATTTTTGTTTTTAGTCCTAAGTTGCTGGAGTATTTTTAGTTTATGTTGATGAGTTTCCCCCCAGTTTTATATTCAGATTTGATAACTTTCAGGTTTTCTTTCCCCCTGTTTGACAGAGAACTCTTTGGCTGGGGATAGTAGCTTGGGTGCAAGATACTAAGACCTGCTTTTGATCTCCCTGGGCAGATCATGGTCCGCAGGGATCTGAGCAAATCAGGGTCCTTAGTTGTGAGAGCAGCTGTTGTTGAGTGAAAGAACAGACACTTCTTATCTCACAAGGAGACACTCCACCACCAAGGAGCAAGGAAAAAAGAGCTGACCTGCTCTTCCTCAGAACCATAGGTCACCTTGAATTCCAGTTCCAGGCTGTCACAACTCGGCCGTGGATGGCCTGGCATAGTGGGTAGGACCAGGAGTCAGGCTTCATTGTTGGAGCAGGTCTCAGAGTCAGAAACCAGGAGTCAAGCCAAAGATCAGAACTGGAATCAGGAGTCTAGTCAGAGGTTGTAGCTGGAGTCAGAGATCAGGAGTCAAGCCAAAGCTTGGAACCAGAGTCAGGAATCAGGAGTCTGCTTGGAGATCAGAGATCAGGAGTCAAGCTAAGGGCCACAGAACAGAGCCAGGGTCTGAAGCAGGGAACAAGAGCAGGGTCTGTTGCAGCAGCAGGTCAAGTACTGCTCGGTTGCACAGGCAGCTTCCTGGAACTTCCTCCATGCTTAAATAGTGTGCCTGGACCAATCTGGGGGGCAGGTGGAGGTGCTGCCAATCGGGTCTTCTGTAAGCAGCACTTCCTGTGGTACTTAGTCTCCCCGGGTTTATAGTGCATTGACTGCGGCATTCCCATTGCTGCCAGGTTGGGACGTTGAAGTGCTGGTCACGCGGAGGCCTGCAGACCTGGGTTCAGGTCCTCTTGATCCTTTCCTTCAAGCCAGTTTCTTCTCTCCTGCTGCAGTGGGAGCTCTAGCAGAGACCCTAGGGGAGCAGAAATCCATTCCCACCAATGTTCTCTCTGTGGGGGAGAGCTCCTAGTCCGTGAAAGGGCTGCCCTAAGACCTCAGGTTCTTCTTCGAGTGCTTGCTCATGTCGATCCCATTCTAGGTGTGCGTGCGCCCATGTGCACAGTTGTCGGAATTTTTTGCCTTAGCAGTATCTGTAGGGCTGGCGGTGGCTCCCTCTGCGGTGGCATGCTCCTGCGTTGGTATATGAGGCGCTGCCAGCCCTACGCCCTCTGTTCCTCCTTAGCGCCCATGACAGTTGGTCGGCAGCGTGATCCCCCAGAGGCAGGGGACGCCCTGGCTGGACCTCTTCGTGTCCAGACTGAACAGGAAATGCCACGTATTCTGCTCGATTCAGGGGATCGATAGAGGCTCCGTGTGCAACGCCTTCTTGCTCCCATGGTCGGGGGCCTAATGTACGCCTTTCTGCCAGTGCTTTTAGTCCAGAGTCCTCATGAAGACCAAGCAGGGCAAGGTGAAGGTAATCCTGTTAGCTCTGGCTTGGCCTTGCCAACACTGGTTTGGCACGCTGCTCAGCCTCTCGGTGGCTGCTCTGCTGTCCCAGAACCACGGCAGATTGCTGCACCCGAACCTGGCTGCGTTGCACCTGACAGCTTGGCTGCTGCATGGTTGAATGTGGAAGAACAGGAATGTGGAAGAACAGGAATGCCCAACAGGACCCGGGTCCAACGGGTCCTGTTGGGCAGCAGATGTCAGGTTCTTTTTAATTTCTGCTAGATCATGGAATCCATACTCACATCAATGTGCAGTGACTTGCATGAGTGGTCCCATTGGAGTCAATCAGATTTGATTCACTGTCTGACTTCCAGATTGTGTTTAAATCCCATTTAAATCAGTCTGGAATTGAGATTGTGAATCAAATCGTATTGTCTCCAAAAGGACTTTAGCACATGCTTAAAAGTAAGCTGGTGCCTAAGTGCTTTCCTGGGTAGGGATCTCTGTCATGGCACTAAAGATGGTCCAGCTAGCAGATAAGGTCTCAGAAGCTACAGTACCAACCGTCTCATCCGGTGTTTCTTTAAAAACGGTATGTTCCACAGTCCAAAGCCTGGGAGATAGATTTGACTCTTTTGAGTCCAAATCAGACATAGCTGCCAATAAGGTAGCTGAATAGGCCTTAAAAAGAACTTCAGAAATAGGAAATTTTCAGCTTTCGAAATGAAAGAGCATAATATGGAAACTTCAACAGGAATCCCATTGAAAGATAATTCATGACTGCCAGGAAAGTGTAAAACTTTGGTAAAGCATTGAGTGTTCAGATATGGAATGGTGGAGTTAGCTGATACTGCCACTTTATTGTTACATTCTTCAGAGGATTTCAACTCTTCCCTCATATATCAAATATCAGGTAAAGGAGAAGTACTGTGTGTACATTTTCTGACAAATCAGTTTCCTTCTGCATTACTGTTGTGGCTTTTATATCCGCCTTGGACTGGGAAGGTGTAATGTAGGCTGTGTGGGAGGAAAGATGGAAGGGAAAATTCTGCTTAATAATAAGAAAACTCTTATTATCCCAGATGTTTCTAGGGCCACACAGTCAGCTGTAAAGAGTACTTGTTCAGGGTTCAATTTATAGCTTTGTTTCTCAGTTTCAGTCCTTTTTCCCTCACTGCTGAAGGCCACACAAAGCTCAGAAACAAAATATTTTTTATTATTATCATGATAGGGGAAACTTTTCTTTTGTCTGAAATAACAAACAATATGATTCCTTGGGTAATATGAAGATGGTTCTGATATTGGATCATCTGACCTGAGTTGAATCTGTAATGGCTCCTTGTATACTTTAATGTTTGTTTCTCACGGATTCTTATGTCACTAAGAATAATGTTTAGTGCTTTATCGGGTATTTGGATCATACTCAAGATGTTCAAGCTCTGCTTGCTTTTTCTTTCCCCCTTGGTAGTTTGGGGAACCTTTGCTCCCTATACAATGTATTGCCATGTCTGTTTTGTAGCCTTTGCTTTCCCCCTACCCCCATTTATGTGTGCATATGCGCGTGTTTTAAGCTTATTAATCTGATGTAATAGCATGTAAAGTTAATAAAATAAAAGAGAGTGTAACAGGGTGACTGGGGAGGAGAGCCTGGGGTTAAGCCAACCCTGACTACAGAATAAGCCCCACCTGAGAGGGGTCAGGTGGCTGCCGTATAAAAGGAGCAGGAAGTTGTAGTGAAGGGGGGAAGTTTAGAAAACCACAGCTATGCCTGTAGACACTGTAAGGAGTAGTAAGGAGGGTCCTGCAGGCCGTGAGTCAGCAGTGGGAGTGCACCAGCTGAGAATGCCTGTGGAGAAGGACAAACTCCAGGCAGCAGGTATTGGGATGTAGGCAGACGGACCCCCAGGGAGGAGGGGCTGTGCCCAGCTGAAAGTGGGATGAAGACAAAAAGTTTGTGTTCTGTTTTCAAAGATTGTGTTATTTTTGAGCTACTGCAAGGGAGAGACCTGCAGGGTCGGTGTGTAGCCAGATGACTTAATTAACAGGACCGCTGGTGGGGACTGTTTGAATTACTAGGGGTCTGTAGAGTTTTGAAAGGGCACTGAAGAAGGGGAATGGATGCAGGCCATAGCAAAGGGAACTCTGGATATGAAAGGGACTCTCAGGAGGTGACTTCCCATGTTACCGGGAGAAAAAGACAAAACCTCCTATTCTACATTGAGGGCCTGATCCAATTTCCTTTACAATGAATGCAAATACTCCCATTGTAGGATCAGCCCCTGTGATCTCAACTTGATCCTGATTGATTTGTTTGAGCCTCAAGGAGGTTACAATTATTATATATTATTGTAGCACCTAGAGACCCCAACCAAGACTGAGGTGCCAATGTGCTAGACTCAACGTGTGAGGTAGTCCATGTCTTGAAGAGCTTACAGTCTAATGGTTCTAAAGACCATGTTCTTGGTGGCTCATTGAGAAGAGAAGAGGAGTTGTAGTCTCTCTCCTGCTTGGTTTTCTACCAAGACAAGGCATGGTCATGGTTGTTCCCCATTTTCTCCCTAATGTGGTCTCTTCCTTCCACCTTGAGTCTAGAAGAGTGACTCCCTATTCTCCCAAGAACCTTGCCCATTTTATTCAGGGGTCCTAAACAGAACATGGCATTGTCCTGTTTGGTAACATCATGAAGACTCGCGTGGGCCCAGGTGACCTCTGGGAGTAAAAACTTATCCTATTAAGACAGTGTCAACTTCGGAGGTGAAGATAGTGGGTGATTCTTCCCAAGGGTAGTGACTACACATACATTCACAAGTACAAGGTCTAGTCTGTTTTACCAGTTTTATTAAAATTATGATTACCCAAGCATATAGAAATTCTATACGGACCTATGCACAAGTTACAAATATAGTTATACTCACATCCTTAACAATGGTGTTAGGGTCTGATGGATCTCTCATGGATTGATCATCAATAGAAGGAGAGCTCCTGCTGGAGTTTCCTATAGGGAGCTCAATTTTCCTGCTCTGGGTACCCTCTTTTTGTAATGTGATTCTGTCTATACCTACATTCTGCGCATGTCCATAAAAGTGTCAACCCTCTTTTTCCTTACTGGTCTGATATCCCCTAGAAACTTAAGGGACCCCAATTTCTATTGGTTGTGTAGGCCCTCTGTATTCTGATTAGCATTCACGCACAACCTGTATCCTGTGGTTAAGGATACATGTTGGAAACAGATGCTCCTTTCCAGCATTTTTATGATTTAAAATTAAGCTTCCAGCTAATATTTTGCAGTATTACCACTTCGTATCTCTTTTTCCATAACCATAGGCCATTGGATTATTCTTCGGTCACTTAACTTATGTCAGCATTTCTTAGCTCCAAGGCCTAAAATAGCTAAGCTTAAAATCTTGCAGGCCTCAGCCTACAGGCTTTGCATTTCAGCCCTACTTGCTTAGATAGCTAATACGTGATCATTCCCTCTACATGCTGATAAGTCTTCTACTTCTATAATCCTACAGTTTAACTCTATGTAGCATTCAATGGCTATATATAATATAACATGTTAATTATAACCACACAATCACTGAACCATAAACTAAAATAATTGGCTATAGTAGTTACAGCTAGATTATTCAAAAAACAAGGTCTGGCCTAATCTGCTGCTTTTAGACCTTGCATTCTCCATTGGGTTAGGGTTTTTTTCACCAGGATCTGATTTCTGACCTGAAAAGGATTCACTCTGCTGTTGAAGAACAGTTTTCTGAAGCTAGCCGTTGATTTGTTAGACGAGGAAAGATCCGCTTGTCAGTGTTTGCAGCTCCTGGAGTTAAGGGCATGGTTGATTCCATCCCCCTCTGTTCTGGGCAGTTAGAATTGTCAAGAGGACAACCTCATTGATAGCGTCCCCTCCAGCTCTTCACTCACAGCTTTGGAGCTTTTCCAAGGAAAACATTGCTAGGGAAACCTCCTGCAAAGCCACAGCCAATACAGATAATATCAGAAGCCAGCCGCCAGGCCTGAGGGGTGGGCAGATGGGAATTCGCCCTTGTCACAATGAGAAGATAGTCACCTTCTGCAACTTGACTTGGTAAATTGCCTAGGCTTAAGAGTGACAAGTAAATACCTTTTGGGAGTGTGTGTAAATCACCAAGAGCTCTCAGCTCCAGCAAGAGGATCTCTCTTGTGCAGAAGGATGACCATGAGAGAGTGACTTATGTTTAGGAAGAGCTAAACCTGTAAGCTAGCTTTATGAGCTTTTTCCATCAGGCAAATGGGAAGTGCTTAGATCAGGGGACCTGCCATCAAGTGACAGAGATGTGGTATGTACCTCAAACAGACCTATTCACTTCCAGAAGCAGTAGGTTCAGAGGTACTGTTCCAGGCATTGGAGGAGAAAACCTGAGAGTCAAACCATATATGCTTCCCCTCATTTTCTACTGGCAGGAAGAGGAGCAATGAAAGAGCCATACTAACAACTCTGTGAGCACATGGACACTGGATTTCTCACTCAATTGAAATTCATGTGAATGATTTGGCTTCATACCCTGGTTACTTCGGCATTGCTATGAGCAGATAAATGTACAGCAAAAAGAATATATTATTATCTTTTTTGTCGGGATACCGTTGACTTGAAATCTTTTTGAAAAGAGAGCAAAAAGTTGTTACAAATACAGCACTTGTCCTTGAGTCCCCTATAGTATTATGAGTGGGACTGGAGAAAGAGGGTTAGGTTTCAGGAGGAACCGAGCTTCGTGAGACACCAGGGGCCAAAGCATACAAGCTGGGGCCAAGCTGCTACCGGACAGATACAGGCCTCAGTGTGTAGCCTTGGCGTTTATGCAAGCTCCATAAAGATCTGTTTCCTACAACTCTGGCTGCCAGCTGCATAACTTATTGCTAATGAAACATCATCTGCCAATTTTTACAAACACACATTCCTGTTATGGAAGTGTTTTTCTCACCCCTGTTGTGTGAAAGACCCACACAAATAACAGGGGAACCTAACTGACAGACCAGGGGAAAAAGTGACCCTGATTACACAAAAAGGGCTGTCAGATTCGTAAAATAAACAAGGAATTCTTTTCTCTGATTTGTTTTTGTTACATTATCGTCACTTAATGTATTTGCAAAAATAGCAGGAAAATAAGTTTCAGAAGTGTGATTTGTAAGTTGAAGCTTGATTTTAAAATGTGCAGTAAGTATAGCCTCATTGTGAATGCTGTTACAAATATGAACGATTTTCATGTGTTAAGCATTGTAGATTGGTTTTCTGTCCGAGCACATTACTGGGCAGAGCATTGGAGGAATAGTGACAATTTCCAAGACAGAGGAAAAGGTCTTTTCCCCCTGTGTTACCCCACTTTTCTTTCAAGATTTTAAGAGAAACCGAAGGAAAGCGTAGGGATATATTCATTCCCTTCCCTAGCATGCGAATAACTTTGAGATTTGGCTGTTGTTTCAAAGCGTCTGTCTGTTAGCTGTTTTAAATTTAGTAGGCAGCTCACACAGCATTCTATTGTAAATGCCTGCCAGGGAATAGGATCAGAACATGGTTTTTGGTAATAATAGGTGCTATGTTTGTTAATAATTTTGAATCCATTAAAATGTAAATCCAAATTATGACTCAAATATTTATTTCCATTTTACCTATTAAACACTCACTTCTACATTAAGGGAGGTCACAAGGAATTTTTTTTGCCTGCGTTTAGAGCATATGATGACACAAACAGGAAAATTTTAAAAGTGGTTCATGGGGGCTTTTAGGAATCTGATGCCTTTAGTGTCAGCAGGAGCTGTGCACCTAAGTCCCTGAGTTTATTTCTTTGAACTGTTACCACACAATCACCTTGCACTATAAAATGAATTCCTTCCAGATCTAAAATGTTGTCAGGTGAGAATGGACTAACTCATGTACATTGGTGTAGTTTGTTAGAACTTTTACATCCAGATTCTTGAGTTTAAGTCAGAATATCAAAATGTTGCTGTGTTTTGAGGATATAGGTAGTTGTTGATCCTGGCCCTCTATGTGCGGCCTTCATATTGGAAGTTGAGCTTTTAAAAAATAAATACATAAAGTTGCATGCCAAAGACAAATGGGGCTTTCCCGCTTTAAAGAACGCTACCAATAGTCTCCACAGTTTGCTACATAAAAGCTTATTAAGTGACCTTTTAATCTCATGTGATGCCAATAGCAGAATTAAGTTAAATAAGCATGGTAGAAATGCCAGGTATTATCCTCTCTTATATTAACCAAGGCTCTGGTGTGGGATTTGATAACATCAACTTTATACCTGCACGGAGCTCCACTGAGTTCATTATAGAATAGAGATCTCAAATATCATTTTGGTCACTGTGTCCCAGTGGAGAAAATGATGGTCTTGTGCTTTAGATGAGACTGTGTGTGAGAGGGCCAGGATTGTATTGTTGGCTCTGCCCAGTATGTTATGTGAGTCAGAACACATTCTCTCTCTCTCTCTCTCTGCCTCAGTTTCCATCTCTGTGAAATGGGGATAATTTGCTTGACAGGGTTGTTGTGAGGCTTAATTAATAAATTAAATAAAAGTTTATTAAAGCATGCTGGGCTTTTCAGACAAAGTGCAATCATAAGTACAAAGTTTGGGTATATGCAAAATACTATATAATACTTATATATAGTGTGCATATGTTTACATAAAATGTGCTGACATCTCAATTTGTCTTTTAACATAATTGCTAAAAACTAGGTGTAAAGTTGTAAGTGGGAAGGATAATCCATCAAGTGCTGCTCTGTTGACCTCTACCTTCTGGGGTGAGATTTTTTTCACCTTTCATTCTGACTTCCTAATTTTATGTTTCTTTGATCGCAGCATAGATTGGAAAGATTGTTTATTTTTTCCTATCTGACTGTTCCAAAAATTTACAACTTCTCAGTGAGCTTGGCCTTCTGTCATTGGGCGATCAGGATTAAAAGTTTCTCTGGATAGAAAAAAAAAATTTCCTGTTTTTATGTCAGAATGGCTTGAAATGTTCCTGGCTGTAAACAAATAAGTGCGGAGGTGTCTGGATGCAGTTTAACAATTATTTTGGGCACACTGTGGAAGTAGGGAGGATACAACAGATTTGTTGAGACTTTGGCAGTTCTTAATGTGATAGTTCAGTAGACTAAGGGGAGAACAGATGTGCTTTCGTCGCAGAATTTTGACAGCCTAATACAGAATGGGTCAAATTCTCCCTGTGCAGTGGGCCTGCATGAAGCCAACATGTAACTGAAGTCCCTCTGAAATCCTATTTTGAGACTTCCCTGATGCATAAACCCGTTTCTGGTACTTTGAACAGTGGTGAATTTCACTCTGGGTGAGTCAGGCCCAACTTAATATCTGACCTTTTAAAAATTTCATTTAATTTAATTTTTCTGCACAGAAAACACTTAGATTCATAGTTCTGAAAGCCAGAAGGGACCAGTAGGATCATCTGGTCTGACCTGCATAACACTTGCCAGAGAATTTCACACAGTAAGTAATTCCTGCATGAAGTCCATGCCTTCTGGTAGAGCTAAATCTTATTTCAGTGTTTTCCACAGAATCTGCAAAATGGGTCAATTTTTGCTTGTTTTTTCTTTCCCGGGGCATGGCTGATGTACTGTCCCAGCAGGGGAAAAAACCTGTAGTGTGGTTAGTATTGCTGATGATAGATGTCAGGTGCAGGTAGTTGCTTTTAGCATGAGATTTTAGTAGCTTCTAAAGCACGACAGGCTGGGAATGCTGTTTTCCCCCAGCCACTGATAAGAGCTTTCCTCTCTCTTTCTCTGTGTCTCACCCAAGGAAGGGGAAAGTGAATGTTACTCAAGCCAGTGCTTTCCCCTTTGCCACACAAATCTGATGGCTCAATGTCCCCAGCCACATGGAGATGTTGGTCACCACCATAAGGAGCAAATGTCATATGAAGTTTTAGTGCCAAATCCCTGTCCAGTTTAGAACAGACAGAATATGAAGTAAAATAGTTTCTTGTTAAACATTGTGACTGCTCTCGCTTTTGCCAAGGGGAGCCAGGTTGGATGAGAATGGCCACCTTGTTTCAGTTTATTGCTTAAGCTACATTTCCCCAGCTTTCGGTTTATTTACAGAGAATATTCAAACACATAATTCCACAGGCTTTGGCTTCTTACTGAGAAGGTTGGATTATTTGTGTTCCATTGCTCAGGCCAAGAAACGCTGGGTCCAGAACATTAAAAACCAGCTCTGAGTCTGTTTTAATGGGGTTCTCCCCATTAAATGCTTTTTCCTTGTCATGCTCTCATTTCCTTTTTTTTTTTTTTTTTTAAACCACTGTCATTCCTATCTCTGTGACCCTGGTGCTCTCCCACAGTCCATTAGCTGTGTGCGCGCGCGCGCCCTTTCAGCAGCATATTGGATGTGGAATATTCTGATTTCAGTATTTCAGGCTTTTTTGTTTATTTTATCCCTCAATGGCCATTCCTCCCCCGGTGCCCGCTGCCATTTTTTCACCCATTAAAATGACTTTTCCCCCACACCAGTTCTATTGATCCAGTTACATTCTGCTTCAGAAACTGTGTGTATGTTAAGTTCCATCAGGATTTATCGTAGTGTAAGCCTGACTTGAGATGTTACACTCCTAGCAGCTTGAAATTGTTACATTTCTCTGTGTTTATCAGGTTAGGCAGTAAAACCAGTAGAAGGATAGGTTGGAGGACAGTATGAAAACAGGGTTTCTTTTGTGAGTAAATAACTAAAACATTCTTTGCACCAAATCCTGAGGTCTTTATGGAGTTTTTACTCAGTCCTTACTCAGGCAAAGTTTAAACTAAGCAAGGACTTCAGCATTATCTCTTGTTTTGTACCTAGATTGTAAGCTCTTTTGGGAAGGGACTGTCTTTTTGCTCTGGGTTTGTACCATGCCTAGAGGGGTCATGGCCCATGACTGGGACTCCTCTGCTGTGGTAATACATTAATGAATAATAGTTGGGGTTAGACCCCATTGAGTGTCAATTAGATTATGGCAGATTTAAACTCTGTTTAAAGCATCATGAGCCAAGTGCATGTATAATGCACCCAGAGGCCCTTTAGAAAAAGAGTAGGCATAGTTAGGCATCTGATATAGGTGCATTCAGAATGGTTTTTCATAGACCCACCACATGGTGCGCCAGGATGAAGCTGTTCCACTGCGAGTTTTGCTTTTGCTCCCATCACCTCTCTTTAACACATCTGTTTTTCACTTCTGCCATTTACCCTTGAAGTAGGGCTAGCCTCAGACACCAGTGGAAAGAAAAGATTGGTTGCAGAATCCAGGGAAAGCTTTGTATAAATGACATAAGTAATAGCTGGGGTGAGGATTCAGAATTAATCTGCATTCAGTACAGCACAGGTGCCCTCCTTAGTCTTCGGCATCTAGCTAAGTATGCGATAGAGGGAGATCCTGTTAATTCCATAAATTTAATGAATAGCTGTCTCAGGGCTTGATGGTGTGAGCTGCTGAGCAGTGTGACCCTGGTTTATGTGAACATATACAAATTATACGTAGTGCTGCTAGAGTCAGTGCGGCCACTCGTGCTTAGAGCGAGGCATATGCTTACATACTGCGTTGGGACTTCAGCCCTCAGTAGAATTGAGCCCTTAAAGAACGTAACGCTGCCCATGAAAAGCGTTAATGCTTTTTGCAAGTGATCTCCGATGATGTCTTACAAAGCCACTGGAGAACTTGCTGGAATCCCTTGCATTGAAAGTCAGTAACATTAGTACAAACCCAGCTATGTGCTTAATTAAACAGAGACTCCTCAACTTCGTTAATAAGAATACTCAAAAGCATCAGCGCATGGGTGGAGGAGAGTTCCCCAAACCATGAGAGCTCTAATTCTGATTCCTAACACACTGAAGTTTGATCTTCAGGACCAAGACATCTGTATGATGTGAGAAAAAACAGTGGTGCCAGCATGTGAAGGGCATTAGTCCGGAGAATCAAAATTTTGAATTCTACTTGTCAGCAAATGCAGAAAGCCAGTTCGGCAAACAAAGTACAAATATAATGTGTTCCATCATTTTCACCAGAGAAGCCTAGGTCCACTACTGTCTTGGGTGAAGTTGGAAAGTGGGTATTAGGTGAGTTCAATAAAGTCCTAAGCAAAAGTCCCTTGAAGTCAGTGAAAAGACTCCTATTGACTTAATGAACTTTGGATCAAGCCCTAAGCTTCCTCTTTACACAGGGCTTTATAACAGCTAAGAGAACAATGCAAATGTATGGAGAGCTTATAAATGCTGAATGTGATTACATTTTAAATTTCTTTTTCTCTTACAACAATATTTCCTAGCAAAAATCTACCAATATCAGGCCTCAGACTTGAACATTAACCCAAGTGCCTCCACCTCTCTCCAGATGATTCAGTTTGCAATCTTGGTGTTACTTGGTCATGAGCTTTGTGGTGGACCTGCTTAGACTCACACATAGCTCACACAGACGAAGGATTATGACATGTGGGGACATCCAGACCACTGGTGCCATTAGTACTTGACCCAAAGGGCCTCTTCCATTCACAACATCAGACACATGCTCAAAATCCAAACGCCCAAGCTGAACCACAGAACTGGTGAGGAATGAGACAGTGACTTGTAAAGAAATGTGGTTTATAATCCCACAACCCTTACTCATGTATATAGTCCCATTGATTTTAAAGAGACTGCATATGTAAGAGCAACAGGATGAGTCCTGGATTCTTTGTTATTTTTTTAATTCATCTGGCCCGTTGCAATGTGGTGATCGAGTTCCGCAGGTTGACGGTGTGTTGTGTGAAGAAGTACTTCCTTATGTGTGTTTTAACCCTTCTGCCTGTTAAGTTCATTGGTTCTTGGGTTATGTGAAGAGATAAATAACACGTCCCTATTCACTTTCTCCCCACTGTCTATGGTTTTATAGACCTCGGTCGTATCCCCCTTAGTTGTCTCTTTTCTAAGATGAACAGTCCCAGTCTTATTAATCTCTCCTCATCTGGAAGCTGCTCCATCCACCTCATCATTTTTATTGCCCCTGTCTGTACTTTTTTCAGTTCTAATATCTTTTTTGAGATGTGGCGACTAGAACTGTATGCAGCATTCAAGGTGTAGGCATCCCATGGATTTATATAATGGCATTATGATATTTTATTTCTTACTTTCTATCCCATTCCTGATGGTTCCTACCATTCTGTTAGGTGTTCTTAAAGTTTCTGTGTTGCTTGCAGGCATTTCACTCTTGTGACTGTTCCTTTTAATTTCCTTTTAACTAGCTTCTTCTTTTTTGTGTAGTTCCTCTTTTTGAAATTATTGCTACTGTGGGTTTCTTTGGTATTCCACCCCCCGACATGCAAAGATGTTACATTTAATTATGGTTAAGGCTATGTTTTAGTCACTGGTTTTTTTTAGTAAAAGTCATGGACAGGTCACGGGCAGTAAACAAAATTCACGGCCCATGATGTGTCCATGACTTGTATTATATACCCCTGACTAAAACTTGAGCCGTGGGTGCTCTGGGAGGGTGGTCTGGGGGTGCTGGGGGGGGAGGGAGCGTGCAGTGGCATGCGGCCTGGGATCTCCGTTGCTGTGGGGGAGGGGGGCCGGGTGGCAGTGCATGGCCTGGGACCTCTGCTGGTGCTGGGAGAGTGGGGGCTGGGTGTCAGGGTACAGCCTGGGACCCCCGCTGGTGCTGGGCGAGGGGGGCTGGGTAGCGGCACGTGGCTCGGGACCCCCATTGGTGCTGGGGGAGTTGGGCCAGGTGGCGGTGCACGGCCCAGGGCCCCCCTGGTGCTGGGGGAGGGTTGGCTGGGCTGGCAGGCTCCCACTCTGGCCCTGCGTGTCCTTGCAGCTCCTAGGGGGAGAGAAGGCCAGGGGGGCTCCCCGGGCTGCCCCCACCATGAGCTCTGGCTCCACAGCTCCGATTGGCTGGGAACTGCAGCCAGTGGGAGCTGAGGGGGCAGCGCCTGCGAGCGCGGGCAGTGCGCGGAGCCCCCTGGCCCCTAGTATCTGCAGAGACATGTCATCTGCTTCTGGGGAGCCCCACACCCGTGCCCCAGCCCTGAACCCCCTTCCACACCCAAACGGCCCCAGCAGCAGCCAGTGAGCTGCTCGGACCGCCCCAGAGCCGCTGCAGAAGTCACGGAGGTCCGTGACAGACACGGAGCCTTAATTATGGTTGATGTTACTGAGCAGTTCAGCTATATTCCTCTCTTGGACCAGATCCTTTACACCACTTCAGACTAAATCAAGAATTGCCTCTCCTTTGGTGGGTTCCAGGACCAGCTGCTCCAAGAAGAAATTTTATTTCTGCATTCCATCCTGAAGCGATATGTATCCAGTCAATATGGGGATAGTTGAAATCCCTCATTCTTATTGGGTTGGGTTTTTTTGGTAGCCTTTCTAATCTCCCTGAGCATTTCACAGGTCATCGTCACCATCCTGGTCAGGTGGTTGGTAGTACATTCCTACTGCTACACCCTCATTATTCAAGCGTGGGATTTCTATCCATAGAGATTCTACGGTACAGTTTGATTCATTTAAGATTTTTACTATATTTGATTTTGTTTTCTTTCACAGGTAGTGCTACTCCCTCACCAGTGTGACCTATTCTATCATTCCTATATATTTTGTACTCTGGTATTACAGTGTCCCATTGATCATCGTTGTTCCACCAAGTTTCTGTGATACCTTTTACATCAATATCCTCATTTAATACCAGGCATGCAAGTTTACTCATCTTAGTATTTAGACTTTTAGCATTTGTATACCAGCACTTACAAAATGTATCAATACTCAGTTATGTGCCTTCATGTGATGTAATTGAGTAGGACTCTTTTTCACTTGCCTGTTTCTCTTCATTTCCTACCTTCATTCTGCTCTTTTCTAGGATGTAGAGGATTCCCTTTAATAAATCCTCCCCTAAGGGATGTCTCTGTCTGAACCATGTTCACCTCTACACCCATTGGGTCTCCTCCAGCCTTAGTTTAAGACCTTTTTTTAATGTTATGTGCCAGCAATCTAGTTCTGTTTTGGTTTAGGTGGAGCCCATCCTTCCTGTATCTCCCCCTCCGTTCCCAAAGTACAGCTAGGAAAAGCAAGAAAAATGCTGCGTGGGAACTTATTAGTTTGATTTAAGGATAACTACTCTATATATTTTGAGATGTGATGATGACAATTTGTGTTTGAATGGTTATAAACCTTTAGCTTTTGGAATCTACTGTCATTAAATAATTATTGTCTGACTCCTCCTTGTATTTTCCCACACCTGTAAAAATTTAAATGGATAAAAATAGGAAAAAGGCTTTAAAATAAACATCAATATTATCCATCAAAATTAGAAACAAATAAAAATTCTGTCAGGCCTGCCAAGCGAAAAGAAAGGAAGGTCTTAGGTTAAGGCAGTGGACTGAGCCTCATTAGGTCTGGGTTCAATTCCTGGCTGTCACGGGGGCATGCTCTACTCACTGCCTGCCAGTGCCGCCTCATGGCGCATCTGGGAAATTCGCTCGCCACTGTCTGTGCGCCATCCTGTAGTCGCTCAGCCCGTTGTCTCCATCACTCGCCTTGCGGCCCCTCTCTCGATGGTCAGGAGCTGCAGTGCCTTGCCTTCATGGCTTAGTCCTCCAGCCAAGTCACCATCATCCTCCCCTTATGGGGTATTATCAGAATACCTCATCACCACTTCTGTGGTGACTGTGGCACTCCCATAGTGGCTGGTACAGGAACCCGGGCCCGCCCTCTGCACCAGGTTCCAATTCAGGGACCTTTGAACTGGCAGTTCAGGTCTAGCCCTCTCAGACCTGACCACTCCTTCCTTGGACTGCTTCCTGGCCTGCCTTTCTCAGGTTTCTTCTCCCTTGTACCAGGGAGTGTGATTGCAAAGTTCCTCGCTGTGGTCTCCCACCCATCTACTGCCAACTTCCTTTCTTTATAAATCCTGCCCAGTTCCTCCCCCAGCAGGACTTCATCAACAACTAGGTCTTAGCACTTCCTGGCTTTCCTTCAGGTGCAGCCTGTAGGTTAATTGGCCTAATTTACCCCTTCACACTGGCTCTGCCATAGATGTCCTGTGTGACCTTGGGCAAGTCATTTAGCCTCTCTGAACCCCAGTTCCCCCTCTATAAAGTGGTGCCGAAGGAATCTCGTTTCATTAATGTATTTGAGGCACTCTTGTATGAAGGTGATGGAAGCCATAGAAATTAAGACTAGAAGGGTCTATGAGAACATCTAGTCTGACCTCCTGTATATTACAGTCCATTACATCTAGTTAAGCCAGTAGAGAACCCGGTAACTTGTATTTAGCTACAGCAAACTTCCAGAAAGTCAGACAGTCTTGATTTGAAGACAGCAAGAGATGGAGAATCCGCCATTTCCCTTGGTAGTTTGTTCCAGTGGTTAATCATCCTTGCTGTTAAACCTATGTGTCTAATTTCTAATTTGAATTTGTCTGGCTTCAGCTTCCAGACATTGGTTCTTGTTCAGTCTTTCTCTGCTAGATTAAAGAACTCTTTAGTAGCTAGAATCTGCTCCCGTGACGGTACTTACAAACAGTAATCGTACTTACAAACAGTAATCAAGTCACTTCTCAGTCGTCTTTTTGGTAAGCTAAACAGATCGAGCTCTTTAAGTCTCTCACTGTAAGGCATTTTCTGTAATCCTCAAATAATTTCTGGGCTCTTTTCTGCACTTTCTCCAGTTTTTCAACATCATTTTAAAAATGTGGACACCAGAACTTCAGACAGTATTTTAGTATTGGTATCACCAATGCCATACACCGAGATAAAATCACCTCCCTACTTCTATTCATTTACCCCCTGTTTATACATTGAACGATTGCATTAGCCCTTTTTGCCACAACATTGTCCTGGGAGTTCATGTTGAGTTGCCTGTTCAGTGTGACCCCTAAATCTTTTTCAGAGGAGCTGCTTTCCAGGATTGTCCACCATTTTGTAGGTATGGCCTTCATTCCTTATTCCTAGATGCATAACATTGCATCTGTCTGTACTAAAATGCATTTTGTTCGAATAGGACCATCTTATCAAGCTAGCCAGACTGCTTAGTATGACTTCCCTGTCATCATTGTTTACCACTCCGCCAAACTTTTGTTATCCACAAATTTGATCCCCAGCAATTTTGTATTTACTTCCAGATCATTGATGAAAATATTGATTAGTGTCAGAGCTCCTACTGATTACCGTGGAACTGCATTAGAAACAGCCCCATTCAATGATTCCTCAGTGTTGACCACTTTGAGATTTGTCAGTAACTTGTTAATCCATTTAACATGTGCTTTATTAATATTGTGTAGTGCTAATTTTCTAGTCAGAATGTAGTGCAGTGCTAAATCAAACACCTTACCAAGTCTAAGGCTTTTACATCTATACAGATACTTTTAATGACCAAACTTATCTCTTCAGAGAATGAATTCAGGTTTTTTAACAAGATCCATTTGCCATAAAAGTATGTTAGCTGGCATTAGTTATATTCCTATCCTTTATTTCTTTATCAGTTTAATCCTGTATTAACTTTTCCATTATTTTTCTTGGGATTGATGTTAGGTTAACCACCTCATAGTAACCCAGGTCATCTCGCTTGCCCTTTTTGAATACAGGCATGACATTAGCATTCTTCTAGTCTTCTGGAATTTCCCCAGTATTCCAAGATCTACAACAGCGGGCGAGAGATCTCCTCAGCCAGCTCTTTTAGGACTCTTTTCGGTGTAAGTTATCTGTGCCTGCTAATTTAAAAATATTTATTCTTAGTAGAAGTTGTTTAATATTCTTCTTAGTTACTAATGGATTGTAAAGTACTTCATCGTCCTCTTATGATACAAGTACATCATCCTGCTTCTTTCCAAATAGAAAAGAGATAGATATAACTGTTCCAGGAAGAGCTTTCAACAGTAAAGGAGGTTCTATGGTTGATAAAGCAGTATAATTACTGAGGTATTTCTTCCACACAAACAGCGCTTGAAATGTGCTTGGGGGATAGCAGGAGTATAAGTGATTATGATATACCCACATTGTTCATTGCTGCATGTTGGCACATACCATCCTCCCCGCAATTTGAGCTCTACACACACACACGAATAGCTGAACCGTGAAAAGTGTGGTCCAGTACAACTACTGAATTTTCTTTTTGTTCTGACCAACTGCATGTTACTCTCACTTGCTCTGCACTTCCTTTTGTGTTAAGATTACAGGACCTAGCTGTGGTAATTATGTATGTTTGGGAGACCAAGAGCACAAAACAAAAATCAGTAAGAAGCTCTTTGAGAAACTTTTCCTTTATTTTTAAGTAAAATATTTTTAAGAGTCTCCTTCTTCATCCTGAAGAAAACAAATCTTAGTTTTATTTGTTTTGTTTTTTGTTGGTCTTTACTTTTTAGTCCAGCACATTAAAAGTATGTTTTCTTTTACCAGCTTTTGTATCAAGGAGCAGTTGCTGCTGCTGATGTGTCAAGAGAGCCTGTACTTGACAGATTCTGTGTTTGCCAGTCTGGGGGCTAGGCATAATACTGGCAGTGCTTAGTACTTATTTAGCACTTTGCATCTTCAAAACACCATACAACTTTAAGTAATTAATCCAACAAATCTTTGAGCCCTGCAGTTCATTCTTCTCTTTGGTCAGCTTTGTTTCGAATCTTATAGTCTTTAATCAGATTGATGAGCAAGTTAATCACATGAGGAGCCCTGCTGACTTCAAGGGGGTTTCTTGTATGAGTAATGGCTCACCTGTGTAAGGACTGTCTACACTTGAAAGTTAACGCAGGTTAACTTAAAGTGGGTTAAGCTAAGCAGGAACAAGGTACCGTTCTTCTGGAATAAGTGTGTCCACACATGGAGTTGATCAGGAACAGCTCCACGGTATGTCTACATTGCACTCAGAGGTGTGACTGCAACATGTGTAGAAATATCCGAACTAGCTTTGATCTAGCTAGCGTAACAATAGCAATGATGCTTGTGACAGTTCAGGGGGTGGGCGCTCAACTATGTACCCAGGTTTCTGGGGGGAGGGAGAAAGAAGGCGGGGGGGGGGGGGGTCGTGCTAGCCAGTACAGCTGCTTCTGCTGCTTCATTGCTTTTATTACTTGAGTTCGCTCGGGTAAGTCTACAGGTGCTGCAGTCGTATCTTCGCATTGCCGTGTAGATGTACCCTGTGTGTAGACAAGTCCTTGGGAGATTCACACTCTGGCCTTACAATAGTTCTGCTTGCCTTTATTTAACAAGGCAGAAGAGACTGAGCTGGGAGATACTGTGCTTTAGTTTACTACAGATGCTTCTTAGTAGTTTCTGAGGTAAACACATTGAGGTTTGCATACACGTCAAGGTTTACGTACAGCAATTTGCAAAGGCCTCAGATCTCCTCCATCGGATCTCAGATTAGCCTTTTCCTTCTGCCTGATGTGTGCAGCTGAGGCGGAATAGAATGTCAGATCACAAAAGGAAGGAACTGTTCGAGTCCATAAAATGTTTGACATTTGAGAGTTGTTTTGAAGACATGACCTCCAGGCGACGGTTTGGTGCTTTTCAACTCCCAGATTTCCTGTTTGAATTTTTAAATAGTAACACTTGAGCTGCATAATCACAGGATAGTCCTTATGCTGACTACCACGGAGAGGCTGTGAGTGCAGATAATAAAGTCTATTAGACTTCTATATTTTTAAAAAATGCTCCGTATGGTGTTTCAAGTGGCAGTTTTGTTTCAAACTTGACTTTGCAATGAAAGGACAGAGCTAGGATCTAGAAATACCCAAGGCGTTAGCTGTGTCTTTCCTCTTCTTCACTTTCCATCCAAAGATAATAAAGGTTATAGGCCTAGCCCTCCTCCCCAAAGCTGCAGGGTTTGTGTTGCTTTTTACTGCATAATTTTGGCAGCAAAAATATCCTTGAAGTTTGGAGGAAGATAGAAACAGATTCCAAGAGCTTTTAATGTGCCAGAGCATCAAGAATGAAATAGATCTCTTTGGGGACAGAGTGAGATAACAGAGATTATTTTCTTTGTTTGCTGCTGCTGTGAAGTCATGATGAGCAAAGTTTTTGTTTTAGGGAAGGAATATCACAAATCTTTTCCTTGGTGGGAGAAATGGTTCAAACTGTTACAGCTTTCAAAGTGAAAACAGAACAAGTGAAGGGCTGGATTTTCAGCAACAAAATTCTTGCTCTGTTTGCACAATTTTCTTTTGTCTCCAAGTAACTTTTTAAAAAGTAACATTTGTTTTGCGGTTTTTATGATTTAGCAGCGTAATTGATCAGGCTGTGACTTAATGATGCAAAACCAATGTAATTCCTAAGTATTTCCTTAGATTCTGGTATTGTCAGTTTCCATAGGAGTGGGCAGAGGTATGTGTTCATTTGTTTCAGTACTTTTGTCTTTTTTTAAATGTAGTTCAGAATGAAGGAGCAGCCGCGGAGAGTGGAAAATTGTTGTTCTTATCTCCAAACTGCTGTCAGAAATCCACTTCAACCCCAGGGGCCGAGTCTCTTTTTCCCTCTCACCAATTGACACCAGAGTAAAAACTCCATTGGTTTAACTGGAGTCTCTCCTGATTTACACTGGCATGAGATGAGAATCTGGCTGTAGATTATTTAATAGAGGGACATGGAGCTCTGTTTCTATTCAAGTGTCCTGCAGATCTTTAAGGGCACTGAATTTACTTTGCCTGTGGGAGGTTCTGGGCTAGAGTCCCCTGTTTTTTGCAAATGTGAAATAAAATGAAAAACTCACCCCATAGCGGCAGCTTGTAGGGCTCCTGTCCCATGTGTGGCTGTGCCCAGCTCCCTGCTTCAAGCATTGTTGCCTGGTGCATGGGGTTGCAGCACCACTTGCTCAGGTTTGGCCCAACCTCCCGTCTGTCATGACATGGGGGTGCCTGGGCCAAACCTGAGTGGCACTGCAACCCTGGATGCCGGGTCGCAACACCTGGAGCAGGGAACTGGGCCTGACAGGCCAGGGGCTGCTGCTGTGGGGTGGGTTTACTTTGAAGCCCCCCACCAGGTCACAGCACCTGGAGCAGGGAGCCCAGCTCAGCCCCATGGGACAGGAACTGTAGAAGCTGCTGCTGTGGGGTGAGTGCAGAGTGGGCTCACTCTCCAACTCCCCACCCCCAGTCCCCACTGGACCTCCCCCCTCAGGGATAGGACCACCCCCACCTCCCCATGGATTAAATGAAATAAAAAAATTTAAACATACCGCAAAATTATTAAAAAATAAATAAATAAAAAGAATCTCCTGGGGCTGTAATCATGGCCACTTGAAAGGTCTTTCAGTGATGGGATGTTACTGCACCGAATTTTCCGGATACAGTGAATATAGGATAATAGATGTCCTGGATCAGGGAGTGAAAGGTGAGTCTGGATGTTAAAATTCCAGAACAGGATAGCTGGGGCCACTGGAAGTTAGGAGTGAGGTACATTTGCAGAGGACACACGCAGAGTGCTCCTCGAAGTCTGCCCGGGCCATTAGCTCCTCGAATTTCTAAGCACCAGACACACAAGCCAACCATACATATGTATATGAATGATTTAGGGCCAAATCAGCCCATTTCCTCAAAAGCATCGAGAGCAGGGAAACGGGGAAAACCTGATGAACTGCTCCCAGGTGTGTCTGGGGTAGGACAAAGTGAGACAGCACTTTCTTTTCCCTCTCGCGTTACGGAAATTGTGCAGTTGCAGTGGGTTTGTTTGCATTATGCATCATGAGATGTGTGGCAGGGCAGGGATGCGATGAGATTGGGAGAGAGCCACCATCCCTCAGCAACATGAGCCCTCTAAGCTCACTGAGGATTTCCCTGCAGAAGGTGATGCTGCATTTTCCAATACACCGTCACACCCCACACCTTTTGGGGGGCGGGCAGGACTGGGGCTCCATTGGCATGAGAGAGCCACGGTGCTGTGAAAGCTAAGGGGTGTGTAACCCTTCCTGTGGATGGGTCACACCTTATACCTGCTCTGTGGGGGAGTAATCCTGTCCCAAGACTGGTTGATTTGCAGGAAACTCTGTGAGTTGAAACTCAGATTTTCCTGGCCCTCCTATCTTGGGCTCTTCCTGCAGAGAGGATGATTGGGCACATAGATTTTGGTGAGTATGGTCTGGTCTGCACTTAAAATTTAGGTTGACATAGCTGCAGCGCTTAGGGGTATGAAAAACCCACACCCTGAGCACTATGCTCTGCTGACCTAACTCCAGGAGTAGATGCAGTTAAGTGAACAGAAAAATGTCTCTGGTGACCTAGCTGCTATCGCTTGGGGAGGCAATGTTCTTACAGCAATGGGAAAACCCCCTTTTTCCCTGTATGGCTGCGTCTACACTACGGGGTTATGCTGAAAAAGTAACGGTGCTGTAATTATGCTGGTGTAATCCCTGTAGTGTAGACATGGCCTAAGTATCGGTAGCTCTCATCTCTATGTTCACCCACAAACCACTCAGTGTGGGCTTCACTCTGACTTCAGTGGGGGCAGAGTTAGGCCAATGGCAAATGCTTTTTTAAAACTTGCTCCAAAATTTCTGCTTTATATCCTACTGAAACTGCTGGCGACCAGGAGAGCTTGCTCAGAGGACCCAAGCATCATTTTTGCTGTGTCAGGGCTTTTGGCTACATTAACAGCCTGGGAAAAACTTAAGTCTTCTTCCAATCAGCCCCATCAACCACTTCCGCTGAGCCAATCGTCACCATTGATGGTGCAAAACTAAAGAACAGAGATCATTTTACATACCTGGACAGGGCCATCTCCAGTGAGGGTTCCCTGGATCAGGAAATATCAAACAAAATATGGAAAGCAAGCCAGGCTTTTGTGGAAGACTTGGTCATCAGATTATTAACCATCATACCACCAAACCGTCAGTAAAACTGATGATTTGCAGCACGACGGGGATAGCATCCCTTTCATGCAGGTGTGAAACATGTACAGTTTTTACTACAGATACATCAAGCAACTTGAAACATTTTGCATGCGCTGTCTTTGGTCTGTTCTGAAGGTCCACTGGCAAGACAAAAAGAAAAGGAGTACTTGTGGCACCTTAGAGACTAACCAATTTATTTGAGCATAAGCTTTCATGAGCTACAGCTCACTTCATCGGATGCATTCACTGGATGTAGCTCACGAAAGCTTATGCTCAAATATATTGGTTAGTCTCTAAGGTGCCGCAAGTAGATGAAGTGAGCTGTAGCTCACGAAAGCTTATGCTCAAATATATTTGTTAATCTCTAAGATGCCACGAGTCCTCCTTTTCTTTTTGCGAATACAGACTAACATGGCTGCTACTCTGAAACCTGGCAAGACAAAGTGTCACACATTAACATCCCTGAGAGAGCAGAAACAAACAGTATTGAGGGAATGATTATCCAGGCTCATCTTAGATGAACAGGTCATGCCATCAGAATGGGCGATCCCGGACTCCTGAAGAAAGTCCACTATGGAGAGCTGAAACTTGGAAAGCACAGGAAGGGCAATCCACCAAAATGCTTCAGACACACCCTTAAGTAGAATATCAACTCATGCAGCATAAATATTGATCACTTCAAAGACACAGCCAAGGACACACCTGAATGGAAAGCAGCTATCAATAAAGGTTGTAAACACATCTAAGAAGGATAAATGTGAAAAACTGTTTGAAAAAGGTGCCAACCATCATGCTAAGTCTTCAGCGAGAACCCACAAGTACCATGTGACATTTGTTTATGACTTTGCTCTTCTCAGATGGGACTGTGCTGCTACAAGAGAACACACTAGATGCTGCGATGCCATCATCGGATATGATGGACAGTCACACACAGCAGCCGTGGTGAAGATTTTCCCTGCTGAGTTGAGAGATTCACAGCTGCTGAGGGCTTCTCTGCTAACTGTAGATACTGGCTCTTCCTCTTGTGAAGGCCCTTTAGCCATCGTGCCATTCTGCTGCAGAAAGGTTTGGCGTGTGAAAAGAGCTAGCAGGCATGGAACCGTAGGGTGACATCTGAAGACCTCTTGAGATCAACTGGTCTTGTTTTTTCACTTGTTTTTTCCCCAACACTGACATTATTTCCCAGCACTAATTTAAGTGAGTACACCTGACATGCCCATCTTGCATTAAAGACAGGCACTCATTTTCTGTGTTTTCAGCTGTATGCACTTCTGAATGCTC